>NC_137282.1:112163750-113580000 GCF_054371585.1 Giraffa tippelskirchi
AGACAAGAATACTGGAGTGGATTGCCAGGCCCTCCTCTAGGGTATCTTCCTGACACAGGGATCGAACCTGCATCTCCTGCAGCTCCTGCATTGCAGGCGAATTCTTTACCACTGAGCCACCACGGAAGCCCACATGTATGGATAGTCACACACAAAAAGCTGGCATTATTGATTATTTTCTGGGAAGAAAGCAGAATGACCAGGGATAGGGGGAAAGAGAGATTTTTTTAAAATTATAGTTAATTTGCAATGCTGTGTTGGTTTCAGGTATACAGCACAGTGCTTCAGTTGTGTATATATATATACATATGTATATTCTTTTTCAAGTTATTTTTCCATTATAGGGCATGAGTATAGTTCCCTGGGCTTTGCATTATGTCTCTATTGTTTATCTATTTCGTATATAGCAGTATGTGTATGTTAATCCTAAATGCCTAGTTTATCCCTCCCTCTTTGGTAATGATGAGTCTGTTTCTATTTTGTTAATAAGTTCATTTATATCGTATTTTAGATCCACATATAACTGGTAGCATATATTTGTCTTTGTCTGACTCCAGCTAATAATCTCTAGGACTATCATGTTGCTGCAAATGGCATTGTTTCATTCTTCTTTATGGCTGAGTATTATTCCATTGTGTGTATGTATACGTATATATACATGTATATATATGTCCCTGGAGGAGGGCATGGAAACCCACTCCAGTATTCTTGCCTGGAGAATCCCATGGACAGAGGAGCCTGGCAGGCTACAGTCCATAGGGTGGCAAACAGTTGGACATGACTGAGTGACCAAGGGCAGCACAGGACGTGTATATGTGTCACCTTTTCTTTGTCCATTCATCTATTGATGGGCATTAAGGCTGATTCCATGTCTTAACTATTGCAAATAGTGCTACTATGGACATTGGGGTGCATGCATCTTTTCGAATAGGCTTTTCTTCAGATATATGCCCAGGGGTTGAATTGCTGGATCATATAGTAACTCTATATTTAGCTTTTTAAGAAACCTCCCTACTGTTCTCCATAGTGGCTGCACCAATTCAAACTTCCACAAAGTAGGAGGGTTCCCTCTTCTCCACACCCTTTCCAGGATTCATTATTTGTATAATTTCTAATGATGGCCATTCTGACTGGTGTGGGGGTGATACCACACTGTAGTTTTGATTTGCATTTTGAGAGATAGACATTTTAAAGTCTGTTCTACATGCAGAAATTACCTATTTGAGATATACACAGTTTCAAAGAAAATTCTTACCATCAGGCTGCAGGCCTGATTTGTGGCTTATTCCTCCAGGCAAAACTCGAGCATTTTAATAGTTTCCCAAATACTTTCAATTAATTTTTATTCTCAGTTAATGAATCTAAATTAAACCAGTGCCAGCAAGGGGGGAAGCTAAGTACAGAGAAGGGACAAAGATCAAATGTCACTTCTTTCCTTTTTTCTCCCTGTACTCTCCCTGCAAAGGGAAGAATTAACTCTTTCCTCTCCAGCAATCCCACCATGACCTGAACCTGTTATAACTCAAGCCATGGGGAGTGACAGGCATTCATCATAGAGTCTGAGCAGGAGGCTAGCTCACAGGTGGGTTCTGACATCAGACAGAGATGGTTTGCAATCTTGGTCTGCCCATGCACAAGCTGTGTGACACCAGAGACTGGAGCAACCTCTCTGATGCTCAGTTTCCTCATCTGTAACATGAGGGTAATACTACTTGAGTTATATGGTTGTTGTCAAGTAGATTCAACAAGCAGGAAAGCCCCAGCACAAGGCCTGGCACCAACTGGGTGCTCCATCAGCACCACTTCTGCTCCACGGCACACCTTTCCTGAGCACCCACAGCATGCTGGGTGCTGTGTGGGGCTCAGGGAGACATGGAGAGTCCTGGCTCTCAGGGAGCGTGCATCCGTATCTGCCTGTTATCATTTTGGGGTGCACACTGTCTGCTCTGACACATTGGAAAGAGCTAGATAAAGCGTGGGTCCCTGCTCTGGCTTTCTTCCTGGCCCCCTGGGGCAAAGGCTGTGTCAGCATGCACTCTGGGCCTTGCACAGGGTCCCTTCTGGAAAGGCCTGCTGAGTGTGGCAGTGAGAACCACACAGGATGCCTGCTTGGCCCTGCTCTCTGGGCTGGAAAATGACGCAGTGGAGCAGAGCCCAGCGGGCTCCCTTCACACTCCCGAGAGGGAGGCCGCAATAGAGCAGGGTCTGCAGCCGTGATTCTCCTTGGAGCATTGATATGCGCTCTTGGGATGAAGAAATCTGGTTTCCCAGCCCAGTAGCCTGCCTTAGGAGAGGCCTGAGGAGCCCCTAAGTCGCAGCATCCCGGGAGATCCTTTGCCACACAGCATCAGTGCTGTGGTGGAGGTGGCTTTCACAGAAGGGGGCTGAGATGCCAGCTTGAGTTCTGCCACAGGGTACCACATCTCTGAGGCCAGAAAGAAAAGAGCTGGCTGGGTGCATGAGGACACAGAAATTCTCTGTTACTTGTTTGTGTTTGTGGGGGGGTTTTGGGGGGCATTTTTAAGATATCTCAAATGTCTGTAATTCCATAATTAAGAGCTTCCTCCCATACCCTAACAGGCCTTCAAGACCAAACAGACAGAACTGAGATGCTGAAGCCATGGGGGGCTTAAGGGGACCCAGGGGTGAGGTCTGAGCATAGGGCAAACCCACATCAGCACTGCCATATGCATCCATGTGGAGTGAGGGGGTCAGAGCAGCAGGACTGGCTGGTGGATCTTCAGATTTGACCCAGGACAATGAAAGCTTTCATATTAATGCAGTTATTCTTTATGTGCAAAAAAAAAAAAAAAAACAAAAACACCAAGAAGACGATGTTGAAGATCCAGGAAAGGAACCTGCATTTTCAGAGCTTAGCATTTGTCATGTGCTTTAAAACACCTTTAATTAACCCAATGTAAAGTCATTCCCATTTTAGACTTGGGGATCCCAAAGCTTGGAAAAATAGAGTAAATGACCATGGTCTCAAAGGGAGGAATCGAGGGTTCAGCAGAGGGGCCAGAGGAGCTGCTGAAGCCCAGACTCATCCCACGGCAGGACCCGGTACTGTGTCTCCACTGTGCTCTGTGTTCTGATGCTGCTAAGGAGGCTGCCTCTTCCTGAGGACACGTGTGATTCTGACGTCCTGGCTCTGCTCAGAAATTGCTTGTCCTTGCCTATTGTTTTTGGATGGTAAAGCTCATCTGGCAGGCAGACTGTGTCATCCAACAGGACACTGCCCGGTGCCAGGCCCTGTTCCAGGCATCGAGGAAGCAAAGATGAATAAGTTGCAGCCCCAGCCTTCAAGTGGGTGGTGCAAACACAGGCTCAGAGCCAGGCAAGACCTGAGTCTGAATTCAGCCCTGGGTGCTCACTGACCATGTGACTCTGGACAAATCCCTTTGTTCCTTCAAGCCTATGATTCTTAACAGACACTGGAGATAATAACATCCTTCTAGGGTGATTGTGAAGATTAAATGACATAATAGAGTTCTAGGCTTACAGTCAGTGCTTAATCTTAACCTTAATTTTAAAGCCAGTGGCAAGTCTTGCTACAGTTAAAAAGACATGCCTGGGACTTCCCTGGTGGTCCAGTGGTTGAGAATCTGCCTGCCAATGCAAGGGACATGAGTTTGATCCTTGGTCCAGGAAAATTCCACATGCCAAAGGGCAACTAAGCCCAGGCATCACAACTACTGAGCCCAAGCCCTAGAGCCTGTGCTCCGCAGCAAGAGAAGCCACCGCAATGAGAAACCTGTGCACTGCAACTGGAGAGCTGCCCCGAGTTCTGAAACTAGACAAAGCCTGCCCAGCAACAAAGACCCAGCGCAGCCATAATGTTGATGCTTGGTAGAAACCAACACAGTACAGTAAAGCAATAATCCTTCAATTAAAATTTTTCTAAAAAGAAATTAATTAAAAAAAAAAAAGACATGCTCTCCCAGCTGCTAAGTCAGTCTGACAAGTCACACTGTAGAGTTTAGTTTGTTGCAGGTGAATAGAAATGCAGATTCTTGGCTGGGAACTCCCAGGAGTAGGATATGCCTCCCGGAGGAGAGGAAGGAAGGACGTGGGGAAAAATCAAACTATTCCTGGGGTAAAGCATGGGGCTTGTTGTAGACTGAATGGCTGTGGTCCCCAACATTTTTATGTTGAAACCTAACCCCCAATACAATGGTATTAGGAGGTGGGGCCTTTGAGAGGTGATAGGTGATGAGGGTGGAGCCCCTGCAACCAGGCAGGACCCCGTGGGGTCCTCCCAGGAACAAGACTTTCTGTGTTCCCTATTTCCTGTAGGAAAAAGGCTTCAGCCTCTTAGACTTTCCCCGAGTTCCAAAGGGCAGATTCAAATGGAGACTAATAAGAGGGATGAGAGAATGCAGAAACAAAGGAGGAGCAGTCAAGAAACAATAGTGCGGTGATGGGCAGGGCCCGGTTCCTCCTCAGCGGATGGGCACAGCCATCTGCTACACACCCCTAAGTCCCTTTGGAGGAGCTGGAGCCCCCACCCCAGCAGAGGATGGCAACTTCAGGTGGAACGAGAGCACGTGGATCCCGGACTGGTCGGAACCACGAGGCTGAAGACTGAGATTGCTGGAACATCACCGCATCACCCCACTACCCACCAATCGGAAGAAAGTCACACACTCTACAGCCCCCGCCCCCAACTCCTTCCTGAAGCCCAGCAGGTCTTTTGAACACAACCCACCCATTCTTGCTTGGCCCTGAACTCAACCTTTCTCTGATCCAGTCTCCAACTTTTGGGGTTTTCTTGGCTCCACAGTGTGTTGGGCACGTGAACTTAGATACAGCAACACCCCCACAAGTGGGGATTAATGCCCTTATGAAAGAAACCCCCAAGAGCTCTCTTGTCCTCTTTCCCACACGAGGACACGGCCCATCAGCACTCTGCAACACACAAGAGGGCCCTAACCAGAACCCAGGCACTCTGGCACCGTGATTTTGTACTTCCAGCTTCTAGAACTGTAAGAAATAAGTCTGTTTTCTACAAGCTATCCATTCTCACGGATTGTGTCATAGCAGCCAGAACAAACTAAGACAATTCTCAGCATACCTTTAATGCTGGGTTTTTCCAAGTTGTCTGGAATCTTCAGATCCGGGTGCTGCTTACTTAATGCTCATGACAACCATTGCTTCCGTTTCCCACCATTGCAAAATAATGCCTTGGTGAACACCTTGTGTGTTCCTGTGTGTGTTCATTTTTGTGTTTTTGGAGTACAGAATTTCTGGATCATATTTTGATAGTTTCTGTCCTTTTGCCTTACAAAAAGTGGCATTATTGTATCCCCATGTTGTAAATGATTTGACAGAGGTTTAGAGGGGAAAGGGACTTGGCCAAGACCTCCAGCTGCTAGAATGGAAGACAGGAGTAGAATTCAGGTTTGCCTTTCCCAGATCTGATAAATAGGTGCCCAGAAGCCTGGATTGGAAGAAGTCTCTGTTGTCCTGGCAATAAGTTTGGAGGAGCCAGGCATCCTGTGGGCAAAATAGAGGCTCAGCCCTGCCTCTGCCCCACTTCCTGGAGCCCATCACCAGCTTCCTGAGGCATCTGGGCCCCGGAGGCAGGAATGACCGAACAAAACAAACATGCTGCCTGGGCCTCCCTGACAAGCAGGAGGCTGGCTCTCTCGCTCATTCAAGGCTCATTACAGACCAATCTAGGTTGCAAAGCGGCCAATCAGAGGCAAAGCAGCTGCCTCAGCATCAACACATCCTATGACCCAGACCCAAACACAACCCCTATGAGAGAGGTCTCATGAATTTCCAGCTTAGATGTGCTTAGTAGGTCCCAGTTAGCAAGGAAAGAACCAAGACAGAGCTTAGGGCTCTGTTCGATCTTTCCCTCTGAAGTTGAGAAAAGGACTGTTCCTTTCTCAGAATATATTACTTAAAGGCAGTACATCAAGTTAGAGGGCCGCAGATCCAGCAGAGATCAGCTCTAATTGGCAAGCTGTCTGAGTAAGTCATTAATCTCCCTTCCACTCAGCAGGCCAGCTGTGCAGCCCGTTCCTTGAATCGCTGGCTAATTCGTTGTAGCCCATGTGACTTCCATCCCACCTACGTACTTATGACAGCAGTGGCAAGTGTCTATTTGCCTTTCTTTCCTAGAATGTGAGCTCCTGGATGTTCCTAGAGGGGAAGCCCCCAGCTGCATCCCTCTCTATGCCATGCACAAGGTCAAACACAGATCAGAAATGTCTGATGAAGGGAGGCTGGAGCCATTCATTGACGTGATAAATATTCCACAGCTACAGTAGACCACGCTCTGCTCTAAACTCTAGGTTTGTCTGATTTGGTGACCGATATAAATAAGCCTACAAAGACATTTGATGGTGGGAGGACAGAGTCCTGCATAAAAGTAGAAGAGATGGGCTCCAGCTTGGCCAGTTCCCTTTCTGGATATCCGCTCCCTCGACAATCAAATGAGCTCTTTTATGAAATGGAAGACTCTGGAGGGCCTCCACATCCTGGCAACCAGCTTTGAGGAAGGGTTGAGATCCCTTATCAGAGTACAGAGCCCTTCAAGAAAGTAGATGTGTCACTCTCTGAGTACCAGATGTTTGACAAAAGCTATGAGTCTTGGGGAAACAGTTTGTCTATCGCTCACAGATGGAAGAACAGATGTGCATAAGTATTGATGAGTAAGCCCAGAGCCATTGGCAGGCCAGTGGCAGAGGCTGAGGCCAAGGCAGGGCGGGCCAGGAGAGGGCAGGGGCCAGGAAAGGGCAGCGGCCCGGACTCAGGCAGGCCTGGGCTTGAAGATTTTTTTAGGCTTCCTAGCCATGACCTCTCTTGATACTATTCATCTCGCCCAACACACCTTAGCTCCCACTGTTTTTATGAGATTTGAAGGCACCAGGGTTGAGACTGTGTCATGGCTGTGCGGTTAGCCCCAGAGTTCTGGAGACTAGTGGCCTGGGTTCAAATCTCTGTCCTAATATTTCTAGGTGGGGATCTTGAACAAATTATTCATTGTCACTTCACTTTTTTTCATATAGAAAATAAGTAACTGCTATGGAGGGCTTTAAAAAATTATAATAAACTCTGAATAAGTGGTCGGAGAAGGCAACGGCAACCCACTCCAGTGTTCTTGACTGAAGAATCCCAGGGATAGAGGAGCCTGATAGGCTGCTGTCTATGAGGTCGCACCGAGTCGGACACGATTGAAGCAACTTAGCAGCAGCAGCAGCTGAATAAGTGGTAGTTTGGAATACATACTTGCCTGGCACACTGTGTTAAACACAGCCCCTGGAGTGTTCATTTGCATAATTGGCCTTGATGCTTCCAGGGCCTCAAGGGACGAAGATGGGGTTGCTTTTCTGCCTTTAGGTATCAGAGTGCGGTATTCTGGGGTAAAGGAGGATGTATCTGACTCTCAGGGGGCTGGAAGGACCCGGGGCCTGGGATGAGGCAGAACCACCCTACCGCATAGCGCAGTCAGGGACAAGGAACTTCTGGGACCATAAGACTAAGGCGATGCCTTCTGCTTTAAGGTAGAGTTAAACAGCTGCAGGATCTGACCTGGACCTTGCTGGTTGGCAGAGATATGGCCTAAGAACAGACATCCTGACCCAAGAGTGATGTCTCAAGCTTTTGTGATGTGGTTTCTGAGGCTTTGAGATGTATATTTGTTTTCATGGTTTTGAAGGAAGTCCACTGGTGCCAACTGTAGGAAGAAGGGTTTGAGTGATGAATGAAGGAATATCGGGAAAATCTAGAGACACAGAGTAGGGTTTGGTTCTTGATACCCCAGCTCATCCAGTATAACTTCTGCAGGTTGTGTCATTTTGAAGAATGGGGGGTAGAAGGGGGAAGATGAAGGCAGAGGTGGTGTGTCCGAAGGTCTAAACAGATAAAGGGAGGAAGGAGGAGGTGCTTCCAATTCAGTCCTCTGGGGGAGGGGGAACAATCAAGGAGGACTTCCCAGAGGAGGTGACACTTCATCGGGATCTGGAAAGTTGAGTGTTCCTCAGTTCAAGCCCTTTGGAAGGAGTGTTCTCGGTGCAGGCTGCAGCACACATGGAGGTCCAGCAGTGCGATTATTGAAGACAGCAGTGAGGTCTTCGGGAAAGCAATTCACGGCAGCCGCAACCTCGGCACCTGAGATGAGACTTTACGAAGACCAAGCAGCCAGACCTTGGGAGGAGCCCTCCTCCATGGACCATCCTCTCCTCAAGGATGAGGGGAGGCAACAAAGGATATAGGTCCAGCTCAGAAAGCCACATCCAAGAATGAGAAACCACTGTCTGCTAGATGTCAGACGTTGGACTAAGCACTGGTGTTCATCATCCCATTTAAGCCTCAAGACAATCTCACAGGGTAAGGATTATCACTCCCATTTTAAAAACTAGAAAACTGAGGCTGGCAAAGGGGGAAAGTCATTTGTGCAAAGCCAGGTTACACCTGGGTAACCATGTCATGGTGGTCTTCATGCTGCTCAAATCCTGGGGAATACTGACTCAAACTGAAGTCTAGAGTCTTCCCTGGATTTCTGCAAATTCCCTGAGGGCCTCTCTTGTCTGGTCTCTTCTCCTTTCTAGCTCCATTTCACCCAGGGCATGTCCACATGCCACCATATATCCCCCAGGCCAGACACTGCACCTTCCCCCCGGTGCAGGGGCTGCTGGGTACCTGCCACCTCCAATCTCCCCTTCTGCCCAGGAATGGAACACTGACTATGGGATCTGGCAAAGCACCAGCTAAAAACTATAGTTCCCAGAAGCATCTGATGAAAATGACATTGGCCCTGCCATCCTAGAATTGACAGGCCAATACTAGCAACCTTCTTTACATGTGGACAACACCCCTCAAAATTCCTCACAGATTCACGAGTCCCAACCACAATGTCAGTACACATTTTTTTTGCATTTTTGTGGATTTTACTGACCACTTGAAGGTCACAGAAAGGAGTCAGATCACACCCCAGGCCACCTTTTGCCATTTCTCTTTCTCTTTTCTCCTTTTCCAAATTTTTCTCGACTCCTCCCTACCCAAACTCTCAGAATTCCTAGGTTTTCTCCTTCTGTTTTCACCCTCAGTTCTATTCACTGAACTTCAAGTCCACATCCATCCAAAACAAAAGCCCTTCATTCACTTCACAGAATTTGCTGTGTGCGTGTGTGTGTGTGTGTGTGTGTGTGTGTGTGTGTGTTTAAGGAAAACCAACTGACAGCATGCCAGCCTAGAACCAGCTGTGCCTGACATCTGCTTGCCTTCCCTATGGTGATGATTGCCCCAGATGGGGAAGGGTTGTCTCTTGTCCCCATTTTATTAATGCCAGTGTAGAGACTTGTTTGTTCCGGCTGTGAGTTTTCCCATCTTCCCTTCTGGAAATCACGTGGGATGTTTCCCTCTGGGCACCACGGGAAGCTGTCTTCTCACACAGCCCTGAAAGGCCAGCCCCCTGCAGGAGCCCCTCTGTGGCAGGGCCCTGCTGAGCAGAGGTCTCTCTTGACTCTTTTAAAGTTCCAGGCCTCATTCTTGGGGCTGCAGCAAATTCAGCCAGAAAACAAGAAGGGGTGGGAAGAGCTGGGCCCCTGGAGGAGGACTTCTTCTCCACCAGTGATGCTGGAATGTGTCCCAGCCACGATGGCAACAGAGCAAGGCCTCCAAGTGGTCTGCCCCTTGCCTTCCACATGCAGCTTTAAAGCTCTGAAGTGTTTCTGCCTGGAAACACAAACAACTCCAGCCTGGCCTCCCAACCTCACCAACAACATTGCAAGCAACCTAACCTCTGCCCTCAAAGCGAGTATCCATTGGTAGGAAGGGGTGCAGTTCTCCGGCCCCTCCTTCCCCACTAGGGCTTCTCTCAAAAGCAGTAGTCACCCTCACAAATCCCTGCCATGGAAACAAGAGAGGCTCTGGTACTTTAAATAAAAGGACAGAAATAGCAGACATGAAGGAAGAGATGGCCGTGGCCCAGGCAGCTTTGTCCAGCTAGGAGGGTCTTGCAGACCTCACCCTCATCCTTCCGTCTTCTCTGGGGCTTGGCGTCTAGGCTTGGAGGCCAGCTAAGATGGGTCCCTATCAGTGCTCTGGGAATGGTTAAGGGACGTCCAGAGCTGCTGCCCATGCCCCTGAGTCTCCTACAGTTTATCTGATTCCGTGTGGTTTTAGTGTGGGGGGTTTTATGTGTGGTTTCTGCAAAGTAGAAGCTACTACCCAGCCCAGTCCAGTCATAACTATTCCTCCCATCACTGGCATGCAGGCGAGGTGGAGACTCTGGCTACATCTGGAATTGGCTGCTGTTACTGCTGCAGCAGTGGATTGGAAATGCATAGTACTTGAGTTAACAGAAAAAAAGGTGGTTTAAAAGAATCATACGTCTCTGATCTTGACCTTTTGGTGAATTGTAAGGCCATTTTTCTCATTACAAAAAGCCCACTTCTAGAACAAGGAGCATGAGAGGTGGATTCATTTCCTACAGCTGCTGTAAGAAATTATTCTAAACTTGGTGGCTTGAGATGACACAATTGTATTCTCTTACAGTTCTGGGGGTCAGAAATCCAAGGTCAGTGTTATGGGGCTAAAGCCAGGAGCAGGCCGGGCTGGTTCCTCCCGGAGGCCCCCGGGGGAAAATCTGTTCCTGTCTCTCACAGCTTTCCAAGGCCACCCCCACGCCTCGGTGTGTGGCCGCATCACTCCAGTCTCTGGTCACCTTCCTGATCTGACTCACTGTCCATCCTCCTTGGAATTACACTGGGCCCACAAGGAAAACCCCAGTGTACCTGGGGAGATGGAAGTGAAACTAGCCCATTGTACATGGTGGGGTTCGGGACATGCCACTCTGAAATATGGCACCATTGCATTTTGAATACATTCTGCTGAAGGAGTTTGAGAAAACAGCAGATACAGGAAGGTCTCTCTGACCTCCCCTATCTGCTGCCCTTCTTCTCTGAAACAGGCCATGAAACTCTCATGTGAAAGGTACCCTCCATATCAGGAGGAAGGAAGACATTTTCATCACCAGATACAGGGAATTTGGAGCAAAGCTGGCTGTATAAAAAAATCGTGTTAAATTTACCCTTGTCATCCTAGCTACTTCTTCACCACTTACTATGCCAAGCAACACTTGGCATAGTAACACTTGGCAACACCTCTATCCTGGCAACACTTCAATTGCTTCTTTGTCAAAAACGTAGAGGAGCTTCCTGCTGCCTGGTCACTTCTTCAGGTCTTCACTCCCTTGTGGATGTCCCCGGACGTTTACCCCCGTTGATCCGTCTTTGTCCAGTTAACGGCCAGACGCAAGCACGGAGCTTAAGAAAGTAGAGGAGAGTGTTTTCCTCCACTACATATAACTCAGGAGGGTGAGCGCAGAAGTAAGGTTAACCAGGCTGCTGGGAGGGTCCCAACTGATGGAGCCAGGGCCCTGGAGGGCAGCAGGTCCTGGGAAAGGGAGTAGGTAGACAGGGAATCATGGGCACATTGGAGTAGAGGCTTGTGGAGTCCAAAGGTCTGGTGTGCCTGGGAGCTTCAAGGAGCGGATCCGCTTCTGCACTGGCTTCCCCAGGCTGCATGAAGTTAAGATGAGGTGACAGGTGTAAGAGAGTTTCATGAACTGCGAGGCTCCCGTGAAGAGTGAGAGATGAGGGGGTGGGGCTCTTGCCCCTTCTCTTGTCTCCTCCCTGCTCTAGTTTCCAGATGAAGCAAAGGGACAGGACTTTGGGGAAAAAAAATTGAATAAAGCATCCCTGTATAAATCCGATCATTTCTCTTTAGGTTAAAACCCTCCAATAGCTGTCACGCCTCTACAACAGAAGCCAAGTCCCTTCCTGCCCCCCAGAGTAGAGGTGGGTGCCAAGTGGCCCAGCTCTCCCCCATGGGGTTCCCCTGGGACCATCTGACTCCCCCACCCTGCCAGTTCTCTATTCCTTAAACACCGCAAACAGAACTGCCCCTGGACACTGACCCTTGCTAGACCCTCAGTGTGTAATGCCTGCTCTGAATCCTCCACACCTCGCTCCTTCTTCTTGGCTCAAATGTCCTCCTTCCAGGCCTCCCCTGACCATCTAGCTGAAGTGGTCCCCACACCCCCACCCCACCCTACACCCCAGGCCAATCTGCCTCAGGCTCTCTTTTCTTTTCCTCATGCAGCAAATTATGAATAGCATCATCTGGAGTTACTTTATTCCAGTATTTACTTGTTTGTATCTCTTATGGGTTATAAGCATCATCGTGGGGACAGGCATGATGCCACTTTGGCTGACCTCTGCATCCCCAGTGCCTATTGACGCTAACCTAGCTTGCACAGACCATCAACAATTGAGTGAATACATTCCTAAAGGAACATGTGGAATTAAAATTATCTCACCAATGCTTACAGCCTTAGTATACAAACCAAAATGGAGATTTAGTAACATTTGAGCATTTTTATATCATGCTATGTTTTGGTTTTATATCAGGCTCTGTTTGGGCTTCCCTGGTGACTCAGATGGTAAAGAATCTGCCTGCAATGTGGGAGACCCAGGTTCAGTCCCTGGGATGGAAAGATCCCCTGGAGCAGGGAATGGCAACCCACTCCAGTACTCTTGCCTGGAGAATCCCATGGACAGAGCCTGGCGGGCTACAGTCCATGGGGTCGCGAAGAGTTGGACAGAACTGAGTGACTGATGCTTTCACTTGCACATATTTTGTTTCTCTCTTTTGTAAAGTCACATGGCTGGTGATAGCACACAGACATTCTAAATAAGAAAAAATGAGACTGTTTAATATTTATAAAAATATTTCATTACACGTTACCTTGTTTTTCCTTCCACGATGATCTTGCATGTTAACTGATATTTCACCATTTTAACACGTGTGAAAACTGAGACACAGAGAGGCCGGGTAACTTGCCTGAAGCTACACAGCTTAGTCATGGTAGACCCAGGCTTCTAGGGATGCCCATGTTTAGAGACACTCTATGCAGTGCCTTTCTGTGAACACTAACTTCTGCTCTTCATTATTACTTCACCTGAATGGAGCGGTGCCCCAAGATATTCTGAGTCTCGGGGGTGGGGGTGGGGGAACGGATTTTGATGGATACCAAGTGGCAGCTGTTGCTGCTGTTGCTTCCTGTCTAGCATTCAGCCTTCCTCTCTTGGGTCTCAGCCCTTGATTTTCCTTTAGAGAAGCTTCCCTTTCCCCATGCTCAGAGCCGTGGGCTCAGTAGCACTGCCTGCATTCTCCCAGGACAGGCATGTGATTGTCACCTGGTCATTTGAAGTCACAGTAGTTGGGTCAGTTCAGGCACCTGACCAAATTGAGCCAGCAAGCACCAGTCTTGAAATGTTTCTCTGTAACTTTTGGGAAAAAGAATTTTCTTTTCCTGAAGGCATCGCTTATCTGGTACAATAGAAGTTTAAAGTTACTAGTGCCTATGCAAGAATGAGCCCAGCAAAACTTGAAGCCACTTATTGATCTTGCATTAGCGCCTGCATTAAGCCATGCCTGAAGGCGTTGCTCCTTGCATTTAGGCCAGTCAGTACTAGGTATCTGATCCTTGCAACTAGAAGACTTCCAGTGAATACAAGATGTGTGAGTCATTACTATCCCATGCAGTAGGAGCTCACAGCAAAGGGCCTCACCATTTGGAGGCCAGGAAAGCCTCCTAGAGGAAAGGGCATTTGAGGGTGAACTTAAAGGATGAATGGGGATTCTTGGGCAGATCTCTCAGTGATGGGACAACAACATTGCCATGGTATTAGGTAGGCCCAGTGTTGCTTGACCACAGAATGAGAGGGTGGGTTGGAAAGACGTACAGGGGCCCCAGAGCCCCCTCACAAAGGGCTTCAAAAGGGCCAGAGAGTATGAGTTTTATTCCTCAGGCATTAAGTTCATATTCAGGAACTTTCAATAGAGGAGGCTGGGTTTCTGAATTAACAGACGCATCTTTAGAAACCCTCTTGGAACAGGTGATCCCAGCCTCCTTCCTCCTGGAAGCCTGTCCCTCTGGGGGTGGATTGGCCGCCCCTAGTCCTACCGCTGGCTGCGGCTGAATGGCACCGGCACAATTAAGCCATGCTGGGGAAAATTCCAGAAGAGACCAGCCAAGGCTTGGGAAAACTGTGATCCTCTGAGTCTCTCATTTCTTTCAGACTCAGAAATTCTCCTTTTGCTCATTTCTACCAGCAACAAAGCATGACGGCCTGTTGCGACAGGCTCTGCGTGCTGTGGGGTGTGGAGCTTGAGGGGGAGGGGGCTACAGTGACCCCTCCAGCAGTGCCATGGGGCTTCCTTGCCAGAGGTGCCCCGAAGGCTCAGAAGAGGGGGTACCCCTCCAGCTGCCTTTCTCTTGACAAAGGAAAACCTTGAACAGAAGAAGCCCAGTGAGCCGGGAGGAGAGGGAATGTCAGTGGTACCCTCAAGGTGAAGTATGTCTTCAGAAACATCTTAATCGTGCAAAAAATGCTGGTCTCTCCCTGGCTTGGAGCGGAAGCATACTGGCTGTGAGAGTCACCTGGAGCCTGCCGTGGGTGTCAGGATAGCCCCGCACCCTCCGAGCTTAATGTCCACAAAGAGATACAGCGTACTGTCTTGGAGTGGGGTGACGGCAGAGCCTGAAGCAAGGAAATAACACTTGACCCTCACCCTGCGCTCATCCCACGCCCGCCTGACAGCTCACGGCATTGCTGCTAGGCTGGCTCTGAACCTCCTGCAGCCTACACGCCGGCTGGACGTGGGGGCCGGTGGCCGCTGTGCCTGAGAAGGAAAGTACCCCCGATAGCTGGGGCCTGATGCGGCAGTGAGAGCCAGTGTGCTGAGAGGACAGATTCCAGCCATACCTGAAGGACTTGGTTACCACTATGGTTTTCTTAGTTTGCTGCTCCCTTTAGCCAAAACCACTCTTCTCCCAGAAATCCATGTGCTCCCTATTCTCCACCTCCATCTACTCCTCCACCACCTTCTCCTCTTCCCCTTTCACTTTCTCCTCCTCCATCTCCTTCTTGCTGGCTGCTGTCTGGGGGTTGCGCTCAGCTCCTAGAGGCCACTGTCAGATTCTTACCACATGCTCCATCCATTGACATTCTCACAACATACACACATGTATTTTAAAACTCACGTATTAATGCTATCTGCCCCCACTAGAACATAAATTATATGAGGGCAGATTTGTGTGGGTTTTCCCTAGCATCTAAAACAATGCTTGATACACAGTAGTAGCTTAATAAATGTTTATTGAACAAAGGGCTATGGGGATTAATAATGTACTCTAGACACAGGTGGGGTTAGAATTCTAGCCTTAACATCAACTAGTTGTGCAGCCTGGATCCAGGTGCCTGGCCTTTGGGGGCTTGGCTTTCTCATCTACAGATGGGAGGTTGTTATCATAGGATCGTGGGAAGGATTCGGTGAGATCGTATGTGGAAAGCAAGTAATCAGTGCTTGGCCCTGAATGCACACTTAGTAATCGGGAACCACTCTGGTTATTGTTTCCTTACAGGGTATCGGGTAACTGGCCATTTCCTTATTGGAGCTCTCAATGTGTGGACAAAGAAAGAAGTGTGTCAGCGTACCCAGTCATTTGCTTAAGGTTGCACCGTGAATGAGTGACCAACAAAATTAGAACCCAGGACAAAGTCACTCTGAACTAGGCCCCAGGAGGTGGGGGTGATACGTGGGGAGGGAAAGGGGATCAATGGGGTGGCTAAGAGGCTGTCAAACGGACTGGGAGAGGGCACAGGCCAGGGAACCATGAGAGAACTGAGATGGCAATACAGGGCTTTCCCCTCACAGGGTCAGAGGGCATAGGGGTGCACCAGGACATTCTTGCAGAACTGTCTGTGAGAGTAACTACCGCACATCCACTGCGGGGGCCTCTGTCTTTGGCTGCCCGTCCCGCTCCCTCCCTCCAGCCCCAGCGCCCTAATGTTGCTCAGGAGACCAGCCCTTCCCCATCCTCTATCCCTGTGGTTCTGACCACGTGTCTCTGCCTCAGGAGTGGCCCTGGGCAGTGACTGGATCAGGATGTAGGTATGACCCGGCCAGTGCGGTAAGAGTGAATCCTGGGACTGTTGGCTGGAACTTTTGAAAAACAGACTCTCTTTTCCTACTAAGGTTGCTAAGTTATTAGGATGCAACTGGGGCCATGTGGGATCCCCTTAATGGGAAGAGACTAAATAGAAAGCCAAAAAAAAAAAAAAACCAAGGAAAACAATGGAAAGAGATAAAGAGAAAAGACAAGTAGGAGAAAGAAAACATTTAATGCCCTGGATCCAGCTGTACCTGAAGCTACTCCTGGACTGCTCATTTGCCTGGACCAATACATTTATTTTTTGCTGTAAGTCAGTTTGTGTTGAGTTGCTATCACTTACCAAGATATTTCTGATTAATGCACCTTCTCCCTACTCTGACTTAGCTATTGAGCAGTTTATAGTGTGTTCAGTAGTTTAAGAGCAGCAGAGAGAAGGAGACTACTACCCTTCTGAGGGCCTAACATGAGCTAAACCTTTACCAGAACCATCTTATCCTTCCCCAAATCCTAGGAGCTGTTATGGCAACATCACTGATGGAAGAACCACTGCCCAGGAAAGTCATTGCCAGAGCCAGGCTGCAAAGCTGAGGTTGACATCCTACAACTTTAGCCCTTCCAATGCAGCCTTCCATAGATGAGGGAGGAAGAGTTTTTAAGGAAAGGATTTTAAGACTGACAATGAAGAACGAAAGTGGTTCTGTTAGGCCAGGATAGGCTGGGAAAACAGATCTAAGCAGAGGTGCTGTAGCCACATGTTCCGGGAAACAAACTCACTCAGAAGGACGATGCAGATAGTGGAGTGCAGTTTATTACACCGGCAGGCCCAAGGCAGAGTCTCCTCTAAGCCAAGGACCCTGACCGACTTTTGTGAAAACCTTATATACCTTAAGTGTACTGCTCTAGCCCTCTTCCCCAAATTCCTTAAACCTAGCCTGGAAAGTGTTAAAGGGAGATCCAATCAGGTTACAGCCATGATTCATAATCAGAAGTGTCAGCTGGTTGTACACTGTGGCCTACACCAATGGGTGCCATAAAGATTACAAAGATGATTGACTACATGGGGAATTATTACATTCTTTTTGGTACGGAAGCTGGTGTTTACCAGTCCAGGAAGCCAGTTTGGCTGTAGGTATGTTATCCCCATGGCTACCAAGCACATAGTCCAAAGTTCACTGCAAGTGCAAGATGGAGTTTCCTTCTTTTTCAAGATGGAGTCAGCTCAGCCTGTTCCTTTCCTCCCTCAAGGGAACAATGCAAAAGCCAAGCTCAAAAGCAGGACCACTCAGAACTAGCTTAGAAAATAGAACAGAGTCCAAATTGGCAGGAGGCTAGAGCTTACGAAAGGACTAGGTGGGAGAGACCTGGAAGCTGGAAGCCACGAACCAGATCACCAAGGCTTTGAAAGTCACCCAAAAGCATTTGACCGTAGCCTCTGACTTCAGGGATCTTTGAAAGATTTTGTGACTTCAGATGACAGAATACTGTGACACCGCATGGTGGAGGATGGGCTGAGTGAAGTGAGGCTGCATGTGGATGCTTATAAATGGTCCCAGGTGAGAAACCATGAGGCCCCCACCTGGGCAGGGCCCAGAGGATGCAGATGAGGAGGAAGAAGACTGTAAAGAAACATATGTCCCTGTAACACAACAAGTGATAGATTGAAAAGGAGCCAGGGAGATCTCCAAGTTTGGAATTATTTACTGGAAACAATGAACTCATTCTTTCAACACCAGGAAGTGGAGACTCAAGTGGGCAGCAAATAGAATGATGTCTGCCAGTAGTGCTGTGAGTCTGGAGGGTAGACAGTCAGGCTAGTCATGGATGCACAGATGCTGAGCAGAGGACCTCAGGAAGGTCAGGAATGCAGAATGAATTCTGGGAAACTAAGGGTATGAATGAGGTCTCAGGACCCCTGCCCCATCCCCCATGGCTGCCGACTGAAGCACAGAGGAAGGAACCTGGGGGAATCCTGTCCTTAGGATCAGGTAGCAGGGCCAAGTCTCGCCGCCCCCACTAATGACGGTGTTTCCATTCCAGTCCTGCTACGTGGCCTCCAGCTGTGTGATCTTGGGCAAATAACTTGCTCTCTCTGAATCTCAGCTTCCTCCTCTGCAAAATGGGATCCAGGGCTCCTACCTCAAAGGATTATTATAAGAAAAGATAAGCACGCAGTATGTTCACAGCTCTTGGAAGCTCTGAGAGTTCCTTTTACTTAAACCATCACTTTTGAAGAAAGAAGGAATGTTTAATCAGAGACTGAAATTTACCTGCAGACCTGGTCAGAACAGTGTTTTTATGGCCTCTTTCCTTTTGCTGCAGGGGCAAGAAAGGTGTTTTACTGTGCAAGAATATTTTCACTCAGTTCTTTTAAATCTTGCTTGCAAGACTCTGCACAGAATCACTCTGACTGTAAACAAAATTGAACAAATGACCAAAGCGATTCCCCTGGCACTCTGGGCCCTTCGCTCACCTTTGCACTGTTTATGTTTCACTTTGCAGCGTTCATGTTTCTCTGACAGCTCGCAGAGTGCTGCTCCTGGGAACCTAAGGTCATGGATGGTCTAGCCCACCGTTCACAGGTGATGCACGCACATCTGGTTGAAAAAAAGTCACTGATTATTTGCACCAGTGTTGGTTCCTGACCAGTTACCAGTCAATGTGGCTTTGACCTCTGGAGGAGCTGCTGTTTTTTCCAGCTCTGCCCATTTAATTGGCCAGTTTCAACATGCATTCATTACTGTCATTGCAATTTCAGCCCCAAAGCAGAGGTCACAATTCCCAGTTCCCTCAGAGACCAAACTGGGGACATGAACAGTGAAGCTTGCTGGGTAAGAGGTGACAGGACTTGGCAGGGCCCCTGGTAAACTGCTGACTGCCCTCCCACCACCCAGCAAATGAGGCAGCTTTGCCCGGTTTCTACCTGATCGCTGCCATGTACAAAGTGATTCTAGTGTTGCCAGAGCTTTCCAGTTTCCTAGGGAAACCAGAGACTGGTATTATTACATGAAATTTTCTGAGTTTCCAGCAAGGCAACAAAATCTTCAGGGCACCCATTTTCAAATTTGCACCAGACAATTGCATGATTGGTTAAATAAAAAATAAGGACAACTAACATTTGTCTGATACTCTTCAGATCACAGAATACTTTCCTAGAGGACACTGTGCTTTCTAATTTTTCTGAGCCTCTACTCTAGAGCAAGCCCTGTTCTGAGGTTTGGGAGTGCAGTGACAGACCAGACTCATCCCTGCTCTTGAGGAGTTCAAGTTCTTAACAAAACATCCCCCACAGTGTTATCATCAGGAGCCTCATTACTCTCAGGCGGGGTCCCAAGTGTGACAGGGAACTACCATCTGGTTTCTAAGACTCAGTTTTCTCATCTGTACAATGGGAATAACACTAATTGGCAGGATTATTGTGAGGACTAAATGAGATGACACATAAAATACTAGCCCACCTGCTGCTGCTGCTAAGTCACTTCAGACTTCAGTAGTGTCTGACTCTGTAAGACCCCATAGATGGCAGCCCACCAGGCTCCTCCGTCCCTGGGATTCTCCAGGCAAGAATACTGGAGTGGGTTGCCATTTCTTTCTCCAATGCATGCATACACGCTAAGTCTCTTCAGTCGTGTCCGACTCTGTAACCCCATGGACAGCAGCCCACCAGGCTCCTCTGTCCAAGGGATTCTCCAGGCAAGAATACAGGAGTGGGTTGCCATTTCCTTCTCCATACTAGCCCAGAATAGCTCATAAATGTTAGCCTCTATTTCTTCTTAACCTAAAGTAACATGGGAAATTCCTAGGCCCTGATTTGGCTCCAGGTTCTGAAACTGAAGGCTCATGACCCAGGGAAGAAGGAAGCATCCATATAGACTCAATCTTTTTTCTTTCTTTTCTTTTTGTTTTATATTGGAGTATAGCTGATTAACTGTTGATAGTTTCAGGTGCACAGCAGAGCATATACCTGCCATACATATACAGGTATCCATTCTCCTCGCAAACTCCCCTCCCATCCAGCCTGCCATGTAACATTGAGCAGCATTCCATGTGCTCCATAGTAGGTCCTTCTTGATTATCCATTTTAAATATAGCCGTGTGCACATGTCCATCCCAAACTCCCTAACTATCCCTGCCCCTACCCTTCCCCCCATGATAACCATAAAGTCATTCTCTAAGTCTTTGAGTGACTCAGACAATCTTGAATCCAGATCCTGGCCCCATGACTTGCTGTGATCTTGGACAGGTTCTAACCCCTCTCTGACTCTCAGTTTCTCCTTCTGTAAAAAAGGGAATAAAATCTACCTCCTAGGATGAGCATGAAGTGAAATCTCATACAGACAGCAGAGCCTCTGGCTCTTAGAAACCGCACAGTAAACTTTCCCCTCTTATTTTCTCTCTCCCGGGGGAGAAGACCCCAAGACTTCACTGATTGTGTACCACGCCTGCCCTTTCCCAGTTCTCAGTCCTGACTCTTGGACTCTTGCTCGGGTTCAGCCTACCCACCAGCACTTCAAGAAGGAGAATTTATAGCCCTCAACCAGAAAGACTCCCAAGGTCAGGATCTAGAATAGCATAAATGAGACTTGTGTGAGACTAAGCCACTAGAGGTGGGGGATGTTTAGGGGGAAACTTCAGATTCTGGCAGAAAGTCCAGAAATGGAAACTAGATTCTTCTATGCCATTGTAAATTCAATGTAAAATTCAAAGGAGGGATGCTGATGGGGCTGGTTGGCAGCAGGGTTTCATTTGTTTAGAAACCAGGAAACTTGTTTCCATCTCTGCAGAGTCGGTGAGGGTAGACCTTTGACTTAAAACAATGGATTCCAGCCCTGGCTGCATGCTGCAGTCACGTGGGAGCTTTCAGCTCTACTGGGTCCCAGCCCCAGAGATGCAGGTGAGATTGGCCTGGGTGCCATCCTGACATCGGATATTTAAATTCTGATGTCAGCCAGGTTAGTGTAATATGCAGTCAGGGCTTTGAACTACTGGAAAGGACAGAGGAGGACGAAGTAGTTTCTCACCTTCTGATATTCTTAACACTAAATTCCACTGATGCTAAGATGCAATTTTCTTTTCACATTTTAACATCTCTGAAATAATCGTGTCTTATAATCACCGTGATGAGAAAAGACTGCCTTGTAATTTTGTTGAAAGTGTTCTTTCCATCTTAGTGATATCTGGAATAATGGTTTGTCTTATAATCAACGGTGAAATATGACCTCAAGTCTTAATTCTTCTTTGCAGGGAGGCAGTGAGGAAAAGCAAATTGCTACACTTGAACGCACATCAGATTTGCCTGGAAGGCTGTTCACACTGTGGTTGGGCCACTCCCCTCAGCGAGTTCAGGGTGGGGCCCAAGAATTTATGTTTCTAACAAGTTCCCCAGTGGTGATGTTGATGCCGCTGGTCCTGGTCCTCATTTTAAGAATCACTGGTTAAGTGAGCAGTCCTGATGCTGAATGCTTGTGTCCTTCCCAAACATGTGCTAAATCCCAAAGCCCAGTGTGGTGGTATTAGAAGGTGGGGCCTTTGGGAAGTGACTAGGTCATGAGGGTGGAGCCATCATGAACAGAATTAGCGCCCTTATTAAAGGGTCCCCAGGGAGCTCCTCCTGGGCCCTTCAGCCCTTGAAGTTGGCCATCTATGAACCAGAAAGCACCAAACACCAAATCTGCAAGCATCTTGGTCTTGGATTTACCAGCCTCCAGAACAGTGAGGAATGTTTGTTGTCTAAGTCATCCAGTCTATGGTCTTTTTGCCATAGTAGCCTGAGAACTATGATATCTGAGTGAAGAGATCACGGTGGCAAGCTTTGATGGCCTAGGGCTGGGCTGAGCCCTTTCTATGGCTGAAAACACTAATCCTGACAGCAATCCCATAAAACTGGTATTAACATCCCCGCATTTTGCGGAGAAGGAAACCGTATCGATCAGTGGCTAATAGAGCCAGCAAACCTAGAGCTTGATTCGAACCCCAGCAACTGGACTCACTGCACGCTTTCACAGCCCCTGCCCTGTGTAGGTGGCATCAACTCGGAAAGTCATCTTCTTTTCTGCATTTGTACCCTGTGGCTACTGTGCTTTCTTTGGAG
Organism: Giraffa tippelskirchi; assembly: GCF_054371585.1. Classification (NCBI taxonomy): domain Eukaryota; kingdom Metazoa; phylum Chordata; class Mammalia; order Artiodactyla; family Giraffidae; genus Giraffa; species Giraffa tippelskirchi. The sequence goes on from NC_137282.1 coordinate 112,185,815, forward strand.
AGTTGTCACCAACAAGCTAATCTTTCAGCCTGGAGCATCCTGTAAGTGCTCACTGCATGGCAGCTGCTGCTTCTACTCTACTTCTGCTTAACCACAAGGAGGCAGTGTGGTTAAAGTGGGGACCAGACCTGCGTTTGGGAGTCCAAGACTAGGTTTGACAATGATTTTTGCCACGGACTTTAGCCAGTGGGAAGTCACACTGGTTGAGCCTGTGTTACACACAGGGACTTACATGGCTCTGGAGCAGGAGGTAGCTGAGATTCAAGGTCATCAGGCTTGGAAGGCATTTCCCTGAGCGATACTAACTCTTTGTTTTACAAGTGACAAGACTCATGTTGGGAGGAGGACAATGACATTGCCAGGGCCACATAGCTTAGCGGTCATTCAATTTTCAACACACATTTATTGGGTACCTGCCACGTGCCAACCACTGTGCTGGGCCTGGGGAGAGATGGCTGAAGGAGGAAGATCTTCCCCTGGACTTTGCATCCTAGCATGTGGGTGGAGGGATGGAAGAGGGAGGAAGGCATAAAAGGGATTAATAAACCACACATGAGTGAGATATGTGACAAGCACCATCAGGAATATAGTCTGATTTGCCCAAAGGACTGGCAAGGTCATTATAGATAAGGATGGTCAGACATTTCTGAGGTGGTAGAAATTTAGATGGAAATTGGAAGTCAGTGTGTGCATGAGCTAGCAATAATCACCTGTTAATAATAATAGTTATTTTTTAGCACTGACTATGTGCTCGGAACTGTGCCAAGTTAAATGAATGTTTCTCATAGCCCTTTGAAGTATAATTACTAGTATGATGCCCATTTGATAGATGAGGAAATTGAGGTTTAAAGGGGTGAAGTAGCTGTCCCAACAGACACAGAGGAACCAGGATTCAAACCCAGAAGATCTGATGAATTGGGGTGCTCCCAGTCACCATATTTGACAATCTCCTGGGACAGAAGCCCCAGGCAGGAGAGATCTCCTTGGGTGATCACAGAAGGTGCTACAGGACAGACGCAGCCAAGGCTGGGGTTGAATCCCTGATACATGACCCTGAGCAAGTCACAGTACCACTTGGATGTTCAGGCTCCTCTCCTGTGAAATGGAGAAAATAACAACAAACACTGTGTTCAAGATTCAGCCAGTCAATGTATACTTAGTCCAATTTCTGGCATATATGAAGCCCTCAGACAATGGCACTATTATTGTTCTACACTGGGGAGAATGCAATCTTTCAGCTGGATATTGGAGGGTCCTCAATATACTCAGAGTTGCCAGTTTGACTTAAATAAGGGCTTCCCAGGTAGGAAGTCAACCACAGATCTTTCACTGATACCCATCCTGATCTTTCACCGTCTTAGGAGAGCAGGCAACAAACCCATCCTCCACCAATGGGTTCTTGACCACTAGCCATGAAAAATCTTGTTTCCTCCTAACTCTGCACTTGCAAGATGGGGCTGGTGGGGAGCTGGATCTCTAAGATGTTAGAAATTGAAATGTTCATCTGCTCTAAACCCAAATCCCCTTGTCCTCATCTGGGGATGCCTTAGCAAGAGAGATACCAAAAGTAAATTTGCAGAGTGACTTTTCAGCCTATAGCTGTTTCCTTTAGGCTTCAGTGAGAGTTGGCAGAATTGGCTTGGATTTCCAGCCAGAATCATCAAGAAGGCATCACATATGAGCTTATTACACACACACAGCTTTAGTTTCTGAATCATTTTACCCACTCAGGTTATAAATCCCCAGTCTCTCACTCTGTACCACATGCTCCCTCCCTATTCATCAGTAAACTCTGAATCCAGTTCAGTTCAACAGACTCTCACTGAGCATCTATCCCAACCAAGACATCTGGATGGTGCAAGGAAGGTTTTGGGGCGGTTCTACATGAGCTCCTGCCCTTGAGTGCACTCCTGAAGGTCAGAACTGGTCACTCCTCTACTCCAAACCTTCCGTGATGTCATGGAGATGACCAACTGTTCAAACCAGTTTCCTTTTCTTCTTGGATGCACAGCTGAGTCACATTTCCCAGCCTCCTTTGCAGTTAGGTGTTACCATGCTTTCTGGGTTGAATTATGGTCCATTAAAATTTACATGTTGAGGGAACTTCCCTGGTTGTCCAATGGTTAAGACTCCGAGCTCCCAATACAGAGGGCATGGATTCAATCCCTAGTTGGGGAACTAAATCCCATATGCCACATGGCATGATGCCCCCCGAAATTATGTTGAAGTCTTAACTCTCATACCTGAGAGTGTGACCTTATTTGAAATAGGGTCATCACTGATGTAATTAGTCAAGATGAGACTAAACTGAAGTAGGGTGGGCCCCTAACCCAATATGACTAGTATCCTTATTAAAAAGGGAAATTTGAACACAGACACACAGGTAGGGAGAATACCACATGGAAGATGAAGGCAGTGACTGAGTGATGCTGCCACAAGTCAAGGCACATCAAAGATTGCCTGCAAACCATACGAAGCTAGGAGATGAGAACGTGGAGCATGGAACATGAGCAGGAGCGTGGAACAGATTCTCCATCACAGCCTGAGCTGGAACCTACCCTGCCAACATCTTGATTTTGGACTTCTAGACTCCAGAACTGAGAGATAGTAACTTTTTGGTGTTTAAACTGCCCAGTCTGTGGTACCAGTAGCCCTAGAGGCCTAACCATGTGACTGTGTTGTAGCAGACAAAACGTGATGGAAAGCTATGTGTGCTGTAGACAGCCCTTGCCCCTAGAAACTTCCCACATGGCCCCTTCTACCCTCCATCCTACCCCTGGATGTGGACACACAGGTGACTTGGAATCACCATCTTGAAGGTGCCATGGCTCCACTGGCCTGGGTCTCTGCATGATCACGTGGAGCACAGCCACCACTTCCATTAGTAACTGGATCTGATATAGTAGAGAAATTCAAACTCCTGAGATTTAGGGGTTTGTCTGACAACCTAATTTAAAGTATCCATCCTTCAAAAAAGGAACCCTCCTATACTGTTGATGGGAATGTAAATTGGTGCAGCCACTATGGAGAACAATATGGAAAGTCCTTAAAAAACCAAAAATAGAGTTATCATGTGATCCACTAATCCCACTCCTGGGCATATTCCTAGAGAAAACACTAATTTGAAAAGATATGTCATAGCAGCACTATTTACAAAAGCTAAGACACGGAAGCAACCTAAATGTCCCTCAACAGATGAATGGATAAAGAAGATGTGGCATATATAGAATGGAATGTTACTCAGCCTTAAAAAATAATAACATAATGCTACTTGCAGCCACATGAATGGACTGAGAGATTATCACGCTAAGTGAAGTAAGTCAGACAGAGAGAGACAAATATACGATACCACTTATATCTCAAAAAAATGGATTCTCAAACAAAATAATACAAATGAACTTACAAAGCAGAAATAGATTTCACAGATATACAAAATAAACTTATGGTTACCAAAAAGGAAAGGGGGGAGGGATAAATTAGGAGTTTGGGATTAACATATGCATTTTGTTGTTGTTCAGTCGCTAAGTCATTATCTGACTCTTTGTGACTTCATGGACTGCAGCATGCCAGGCTTCCCTGTACTTCACTGTCTTCCAGAGTTTTTCAAACTCCTGTCCATTAAGTACATATACATACTACTGTATATAAAACTGGTAACCAACAAGGACATACAGTATAGCACAGGGAACTCAATTCAGTATATTGTAATATCCTATATTGAAGAAGAATCTGAAAGTGAATATATCTATGTATTGAACATAACATATATATTTAATATATATATTCAATAAAACTGAATATATATATAACATATATATATTGAATGAACTAAATTTGCTGTATACCTAAAACCAACACAACATTGTAAATCAATTATACTTCAATAAGAAGTACAGTAGCCATCCCTCCTTTTCCTTCATAGCATTTAGTGAGACACTTAACCATATTTTGGGTTTGCTCACTTGTCTATATTCTGTTTCTGCCCCTTAATCCTAACTTTGCTTTGTTAACTGCTGTTAGTTCAGTGCACTGCAAAGTGTCTGGTGCCTAGCAAGTCCTGCTGATGTCTTTCTGCTGGAATTCTATGTCTGGTGGGAGGAAAGGACTGTGACATAGAATGATCAGGGTGTGAACAGGTCTGGAGGAACAATGGCTTTGGGGAAAAGAACAGAAGAGCAGAAAAATCTTAGAGAGGGGATGATCCCTGCGTGGGTTTTACGGGAGAACCTGGGGAGAGGCAGAGGGCATGTGTGACTGTGGGTGGGTGGAGAAGCCTGCTGAGGCGCAGCTCAGATGATGGTGGGGAAGAGCAGAGAGCCTGTGTGTTCTGCAGCTGAAAACGGCAGTGCCAGCCATGTGTGGGCAGAGGCAACTCCTGGGGGAGCAGCTGTACCAGGCTGCAGGAGGTGGACCATGAGAGCTTGGAAAACTCAGAGAAATTTTCACTTAACTCCACCACTTTGAAACCTCTCAGACCACGCTCCATAGAAAGAGATCACATTCTACACCACAATCCATGTTTGAATATAACAAAAATAAGTCTTAATACATAATACTGGCCTTTATATTGGATTGGCCAAAAAGTTCATTTGGGTTTCTTGTACTATCTGAAATTCGAATGAACTTTTTGGCCAATCCAATAATTTTAAAAAATCTTGTGTTTCTTGTTAGAGCCCAAACTATTTTAAAGTGCTGATCTCTTACGCTAAATGGTTTTCGGCGTAACTATTGGGTCGTGACCCAGAATTTATACCTCTCCCACTTCAGGCCACAGAATGACTTTAGTTTGGCTCTGAGCCAGCAGGGGGAGGGGATGAGAGGATAGCAGGGCAGCCAGCCCAGCAGCAGAGGGGAGCAGCCTGGGTGAGGGGCATCTGCAAAGGGCAGCAGATACAGAAGCCGGGCCAGTGAGTGAGATCCTGGGAGTACTGGGTGCATGCGGATTTGCAGGAACCCCAGTGCAGGACCTGGCCCTGGCTCTTTCTAAGTGATTGGCTGAGCACTGTGGGGAGAGTTCCAGGCCGTGTGCTTCCCTGAGGAGGCCTCTCTGACTGATGCTTGGATGGCTTCTTTGGAGGAGAGGGTTTGTTGAGGGGCAATGAGTGAGGGCCAGAGGTGCAGACAAAAGCAGGCTGCGTGCACACATCAGCCTCGGGAATGATTGCGACAGCTCAGTGCCCAGCGTCAGGGTGCCTGGCAAACCCTCAACACAAAGCAGGGCTGGGATGTGTGACTGTGTGTGTGTGTGTATGTGCAAATGTGTGTGAAAGATCTGTGTGTGTGTAAATGTGTGCGTGTGCGAGGGGTTCTGAGTGTCTGTGCCCTCACATGAGTGAAGTGGAACAGCAGTCCCTTCCCTATGGTGACTTTCTGAGTGAGGCTCTTGCAAGCAAGGTGTGGAGACTTTAGATGACAGTGGAGAAGAGCAGAGAGCCTGTACGTTCTGCACCTGAAACTGGAATGCCAGCCCCGTGTGGGCAGAGGACACGTGGCCAGTGTCCTAAGAGTGAGTCATAGCTGCTGGTTTCAGAAGTAGAGAGTTCTGAGATTTACTTCATTCCTGCTGGGACCCCTTGGGCTGATACTTGAGGCAATTTACCTCCTTCTAAGCCTCTCCCACTGTGGTCGTTCGGTCGCTAAGTCGTGTCTGACCCTTTGCGACCCCACGGACTGCAGCAGGCCAGGCTTCCCTGTCCTTCACTCTCTTCAGGACTTTGCTCAAACTCATGTCCATGGCGTCAGTGATGCCATCCAACCATCTCATACTCTGCTGCCCCCTTCTCCTCCTGCCCTCAATCTTTCCCAGAATCAGAGTCTTTTCCAATGAGTAGGCTCTTTGTGGAGAAGGCCATGGCAGCCCACTCCTGTACTCTTGCCTGGAAAATCCCATGGACGGAGGAGCCTGGTAGGCTGTAGTCCATGGGGTCGTGAAGAGTTGGACACGACTGAGCGACTTCACTTTCACTTTTCACTTTCATGCATTGGAGAAGGAAATGGCAACCCACTCCAGTGTTCTTGCCTGGAGAATCCCAGGTATGGGGGAGCCTGGTGGGCTGCCGTCTATGGGGTCGCACAGAGTCGGACATGTCTGAAGCGACTTAGCGACTTAGCAGCAGCAGCAGCAGGCTCTTTGCATGAGGTGGCCAAAGTATTGGAACTTCAGCTTCAGCATCAATCCTTCAGTGAATATCCCACTGTGGAGGCTGCAACTTTAACAATTCATCACCCTACACGCCTTTCCCCACCCTTCCCTAGGGGCTCTGTCTCCACACTGGAGACTGATGGAGCCTGGGTAACAGACCTCCGGAATGAGGGCTCCCAGACATGGCCTACTTTCCCAGACATGGCCTCTCTGAGCCTCTATGTCTGTATCTGTCCAATGGACACAACGCATACCTCCCTTTGTGGGACGAATTTGTGAAGAGCTGGTGAATTACACACCTGGAAGGGCTTGGTCATCTGTGAAGAGGCTCAGGTGGTGACAGGATAACTGGAGATGGGGGATGACAGCATTTCAGAGAAGCACCTGCCAAAGTCCTGGCAGAAAACTGGGAACTGAAATCAGCCCCGCCTTCTCAGGATGCTGTGGGTGGGCTTAGGTGGCCACAGGCTATAAAGAGAACCCCTCATTCCTTCACTTCTCTGCTGATATTTGGGTTTGGATGTGATCCGAACCATGGGGGGCAGAGGTTGCTCCAGAGAGCCCTGGGTCCTCCCAGACAGTAGCTCCAGACCCCTAGTGCCTCCTTTGCCTCCAACAGAGCCCGAGGCAGGACTTAAAGCAGCATCTCCACCACCCCACCCCCAATCTCTGCAGCCAACCCCGCTCCCTGAGCAACGGAGAATAAATCTGCAGCCTTCAAGAGCTAGAATTCTCCAATTCTTGCTGGCACCCAGTTCCCATGGCAACCCAAAGCTCTCCTTTGCCACCTTCAGGAATGTCATTAGGCTGTGAGGGGGAGGCGGCAAACAAAGGAGGGTGTCAGGCTGCAGCCTCCTCTAAGAGGGCTACTCTGCGGGGCAGAAGCTCTTTTGTGGCAGTCTTTTTCCCTCTTCTTAAATAAAATATACAAACCATCTCATTATATCAAACCAATTGGGTTTTTTCTTTTCTAAGGGGAAAAACAAAATTGATAAAATGTACTTCAGTGCCCCGTCAAGGAAACGGAAAATAGATGCTCATGTCTCAAGGAGAACAGCATGATCTAACAACAGGGACCTCACATGCTCCATCACCTTGAACCCCCCCAACCACCTCTTTTCCTAATGTAGAAACTGAATTTGAGAAAGACTAACAGCCCTCTCAGGTCGCAGGCCAATAAGGGAAGGGGCAGGGATGTAAGCCCATGTCAGAGCCCCGCTCAACACGGGTGTGCCTGCCAGCGTGCTCACCTGGGAAACAGTGATCACGTTGTCAGTGCCAGATTTAAGAGCCAGTTGTCTGTGGGAGAAAAAGGGTTGCTGAAAGTTTTCTTCCTTCTCCACCACCTGCCAGGTGTGCTGATACAAACCTGGAAGCAGCCCCAGGTGTCACGCCATCTTCCAGCTGGATGACCTGAGCCTCCTCTGTCTTGGTCTCCCTAACTTCCACCTCTCCACCTCAATACCCACTTCACTGAGGTCACAGAGTCTATGCAAACGTGGTGTGGCCACGATGTCTCACATGCACTCAGGACAAAGTCCAGGGTCCTCAGGATCAGCCTCAGGTCCTTCCGTGGTGGGTCCACCATTGACCCTCCAGCATCACTCCCCAGAAATGAGCCCTTAAGACTGAGCCGGGCATTGTTAACGAAATATTCCCTGTGCCTTCTGACCTCTTTTTCTTTTTGTTAGTCGATTCCTCTGCCTGGAACTGTTCCCTTCCCCACAAGCCACATAAAGTCCTGACTGACCTTCCAACTCCAGTCCTTGCCATCTTCCTGTGGGCTCTTCCCTGATGTCTGGTCCTCTCCACCTCCACGCAGACTGGAGTCCATCCTTCTTCTCAGCCCTTAAACTATTCAGACACATAGCACTTACTTCACTGACTGAAATTACATACTCACATATCTGTCTTTACTGCTAGACTGTGAACACTTTGAAGACAGATGCTACATCTGGCTCATTATAGTAATTTGAGCTCACAGTAGATGCTCAGGAACTTTTAGATTGTGGACTGGTACATGTACACACACACACACACACACGGACAGTAGAAAGAAGAGAGCAGGCAAATGTGACTTTCAATGCAACAATGAAAATTGTTTTAAGCTAAACCAACAAGAGATTGTGCCAGGATGAGCTACTTTTCAATCTGAAAATCTCTTCAAAGTTGTTGAAACATGATTTGTGTGATATAAACAAGTGTGATCTGATGGTGGAACAATGACAGGGCTCATGGCATAGTCATCCAGGAGGGTTAGCAGTATCTAGTCTTATCTGCTATGGCATCATTAATATCTCTGGCCAGTCCATAACTCAAAGAAAAATCTAGGGCCTTAAATGCATTTATTAAAAAACCACAAAGACTGAGAAGAAAAGGGCATCTAAAAAAGGCAGAAAAGATCAAAGTTACTCACTCTCTGAACTAAAACAAGCAATTAAAAAAGATAACAGCAGAAATTAATAAAATAGAAAACAAACAAAACAAAATCAGCCAAAGATGGTCCTTTGAAAAAACCAGTAAAATAGACAAATTTCTGGGAATCCTTATCAGAAAAAACAGAGAGAAGATATTATAAAATAACTTTGGAAATGAGAGAAGACAAGGAACTATAGCTAAAAGTGATATTAAAAAATGTATTTAGGAATGCTAGGTACAACTTAATGTCAATGAATAACTAGATGAAATAACTAAATGAAATGAATAACTTTTTAGAAAAATGAATTATTATTAAAATTCATTCAAGGAGAGGTAGAAAACATAAATAGATCAGTAAACATAGAAGAAATTGAAAAGGCAACCAAAGAACTACTTCTTGAGAAGAAAATAAACTCAAGTGATTTATGGTGAGTTCCACCAAATTTTCAAAAGTAGGTGTTACCTATGATATATTAACTATTCTAGAACATAGAATAAGGGAGGAATCATGTTTCCTTAGGCTCTGAGTAAAATCCTGATATCAAAACTAAAAAAGGAAATAGTAGGCCATAATCACTCAGAAATATAAACATGGTAAAAAAAATATTAACAAAGCAAATATAATGCAAGGATATTTACTTTTCAATATAAGCAAAATCAATATATTCTACAAGTCAATAGATAAAAGAATAAAATAATATAATGTTTTTCAGTAGTTGCTTCAAAAGCACGTGATAAAATTAAAAACCTGTTTCTGCTGAAACAAAGTAACAACCTAATAGTTGGTATTTAACAAACATTAGATTGAAATATAGAAGCATTACCTCTTAGACTTGAACAAGGTAAGGATGCTCCCTATATTACCCTGCTACATAACATTTTTTATTTTTTTGGGCTCCAGAATCACTGCTGATGGTGACTGCAGCCATGAAATTAAAAGACACTTACTCCTTGGAAGGAAGGTTATGGCCAAGGTAGCATATTTAAAAGCAGAGACATTACTTTGCCAACAAAAGTCCGTCTAGTCAAGGCTATGGTTTTTCCAGTGGTCATGTATGGATGTGAGAGTTGGACGGTGAAGAAAGCTGAGCGCTGCAGAATTGATGCTTTTGAACTTTGGTGTTGGAGAAGACTCTTGAGAGTCCCTTGGACTGCAAGGAGATCCAACCAGTCCATCCTAAAAGAGATCAATCCTGGGTGTTCATTGGAAGGTCTGATGTTGAAGCTGAAACTCCAATACTTTGGCCACCTCATGCGAAGGGTTGACTCATTGGAAAAGACCCTAATGCTGGGTAGGATTGGGGGCGGGAGGAGAAGGGGACGACAGAGGATGAGATGGTTGGATGGCATCGCCAACTCAATGGACATGGGTTTGGGTAGACTCCGGGAGTTGGTGATGGAGAGAGAGGCCTGGCGTGCTGCAATTCATGGGGTCGCAAAGAGTCAGACACGACTGAGCGACTGAACTGAACTGAACATAACATTTTACTCAAGGTCCTGCCACTGCAATAAAGGCAAGAAAAAAATAAAGGAATTAAAATTTCAAACAAAAAAAAGAAAATTGTTAGTATTTGTAAGCAGTATTATGATTTCCCTAGAAAATTAGCTAAGAAATAAAAGAATTAATAATAATAGTAAAGGAGGAATAGGTAGATATCTTTAAAATGTTTTTTAACATTTAATAATTTCCTTTACTACATAGTAATCAATTATAGAATAGTGTTAACATTTTCATTCATAAGGAAAAACAAACATACATATGAAAGCTAGGAATAAATCTAATAAGAACTGTAGAAGACCTAAATGAAGAAAACTATTAAACCTTATGAAAAGAATGTTAACAACAATGAAAAATCTTGAATAATAGAGATTCATGTCTTAATCCTGGATGGGAAGATAGATTGTAAAAATGTCAATTCTCGCCACATAATCTTTACATTCAATGTAATCCTAATCATAATTTGAGCATGATTTTTAATGAAACTTGATATAAAAAATGCATAAAAATTACTAGGAAAATCTCAAAATGAACAATGATACAAAACTTGCTATATCACATTTAAAAACATACTATAAAGCTATTCATATAAAACTGTGTTTAGAGGATCAGAAATAGATAGACAGTAAATTAATAAAACAGAAAATATATAAATGAACCTATATACATTTAAGAATTTATCCTATGATAGCATGTGGCCAGCTCGGTAAACAATATGAGGATGAAAGTTTTAAAATGATAATGTATAATCATTAAATAATAATAAAAAGAATACTTACTGACATAGTAAGGTTTCTAATATATATTATAAGGTGAAAAATGGCAAATCAGGGTACAATACAATTCCATTTCTGATGTACAATACAGGTACGTTTGTACATCTGTGAATTTACATGCCTAGACAAGAGACTTAAAGACAGGCTGAAGGCCGGTGTGAAACTGTTCACTGTGGGTACATCTGGGGAGGAAGCTGGAATGTGGAAGGGAGTATGGAGAAAGGTCTCATTTTGATCTGTTTTGCTCCATATTATTTTAATATTCCACACTGAAAATATATTTGTGTATTTTTTAAATTTTACACAGTCAATAATAACTTTCCAGGAGGGAGAAGAACAGCTCCATGATACACCGTGGAAAAGACCCTGGGTGCCTACGAAACAGACCAGGAGCTTTGGGAAGCTCAGGAAGCCCCCTGGACTCACCCTCCACATGCTCCAGGCCCGCCCGCTGTCTTCAGACACAGTCCGGCATATCGGGAGCCAGGCCCACCTCGCCATCTGAGCCAAGCTCAAGGGCTGTCCCCTTGAAGGTGGCCCTCACTTAGATGACCATCTGGTTCCTGGGACTGCCTTCACCATGGGCTTCATCCTTCTATCATTCCCTAGCTTTATCTCCTCACTCCCAAGACTCACCCAGCCCAATGGGAGGCATCCAGACCTTCACGTCAGGGTTGTTCAGAAAGTGGATTGCCAAGGCCATGGCCCCAGTGCCCTTGAGCCACATGCACCCCCTCCCTCCCCCACCAAGGAGAGGCAAGAAACCATGTGGCCGCCTCTGAACATCCATCCTTTGTCATCACCCCTTAGCCTTTTATGTCACAGATATTTTCACAAAGCAAACTATTTCCCACTAGAATGAGGGAGAACAGGGACTGCATCCTGATTACTGTTTATCCCATCCCCAGGACCTGAAAGCATGCGTGGTAGGCACTCAATAAACTCACTGGGTGAGCTCAGGAAGTCACATGTTCTGTCTTTAAGTCCACCAAGTGTGGCCAGTTTCAAATTCTGAAGACATGGACTCTCAGCAAACAGAAAAGGAGGAGCTTCTTCTGCCCTACCCAGCCCTGAGCAGCTGTGCCCTCAGTGAGCCTGGACCCGTCCTGATAAGACCCCCACTCTGGACTCGCCCTTGTGATTTCTGAACTCTCTATGGTCAGGTGCTTCCCAGGTGGCACTAGTGGTAAGAAACCTGCCTGCCAAAATAAGAGATGTAAGTGATTTGGGTTCAGTCCCTGGGTGGGGAAGATCCCCTGGAGGAGGGCATGGCAATCCACTCCAGTATTCTTGCCTGGAGAATCCTGTGGGCAGAGGAGCCTGGTGGCTGTGAGTGTGGGGTCCATGGGGTCACAAAGAGCTGGACACGACTGAGCGACTGAGCGGCAGCAGCATGGTCAGCAAGATGCCCTTCTCCCTCCTGATGGGCAAGTCCCATTTTCTCTCCCCAGAATTTTTTTTGACAATACTTAAACCACCTTATCTTGTAGGCCTTGGGCCATTTTCCTCCTCTGAGCCTGAGTTTTCATTTCCTGAATAATGTAATCCCCAAATCCCCATGTCAAGGACAAGTCAGGACTCTGCAGCCAACACCGTTCCTGGCTTCTAGGATAGCAGTTACGGAATTTGCATTTTTCCTCGAGCTTGATCTCATAAATTCCCCCAACACACCCTGGCTGAGGATTCATCAGACAAAGATTTCCTATATCTCCTTTCCACAACCAAACTCAAGGAGAATTTCTAATTTTCTGCTGAGCCTCGGTGCTAAGCAGCTTCTTTCCCAAGGTTTTGCTTCACCAAAAATATTGATTGCTTGAAGAAAAAGCCACCATCGATCGAGCTTTCCCAAAAGCCTTAATGAACAGAGCTTCTCCCAGGCAGAGTCACGATGCTTTGTGTCCCAGTAGAGGCTGAGGACTTTGTCACAGGACACAGCCATACTCAGCCCCCCAGGAGGGAGACTGACAGACACCTCGTTAACTGGCTCACTCTGTACTGAACTGAAAACTCTGGGTGAGGCAGCCTCACAGATGAAGAACAGAAAATCCTATGTAGAAGAAAGAGGAGCAGTCTGACTACAACCCATGAGACTGTGGGAATGAGGGCTAACATCCCTGGGCCTCCGTCTTCTCATCTGCAAAATGGCCATAATCACGCTCCCTTCCTGCTGTTCCAGGACAGCACAGTGATCAAACATACCCTACACAGACCAGTTGCCCAATAACCGCTTCCTTTCCCTCCGGACTTTTATAAGGCTGGAACTAATTCCTCCACTAAGAAAATGAGCCTCTCACATAGTTTTTGTGCTTGTTTTTGTTTTGTGATCATGTCAAAGTATCAACTCAACGTGTCATTTTGGCCATGGACTTTGTACTTAGCACTGAGCCAAAACAGCCTAGGGAGACGATAGAGAAACCTAAGCGGCATCTGCCGCCTGGGAAGAGTTTATAACCTGCTTGAGAACTTCAAAGGGAATACTTGCCAGCAATGAACACCCCATAGAGGCAGCTTTTCCTCCAAAGCCCCGAGGACAGAGTCCGGTGCTGGCCACTGCCAACCGTGCCATGTGGACCATTACTTAGCATCATGGAGTCTGCTTTTGTATCTATAGAATTGACTTTTTAACATCCACCTTCTGGGGATTTTAAAAAGCCTAAATAAAATGATGTAGCTAAAACACTCAGCATTGTGCCAGGAGCGTAGCAGACATGCCATCAATGCTTTTTGAATTTTATGACCCAACAACCAGGGAATAATTGTATGACACATCCGATGTATGATGGAGCTGCACTAGAGGGAAGTGAACAGAAAGAAAATGCTGAGGAACCCTGACCACGGTCTTGCAGCTTGATTGACAGTAGCTTTTGTTGTTCCCCTGAGATTCCTTCCCAGCAGGAGGCAGGGCGCAGAGAGAAGTAGATAGACATATGCTGCTAAGCAGGGCACACTTGAGTTTCAAATCCAGCTTCACAAGTCACCTGCTGTGTGCCCTTGGCTGGCTGGCAGGCTTCCTAGACCTCTGTATCTTTTCACATCTATAGGATGGCAACAATGACAGGCCTCTTCTCCCAGGCTGGGTGAGGGTGAAATGGTGCAATATGCATGGAGCTGGACCATAGTGAGGCTCAGGAGATGTGGGTTATTATCTGGAGGAATTCTGGTCCCTCTTTAGGAAAGGGGCTTCCTGGGGCCCTGGTGAGGAGCAGAGAAGAGAGGAAGGGGGGAAGCAAGCAGGGTGGAGGCTCCACACACACCCAGGGTGAAGGGGTCCAAGAAAGGAGTAAGCATCATACCAGGAATGGGAGAAAGACATGAGATTCCTTGAGCCCCTGAAACTCCTCAGCCCAGGCAAGCTGGGACAGCTGGTCACCCAAAGACATGCTTGAAGCAGTAACTGCACGTGGAAAAGCTGAGCCCAGCCAAGAGGACAGTGAAGATGAACCAAGGGGAGTGCTGGAGGGGTTCAGGCAAGACGAGCTAAGCCCCAGAAAGTATTTCCCAGCCCCAGGGGCTATTGTTCAGAACAATAGTTTGGCACAGGCCCTTGCTTGTAAGGACATCTTGTCAACCACCTCCCTTGCCCTACACATCCCCTAGCACCCTTGCCTGGGTTGCACCGATGTTGTTTCCCAAACTGGTGAGTCCCCTGCCACCAAAAGAGGGGATGCTACAAGAGCCACTGACCCTTCCATCCAACTAGTGAGAGCCCAGAAATAAGTAGAGATACCAGGAGGAAGGTGAGGTATCAAGACTAGTGGACAGAATAAGGAAACAGGCATGTGCCCAGCCCCCAGCAAGGAAGCAGTGACAGCTGAAATCTTCAAAGGGATTTGTAATAAACGTGCGTGTGTTTGACTTCATGGTTCAACGAATGTGACTATAATTGCATAAACCATGACAAGCAGTACTAATCATGAGGAGAGTTAACATTTCTGAGCATTTACTGTGTGTCAGGCACATTGGATCCTTTTTAAACCCTCAGAGCAATCCCACCACACAGGCATAATATAATCTCTGTGCCCATTACATAGATCAGGAACCTGAGGCTTCCCGAGGGCAGCTCACTTGTCCAGATCACTGGAGCGATAGAAGACCTCAAAGCACTGTTTGGCTAAGTCCAAGAATTTGATTCTTTACAACCAAGAACTGCAAGTCGGGGAGGCGTATGCCCCTGTAAGCAACTAGGGTAGGAAGTCGCTGGAAAGAGAGAGCCAAGCATAGCTTTCTTGACATTAGAGAAGCATTTTTGGCCTAAGTCATTTTGTGATCTAAACCTGGGCATGATGCTTGCCCTTGAACAGGTCTCGGTAACTAATGATCTTAAAGGAACAAAAGAATGCAGAGCAAGTGGTACTTAAGAGATGATAATGTTGATCTTTTCTGACCTTCCTGACTGCAATCAACTAAAGCTTGGACTCTGTCAACTGCTCAAGTCCCTTCACAGATATACATGTTCCCTTAGCTTAAACTTCCCCCCCATTTTTCTGTCTGGGGAGATACTGCTTTGGGAAAAGTCTCCAGCATTCTCCTCACTTGCTGCAAGTAATATACTCTCCTCTCCTGATCTTTGGCTCATTTGTGTCTTTTGGCCCCACACCCAGCAAGAGGCAAACCCAGATATTTGGATAACATCCCCCAGATGAAGATCTGTAACTAGAATAAGGGGGATCATGTGCTGGGCAGGCAGCCCCCAAGACCACAGCTCGCTGCACCTCAAGACACACTACCGTCCCACAATTGCCTTTAGCACCAGCTGTATGCAGTAAAATCCAATCTAAAATTAAGCCTTGCTTCAGCCTTTTTGTGTTTCAGTTATAGAGTCATTAAAAGTAAAAACCTTCTAGATGCAGAGTCATTGGCCATACGCTCCACATCCTCCAGCCCCCAAAGGCATGTTTTCACATTTCACATTTTCCCCAGTTCAGTTAAAATAGTCATTTCTGACAATTAGTCAAGAACTCTCCCTCAACCTAAGAAGCCTATTTTTTGCTTTCTATCTCCAGGAGAACAGGGTGTGTAATTATAAGAACCTAATTATCAGCTCCTTCAAAAGAATCAGGTTGCTTGGGCTGTGTTGGTGGCGTTGAACTCAACAGCACTGAAAACCATACTTGTACCATATTATAATTATCATCATCAATCATGCTCCCCTTGAAGCACTAAGTGGAGACATTTTCTCTGGAAGGAAAACAAAGCAAACCCTTTCTCAACCACAAGTAAGTAGCAGAAGGAGAGGCTTAGTCATCCAGATGAGAGTTCCAATCCCAATCCTGCCGCAGGCCCTGACCTTGGATGAGTCACTCAACATTTCAGTGTCTTGGTCTCTTCATCTGTTGAGTGGGGGATGACATGGTTTCCCTCACATCATCACGTGAGGTTAGCAAAGCAATCGATGTCAAAGCAAGTCCTAGAGTGCCTGGCCTAAAATAAACACTGGCTAAATGGCAGCAGGGCTTCTATTTCATTTCTTTGTGTTATTTCATTGAATGAAGATGATGGGCTGACATGCCCTCAGTAACCTGTCCAGTCCTGTTATAAGCTATTGTTCATTATCCAGACAAGAAGTTCACCTCTTTGGCTTGAGGATGTCACTCCCCTACCCGCCTCTTCCTCGGGGGAAGCCCAGATCATAGCGCTCCAGGAGACAAGAAAAGATCAGCAGCTTAGGTTCCCCAGCCTCAGTTTCCCCATCTGTGAAAACTGGCTGGTCACCTCTCCTCCCTGGTTAGTTGTGAATATTAATAAAAATATATGAAGTGTCCTCTTCGGCACCCACACCTAGTTGCTGCTCCATCAAAGAGTTGTCTTCCTTCTGGTGCCCACTAAGACATCCGGTGCTCCCTGCGCTCCTACAAGGGAAGCAGAGTGAGGATCTGTGTTCCTTCTGGATCAGAGAGGTCAACAGACCCCTTTGAGGGCGCTCAACTGGCTAAAGCTGGAATGTAAACTCGGTCTCTGTGTTCCTGTGCTCTTTCTGGTGATCCACACCCACTTTATTCATTTACTCAACAAAGATCTCCCATGTGTGTCCAATGGGCCAGTCTGGGCTACTGCACCGGTCCAAGCTCATTTTCGCCAGGGCCTGAGCCAGAGCAGTAGCTGCTGCACAGAAGGGTAAGGGGGAGCTTCTGTGTCTCTCCTTTCCGTGCCTCCTCTTCTCTCTTCCCTGCTTATTCTTCCTCTTGTTTTCTTCTCTCTGGGACTTCACCACCCACACAGCCACATTCTGATGAAGTTAATAATCAGGGTGTCAGATTTAAATACCAGTTAGCTCAATGAAGAGAACCTACTTGCAAAGAAAGAAAGAAAAAAAAAAACCTAACTAAAGGAAAATTCCAGTTGAGCTAATCCATTACCATGGTGCCCAGACTGTAGGACATAGTTATATTGCAACCATGAATTCATTCATTCATTTATTCTCCAAACAAATATGTATGAGAATCTCTCTTTTAGGTATTAGATATAGTTCTAGGCCAGAGGTCAGCAAACTTTTTCTGTAAATAGCAGGATCATGAATACATAAGTCTTATGGGTCAGGGGGTTTCTGTAACAAAAGGACATAGTCTGTGCTGTTATTATAGCATAGACAGTACACCAGGAAACAGAAGTGACTATGCTTCAGTGAAACTTTATTTACAGAAAAAGGAGGCAAGCTGGAGTTTTCCCACCCATGGTCTGGTGCTGGGTCCCAGAGGAGAAGGTGACCCAGGAGCCCCCTTGTGGAAATCAGAGTTTGAACATGAAGCTATTCTCAGATGGAGCACTGTCATAAGAGTGAGGATAAAAGGGGCAATGATGATGATAGATAGCAGTTAACTACATATGGAGTGCCTACTGTATGCCAGAAACTTCACCTGAGTTATTTCATTATTTTTCCAACAACCCTAAGAAGGAAATATTATGTATCATCATTTACAAATGAGAAAAATGAGGCTCATGTGGGGAAATGACTTGCCTGGACCACATGGTAGTGATGGGTGGAACTTTGAGGAGGAGGGTTTAGGGTGCAGACATGGTCTCCGATGGTGACCTGCTGCTGAGTTTAGTAAAAATACCAAGGAGAGGAGGGATCCCCTCTCCTCCTGCCACAGAAGACAATCTCTTCTCTCACTGGACAAAGTGTGCATGGACCCCAGGAGTGCTCAATGGCCTGGAAGTATCCTCAGGGCAGGAACTGGGTTTTGTACATTCTATCTTCCCTGGGCCCTGGAAGAGGTCCTGGAAAGCCTTCTGACTTGTTGGCTAGCTGCCTCCCCCTAGGTATTCCAACAATAGAATCGGAAAGACTAGAGATATCTTCAAGAAAATTAGTGATACCAAGGGAAACATTTCATGCAAAGATGGGCAGAACATTTCATGCAAAGGACAGAAATGCTAAGGACCTAACAGAAGCAGAAGATATTAAAAAGAGGAGGCAAGAATACACAGAAGAACTATGCAAAAAAAGATCTTCATGACCCAGATAACCACGATGCTGTGATCACTCACCTAGAGCCAAACATCCTGGAATGCAAAGTCAAATGGGCCTGAGGAAGCATCACCATGAACAAAGCTAGTGGAGGTGATGGAACTCCTGCTGAGCTACTTCAAGTCCTAAAATACGATGCTGTTAAAGTGATGCACTCAATATGCCAGCAAATTTGGAAAACTCAGCAGTGGCCACAGGATTGGAAAAGGTCAGTTTTCATTCCAATCCCAAAGAAAGGCAATGCCAAAGAATGTTCAAACTACCGCACAATTGTACTCATCTCACACGCTAGCAAAGTAATGCTCAAAATTCTCCAAGCCTGGCTTCAACAGTTCTTGAACCAAGAACTTGCAGATGTTCAAGCTGGACTTAGAAAAGGCAGAGGAACCAGAGATCAAATTGCTGATATCTGTTGGATCACAGAAAAACCAAGAGAGCTCCAGAAAAACATCTATTTCTGCTTTATTGACTATGCCAAAGCCTTTGACTGTGTGGATCACAACAAACTGTGGAAAATTCTGAAAGAGATGGGAATACCAGACCACCTGACCTGCCTCCTGAGAAATCTGTATACAGGTCAAGAAGCAACAGTTAAAACCGGACATGGAACAATGGACTGGTTCCAAATTGAGACAGGAGTACACCAAGGCTGTATATTGTCACCCTGCTTATTTAAATTCTATGCAGAGTACATCATGCAGAATGGTGGGCTGGATGAAGCACAAGCTGGAATCAAAATTGCTGGAAGAAATGTCAATAACCTCAGATGTGCAGATGACACCATCTTTATGGCAGAAAGTGAAAAGGAACTGAGAAGCCTCTTGATGAAAGTGAAGAGGAGAGTGAAAAAGTTGGCTTAAAGCTCAATATTCAGAAAACAAAGATCATAGCATCTGGTCCCATCACTTCATGGCAAATAGATGGGGAAACAATGGAAACAGGGACAGACATTATTTTCTTGGGCTCCAAAATCACTGCAGATGGTGATTGCAGCCGTGAAATTAAAAGATGCTTACTCCTTGGAAGGAAAGTTATGACCAACCTAGACAGCATATTGAAAAGCAGAGACATTCCTTTGCCAACAAAGGTCCATCTAGTCAAGGCTATGGTTTTTCCGGTAGTCATGTATAGATGTGAGAGTTGGACTATAAAGAAAACTGAGTGCCAAAGAATTTATGCTTTTGAACTGTGGTGTTGGAGAAGACTCTTGAGAGTCCCTTGGACTGCAAGGAGATCCAACCAGTCCATTCTAAAGGAAATCAGTCCTGAATATTCATTGGAAGGACTGATGCTGAAGCTGAAGCTCCAGTACTTTGGCTACCTGATGTGAAGAACTGACTCACTGGAAAAGACCCCGATGCTGGGAAAGATAGAAGGCAGGAGGGGAAGGGGACAACAGGGGATGAGATGGTTGGATGGCGTCACCGACTCGATGGACGTGAGTTTGAATAAACTCTGGGAGTTGGTGATGGACAGGGAGGCCTGGCGTGCTGCAGTTCATGGGGTAGCAAAGAGTCAGCACGACTGAGCGACTGAACTGAACTGCCTCCCCCAAGGACACACAGGGTATGTGACTGGATCAGGGTTGACTCCCTCCAGTTCTTGGCCCCACCCTCCTAAGAGCTCATCACCTTGACCTAAGGACAGGTGTGTGTGTGCCCCTCCCACAGGATTGGAGGCAGCATCCTTTACTCACCTTGAAAGAGAGGGCGCAGGGCTTCTATCCTGCTCAGGTCACTGCAGCCTCAGCACCAACTGTCACAAGAAGAGGTTAAAGAGGGAAAAGAGCTTTCTTCAGACACACACAGAGGAACATTCATTTCCTGGTGAATTCTAAGTAGTAAAAGCAAAATCAGTCAACACTACCATAAATAAAACATCACATTCTTCTTTTGTGAAACCATTCTGATCTCCTGCTGTCCCAGTACAACAGGCAGATGTGTGTTGAGTAGAAACAACCAGCTAGGGTTACTTTCTCCTTTATTTTTAAAATTAATGAGCAGAAACAGTAGCCAATTTTTTTTGCCCATTAAAATTTTTTATTTTCCAGGCTTATTGTAACCAAGGTCAGAAATACAGAAGTCAAATAAATTTTTTTCATCTCTGCCTTCCACTCTGCAATGGCACATTTGTGAGCTTCCTGAGAATGAAATGTAGCAGCCTTTCATCACATCTCGGAGTTTCAGCCCACAGGATTGATCATTGTGACCATTGCTTTTCTGAAGCGTGTGCCTTCCTGGGGTGGGTAAAGATGTGTGGGAGAGAGAGGTCCAAAGCAGGACACATTTTAAATCATTGACATTGAGCTGACTGCCAGTCTGTTTCCGGATAAATTCATGTCATGGAAATCTGCAAGGAATTGTTAAGAGACAGGAAACTGTATATTTCTTTTGACGCTCCCTGGGTGCCAGAAGGATGTTTCCAAACCTCATCTCAAACAGTGGGCCCAGAATGTGTCATTATCCTTCAGGCTGCTAGTTGAAGGACTGTGTACAGGAGAATGTGTGTGGTAGGATTCAGTCTATATTCAGAAAGAAGAATTTAAAACACTCATGATCTCAATTCCTCTCTCTAGGGGAAGAAGCAGGCTGTAGGGATGCCAAAAACTGTAGCTATATCTGTTTGCAAGCCTTTTCTCTTGTATATTCATTTAAAGGAAAGCTATTACAGGGAGACCTGAGCTTATCACATTGTTTCCCTCCTTCATTTTTGCATACTCGCTGGTCCTTTTGCCTCAGATGCCCTTTGCTCACTATTTCCTTTAAAAATCCAGCCCAGAATTCTGCTTTGAATGTGGTGAGTTAACTCCTAGCAAACATCAGTCCTCCCAGAAATTAGCACTATAAACTATGCACAGAATACAAAAAGCAACTACACCGAAGAGTCTGGAGACTGATCAAAAGCAGACACATTTTGGAGGAGAGTCAAAACATAGCAAAGACTGGAAGAAAGTGAGTTCTCCATTCTTGCAGCTTTAGTCTGGGGGGTGGGCTGTGATCTTAGAGTGGTGATAGAAAACCATCTTTCTGATCCGAGGAACCAGTGGATAGAGCCCACCAGAAAGTGAAGGGAGGAATCTAGGAAAGGAGTGAACTAGAAAAGGGTATTCCCAGGTTCTGAGTGTAAACTTTACCCACGTGTCTGACCAACCCTATGAACCATGCATGCCTGGGGAAGACTTGAAATAGCCCAATAAGGATGAAACACTGCCCTGACAATTGACTGACCACGCCTGCAGGTAAGCCAGAGATGACAGTCTGAATCTAACTAACTGCTAAAACAAAAACATCCGCATCCTTGTGAAGAGTATACTCAGAAATAAAGGAGTTCCCATAGCATGTTATAGCAGAATGCAGTGGCTCTCACCTGCCAAGGAAGAAACCACCTGCCAATGCAGGAGACACAGGAGACGTGGGTTCAATCCCTGGGTCAGGAAGATCCCCTGGTGGAGAAAATGGCTGCCCACTCCAGTATTCCTGCCTGGCAAATCCCATGGACAGCAGAGCCTGATGGGCTGCAGTCCATGGGGTCTCAAAGTGCTGGAATTCTCCAGGCAAGAATACTGGAGAGGACAGCCATTCCCTTCTCCAGGGGACCTTCCTGGCCCAGGGATCGAACCTGCATCTCCTGCATCACAGGTGGATTCTTTACCACCGAGCCACCAAGGAAGCCCTGGACGTATAAACTATGGGGACAGAAACAGATCCATAGGAGCCAGGGGCTGAGAGTGGGAGAATGGTTGACTATAAGGGGCCTGAAGGACTCTGAGGGATAATTAATGGAACTGTTTATTATCTTGATTGTGGTTATGGTTATACAACTCTATACATGTGAGAAAATGCACATTGCAGAGGCATACACTAAAAGGGTAAATTCTACTCTATGTAAATCACACCTTATTCTTTTTAAAAAAGAAAAAAATCACTATGATGTCTGAAAGTAGCCACATACGTTCTGCATGAGTCCATTTATGTGAAATCCTAGGAAAGGCAAATTAATGTATATTAATCAGATCATCAGTTCTCTGAGACTGTGGGGTGGGTGAAAGAGGCATGGAGTAGACAAGGGTATGGGGGATCTTTGGGGGATAATAGGAATAATGCTATATATTGATGGTGACCATCTGGTGATGTCCATGTGTAGAGTCTTCTCTTGTGTTGTTGGAAGGGGGTGTATACTATGACCAGTGCGTTCTCTTGGCAGAACTCTATTAGCCTTTGCCCTGCTTCATGCTGTACTCCAAGGCCAAATTTGCCTGTTACTCCAGGTGTTTCTTGACTTCCTACTTTTGCATTCCAGTCCCCTATAATGAAAAGGACATCTTTTTTGGGTGTTAGTTCTAGAAGGTCTTGTAAGTCTTCATAGAACTGTTCAACTTTAGCTTCTTCAGCGTTACTGGTCGGGGCATAGACTTGGATTACTGTGATATTGAATGGTTTGCCTTGGAAATGAACAGAGATCATTCTGTCGTTTTTGAGATTGCATCCAAGTACTGTATTTTGGACTCTTGTTGACTGTGATGTCTACTCCATTTCTTCTAAGACCCAGATATCACGACCCAGATAATCACGATGGTGTGATCACTCACCTAGAGCCAGACATCCTGGAATGTGAAGTCAAATGGGCCTTAGGAAGCATCACTACGAACAAAGCTAGTGGTGGTGATGGAATTCCAGTTGAGCTATTTCAAATCCTGAAAGATGATGCTGTGAAAGTGTGGCACTCAATATGCCAGCAAATTTGGAAAACTCAGCAGTGGCCACAGGACCGGAAAATGTCAGTTTTCATTCCAATCCCAAAGAAAAGCAATGCCAAAGAATGCTCAAACTACCTCACGATTGCACTCATCTCACACGCTAGTAAATAATGCTCAAAATTCTCCAAGCCAGGCTTCAGCAATACATGAACCGTGAACTTCCAGATGTTCAACCTGGTTTTAGAAAAGGCAGAGGAACCAGGGATCAAATTGCCAACATCCGCTAGATCATCGAAAAAGCAAGAGAGTTCCAGAAAAACACCTATTTCTGCTTTATTGACTATGCCAAAGCCTTTGACTGTGTGGATCACAATAAACTGTGGAAAATTCTTAAAGAAATGGGAATACCAGACCACCTGACCTGCCTCTTGAGAAACCTGTATGCAGGTCAGGGAGCAACAGTTAGAACTGGACATGGAACAACAAACTGGTTCTAAACAGGAAAAGGAGTACGTCAAGGCTATATATTGTCACCCTTCATTTTTAACTTATATGTAGAGTACATCATGAGAAATGCTGGGCTGGAGGAAACACAAGCTGGAGTCCAGATTGCTGGGAGAAATATCAATAACCTCAGATATGCAGATGATACCACCCTTATGGCAGAAAGCAAAGAAGAACTAAAGAGCCTCTTGATGAAAGTCAAAGAGGAGAGTGAAAAAGTTGGCTTAAAGCTCAACATTCAGAAAACTAAGATCATGGCATCCAGTCCCATCACTTCATGGGAAATAGATGGGGAAACAGTGGAAACAGTGGAGGGGGGATTCAGATTCTGGCTCCCAATCTCACCCTCCACAGCAGGAAATGCCCTGCTATGCCCACATTCTGGCCCTGAGGTCTCACACCATGACCACCTTGCTCTCCTCACCACCAGCAGGATGCAGTCAGCCATGAGCCTCTTTGCCCTCCCACAGACCTGGCAGAGCAGGTAGGATTCCACCCACTATATAACGAGGACATCAGAGCACCCTGCAGGCCCTCTTCCCACTCATAGAACATTGTCCGGGCTGTGCCTTCTTGACCTTCCCAGAGCAGGGCAGTGGGGCCAGGATAGCTCACGCTTGGTTCTAGAGCTTCTTGGGGCCCTCTGTCAGCACCTGCGTTGTAAGCCTGGTGACCACTTCTTCACCCAACCTTCCAGGCTCAGCTCACATCCCACTCCTTTGGTCCCATGCTCAGAATCTAGTGATTCTCTCTGCCTCACGCCCAAGGCTTTGTAACAGCAGCTCCTCCTGGGATTGTAACTGGCTCTGCACCAGCAGCATTCCATCCTGGAAAGTACTTTGGAGGAAAAGGCCTGCAGGGTGAAGGGCCATGCACAGGGCTGTGATTTACTGGGAGACAGAATTAACAGAACTTAATGATGAAGTGGATTGTGGGGAGAATGCTGGCTGAAGGAGGGGTAAATACGCCCAGCTCTCTGGTATAAGCAAAGGTGGAAAATGATGCCATTTGCTGAGAGGGGATGGAGGAAGCCATCTGGGGCACCTATGGAGGGGACAGGATGATTGGAAGTCCCATGGAAGCAAGAGTCCCAGCACCCATGACAACAATGTCACAGCAGAGAAATCTTCACAAGGAATTAAAACCTTTGGAAGGAGAGCCACATTAACACCCCCTTTCCCTTGAGTCCCAGCTATTACTGATACATTTTTAGACCTTTATTTGGATGATGAACAAACCTAGAAAGAAATGGAACCAGAAATTTGCAGTGTGGATGAGCTCAGCTGAGCTTAGATGGTTAGGAAATTACCTACTTTTTCGATTCCAGCTGTTGTCTAATGAACCCCTTGTTTAGGAGGAGGAAGGAGAGAAGAGAAAGATGAGGGGAGACGAATGTCAACAGCATCTGGGGTCCTGGGCTAAGCATAGGGCTGGCCTTAGAGTCAGGAGGTCTGCCTTCTGATCACCACGCCACTTCTAATGATGGCTGTAAGCCTGGCCCTTTCACTGGAATGCTCCAGCTTGCCTGGAAACTTCCTCTTTGTTTCAAGGCCACTTTCTGTGACTCTCATGTCATTCTCAGCAGAGTTAGACATTTTCCTCTTTGCTCCTCAGAATCCTGTTCATCCCTCAATTACAGCAGCTGCCATATTTAATTACGATCATTCCAGGTCAGTGTCACAAAGTAGAAAGAACCAGGAAAACAGACTATCTGGGGTTCCCAATCCAAGCCTTTCCTCTCACTATATGTGACCATGGGGAAGTCTCCATTCCTCTTTGGGTCTCTAGATCTCACTGTTGTGAGGTTTCAAACATGGGAAGAAAAATGTGCATAAACTGCATATTATCATGATGGGCACATGTTAACTTAACAATAAAGAGTAGGCCCTCAACCCAAGAAGACGGCAAGTTCTTTTAGGACAAAGACCCTCTATCTTCTGTATCTTCAAGGATCTGGACTTTGCTACTAGCCTGAAAAGTGTCCATGCCCTGGCTCTGCTTCTTATCAGGTGTGTGAGTTCTTAGTCGCTCAGTCATGTCCAACTTTTTGTGACCCCTGGACTGCAGCCCGTCAGGCTCCTCTGTCCATGGGGATTCTCCAGGCGAGAATACTGGAGTGGGTTGCCATGTCTTCCTCCAAGCGATCTTCCTAATCCAGGGATCGAACCCAAGTCTTCCACATTGCAGGTGGATTCTTTACTGTCTGAGCCACCAGGGAAACCCAAGAATCCTGGAGTGGGTAGCCTATCCCTTCTCCAAGGGATCTTCCAGATCCAGGAATCGAACTGGGGTCTTCTGCATTGCAGGTGGATTCTTTACCAGCTGAGCTACCAGGGAAGCCTGCCTTTACCAGGCAAGTGACCTTAAAGCAGATCATTTTCTCTGAGTCTCCATTTCCTTATCTGTAAAATGGTTACCTTTAGGAAAAACTTGGAGGGTCTGGTAGTGTCTGGTATGCATTGTTATAAAAGTATCAAATTGTTGAAGTAAGCCTTTTAAAGTGTAGAGTCTGTGAGATCAGGAACTATTTCTGTTTTCACTAGTGTAACCCTAGGGCTGTCATGTACAATTGTACAAGTTGTGCACTATGCTATTCCAGAGTATCCTTCACACAGATTTGATGTGCATTGTGCCCTCTAGAGTTGCGCAGTGAATCCACCCTGCAAGCAACATGTCTGGCATTGTTCTAGGTGCTGAAAGCAAGATCATACTCTCATAGAGCTTGCATTATAGTAAGGAAGGGTAAAAACAAATAAGACAATAAATTAAATATTACAATAAATAAAATAGGGTGATGTGACAGATGGTGAAGGCTAGGGAAGCCTTCAAGGTGACAGTGACTCGAGCTGCAGCAAGAATGTCAACTGTGCAAATGTGGAGTGAGGTGTTACAGGGAAATCACAAAGACAAAGGCCCTGGGGCAGTCATGAGTGTGGTGAGAAGCAGGCAGAGGGCCAGCCATCATGGGCACACAGGTCCTTCTAAGGGATCCAGGTAGCCACAGAAGATTTCCATTAGGGGTGGGATGTGACAGAGTTTGTGATCGGCAAAGGGGCGGGGTGGAAGCAGGGACCAATCAGGAGACTGATTGAGTCATCCTGATGGTAAAGAATCCTCCTGCAATGCAGGAGACATGGGTTCGATCCCTGGGTGGGGAAGATTCCTCGGAGGAGGAAACAGCAAACCACTCCAGTATTCTTGTCTGGAGAAGTCCATGGACAGAGGAGCCTGACGTGTTACAGTCCATGGAGTCACAATGAGTGGGACACAACAGCAGCTAACACTAGGATCAGAGGGCGGGTATTGGAATCAGAGAATTCAGTTAGTACGTTATCAGAAGTAGGGAAGCAGTAGACACAGATACATGGGATTTGGAAGAGGAGGACTGAGAATCACTCTCGTCTCAGGTTAATGGGGAGCTGCTTATGGAAACAGGAACGCTGAAGGCGGAGAGTCTGCAGTGTCCGTGAGGCAGCCTCACAGAGATGACATGGCTCAACTGGTGCTCAATAAAACCCACTGGATGAAAGAATGAATGGGACTCCACGTCCTCTCTAAACTTGGGATAATAATTCCTCCCTTTGTGAAGATCAAAGGAGCTCATGGAGGTCATGGAGAAAGAACCTTGTCTCTGATGCTGCCCTGAAATGGGACAAATGGCCTGGGTGGTCTGACCTGGAGGGGCCCACCTCCCTGCCACCTCCTCTTCCAGGCGGATGGAAGGCGGCACTCCTGGTGTCCTGCGGAGGGGCTGGGACTCTGCAGGACAAAGCTGCTGCTCATTCCCTGTGCTTTCCTGAAACCCCCTAACCCCACTGTTCTCCACACCCCTCGGCTCCCTCCTCGCATCAGGTTTTTTCATTTTCTGGCAGGTATTGTCTCTGAAGCAAAACTGTCTGGAAACACTGCGGATTCGTGAAAATGTCAGTGCTCTTCCTCCTGCTCCATTTCACTGTAAATGCTCTTCAGAGAGACCTGCAACTTCACAACAGAGCTATGGGACCAGAGAGATTTGGGCTTAGATCTTGTTAGTCTTGAGCAAGTTGCTTCCAGTCTCTGAGCCTCAATTCCTCACCTGCAAAATGGGCTACTTGTTTGACCTAAGTGTTTACCCTCAGATAGGCCCTAGACCCCAGCAGAAGGTCTGGCCCAGAAGAGCAGCAGATGAATGCTAATGCTCAGCTTTCTCCCAAATGAATGTAAGAACACAGGCCCCAGGAAGCTCACTTCCCAGATTCAAACGTCTACTCTTCAGCTGTTCATTCATTCAGAAGGTATTTCTGAGGCCTGTCCTGTGTGCCAGGGCCTGGGCCAGATACTGGAGCAGATGGAGTGTGAGTGAGACAGGGAACCCCAGATTTTGGTAAAGGAGAGTCATGTGAATGGGCAGAGGGGACTGCAGGGGGACCTGGGAGTCAAAAGGACCCCATCAGCCTCTGGGCAGGCTGCTGAGAGGATGAGTGTCTGAGCGGAAACCAGGAGAGGGAAGAGCTCCCAAAGGCAAGATGGGGGATGTCACCTACTTCAGGCATTCAGGAGCTCAATGAAGCCTAGAGGAAAGGAAGTGCATACAAAAAGGAGCGAGGAGGAAGCATAAAACAGGGAAGCCTTGTCAGCCATCCCATCCCTTCAAAGAGGGCCTGGCGGCTTTAGGCCACACACAGCAGCGCTATTCAATTTAAAGAGTGTCCTGAGGGTACAGACTATGTGGGTGGGCTGTGAGCCGCAGCACAGATCTGATTTCTGGTTGCTTTGCAGAGAATGAATTAAAGACGGTAGATGGAGTAGGGAGTGCTGAAATCAAGCAAGAAATCAAAGCTGCGTTTCTCTTCCACTCATGAGCCCTGGAAGCAGAAGGGGCCTCAGTTTAAATCTCAGATTAATATTTAGGCGGACATGGCTAAGTCACCTTTTCTCTCTAAATCCTGGATTTCTCACCTGTAAAATGGGAGTAGTTGTAACATTCATCCTTGAGCTGTTGCGCGTGTGTGTGTGCACGCTTAGTCGCTTCAGTTGTTTCTGATTCTTTGTGACCGTACGGACCATGGCCCGCCAGACTCCTCTGTCCATGGGGATTCTCCAGGCAAGAATACTGGAGTTGGTTGCCATGCCCTCCTCCAGGGGATCTTCCCAACTCAGGGATCGAACTTGCATCTCTTACATCTCCTGCATTGGCAGGCAAGTTCTTTACCACTAGGGCCAGCTGGGAAGCCTCTTGGAACTGTTATAAAATATTAAATGAGTTGATCTATGGACAGTGGTTGGCACAGGACAAGTGGGCGGTAATCAGAAGGTATTACCTTTTGCTCCTTTTCCTGCCTGTTGGGCATGTAAACACCCACTACTCTAATATACCCTTGGACTTCAGGTGAATCCCTCCCCATTTTTATAGCCAGTTCCAAAGCAGCCACTGTCAGCAGGTCTGGGTTGAGGGGTGAGTCGCAGAAAGGCCTCACAGGATTTGTGCTGTAGCTCAGTTGCCTAGCAACAGCATCAGCCTCTACATCATTGTGGAGCCAGGCCGCATCAAGCACCCATCAAAACAAAGGCAGCAGCGGAGCTGACTCACAGCCAGTCACTGGGAGCTGCTGGGAGCAGGGCCTTTATTGGAGGGTGAGGGGAATCAGGTATACCCAAATTCTAGCTCGAGGCAGGGACCAGCCTCAGTTCTAGCTCCCATTTTCTCCCCATGGGCCCACCCCTCTCACCATCCCCTGGACTTCCTGGTACCAGGAGGGGACTGAGAATTGCTAATGTGCCACTGTTTGCCGGAGTACCCTGTGGGCATTATGTGTGCTGTCTTCAGGGTGGTTCTTCTCCAGTTCCTCTGGAGGAGGAAATGGCAACCCATCCCAGTATTCTTGCCTGGAGAATCCCAGGGACAGAGGAGCCTAGTGGGCTATGGCCCATAGGGTCACAAAGAGGCGGACATGACTGAACAATTGCACTGCACTCAAGAAGATCAAAACTGGGCTCCTTGTCATCCCTCACCCAGCTCTTCCCTCTCCTGAGTCCTCCTCTCTGCGATGGTATCAGTACCAACAGGGAAGCCACATCAAATAAAGTAGGTGTCATTGTGGGTCTTCCCTCCCTTCGACTGCAGGCCTGTCACCAAATTAGCAACTGTCCCCTCCCCATCCTTCTTCCCGGGTCATGTATCCAACTCACATCTGACCTTGGTCTCCCGGCTGGTGTGTGCTCACCCCTGACCGGTGAAGGTCTCCCACTGCACACTCTACCCCACAGCTCCTCCCAAAGGCCAAGTCTAACCCTGGCACTTTTTGCTTCAACCCTATATGGCTCTACCCACCACAGTTGAAAGCCCAGACTTCTCACCAGGGCCTGCAAGATCCCACTATGCAGTCCCCATGCCAGCTGCCTACTGCACACAGACACAGACACACACACACACACACACAGCCATCCTGGAAGCGGGTCCCGCTATGCATCAAGCCTTCAGATGACTAAAGTATCAGCCAACCCCTGGATTAGTGCTTCACGAGAGAACCTGACCCAGAACCACCCAGCAAATCCACTCCGGGAATCCTGACCCACTGAAACTGTGAGATAATAAAGGCTGGTTGTAAGGTGCCAAGTTGCAGGGTGATTTGCTCCACAGCCATGGATAACTAATAAGATGGCCTAGAGTAAATCTTCTAACCTCTCTGTGCCTCCATTTCTTCATCTGTAAAATGGGATTAATAAGAACACGTGGATAGTATAAAAATATGAAAAGAGTTATCACTAGGGACTGTTTATCACAGTGCCTGGCCTATATGAAACATTCAATAATTATCAGTATTGCTTATAGTTTCTATTATTATGTATTATAAAATGTTTCTTTTTCATCTCCAAAGACTCTCATTTCCAAAGTGTGATTCTCCTGAGTAACACTGAACAAGTTTTTGGTATTTTATTTTTAAATATAACTTGCTATATTTGACAGTTTGTGGAACAACATCCTTCAATATTCATTGTTTTGTTGTTTAAGTCACTAAGTCATGTCCGACTCTTTGTGACCCTAAGGGCTGTTGTCCATCTGGCTCCTCTGTCCATGGTATTTTCCAGGTAAGAACACTGGAGTGGATTGCCATTTCCTTTTCCTCGAGATCTTCCTGACCCAGGGATCGAACTGCATCTTCTGCATTGCAGGCAGAGTCTTTACCACTGAGCCATCAGAAAAGCCCATCTGCTTGTTTAACTTGCTTCCTTAACACTTGTCAAACATGGAAACACCAAACCCACCATGCTCTATTTACCTCGAATTTTCAACCATAGCCGAGATTATTTCTATATAGGAAGACCAACTAATTTCAGTTACCACTCTCGTTATTTGCAAAAGATAAAGAATGAAACAGTTTCTGGGAATTCAGCTTCCCAATGAGGGAAGCCCATATTATCCATATTAAATGCTAAATATAAAAAAAAATCACCAGCCTAATATCCGCACAGTTGTTCTCAGCTTATTAGATCTTTCACAAGAAGCCTATACTCTGTGATCACCGAAAGTCAATGTCATTACTCTGCTTAGAAAAAAATTTCAGCCTGATGATTCTCAGCCTTTTCTTGTACAGTGATGCTTACCCTAAAAACAATAACAGTAATAATAAAATAATAGGTAACCACAGTCCTCTACCAAGCTCTCCCTCTGCTGAGTGCCTTTTGTACGTGAATCCTCATGTGCGCGAGCATCCTCCCCAGGGACAGATGGCAGACTTGAAGCTCAGAGAGCTGAGTGCTCTGGCCAAGGCGTAGCACGTGTCCCCACCCCCACACCAACCATCAGCTGCCCCAACAGCCCTCTGAGGCCTGCAGATGGAAAGAAGGCCCCGAAGGCATGGAGCGAGTGAAAGTGCCATCCAATCACGGTGGGTGACTCCAGCATCCCCTAGCTGAGATGTGACAAAGGCCGTGGCACAGGAAAGCAAGAGGGGCCTGGCTCCATGGTTCAGGACTTCTGATTCAGAGCTCTGCCATCAACACCCTCCTTGAACTTGTCTGTTTGGACAATTCCTGTTCCACCCCCTCCTCCACCCAACAGATGCCCCAAGAGGTGGCTGGCTGTGGCTGTGAGCCCAACAGTGACCTAGCCAGTAGTTACTAGGAAAGTCATCTTTTCTGACCCTTTGTCCTGGGTGTCAGAACAAGAGAATGTGCAGAACTGAGATTCTGGCATCTCTGTGAGACCCATCAGATATTAAAGTTCAAAGACTTTGGGTTCATTTGCCAAAACACAAGCTAACTTTCAGATCTTTCTCACCCAGCAGGAAGAAATGATCACCATACAATTAAAGCATGAAAGAGCGAAGGCTCTCTTTTTGGTTCTCTCTCAGAGGCAGGGGAACAGAGAGCCTTTATCTGGCGATGTGATGTTTGCGCGACCTTACAATAAGAAAGCCAGAACTCGAGAGTGGGCAGAAGAGGCCACACAGCCTACCTCTCACCCTGTTGCCTCTTCTCTTCTCTTGTTTAGGGATACTCAGCTTCTCCTTGCATAACTCTACCGATGGAGAGCTTATCACTTCTCAAGACAGCCCTGGGACCCAGATTTTAGAATCAGAGCCCTGGATTGGATATATGGTCCAGCACATGACCCTGGAGAAGCCACTTCACTCCTGTCAGTTCCAGCCTCTCCCTTTCCATAAATAGGGCTCCTGGTTCACAGGTCTGCAGGGAGACTCATATACAATATTGGTTATGGATGTACTTTTGAAATGGCAAGCTGCATGCAGACGGTGAGGGTTATTTTTATCATAATTGCCGTTATTATGAGGCTGTGACACAGCACTAATTGTTCTGGAGCTCCTCTGATGTAGCACCCACACTCGCTCCCCATCAGCCTCTATGCACTGGGTCTTCCCACCATGGCTTGATCACGGTGGTTGTGGCAAGAGAGAGAAGCATTTGTCCACTTTATGAAGATGCCAATCCAATGTGAGAATTGCCATTCTGGAAAAATATTGACCAAGGTGGCACTCACTTAGGCTCCTCACTAATTAGCTAGTCATGAGGCCATGTGCACCCAAGAGAGGGACATGTTCCCACCATCCCCCTCCCCCTCCTCCTTCCTGCCAGCAAGCATTCTAGAACCTTCTGTGGTAGACCAGAGACCTTCCCAGATCACCCAACATAGTCCCAACACAGGCTGCCCCTCTAGTCCTTCTCCTGCTAATATATTTTCTTCTCTTTGCTTATAACCATCAAACATTTCTTATTTATCTATTTTCCCCCTAGCTGTACTCCAGGGAAGGGCATGTCCCAGAGAGGGAAGATTCCAGGGGAGAGGAGGAGCCTCCTGAACAGGGCAAGGACTGGGAGCTAAAATGCTGCCTGAATGAGAATGTCTGGAGTCTGCATGAGAACAAAATTAGGAACTTCGAAGGCCCGAGAGATTTTTACATGAAAAACTCAACTGCTTTGTGACGTTAGTACTAGTCTAGATTCCAGAGGTAAAAAAGAAGGAGATAGAACCACATGTTGATGTTTACTGTGTGCCAGATACTTTTAGTTCATTGCTTAGCTTGGTCCATGAGATGGGCATTATTTTCTCCATTTTACAGGTGAGGAAAAAGGTTATGAGAAGTTGAAGAAGCTGCTCAATTTTTCATAAGTAAGGCAGTGTCAGGAATCAAACCCAGATTCTTCTGACATTAAAAGCCAAGCTCCGCACCTTATATCACCACCTCCCAGAAGACTCAGTGGGCACGGGTTTTGGAAAGAGGGGAAGAAAAGAAAGTAGCAAGGGACAGCGCTGTGCTGTCCACTATGGTGTGAATGTGTCCCCTCAAAATGTACAGGGGTTGAATCTATTTAGGGTTGAAACCCTAACCCCTAAAGATGATGATATTAGGAGGTGGGGCCTTTAGAAGGTGCTTAAGTTCAGCAATGCTGAACACGGCATTGCTCTTATGAAGAAGTGCTTGGGTCCCGACCTTGCATTTCAGGGTGGAGCCCTCATGAGTGGGATTAGTGCCCTTATAAAAGAGGCTCCAGAGAGCTCCGTCACCATTCTCACCATGGGAGGACACAGAGAGAAGGTGTGGGCTATGATCAAGGAAGAGGACATTCCCTGGAAGGTGGCAACCACGCTGGCATCTTGATCTTGGACTTCTAGCTTTCAGAAATATGACCAACAAGTTTCTGTCATTTATAAGGTACCCAGTTACAGAGGAGCTTGGCAGACTACAGTCCATGGGGTTGCAAAGAGTTGGACACAAGTGACTAAGCACACACACACATGCACACACACACACATACACACACACATACACACACACACACAGTTGGTAGTATGGTATTATAGCAGTCCCAACCAACCAAGACGTTGCTGTTGGAGCCCACCTCCATGGGGATCTTTCTTGCTGCTAAATTCTGTCTTGTCTAAGTGTTAATAGTAAAGAGAACAAATTATCTTTTTTCTTCTGTGCTAATTAGGTTAACATTAAACATTTTTTAAAATCCTGCCTCATTCCTGGATTCAGGCACCATTTTCCTTTTTATACATTAAACTGAGACTGTGGAAACACAAACTCTGACCTGCTCTGCTCCCTCTTTTCTGGTGCCAATTGTTGGAAAAACCCTTGGCTTTAAAATGAGAATTTCAGAACAGACGGTCCAAGCTCTTAAAAGGGAAGGAAAATCCCAGTTATTGAATACCCAAGAGAGTGCTATTACCATAGATGCCTTCTGTGCAAGATTGTTGAATCATGACATATAATCATCTTCATTTTACAGATGAGAAAACTGCAAGTCAGAGGTGAACTTTTTCACACCGAGTCACACTGGTAAGTGAAGACCAAACATATCAGATCCACCATGTGGATCCATGCCACCAGGTGGCAGAGGCCATGGCCATTTCTTCATCACTGGGCACAGCATGGCTGCTTAACAAATGTTTGCAAAATGCATGAGTGAATAGATGGATGAGTGTCATCTTGCTCACTGTGACATCAACTTCTATACCTGCATTTCCATTTCCAAGTATACTACCTGACAACGAGTGTTACTCCATCCAGGTTTGTTGAGAAGACTGACAAATCATTGTCCTTCCTGGTGCGGAGCAGCAGAACAGTCTCCTGCTGGGGTCCCAACAATATACCCATAGTACAGAGCCGACCCCGCCCAGCAGTCCATGACTGACAGAGGGTCGAGCCATGAAGGTGGGCTTGTGTAGAGCTACCACAGAGAAGATAGGCTGGGAACTTACCAAACCCATCTGTCTGGTTTCCTAGGCACAGGGGGATCTTCCATTTGTACGCAGATGGGGCCATGTGACTGGAAGAGGGTATGACAAGATCAAAGAGCTTGAGTCAGAAACGAACAGGATTCAGGGTTGAGTTGTTAATACAATAAAGTGGGAAGTATGGTTAGAATTTGCCATGGTCACTTTTACCTGAAGTGGCTTTTCTGAGGGTCTTATAAAGTTAGATAAGGGAAAAATCTCAGGCAGCAGACTCCTCTTTGCTTTCTTCTTGGACCTGCCACAGAGAGATGGGCCAGCTGGAAAGATGGACAAGAGCTTGAGCTTAATGGGAAGTTGAAGATGATGGGACTGAAGGTGATGATGATCCAAAAGTATACCACTGCGTGGCTTTCGGTTGAAGTGACAAAAATTGCCCTGACTCTGGTTCCTGTACTAATGGCATTTATTTATCTCTCATAAAAAAAGTCAGAAAGTGACCCAGGGTTAGTAATATGAACTCAGCAGTACTAGCAAGCTAGAGCAATATCCCTTGAGTTCTCTTGTCCTTCTCATACTTGCAAGATGATGTCATGGCACCAGGCATCACAGCCTCACTTGATCATCTTCAAAGACAGAGGCAATGGTGGCATGGGGCAGAGTTCATTCCCACACATCTCCTTCTTATTATGGGAAGTTTTCACAGGTCATATGCTGGGAAGAGACTAGTATTTTATATTGCTGTGGTCACCATGCCCCCAAAGCCACTACTCAGTCTCTAAAGTTTATTGGTCAGTTCAGGACAAGTAGACAAACATTTTGAGCTAATCAATCAGCCACCAGGAGTAACAGCTCATCTTCGAACAGCACTTTATAATTATAAAGTGATTTCCCATATATTATCTCCTTATGTCCTCATAGCCAACTTTTCAGGAAGAGGATATCATCCCCATTTTACAGATGAGAATACCGGGGCTCAGAGAGAGAATGACTAGCATATGGCAGAACTACATTCATCTGACTCAAAATTTCCCCCACTGCATCTACTTACTCTTCCTCCATCCAAACCAACTGCCTGGTTGGCTAGAGGGACTGCTTGGTTCTCACTGCCTAGAAGTTTCCTTCAGAAGGAAGGGGAAGGGGAGAGGAATCCTGGGCTGTCAATCCTCCACTCTATGCAGAGAACAGATACACAAATCTCAGAGTGATGTCTCTAGATAGTCATCTGGGGTTAGTTCGCATTCTAGGTTCTACTGACCTTTCTATAGAATGGAGGTCTTCGCATGACCTTGTGGGGAATTTGGGTCATCCAAACAGGAAGACCAAGAGACAGACATGGCAGATGTGTGCTTTACTGACTCCCAAAATCGGCTCTGGAGAATCAACAAGAGAGGTGCAGAAAGCATGGTGCAGAGTTTATGAGCCTATATTCGGAAAAGAAAAGAGGGGGAAATCTAAGCCTCTCTTGCCTTTGCTTATGCCCCAGGCACGGAAGGAGTGAAGCCAGGGAGTGGCTCTCTTCTGTGTCTCCCCCCCTCCCCCATATCCTTCCCTTCCTCTGCCTCTTAGTCCCTCTGTCTCTCTGTCTCCCTCTTTCTAACCTGTCTCTTTACAAATACACACACACACACACACCCATCAGACAATCTCAGACTCATCCTTCAAAACATAAGTACACAAGAGGTTGTCCCACTAGCATTATTATTTCTACTTTGACTTTCTAGCCACCCTCACACCCTAGACCCTGCCAACTTCATCTCTCATCTGAATTTCTGCACGAGCCTCCTAACTTACTCCCACACTCATCGCACTACAGTTTTCCTGGCCTCGGCAGCCAGTGTTCCTTTAAAACCACAGGTTAGATCACGACACTCCTCTGCGCAGACTCCTACAGCACCATCTCACCTCACTCAGCACAAAAGCAAATTCCTCCTGTGCCCTGCAAGGTCTTACCTGCCTGCCCCTAGGAGCCTATCTCCCGATCACATCTGCTGTGTTCACTCAGCCCCAGCCACTCTACTTCCTAGCTGCTGCTCAGATACACTGAGCTCACAGCTCAGGGTCTTTGCACGTGATCTAGAATGCTCCCGGGCTGGCACAGAACTTACTCCTTTAATTTATTCAGATCTTGGCTCAAACACTACCTGAGAACCCAATCGCTATAAGTTGGGAAAGCGTGGCCTTGTCTAGTTCTTCATGGCTGTATCCCCAGCACCTAGGACAGTGCCTGATGTTCCTTTGTGATCAATGAATGCTTATTGGTTAAATAAATGTCCCGTATCGGCAACTAACCAAAGGTCAGTCAGGTGGAATCCTGGATTTTGATGAATGTTGACAAAAACCAGATTAGCCAGCTCCTTCACTGCTCCAGATCTTAGGCTCCACTCTAGGAAGAAGCGGGGGAATATTTGATCATGCCCACCACCCTAGAATGGAGACTAAAAATAGAATTAATATAAATGATAGAGATGATGTTTCTTGCACTAAGTGTATGGCCTGGGATTCTCAGTAGGCATATTTTCCTCGAAGCAGAAATCATAAGCCAGTTGGGGGCAACCCATCCACAGCCTTTACAGTTTTCTGTAGGACCAGCTCATCTGCTTTTTTCATTTCTGGGCATACTTAAACAGTAGTGACTCTCTTCTCTGTGCCAGACCTGGGCTCGTGGGCACTAGGTTACTACCAATAATAATGCTTAAAGTATATTGGACGTTTACAGCTTCAGAAACTTTGCTAAAGGTTTCCCAGTGACCCTGTGAGGTTTGTAAGGCTTGCATTGTTATTAACAACCTGTTAGATGGTCCCTGACCTAGAAGCACTCAGAGCTCCATTGGGAAAGCAAAGACAGGAATCAGTAATTGCCATATGGTTCAGGCTTGAACAGAAAGCAGCACAGTGCTGCAGGGACACAGGTGGAAAGCCGATTCATTCTCTCTAGGATGGGGATCAGCAAATCATCCTTTTGGCAGCCACCCTCCCAGCCTCTTCCTTTTTAGGGCTTCCAAGTCACTTGTGCCTTGTTTCACATACCCTGTCCTTGGCTGTTCCTGTAGCTCCTCCTCCATCAGCTCTAGTCTCCTCTCGACTCTCCCCCCAGAGTAGGATCCCATCTCCCTCACTAGAATGTAAGCTCCCTTAGGGTAGGACCCCTGCCTATCTTGTTCACTACGCAGCAGAGATGCTCAGGAAGTAGGTGTTTATGGGACCACTGTCTACAGGAGTGTGTGAGTAAGTGAGTCGAAATTCCAGCAGGCTTGGTAGGCTGAGGGGAGGGGAGAGAGGAGCAGAGCATCCTCCTTTTTGAACGGCTGAAGCTGGAGAAGCGTTGCCAGAATGTAGCAGGAAAGAGCAAAGACCCATCAAAGACGTCCCCTGCCTCACTCTGCTTCAGAAACCTCATGGTCGTTATTACTGGCCCCTGGTATGAGTCCTAGAGAGTTCTAATAGAGCCCTTAGAGCACTAAGCAGAGTTCTTAGAACCTACTAGCGTCTCTTGATATTTGATGAATGAGGGAATAACTGGAAATGACTACCTTTCACTAGCTAGAAAGGACATGATCAAATATTCCCTCGCTTCTTCCTAGAGTGGAGCCTAAGATCTGGAGGGGTGAAGGAGCCCTAAAAAGGAAGAGGCTGGGAGGGTAGCTAAGCAAATGCAGAGCCAAACAGGGAGGTGCCTCTCCCCAGCTTTCCTTCTTCAGCTAATAAATGATCCGTTCACTGTTCTCACTGGCCCATTCATTGGAAGCTTTGATGTTAGGCAGATCTGAGTTGGTACCCCCAACTCCAACACCTTGGAGAAGCTGCTAAGCCCCTGACCCCAAGTTTCTACTCCTGAAAACAGAGGTGACAGTATCTGCCTGAGAGCTGAGAGGATTGAATGAGATGAGGTCTGCAAGGCCCTCTACATACTGACTGGTGCATAGTAAAGCTGCAAGAAATCACTGAGGTTGAAGGAATGGATGAATAAATGAATGAATGAATGAATGAATGAAAAAGGGAATATGTATTTTTGATAAGACCTTAGAGTTTGTAAATATGAGGCACCTAGATGCATGAAAGCTGCAAATCCACATTTCCAAGCATCCTGAGAGATCGTGCTTATTGAAAAGTATGATGTGAGCCATGCTGGAGCCCTACCTCACACCCACCCTCTTGACAGACCGAGAGTGGTGGCTTTAAGGGCATGGTGATTGGCATCATCCTGTCCTAGACTGGCCAATCAAGCAGACGGCTACCCCAGCACGTGGAGAAGGCATCGCCACAGAGGAGACTGGGTGTTCGAGGCAGCTCCTAGAGAGCTTACTGGACTTTTGCAAACTTAGTTTACTGACTGAGAGTGTGCACTCTTGAGCTGTCTGAGTTTGAAAATCAACCCTGCTTTGTATTATTTGAGCAGCTTTAGACAAGTCACATGACCTCTCTATGCCTTGGTTTCCAAAGCTATCAACTGAGAGTAACACAGCATCTGCCTCTCTGGGTTGTTGTGGGGATTAGTGAGTTCTCACAGGGAAAGCATGCGAGCCACGCCTGGCACAACACTGGCTGAAAGTAAAATCAGAGATTTTGGCCTTATATAACCCTCTCTTACTCCATGTTTGCTCTGCGCTGGATTCTGGACTTGGAGGATACAGAGGTAAATAAGATGTGACTTCAGTTCTGACATCACTCCCCGTCTGGTGAGGGAGGCAGCTGTTTCAACAGACAGTGGCCCCCAGTGACCTTGGTGCTATGGTGGAAGATTAACAGGCCGTGAGCCCCCACAACAAGGGCATCCAAGCCAATCTAGGAAACCAGAGAGTCCTTCCTGGAGGAGGTGAGGGACTTCAAATGGGAAAGGGCACTGAACCAGGAAGAGAGGAGGGAAAAAGCATCCTATGTTAAAGACTGTGTGTGCCGTAGCCCTGAGGCAAGAGAGGTTGGCACAGACAGGGCACAGGAGGATGACAAATACACAGGCAAGGTAGAGGATGGCAGTCAGTAGGAATCTGCAGAGCACGCCCTGTGTGCAGACCCTTGCTCAGCACCGGGTATGGGAAAAGCAGACTGGAGCAGCTCTCTAGGGGCAATGCACTCTAGCAAGAGAGACGGAAATCTAGATTATTATATTATAGTCATAATAATAACATATACGGAGGGCGCTATGGCTAAATTTTGCCCAGGGGCTGGCAGGAGCCCTAGGAAAGCACATGAGAAGAGTTTTAGAAGAATTCTCCGAGGAAAAAATAACTGCAACTGTGTTTCTTCTTTCCTTCCTTCTCCCAAGAGGTGGCATGAAATGTGGTTGAGAGTGCCAGCTCTCCATTTAAATCTCAACTCTGCCCATTTACCAGCTGTGTGACCTTGGCTGAGTCTCTTAACTTTTGTTTCTTCATTGGGATCGTTATAGAATTAAACAAGTTAATACAACTCAAGCACTTAAAACCATGCCCCCCACAAAAGTAAATGCTCTATATGTTTGATGGAATAGACCCACTTATTCAGTGTCTGTGTATTAAGGTGCACTGCATACCAGGCATAGTTCTAATCACTGGAGACATGAACAGTTCAGTTCAATTCAGTCCAATCGCTCAGTCATGTCCAACTCTTTGCGAACCCATGGACTGCAGCCCGCCAGGCCTCCCTGTCCATCACCAACTCCCAGAGCTTGCTCAAACTCACATCCATCAAGTAGGTGATGCTATCCAACCATCTCTTCCTGTGTTGTCCCCTTCTTCTCCTGCCTTCAATCTTTCCCAGCATCAGGATCTTTTCCAATGAGTCAGTTCTTTGCATCAGGTAGCCAAAGTATTGGAGTTTCAGCTTCAGCATCAGTCCTTCCAATGAATATTCAGGACTGATCTCCTTTAGGATTGACTGGTTTGATCTCCTTGCTGTCCAAAAGACTCTCAAGAGTCTTCTCCAACACCACCATTCAAAAGCATCAATTCTTCAGCACTCAGCTTTCTTTATAGTCCAACTCTCACATCCATACATGACCACTGGAAAAACCATAGCTTTGACTAGACGGCCCTTTGTTGACAAAGTAATGTCTGACATGATAGGGGGCCAAATAAACAAGGTCCTTGCCTTCATGCATTTAATATGCTAGTAAGGGGAGACAAACAGTAAGAATGTAAAGACAATAAATGAACGAGATAGTGTGTGTTAGCAATAAGTGCTGTGATGGAAATACATCAGGGGAGTGAGTGACTTAGATAGTCTGCTCAAGAAAGGCTTTAAAGTGAGATATTTCTCTGAGGATGAGAAAAAGACAGCTGGGAAAGAGCTGGAGACAGGGCTGGACAGTGGCTGTGGCAGGCTGGATAACACTGGCTGGATGCACGAAACTCAGCCCAAGACTTCATGCCAGAATATCTTCCAAGAGGTCGGGAATCAGCGTGGCAAGTTCAAAGAGGAGAAAGGAGATCAGTGAGGCTGGAGCCAGGTTCACCAAAGGAAAAGTGGGAGGAGATGAGATGAATAAACATGGCCCAGAATGACGGGATTTGATGAAGTTGGGGTATGATAACCATTTGCAGGCAAGAGTACTTGTGGGCAAAAGGCTCAGATGTGTGAGTCTGGCTTGCTCATGGCTGTGTCTGGAATTCAGGGTGGCTGGTGTGGGTAGTGATTGGAGAAGATGTTACAGGGATAAGAAGGCATTTTTGCCTCCATGCCATAGGAGCCACCATAAGTCAAACTTGATGTTTTACGAAGATCACCATACTGTGTCAGCTTCCTCGGGCTGCGGTAATGAAGTGCTACTAACTGGGTGTTTTAAAACAGAAATTGATTGGCTCACAATGTAGAGGCTAAAAGTCTAAAGTCGAGGTGTCAGCAGAGCTGTGCTCTCTCTGAAAGCAGAAGAATCCGGCCTCGCCTCTTCTGAGCTTCTGGTTATTTGATGGCAATCTTCATAGTTCCTTGGGCTTCCCAGGTGGTGCTAGTGGTAAAGAATCTGCCTGCAGGAGACATAAGAGATGAGGGTTCTATCCCTGGGTCAGGAAAATCCCCTGGAGGAGGGAATGGCAACCCACTCTAGAGTTCTTGTCTGGAGAATTCCACGGATAGTGGAGCCTGGCGGGCCACAGTCCATGGGGCTGCAAAGAGTCGGACACAACTGAGCTAATAACAACTTAACTGGTTTTTTTCACTAATTACCTTCACTTGATTACTTATTTCCAAATATAGTCATATTCACAATTACCAGAGATTAGGATTTCAGCATATCTTTAGAGGATGCAAATAAACTTGCAAGTATGGATAACCTCGGAGTTGTCTCTGGCCCAAATTAGCAATTATCTGTATGCTAGAAAATAGAGGCTGGCCTGGGAGAAAAGGTGAAGACCCTTGAGAGCTGTTTTTTGGAAATTTCAGCCATAAACATTTGCCTTTAAAATCTTCTCAAAAGTGGCTGGTGGGATTTGTTGCCTGGATCCAAACAGCTGTTACCTTCCTGCTGATGATATGAATCAATAATCTTTTCTCAAAGGCTGTAAAATTCAAGACGTTATCTCCCCACTAGAGAAGAGTTTGCCTCCCCTGACTTCAAATGCGTTTCAGAGACACAAACGTTCCTCCTGTTACCTCCACCTGAACAGCAGTGGGCTCCAAGGGCTGAATTCTGTCTGCCTCCTGAGAGGGACATCTCTTTGTCTCTCTGATCTCTGCAGTGGGAGGTAGGAGGAGAGGGTGGGGTGGAAGAATGAAACTTACCAAGCTCTGCCACATGCCCAGTGGGTTATGGACTCTGGAAAGAACCAGAATTTGAACCCAAAGATACGGAACTTCTCAGCCTTTGCCAGAGAGGGTGGGGTGGAAGAATGAAACTTACCAAGCTCTGCCACATGCCCAGTGGGTTATGGACTCTGGAAAGAACCAGAATTTGAACCCAAAGATACGGAACTTCTCAGCCTTTGCCACAGTCATGCCTCCCTGCCTTGCTGTCTAGGCTAGAAGAGTGCTAAGCAAGTGGCAGTCTTGCAAAGTCCTTTCGGATCCTTCATGTGCGTCAGAATAGACCAGTTGCTGTAACAAACAACCCTCACATTTTGGTGGATCATCATAAGAAAGTCTCTTGCTCATTCACACAGAAGTTCAAAGTGAGTGTTCCTGGGCAGTAGATTCCCTAGGTAATGAGGAAGAATCATGAGACTCTAAGCTGGCTTGCCACCGCTCCATGGATGCTGGCAGAAGGCACAGGACTCTGGATCAGAGGCAAACAACCTGAGTGTCACGTTCACATTGGCTCCCCTTGTCCCAAAGCCCCATGGCAGCCGGTTTGGTGCTGCACAGCCAACTTACATTGGATGGGGAGACCCATGCTTCCGGAAACAAAATCTTTTGGCCTGAGTGGTAAGTCTACCTAATCTTTGCCCCAGAAGAAAGTATTATCTTTATTCTAAAGGCAGCTAACCAACCTGCCCTCTGCTCCAGCAGCAGAGACCATCTTTATCTTCCAAAGCTGTTGAGTGTAGAAACATCCTTGAAAAAAGTAGTCCGGAACGAATATTGTTAGTGCCTCTGCTCACGAGATGTACAGAAAGGCGAGAGCCCCACGCAACCTTGTCTCCCAGAGTGGCTCCCCACTAAACAAGGGCTCAAGGATCCAGGCTCCTTCCAAACCCTCCTCCAGATCTTTAGAGCTTTATCTGTATACCTGGAGGATAGTGAAGTAGAATAAAGGCTCAGGAGGGAGGGAGAACTTAACGGTGCAGACCTGAAGAGGTGTGCCCATATTACACTGGCCAGAACTCAGCCACTGAGCCATGCCTGTCCACAGAAGTCTGGGAAGTGCCGTCTAGCTCGTGTGCAGAAGGAAGAGAAAAAAGGAATGCTTTCATGAACCACTAGCCAGACGCTGCCATTCTTTTTTTTTTCGTGAAGTATACTTGATTCACAATGTTGTGTTAGTTTCAGATATACAGCAAAGTGATTCACCTATCTATCTAGATAGATATATAGATAGATATACTTTTTTAGATTCTTTTCTCTTATAGGTTATTAAAAAATATTAAGTATAGTTCCCTGCGCTATAGAGTAGAACCTTATTGTTTATCTACTTTATATAAAGTAGTGTATATACGTTAATCCCAAACTCTCAGTGCATCCATGTTGCTGCAAATGGCACTAATTTATTCTTTCTTATGGCTGAGTAGTATTCCATTATATATATGTACTACATCTTTCTTATCTATCCCTCTGTCAGTAGACATTTAGGTTGCTTTCATGTCTTGTCTGCCATTGTGCTTTAATTCTAAGCTAAACTTTACAAAGATGTTTCAAAATTTCCTGGAATCTCCTAGGAAGCAGAGGTAAAGATAATGGGGAGTGGGATCAAGAAACAGAAAGAAAGGGAGGACCACTTCTCTGAACATACAGTAGGATATCTGTTTAACAAGAGTACAGAGACTTCCCTGGTAGTCCAGTGGTAAAGTCTTCCACCTTCCTATGCAGGGGGTTCAGTTTCAATCCCTGATCGAGGAGCTAAGTAAGATCCCACATGCCTCGCAATCAAACATCCAAAATGTAAAACAGATATGTAGCAAATTCAATAAAGACTTTTAAAATGGTCCACATCAAAAAGATCTTTAAAAAAAAACAAAAGCACAAGATTTGAAAAATGAGAGGCACAATTTTAGAAACTATACTTAGTATATTTAAGAGACTATTTGAGACTATACTTCCCTGGGATGACTTACCACCCCAGTGTGAGAAGTTCCTGGGATGTGGGACTTCAGGTATTTGAAGCCAACTGAAGCAGCCAACATCTTGGCTGTGTAACCTCCAGAAGTGATTTTGCCTTTCTGACCCCACGCTCTTCACTTAGGAAGTGAGACATAACCTTGTCAGCTATCTTACAGACACTGTGCTGCGGGGCCCGGGGAGATGATGGGTGGGGAAGTCTTCTATAAATGATCTCATGCATGTGAGCCAATTTTGGAATATGTTTTTAGAAACGAGAAGGTTGGAGCGGAGCAAAGGGAATTGGATGTAAGCAGGGGAAAGCTTGGAGACCTCATCATTGAGCTGGTTTAACCTACAAAAGAGGAATCATGAGACTCAAGGACAATAGACCTGAGGAGATGCATCCAAGGCCCCCTAGGGAGTTTCTGGCAGAATTGGAGCCCAGGCAGTGAAGTCATGCCTTCCCCCTGCCTCTCATG
The DNA here is from genome assembly GCF_054371585.1 of Giraffa tippelskirchi. NCBI lineage: Eukaryota > Metazoa > Chordata > Mammalia > Artiodactyla > Giraffidae > Giraffa > Giraffa tippelskirchi. Next base: position 112,230,644 of record NC_137282.1, read on the forward strand.
GAACCTCTGCCTTCTAATCTCTATATCTAGCGGGACCCTTGTGGAGTCTACTACATCCCACATAGATGAGTGTTCCTGAAAGCCATGCTTGCTGTAGATGGGGAGAGCCATCACAGATGCTCAAATCCCTCTTCCCCAGGTCCTCCGCCCTTCTGGTTGCCTACTTCTACATGAATGGAGTGATCACAAAAGGAAATTTTTTTCACTGCCATGAGTATTTATTTCCTTCAGTAAACTCTGGCGTTATATTATGAGAGCCCTAAAATATTGATATTCCCCATGATTTGGAGTCAATAGGGAATAAAGTACTTTGCACAAATCCTGGCTTATAACTCTGAGATTTAAAAACGAACTTCAGCATTTCTGTTCAAATTTCAAATAAAAACATTGGATTCAGTCTGGGTCTGCCCAATTTTCTAACCTTCATTGGAGTATAAATATGATTTGCTTTCCTCTTAAGTCCAGAAATGTGTTTGGCTAAGTCTCCTAACTGTTTTTGTTTACAAGAAGCTAATTTAACATGGCAGCTTGTGTAGGATTAGGCAGGGAATCTGCTCAGATGGACTGCCCCATCTTTATCTGCAATGAACATGCACACGCTTCATCATGAATGCACCATCATGTATTGACAACCAAAATAGAATTCTTTTTTTTCCACCCCAAACCTGGTTCTCTTCCCAGGTTCCCTGTCATAGTAATGCCAGCACTGTCACTTAGATGCCCAGAAACACAAGAATATTCTAGACTCTTCCCTGTTCCTCTCTGCCATACTTAACCTGGCACACACCTCATCAATTCTGCCTCGTCGTGTATGTCTCCTAAATCAGTTGACATTCCTCAAGCCCTTTTATGTGCTTAGTTCAAGTCTTATCCTCTTTCCCCCAGACTATTAAAATAGCGCCCGGACTGGGTTCTCTGAACCCCCTCCCTCCTCTGATTTCTACGCCACCTAAGCTAGCAGTCAGACCTCCTTCTGATGGTCTGCATTTTTCTTTGTTTTACTTTTCTCTCCTGCCTGCCTGATTCTTTATGAGCATTACCCACCTCAGCACTCAGCTTAATGTATCTTGTGTGTGTGTGTGTGTGTGTGTCTGTGTTAATCACTCAGTTGTGTACGACTCTTTGCGACCCCATGGACTATAGCCCACCAGGATCCTCTGTCCATGGAATTCTCCACGCAAGAATACTTGAGTGAGTTACCATCCCTTTCTCCAGGGGATCTTCCCATCCTCAGGCTCGAACCTGGGTCTCCTGCATTGCAGGCAGATTCTTTACCATCTGAACCACCAGAGAAGCCCAAGATATCTCATATGTGACATTAAATATGCATTGATTCTTATCAGTTAAGTAAGGTTGCTTTGTATAAAATGCATTTTAATTTAAATAAATAGTATCGTGTTATTAAGTTCATTTGGTTTCCCTTCTCTGTTGTGTTGCATGGAGACCTTTCCAAGTAGCTATAAATATACCCGGTTTGAGGTTTCAGGCTTCTGCAGAATATCCCAGGGGGCATCTGTTATATTCCACTTGTTCTTGCCCCAGTGGTGTTCACTGAAGTTGCCTTCCATCCTCTCTTCCTCTTCCATTCAGAGCCTAGCGATGACTGTCCTAGCACATGCTCCTTTGCATACCTCGGAAGTGGTTTCTCTGCTCTGTAAACCTAAGAATGTGCTAAAGGGGATGTACGGAATCTGCAGGCTCATTTTGCTAAGTGCTTCAGAGCACTTTCCAGAAGGACTCTGCCGATTAGTGTTCCTGTTTCTAAGCAGGGGAGTTCTGGTCTCCCCACATGCCCATCAGCATGTAGAATTGTTTGCAGAGTAATACATGTAAACTGGTGATCACAGTTGTTCTCACTTTCACTTTCCCCCATTGCTAGTGACTTTGAGCCCTTCTTCATGTACTGCTGCTGCTGCTAATTCGCTTCAGTCGTGTCCGACTGTGCGACCCCAGAGACGGCTGCCCACCAGGCTCCCCCATCCCTGGGATTCTCCAGGTAAGAACACTGGAGTGGGTTGCCATTGCCTTCTCCCTTCATGTACTAATTAGCCATATAAATTTCCTCTTCTGTTCCTCTCTTTTGCCTAATGTCCTATTGAATCCTGTCTTAAAAAACTGATTTGTAAGAGTTCTTACATACCATTGGCTTCCCTGGTGGCTCAGCTGGTAAAGAATCTGCCTGCAATGATGGAGATCTGGGTTCGATCCCTGGGTTGGGAAGATCCCCTGGAGAAGGGAAAGGCTACCCACTCCAGTATTCTAGCCTGGAGAATTCCATGGACTATTCATGAGGTCTCAAAGTTGCGACTGAGCAACTTTCACTCACTTTTATATATCATTAATTTGTTGATATGACTACAAAAATCATCACTGAATCTGTCATTTGTCTATTAACTTTTCTGGTGCAATTCTTCACTGAGAGAGAATCCTCCATTTTAATGTCAGATTCATCCAGATTTGCTCTATGGCTTGTCAGGAATACCCCCTTTCCTCCCGGTTTACTCCTGGTCCCAACCAGGTGATGACTGCTGAGACAAGAACTGCCTTCAGGGTTACCTTCCCTTCATGGATATAAGTGATTGAGTCTCAGGAGGGCGCCTGGCTTCGCTGAGCCCGTGATCTCATTATTAAGGAAAGTGAAATGGGGGCTCAGAGCAAATCAGTCAATCTCTTCCAAGGTGGCTACCAAATTTGGGAACTGTTGATGACTATTTTCTGCTGTGATAAAGCTTCAGGATGACCCCAAAATATAATAGGTGTGTGGAGAGAAGCGGAAGTAGGGCTCAATGGGAGGGTGTCACAACACAAACGTCCTCCCCATTCTCTTGTTCCTGAGGTCCAGCCCCTAAGATGACCTGCTGCTGCTGCTGCTGCTGCTAAGTCACTTCAGTCGTGTCCGACTCTGTGTGACCCCATAGACGGCAGCCCACTAGGCTCCGCCGTCCCCGGGATTCTCCAGGCAAGAATACTGGAGTGGGTTGCCATTTCCTTCTCAAGTGCATGAACGGGAAAAGTGAAAGTGAAGTCGCTCAGTTGTGTCCAACCCTTAGCGACCCCATGGATTGCAGCCTACCAGGCTCCTCCGTCCATGGGATTTTCCAGGCAAGAGGACTGGAGTGGGGTGCCATTGCCTTCTCCTAAGATGACCTAGGATCTTCATTTTCTTATGTTTCCCAATCACTTTACAAAAATCAGTGTCTGGGCTTTCAAACACCATTTTTTTTTATATTGATCACATTCTTTTGCCACAACCGCTACTATTTGCTAATACTTTTCTCTCAATTGACTACTTTTTTCTTAACACTTTTGATTTGAAGAGGAAATTTCATGCAAAGGCTGTAAATAAAAAGTTTACAGAATTTGTCTACCTATAAGTAATGATAGAAATGATTGTAATAGAAATTAAAGGGTGTAAATGCTAACTTGGCACCATCACATGCTGAAGAAATGCATTCAGACAGAGTGGACCTAATCTGAGACTTTCTTCTCAATGTAATCAGGATTCATAGAGGTTTAGAGAAAAAGTAACCCTTTCTTGGAGTCATTCAGGGTTATTTCATACCTTCTCTTCAACTTCCTAAAAGCATCTTCCTGCCTTAGTGATTCTGAAACATATGGACACCAAAGGGGAAGGGGAGTGGGGTACACTGGGAGGTTGAGACTGACATATAGATACACTGCACTATGTGGGAAATGGATGACCAATGAGAACCGACTGTAGAGCCCAGGGAACTCTACTCAGAGTTCTGTGGTGACCTAAATGGGAAGGGAACCCAAAAAGAGGGGAAGATGTATAAGTATAGCTGATTCACATTGCTGTACACCACATCATAAAGAAATTATACTTAAATAAAATTTTTTTTAAATCTAAAAAAACCGCTAGTGTTCCAATAAATCCCTTCTCTCTCCCTCTGACAGATTTGTTCTCCTTTATCTACAGCTATTAATAGTTTTCTGATCGTGGCAACCAAACATGTTACAACAAAATGGCATATTTGCAATTAAGGGGTCAGGTGGTTCTAATTTACCATTAAGAAACAGGCTTATGAGAAGATGGTGTGCATCACCTCCTTGAACAATTTGTCCAGTACTCAGTTATAAGAACCGCTCCTAGAAGCAAGAGAGTCTGGGAAATGTAGTCCAAAGCTCAACAGCTAATTCCTTGCAACAACTCTATACCATGGAAGGAATGCATGGGTCTTTTATGGACAGTGTCCACCACACACTGTCACCAGGAGCTAGCACGGGGGTGAACAAGTTATAGGAACTCAGTTGAGGGAGGGAAAAATGGTAGAAAAGAGGGACAGAGGAAGACAATTTGTCCTAATTCTTTTCCTTAGGTGTGAAAAAATTCTATTCATCCATAAGTCTCATTATTTTAAATGAGCATGAACTACTTTTTCTACAGATATATGAATAGTTAGGATAAAACAGTGAAAACCTTATTGTTTTCTTAAGCAGATTTATTTTCACTCCCAGGATCTTTTGGGGAGTATATCATGTATAGATTTATTCCTGAAAGGTCACTTGAAAAATACTTTTCTATAAATTAAATCTTGTCTTCCCCTGACCTTCACAGTGCTATCAGAGTTGAGGTTCTCTGGGAACGTATTTCTAAGCCATATCCTCTTTAACAATCCAGTGAAACGTAATATCGCAATCTTAAGTGTGTGTGTGTGAGATGGTTCTTGAAGCAAGTCACGCAGTAAAATGACCTGGGACTAAGAATTGCTTAGATATGGGATTAGTTTCCTACGGATGCAGTAACTAAGTACCACAAGCTGGGTGTCTTAAACAACAGAAACTGACTGTTTCGTAGCTCTGGAGGCAGGAAGTCTGAGATGAGGATGGTGGTGTTGGTCCCGCATGTTGACTGTGAGGAAGAACCTATCCTGTGCTTCTCTCCTGGTGTCCAGTGATTTGCTGGTCTTCTTCGTCATTCTGTGACTTGTGGACGTGTCACCTTGCCCTCTGCTTCCGTGTCCGCAGGGCATTCTCACTAGGGCATGTCTGTCTCTGTGCCCAGATTTCCCCTGCTTATCAGGACACCAACCATATTGGGTTATATAACCTTAGCTTGATCATCTGGAAAGAACCTATTTTCTTTTTTTTTACCCTACAAATTATTTTTATTTTAACTATATTTTGTTATTGATAAAACAATTAATATTGCTGCCTTAGGATACCGTCTATGTGGTACGGATTCCTTTTTAGAAAAGTTTTCGGTTCACAGGAAAATTGAATGTCAGGCACAGAGCCCTGGTGCCCACACACATCACCTCTCTCACTATCAACATCCCCCACCAGAGTAGTCCATTCCTTACCACTGATGAACCTGCTGACGTATGTCATTTTACCCAAAGTCTACAGCTTATTGAGGGTTCACTTTGGTCGCTATACTTTCTATGGGACTGGGCAAATGTAAAATTACATATCTCAATCATTATAGTGTCATGCAAAGTAGCTTCACTTTCCTAAAGCTCCTCTATCTTCTACCTATTCATTGCCTCTCCTCCCTAAGCCCTGGCTGATATTTTTACTGTCTCCTTAGTTTCACCTTTTTCAGAATCATATGGTTAAAATCACACAGTTGCAACACCTAGGAAAGACCTTGTTTTCCAAAGAAGGTTGTATTCTGAGGTTCTGGGAGTAGGACTTCACCACATGAATTTGTTGAAGATACAATTCAACCCATAACAGTCATTGTCTCGAAATCAAAATGTTCAAAGGAGAAATAGCAGGGACCGTGTCAGAGAACAAGATGCACTGCCCGGAAGCCAGTCAGCCTCTGCGATGCCTCCTGATCCACAGCGAGAGGGCAGAAAACACTTCTGATTTCTCCAACCTTCTTTCCCAGGACTGAAAAAAGGAACTGACCTCTAAATAATGGACGGTGGGCTTGTCAAGAGAATTAGAAGGTGGGTGCTAGAGGCAGACGGCCTGGGCCCTGATCCAGGTTTACACTTAACCAACTAAATGAATTTTTCATGAGCCTTTGTCTTCTCCTCTATAACCTAGGCTGATACAGACCTCATAAGATCATCATTATGACTCAGTGAGCAAAACAGGTGATAAGCAGCATCGAGCTAGGGTATACAGAGCGAAGCTTGGGACAAGCTTACCCTAAAAGAGTTTTTGGTGAACAGCCATGTGATCACCACTAGATGAGATCAGTGCTTTACTACATCTCCATTACACACCTCTCCATCTCTCCACCTCCTCTAACCCTCCATTACTTCATCTCATATTTGATACATTTCAAAGTAAGTTGCCAACATCAATACTCTGCCTCCTTAACATTTCAGCACTCACTCAGCATTCAATATATTTTTGGGGATAAAATTTAGTATAGTGAAATGTACAAATCTTAATAGTGCCCTTGTGTTTTGACAAGTGATGCCCCTATGAAATGCAAGCAATTATCAAGACACAGAACATTTCCATCGATTCCAGAACTTTCCTTCTTGCCCCTTCTGAGTCAATCTCCACACTCACCTACTCCGCAGAGGCAACTGTTGTCTTGATTTCTATCATTAGAGACTAGTTTTGATTGTTGAAAAACTTTATATCCAGAATCAGATAGTAGGTACTCTGAGGCAAGCTTCTTTCACTCACAGAATGTTTTTGAGATACACCTGTGTTATATGTCTCAGTGGGCCGTTCGTTTGTCCCTGGAGTCATCTTCCATTATACGGATAGATCACAGCTTGTTTAGCTATCCTCCTACAGATGCACACTTGAGCTGTTTTCTGTGTTTTGGTTGTTCTAAAAAACAGTGCTATGGATATTATTACATGAGTCTTTGTATCCACATGTGCTTTCGTATTTCTTGGGAATTTACCTGTGGGTCAGAGAGTAGGGATATGCCTAGTTTGATTTTTTAAAAAAAACCTCCAGAATGTTTTACAATGTAGCTAAATCATTCTGTGCTCCCAAAAACTTCCTAAGATTTTGAAAATGGAAGATCACCCTGGTGGCCTCTCAGGAAGGTGAACTGGAGGAAGGAGGGCCCAGACCAGGCAGATGATGGACAGAGAGGCCTTTGCAACCTTCTGGAGCAGGTGACAGGAGCTGCATAAGGGCCTCTTGAATCACCAAGACCTCTCTCTCCTGTTTGAAAGGTTCATAATGCAGCAGGATTTTGAGCCTCTGTGCGTGCTCAGAATAATCCCACACTACTACCAGGACACCAGATGGGGCTGAGAGAAAGAGGTCTCCATTCTGAATTTAGACAGTAATTTCTTGGGAGAAAAGAGACTTATACATGTGGACTACTTTAACATTTGTTCGAGCATATTTTTTTTATTAACTCTAAAGAGGTTTGACCTATTTAATACCAAAAGGGGACACTCTGGGCCTGAAATGTTTCTCAGTTTGTTCCCCAACCGGAAGCTGGTGCAGTGAATGGTCTCCCTGGCAGCGCCCCCGCACAGGGTTGTGGGTGCTGCCCAGGGAGCTAGGCTCAGCTTGTGTTGGAGTCTCCAGCTCTCTTAACCAAGCTATGAACCTCTTAGAATTTTTTTTTCTTTTGGCCACACCTGTGTGGCATGCGGGATCTTAATTCTCTGACCAGGGATCAAACTTATGTCTCCTTCAGTTTTAACCACTGGACCAGCTGGGAAGCCCCCCTTAGCAAACTTTTTTAATATTTATTACTTTGTTTATTTATTTATTAGGCTGTGCTGGGTCTTAGTTGTGGCATGGTTTTGGTGGCTTTGTGGCTAAGTTATGTCCGACTCTTGCTACACCATGGACTGTAGCCCGCCAGGCTCCTTCGTCTGTGGAATTTCCCAGGCAAGAATACTGGAGTGGGTTGCCACGCCCTCCTCCAGGGGACCTTCCCGACCCAGAGATTGACAGTCTCCTGCATTGCAGGCAGATTCTTTACCTCTGAGCCACTAGGGATAGATTGTTGCAGCACGTGGGATCTCTAGTTGCCACACGTAGGATCTAATTCCCTGGCAGGGATCAAAACCAGGCCCTGCATTGGTAGTGTGGAGTCCTAACCCCTGCACCAGCTGGGAAGTCTCCCTTAGCAAATTTTAATCGTCCCTTTTCCTCCTATAGTATGTGGCAATCTTCAGACCGGGGTGGGGAGCAGATCCCAGAGAGAACGCAAAGACTCAGGTAGGTTTTGGGGACTCAATTTCCAGATCTTCAGCTTCCAAGAGCCCTATTTGTAAAATGCGCCCTCGGGTCACTTCCAGGATCTGCCTGTGCTTTCCCACCTTCTCTTTCACAATCGTGCCTCTAGCAGTTCACAAAAGAAAGCTTGCTTCTCCTCCAGGGTATTATTGCTACAAAGGTCAAACACCTCCAGGACCAAAGAAAGGGGAGAGAGTCCAGAAAGCCAGTTCCCAAGTGAGGGAGTCCCTGAGCAAAGCCCTGCAGTGAGGAGCTCCAAAGCAGACATCTTGCAGGAGCCCTCTAACTTGATTCAAATATCTGTCTCTGTCTAACTTATAATTTTTGTTCTTTAACTTTTTTGAAATATAGTTGATTTACAATGTTGTGTTAGCTTCAGGTATACAGAAAGTGATTCAGGTTTATATCTTTAAAAGAATATATATATAAAATGTGTGTATATATATGTATGTATATTCTTTTTAAGATTCTTTTCCATTATAGGTTATTACAAGATACTGAGTATAGTCCTCTGTGCTATACCGTAGGTCCTTGTTGGTTATCTATTTTATATACTAACTCAGAATTCAGAAGTGCAGTAGTTACCTCATGGTCAAGTTTATTTGAACTAAGTAATGAAGCTAGATGTTTTCTTTCAAACACTTTGAATTGGTTGATGGTTTCAGTAAATGACTTTGCAATTTAGGTTGCCATTTTTCAAAGTTGAAAGCACTAAATGTGCAGCTTCAAGATTTCAAAGAAAATGGATTTTAATAAAATACTTATACAATGAATAGTAAGCTATATATTTTACAACCATTTAAACTTCTCACTTAAAAGAATTTACATTAGCAACCTGAAAAAAATGTGCAAAGAGAAATAAAGTTTTAAAATTATTATCGTTTCAGGGGGATTTGGAGTAAAATTTTTTCAAGACTCCTGCCTTGGGATATCACCCTTCATCCAAACTGGCTTCTTAAGGTGCTTCTTCCAAATAAATGCTATTGTGTTCTTTTCAGGAGGAAGTCTGAAGAATTGAATTCTCCCTATCTCATGGCATTAGGGGAAGGAAATGATAAAGCTGTCCCTTTACTGAGGGGAAAGGAAATCCATTTGCAAAGGATTTGATTGGCCACAATAAAGTTGCCTGATGGGCCTTGATGAAAGACTGCACATGTCAGAGACTAACAGAATCACATGGTGCTCTTTTCAGCCTATTCATATTCCACAGGCCTCCAGTGAAAGAGGCTTTCTTCCCAGAATTGCAGGAAGGGGCTGCAGGCTAAAGTCCAACCAAAAAAGTACTGCTTGTTGCTTTCCACCAATGCTGAGTCTAAATCCCACTTGCCACCTCCACTTGGAGAACAGTGCTCCCTCCAATGAAGAGCTTTTCCCAAACGGTGGCCGCTTGCTTGTTTAGCAAACGTGGAGAGAAGATGGATCTGGCTGCAGGGCTGGCTCGAGCCCAGCTCCACCGTTTCATGTGTGCTGTTGAGAAAAAGGTCAAAGAACAACTAATTAAAAGCACCACTTCTCATGCTGGAGAAAATATAGTAATGCCTTTAAAAGATTTTCCTGTTTTCTTTCTAAACACAATTATATGCCAAGCACCTTGGCTGATCTCAAGTCCAAATGGCTGATGCTATTTTACCTAACTCATGATTATAAAAGTGTTGGAGAGCTAACAGCAAATATGCAAGGGAGAGAGTTTGTTTTCCAGCTCACCTAGTCTAAATGAAGTTTCTCTTATGTTTTTTTCCCCCTGTAGGCAAGCTCATGGCTGGGCTGCAGTGGGGGGATGTAACATTTTTTTTTTTTTAACACTCTTTTTAAAAAACATGACCTGTTTTTTTTTTTTAATATATATTTATTACTTGTGTATTTATTTGGCTGCACCGGGTCTTCATTATGGCACTTGAGATCTTTAGTTGTTGCATGCAAAATCCCAGTTGACCTGGTCAAAATTCCTTGACCAGGAATCGAACCCAGGCCCCTTGCACTGGGAGTGCAGAGTCTAAGCCCCTGGACCACCAGAGAAGTCCCATGACAATTGTTGTTATCTGTGGAGTGTGCTCCCTTCAACACACTGTGGAACTCCCTTCCCACAGCCCCCTCCAAGCTGTTTGTAACCCTGCCTCCTGTATTACAAGGGTCAATCTGGGAGCTCTATAAGGGCAGAGCCAGGTCCTCCCATCTGAAAGTCTCAAGCAGCTGATCCAGCTGTGGGCACTGCCTGTATGACTCCAGGATACTTAAAGGAATGAAAGAGCATACCTTTGGAGCTGTATGTGTTTGGTATCTGTCACTGTCTCTGTAAAGGGGCTCCCCAGGTGGTGCTAGTGGTAAAGAACCAGTCTGCCAATGCAGGAGATGTAAGAGACTTAGGTTTCATCCCTTGATTGGGAAGATCCCCTGGAGGAGGGCATGACTACGCACTCCAGTATTCTTGCCTGGAGAATCCTATGGACAGTGGAGCCTAGTGGGCTAAGGTCCACAGGGTCACAAACAGATGGACACGGCTGAAACAACTTAGCACACACACACACACTGTCTCCTTGAAGGTGAAGTCTGCATTTTAGATGTCACTGGTTACTCAGTTCCTAACAGAGACTCCGCACACAGGAGGTGACCAGTGAACACTGAATGGGATGGATCACTCAACTTTTTATTCATTTCTTGTAATGATGCTGAGTCTGGCCTCTGTATCTTGACACCAAATTAAATCTCAGAGACAGAGTTTTGGGTGAAGTAGAAAGAATAGCTTTATTGCTTTGTTAGGCAAAGGGGGCCACAGTGGGCTAAAATTCTCAAAACTATGTGTCCCAACCTGGAGAAGGTAGTAAAGAGTTTTAGAGTAATGGTTCAAAGAGGGTCTGATCAGCTCGTGGACATTCTTCTGGTTGGTTGGTGGTGGGGTAACTTAGAATTAGCTTCATCAATCTTCTGGCTCCAACAAGTCTGAGGTCTGCATGCTTGTGGACAGTATACGGTTAACTTCTTTCACCTAGTGGGGACTTCATTATCTGCAAAACAGCTCAAAGATGTTGTTATGATTATCCCTCGATGGGGGAACTAGGACTCTACCCCAAGCCTGCACTGTTGTTTCTTGATTGTTCCTTTCTTGTCTCTTCATCCCCTCCCTTCTCTGACTAGCAACTATTGGAACCTGCCCTTTGGAACTCAGGGAAGGTCATGGTGGCTGAATGAAGCCTATTTCCTGTAATCAAAAAATGGGGATAGAGATTGGTTCAAGATGGCAGAGCAAAAGGATGTGTACTCATCTCCTTCTGCAAAAGCACCAAAATTGCAACTGCTATTGAACAGCCATTGACAGGAGGACACTGGAACTCACCAAAAAAAGATACCCCATGTCCAAAGCAAAGGAGAAGCCACAATGAGATGATCGGAGGAAGATCAGTTCAGTTGCTCAGTCGTGTCCAACTGTTTGCGACCCCATGGACTGCAGCACACCAGGCCTCCCTGTCCATCCAACAACTCACGGAGTTTACTCAAACTCATGTCCGTTGAGTCGGTGATGCCATCCAACCATCTCATCCTCTGTTGTCCCCTTCTCCTCCCACCTTCAATCTTTCCCAGTATCAGGGTCTTTTCAAATGAGTCAGGAGGAACATAATCATGATAAAATTAAATCCCATACCTGCCAGGTGGGTGATCTACAAACTGGAGAACAATAATACTGAAGAAATTCTCTCACTATTGTGAAGGTTCTGAGCCCCACAGCAGGCTGCCCAGACTGAGGATCAGCAAATGGACTAGGAACCCCAGGGAATCTGGGTTTAAAGGCCAGCAGGATTTGACTGTAGGACTTCCACAGGACTGGGGGAAACAGAGACTCCACTCTTGGAGGACACAAACAAAATCTTGCATGCACCAGGACCCAGAGGATAGGAGCAGTGACCCCACAGGAGACTGAACCAGACCTACTTGCTAGTGTTGGAAGGTCTCCTGCGAAGGTGTGGGTCAGCAGTGGCTCACCATGGGGATGGGGCACCAGCAGCAGCAGTCCCAGGAGGTGCCCTTGGGCATAAGCCTTCTTGGAAGTCACCACTAACCTACCATAGCACCTGTAGACTCCAGGGCTGGGTTGCCTCAGGCCAAACAACTAACATGGAGGGAGTACAGCTCTACCCATCAGCAAACAGTCAGATTAAAGTCTTACCGAGCATGGCCCTGCCCACCAGGGCAAGACGCAGTTTTTCCCACTGCCAGTCTCTCCTACCAGAAAGCTTACACAAGCCTCTTAGACTCATCTACCAGAGGGCGGACAGAAGAAGCAAAAGAAACACAGTCCTGCAGCTGACAGAAGGAAAACCACATCACAGAAAGTCCATCCAAATGAAAAGGCAGAGGACTATGTCCTAGATGAAGGGGCAAGATAAAACCCCAGAAAAACAACTAAATGAAATGGAGATAGGCAACCTTCCAGAAAAATAATTCATAATAACGATAGTAAAGATGATTCAGAATCTTGGAAAAAGAATGGAGAAGATGCAAGAAAAGTTTTCCAAAGACCCTGAAGAACTAAAGAACAAACAGAGATGAACAATACATCAGAAGAAATCGATAGCAGAATAACTGTGGCCAAAGAATGGATAAGAGACCTGGAGGATAGAAGGATGGAAATCACTGCAGCACAAGAGAATGCAGAAAAAAATAAAATAAAGAGAAGACAGTCTAAGAGACCTCTGGGGCAACATTAAATGCACCAACATTCACATTATAGGGGTCCCAGAAGGGGAAGAGAGAGAGAAATATTTGAAGAGATAATAGCTGAAAACTTCCAGAACATGTGAAAGGAAATAGTCAATCAAGTCCAGGAATCACAGAGAGTCCCAGGCAGCATAAACCCAAGGAAGAACACACCAAGATACATAGTAATCAAACTGATACAAATTAAAGACAAAGATAAAATATTAAGAGCAACAAGGGAAAAATGACAACACACAAGGGGATTCACATAGTTATCAGATGACTTCTCAGCAGAAACTCTATAAGCCAGTGAGGAATGGAAGGATATATTTAAAGTTATGAAAGTGAAGATCCTACAACCAAAAACAGACTATCTAGCAACACTCTCATTCAGATTTGATGTAGAAATCAAAAGTTTTACAGACAAGCAAAAGGTAAGATAATTTAGCATCACCAAGCCAACTTTACAACAAATGCTAAAGGAACTTCTCTAGGCAAGAAACACAAGAGAAGGAAAAGACCTATAAAAAATTAGCCCCAAACAATTGAGAAAATGGTAATAGGCTCATATATATCAATAATTACCTTAAATGTTAATGGATTAAATGCACCAACAAAAAGACACAGACTGGCTGGATGAATGAAAACATGTTTATGCATGCATTTCCACTTACCACATCTCTCTACCTGGCCTCTCACATTTATGTAATTATTTTGTATTGTTAGGTTAACCATGTTTCCATTATGGCTTGCAATTGTAATTATCTTTTATTTTTTTGGTCTGACTATTGATTGCGAAAACTAATAAACATCTTTTACTATTGTGATTATGTAACTTCTATTCATTTTAATATCGTATCATGACTGGTCAACAGAAAATAATAGAATTCTATATCACTAAAACTATCATTTAATAGAAAAATCGTAATCATGTTTTAAAATCTAGATGCAATTAGAATTAGCTTGGCACTTTTTGAAAAATAAAAATGCCCAGGTGTTGTTTTTTTTTTCTCCAAAGCTCCATATATGATTCTAATGAAGAGGCAAGTTTCAAAATAAATGGACTACCTGATTATCTTTTATTTTTATCTAGCTTGTTTCATTTTTTCTATTTCATATTCAGTGCTCCCATTTCATTTAGTTTATGTTTTCCAATGTCTCCATCTGTTTTTTGTTGTTGTTATTGTTATTTATCAAGTATAGTAGAAAATATTTTGTGTATATATATATAGTGTGTATAATATATATTTTAGAAAACATGAATTTTTGCTTAGCTAAAAAATTTATGACATTTTGGTTCCACTTGTTTTACTTAGTATGAAAAGAATGCTAGATTTCTAATTTATATTCACTCAAAAACTTAATATAGTTTTATTTATTCTGGCATCTAGTATTACTGCTAAAAGTCTAAAGAGCTTATAATTTTAGTGCTTTAAAAAAATTTGAATGAGGCTTGAAATGCATAGGAACCTGGAATGTTAGGTCCATGAATCAAGGCAAACTGGAAGTGGTCAAACAGGAGATGGCAAGAGTGAACGTTGACATTCTAGGAATCAGTGAACTAAGATGGACTGGAATGGGTGAATTTAACTCAGATGACCATTATATCTACTACTGTGGGCAAGAATCCCTTAGAAGAAATGGAGTAGCCATCATGGTCAACAAAAGAGTCCAAAATGCAGTACTTGGATGCAATCTCAAAAATGGCAGAATGATCTCTGTTCATTTCCAAGGGAAACCATTCAATATCACGGTAATCCAAGTCTATGTCCCAACCAGTAACGCCGAAGAAGCTGAAGTTGAACGGTTCTATGAAGACCTACAAGACCGTCTAGAACTAACACCCAAAAAAGATGTCCTTTTCATTATAGGGGACTGGAATGCAAAAGTAGGAAGTCAAGAAACACCTGGCGTAACAGGCAAGTTTGGCCTTGGAGTACAGAATGAAGCAGGGCAAAGGCTAATAGAGTTTTGCCACGAGAACACACTGGTAATAGCAAACACCCTATTCCAACAACACAAGAGAAGACTCTACACGTGGACATCACCAGATGGTCAACACCGAAATCAGATTGATTATATTCTTTGCAGCCAAAGATGGAGAAGCTCTATACAGTCAGCAAAAGCAAGACCAGGAGCAGACTGTGGCTCAGATCATGAACTGCTTATTGCCAAATTCAGACCTAAATTGAAGAAAGTAGGGAAAACCACTAGACCATTCAGGTATGACCTAGATCAAATCCCTTATGAGTATACAGTGGAAGTGACAAATAGATTTAAGGGACTAGACCTGATGGACAGAGTGCCTGATGAACTATGGACAGAGGTTCGTGACATTGTATAGGAGACAGGGATCAAGAAAATCCCCATGGAAAAGAAATGCAAAAAAGCAAAATGGCTGTCTGAGGAGGCCTTACAGATAGCTGGGAAGAGAAGAGAGGTGAAAAGCAAAGGAGAAAAGGAAAGATATTCTCATCTGAATGCAGAGTTCCAAAGAATAGCAAGGAGAGATAAGAAAGCCTTCCTCAGCGATCAGTGCAAACAAATAGAGGAAAACAACAGATTGGGAAAGACTAGAGACCTCTTCAAGAAAATTAGAGATACCAAAGGAACATTTCATGCAAAAATAGGCTCAATAAAGGACAGAAATGGTATGGACCTAACAGAAGCAGAAGATATTAAGAAGAGGTGGCAAGAATACACAGAAGAACTGTACAAAAAAGATCTTCACCACCCAGATAATCACGATGGTGTGATCACTCACCTAGAGCCAGACATCCTGGAATGTGAAGTCAAGTGGGCCTTAGAAAGCATCACTACGAACAAAGCTAGTGGAGGTGATGGAATTCCAGTTGAGCTATTTCAAATCCTCAAAGGTGATGCTGTGAAAGTGCTGCACTCGATATGCCAGCAAATTTGGAAAACTCAGCAGTGGCCACAGGACTGGAAAAGGTCAGTTTTCGTTCCAATCTCAAAGAAAGGCAATGCCAAAGAATGCTCAAACTATCGCACAATTGCACTCATCTCACATACTAGTAAAGTAATGCTCAAAATTGTCCAAGCCAGGCTTCAGCAATACGTGAACTGTGAACTTCCAGATGTTCAAGCTGGTTTTAGAAAAGGCAGAGGAACCAGAGATCAAATTGCCAATATCCGCTGGATCATCGAAAAAGCAAGAGAGTTCCAGAATAACATCTATTTCTGCTTTATTGACTATGCCAAAGCCTTTGACTGTGTGGATCACAATAAACTGTGGAAAATTCTTCAAGAGATGGGAATACCAGACCATCTGACCTGTCTCTTGAGAAACCTGTATGCAGGTCAGGAAGCAACTGTTAGAACTGGACATGGAACAACAGACTGGTTCCAAATAGGAAAAGGAGTACGTCAAGGCTGTATATCGTCACCCTGCTTATTTAACTTATATGCAGAGTACATCATGAGAAACGCTGGGCTGGAAGAAACACAAGCTGGAATCAAGATTGCTGGGAGAAATATCAATAACCTCAGATATGCGGATGACACCACCCTTATGGCAGAAAGTGAAGAAGAACTAAAGAGCCTCTTGATGAAGGTGAAAGAGGAGAGTGAAAAAGTTGGCTTAAAGCTCAACGTTCAGAAAACTAAGATCATGGCATCTGGTCCCATCACTCCATGGGAAATAGATGGGGAAACAGTGGAAACACTGTCAGACTTTACTTTTTTGGGCTCCAGAATCACTGCTGATGGTGACTGCAGCCATGAAATTGAAAGACGCTTACTCCTTGGAAGGAAGGTTATGGCCAACCTAGATAGCATGTTTAAAAGCAGAGACATTACTTTGCCAACAAAAGTCTGTCTAGTCAAGGCTATGGTTTTTCCAGTGGTCATGTATGGATGTGAGAGTTGGACGGTGAAGAAAGCTGAGCGCTGCAGAATTGATGCTTTTGAGCTGTGGTGTTGGAGAAGACTCTTGAGAGTCCCTTGGACTGCAAGGAGATCCAATCAATCCATCCCAAAAGAGATCAATCCTGGGTGTTCATTGGAAGGACTGATGTTGAAGCTGAAGCTCCAATACTTTGGCCACCTCATGCGAAGGGTTGACTCATTGGAAAAGACCCTAATGCTGGGTAGGATTGGGGGCGGGAGGAGAAGGGGACGACAGAGGATGAGATGGTTGGATGGCATCACCGACTCGATGAACATGGGTTTGGGTAGACTCCGGGAGTTGGTGATGGACAGAGAGGCCTGGCGTGCTGCAATTCATGGGGTCGCAGAGAGTCGGACACGACTGAGCAACTGAACTGAACTGAGCTGAAATTTCTAATCCATTTCTGAGACTATAAAGAAATACTATGTCGTAAAAAAAAAAAAAAAGCAGGAAATTAACATGTAATACAGTATTATTAACTAAAGTAAAAATTTTGCTGAAATTTCACAAAATTTTATACTAGTGTGTTTTCATAACTTATTCAAGATTCCATATTGTATTAAGCCGCATTGAGCAGCTTCAGCTGCCTACAGCAAATTCTGGTGAATTCTCTTCTCATTTTTATTCTATTACAAACATTTTCTATTTCCTTATTATGGCTTCTTAGATAGGTCCATCATTTAAAAGTAGACATTTAATTTCCAAATATATGGGTTTTTTTTAAGTATCTTGGATATTAATTTCTCATTTAAATGATTTATTCTCTGCAACTGCCCTCTGTGTTTTTTCAGTCTTTTGACTTTATTGAGGCTTTCGATGGTTAAGTCAAAGATCTTTCTTGGTAAATGTCACACTGCACTTGAAAATATGTGGGCTATTTTCAAATATCTTTTGATATGGATTTCTAACATAATTCCACAGTGATAAGAGAACAGACTCTGTACCATTTCAATACTTTTAGACCTAAATTTTTGCATCTTGTTTTATGTTCCTGGATATGTTCAAGTGTCTCCTGGTCTATAGTCTATGGGAACCTGAGTAGAATTTGTATCCTGCTATATATATATATACTGAAAATTGTATAAATCTTAATTATGTTGAATTGGTTCCTGGTGCTTTTCAGGTCTATTATACCCTTCTACTTTTCTGTCTATTTATTCTACTAATTTTCGAGAGTTTGATATTCAAATTACAACGAAAAATCTTTACGTACTTTAAAAAATTGTAATATATAATGGAACTGTATGTAATTTTGTTCTGTATTTTCCAAGTCTCCTGTAAATGTGTTATCATATTTTCATAGTTTAAAAAATAAAAAAGAAAGGAGAAAAATAAAATATGACTCAAATGAAAAAAAAAAAGAAATGGAGGTCACCCAGAAAGACTTTTGTTCCCCGGAGCCCCCAGAGTTCGGCTTCTTTTCAGTAACAACTACACAGTGAGTAGTTTGTTACATGCAGTTCAGAGAAAGAGCACAGCTTTGAGGTCTGTATTAGTTTGCTAAGACAACAGACTGAGGGGCTTAACATAACAGAAATATACAGTCCTCGGAGTTCTGAAGGTTAGAAGTCCGAGATCAAGGATGGGTTGACGGGGTCTGGGCCGTGAGGGAGAATCTGTCCCTCCCCTCTCTAGACTCTGGAGGTTTGCAGGCAGTCTGTGTATGTCTCAGTGTGGACTGTGGAGGTTTGCAGGCAGTCTGTGTGTGTCTGAGTGTGGACTCTGGAGGTGTGCAGGCAGTCTGTGTGTGTCTTGGTGTGGACTCTGGAGGTTTGCAGGCAGTCTGTGTGTGTCTGAGTGTGGACTCTGTAGGTTTGCAGGCGGTCTGTGTGTGTCTCGGTGTGGACTCTGGAGGTGTGCAGGCAGCCTGTGTGTGTCTGAGTGTGGACTCTGGAGGTTTGCAGGCAGTCTGTGTGTGTCTTGGTGTGGACTCTGGAGGTTTGCAGGCAGTCTGTGTGTGTCTGAGTGTGGACTCTGGAGGTGTGCAGGCAGTCTGTGTGTGTCTCGGTGCGCAGAGGCCTTGCTCCAGTCCTCTGCCTTCACAAGGTGCTCACTCGTGTGTGGGTTTCCGTGTCCGAACTCCTCCTTTTTGGACACCAGTCGCATTGGATTAGGGGCCACCTTACGTGAACTTCGTTATCTCGCTAAAGACCCTTTTCCCAAATAAGATCACAATCTGAGATGCTAGGGGCTCTCGCATATAATAAATCACTTTTTTGGTGGGGAGCACATTTCAATCCACTGCAGAGTCGACCAGACATGGGTAAGTTTTCTGCAGTGGGACCCTATGCTCTAGTGTCTTAGAGGATACACTTGAGTGTTTTTCTGCAATCTAATGTAAAGGACTATTCTTTTCCTACTGCCAGAGTATCTTAGAATTCCCAAAACACCTGGATTCTTTCTCAAATGAACTTTCTAGCCATGCTGTGAAGTAGGGATCAGCAGCATCACTTCAAAATTGAGGGAAGTGGGGCTCAGAGAGGTGAAGTGACCTGTCCAGAGCTGGTGGGCAGAGAGCAATGAAACTGGGATTCAAATCCAGGTCTGTTTGACTGCCAGCCCAGGACTCTGGATGCCACAATTTATTGAAAGCTCCTTCATTTTCCCTTTCAAGAGCTCACTGGTCTGAATTGTGTTGTTTTTTCTTTGTTAATTAGTGGGAAAATTTGCATGGAGGGGAATAAATTGCTGGCATAGAGAGACACATCCTCCTAATCAAATGTGTTTGTTTAAAGCTGTGGGGAAAAGAGCTGGCCTGTGGAGATGCAGAGGATGCTGAAATCAGGCAGGAGAGCAGGACCAGGGGCCTCCAAACCAGATGGCGGACAGCTGCAAGGAGGATGCAGGGTGGCAAGGGCAGGCACAAACAGAGTCCAGGCCAGGGTGCCGAGGCTGGGCACCCAAGCAGCAGGGAGAGTGCAAACCCAGCACCTGACCCTTCTGAGCCTCTGTTTCTTCATCTATGAATGAAAGAAGAAGAATACCTACCACTTATTCTACTGAATGTATAAGAAGATTATAAAGTAAAGAATGCAATAGAGGAATAGTCAAGGAGCTCTGAAGGCCCAGAGGAGGGGCTCATCCGCCCAGAGCAAGTCTGTACCACAAGGCTGATGAGAATGATCTGAAAACACGAAGAGATGAAGATGATGAGAAGGGCAGAGAGGGTACGGACCACACTCCATAAGTGCAGGGGGCAAGATTTCTCTTTTCTCTCAAAACTCAATGAACTCCTATCTTGAGCCTGTATTCTGCTGGGCCAGCAGGAGCTGCTGCCTCAGCCCTTTAGGGAGTCTGGTCCTGTGATTTGAGACATCTCTTGGAGACACAGTATGCCTGTTTCTACCACCGGTTCCATCTACTCCGGGGCTGCAGATGGGCCCCGACAGTCTTCTGGGTGACTGACCGCTCTCCCAGACACGCAGTTCCCCTTCCTCTCCAGGGCCTTGGTGCCCTTGTGGAAGGGGCACCTGGTGAGCAGTGTGCAGGGCCCCTCCTCTCTCTGAGATCCCCAGCCTGTCTGCTCCATCCCCTGCCGCCTTCAGGCAAGAGAATCTTTTGCGGAATGAGACATATTTTCTGTATATTTCTTCAAGACACTTCATGTGTACCTAGGAATGATCTCCCCTCTGTGGTATGGATTTTGGAAACAAATGCAAGAAGATCAGGAAAGCGCTTTCTGTTTTCCTCGCTACCTCATCCTTCTCACACGAAAGGAGCACAAAGACAATTATCAGTCTCATTCAGGCGTGGTGAGGAGAATGGAGGAAGGAGAAAAAGTGAAACAGTCTCCATCACAGAGTCCCGGCTCACAGGGCATATGAGACTGGGTGCTGTGAAGCCCCAGCTCAGTGAGACAATGTGCATGGAGGAGGGGCATGGTCCGTGGAAGACCTGAGGGCGTGAGAGCAGCTGGGGCTTTCATGTCAAGGTTAGGGACCTACACTCAGATTCTGGCAAAGGAAGGGGCCCTTGAGCCACTTTGAAAATGGAATGGTCAGAACTTAGCAGCCATCAAATGTTCACTGATGTAAAGGGGGCATCAAAACTGGCTGGGTCTAGAAAGCAGAGAAGCTGGTGAAGTCATCACCCCACTTAAAGGACATGGACATAAAGCATATTTGGGGGAACTATGATGAAGGCGCTAAAGGACATTTTGACCTTGAAGTGCCTGCAAGGATATTCAGTTAGCAGGGACCAGAAATAAAGAATATGCATGGAGTGAGTCTCAATAGAGAGATCTGGACTAGAAACAGACATTTAAAAGTTACTGGCATAGAGCTGATTTATTCAGCCATCCATCCAGGATACCACTGACAAGTAATTTGATGACAAAAATAGATTGTAGTCATTCTGCGACACAGGGATACGCAGAACGGGTATGTGTGGGAAGGTAGGGACTGCTGTGGAGAATCCTATCCAGTTTGGGGAGATCACAGAAAAACGGGCACCTGAACTGAGTCCTGAGGTGTGGACTGGAAAGAGCTTGACAGACAAGAGGGCTTGGAGGCTGGGGAGCTTCCCTGAGAGAGCTCACCCGAGGATGGAGCTAGAGTCACAAGCCTGACCCCAAAGGCGTGCCTGGCCTTTGTCACAACCAATCCTAAATACGGTGTGGCGCCCAAGTGGAAAATAGATTTCCTGTGTGTACTGGTCATGGTAACTCTTTTTACTGTAACAAATAAACCCCCAAATCTTGGAAGTTCTCTTTCATTCATATAATAGCCCAGTGCAGGTAGATAGCTGTCCACCTGGGGATTCAGGGATCCAGGCTCTTCCCGCCTTGCATCTCCATCATCCCCCCAGGAGTCCTCAGCTTCACCACATCACGGAGCAGGGAGGAGAGGGAGGGAAGAGAGATTAGAGAAGCTGCATCACCTGCCTACAAGTGCCATCCTAGAAGGGACACACATCACTTTCCACCTTCCACTCACGTTCGAATGCTGAAAACTAGTATCTAATCAGGCTTGGAAATGAGGGGCTGGGAAAGATAGTCCCTTACCAATCGAGGCCATCCTGGTGACAACTCCAGGCTATGGAAGGAAGTCATGGGGTTTTCAGCAGAACCAGTGATCTCTGTCACTCTCAGCATCAAAGTGAGTGAGAGAGGGGGACATGGAGAACTGTTGTAAGAAAAGATAATACGGCTGCAACAGGGCTCAGGAAGAAAGTTGATGTGATAGAGCCATTGTCTGCTGTGGGTGCAGATAAGAACAGTTACGGTGTGTGGACAATTACTTCCAACCCCAGCGTAATAGCTCTTCCTCAAATTTGCCTTCTAGTGCAGTTGCCTGGATTCACGTTGGGGTCCCTAGTTGAGTGTGAAGGAGGTAAAGGTGCTGTCAGTAAAGGAATAAATCCTTTGGTTAAGCTCTGTAGGGTGCAGGGAGCACAAGCAGTCCCGGGTGGGCCCCTGATCACAGAGTGGGATACAAAGGGGAGAGGACACCTTCTTTCCTCACCCCCCAGAGCCTGAGGAGACTGGAAACTACACGCCCCAGGACCTTAGTGGCCCTGTCCATCAGTTTAAAAAGTTCTGGACATCCATGGAGCTCAGTGGAGGACAGAGTCCAGTAGGTTCATGCCTGTTCTCTAGCACATGTGAGAGTCCACCTGGGCAGGGAGAGCAGTCTTCACAAGGGGGCAGAAGATCCCATAGGCAGTTGGGAGCAAGCGTCTATGACGTTCAAGGTGGTATTGTTATTAAAACCCTGTCCCTACTCTGAATGTAAGCGGTGAGACGTGAGAAACTCAGCTTAAATATAACACAATACATTGTGCTAAGTCGCTTCACTCGTGTCCGATTGTTTGCAACCCCATGGACTGTAGCCCACCAGGCTCCTCTGTCCATGGAATTCTCCGGGCAAAAATACTGGAGTGGGTTGCCATTTCCTTCTCCAACACAATACACTAATTCTGTCCAAAATGTTAGCCTTTAGAAAGTAAGTGGCTTTATATACGTCTTTTGGAGAAGGAAATGGCAACCCACTCCAGTATTCTTGCCCGGAGAATTCATGGACAGAGGAGCCTGGCAGGATACTATCTACAGGGTCGCAAAGAGTCGGACATGACTGAGCAACTAACACATATACGTCTTTACAATGAAACACAAAGCAAGATGGTACATCCTAAAATACCAAGTTAATTACTCAAAACATCTCTCTAGTGATGTCAGAAATTCTAAATGTCAAAAAAGTCACATATCTGAAACAACTTTATATGTATACAAGAGATGAAACAGTAAGTAAATATGTTGTAAATAATAGAGTCATCTTTCTCACTATCAGAGAAAGAAGCTACAATCAAGCAAGGAGAGGATGGTAGAATACACCCTTTGGTTTTGCATTGAAATCAGAGGTATCAAAATAAATGTACATTTGATTTTGATAGAGATAGAGAGATAGATAGATGATAGATAATAGAAGGTAGATAGATAGATAAAGATATGTAGACAGAGAGAGAGAGAGAGGTGTCTGCATACATGGACTGCTATACATCCATCATTTCCTAACTGTCCACAAAGAGGACAATGAGAAACAATGAGACTTTTCTAGCAAATGAGGGTGGGGGGTAGGTAACTGACTTTTGCTATGGGCACTTCACAGCCACTGCCTTATTTTAAGCCACAGCAACCCTTTGGGGGGGGCGGTGTTGTTTATACGTAATTCCAATTTACAAGTGAGGAAACGGAGTCTGAGAGAGACTTACTCAAGATACAGCAGCTACAATTTGTTGAGTGCCTGCTATAGGTAGAACTTTACATATTATTTCATTGCATTTTTTGCAAAATGAGGCAGATAAAAATTATTTTCCCCGTTTTAGAGATGGGGAAGCTGCAGCTTAGAGAGAGAAGAAGGGAACCGACCAAGGCCACAGAGCCAAGAGGAGCATAATTTGAATGCCATGCTCCTTCTGAGCTCCTTCTGAGCTGTCTTGTCCTCTGCCGCACACCCCATCCCATACCGGACCCAAACCCAGCACGGCACTCACGAGGGACCTCAAATTGAAGCATAAATTACAGCATCAGTCCACACCTCCAGACACTGCTCCCTTGAAGGAGACAGAGAGGCAGAAACAAAGACAAGGACAGATCGAGACAGAGAGGAGACGAGAAGGAGGAGGGTGTCCGAGAGGGGCGTGGCCATCTCTCCAGGCACCTTGGACTCGTGATCTCCGGGGCTGGGTTCTCTGAAACACATCGTTTCTGACAAAAGAGCAGAGTCAGATGAACGCCCCGCCGTGCCAGACTGCCTCTCATGGCATTGATGTTGCCATGGAAACCAATCCTTTTCCCTCAACGGTTCAGGCATGTTGTTTTTCTTAAGAGACTGTGTTGTGTGCTTGTTGAGAAAGTGATTGAGGATTTCTTTCTCTTCCTCCACAAGAGACCCCCTGGGATTAGAGCACATCGTAGGGGTGGAGGGGGCGGGGAATAAAGTGATTGACAGCAGTTTCGACAAGTGGTTTTTCAATTTGCCAGAAAAATGTACCTTTCCCTCATATCTTCGGACCTGACTGGTGGCTGGGATCACCCCAGGCGCCATCCCTGCCTCTCCCCAGCCTCCCTCCCTCCCCGTCCCCCAGCCTGTCCCCCAGCCTGAACCACGAGCCCCAGGGCAGTGGCAGCAGCTTCCTATGCCTGTTTAACCTTGGGGTCTGGCACTGGCGGCAGGGAGACCTCCCAGCCCTGGGCTGTCTCCCCTTAGCACCTTTATGACGCAGTTCCCAGGGCCTGGGGGGATGACTCTGGGGTGTCTTCTCTGCACCTTCTGATTTCTCCCTGTCAAAACGCAATGGATCAAGGCTGAGGTCTAAGTTGAGCTCCTCCAAGAGCCCCTGGCTGGCACCCCACTGCCCCTCCTGAGACTTCTGCCCCAGCTCCCCTTCCTGTGCACACGTGGAATGTGTGTCTGCCCTTCCCACAGACCGTGAGCATCTTGAGAGAGGTCCCCACTGCTGGTGAGCAGATTCGAAAGTGCAGAAGCCACAAACAGAGCTTGTTCTATGAACCAAAGAGCTATCTTGATCATTTCCTGGCTTAACCCTTTGTCAGCCAGCAGAGCCCTGCCAGACCCCATCCTCCAAAACCCAGAGCAGCTTCCCCCAACCAAACCCCATTTGATTAAACTCTCCTAGAACTAATCTCCCACTCTTTGGGTATTTGTGGCAGGAGTTAAGCATTCTGCTTTTTTTTTTCTGTTGAGAAAATTCTGACTCTGCCAGGAATAGCACATGGCCCCAGGGCCTCTCTTCAAACCAGAAATTTCTGCCTTGTCTCCTGTCCCTGACGTTTGCCCTTCCTTCAGTCACACACTCACAGAGCCTGTTCATTCCAGAGAAAAGATAGCTTTGGTTTATTTTTTTGAGGCAATGGAGTGGCAAATCCATTTGTGACAGAATGTTTGAACATGTGTTCATTAAGTCTTTAGCTGACTTTGTGTAATTGAGAAAAATGTGGGTGTTTACACACTGGCCTTATGGATGAGGCTGCCTCTGCAAGTGGGAGGCCAGCCCACAGTCCTGCCTGCCCAGCTCACTGGGCCCCGAAACCACAATCAAAGGCCTGTGGGTGCATGTGGGGCTGTCTAAGGCCCATTCATGCTCAGCAGCCTGTGCAGCCCCAAAGGGCAGGACTCAGGTGACACCGCCTCCTCCTTCCCACCAGCCATGTGTGCATGGGCACCACCCCGGTGCAGCAATGAGCCTGGAGCCTCAGCCTTCATCTCTGTCCCCAGTCACTCCTGGCCTCTCCCTCAGTGGCCTGCCATCTGAGTCTGAGAAGAGTTGTGAACACAAACTAGAAACTTCCAAGCAAAGTGCAGAGATGAGCTGGTAGAATGGCACCATTGTTGAGACACTGGTATTCATCCTGTGGGTTGGAATCGGCTGCTTCCTAATGGCAGGCCTCCTTTGTAGATGATGCAGTGCTCTGAGCTTCCATTCCTTTATCTCAAAATGGGGGTGATGATCATATGAAGACAGTGATGTTGAAGATGGGGGTACCCAACTCATGAAACTGGAGGAAGAGTTACAGGACGCCCAAAGCACTTACTTAATGCTTGGCATGGAGCAGTAGTAGTAGTGTCAGTTGCTCAGCTGTGTCCCACTCTTTGTGACCACCTGGACTGTAGCCCACCAGGCTCCTCTGTCCACGGGATTCCCCAGGCAAGAATGGAGTGGGTTGCCATGCCCTTCTCCAAGGGATCTTCCCGACCCAGGGACTGAACCCAGGTATCGAACCCAGTTCTCCTGCATCGCAGGCAGATTCTTTACCATTTGAGCCGTGGGGAAGCTCTAATGGTATGCAGCATGTAGCAAGGGGCTATTAAATGTTTACTATCCTTAACACTCACTGCTGATGCTGATTCGGGTAAAGAATAAGCTAGTTCGCTTTTATAAATGTGACTTGACTTTCTGAGGCATGAACCTTGACAGTGTTGCTCTGGGTCTTATAAAAGCAGTCAAGGGGGATAAAGTAGTCACACACACCTGAGTTTGAATCTCGGCTCATATGCAGAGCCCCAGGCATCTCTCCATCCTCCTGAGCCTCAATCTCTTAATCTGTCAAATGGGGACCAATAATCTCTACCTGCCTAGGTTATGATAAGCTTTGAATGGGTTCATTCTGAAAAGGGCCCACTCATCACCCATCAGCGTCCTCCTCAAACTGTTGGCTAACGGCCAGATGGCACTCAGACTCATCTCACGCCAATGTCTGTGTCCACATCCGACTCTACCTCCAGACTTCAGGGAGTAAATATGTGTCATTTGGAGCTGGATGCCCCATACCCAGCACAGCCTGGCCCTCTGCAGGTGCTCAGCAGATGCTCACAGGATGAAGGATGCTGGGCTGCAAGACAAGAGCCAGCTGCATCTCTTGGTCCTTGCCTCTGACCTCAGCATCGTTTCAGGCCCCACTGGCTGAGGATGGAGGTGCCCCCACCTCAGTTCCAGCCCCAGCCAAACAGGACACCCTGCCCCCTCCATCTTCCCCACCAGGCTCACTGAGCAGAAGATGAAGAAAAATGCAAAGGAAGGTCAAGACTCTCAGACACATCTATCTTTATTTGTTTCCTGTCAGAAAAGTTCAAGAATTACACCAAAAAATACTTCAGCCTCTGCTACCTACTGACAAAAATACACCACAAAATTATAAAGCGCTCAGCAGTTTTGCTAGGGACAATTTGTTATTCCACTTTAGATGACAAATGAATTTACAGGTGACTCGAGGTGACTGGAGGGTGGGGGCAGGGAGGGGAAAAGTCAAATGATAGCTTTTAGCAGAATAGTTCGAGCTATGCTAATCTTATTACCCAGCTGTTGTGTAGGATGATTTCAGCATCATAGCAAGCCACTAAAAAATGCCCTTTAAATGGCCTGTTCAAGCTTCATGGGAAAACAGAATCACATCTCAAATAGCCAAGTCTCCCAGCCAGTTCTGGCTCTGCTGGGCCCAGAGCCAACATCACACAGAGGGGGTCTCCCCAAAACATTAGTGGGAGAGCTGTGTGGGAGTCCCTGATGTGGGTGCAAGGCAATGGGTGCCCTGGGCAATGCCAGCTGTCATCTCCTGGTCAGAAGCTTCTAGAAGCAGATGGGAAGTTTGGGCTGGGCCCCTGTCAATGCAGTGAAGTGTACACATGACGGCCCCGGTTCTCAGTTTCCCTTAGAAAAAATGACTTAGCATTGCGGAGGCCCAATGAAAGCCTCCCTGGCTGCCACCTGGTCATGACCCTTCCTGTTCTTCCTGGTCATTACCACTTTGGGAAACAAACCGACAAAAATGTTAAACTTGGGTGCTGTGCTTACAGCTTGGCCAAACGTCACCTGCCCGTCCTGCGCCTGCTTCATCCTGCAGTCCCTCCTTCCTCCTCTTTCTACGCCTGCCATCTCCTAAGCGTGGGCAGCACCCAGGTGTAGGGCTAGACAAGCAACAGAAAGGCCAAGAGAGCCAGCCTGCTGTTCAGCGTTCGCCTCTGTCCTCCACATCCCCAGACCACGCAGCCCAAGCCCCGCTCCGATGCCCACACAGACAAGTTCATCCTCACTGTGCAAAACACACATGGTTGAGGCTTTTCTCTCTGGCTTGTGTACGTCCTGGCCTTACAAACGCCAAACTCAGTCCTCCTTCTAAATTGACAGTTCCTAACTTTCAGTATTCCTCCTCTGCAGACCAGAGGCCAAGCGAGCAGACCGCCTGCCTCACTCACGTTCTGCACTCCCCGAAGCCCACCCCGAAGCAACCATCTCCCCTAGTCTAAGCAGCCCAGGACATCTGTGCTCTTCACCAGCCTTCAACACACTCCAGATGCAGCCAGTCTACGACTTCCATGTTCATTTTCTTTCTCTTCTTTCCTGTTTTTAAATTTTCCTAACAAATAATAAGCAGTGGCTTTGAAAATATCTTACATGGGAACAGTCAACACGAAACATGCCTTTGTACATGGGCCTGACTCGGGGACGAATCAACGATACCAAAGGACAAAAAGAAATATTGATTCAGACAACTCCAGTACACGAGATTTTCGGTGAGCTCCCCCCACCCACCCCGGCCCCACCCCGGCCCCACCCCGGCCCCATATCCCAGGAGTACAGTGCTGTCTTGTAACTGGAGCTTGGCTTAGCCAGCGGGGTTCCCTCTCCACCCGCCATGCTGGCTGGGGGGGGCATCTAATGGCCCTGGGTCTTGGGAGGCTTGGGCTCGTGGATGACAGCAGCCGCCGACAGCCACGGCCCGATGGCCCGGGCGGTGCTCTGCTTGGCTACGCTGTAGTGGCTGATGACCGTGTAGAAGCGGCTTCTGGAGCTGGGGTCCTGGGATGAGTAGTAAGCATCCAGGGAGGCTGGGATACAGCGCTTGTGCTGGGGAAGAGAGAGACAGTCAGGAGGAGCTCAGCGAACACTTCCCACCTGCCCTGAAACAAAGCCATCCCATCTGGGG
This sequence comes from Giraffa tippelskirchi, assembly GCF_054371585.1. Taxonomy (NCBI): domain Eukaryota; kingdom Metazoa; phylum Chordata; class Mammalia; order Artiodactyla; family Giraffidae; genus Giraffa; species Giraffa tippelskirchi. The sequence goes on from NC_137282.1 coordinate 112,259,329, forward strand.
GCCCCGGCCAACCCCGGCTCTCAGCCAGCCGGCAGGGGATGGCTTCTGGCCTGGGCCTGGTACTCGTCAGAACTTCCTTCATGTCATCACCATCACCATCATCAAAGATGCCACCTACAAGAAGCCAGAAGAAACTAACCTTATGCTAGAATCATTCCCAGAGGCAGAGAAGGGGTGAGAGAAATGGGTCAAGGGGATCAAAAGGTACGAGTTTCCAGTTATAAAATGAATATGTCCTGGGGGTATAATGTACAGCATAGTGACTACAGTTAATAATACTGTAGTGGATATTTGAAAGTTGCTAAGAGAGTAGGTGTTAAAAGTCTTCATTGCAAGAAAAAAATTTGTAACTATGCAGAGTGATGGATGTTGACTTACAGTGGTGATTATTTTGTAATATTTACAAATATTTAATCATTATGTTGAACACTTGAAACTAATATAATGTTATATGTCAATTAAATCTCAATAAAAGGAGAAGAAATGAAGGAAGGGAAGGAGGGAGAGAGAAAGAAAGGAAGGAAGAGGGAGAGAAGGAGGGAAGAAAGCGATGCCAATACTAATTCAAGGTCAACACCTTCTGCTTACTAACTGTAGGGTTACAGTGGTCACTGTTGATAGCTCTTTACCTGGCTGATTCACCCATCCCCTAACTGCTTCGCTGGACCACTGTCTGTAGCCAATTGCTGTCCATTTCTTTTCTTTGATTGTATATTTATTACTCTTTCTTCTTATATCAAAGCCTTGGTTCCTAACAACACATGATTTGCATTATCTTACAATATCAATCAGTTCAGTTCAGTCGCTCAGTCGTGTCTGACTCTCTGCGACCCCATGAATTGCAGCACGCCAGGCCTCTCTGTCCATCACCAACTCCCGGAGTCCACCCAAACCCATGTTCATCGAGTCGGTGATGCCATCCAACCATCTCATCCTCTGTCGTCCCCTTCTCCTCCCGCCCCCAATCCTACCCAGCATTAGGGTCTTTTCCAACGAGTCAACACTTCGCGTGAGGTGGCCAAAGTATTGGAGTTTCAGCTTCAACATCAGACCTTCCAATGAACACCCAGGACTGATCTCTTTTAGGATGGATTGATTGGATCTCCTTGCAGTCCAAGGGACTCTCAAGAGTCTTCTCCAACACCACAGCTCAAAAGCATCAATTCTGCGGTGCTCAGCTTTCTTCACCGTCCAACTCTCACATCCATACATGACCACTGGAAAAACCATAGCCTTGACTAGATGGACTTTTGTTGGCAAAGTAATGTCTCTGCTTTTAAATATGCTATCTAGGTTGGCCATAACCTTCCTTCCAAGGAGTAAGCGTCTTTCAATTTCATGGCTGCAGTCACCATCAGCAGTGATTCTGGAGCCCCAAAAAATAAAGTCTGACACTGTTTCCACTGTTTCCCCATCTATTTCCCATGGAGTGATGGGACCAGATGCCATGATCTTAGTTTTCTGAACGTTGAGCTTTAAGCCAACTTTTTCATTCTCCTCCTTCACCTTCATCAAGAGGCTCTTTAGTTCTTCTTCACTCTCTGCCATAAGGGTGGTGTCATCCGCATATCTGAGGTTATTGATATTTCTCCCAGCAATCTTGATTCCAGCTTGTGTTTCTTCCAGCCCAGCGTTTCTCATGATGTACTCTGCATATAAGTTAAATAAGCAGGGTGACGATATACAGCCTTGACGTACTCCTTTTCCTATTTGGAACCAGTCTGTTGTTCCATGTCCAGTTCTAACTGTTGCTTCCTGACCTGCATACAGGTTTCTCAAGAGACAGGTCAGATGGTCTGGTATTCCCATCTCTTGAAGAATTTTCCACAGTTTATTGTGATCCACACAGTCAAAGGCTTTGGCATAGTCAATAAAGCAGAAATAGATGTTATTCTGGAACTCTCTTGCTTTTTCGATGATCCAGCGAATATTGGCAATTTGATCTCTGGTTCCTCTGCCTTTTCTAAAACCAGCTTGAACATCTGGAAGTTCATGGTTCACGTATTGCTGAAGCCCGGCTTGGAGAATTTTGAGCATTACTTTACTAGCATGTGAGATGAGCAATTGTGTGGTAGTTTGAGCATTCTTTGGCATTGCCTTTCTTTGGGATTGGAATGAAAACTGACCTTTTCCAATATCAATCAAATGGTCCCCAAATAACAGCAATATGCTGAGTAACAGACTACTGAAAGGACTATATCATTTCTCTGCAGCTCTCTGTGTCCTTAGAGTATATTCCACTGAGGGCATAGAGTCAATACACCAAATTACACAGTCATTTGGAGCAATTATTTTCTTGGTAAGTTTAGTCCTCAACTTGATATACAGCTGGACTTTAGCTTGGTTTTAATTTCAAGGATTTTTTTTTTGAATTTAGTTTTTACAAACATGTCAAACATTGACACACATCCAGGACAAATGCATATCAAGATAAAGCCAGAGAAGCCTTGCTCCTCATTCTTTTTCCTTCTGTTCCCTCCCAGCCCACCTGACTCACTATATTTCTTAGTTGTTGGGTTTTTTCTTAATTTATCTTTTCAGAATTTCTTTCTGAAAATATAAGCAAACATCATTCAGTTTTCCTTTTCTCACTCGAAAATAGCACTTTTTTTCTTCACTCTTATCCCAGAGGGTATTCTCTGTCCTTGTCTGGACACCCCCCCCCCCAACTCACTGTCGCAGTTGTTTGGAATTCCATATGCAGACACATCATAGTTTATCCCACTGTCTCCTACAGACATCCCAAGACTGATAGTGGTTGCTAGTCTTTCAGAACCCCAGCTTCTAATGCCTAAGAACATCACCTTAGGAAGTCACGTAGCAGAACCAAAGGACATGTGTTTTTAAGGCAGAGCATTCCCCATTTGATTCCCTCACTTTGGAACGTCACAGCAGTGATGCCTTGGAAAACTCTCAAGACAAAAGGCTCTTAATCTCCGTTTCCTCAGATGCAAAATGGGGGCGATAAAACCTCCTTTTCAGAATGGGTGGACAGCTCAACTGAGATACTATTTATGAAAATGTCTAAGGTGACATCTAATTGGTACTCAGTAAGAGGTAACTGATCAATATTCGTTTCAACTCTGAACTAGATTCTAGCTTTATGACTTCTAACAGTTACTGCCAGCCCATTCTCTAGCAGGCCCTTTGCTGTCTTGATTTTACTTAAATTCTCTCCAAAATCCCGTGGGCAGACATCACTGGTGCCCACTGCAGGCGAGAAACCTGAGGCTCAGAGGGGCGGGGATGGACTGGGGTCCTGCAGCCAGCTCTGTCTTTCAAGGGAAGGCGCGCACTCAGAGTGGGGGAGGGGGAGGCCCAGCTGCAAGACGGTGGAGGTCACCTCAGAAGTTCTGCTCCCTGTCTTCACATCTCTGCAGGGACAAGGAACCAGCCATTAAACCAGGATCATCCCACGGCGGAGCGTTCTGGAGATGGAACAATGACTTGTAGTCCGAAGCCAGCCTGCCTCCCTTGCCCACACTCTGGAGAGTGCCCTCTACGGCCTGCTGGAGACCAAGTGCCTCATGAAAGCCTGAAAACTCCCTGCCACACATAGGACTTTTTTATTGTAATTTTATAATTTCACATCAAAATGTATTATAAATATACAGTATTTTAAAAAGTGAAAATAATTTTAGATTGCCACCATCAATGTTGCTTTGGTGTTATTTGTATATTTCTTTACACTTTTTTTTTTTAACATATTTCAATGCCTTTATTGAGTGCATAAAATTTTCTTTTTTATTGAGGTATACTTGATTTACAATACTTTATAAGTTTCAGGTGTATAACAACAGGAGTCACAATTTCTAAAGGTTATACTCCATTCATAGTTGTTATAAAATATTGTCTCTACTCCCTGTGCTGTACAATGTATCATTATAGCTTATTATTTTATATACAGTAGTTCAGACCTCTTAATCCTCTGCCTCTAGCTTGCCTTTCTCCACTGCCCTCTACACACCGGTAGCTGAAGTTTGTTCTCTTATGTCTGTGAGTCTGTTTCTTTTATGTTATATTTAATAAGCTGTTGTATTTTTTAGATTCCACATATAAGTGATATCATACAGTATTTGTATTTCTCTGTCTGACTTCGTTCACTTAGTATAATGCCCTTCAAGTCCATCCATGCTGCTGTAAGTGGCAAATTTTCATTCTTCTTTATGGTTGAGTAGTATTCCATTGTGTGTATAACAGGTATAAAACATGTGTTTGTATACACATCATACCCATATGACATCTTTATTCATTCAGCTTTGATGGACACTTAGGTTGCTTCTGTGTCTTGGCTATTGTAAATAGTGCTGCTATCAACATTGGAACGCATGTATCTTCAAATTAGTGTTTCCATTTTCTTCAGACACATATTACATTTTAAACAATTTGCTGGGAGGTTACCATACCCAGATTTCAATGAAAAGATGTTGACTCTCTAACTGAAGCTGACGGTCACTGGGAGCTACTCCCCTGCCAGAAGCCCCTTACCTTGTAGACAAATCCCTCTGGGCAGCTGTGGTCATAAGTGAAGGCTTTGTAAACCACCAGGAACACGATGCAGGCGAGGAAAGCTAGGGCCAGGCTGACAAGGATGGTGACCTGCAGAAACACAAAACGGAAGGCTCCAGCCTCAGCTCGCCTGCTTTCTGTCCACACATGCAGCCTTCAAAACCTGGAGCTGGTAGGAAGCCTGGTATGTTAGAAAAGGTAGGGGGGACCAAGGACCCCAAGAACCAGCTCAGTCTCAGCTCCATCACCAACCTGCAATCTTTGAGCCTTGGTGTCTCCATCTTCCGATACTCTTGGAAGCTCCGTCTTGGCCCCATGTGTGAGGTCCACTCCCCTCCCCATATTCTTTCCGTGTTAATTTTGTGTTGGCAGGGGTTGATCATCAAGCCATCACTTCTAGTAATTCTGCCTTTGATCACTGCCTCTCTGCCACTACTGAGTTCCAATCTCAAATATCAAAGCTTATGCTACCTCTACTTGGATGTCCAATACTCACCTGAATTGCAATCTTAAACCCCTGCTCCCCTCCCATCCTGCTCCACCCATACTTTCCCCATCTCAGAAAATGTCAACGCCACCTTTGCAGGCCCTCGGGCCAAAGAATTTGAAGTTCTCTCAGACTCTCTTTTCCTCACGCTCTACATCCCGGCCACCAGCAGAAGCTTTCCTTCCTGCCTCCAACACAGGCCTCATGGGATCGCTTCGGATGCTCTCAGGCAGCTCCACTGGGGCCAGAGCCATCATCGCCTCTCACCAGCGGGACTGCAACCGCCTTCTAACTAGCGGCCTCAACCCCTACATGCATTCACACAGTAACCTGAGAACTCCATTCAAAATCCAAGTCAAGGCACATTCACTTTCTGCTCAGAAGCATCTAATGGTCTCCAAAATTGCTCACAGTGAAAGCCCAGCTCTTGACCATTATCAACAAGCTTTAAAACAATACACCACCAAACAAACCAAAGGCACCATCAGGATTTACTAGAAAGGATGAAGTGGCTAATTTTAGAGGCACCTTCAGGTTTGCACTGGCCCCATGCCACCACCTGTGTACAAAGTGGCGGGGTAACCTCCCTGATGCTGGGCTTTGGGTATTATACACAGAATTTCTTTCTACGTTACTTTCAAAGCTGGTAGCCTTTTGAGTCAATTGACCTAGAAATATGGCAGAATTCCCATCATGGAGAGAAGGCTTATTTTGATTTGGAGGAAAAATAAAATCATCTTGGGGTAGGGGTAGGTCCCTATCCCATCTCCTTCCCATCTCAGGCCATGGTTTATAAGGATAAGAGGAGATGGGATTCTGCATTGCTCCCAAAGGAGACATATGTTAGCAGCTATAAATCCTGAAAGGAAGGAATCTGAAGAGGAAAAGAGGAAAATGGATGTGGGATGCATTCATTTGAATCCTATGGGCAGACACTGTCCATGAAATTCCTCTGCATATGGGTATGAAGTTTCAGGTTAGTGGACTATTGTGATACAAGAAACACATCTATTTGGTCTTGTTCCCAGTTCCTGGCATGGAGTTAAAACCCTTATAATTTCCTATGTGATAAGAGTAGGGTAGCAGCACCTTTTGTTTTAATATTTGGTTTTTGTGCCCAGTTCCTGAAATAATTCTAATTCATAAAAGTGAAAGGAACAACTTTTATTATTCATAACAACCCCTTTCAACTATACCTGAGTTAATGCTATATTATGTTATGAGGTGACTTTTGGAAGGCCCCTAAGGATGGGGAAGAAACCACTGACTGGAGGGTTGTAACGTAACTGCCTCCGTCACCTTGGTGGGAAGAAAGAGGAGCTGGAGACCAAATTAACCACCAATGGCCAATGCTTTAATAAATCATGAAGGCTCCAGAAAACCCTAACTGAAGGGGCTCAAAAACCTTCCAGGTTGGTGAACAAGAACACATTCATGCCTCTGAGGGTGGTGGACCCCAAACTCCACTGGGACAGAAGCTCCTTGCTCAGGAGCCTTCCAGCCCCTGCCCCACGTATCTCCTTGTCGGGCTGTTTATGTGTATCATTTAATATCCCTCACAATAAATCAGTAACAGTAAGGAAAGTGCTCTCCTGGGGTCTGTGAACCATTCTAGCAAATCATTGAGCTTGTGGAGGAAGTGGTGGAAAGCCCCAGTTTATAGCTTGAGATTTGCAAGTGGCATCTGAGTGGATGCAGGCTTGTGGGACCGAGCCCTTGACCTGTGGGGTGTGTGCTAAAGTAGGGCAGTTAATGTCAGAATTGAGTGACGTCATAGGGAATTCAGTCAGCCTCCACCAAGAATTGGAGAATTGCATGGTGTGGGGAAAAGCCACCCATTTGGTGTCAGAAGCAAGGGAACAGAGAAAAAGTATTTTTCCCTTTTATATGGTTACAGGTGAAATTCAGTTTAAATGACTGTCCACACAATGTGCTGTCCGCCCTCTGCACTGACATCCCAAGTCCTCTGCTGCAGCCTGTTGCTCACTCATCAGCCTCCTGGCCAGGATTGGAGTGGCGACAACAGAGGGGTGAGATGGTACAGCGGTCAGACTGGAGTCCCCCGGCAAGTGGAGAGAGAGACAGGTCAGAGGCCAGAACTGGAGCAAGAGGTGCCTCAAAGACGCATATCCCCTTTAGGTCCCCCAAAGATGGTATACGACTAGTACAGGGACAGGAGCCACCCAAGACCCACTGCCCAACACTGACGACCTAGGAATACCCAGTGAGCGGATGTCTGGAGCGTAGACATAAAGAATTTTAAATGCTCAGTCTTCCCAATAACCAAAAGGTAGAAATAGTAAAAATAGTCTATCAATTGATAAATGGATAAACAAACTGTGGTCTATCTGTACAACAGAATACTATTCAGCCATAAAAAGGAAGGAAGTTCTCATACAAATGTCAGTGGGCTTTGAAAACATGCTAAATGAAAGGCCACATACTGTATGGTTCCATTTAAATAAAATATCCAGAATAAGCAAATCCATAGAGACAGAGTGCAGACCGCTGGTTGCCAGGGGGGGTGGGAGATGACTGCTAATGGGGACAGAGTCTCCTTTTGGGGTACTAAAGCATTTCAGAACTAGATGGAGGTGATAGTTGCACAACACTGTGAATGTACTCAGTGCCACTGGAGTTTTTACTCTAATGTTCTTAACTTTACGTCATGTGAATTTTACCTCAGCTTTTTGCTTTGTTTGGCTGCTCCGGGCCTTACTTGCAGCACACGGGATCTTCAGTCTTTGTTGTGGCATCTGGGGTCTTGTTTCCTGACCAGGAATCAAACTCAGGCACCCTGTCCTGGAAGTGTGGAATCTTAGCCACTGGGCCACGAGGGAATTTCTCCTACCTCAACTTTAAAATACATGCCCCGAGCTCCAGCTGATTCTGTCAAAGGGACCTTAAACTCCTGCAAGCACCCCGTCACCTGAGCTCCCCCAAGACTGGGACAGACACGCTCAGAGGCACCTCCATGGGCGTGCAGACCTTGAACTTGCAAAGAAAAAGTCGAGAGCTTCTGCCCACCCTGCCACCACCACCAGCCTGATGCAGGGTCTGGGAGAACCCACGGACAGCCCCGCATCCTAATGGCTACATGCAGCTCCAGCCTCTGCCTGAGCAGAGAGCCGGGCCTCTCAGGTGACTCGGGAGCAGGACAAGACTCCAGCACAGGCATCTCCCAGCAGGTCTGGTTCCTGGCAGGTCTCTTTCACTCCTAACAGCCCTGAGTTAACAGCTCCCACCTAGCAGGGGCAGTGTCTGATTCACCACAGCATTCAGACTTGACCGGCAGAGCTTAGCACATGTTTCTGGAAAAGGAAAAGAGAGGGCGGGAAGAAGAGAGAGAGGGAGGATCCTAAAGAATTCAGTGCTGACGCCTAGAGGGCCACTACCCAGCGCGTTCCAATTTACCAGGTCAGGGACGGTGGGCCCAAGACGCTCTCCCACTGACTTTAGTGTACAATCAGACACGAGAACCACTACTCCAGGATGACTATGTCTGAGGGTTCTCGAGCTTAGAATCACCTGGGTAGTGCTTTAAACGATCCTGATCTTCTGGCTCCGTCCAGACCAATTATATCAGAGTCCCATGTGTTTGCCACGTGCAGGCAAATGTCAAGAAGAGTCAGCACAGAGAGAGGTGGAGGTGTGCACTACGCGACCACAGGAGTCAAGGGTCTGACGCTGACTGGGACGCCAGGAGTGCAGCCCACCCCAGGGGTTCTTAAGCAAGGCTAACTTCTGCCATGTGTTCCACAGCCCAGAATGACTGTGATGGGAGGCTGTTTTAGGCAAAGATAAGTCTGCCTCCCCACACTGAATCTTGGTAACTTCTGAAACAACTCGAGGTCGGTCATTCCTTAGGAGCCTGTGGAGGTCGGAGAGGTCAGGGCTGTGAGTTGGGCACAAGTCTTCCCTCAGGGCCTCACAGCCCACAGGGCGAGGGAGAGGTGGACCCGAGGACACAGGACTTGTAACACAAGGGTGGTACCATGAATGAGGGCACCAGCCCAGGGGGCTGCCAGACCTAATCAACCTGTGGGTGGGGAATCAAGGAAGGCTTCCTGGGGGAGGTGACTCCAGAAATGACTTCAGGGAAGAATGCCAGGACAGGGGAGGGAGAAGGGTCTGAGCAGAAGAAGCCGCATCTGCCATAGATCAGACTGGAGCTGTTCTAGAAACATCATATGGTTTGTCATGGCTGGTCCAGAGGATGCGAGTGAGGGAGAGACGGGCCTGGGGCAGTGGGTGGGTAGGAGAGAATAGGCAAGGAAGGACCAGGCTAAAACTTAGGCTTTAGCTCCAGGCTGACAGAGAGCCCCTTAAGGTTTTAAGCAGGAAAGTGACAGGATCAGAGAGATGGTAAAAGGGAGAAATGAACACAGAGGGATATATAATCTGGGAGGGGCAAGGCTGGAGGCAGGGAGGCTGATGTACCAGGGCATGACCTAAATGCTGAGACCAGACCTGGGGTTGTGAGGGTGGAAGGGGTTGACAGCTGGAGGAGGCCTGGGGGGTGAGGAGAGTGATGTGAAAAGGAAGGAGGGGTTGACTCTTCGGAGGAAGAAGGATGTTTGAGCTATGTCTGGATTCTTATCCTTAATGACTGAGTCAGTGTTGGCTATTGGGTGGGGGGATGGGAACACCACTGAGGTTTCTGACTGGTGCCAGGCTAAGATTGTTCCTGAAGGTGGGTCTCCACAGGGCACCCTGCAGGCAGCTACTCTCCCTTTCAGAGGCATTAACCTCATGGAGGGGGGACGTCCCAGTGCCTGGTCCCTGCAGCAAAGCTCCCGATGTGGGGGTGGGGGGCTGTGGGGAGCCGAGAGGACCTGGGAGAGAAGCCCCCCCTCCCCTGCAGAGAGCCTCTGAACATGAAAGCCGGCCATACTTCAACATCCATTGGCTCAGTTTATATAACCTCATTGCTTGCAGAGGGTGGAAAGCCTTTGGCTTTACCTCCCGAATGCAACAGCACAGGGATAGAAACAAACAAGCTCCTGGCGTTGGATTTGAGAGTTTCCTTAGAGATGTGATCCTCCCTGCTCCCCGGCTCCCTGCGCATCCGTTCATTCCCTCAGCATATGGGGAGTGCAGAGCAAGGAGAGGGCCATACGCTGAACCAGCAGATCTCCTGACAAAAACGACAAAACCAGACCTGAGCAAGATCTGGACAGCGAACAGGAGAGGAGCCTGGATAAGGTGGGCAGGGGCGGGAGGAGGAGCCCCACACAAGAAGACCCTAAAGAAGTTTAGGGCCAGAGCCGCCTAAACTGAGGCTCAGCCTCAAAGCCTAAACAGAAGAGGAGCTCAGAGCCTGGGAGGAGCAGCTGCCTGAGGTGGGGGAGAGAGCACTGAGGGGAGTCCAGGGCTTTGGAAACCAAGGTCACCTCCTCGGACCCAGGAGAGGAGCTTCTGCCCGCTTCCATCCGGTGCTTTCCGGGACAGGTCCTGTTCAGCCTGGCCTCCCCTGCCAGGCTCTAGCCTCCTTCTGCTGGGAGTGCCTCGGGCAGCCAGCAATCTCATCATTTTCCTCTGTGCCCACCACCTTGACTCCATGAGGGGACCGGCATTTCCTGAATAGAAATGCTGAATTGAATTAAGGCCCGGAGTGCAAACACACACACACACACACACACACACACACACACACACACCTCTCCCCAAACACACACTCAAATATACGCAACCTGCCACAAAGCACACTGTATTCACATGGGATGGGACGGGGCACTGAAACATCTGTTCTTTTCCAGTCACTAGTCTCAAGCCCTTCCACCACCCGCACCCAGGCTCCAACTAAAGAACCTTAAAGCTTGGAAAGAATCAAGGTGTGGGGCAGCTTCAACTAAGACCTGCCCAAGATTCCTCCTCCAACATTTGAGCATAGATTAAGGAGAGAACCGCTTCAGTATTCTTCCTTTGAGAACCCCATGAACAGTATGAAAAGGCAAAAAGATAGGACACTGAAAGATGAATTCCCCAGGTCGGTAGGTGCCCAATATGCTACTGCAAATCAGTGGAGAAATAATTCCAGAAAGAATGAAAAGATGTAGCCAAAGCAAAAACAACACCCAGTTGTGGATGTGACTGGTGATGGAAGCAAGGTGTGATGCTGTAAAGAGCAATATTGCATAGGAACCTGGAATGGTAGGTCCACGAATCAAGGCAAATTGGAAGTGGTCAAACAGGAGATGTCAAAAGTGAACATCGACATTTTAGGAATCAGTGAACTAAAATGGATTGGAATGGGCGAATCTAACTCAGATGACCATTTTATCTACTACTCTGGGCAAGAATCCCTTAGGAGAAATGGAATAGCCATCATAGACAACAAAAGAGTCCGAAATGTAGTACCTCAAAAATGACAGAATGATCTCTGTTCGTTTCCAAGGCAAACCATTCAATATCACGGTAATCCAAGTCTATGCCCCGACCAGTAATGCTGAAGAAGCTGAAGTTGAATGGTTCTATGAAGACCTACAAGACCTTCTAGAACTAACACCCAAAAATGATGTCCTATTCCAGTCCCTAGGGGACTGGAATGCAAAAGTAGGAAGTCAAGAAACACCTGGAGTATCAGGCAAATTTGGCCTTGGAGTACAGAATGAAGCAGGGCAAAGGCTAACAGAGTTTTGCCAAGAGAACGCACAGGTCATAGCAAACGCCCTCTTCCAACAACACAAGAGAAGACTCTAGACGTAGACATCACCAGATGGTCAACACCAAAACCAGACTGATTATATTCTTTGCAGCCAAAGATGGAGAAGCTCTATACAGTCAGCAAAAGCAAGACCAGGAGCTGACTGTGGCTCAGATCATGAACTTCTTATTGCAAAATTCAGACTTAAATTGAAGAAAGTAGGGAAAACCACTACATCATTCAGGTATGACCTAAATTAAATCCCTTATGATTATACAGTGGAAGTGACAAATAGATTCAAGGGATTAGATCTGATAGACAGAGTGCCTGAAGAACTATGGACGGAGGTTTGTGACATTGTACAGGAGACAGGGATCAAGACTATCCCCGGGAAAAAGAAATGCAAAAAAGCAAAACAGCTATCTGAGGAGGCCTTACAAATAGCTGGGGAAAGAAGAGAAGCAAAAAGCAAAGGAGAAAAGGAAAGATATTCCCATCTGAATGCAGAGTTCCAAAGAATAGCAAGGAGAGGTAAGAAAGCCTTCCTCAGTGATCAGTGCAAAGAAATAGAGGAAAAAAAGAGAATGAGAAAGACTAGAGATCTCTTCAAGAAAATTAGAGATATCAAGAGAACATTTCATGCCAAGATGGGCACTTAAGTAAAGGACAGAAATGGTATGGACCTAACTGAAGCAGAAGATACTAAGAAAAGGTGGCAAGAATACACAGAAGTATACAAAAAAGATCTTCACAACCCAGATAATCACAATGGTATGATCACTCACTAGAGCCAGACATCCTGCCATGTGAAGTCAAGTGGGCCTTAGGAAGCATCACTAGAACAAAGCTAGTGGAGGTGATGGAATTCCAGTTGAGCTATTTCAAAGACTTCCCTGACAGTCCAGGGGTTAAGACTCCAAATTCTAAAAGATGATGCTGTGAAAGTGCTTCATTTAATATGCCAGCAAATTTGGAAAACTCAGCAGTGGCCACAGGACTGAAAAAGGTCAGTTTTCATTCCAATCCCCAAAAAAGGTAATGCCAAAGAGCTCAAACTACTGCACAATTGCACTCATCTCAGTTCAGTTCAGTTCAGTCGCTCAGCCATGTCCGACTCTTTGAGATTCCATGAACCGCAGCACGCCAGGCCTCCCTGTCCCTCACCAACTCCCAGAGTCTACAAAACTCATGTCCATTGAGTCGGTGATGCCATCCAACCATCTCATCCTCTGTTGTCCCCTTCTTCTCCTACCCTCAATCTTTCCAAGCATCAGGGTTATTTCCAATGAGTCAGCTCTTCGCATCAGGTGGCCAAAGTATTGGACTTTCAGCTTCAACATCAGTCCTTCCAATGAACACCCAGGACTGATCTCCTTTAGGATGGACTGGTTGGATCTCCTTGCAGTCCAAGGGACTCTCAAGAGTCTTCTCCAACACCACAGTTCAAAAGCATCAATTCTTTGGCGCTCAGATTCCTTTATGGTCCAGCTCTCACATCCATACATGACTACCGGAAAAACCATAGCCTTGACTAGACGGACTTTGTTGGCAAAGTAATGTCTCTGCTTTTTAATATGCTGTCAAGGTTGGTCATAACTTTCCTTCCAAGGAGCAAGTGTCTTTTAATTTCATGGCTGCAATCACCATCTGTGGTGATTTTGGAGCCCCCCAAAATAAAGTCTGTCACTGTTTCTACTGTTTCCCCATCTATTTGCCATGAAGTGCTGGGACCAGATGCCATGATCATAGTTTTCTGAATGTTGAGCTTTAAGCCAACTTTTTCACTCTCCTCTTTGACTTTCATCAAGAGGCTCTTTAGTTCTTCTTTGCTTTCTGCCATAAGGGTGGTGTCATCTGCATATCTCACATGCTAGTAAAGTAATGCTCAAAATTCTCCAAGCCAGGCTTCAACAATACATGAACTGTGAACTTCCAGATGTTCAAGCTGGTTTTAGAAAAGGCAGAGGAACCAGAGATCAAATTGCCAACATCTGATGGATCATCGAAAAAGCAGAAGAGTTCCAGAAAAACATCTATTTCTGCTTTATTGACTACACCAAAGCCTTACTGGGTGGATCACAACAAACTGTGGAAAATTCTGAAAGAGATGGGAATACCAGACCACCTGACCTGCCTCTTGAGAAATCTGTATGCAGGTCAGGAAGCAACAGTTAGAACTGGACATAGAACAACAGACTGGTTCCAAACAGGGAAAGAAGTACACCAAGGCTGTGTATTGTCACCCTGCTTATTTAACTTATATGCAGAGTACATTATGAGAAACACTGGGCTGGATGAAGCACAAACTGGAATCAAGATTGCCGGGAGAAATATCAATAACCTCATATATGCAGATGACACCACCCTTATGGCAGAAAGCAAAGAACTAAAGAGCCTCTTGATGAAAGTGAAAGAGGAGAGTGAAAAAGTTGGCTTAAAGCTCAACATTCAGAAAACTAAGATCATGGCATCTGGTCCCATCATTTCTTGGCAAATAGATGGGGAAACAGTAGAAACAGTGGCAGCCTTTATTTTTCTGGGCTCCAAAATCACTGCAGATGGTGACTGCAGCCATGAGATTAAAAGACGCTTCCTCCTTGGAAGGAAGGTTATGACCAACCTAGACAGCATATTAAAAAGCAGAGACATTACTTTGCCAACAAAGGTCCATCTAGTCAAGGCTATGGTTTTTCCAGTAGTCAAGTATGGATGTGAGATTTGGACTATAAAGAAAGCTGAGCGCCATTGATGCTTTTGAACTGTGGTGTTGGAGAAGACTCTTGAGAGTCCCTTGGACTGCATGGAGATCCAATAAGTCAATACTAAAGGAAATCAGTCCTGAATATTCATTGGAAGGAGTGATGTTGAAGCTGAAACTCCAATTCCTTGGCCACCTGATGCGAAGACCTGACTCATTTGCAAAGACTCTAATGATGGGAAAGATTGAAGGCAGAAGGAAAAGGGGACGACAGAAGATGAGAAAGTTGGATGGCATCACCATTTCAATGGACATGAGTTTGAGTAAACTCCAGGAGTTGGTGATGGACAGGGAGGCCTGGCGTGCTGCATTCCATGGGGTCACAAAGAGTCAGACACGACTGAGCGACTGAACTGAACTGAACTGAACTAAGGAGAGAAGAGGAGAAGGGAATGGCAACCCACTCCAGTATTCTTGCCTGGAAAATTTCATGGACAGAGAACCCTGGTGGGCAGTCCATAGGGTCGCAAAAAGTTGGACATGACTGAGTGATTTTCACTTAAGGAGAGAAGAGAGGAAGAATTTACAATAGAGTGCGAAGCCAGGTGCTCCGGCAAAGTGTGCTGACGCCTCAGTCATCATGCCCATTCTCAGTGGTCAGCACTCCAAAGAATGATAACAGTAGCAGTAGTGGTAGTCATAGTAACAATAGGTGCTAAGAGTTACTGGGAAATTCAGTCAGTTCAGTTCAGTTGCTCAGTCATGTCTTACTCTTTGCGACCCCATGGACTGCAACACACCAGGTTTCCCTGTCCATCACCAACTCCTGGAGCTTGCTCAAACTCATGTCCATTGAATCAGTGATGCCATCCAACCATCTCATCCTCTGTCATCCCCTTCTCCTCCAGCCTTCAATCTTTCCCAACATCAGGGTCTTTTCCAGTCAGTCAGTTCTTCGCATCAGATGGCCAAAGCTTTGGAGGAATACTGGGAACTTACTGTATATTAATATCACCACCATCATATGAAGCAAATAGAATTCTTAACCCCATTTTGTTGATGGAGAATCTGAGGCTCTAAGAGGTAAGGGGATTTGCTTAAGGTCCCACATTTAGTAAAAGATAAGTCTGGCCAATGTCCTCAAGGACACCTTGAACTCACCATGCCAGAACCAGCCTGGTGTCTTTGCCTCAGCCATAGTGGGAAGTCACTCTGCCCAAATGCCTCTGGAACTTGCCTTCCTGCAGCCAATCCTGCCATCACTCATTTGTCTCCTTGAACCCACCCCAGTCAGCCACCAGCTTCCGGAGCTTCTGCCTCTGGCATGGTTTGTTTGTGTCTCTCCACCATCTTCATCATAACTTCCCTGGCTAGGACCACCATCCATGGAGCAGCTTCATCAATGCTTCCCTGACCTCCAGCCTCCTGGCTTCCAGACCACCCCAGACTTTCTAACGAACCAACCTCGGCATGCTGCTTTCCTAGTGAACAAGCTGTCACAACCACAGGGTCAAGTCTGAACTCCTCACGCAGCAGACAAGGCCCTTCCTGGTGGAACCTCAGTGTGCCCCTCTGCCCTAAGCCCTCCTCTATTGCCTGACTGCACCCTCGTTTGCCCACCTCCAAGCTCTTGTGCCTGCTGGTCCCTCTGTCCCGAACATCAGCCTCCCCTCCCAAGTCCATCAAGCCCCTGTTCATCCTAGATCTAGGTCAAGTTTCTCCTCTTCCCCAAAGTCTTCAGGTGATATTTAGCCACTGCCCTGTCTGCTCACAGCTCCTGAGACACTTCTCCCAGAGCACTCTAATTAACCACGACCTGTATGCCTCTCCTCCCCAGAGACAAAGTACAGTAATACTTCGCATTTCCATTTACTAAGCACTGATGATGTCCAGGCACTCTTCTCATCACTGTATATGATTTTATTCTTACAACAGCCCTATAAGATAGTATCTTTTCATTTCTTTTGACTAAAGCACAGAGAGGTTATGTTGTTTTCACAAGGTAACACAGATGATTAAGTAATACAGTCAGGAGTATATCTCTACGAAGTATGGCCTAGGTTTTTAGCCTATGACATATTCCTCATAAAGCATTTATTCACCAAATATTAACTAAGCACCTACAATGTGCCAGAGAATTCCACACACTGAGAGTAGAGTGCTGTACCTGCTCTCCTAAAGTTTAACTTTAATCTGTTTCAACAAGTGTCCACTCCTGTAAAGCAGAATAGTCATGGTATCTGCTGCTCAGAGTTCTGAGGATTAAACCAGATGGTGCATGGGAAACGCTGTAGTGTGTTGAATGATGACCTCTTAAAAGACAGCGCATAGTAATCACCAGAATCTGCAAATATCATCTTACTTGGAAAAGAGGTCTGTATAGATGTAGTTAAACTAAGGATCATGAGATGAAATCATCCAGGGCTGTCCAGGTGGGTCCTAAATCCAAGGACAAGTGCCCTTATGAGACACAGAGAGGGAGACAAACACGGGGAGGAGAGAAGGGCATGGAACTAGAGAGGCTGAGATTGAAGCGATGCAGCCACAAGCCAAGGGACACCTGGAGCCACCAGAAGCTGGAAAAGGCAAGGACAGATCCTTCTCTAGAGGCTTCAGAGAGAGCATGGCCTGCCAACACCTTGATTTTGAACTTCTGATATCCAGAACTGCAAAAGAATAAATTGCTGTTGCATTCATACAGTGTGCAGCAATTGGTTGTGGCAGCCCCAGGAAACTATGGGTTTCAGATGGGTTACAGATGTGTGCTCCCCTTTCTTGCCATGTCATCTGCCATGATCTTCAGCACACACTTCAAGGGCTCCAATCACTCAGGAAGACTGCCACTTCTCAACACGGATTTCTCTTGTATACATGTCCAGCCCTTTTTTCCTTGGAGAACTCCTATTCATACTTCAAAATCCAACTCACAACATCTCACCTCCTCTAGGAAGCCTTCCCTTGCTAACTTGTTTTCTCACCACACTTTGTTTTCCCTTCACCACATAGCACTCATCCCACTGTATCATGACTATCCGGACTGTACCTTGTTGGCCTCAGTGGTCCAGCTCATGACATGGCACAGATCAGATTTCCCATCCCAGATTCTGATTCCACACCTCTTTATTCATTTTTGGCACAAAGCACCACCTTGAGTGAATTTTAGGGCCCCTTTTAACTGTTCCACACCTGACACAGTAACTGGATAAAATCATTGCATTGAGCCATCTGAGGCAGTCTGTCTGATGCTGGGAAATGATTAGCTTTTCCCACAAAGAAACCTCCTTGTCTGCCTGCTGTGCCCTCAAAAGATGAGAAACTTCTCTCTGATGGCTGGGAGAACTAGGTTTTCCATTCTAGGCAATGTCCATGCAGTTTTCTGCAGTAGCTGTGGCCCCATCCCAAAAAGGTTCCCATTCTGCTTCAGATTCTGATGAGCTGTGTGACCTTCCACAAGATGCTTCTTCTCTCTGAACTCCTACTTCCTCTTCTGTTGCATGGAAACAAAAATTCCACCCAAGATTGTTATGATGATTGTATGAGATGATGCCTGTAAATTATCTGGTCTTGTCCTGGGCTTAACCAATAATAGCAGTCGCTTATTGACTGTTCAGTAAGGTACTGGGTACTGTGTCAAGTGCTTCTTATATGTGGGTTAGTCGTTCAGTTGTGTCCAACTCTTTGCGACTCCACGAACTGTAGCCCATCAGGCTCCTCTATCCATGGGGTTCTCCAGGCAAGAATACTGGAGTGGATTGCCATTCCCTTCTCCAGAGGATCTTCCTGACCCAGGGATCAAACCCAGGTCTCCTGCATTGCAGGCAGATTCTTAACCATCTGAGCTACAGGGAAGATCTCTTATATAATATCTCCTTTAATCCTCATGATAGCCCTATAAGCCTCATTATTACATCCATTTTACAGCTTTGCACACTGAGGCACAGAGGCATGAAATAACTTGTCTGAGCTCAGATGGTTATTGAAGTAACAGAGCCTGATTGGAATTCTGGAATATCAGCTTATGAAGCCCTCGACCCTAAACGCTACCTTAACAGACCTTTTGATAAATATTTCTCTGCCCTGCAGTTGCATTTGCTTGTAACAGTGCAATGAAGCAAGATGATGTGTACGGTAAACTTATTCCAAGAAGATAACGTCACAGCAGACATAAAACCCCAGGAGTGAGGAAGAGAGAAAAGAAAAACAAAAACCTCTCCCATTGTCTGTCAAGCCAGGGTGCTGATCTAGGACCCTCATTATGCCAGGAAACATGAGCTTCATTAACATCCATGTACTGCACCATCTCAGCACCACGATACCCAGTAAACCGTCCTTCTTTATGAAGAATGCAAACCCTGGAAACCTCAAAGCAATAGAATCACTCACATCGGAGAAATAAAACTTTGTGGGGAGATAAAAACAGAGCTGCCCAACAGATATTCATCTTCCGTATGTGACAGCTGGAACCTCTAGAGACAGAATTAGGCCGCCCGGCGCCGTGCTCCTGGCTCAGCCCCAAAGATCCTGACAAAAGGGCTTGAGTAGAAAGTGTGAGAGGATCGCCGAATCCATAAATTCTGCCCAAATGACACGCCTCTCCTATCCCTCTCCCTAGCACCAAGCAGTGAATGGAGTAGAGTCTCCAGATGGTCTAGTCTTCAAGTCCAGCTCTGACTCTTATTCGCTGTGGCCCTGGGCAAGTTGATTGCCTTCTCGAATCTTCGGCTTACTTCTTTCCACCAGCTGTTGTAAAACAGAATTTGATCGTGTCTGAAGCCCTAAAGCATAGGTCTAGCCCAAGCCAGTTTCCCTGGTGGCTCAGACGGTAAAGCATCTGCCTACAATGCAAGAGACCCTGGTTCAATCCCTGGGTCGGGAAGATCCCCTGGAGAAGGAAATGGCAACCCACTCCAGGATTCTTGCCTGGAAAGTCCCACGGACAGAGGATCCTGGTGGGCTACAGTCCGTGGGGTTGAAAAGAGTCGGACACGACTGAGCGACTGCACTGCACTTCACTTCAGCCCAAGGTAATGACTGCAGTTAGCATCCAGAGGGAACACACACACATCACTTTGTGTTCTGGCAAATCTGTGGGAAAGGTATGAACAACACGCCCATTTTACAGATGATCTATCAGAGGCAGATGGAATGACTTTACCTACATGAGGGGAGACTGAGGATTTGAACTCAGGTCTGTCTAACTCAGAAGTCAGCTACCTAATCATATGTATTCTGCCAATAAATCTATAACTTGTTAGAGTTTATTTTTTACTAAAAATGTATTGTGTTTATAAGAACAAAATGGGAAATCCAAGAGGAGAAACACCCCTTATGATGCTGCCACCATCTCAAGTCCGTTTTTACATGCTTTCTGTTCATTTCTATCTACGTGCCTCGCTGCATAAGCCTTGATCCCCCTGCTCCTTCTCATTTTACCCATGTGTGGCCTATCCAACTTTTTCTGATCACGTAGAACTCCATCACAAGCCCAGTCCAGGCCATCCTAGAACAAGACAGGTCTCAACTTCACCATCTACAAAATGACTCCAAATCATTACACTAATCTGCACAAAACTGTCATGAGGTGCAACAAACATGAGTAATGCAAATGATAAATCACTCATGTAAAGGCAAAAATGATAAACTAATGCTTCTTATTGCCACCAATGCTGTTGCTGTAGTTGCGTTACTAGAATTAAGTTTAATTCAGTTATTTCCTCAGCACAAGAACCGCCGTGTGTTATACTGCATTACCATCACCTGGGACCTGTCCTCCCAGACTGACTCACAGCCCCTAAAGAGCGGGGCAGTGCTCTGTCTTTCAGCTTCCGGGGCCCTGAAAGTAGAAAGTGTTAGTCCTGGGCCCTGCACCCAGAGATCTGGCTTTCTTTGGTCTGCGTAACACTCACAATCAGCATTTCAACCTAAGTCCAGGAGGTTTGGATGCAAGGGACCTGGAGCCTATAGTTAGATTAAGACAAGGGCCGACATCCTTTGTCTGGCTTTTGAAGAGAAGGCAACAAGGACCGTACATCCTTGAGAGTCAGATATTCAGCACAAAGCGGGTCTTACTCAGCCCCACCCAGTGTCCCATAAAGTGGGTACTGCCCATATTCTTGCTTCTCAGATGAGGAAACTAAGAACTGCAGAGGTTGTATAGTTGTCAGGATTTTCCAGGCCATCGGTGGTAGAGCAAGACCAGAAGCTAGGTCTGTCTGGATCTAAAACATGTTTTCGTCCCTTGGCATTGCACTGCCTTCATCTTCTGGTCTTGCTTACCTATCCTACAACACAAACTGCTGTGATCCTAGGAACCCTCTCTCACACACACAGAAATGCACAGATACACACACAGGCAAATACAGACACACAGAGACACACGTAGACACAGAGACCCATAGACACACAGACATACACACACACATACACACACACAGACACATGCATACAAATATACAAATATACACGGTAACACAGACACTACAAACAAACACACACAGATTCACACAGGCAGAGGCACACACAAACACATGAAGACACACACACACACAAACACCCAGAGACAGAGAAACACAGTCGCACAGACATACACAGACACACACAATAGTGTCTTAGTTCCTTAAATTCCAGGCTCTCTGCTGCTGGCATACCTTTCCACTGTCTTCCCCTGGAGGGTGTCTCCTCGACACACCAGGAAGGCGTCCCAGACCTCTCCCTCAGAAGGGTGGTCTCTTTGGGTTCCCCCGAACTCCATCCTGGCCACTGTCACGTGTTGCTCCATGTTATCACAACTTCTAAACCCATCAGCCTGCTCCACCACACCATGAGCCTCTCGAGGGCAAGGACTGTACCTCACCAACCTCCAGCCCAGCTCTCAGCCAGGGCTCAGCAACAAGAGCACACGAATGAGCTTCGAAGATCTCACATCCCTTTGCTTCAGCCAGCCCAGAGCTAGGCCTAGCACAGGGCAGGTGGTCTCCTCCCCCAGGGTACCAGCCACACACGTCTTGGCCACAATCAGAGGTGCATCACTGCCTCACTGCATCTAGCCGAGCCTTGTCTAGACGCAGCCTGCATCTTCATCTCCATGGAGATTCCAGCCCTGCAGCCCCAATAGCCTGTTCTGTTAAGCTACTTTCATTCCTCAATCCTCTTTCTTGGCAGAAGAACTGATAAAAAAAAAAATCAGGTCAGCAAAATTGGTTTGGAAAATTAGAAATCATCTTCTCCAAGTTCCCATGTGTGGCACCGCTTGGATGCCAGCAGGGGATTCTGAGCCAGATAAGCTGCTCCACGTCTTCCTGTAATTCCTGCAAGGCTGAGCGCCGATGCCTGCCAATAACACAACAGCACACACAGAGGGATCGCCTCTGTACAGAAGGTGGCCATGTTCGGGGGAGGCAGCATTTCTGTCTCTATTCAATTCGCTACTTTTGTCCATGAGAAGGAAGGAATCTCTACCCAATCTTCCACCTCCTCACTCCTCCCGCCCTACATATATACATATACATATGTATGCATATGCATATACACATGTGCACACACACACACACACACACACACACACACACACAGAGGCACACACTCCCTACCTAGGAGGAGTCTTGGAGGAGTTTTCACAAAACACAGTTAATATAGCAGGCCTGAGACTGCTTCCCTTGGAAAGGTCCACTTGCTAGCTGGCACCCAGGAATTTGGTAACAGGAGGGTTCCCATGATGCTTCCCTGGTGGCTCAGATGGTAAAGAAACTTCCTGTAATGTGGGAGACCCAGTTTTGATCCCTGGGTCAGGAGGATCCCCTGGAGAAGAGAATGGCAACCCGCTCCAGTATTCTTGCCTGGAGAATCCCATGGACAGAGGAGCCTGGCAGGGTACAGTCCATGGCGTTGCAAAGAGTCAGACAGACTGAGCAACTAACATTTCCCATGAGCCCCAGAACTAGTAAGAAGGACTCGCTGTGCCTACACGATACAAACCACACGGTTTATGCTGAACACCTGCGTTCTCTCTGGAGTCCAGAACTTAGGTACATGCAAGTCTGCTGATGTGACCCAGCTCCCAGGAGAAACCCTGGGCACTGAGTATCCAGCTAGCTCCCTGGTCCATTACTCTCCATGAGTGTGCTCACAACCCCTTGCTGGGGAACGCGAGCGTGTCCCGTGGGACTCCCGGAGGCGAGGCCTCCACCAGCTCCTGTCTGCTTTCCTCTGGTGTGATCCCTGCACCGTTTTCCTTTGCCGCCTGTGCTTTGTATCCTTTCACTGTAATAAATCATAGCTGTACCACAGCTGCACCCTGAGAGTTCTTCTAATGAATCACCCTCCTCAGTGATCTCTGATACAGCTCCGTTGCTGTCCCCCTTTTGGTTTCCCCTGGATCTTATTTTTCAGAGCCTGGCAGCAAAGGTTACGCTTTACTACAGACGCTCTGCCTTAAAAGCAGCATCAGGTTCCAGCTGTAAACCTTTCCCTTCCTGCCTCCAGCACCCAGACCCCATGAACCTCTCTTCTTTGACTCCTTGCCTCATGGGTCAGGATGGAGGTAAAGTTCTCACTCTTCCTACATGGGAGGAGCCTGTGCCATCATTTTTCCATCCATCCTTCCCCTCACCTGCAGCATCTTGACCAAGGTTATCACTGGGTGAGACTGACACTAAGAATTAGGAACAAACACTCTCCCTCCTGCCTTCCGCCTCAGTTTTCCCTCCAGGGATGGTGAGTACCCATCAGCATGAGATTCCTCCCTGGGGTGAGGGTGGGAAAAACAGGCTGAGAAGCTAGAAAATCACCTGGGCCTCCCATCCTGAGTCCCATGCCCAGACGTGCTCATGGGAGAAGCTGCCTCTTGGATTACAGATGCCTGGCAGATGAACAGGGTAGTTCTTCTTTTGCCATTTGGGGTCCATCCTTATGTTCAGATCTCCTTGGCAGGAGCCTCAGAAGGAAAGAGTAGAAGGATACCAGCACTAAAAGCTCTTTCCAGCCTTTGTCAATCTACAGCTGTGGGTGTGTAGGCTGACTTCAGCCAGCTGACTCGGTCAGGGATTCACCATTCTCACGTTTCAGTCGCACCTAGAAGCTGAATCTACCCTCCAAGTACAAATGTTCCCAGGTCAGCTAAGTATGTTTCAGTGTGGCCTCAGATGGAAAATTTTCCATCATCCTGTTCTGTCTCAATAAAGAGAGAAAAATGGGGTGGTGGCCAGAGCCTTGACTTGGAAGCCAGAAGTGCCCATGTCTGTATTCTAATCCCACCACCTCCTGGTTCCCTTTTCACACTTCCTGGGTTTCAGCTTTCTCATCTGGAACCTGGGATCCTAATAACTACATTGGAGCATCAGTGTAAAGATGATACGAGATCACTGAGTGAAAACACTGCAGGCGACACCTGGCACAGAGTCAGTGCCCAGAGATGTGTGTCCCGAGGATCTAGAAAGCAGGGACACTTCTCAGGATATAAAACCATGTGCCCTCTGACTGTCCCATTGGTCCGTGGTTTCAGTGATTTCTTTTGTCATACCAAACAGACACATCCACTCAATCAGTGCTAAGGAATTCACTCTCCTATTTTGGACTCATCAGACTCACACACATAGCTATGAATGGGAAATAACCAGAGGACAAAAACAAAGATCTATGGTGTTTTTTGTTGGATGTTTGAACTAATTGGAAGAAAAGAAACTGTTTCCTTTGGGTTTTATGAAATATTGGGGCAAGACTGAGAACAACCATAACTGCTAGCCAGAGCCAGACCAGAGCCAGTCCAGACTCAGAGAACATACACGTTCTCCACTGGCAGCTCCTCCTGCTGCTACCCAGGTGACTTCAGACAAGTTCTGTGACATCTCTAAGGCTCCGTTTCTCCATCTATGAAATGGGAGTTACAACAATCCCGAGTTCCCAGAGTCTTTGAAAGACAACATGAGGTCATACAGATCACCTACATGGCTTTGGTCTGAAGCAGTGTTCAGTAAGTGGCTTCTAAGTGAATGTATCAGAATGCTTTCTATTGAAATGTTATCTCTCAGGTAGAAATGCCAGCCCTAAAATGGCAAGACAGGTCCAGAGGGTGAACATCTGTTCTGTTTACTGCCCGTATTCTGTTTAACTCCTCAGTCGGGGTCAGTGCCTAGAGAAGGAGTTGGTTTTGCTTATGAACTGTGCTCCCATGAGCCAGAGGGTTTCATTGGAAATGCACAAGATAAACATTAAGAATTAATGAACATAGTAGATAGATAAATAGATAATTTATTTCTTATTAATAATTTTTAAAACCTAGAAGATAGGTCTTTTCATTTTTCCTGTTTTATAAATGAAGAACCAAAGACCCGAGGAAGTGAAGTCACTTGCCTAAGTGAATTCAAACAGTGAATGAAGTCCGTTTTGAACTCAGGGATCAGCCCCAAGGCTGTGTGTCATGCTCACTGCCTCCACTTCCTCTGGAATGGATGCTACCAGATTAGCTGATGGAATACAAGCTTCTCTCTATTCCAAACCAAAAAGAGTATGTATCATACTGGTTAGTCAGTTCCCCATGAAAGCCCCCCCAATACCCATTAAAGAAGCCTATTATCTAGGGCCCCAGTGAATCCCGTTGAGTAAATTGCCTTCTGAAAGGGAAGGGAAAATGAAACATCTGTGGCCTCAAACTTTATACGAGCAATAATTCAAGAGTCTCTTTCAGAGCCCAGAGAGGACAACTCCCCATGGAGGCAGGGGCAGTACAGAAGCATGAACCTGGCCAAAGCCAGAAATTCATTAATATCAGCGGAACCCCTGAAAGAGAGAAAGCACAATTTAAATTGGAACAGCCCAAAGCGATAACTCATTTTCCAATTTAATTTGCTATTGGCATAATCATTAGAAAGAAGAAACGGGGGCCTGGGTGCCCAGTTTACATAGGAGATAAATCTCTGACCTCCTGAAGCATTTTTTCATTTTGCAAGTGCAAACGCTTGTTCAACTTGGACCAGAGGATATTGAGATCTTTGAGAGTAAACTTCTTACAGGTTGGAGAAGTTGAGGGCTTACTTCATAAGGTTGTGTCTTTATCAGTCGGTTAACAGAGGCAAATGTAGAATATAGATCTTAACCAGTATGCATGTGTGCGTGCTCAGTCACTCCAGTCGTGTCCAACTCTTTGTAACCCTGTGGACTGTAGCCCACCAGGCTCCTCTGTCCAGGGGATCCTCCAGGCAAGAATAGTGGAGTGGGTTGCCATGCCTGCCTCCAGGGGATCTTCCCAACCCAGAGGTCAAACCCATGTCTCTTTTGTCTCCTGCATCAGCAGGCAGGTTCTTCACCACTAGCGCCACCTGGGAAGCCCCTTAACCAGTGCACCTAGGTTGAAACAACCTAACAAAGCGAGGAGTCGATGTTTCCTGGCCACCTGCTCTGTGCAAGCCAGGTAACAGGGAAGAGGGCCAGTGTGGGGACCGGAGGGAAGAGGAGGGAGCGTGCCGCATCCACATGGGGCAGCTGCCCAGGCCCTGGCAACTGTCAAGGATGGGAATGAGGCTCTCATATGACTGGTGTTCTGCTTTTTCCAGAAAATATGGAGATTCTGTCCATAAGTAAAATATCCCAATCTTCAAACTGGGGGCAGCTGATACAACACTATGCTTTCTTTCATTGTTCATTCTAAACCTTTCAATGACTCTGTAAAGTCAGTCTTTTAAAACCCATTTTACATGAAATATGCTTTCAAAAAGTGGTTGGTCCAGGGTCAAACAGCCAGCAATGGCTGAAACCAGCACATGCTCCCAATTTGTTCTGAGAGGGAGGTGCCCAGGTCTAAGGGGGTGAGCTGGGAAGTGTGCCGGTCGGGGGCTGAGTGGAGAGCCAGTGCAAGGGGCACGGAGAATATCTGTGACACCGTGTCAGGCAAGGCGGGGATTAGAGGGCTCTGGAGTGCATTCTAGAAAACAGCTGAAAGCACTCTACCATGGAGGAAGGGTTGAAAGGTCATGGAGAGGGAGGACCTAATATTTATTGAGCAACTACTAGAAGCCAGACTCTAGGCTCTATATGCTTTGCTTTATTGAATCTCCACACAAGGCTGTATATTGTCACCCTGCTTATTTAACTTCTATGGAGAGTACATCATGAGAAATGCTGGGCTGGATGAAACACAAGCTGGCATCAAGATTGCCGGGAGAAATATCAATAACCTCAGATATGCAGATGACACCACCCTTATGGCAGAAAGTGAAGAAGAACTAAAGAGCCTCTTGATGAAAGTGAAAGAGGAGAGTAAAAAAGCTGGCTTAAAACTCAACATTCAAAAACAAAGATCATGGCATCGGGTCCCATCACTTCATGGTAAATAGATGGGGAAACAGTGGAAACAGTGGGCGACTTTATTTTTTGGGGCTCCAAAATCACTGCAGATGGTGATTGCAGCCATGAAATTAAAAGATGCTTACTCCTTGGAAGAAAAGTTATGACCAAACTAGACAGCATATTGAAAAGCAGAGACATTACTTTACCAACAAAGGTCCATCTAGTCAAAGCTATAGTTTTTCCAGTAGTCACATATGGATGTGAGAGTTGGACTATAAAGAAAGATAAGCACCGAAGAATTGATGCTTTTGAACTATGTTGTTGGAGAAGACTCTTGAGAGTCCCTTGGATTGCAAGGAGATCCAACCAGTCCATCCTAAAGGAAATCAGTCCTGAATATTCATTGAAAGGACTGATGCTGAAGCTGAAACTCCAATACTTTGGCCACCTGATGCGAAAAACTGACTCATTTGAAAAGACCCTGATGCTGGCAAATATTGAAGGCAGGAGAAGAAGGGGACGGCAGAGGTTAGATGGTTGGATGGCATCACTGAGTCTATGGACATGAGTTTGAGTAAACTCTGGGAGTTGGTGATGGACAGGGAAGCCTGGCTTGTTGCAGTCCCTGGGGTGGCAAAGAGTCAGACACTACTAAGTGACTGAACTGAACTGAATACAACTATTTGAAGATGTTATTATTCTTGTCTTCCTGAGGGCACTTCCCAGGGACACACAGCCAGCCCAGGGTGAACCTCGTCATTCTCACATTTACTCGAAACACCCGGACCTTCCTCCTGCCTGGGCTTTAGGCAAGGAGAGGCCTGGAGCTTCCACTGACATATGGTCAATCACCAGCTTTTTGTGAAAAACAGTCTGGGACAGAAGGCCTCACAAATTTTACCAGGGTTATTTTGCACGTAGTGAAACTCTGTAAATTAAGATGTCGCCCAAGCCTTGCTATTTCCACAGGGAGGGATTGTAGCTACAAATCTGTCCCAACGTGCAGGCAAACGGGCTCTGAGCAGATAGGTCATGAAGTTTGTTTACTGCTGCTATGATTATGATTTTTATTTATTGTTAAGAAAATGAAAGGCATCCAAGGGTCCAGGGTGGGTGACAGTCCACTCGTGGCTCTGCAGAGACTGGGATACAGACATCAAACAGGGACGCAGTTTCAGGTGGTGTGAGAGTGAGCCAGGCCCTAGAACCACACTGACCTGGATCCAATCTCTGCTCCACCACTTATTGGCTGTGTGACCTCAGGCAGGTGATGTCACCTCTCTGAGACTCAGTCTCCTTTTCTGCAAAAATGGGATTGATCATAATACTCGCTACCAGGCACGTTGGTAGGACTCCCAAGGACACTGGATGTAAAGCTCCCAGCAATGCTGGATATCATCACTGCCATCGTTACTGAAGTACATTCCCTATGCAGTTGCCTATAAAGCCACCTGCTTGACATCCTGTCACTAAAATAGCAGGATGCCTGGCTGGACCTCTTAATTTCATCAAAACGGTCTGTTGAGTCACAGCTTTAATTAACTTTCCCATGGTTTCACTGGGGAACCATGTTTCAGGCCCTTGCCTTTTGTCCCTTCTCCCTGGCTCCACATAATGGAAGTTCACGTCACTTATAAACCATTCCGACTCTACACAGATGAGTAAATCACTTGTAGAGCCACACACGCAACCCAGCCTGCAACTCTGCAAGGCTTTCCACAGAGAATTAAGGAGGCAAAGACTTGGAACCTAAGGAAATCGCCTTCCCTCAACGAGTTCCCTACAGTGGCTGCAATCTTGGTCCCTGGTTTGTGAGCTTATTCAACTGTGACCTCAGGTCATGTCTTCCCAGCATCCCTGACAGGGTGAGCTGGGCTTGGTGACCCAGAGCAAACGGTCAGTGTGCCTCATATATGTGAAGCTGCTCTTTGCAGGGTTGCTGGAAACCATGGGGCTGGGAGGTCAGGTTCAGGTCAGGGCTGTTTCCTGGGTACAGAAAATAAAGCAAGACAGGATATACCAAGAAGGCAGGGTGCTCTGAGCTACAGGCTCCATGGTGGGAAACCGCAAGCCGGCTGAGAAAGCTTGTGTGGGACTTGAATTTTGACTGAGCTGTTTGCTCCTTGGGGGCCTCAGCCCTTGAGGATTCATCCTGGTAGTGCCTACGTTTGACTGCAGTGGGTGCAAGATAAATCAGTGCTTAGTAAATAAACGCCCTTAACTAGTTTCATTTACCTTATTTTCATTACACTCCTATCTTTGTCCAGAAATAATTTAAGGCAGCTTACAGGCTACATGATTACTAATCACTAACATTTGCTAAGGGCTCCCAATATGCTAGGTTCTGCCCTAAGCATTTTATATGGTTTCCTCATTATGTCTTCACAGCAATGTTTTATGATAGGTATTATTATTATTGTCCCCATTTTACAGATGAGGAAAATAGGAACACAGTAAATGGAACATCAGGAACAGACCCTGATGCTGGGAAAGACTGGGGGCAAGAGGAGAAGAGGGCGGCAGAGGATGAGATGGCTGGATACCATCACCGGCTCAATGGACATGAGTTTAAGCCAGCTCTGGGAGATGAAGGACAGGGAAGCCTGGTGTGCTGCAATCCATGGGGTCACAAAGAGTCAGACATGACTTAGTGACTGAACAACAACAACAAAATGGAACAAGGATGGGTATTCATCAGAATCAGGTGCTATAACAGTGCCTGTACTTGCTGCAGGGGGGCAATACATTGGTGCAAGGTATTTTAGAAGCCCAACCAAAGACAGGAACTGGATTCACTGTAACAGTCAAGAGTCCAGAAGATAGAAACAAACTGATTGCTCAGAAGATGCACAAATTGCTCCTATCTAATATGTGTGGCCATGGGTAAGTCACAAGTCACTTCTTTTTCATCCTCTGGCTTCTTGTTGCTTTTTTTTTTTTTCTGTTCAAAGAGAGTGATTACAATAATGTCCCCATCACAGAGCAGTTACAAAGGTCAAAGGAGATGATAAATGTAGCAAGCCCAGTGCCTGGAACCCAAAAGCTGTTCCATCAATTACTCACCCTGTCATATTTCTGGCCTTCTCTCTCCTTCCACTTATTGAAGGAGGCATCTTGGAGCGTGGGTGTTTAAATGTAAAATCATTGGCAAGACTGCCCAGCCAGTTCATTATTGCCTAAAAGAAGAAAGAGGCTGTGCAAGGCTTTTCAAGCATCCCTGCCCCTAAATTTCACGAGCAGTAGGCAGTTGAATGGTTCAGTGAGTTCCAGCCTGGGCCCTGCTTAAATGCACGTTAAAATGGAAGGTGCCTCTCACTCCCCATTACAGGTTGTGCCCTGGGATGCTCAGGAAAGTCACGCTTTCCATAGTCTCCTGCAGCCAAGAAGTGCAATTGATTTTCCTGGCCTCGTTTTCATATTTTAAAGAATTGTGTCCCCAAGGCTCCTCAGAGAACTGGAATGGGG
This sequence comes from Giraffa tippelskirchi, assembly GCF_054371585.1. NCBI lineage: Eukaryota > Metazoa > Chordata > Mammalia > Artiodactyla > Giraffidae > Giraffa > Giraffa tippelskirchi. The sequence goes on from NC_137282.1 coordinate 112,289,413, forward strand.
AAAATCTCATCCATATTTTACCATGTAACCTAAAGACTAATCATGCACCCGACAACAGATCCTGGTGGGACACCCGGCCGAGAGCAGGGCCAGGACCAGACACATGGGATGTGGGATGACACGTGTGTGGCCTCTGCCCTTACGGGAGACTTCAGAGGGCAGGGCGAGAAGCACTGTGATGGAGAAAGCACTGAAAAGGGAGTTCCTAAGCCAGCCTGGGAGGAGATGGAGAAAGGGTAATTCAGGCAGAGAGGACAGTCTGTCCAAATATATGGAGGTGTGGGTGGTACATAAAAGATGAAGCTTAGAAGGTAAACAGAGGCAAACTCAAGGAGCATGGCTGTCAGACAAAAGGGCTTACTGTGAGCATCGGACAGCTAACAGCTGTTTGATATCTGGTATTCACTGATATGGCTCCATTGTTTTAAAATGAAATTGAATGGATGGGTGGAGATTTAATTGGAGGAGATGAAACTGGGAGGTAGGAGAACCAGGCAAAGGCTCTAAAAATAGTCCAGACCTAAACAAGTATTCCATGAGTGTCTTCTTCACAGCCCAGTACTGAGTTATGTTGGGAAAAACCAAAAATAAAGAGAGAGAGATAAACTGACTGGGTGCCAAATGTATTTCGATGCTTTACACATCTTGTCACATATAAGTATCACAAAACAAGATTAGTACCTCTATCTTACAGATTAAAAGGCTAAAGTTCAGGGAGGTAAAGAGAAGTGGTTCATATGGGGAAAGCCCATGATAAGGTAGGTCTAACAAGTTTCACCCACTGCTGACCAGTGTGGCCCTGCCCTGAAGACCAGTATCAGAAATGGGGCGGGCTCAAAAACAGAAAGTGTGTGTTAGTCGCTCAGTCGTGTCTGACTCTCTGCAACCCCACGGGCTGTAGCCTGCCAGGCTCCTCTGTCCATGGGATTTCCCAGGCAAGAATACTGGAGTGGGTTGCTATTTCCTTCTCCAGTGCATGCATGCATACTAAGTCACTTCAGTCAAGTCCGACTCTGCAACCCCATGGACAGCAGCCCACCAGGCTCCTCTGTCCATGGGATTCTCTAGGCAAGAACACTGGAATGGGTTGCCATGTCCTTTTCTGAGCTACCAGGGAAGCCCCTCAAACACAGAAAGGGAAGACAATTTGTTGCATCTCTGTGTGCAGCTTGGAATGAGAAGTTGTAGTCTCGATCCAAAGATGACTAATGTGTGCCTAAAGGGTGATCTGTAAACACAGAGCCCAGAGCTCTATTAATATTCAATGATAAATGATGTTGCTTTCAAATCAAATTCACACAAATGCAGGTTTCAGCTGTGTGCCAGCATCCTGGGAACATTAGGTTGGGGGCCATGCCTGGTACTTCCATGAATCCCCTACACACCTTCCTCAAGGCTGGGGACATGGTGGCTACTGTCTAAATACATGTTGACTGAATGGGGCCACCACAAGAAAAATTACTAAAGGGAGCTACAATTAGGAAAATGTCAGTGAGTGCACTTCGTACGTCACCTTTTAAAGCTTTAGAGAGATGGCTGGGTACAAATGGAATTTGTTTATCATTAATAACTCTCCACTTATTCACTGAAAATGACCTACACCCTCCCAATAACACTAAGCCAAGTGATTTTATGGGTTAACTTTGTTTTATGAAAGGTTTAACGAATCATTTCTCTGCCTTTTCCAATTTTCTAGAGCACGGAGAAAGGAAAAGGCATGTACATTCTCTTTACAGAAACAGCATAACTCTAATAACCTTACCTGACAAAAATGGCACACACATACAAAAAAGCTCAACAAAACTTTACATTATTATTAAAGTAATAATTTTAGATAATATATTAGCAAACTGAATTCAGTGATACACAATGACCAACTAGGAAATGTAAGGGTGAATTAATATTTAAAAGTCTATCTGTATAATTTACAAGGTTAAAGAAAATGAACCATATGATCATCTCCACAAATGCAGAAAGGGCTTTTCAGGGGGAAAAAAAACATCAAAATTTACATGGTGAAATGCTAGAAACAGTAGATCTAAAGTACTGACCGGTGCAATTAGATAAAAAAAAAAGTGACATTAGGAGCCTAGTAATTTCAAAGAGGAAATAACATAAGAAAACTAAATATACCAAAAAGGAAGCAATATTAGTATTATGGACAGAAGATACAATTATATATATGTAGAAAAGACAAAGAATCAAATTTTTAGAAAAATTATTAGAAACAATAAGAGAAATTGGTAACTGTGTGGTGGCAAATAAAAGTACAAAATTCAAAGCATCTTTATTAAGTATAAGTAATAACTTAATAAAAATTAAGTTAGCAAATATAATGGCAGAAAAGGGCCTTTTATGATACCAACAAAAATTAGGTAAAATACTTTGCAATAAATTTAATAAGAACTGTAAAGATGATTTTAAAATTTAACTGAGAACCTCAAAAGGAGATTTTAACAAATGCAAAATTAAATCTTATTTGATATCTCTTATGCATAGAGTCTAAAAAATTGTAAAAAACAAATTGAATTATAGATGTAGAAAACAATCATGGTTACCAGGGGTGAAAGTTGAGGGGAGGGATAAATTTGAAATTTGGGATTGACATATATGTACTAGTATATGTAGATAACTAATAAGGACCTTTACTTTTTTGGGCTCCAGAATCACTGCTGATGGTGACTGCAGCCATGAAATTAAAAGACGCTTACTCCTTGGAAGGAAGGTTATGGCCAACCTAGATAGCATGTTTAAAAGCAGAGACATTACTTTGCCAACAAAAGTCCGTCTAGTCAAGGCTATGGTTTTTCCAGTGGTCATGTATGGATGTGAGAGTTGGACAGTGAAGAAAGCTGAGCGCCGAAGAATTGATGCTTTTGAACTGTGGTGTTGGAGAAGACTCTTGAGAGTCCCTTGGACTGCAAGGAGATCCAATCAATCCATCCTAAAAGAGATCAATCCTGGGTGTTCATTGGAAGGTCTGATGTTGAAGCTGAAGCTCCAATACTTTGGCCACCTCATGCGAAGGGTTGACTCATTGGAAAAGACCCTAATGCTGGGTAGGATTGGGGGTGGGAGGAGAAGGGGACGACAGAGGATGAGATGGTTGGATGGCATCACCGACTCGATGAACATGGGTTTGGGTAGACTCCGGGAGTTGGTGATGGACAGAGAGGCCTGGCGTGCTGCAATTCATGGGGTCGCAGAGAGTCGGACATGACTGAGCGACTGAACTGAACTGAACTGAATAAGGACCTACTATACAGCATGGGGATCCCTACTCCATACTCGGTAATGACCTATATGGGAACAGAATCTTAAAGAGAGTGGTTATATGTATATGTATATGTATAACTGATCTACTTTGTTGTACCACAGAAAGCAACATGATATTGTAAATCAACTATAGTCCAATACAAATTTTTTTAAAAATAAACAGACTAAATAAAGATGTAGTCCTCTTCAAGTTAATCTTTGAATTCATGTAACCCAAATTTAAAAGTTAACAGGAGTTTTTGGATCTAAAGATACATGAATATGTATCTGGAAAAGTAAGTGTGCAAGAATGGATTGAGAGTTCTTAAAAAGTAGAAGAATACAGATTTTTAATACACAGATTTTTAAGAAGTATTATAAGAAGTATTATAAAACTATTAAGTGAAACAATTTGGCCTTGTCTCAGTTATTGATAGCAAATAATTGTCAGATCCATGGAAGAAAAGAGCAGAGAAGTAAACTCAAATGCATATGTAATATCTAAAAAATGTGGCATGTCAAGTCAAAGAGAGGAAGGATTAAGGAATAATCATAGATCAACTGTCAAACTGCCATTCAAAAAGAAGTAAAATTGGACTCCTACTCTACAAATTCCACATGAATCCAAACATTAACATAAAATCACAAAAGTAGCAGAAGAAAACATGAGTTTATGGTGAGAGAAGGCTTTAATTTTTATAGTGTCACCTGTACCCATAATTTCCTTTAAGCCTTTTGGAGTCTGTGATTAATTCGAGTTAAAGCAAAAGTAAGAAATACTTCAGGCTGAAGAAAGAAGTTGTACCATAAACAAAACAAAAAGGCAAAGGACAACTGAGAAAATACTAAATAAGTGAGAATGACTAAGTTCTCAGCTTCTGGAAGAAGCCATGCAAATCACTAGGAAGGAACAGCAAGTGATGTGACCAAGCAGGATATGTTCCAGGAAGGATGCATTAAACAGTCAATTGGTATGCGGGAAAAGGCTCGATCTCACCAATAATGGAAAGACATACAAACTGAAGCAAAGGTGAAGGGCCATTTTCTACCCATCAGATTGATGAAACTTTCTTTAAAATTTAATTTAATTTTTTAATTTTTGAAGTACAGTTGATTTACAATCTTGTGCCAATCTCTGTTGTACAGCAAAGTGACTCCATTATACACATATAGACATTCTTTTTATATTCTTTTCCATTACTGTTTATCCCAAGGAAATATATCCAATCTTCCAGTGAAACTTTTAAACTTAATTAAAACAGATACTGGCAACGTGGGGAAAAACACATTCGTAGGCAAAAAGGAGGATGTATAGACTCTTGGGAAATTTTTGGAAGGTAATTTGGCAAAATTTATTAAAATTGAAGACTCACATTCACTCTGGAAGCTTGTACGATAAAGATTCTCATACCTTACAAATATACTTGTAAAAATATATGAAAGGTGTGTGTGTGTGTGAAAACACACATACTAGGAAATTTACCAAAGCAGAGTTCTTAGCAGCGAAAGACTGAAAGCTAAAACAATAGGGGACTGATTGAGAAAGACTGCAAAAATCTCAGTCTACAGTCATTAACAAGGATAAAAAAGAAGCCCAATGTGCTGATGTGGAAAGATAGCTGAGATACATTATTAAGAGAAAAAAGTAAGGTACAGAAGAATGTATATAAAATGGTCTCATTTGAGAAAATGAAAAAGAATATCAAATGTGCATATGTATATATAAATATATATGTATATGCTGATGTGTAAAAAATGCCTCTGGGTAGAAACATAAGGAGGTGTTCCTGGGCTATTCAATAGAGCTTTTTGCAATATGGTAACGCCATGTAAATCTGTCCAGTATGGTAGCTGCTAGGCTTACATGATTATTGAGCACTTGAAATGTGGCTTGTGTGACTCAGGAGTTAAATTTTGAATTTTAGTTAACTTTTATTAATTTAAATATATATAGCCACACATGGCTAGCAGCTTCCAATTTGGATAGCACAGACATGGACAATGGATAGTTTGGATGAAAAGGATTATGGAGAGAAGAGGAGATTTTTTTTCAGTTTATGTCTTTCTATACTGTTGGAATTTTGTGCATATAATATATGTATTCATTTTTTATAGTTTAAAGCAAATTTTAGTTATCTTCAACTTCTTATCTGTGTAAAGTTTTCTCTACCCAGCAATCTGAGTGCTCTTCAATGGGCATTTACTACACAAAATCTCCAAAACTTTTGCTTTATTTATTTCTCCCAGTTTTACTGAGATATAATTGACACATAGCATTGAATAAGTTTCAGGTGTACAGCATGATCATTTGACTTACATACCTAATGAAATGACTGCTACAATAAATTTAGTGAATATCCATCATCCCGTATGAATACAAAATAAAAGAAAAAGTTTCTCCTTGTGATGACTGTTCTTAGGATTTACTCTCTTACCAACTTTCATATGTAACATACTGCAATGTTAATTATATTTATCATGTTCTACATTACACCCCTAGTATTTATCTTTTTATAAATGGAAGTTTGTACCATTGAGTACCCTCATCCAATTCTTACTCATATTTTAAAAGTTACTGACCGCTAAGGTCCCAGCGTCGATAGTCCCAGTGGAGGATTCAGAAGTGAAAGGGGTGGTGTCTGTCCTCAAGAGTCCAGGCTTTCATAGGACCACAGAAAACACATGGAAGAAAACAGCTACAGGGAGGAGGTCAAGCTGACAAACTTCCCAGTGAGTGAGGTCCTGCAGCAAGAAAGGGACAGGACCACAGTTGACCGTGGGGAAGAGAAGAGGGGCTGGTAGAACAGGCTTCACCCAGAAGGGGATGCGTGAGCCAGCCTATGAGATGAAAAGGTGCCTGCTAGACCATGGCAGAGAAAAAAGCATTCAGGGCAGAAGAAACAGCTGTTTGGAGGTGTGGACGCAGGATAGGGCAGACTGCGTCCAGCATCCCATGAGTAATCTAGGTTGGTGGGAGGGGAGCAAAGTGAGAAAGGAAAGGAGGCTGAAGAGATGAGAAAGAGGTTCTCAGGACCAGGGACAATAGAGTAAGGAGTTTAGATTTCACCCTGAAGGCCAGGGGAAGCCCCAGAATGGCTTTAAGCAGGAGGGAAAAGTGGTCACACATGACTCTCAGAAGAGGCAGACACTGGCTAGGGCTTGGAATGTCAAAATCAAGGACAAGCTGGAAAATGAGGGATGCCGTTGAAATATATACATGACTTATTTTTATCGTACCTATAAAAATATAAAGCTATTTATGGATTTAAAATTGCATTGTGTACATTTTACTTTGCCCATGAACAATCACCTTTGATCCATTAAGTGTTATGCAGTACCAAGGGAAAAGAAAATTCAAAAGAATTCATTTTGCCCACTTTCTGTGACTATCTCGTATTTTATCAAGTCCCTTAGGACCTTGAGAGGTCTTGTTTTTACCTTTACTAATTTTTCTAGGGCTTCCAATCTCCAGGAGACAGCTAGGATAAGAAATTGAATATTCAACAAATCTGACATGTCATGGTGGGGTGACAGGGGTGTGATTCCCATTTTCAGACCAATAAATACAGTGATAAATCCTGGGCCAAGTTTTTCTCAACCTCAGCACTATTGATATTTTAGGTAGGGTAATGCTTCATTGTGAGGAGCATGATATCCTGTTCATCAAAGGATATTTAACAGCATCTCTGGCCTTACTTAACCCACTAAATACCAGTAGCACAGATACATGAAAACACACACACAGACTGGTGGCAACCATAAATGTCTCCCGGGGAACAAAGTCACCCCTGATGGAAAGCACTGTCTCAGAACATCTCAGACAGAAGACCCCTTGGGGACCATCCCACTCAACTTCCTCATTTTACAGATGAGAAAACTGAAGCTCAGAGACTAAGACTAGAAGCCTGGTTTCCTTACTCAGGTTAGAATATTTTTTAGAGATCAGATATCTTTTTTCTTAGCCTCTGCTGCTGCTAAGTCGCTTCAGTTGTGTTCAACTCTGCGTGACCCCTTAGTCGGCTGCCTACCAGGCTCCCCCATCCCTGGGATTCTCCAGGCAAGAACACTGGAGTGGGTTGCCATTTCCTTCTCCAATGCATGAAAGTGAAAAGTGAAAGTGAAGTCGCTCAGTCGTGTCCGACTCTTTGCGACCCCATGGACTGCAGCCCACCAGGCTCCTCCATCCATGGCATTTTCCAGGCAAGAGTACTGGAGTGGGGTGCCATTGCCGTCTCCATTTCTTAGCCTCAGAGAAATGCAATTTTTTAAAAATGTTGGAGGAATTTTTAATACCAGTTTCACATGGATGGACCTAGAGATTATCATACTAAGTGAAGTCAGACACAGAAAGACAAATATCATATGATATCACTTATATATGGAATCTTAAAAAAAAAAATGACAGAAATGAACTTATTTGCAAAGCAGACTCACAGACTTAGAGAAGGAACTTAATGGTTACCAGTGGGCAAGGAGTAGGGATAGGGCTAGACTGGAAGTGAGGGATTGACACGTGTACACTGCCGTATTTAAAATAAGATAACTGACAAGGACCTACTGTGTAGCACAAGCACCTACAATAACAGGTCCTTGCTGGTTATCCATTTTGAATACAGCACTGTGTACATGACCTTCCCAAACTCCCTAACTATCCCTTCCCCCCTAGCAACCATAAGTTCATTTTCTAAGTCTGTGAGTTTCTTTCTGTTTTTGTAAGTAAGTTCATTTGTATCATTTCTTTTTAGATAAAAGAATTTGAAAAAGAATAGATACATCACTTTGTTGTACACTTGAAACTAAAACAATACTGTTAATCAACTGTGCTCCAAAGTAAAACAAAAATTAAAGAAAAAAGATAAGAAAAAATAAAGCAAATTTAGTTTTGTCTAGCTGAATATTCATTTGTTTTTTCTCTCTCCTCTCTTTTCACCTCCTTCTCCTTGATATAAATTATTCAGCCTAGAATTTCTATTTACTGACTTGTTTTTCTAGATACAAATGCTAACAAAATTAATAATAATAAAAAAGATTATGAAAACATCCATACTGCTCTAATTTAATATTTTTCTTTTTTCATTTGTTAACAGTGAAGAGGTGAAGGGGAAGATGTCTAATATACATATCTGAGTGTCTGTGTGCCAGGCACTCTGCCCGGCACATCCTAAACACAGTTATTACAACAGCCCTCAGAGGTGGCATTGGCAAGCTTATTCGTATTCCTAAAGAGGAAACTGAGGCTCATGGAAGTAAGGTGACATGCTCACACAGCCAGTGAGTTCTCAAACCAGCATTCGAACTCAAGTCTGTCAGACTGCATAGTGAAACCGAGTTCAGGTTGTGGAGACTTAGAATGGGTTCGCAATTACTGCCCAAGAGAGAGCTGAATCCCTTCAGAGAAATAAACTCCCCCGCAATTGTTCGGATCACAGAGCTGAGGAGCTTGCCAGCATCTCCAGGAGGAAGCCAGGCCTCTGTGGCAGTTGCTATGACGACTAGTTTCCTTATAATTATAGAACATGGTGGTGACATGACAAAGCCGCACAGACAATCACTTTGTTAGGACCTGTCTTCCTCTGACAGTTCCAGGAGCTTAAATATCATAATTTTTTTTAAAGTCCCATTTAAAATAATCATACACTGCAGCAGCAGAGGCCCAGAGACTGAGAAAGTCAGGAGATTAACCCTCCCACTGTGTGAGGGACCAGGAGGCAAGCCACATGACAAGCCATGAGCAAAATAGCATTTCTCCCTTGGGAAATGTTCGCTTCTCTTTTTTCTTTTGGATCAATGCTTTTAGGACTTGGCCAAACAGGGTATTTAAAGAGAAGAAAAAAAGAGAGCCAAAGAAAAATTGGCCTAATGCTTGGCAAATAACAGGGATAGGCAGCAAAATTTTAGTATTCTAGTAAACCACTTTTCAGTTGAGTTTAATTTAGCCAATTCCCCATATGTATAGGGTTTCCTGATTTGGAAGCTGATACAGACAAAAGAACACACACACAAACATATATGCACATCATAGACAAACATACCCCTCTGAGCCAGAAAGCCAGACTCTGTACCTTATTGGCTGTGTGACGTTGAGAATCTTAACTAACCTCTCTGATCCTCCGTCTCCTTACCTGTACATCAAAAACAATGCCTACTTCATGAGTTAGAGTAAAGATAAAATGGAAAATGACTAGCAAACTACACAGCAATAATAAGAGCTCAATGAAATCAATTAAGTAAAAATAATAATTTTTTAAATCTTGTTTTACTTTCCATGAACATCTATCTTCCTTTTATTATCCCAGCAGGGGATGTGAGAAACCTTTATGAAGCCCTTCACTACTTTCAGCAATCCAACCAGGTATCAAGGGAACTCCAGGTGAAGTCAATGTGCCATCTCAGGGGAGTGATGGGTGCAGGAAAGGCTGGGACGCTAGGACTCCAGATGAGAAAATGACTTGGAGAATTAAGGGTAAGTTTCAGAAGGAGGTGAGATCTGGTCTGGGTCACAAGGCAGAAAATGTAGGCAAGAGGGCCAGAGGAAACTGCATGGGCAAAGACCAGGAGATATGAAAGGAGAGGTGTTTTGATAGGACTGAGAGAGGCCTGAAGCACTGGGAACACAGGAAATGGCAGAGGGACGAGCAGCAAGGACCGCCTTTGGGAGAGCCTGCAGTACCAGGCTAAAAACCTCACGCTGTTGCCTATGGGAAGTGGGGGCCACCAAGGATTTCTCAAGTAAGATGTGATAATTGTCCTAACTACACAAAGGTGGAAAGGGGGGGGCGGGATGGCACTGGAAGGCCAAAAGCTGGTCTGGTGGAAAGGGTGGGCGAGGAGAAAGAACTGAGCCAGGCTGTTGAGACGGAGGGCCTAGCGAGATGGAGCCAGGTGTGGCTCCCCACTGAGGCCCACTCTAGGTGGGAGCATTCCATCCAGTCGCATGACCAACTTCCCAGAAATGAAACTATCGTATGATGACAGGAGGAAATTCACGTTTCTGAAGCTTCTGTGGGGCTTCTGTTATCTCATTTTGTCCTCAGGCCAGGCCTATGATGCAGACAGCACTGTCTCATTTTACAGCTTGAGAAACGCAGGTTTAGAGACATGAAGTGACTTGCTGTAGGTCGTACAAACCCACAGTGTCAAACCTCCAACCCACAGATTTCCCCTTTTCCATACTGCCCTTCACACAAGTGTGCTGGTTAACTGCCCTGGGCTTGGAAAGGAGGGTGATGCATGATTTAGTGTTTGCTCATTTCCATGGTATAAATATTCCCCCAAAGCTTGGTTACAAACTTCCAACAGTTTAGCAACTGGTGTGCAGACTTTAAATCGGCCAGCTCCCTCAGGAGTCCCACAGGAAATAAGAATATTCACTACATTCTAGGAGTCTTCTATACTAAACTTACTAACAAGTAACTTGCTTTATTACAGCATTTATGTGCCAGTGTTTGAATCAATGAGAATGAGAACCTGGCAATAAAAGCAGCCCAGTCATTAGGCTCTGGAGTGGAGCTGTCATTGAATCACCCAGGGCTTGCATGTGCCTCACACCCTAAGCACATTCCTCCTGAGACAGTGCCACAGATGTTTTCCCTTCCAGGGAAATGTTTTGTTAAAAAAAAAAAATTAAGCTGCATTCGCTTTTCAATTCTCAATAGTATATTTTTCTCAAGGTTACTACAATAATACAATTTCATGAGGCCAAGAGAAAGCACCCAGCCATAAACATAGCCTTGCATCTTTGTTCTGATTTTCAATAAAACCCTAGCCAGAAGTGCAATAATAAACATCAAACACTCTTGCAGCTTTTTTTTTCCACCAAGCACTCACATGCAAATTCTCTTCGTGCCAGATAATGACTCTGCTCCTAACCCAGCAGGCAGTGTTTTTAATAACTTACCTAAAGTGTTTCTCAAAATTAAAAAAAATAAGAGAGCAATAAAAGCCAAGACAACAGATAATAAAGTAAAATCGCTTATCTCCATTTACTGCTGTCAGCAAATATTAGAATACCATCAATAGAAGGCTGCTGCTGCTGCTACTAAGTCGCTTTAGTCGTGTCCGACTCTGTGCGACCCCATAGACGGCAGCCCACCAGGCTCCGTCATCCCTGGGATTCTCCAGGCAAGAACACTGGAGTGGGTTGCCATTTCCTTCTCCAGTGCATGAAAGGGAAAAGTGAAAGTGAAGTCGCTCAGTCTTGTCTGACTCTTAGCGACCCCATGGACTGTAGCCTATACCAGGCGCCTCCGTCCATGGGATTTTCCAGGCAAGAGTACTGGAGTGGGGTGCCATTGCCTTCAGCCCCTGGGATTTTGATGAAAAACTAGAAGAAGCAAATGGCAAAGCTATAAAAGAGGTCTCACCTCCCTGGGTCTGTGATATCAGGAAGAGGACATCTATGAGAATGTGTCATCAGGAAGAAGCTTAGAAGCAAAGACATGGCCCCGATTTTAAATAAAGATATTGAAAATGAGGCAGCCAGAGCTCTGGTGTTTATCAGCATGGAGTTCTTCCATCAACCATGGGGACTTTTTTGTTTGTTTTTTCATTTCAGTTCAGTTCAGTTCAGTCGCTCAGTCGTGTCTGACTCTTTGCGACCCCATAAATTGCAGCACGCCAGGCCTCTCTGTCCGTCACCAACTCCCAGAGTCTACCCAAACCCATGTCCATTGAGTCGGTGATGCCATCCAACAATCTCATCCTCTGTCATCCCCTTCTCCTCCTGCCCCCAATCCCACCCAGCATTAGAGTCTTTTCCAATGAGTCAACTCTTCGCATGAGGTGGCCAAAGTATTGGAGTTTCAGCTTCAACATCAGTCCTTCCAGTGAACATCCAGGACTGATCTCCTTTAGGATGGATTGATTGGATCTCCTTGCAGTCCAAGGGACTCTCAAGAGTCTTCTCCAACACCACAGTTCAAAAGCATCTATTCTGCGGCGCTCAGCTTTCTTCACCGTCCAACTCTCACATCCATACATGACCACTGGAAAAACCATAGCCTGTTCATTTATTAAAGATATCATTTGATGCCCAGGGTGGCCAAGCATTCACTAGGCTTTTGGGGTGCAAAGATGAAGAACATACCCTTAAGTCAGTGGGAGACACAGCAGGTAAAGTTGATGCCAACACTGTGTCACTGGAGGGTTATACAGCAGGTGCAGGAGTCCCGAGGAGGAAGGGCAGACTGCGCATGGGTGGGCAGGCAAGCCTTCACAGGCAGGGCCATTTGAGTTGCGTGCTGCGGGGTGAGAAGGGAGTTTGCCCAGTGGTGGAGGCAGGTAAGGCATTTTGGGTGGAAGAGGCAGCATGAACAAAGACGGGGAGGCAGCGGCGTATGTTATGAGGAAAGGACCAGGACTTTGGACAGGTGAGGGCGCCTGTGGGAGGAGGCAAATGAGCAGGGCACCTGTGGAAGCCGTGCGATGTTAGAAGGATGGCAATGTCATCACAGGATGCATGCATTAGGAAGAGTCTTCCTTTGGGGAGTGAGAAGAATGGGCAGGAGGGGGCTGAGAAAGGAGGTAGAGGGGCCTGGAAGGAGGCTGGGCCCGCAGATGGTGAGTGGGGATGGGGACCAGAGCAGAAAGCATGGTTCCCAGAGACTGGCAGGCGAGAGAGGGGCCTGGACTCTGCCGACTGTTAGATGCGGCCATCCTCCTGGGGAGACTGGTTCTGGCATTTCACCGTGTAGTACTGGGGGGAAGGTGAGCAGAGTTGTGGCCTGAGGCAGAGTGCCAACATCCCCAACCTTTGGCCAGAAGGGGAAGAGAAGAAGGAAAGAAGTGACTGGCAGCTCGATGGGCTCAGAAGCAGCCCCTGGCTTTGATTCTCTGGAAGCTGGGCTCCCCTTCACCTGGCGGCAGCTTCCCTCACCCCTTACACCCAGCCAAGGCCCCTGCTGAAGGCCTGCAAGTTCATCCTGGCTCCACAGCCTCCTGGGCATGGAACTTGGGAAAATGCCCAGCCTCTGTCAGCCTGTTTGCCTCGCCTGCAAACAGGGTGACAATCTCACCAGCCTGCTGTGCTGGGGCCATTCAGTAGGATGTCTTACATAGTGCCAATCACAGGTCAGGTCAAAAGCAGAGCACAAGCCTCAGACGTTGCATGGATCGACAAATGGATGGAACAGTAAGTTAATATCCTATAATATTAGTCCTGAAGCTTCAGCTGGGCATCTGCTTCTTTTTGTTTTGTTGGTGTGCTGTTGCTGCTTGTTTCTAGTAACAGGCCTCAGACACCAACTCTTTAAAAACTGCTAGTTTCTCCCTTCTAATTCTCCCCCACCAGTTTTATGTTACTGTGTCCATTTGCCTGGCAGGAATGGTGAGGTCTGGTCCCTCTGCATTGGTTCGTCCCTTGCATTCTGCACTCTCTCCGCTGACTGTGCTCAGGGCCTGGTCCACAGGCCCCCTCAGGATCTTTCCTGTACCTGGACACCCTGCAGTCTGAGTTTGCCCAGGTCAGAGCCTCCAGGGGCAGGTTTTCTGAATCCTGACTCAGGATGTAGTATCAGGGATGGATGCTGAAGCAGTCCCGAAAGATTGGGTGGGGCTCAAGTTGCAACACCCCTGACACTCACTCTATACTGTACCCCCTTCTGAGAACTGAGGACTGAGAACACGTGAGTGGGCCACTGCGACCCTACCCTCCAGGGACCAGAGGTGGAAGGGCGCTGAGGGTCCCACAGAGGCGACAGCACAGTAGTACTCACGACCCCCTTATGACCTGCAGAGCTCAGAGGAGGCAGCAGACTCAGAAAACCAGGGGAGGCATCTCAGAGGAGGTGACCCTATAAGGACGCATAGACAAGAAGCTGGCTGGCACCTTCTTGTCTAAACCACGCATTTGCAAGCTCTTCCAGAGCAAGGCTTTGTCTTGCACCTCTGTGTGTCTCCCAGCAACACATCCAATGCAGCCCAGAGCAAATTTGATAAAGACAAAGATGAAAGGGGAGAAAGGGCAGAAAGGGAGGAAGTCAGGCAAGCCACAGCTGGGCAGGGTGTCATCGAGGTATAGCAGAGAAAATGGGTTATGGAGCCATAGTTCTGGGTTCTTATTTGTCCTTAAATGTCCTCGCTGCGTGGCCTTGCCAGACACTTCACTTCTTTCAGCATCAGTTTCCTCATCCATAAAATGGAGATAATAATAAGAGTAGTGATAATATAATAATAAAAGTGGTACTGATAATAATAACAGTAGTAGTACATAAGCTTGTCGTCAACCTGAAAAGTGGATATAAAGGCATTTTTAACAAGTACTAGGATTATTCATGTTATAACTGATGTGTTGAGAAGTAGCTTAACCAAAAAATACTGCCTGCATTCCCCAAGAGGCAAAGAGATGGCTCCCGGGGTCACTGTAGAGGGCCAGAGGCAGCCCATGGGTTCCGACATTGAACTGGCTACTCTTAGAACGGTTCCTCCAGGTTTTCCCAGCCACTTTCCCAGGAGGAAAAGCCAGGAAAGGGAGGACCAGGTCTGTCTCAACCAACTGTCAAAATCCAGCTAATCAGGCAGGAAGCTAAGAACTTAGGATGAAGGAAAGGCATCTGAACAGGAAGAGAATAAAATGATCATTCGTTGAGATCTAGAGTGCTCCAAGAACTTACACTTTGGGCTATCTCAAGACTGTGTCTCAGTTAACTGGTGAGGAATCAAGAGCTCAGAGAGGTGAAGAGACTTCCCAAGGTCATGAAACTAAGAGGTGACAGGGACATGACCTGAGCTGCCAGGTGAATCTAGTCCCAAAGTACAGGTGTTCCCTAGAATACCTCTCCTCAGCTTAGCACAGCCTCCAAATGTAAGACTCAAGTTTCTTCTCTCAGATGAGCCTGGGGACAAACAGCTCCTTCCATAGCAAAATCAGCTTCAGAAGAAACTCCAGCTCCCAAGACTAAGAAAGAAGGCGGGGCTTCTCTCTGCATGCTCCCATCTTCTCAAAGAAGCCTGATGAACATTCTTGCAAGTCTGTGACCCTCGGCAATGACTGCAAGAGCCTTCATGTTAAAAAAAAAAAAAAATTCCAGGCGACTCTTTCAATCTTTCTCCATTCATCTCTCCCCCTCTGCTCTCTTCTCTCATTCTCTCTCACAGTACAATTGCTATGAGCTGATCTCCCCAGGTCAGATTTGAGCTGTGAAGTCACAAGCTGTTCCACCTCCTCAAAGGTACTGGAATGAGTCAGATGCATCTTTGTCATCCCCATGGTTACTTTGGCCGTGGGTGATATCCTGGAGGGGGCGCCTGGCCATTGTTTATCAGCCTTATGCTCTCTAAAATGAACTGGGAATTCTCTGACTTCAAGCTCCAGTTCGCTAGCCTCAATTTCCATCCTGAGCTCCAGACCAGTTACCTCCAAGGGTGGCCAGACTGCCTCCTCCCCTACCCACCTCTCCCATGGTACCCGGGCACCCTCCACTCAGTGTGTTCCCCACTCCTATCCAGTCAGCCAAGCCAAGCACCCAGGAGCTCCTGATGGAGCCCCTGATTCTCCAACCAGGAACAAGTCCTGCAAGTTCACCTCCAGAACAGCCCACCTGGATGCCCAAGTCCCCCTGCAGCTGACGCTCAGACCCTCAGACTCCTCTTAGTCACCACAAGCCGCCTCCTTAGACTGCGGCATCAACCATCACCCCAGTGGAAACGTCCTCCATGCGGCCCAGGGGGAGCTCTCCTTAAGGAAGTGAAAAGTTGGGCAAATGGATGCTCACAGCTTTACAAAAGCAAACAAATTTGCTCCATTCCTTCCATGGAGGCAGGGCCCTCCACCCATACAAGTGCTGACAAAGGACTGAACCCGAATCCCAGCACCCTTTTTTCCCACCCGCAGGACCAAACGAGTCAAGTTGGGGGGGTGGCTTCCACAGGCCCTGATCCCTGATGAACTACTCATTTTTTCCCGGCTGACTCATTTCTGTTCTAACCCATAGTTACCTACGGCAGGCCGCCTGGATGAACAGAAAGTCCCGGTCACTGGCTAGTGGGGGAGCAGGCTGCACTGCTGCTCTAAGCTAAAGTTCCTCTTGAAAAAAACGGGACTATATCAGCCTCTCAGGGCCCCATGGGCCCCATGATGTGATGTGATGTTTTACCATATGATAAAACAGCTGTATCACCAGAAGTTGCCAACAAAGAGGAGACAAACACAGAACAGCGTGGTCCCAACACCATGGCTGATGATACGGCCACAGATGACATTTTGAGACATTTCTTTCCTCTATATACTTGCGGTTTTTTCATAATTCCAATCATAGAAAACATACAATTTTAATCTCTGCTTTTTTCACTCAACCTCCTCTATAATAAGTATCTGCCCAAATTATCACATGTCTTCATAGCCATCATTTTAAATGATTGCTAAATAAGGATTAATTCCATCAAAAACTGTAACACTCTATTTGGTAAAACGAATAACATTTTTAAATGCTTCTAATTTTTTTCTAATTATTGTAACATCATGCTCTTGTAGAACTGGGAAAGTAGAAGAAAGAAGGAAATATCTCATGAGCCCATAATTCAGAGTAAACTACTCACCCTGCAAAAGTGGTTCTTAAGAAATTGTTGAAAGAGTCAATCCTATGTATGTGGTCTTACATATGGAATCATGAGAAAGTTGCTGAAAACCTAGCATTGTTTCCAATGCTTTGAGTTTACAAATAACACTGCAGTAAACATTTGTGCTCATGAATCTGGGCGTATTTCTGACGATCTCTGCTGCTAGGAGGACAGGTCAGCTTTACCCCCTGGCCTGGTGCCCATACATTGTGCACCAAGACACTCCCATTCTCCCCTCATGGCTACCCACTGGCTCTTGCCGGTAGGTACCTGCATGCAGTTCAGGCCAGGTCCAAGTTCACTGGGCCCGTGCTGTGTGCCAGACACTAAAGTCACAGTCAGAAATAAAAGCAATCCTTGCCCTTTAAGAGGGGTCAACATCCAGGGACGTCCCACATGCTGGGGGATGTACACAGAGGTGCCATCCTTCCTCCCAGGTTCACACACCCAGCTGCTCTAATATAGATTTAGCAGGGAGAAAGACAGGGACAGAAGCAGACCAGTATATGTACCCGCATACATGCTCCAATCCCCAGACAAGCAACCAAGGACTGTTTTCACATCCAAAGCCCTTGAGCCACAGTTGACACAAAATAGCTGCTATTAGTCATGTACTTCATCTGCTTTGCATGTATTCTGTACGTCATCCTCACAGTAACCTTCTGGTATCTCCCTTTGATAAGTGAGGTTTACTGACTTGCTTGGACTTTCCAAGTGGCTCAGTGGTAAAGAATTCACCTGCCAATGCAGGCAGGTGATTTGATGTGGATTTGATCCCTGGGTCAGGAAGATCTCCTGGAGAAGGAAATGGCTACCCACTCCAGTATTCTTGCTTGGGAAATTCCATGGACAGAGGAACCTGGTGGGCTACAGTCTATGGGGCTGGAAAGAGTCAGACATGACTTAGCAACTAAACAACAATAACTGACTTGCTTGTGGCCACATGGCTGGTATGAGGCAGAAACAAGAGCTCAAACCCAGCCAGACTGCTCCAGCATCCTTCTACAGAAACACTTATTCTACTGTCTCCACGGCAGACTGTGCCTCCAAAATATCTTTTAGGTCTCTAATCCGCTCACCATCCTTCTCTAAGCCACTATTAGTGTTTGAATGTGGACAAATGCCGTAGCCCAACAGTCTCCTCATGCTTCCTCTTGCCCACTACACTCTGTTAGTCATGTAAAAGCCAATCTGCTTTTTCCAAAAACCAACTTTAATCATGTCCTTCCTTTACCTGAAGTCCTTCTCAAGTTTCTTCATAAAAACCCAAATTCCTCCATACAGCATTTGAGGCCTAGGATTGTCTGCCCTCTGTCCATTTCTCCTGCCTCCTCTCTGCCTGCTCCCCACACCTCTCCCAGAGCCCAGATTCACTGCCCTTATGCCCATTCGGTGTTGGGTCCAACTCCCCTCCAGCCTCAGGGCCTTTGCACAAGCTGTACTCTCCTCCACCACCTAAGTCCTAAGTGACTTCCCCAGGGTACTTTCCTGAGGTTCCTCCATACATCCTTGCAGAGCAGGTTTCATGGCTCCTTCATGCAATTCATCACAGTGATATATACTCCTCAGTTCTCCTAGTGAACCCTCCACCAAGAAATAGAAATTCAATCATCTAGTTTTTACCACTAAGTCAACTTTTATCTCCCTTTGTCTTTTTTGTATTTGTTGCAATCGCTCACTGTCTACAATTTGCATTTCTTTACACATTTCCATCACATTTCCTGGTGACTGTGATGGAAAGACAGAGGGACAGGGACCAGAAGTAAAAGAAGAAATGAGACACATTTAACAATTAGCAAATTGTCTGAACTTTTCAGGGCAAGAGAGAGGCTAATTCATCCTCAAGAGGCAGAGTTTTGTTATTTGATTAGACTCAGTGACTCATATGCAGTCTTTCTGTTACACCATCAAGACACTGACCGTAAATTCGGCGATTTTCGGCACCCGAAACTTCCCTTTGTTCTTCTGTTCAGGCTGATATTCTGTTCTTGTCTTCACAATCACCTAAAATGATCAACCAGTGTTAGCACACATAAATACTTGGAAGAGTTTTCTGTTCCTTTTTTAGTAACTAGAATTTACTATATATTGCATAAAGATCAGAAAACACACACTTCCTCAAACACACACAAGAAAATTAAAAATTCAAATTATCCATAATATTTTCCCATTCCAACAGAGACAACCGTAGGTGACAATTCTGGTCACACTTTTTCAGATGTTTTTACATGCATATATATGCATTATATTGTATTTATGTATTAGCTATTTATACAAATACATTTTTGTGAAATGGACTGGCACTTCTTTTTATCACACAACACTACACTAACACTTTTTTTCATGTAGACAAATATATGATTTCAGTTTGCCTTTTGATGTCGCTTAATATTTCACTTTATGTGTATACTACAACAGTATTGACCGCTGAACATGTAGGTTGTTTCCACAGTTTGGATTATCTAAGCAAGCTATGATGAACATCTTGTAGCTAAACTTTTGCACATATACTTAATTCCAGTTTAATTTAGAGACTTCCACAAAATAAAATATAAAGGTCTATTGAATCTATTGTATCATCTTATTTTTCTGAAGTCTGAATATTTTGCAGAGGAGGCTAATATCTTTTCAAGATAAGCTGTCAACCTGCCAAGACATTTATGGAACTTCGTCCCACTGTGTAGGCAAAGTTGAAGAAAAAAGAAACTTGACAGATAATCAATAACTATTGCTGATTGCCACGGTGTCATGGGGAACATAGGAGCTGTCTGAGCCTCAGGGTCTCACTTGTAAAGTAAGGACAATGATCATAATCATAACTCCTAATTAACAAGACTGTTTTGAGGGTTAAATGAGATGATAATGGGCAATATTTTTGGAATAATTTATTATGTGCCAGGGCTAGATCAAGCTCTCCATAAACCTTATCCACAAACCACTACTACTTCCATTCTCCTGAAAAGGAAACTGGAGCACAGAGTCGCCAAGTCACATCTCCAAGGTAACACAGCTCAAAGGAAGCAATCTTCTAACTACGACCAGTCTTCTCATTAGAGCTTAAATTAACTGAATTTTCAATGAAAATTTCACCCCAAGTTTTCCTAGAAATGATAGTCAAGTGTATGGACTCCTCCTGCAAGAATTCTATGAAGAATGCTCTTCAAGATCTCTGAGGCATACTGTGGACAAAATACAGCTCAAAAAGGAAGGAGTAGGGGAGGAACTTCCATGATGGAACAGCTCCTCTGTGGCACTTAAATATGCTGGTTAGGGAGGATCTGGGTCCCAGCCCATGGAAAACACCACTCCCTCCCTGACACATAGAATTCATTTGCAGATGTAAATTCTGTTGCTGTGCCCCACTTGCTTTCGATTCTGCTCCTCCAAACAATAAAAAGTGATCTCTGGCTTCCTTAAACAAAGAAACGATACAGTCAAACAAGGGTGAGGGGTTTGGGGGGAGAATGGAGTCAAGGAATGTTCAATTTTCTTCTATCTCTTGCTCTAAAGAAGAAGAAAACAGAAGCCTCCTTGCCACTAGTGAAAAAATATCCCTCATGCTTTGCAAATGTACTGTACAGCAGGCACTGGGCACTTGATTCTGTGTTGTGGGGCAGATACTGACATTGTCAATATCGTAGGGAGATGAAAGATTGCACAATGTGTTTGAATCCCAACTCCAGCACTGAGCCTTCTGTGTCTTGGTTTTCTCATCCATTAAATGGGAAAATAACCATAACTGCCTGGTTGGGTTTTTAGGAGGCTTAAATGAGTCAATATAAATCAAGCACTCACATCGTTTATTCAATAATAAATGTGTTTTTGAACACTGCCTCTGAGTGCTGCCAAATGTTTTTACAATAGATGTCTGAAGCAGATGTAGTTTGGGCCTGGCTTGTACATGACAACCTGTAGGTCCTCCCTATCCAGCCCTTACAGAACAACACAAGGATTTCTCAAGAATGATGCTCTTCAAGCATGGTCTAAAAAAGGGGGTTTTCAAGGATGGATACAGTTTTTCTGAGTGAACAAGCCAAGACATTTTATGCAAAGTGAACCACAACACATCCCTTCTCCTGGGGATCTTCCTGATCCAGGAATCAAACTGAGGTCTCCTGCATTACAGGTGGATTCTTTACCAGCTGAGCTACCAGGGAAGACCTCTAGAGATGGCTGTGTGGCCTCCACAGGCTAGCTGTTTCTATTAGAAACTCACAATATTCTGGGAAGGGCCAAATGAAATATGCTGGTGTTTTGTGAACTTAAAAGATACTCTACAAACTGTAATGATTAAAAACTGTTGGGATAGCACTAGATCAACTGGCATGTTATGAAATGCATAGAAAATTTATATGTCTGATCATTTTTAAAAATATTTACAAACTGGGAATTATAATTTCTTCTCCCAATTTTTCATGTTATATGTGTGTATATGTCTGATGTGTGCATGTATATGTAAATATATTATAATACAACTCAGTATCTATTTCTAAGCTTAGTGAATTTCCTGGTCAGTGTGCTATGTAACCCATAAAACTCGGGGCAATAATTGCCTTTGCCTTTTACGCTAGACAGCATTCTAAGATAGTCCCCAAACTTCCCACCCTATCCCCACCCCCATATAATCTCTTTCCTCAAGAGTGTGGACAGCACCCATGAATCTGATGGCACAGTCACTCCCATGAGTATGTTATGCTATCTAAAACTCCATCACAGTGGACTGGAGAGAGATGCTCCTTCTGGCCTTCAAGAACTAAGTCAACATGTTGGAGAGGGCTATGCAGCCAGTGCCTGAGGGTGGACTCTAGGAGCTGAAAATGATGCCGGTTGATAGTAAGGGCATGCAAGAAAATGGTACTTCAGTCCTACAACCACAAGTAACTGAATTCTGCCAATAACCTGCGTGAGCTTGGAAAAAGACCCCAAGCATCAGGTAAAATGCAGCTGACACCTTGACTTCAGAACTGTGAGACCCTTCTGAGCAGACAACCTACCTAAATTGTGACTGGATTTCTGACCTATAAAAGCCTGTGAGGTTTCTGACCTATGAGGCAATCAATTTGTGTTGTTTTGAAGTACTAAAGCTTTGGTAACTGGTTACATAAAAACAGAAAAACCAAAATTCCTTCCCACATTAAAAAGTCCATCTCAACCATCTCTTAATTAGACTTCTTCATTTCTAGATCCTTAGCCATCAGACTTATCTCAAGCATCACACATCAAATGTCAAGAAGCATTTGCTGCTTAGTCTTCCCCTCTGCCCTTCTATTTTATAGACATCTTTCTCAAAACTTCTCAAAGAGCTCTAGACCATTTATATCATCCCATGTAAATTTAAAAGACCTCATGCAGCAGTCAACATGTTGAGACAGGGACAAAACTAAACAAATATTACTGCTGAAATGAAACAATGAATAACCATTACAGGCATATCATTCTACTATAATTGCCATAATAAATATATAGTATCCCAATTACCATTTACAGTAGTAAGAGGGATGCTGAGTTTAGGCAGAGTTGCGGTCATAGCCCTCCACATCCTGCTTTGCCTTGAACACCTAAGCGATGTTGCTTATGCTCTGAATGAGTTTCTAATGAAAACACTTCTTTTGGCTTCAGAACACTTCCCAAACCACCAGGTTCAAACTAGGCCAGCAGACAAGGGGACCCCTGACCCTATGTCCATCCTCAGTCATCTGCTCCTCCCTTGAGCTAAGCCATACTTTCTCCAAAAGCAATCCAGGTAATATTTTACCTTTGCCCCAAGGAAATATTAGCTTACTAGAACCCCTTCTTCACATCAAAAGCAGGTCTTTGCCTATTTGCCTGGAACAAATGGGCAGTCCCCTGGACTGGTCTTTTTTGACCTCTCAGTTATATCTGACAGGCTTGCTCACTCACTCCTCCATAAAGTCCTCCTCCCAGGTCCATGGTCCTCTTCCTGCTCACTGACCATCCCTCCTCAGTTTCCTCCTCAAGTCCCACCCACTCTGCTTAACCTCTCAGCATTAGAATCTCTCAGGGTTAGGTCATGGGATACTTCTTTCCTACAAATTCCTTCTGAAGGTTCTTACTCCTATCACTTCAAGCTCCATCTTTATTCTCATAAGTCTCAAAGTTACATCTCCAACTCAGACCCTATTCAGCATTCAGATTACCCTACTGGATGTCTGCCCTTGCACAGACACACCTGAATTTATCATGTCCACAGCAAAGCTCTTGGGTACCTGACTCACCTTCTCCAACCATCTTGCCCTTGACATTCTCTTCCTTGTGTAATCCCTAGCTAAGAAAATAGCAGCATGATAAGCCAGTTTATGTCAAGTCATATACAGGAGTCTCTCACGATCCCTCCCTTCCCTTCAGTCTCCAAATCCATCCCACCACTAGTCTCAGCTTCCTCAAAACTTTCTCTCAAATAGACTCATTTGTCCAATTATACTGCCCTAGTCCAGAGCATCATCCTCTCTCCATGAACGTTTGCTCTGACCATCTTCCTTGCTTCCATCCTTGACTCCCAAAATCCAAATAAAAAGAGCTTTCTAGACTAAGAGAGCATCAGCCAGCAAACATTCAGAAGACACCCAGGAGGCTGGCCCTGGGAGGACCACAAAGACGTAGTTTTGAGTGGACGGGGAACAGAGCGGGTGATGGGAGGGGTAAGCCGAGGCTCTGCATGCCTTGCCTCGCATATTAAAGATGAACTCGAGAGCAGTGAGGAGCTAAGGAAAGTTTGCAAACCAGAGGATGGCTTTCCAGGCATGCATCACAAGTAGAGGAGAAGCCTCTGGCACAATGGAGACACACTGGAGAGATGCAGAGAGCAAGAAAAAACAGCCCTCCAGTTACTGGAATCAGCCAGCTATTGGGCATGTCATGAAGCGTGGTGTGCTGTTCCCGTGGACTGGCGCCAGAAACAGATCCTTTCTATAAAAGGAGACATAGTAACAGTGACTTTTTTTAGTGCTATGAAGGAGAAAGCATAAGAAATGTTATCCAATCATTATTAATTGTACCTTGGAGGAATCAGCTTGTTTATGCAAAGAAAGAGAGAAAAGAGAAAACAAATTTGCTAAAAAGGTTCTATTTTCTGCAGTTGAAAAAAAATGGAGCAAAATGGAGCTCTGAGCTGCTTGATTAATAACAGAAATGTAATGAAAATGTGGGGAGACAGGAGGAAAAATTCTTTCTACTCGTTTTTATTAAAAGTGGGGTTTTATAGAGACTTGGAAGAATGAAACTCCTGGTTTTCAAATATCATTTTGAATTTAAGCAAAGAAATAAATTTGTTCTCTTTTCATATCAATACATCAGTCCCTATTGTTCTGTTGGCAGTTGATATGAAGAACATAATTTAATATAATTGGCATTGTGAAAATGGGATAAATTATTCATCCCAAAAGGACCCCTTGTCTGGATATATTCCCCCTTCGCTGGCAAGGCCAGATAATACATGGTGGTTCAGATGGTGCAAAGTACAGATTATAAAAATTTAAAATACTACTTCCCAGGATTATCAATAATGAAGAGGTTCCCACACGAGGAGGCCCTAGGATTGGCAGGAACAATAAATAAAAGTGTAGAAGTGCTGACAAGGAGCATAATTGTATTTTTTTGAGCTGGACTGTCACAGGCCAGAAATAGATCTAAGCCATCCCTTTCAGCTCATTCTTGCAGCAAAGAGAGAAGTTAGGAGCAGGACAATGAACAGCTAGCCTCTGAGCACCTCCTGTGTGCCAGACACAGTGCTACTCATGTGTACTTATAAAGTCTCATACCCACTCCCCCACTTATAGCATTCTCTCTGACCCTCACATCTCTCCTTTAAGATCGCTATTATTCCCATCTTTCAGACAAGGAAATTTAGCCTCAGAGACTTCAGTCATTTGCCTTTGATCAAATGACAGGTAAGTGGTCAAGCTGGTATTCAAGCTGAAGAACATGATGCTCTTTTCTATAATTTTTAAGGTACCTGCTATGTGCCTGGCACTGTACCAAAAGCTTTACATCCTATATTTCAGCCAATCCTTTCAATCACTCCGAGAAAGGAGAGAGTATCCCCATTTTACAAGAGCCGGGGTCTCAGGGAGCAGAAATGACTGCACAACCTCACATAACCACTAATGGGCTAAGTCAAGGCTTGAGCCTGGGCTTCTGGCTCAGATCAATTGCCACTAGTAATGTCATCATTCAAAAATCATAGCGCTCAAACTCTGATCCTGTGGCACCCGATGCTCTATAAATGCTATTGAATGAATGCACAAATGAGTGAATCCTGCACCCAAACAGAAAGGTGAAGTTACCCCAGTGGGGCCTGGGTACATAGCTGGGAACCTTCTTCCATTTACCACCTCACTTCCCAACTCACAATCCATCTCTTTGCGTTTAAGTCTCTCCCTGGGCCCTTGAAGTTTGGCACTAGGCCCAGAACACAAGTAAGATATTGGTGTTCAAAGAACATTAGTGGTAGTATTGTCCAATCCCACCAATCCACAGATGGGAACATGGAAGCCCAGAAAGGGGAAAGGATTTGCTGCAGGTCACACAGCCAGGATTCTAGTATGGACCTGCTGACTCCCAGTCCAGGGTGCTTTCTGTGGGTTCAAATCTCTTTTCCTTGCTGGGCCTTTGATTTCTCAGGGCAGAATGGAATACTGGCCATGAAGGAAGCATATGGATGGACTAGCCCGGTAAGTGTATGACTCTTCAACTCTATGACAAGGCAAATAGCTGGGGAAGATGAGGGACTCTTCATTGGGTCCTACAGGGACTGCCAGCTCCTGCTCTGAGCAGAGGCTAGTTGCCCAGGCTGGAGTCCCTACAGCAAGGTCCATAGCTCTGCCATCCAGACCCATCCTCGACAGGGCAGAAGCCCAGCGCACCTCACAGTTCAACCCTTCTTGCACCCCTGTGCACTCCAGGAAAAACGATCCTGATTATGGGACTGAATTGATGATGATGATGGTAACAACAACCATAATAACAACCTTGCATTAAGCACTTACTCTGTGCCAGGTACTGTGATAAACATTTGACATGCTTTTTCTCGTTTTACCCTTTAAACACTTCTTAAAGTAAGATATAACTGTCCTCATTTTAACAAGAAAACAGAGGGACAGAGTGGTGAGTAAACTTGCCCAGGGTCACACAGTAAGTAGGTGGTAGAATTAGGATTCGAATCCCAACTGCATTGTTACAATGCATGTGCCTCTATATAGGCCACCCTTTACTTGCAGGGGCACTGGCTCACTCCACAGTGGTCTCCCTATGTGTGAACAGAAGCAGGTAAAGCACTTCAGCTCTCTGAGATTGTTTTGCCACCTGTGAAATGGAGGTGATTTTTTTTTTTAAATATACAAAATTTGATATATTCTCATGGTAAAAAAATAAGTATGAAACTTGTAGAATTATATATATATGTACATATAGTCTTTGAATGGGCCCCAACCACCCCATCTGTAGTCCTAACCATTCGATGGTTTCTTGTGTGTCTTTTCAAGACTGTTTTATGAGTTATAAGAATGAAACATACACCCATATTTCCACACATGGGATTACTCCATGCCACATTCTTCAAAGTGGTTTTAAAGGAGCAATGTGTCTGTTGCTTTTTCCACATTAGCACAAACACAAGCAAATCTGTCTCATCCTTATAACAATTGCTTATTTTTCCACATCCATGCACTAGGGTTTATGTAACCACTTCAATCTCATGGAACATTTGTTTAACCACTCCAATCTCCACATACATATATGCCTTTGGAGATTCAAAAAATATATCCATAGGATAAATTTCTGCACCAGTAGCAACATACCAGTCAAATGGGATATACAGTTTTAATTTATAAGTAATGTCCAAATACCCTCTAAAAACCACTGCATCAAATTATATAACCAAGCGGAGTGCAACAAGAAGATCTGCTTTCCCTTAGCGTTAGCAACACCAGGCATTATCACTTTTTTTTTTTTTTTTGCCAATCACATATGTATAATGTTATGTTCCATTTAAAATTATTATGTTTTAAATTATAAAGAATTGTTACCCTGCTTATTGGTCACTTTCTGTCTATTTGTTGGAATCAGCTAGTCAGAGCCTTTGCCCCAATTTGGGGTGATGCACAATCTGTCTCTTGTGAACCCCTAAAGAGCAGAACAAGGGGACTCTATCAGCCTGGAATCTGCAGGGATGTGCATTTTCTGCTTCCCAGGGAAAGGCTGATGGTTCTCTGATCCTGTGTATCAGGGACAAAAATAAATCCTCTGGTGAAGCCACGACAAAGACCAAGAAAGCACGCAGGACTCAGTGACAGGAGAAGCATCTCCTTTGCCCAGCATCTATCCAGATCTGCCCCGTCGAACCCCTGAACCTCCACGTTGAAACCCCATCCTTCTCAGCAAGTTTTGCTTTTATAGTCATCCTCCAAAAATGTCACTTTTGGGAGAACATAGTCTGAATAACCAGGGAGAGAAAGGAAACTGTCAATGAGCCCCACGTCTGTGTCATTAGACAATTTTCACTTGTTTCCTCATAGTAACCCTATTAGGTAGCTATTACGCTCATTGCACAGCAAGAAAACAAAAAAAAGCCCAGCGATACCAAGCAACTTGCCTAAAGCCACACAGCACATGAATAGTTTAGCTGAAATTTGAATACAAGTCTCGAGGACAACATAGCACATGTGGTCTACCACACAAAATGTGAAGTGTGCCAAACATTAATAATACACCTTTTAATGTCTGCATTCCTTTCCTCCCACAAGCAGGTGAGCCAACCTCCTGTGGGACGTGTAAAGATTCAGTAATCAGTAGAAAGGAAAGGAACAAACTGCCTAGAGCCTCGCAGCTGGCTTTGCTGAATACATGATTCATCTGGGCCTTTGCCAAGGAGGGTTGTGCCTCTCTGGCTTGCTTTCAGGGGACTAACCATCCTTTAGCTGGCATTTCCCAGACTCCTGGGTGCAGATCTTGGCTGCATTGTTTTCTTTTGGTGTGTTCTAGGATAGTATTTTACTTCTCTGAGCCTGTTTTCATATGGACATAGTGGTCATGATGTCATAGAGGAGTCGTGCAGTTACCTGGGTTATCGTGGTCACTTAAATAAACCAAAGGCACATCCTGGAATTTGGTATCTACAGACTAATGTTCCAATTTCTCAAGAGCTTGCTCCCATGGCATGGAGAGAGCTACCAAACTGCTTAGATTTAAGTGGATTAACTAAGCCTACCTTTACACTAGGCAAGGGGCCGGGGATCTCATTCAGCCATCATTTCCCACCATATGCCAGAACCAAGGCTACAAACATGAGACAGAGCCAGGACCCTCAGGCCTAGTGGGAAAAGCTCCGCAGGACTGACCCAGCACTGTCATAATCCATCCATCCATCTCCCCATTTCTGTTGCCGATCACAAACACAGCAGAGACTTTCTAGTTGGTCTCCTGCCCTCCGCTCTTTTCTTCCCCGACTCATGGAGGGGAGGGTGCAGCTAGAAACCCAGTAGCCTCTATTTGGGGAAAATTTCTCTGGTGCTGCCTCACTTGAAAGATGGATGGGAAGAAAAGAGGAAGAAGAGACCAGGCCGTAGGGTAGCCCACAGCAGCCAGAGGAATCTTCCTAAAATAGAAATCTGATTCTGTTACTCGACTTCTTTAAACCCCTTCCAAAAATGTACCATGTGAACTGGTGTCCACTGCGCCTTGTGTGCCCCATCTGCCCCCCTCACTCAGGGCACCCAGGCAACTCGACCTCTTGACTGGCCTTCTCATCCCCTCGGGGCCTGTCGACATGCTGATGCCTCTGCCTCTACTCCCCTTACCCACCCATCCTCCAGCTTTCAGCCAGGGCTCCTTCTTCAGAAGGACCTTCCCTGACCACCGTTCCACCATAATTGACCACCGTTCCACCATAATTAAGCCCTCTGAAGGCTTATCCTTTACAATCTAGCACCTTACTCTTTCCTTAATAGCCCTTCTTGCAAGTTGCATCTCTGAACTTCTATTTGTGTGCTGGCTTGTTTGAAGACCCTCTTTCTCACTGGGACTAGAAGCTCCATGAAACCAATGATCATGCCTGACTTTTCCTGGCTATGTATGTGTAGCCTAACATAGTGCCCAGCACGTAGAAGGTGACCCATAGAAATGCTGGATGAGTGAATGAAAGAATGAGTTCCTGCCTTCCAGCATAGTAAGTATAACCTTAGCTATAATTATGAGTGGCCAGGAAGGGTGTCCAGGAGAGCTGCCATCTGAACTGGGTTTAGAGCTCCCATGACCACTGGCTTATCAGACCGGAAAAGGGACAAGCAGGCCATTCTGGGCAGAAGGAATGGCCTAGGAAAGAAGGAGGGAGCAAGAAACACCTTGGAGAGGATGGAAAATTCCAGGGCTGGTTTTTCAACCTCAGCACTGTAGACATTTTGGGCAGGACAATTCTTCAGAGGCGGCATTTTGTGCATTGTAGGGCATTTACCAGCATTTCTGGCCCAAAGCACCACCCTCCCCAATTGTCACAACCAAAAACTGTCTCCAGACACAGCCAAATGTCCCTCTAGCATGGAGCGGAATCACCCCCTGGTTGAGAGCAATGGCTCGAGGTAGTTCTGCCATGCTGGTGTTCAAGGTACAAAGTGAGAAGTGGTAGGAATGGGAGCCAGCGGGGCAGATGATGGAGGACCTGGAGTGTCAAGGTCAGGATTTGAGGACTGTACCCTGTGGGGAGGACTGGAAATGCTTTCCAAGGGAGAAGGACTCATCACACCTCTGGGGGCACTACCGCAGGTGTGGTGTGCAGGACTGATTAGAGTGATAGAAGAGGTGGGACAACAGGCACGAGGTCTCCGCTCCTAAGGCAGGCACAGCTCCTCCAGCACTGGGGAGGGAGGGAGCGCTGGAGGCCGTGATGCTCTCTTTCCAGGATAGCCCCAGGCCTCACCTGCAGGTCCAAGAGAGCACAACGAGGAGCCTCAGCCAGGAAGGAAGGAATCAGAGTTTGAGGAAGCACTGCCTGGGGTGGGAAGTTTCTCATTATTGATGGCAGCAAGGTGCAGAAGGGGAAACTGAGGTGCCAGGGGCATGGGCTTCCAAACTCAGCTCTTCCACTCTCTCTGTGAAGCTTGGGCAAGTCTATTGATCTGAGCCTCGGTTTCCCCACCAGTGGAATGTGGGCACGAACGCCCACCTCATAGCGTTGCTGGGAATATTAACTGAAGCAATAGCTGTGAATGCCCCACACAGCCCATTTCTAGCCCAGAGCAAGGGCTTCAGACATACTCATTCTCTCCACTTAGCCTCCAAAACCTTTCCCCCAGAAGCTCACATTCCACACTAAGAGTATTCAGTGGACAAATCTAGAAATAATTGTCTGTATTACATGCCAAAGCACACTCTGCATTTTACATTTTCAGGAAGAAAACTCATGATATTGGGATCTAATATACGCCTTTCTGATAACCTTTTTAGCTTTAAACCCTCACCATCTGGCTGGACCTAATGAGAGAGCTGACAAATGTGTCAGAACTCTCCTCGCCTTCTCTAAAGCCCTGTAAGGGTGAGTCCCCCTCTACCCACGAGGAGGCTGAGGCTGAACCAGCTGGGCCCCTATTCCTGCTGAGGTGGAAGTTTCTAGAACAGCACTGCCTGGGCTCTGGGTTCCCCAGGCTTTGCCAGGAGGCTTATCAACTCTGGGATTTGGGAAGTGACTTTTCCACCATGCCTGAGTTTCATCATCTTTAAAAACTGGATTAAAGGAGCAACTCCTTTATCAGATCCTATTAACTACTGAAAGGATGAAAGAAAATTCTAGGTTTGTGTGCATGTGTGTACTTCTGACTTACAGTCTAGCATAAGTAGCACATGAAAATGATCATTATTATTCTCTTATGGTTAGTTTTGTGCCAGGCACTGTATATATAAGGCCACATCTAACACTGCCCTGACTATTATGAAGTAGGTGTGATCCCCCACTTCACAGAGGACACTGAGGCCCACCTGGTATGAAGACTCTGTCAAGAACACCTGCCAAAGTCTGTGAGGTGCCCCTGGGGGATGTGTCCATTCAAGGATTTTCACCCTTCAGGATGCACTGGTTTCCCTTTCCACGCATGCAAGTCCATAATGTACTTATCTTCAGGCTTTGGGACAGTTTTTTTGGCACATCTGGACTAGCTCAGTGGTTACCAGGCACATTTCCTGTCTCAAGGAGAGGAAGAAGTCCTTGGAGGTGGGAAA
Source organism: Giraffa tippelskirchi (assembly GCF_054371585.1). NCBI lineage: Eukaryota > Metazoa > Chordata > Mammalia > Artiodactyla > Giraffidae > Giraffa > Giraffa tippelskirchi. The sequence continues at coordinate 112,320,445 of NC_137282.1, forward strand.
TGGGGTGAGGAGTAAGGGGTGACAGAGACCATGGTATCTCTGGATGACCCGCAGGTGTGTGTAGAGTTAAGAGAAGAGGTAACCTCACCACAGTCCCTTTTCCTTGCATGCCTCTCAGGGACGTATAGATCCTTGAGACTAAAGGGGAAAGATTTTTCCTAAAACTTCGCAAAACCTTGAGTGAATATCCCCTCTGCTTCTCCTCAATTTCCACTACATCTGCGATCAAATTCCAGCATTGCCACTTACTCCTCTGTGAGTTTGGATAAATCACCAAATTTCTCTGATCCTTCTCCACCTTTTGCCTGCTTACATGGATGGATGTATAATCCCCGGGTAATGGGCATCTAGCACAGTGGTTCTCAACTGTGGCAGCACATAGGAGTCCACCTGGGAAGGTTTAATTAACAGTGATGCTTCGGTCTCACCCCCCAGAGATTCTGATATAATTGTTCCGGGGTGTGGCCTAGGTATCAAGATTTTCAAAGGTTCCCCAGTTAACTCTAATATACAGTACAAACTGAGAACCTCTGCTATACAGGTAACTAATATCCAATTAATATTACTCCTTCACATTTTGTTAGCGCTAACTCCCTTTTAGCAAATTTTATTTTCAAAAGGCCTTATCAGTTTCTCAGGATGGCTCACTGATTCTTTATTTCTGGAACCCCTATACATATTTTCATATTGACAACCTCTGCACTTTCAAAACAGATGACTCAACCCTCAGCCAATCAGCCAGGCCCTTGATCTAGCTTTGGCTTCTCTTCTGTTCACTGGATAGAGCCAATTGGTTAAGACACACAATGCCCTCCTGGAGATGTCAATGAGAAAAATCAAACAAATGGAATGATCCATTGTTCACTCTTCAGCTAGGGAACTGCATCATTTGCCTCCTAATCTATCTCTTATGGCATGCAAAAGCTCACATTATAAAACCCCAAGTTCTCTCAGAGGGATCTTTATATCACTTCTCCCACCTGTGTTCATAGAATAACTCCCCCACTTTTGTATAAATGCTCATTCTTCATGGACTACTCCCATGTCAGGAGATGTGCCATCAGCCAGTCACTCATTTCCAGCCACGCCTCCCCAAAAAACACTCTATTCCAGTCATGCTATTTCCCAAAAGCTCTCCATGCTTTGCACATTTGTGCCCTTTGCCTTAAATGCCTTTCCCTCCAATGGCCTACCTGGGAGGATTTTACTCACCTTTAAAAGCCAAATTCAAATGTTCCCCTCTGCAGCTGACCTAACCTATCCTTCCAGTTCCCTCTCTGCCACAACAGAATTTAGTTGTTTCCACTCCAGTGATCTCACAATCTTCGTAACGCTCAGGCATTGCGTTTACCATGATGCTTTATATTAATTTAAGTCTTATATTGAAGAGGGATTTTGTAATGTATGTTTTTATAACCAACTTCCAGGGTAGGAACAGGGCTTTAGCAGGTGCAAACTAAATGCCTGTTGGACTGCATCTAACTCTCTGTCCTCAGATTTGTAGCAGTCAATTTTTAAAACACCTTCCCAGAATAATCAAGACCATTTTCTTTTTCATGAAATCTAGAAGCTTATTAGTATTCATCCACTATGATAAAACTTTTAAAAAGAAATGTCAATTTTTTTGCCTATGTATGTGAACAAAAACATGAACAAGCACTTACCATAAATCTGAAACAACATAAGAGGTGTCATGCTCTAGAAGGCATAACTACATTTTACAAGAAAGGGAACATACTTGGCTGGTAAGGGAATGAAAGGGTTTGAGAGAGGTGGGATTTTTTTTGCTGCTTTATTTCCTGAGATGAGGGGAGCACGGGGGCTGCTGATGGGGACAGGAGCACCTGCTTTACCTTTTCCGGAGCAGGCAGCTGTAAGTGATTCACCTCCAGGGGAGTGATGAGAGGGACGGTCTGGAAGCCGTCCTCAACTGAAGGTGGCTTGGCTCCCTTCTCACTGGGGTTACTGTTCAGCTTCACCATTCTGACGCCTTTCTTCCCAGACCTAAGACGAGCAGTAGAATTCTAGTTACAGTGGGAAGAGAAGCAGAAAAGAGACGGCTGATGACGGAGAAGACAGCACTGTCCTCCACAGCTCCACTCTGGCGGCTTCAGTGTGGGCATCAGTCATCACTCTTCCGCTAGATTTCCTGACATGATCCCTATTATCCAGGAAAACTTCTTTAATCATCAAGAAATGCCACCTGCCTATGGCACTTACCAGCTTTCAAATTTGAGAAACTCAAGGAAAATTCCAGTCTTACACACAAAATATACAACCTTAAAAATATAGCCAAGACACTAGAGCTAACATAATCACATAATCTCAGTGGAAAGCTAATTCTTAGTGAAAAAATAAATCCTACTATTCTGGGTCATCCTGCAGTATGATAAATTTCACCTTACCGTCTTCATTGCTATCTTATTATATTGTGTTTTTTTCCCCATTAATCTCCCTAAAATACAATAAATACATTCAATGCCTCTATGTGTAGTACACCCTTTTACACAATATGTAGGTTTTACAGGAGATACAATTTCTTAAAACAAAAAAGGACTGGCTTGAACCTGATCCTGTTAGTCAGCCATGGAATGCCTCCATTTCCTCAATAGCAAAGGGCCATTTTTTTTTTTTTTTTGGTTCCATGGAAAGTTAGCAACCCCCGTATGGCAAGATTGCCAACTAAATAAACAAATCACATTTATTTCTTTCCAGCTCCCTTGGAAGTCAGACGGTGTACCCACCCCACCCTCAGAAGCCCAGCACAACTGAATTTTTCTTGTCAATCCTGCTGATTGGAACGTTATTAGACAAAATAGGGTTGTTGTGGGGGTGAAAGGGATGGGCAAGGGTTGGAGGATATTGGGGAGTGGTTATAGCAAAAACAAATGCCTACTTACTGTGCAGCACTCCTGGGGGTCAGAGCAGATCCAAACCAGTTTGCAGAGGAGGAGGACGGCCAGGAGTCCTCCCTCCTTAGCCGGAGCTTGTGGTGCTGAAAGGACAGCGCCTTGCGTGCGTCTGGATTGGGAGCTTCTGCGAGCGAGGCGCCAGCGAGCGGGCTCCTGGCAGCTGCCTGCCCGCTCGCTCGCTCGTTCGCGCCCCCTCCCACCGGGAAACGGGCTCCCACACCATCTGTCATCTGGCACCACCTGCTGTTTCTCATGCATGGCCACAACCACAGCATGGGACAAAATGGTTTCAAGAAAGTGGGAGGGATTCTGGCCATTAAAAAAGAAGAAGAAGAAATTAATAAGCACCGTATTATTATACAAGCAATCCTTGAGCCTTTAGAAAAACTGGAGAGGCGGCATATTCATTAGGAAAAGGGACTACTCCGAAGATTTTCCAGGACAATATTATGAAACACAGAATTGTTCAGGACTTAACACCGTGCTCTGACCTGTGTATGGAAAGGAGAACTAATATTTATTGAGTATCTCCCATGAATTGGGCCCCTTTCCAGGTTATTTCAGACTATTTCTCTCATTTGCAAATTGTGATTTCTAACAGTGCCTACATGATGGGGTTAGAGTGAAGTGTGAATGTGATAACTTGCAGAAAGCATTCAGCTCAGAGCAAGGTGCATGACTAGCAGTGCATAAACATAAGCACCTTTTCTCACAATGCTGTGATCACGCAGGTCAGCTAAGGTCGCAGAACTAACAGAGCACCAGGTATTTGAACCCTGATCCACTGCTGTCAAAGTCTGTATGCAGTCCACATTACAGAGCTTTTAGGTTGGTGTCTGGAATCAGAGAGGGAAAAGTGCTGGAGTCAGTTCTATGAAGTTCCAGCTGTGGGGACATTTTGAATTCACTCTCCAAGCCTTTTTTTTATCTCTGATGTGGGTATAATAACATCTCCCTTGCCAAGCGGTTGTGAATATGAGAAGATAGTGCACTCAAGGAAACCCCTTTCAGCTCAGGGACAGAGTTCTGAATGGTTGAATTGTTTCATCCCTGGAGATTGCTCTTACATGCCCTTTCAATCCTCTGAGGTCAAGACTGTTTCCACTAGTTTCTCCCAGACGTATCCACATCACCATTGGCCATTCATTCCCAGCTGTAATGCTATTTATGATGTACTTCATAAGGTCTTGGTGTAAGTAACAGCATCCTCTTTCACTGTCAAAAGTATCCCAGCTTGCACGATAAATTATTTGGTCACCTTGGTTGGTGTTCACATATGGATCATAGCATACACTCTCCTAGTTAAAACACCAGGAGAAAACACATATATTACGTGTACTGTTTAGGAATGAAGTGGGTGTGTGTGTATGTGTGTGTGTGCATGTGTGTTTGTGTATAGAAAAAGAGATGTTTCTGAGACAATAGAGGCTACGTTGTATCAGAGTTGAGTAGGACACTTCTATTAGTAGAAGAATGCATACATAGGAGAGGGAGGTATTCCAATAAATGTGAGCCCTCCACTCCCTGCTTTTCCAAAGACCTGGGTGATTTTCAGCTGCAGGCACTAAGGACAACAAAATGGAAACAACTGTGGACACTTGTACTTGATCTCTTACTGCTGCCTCCAACGGAGAAGGAAGTCCCTGTAACACAGCTTTTGACAGATTCACAAGCAGGAAACCACAGGTCCTGAGAATTTAGCAAGGTCCAGGATCAGGGCCTGCCTCATGTAAAATCCAGGATTCCTGATATTTGAAGCCAGGAGAGAGGGTGTAGAAAGAAATAGGGGGCTGGAGTGACGCAAAGAAGCCCCTTGTTGGAGAATGATATGAGGGGTGCTTAATATAATGGACAATTATTCTCTTGTAGAGCCCTGGAAAAGATGTTTGACAACTGACAACAAAAATAATGACATTTTGTCATGAGGTTCTCCAAGTATGTATACGTAGGTGTAGTATATAAGACAATAAGTGAAGGGTAAAGGAACAAATCTGATGGTATTATTTCTGTATCCCACTTGAAGTGGTAAAGTACTGATTCCAATTAAGCTGTAAAAATTTAATTATGCTTATCGTAATCCCTAGCATAACCAAAATATACAAAGGTAAAGTCCAAAATGTGATATATAAGTTTAAATGGAATATAATTTTTAAAAAAGTTCAAATAGCCCAAAAGAAGGCAGGAAATGGAACACAGAGGTACTGGGTCAGGCTTTTGGCTTTCAGCTCAGAGGAAGTCACAGTGCAACTTTCTTCTCTCCTCCCACATCTGGGTTTATCTGACACCAGCTGCCTCTGTCATGCTGGCCAAGTCTGACCCCAATGAGATCAAAGTCATGAAACAGGTTCAACAGTGAAGTCAGTATCACATCTTCCCTGACCCCCAAGATCATCCTTCTGGGTCTGTCTCCAAAAACAATGTTAGTGATGACATCACCAAGACAACCGGTTACTGAATGGGTCTAAGGATTACAGAGAAACTGACCTGACTCAAAAGAGACAGGTGAGATTAAATCTCAGCTCTGTCACTTGTTATATTTCTGATTTTAGGTAAAAGTTACCTAACCTCTCTATGCCTCAGTGTCCTCATTGTAAACTGAGTGTCCTAGCAATAATTCACAGGATCATTATAAGGATTGGGTAAGTATATTTATATATATGTATTTATATATATGGGCTTTCCTGCTGGCTCAAATGGTAAAGAATCTGCCTGCAATGCGGGAGGCCTGGGTTTGATCCCTGGGTTGGGAAAATCCCCTGGAGGAGGGCATGGCAACCCACTCCAGCATGCTTGCCTGGAGAATCCCCATGGACAGAGGAGCCTGGTAGGCTACAGTCCACGGGGTCGTGAAGAGTCAGACGTGACTGAGCGACTAAGCACGGCACACACACACACACACACACACACACACACACACACACACTGCATAGAACAATACCTATAAGTGAAAAACAAGTATTTATTCTTATTATTCAATTATTAGATAATCATTTTTATAACTAGCTTTCAGGGCTTTTTTTTAGTTTTATAACCTATCAATTTATTTTTAAAAATTATTTTCTTATTCTTTACTCCCTTATTTTTATCCCATTTTTCTGTTTTGAGCTTCCTCAGATAAATACCTAGTTTTGATTTGTTTTCTTTCTGTTTTATAATGAAAGAAACTAATGCTATTACTTTAATGTATCTCTGATTAGTGATGCTTTTTATTATCCTCCTTCAAATAGTATATAACTGAGTATTTGCTTCTTTGACTCAAGTCATTCAGTAATAGAGTTTAGTTTCATTTTAATTTTTAAATGTTTGACTTTCACTGTTGCTAATTTATATCTCTTGAGACTAGTTTCTAGTTTCACTGCATGTAGTCCAAGACTGTTCTCTGTATATTTTCTGCTTTGGGGAATGTATTAACTTTCCTTTGTAGCCTAACATATGAACTATTTCAGCTAAAATCCTCTGAGCATAAGGAAAGAAATCATATTCTATATAAATACAGATCATTATGTATAACTATTAAGTCAAGTCTCTTCCTTAAGTTATTTAAATCTTCTATACTCTCGTTAATTTTTTACTTATTTATCTATCAAGAAATGAGAGGGGTGTTGTTATTTTCCATTACTGTTGTGATATTTCTCCTTGATGCCACATTTTACGGGTTTTGCTTATAGATGTAAAATAACATATTAGTCATAATTAATGCTTCATGATTTGAATTCTTGTCTGTATAAAATATAATTGCAAACCCTTCCTTCTGTAGTTTGTATTTTACTCTTCCAAACAGAGGAAAACAATAGAATGGGAAAGATTAGAGATCTCTTCAAGAAAATTAGAGATGCCAAAGGAATATTTCATGCAAAGATGGGCACAATAAAGGACAGAAATGGTATGGACCTAACAGAAGCAGAAGATTAAGAAGAGACGGCAAGAATACATGGAAAAACTGTATAAAAAAGATCCTAATGACCCAGATAACCACGATGGTGTGGTCACTCACCTAGAGCCAGATATCCTGAAGTGTAACATCAGTTCAGTTCAGTTCAGTCGCTCAGTCGTGTCCGACTCTTTGCAACCCCATGAATTGCAGCACGCCAGGCCTCCCTGTCCATCACCAACTCCCGGAGTCTACCCAAACCCATGTCCATCGAGTTGGTGATGCCATCCAATCATCTCATCCTCTGTCGTCCCCTTCTCCTCCTGCCCCCAACCCTACCCAGCATTAGGGTCTTTTCCAATGAGTCAACTCTTCACATGAGATGGCCAAAGTATTGGAGTTTCAGCTTCAACATCAGTCCTTCCAATGAACACCCAGGATTGATCTCTTTTAGGATGGACTGATTGGATCTCCTTGCAGTCCAAGGGACTCTCAAGAGTCTTCACCAACACCACAGTTCAAAAGCATCACTTCATGGGAAATAGATGGGGAAACAGTGGAAACAGTAACATCAAGGGGGCCTTAAGAAGTATTACTACAAACAGAGCTAGTGGAGGTGACGGAATTCCAGTTGAGCTATTTCAAATCCTAAAAGAGGATGCTGTTAAACTGCTGCACTCAATATGCCAGCAAATTTCGAGAACTCAGCAGTGGCCACAGGACTAGAAAAGGTCAGTTTTCATTCCAATCCCAAACAAAGACAATGCTGAAAAATGTTCAAATGTTCATACAATTGCACTCATTTCACATATAGCAAGATAATGCTCAAAATCCTTCAAGCTAGGCTTCAGCAGTACATGAACTGTGAACTTCCAGATGTACAAGCTGGATCTGGAAAAGGCAGATCAAATGGCCAACATCTGCTGGATCATAGAAAAAGCAAGGGAATTCCAAAAAAAAATCTGCTTCGTTGACTATGCTAAAGAATTTGACTGTGTGAATCACAAGAAACTGTGGAAAATTCTTAAAGAAATGGGAATACCAGACCACCTTACCTTCTTCCTGAGAAATCTCTATGCAGAACTAGAAGCAACAGAACCAGACAGGAAACAACAGACTGGTTCAAAATTGGGAAAGGAATACATCAAGGCTGTATATTGTCACCCTGTTTATTTAACTTCTACACAGAGCTGGAAGAAACACAAGCTGGAATCAAGATTGCGGGGAGAAATATCAATAACCTCAGATATGCAGATGACACCACCCTTATGGCAGAAAGCGAAGAAGAACTAAAGAGCCTCTTGATGAAAGTGAAAGAAGAGAGTGACAAAGTTGGCTTAAAGCTCAACGTTCAGAAAACTAAGATCATGGCATCTGGTCCCATCACTTCATGGGAAATAGATGGGGAAACAGTGAAAACAGTGTCAGACTTTATTTTTTGGGCTCCAAAATCACTGCTGATGGTGATTGCAGCAATGAAATTAAAAGACACTTACTCCTTGGAAGGAAGGTTATGGCCAACCTAGACAGCATATTGAAAAGCAGAGACATTACTCTGCCAACAAAGGTCCATCTAGTCAAGGCTATGGTTTTTCCAGTAGTCATGTATGAATGTGAGAGTTGGACTGTGAAGAAAGCTGAGCACCTAAGAATTGATACTTTTGAACTGTGGTGTTGGAGAAAACTCTTGAGAGTCCCTTGGACTGCAAGAAGTCCAACCAGTCCATCCTAAAGGAGATCAATCCTGGGTGTTCATTGGAAGGACTGATGCTAAAGCTGAAACTCCAATACTTTGGCCACCTGATGCGAAGAGCTGACTCATTGGAAAAGACCCTGATGCTGGGAAGGATTGAGGGAAGGAGGAGAAGGGAACGACAGAGGATGAGACGGTTGGATGGCATCACTGACTTGATGGACATGGGTTTGGGTAAACTCTGGGAGTTGGTGATGGACAGGGAGGTCTGGCGTGCTGCGATTCATGGGATCGCAAAGAGTCGGACACGACTGAGCAACTGAACTGAACTGACGCAGAGCACATCATGTGAAATGCTGGATGAAGCACAAGCTGGAATCAAGATGGCTGGGAGAAATATCCATAACCTCAGATATGCAGATGACACCACCCTAATGGCAGAAAGCGAAGAGGAACTTAAGAGTCTCTTGATGAAGGTGAAAGAGGAGAGTGAATAAGCTGGCTTAAAACTCAACAGTCAAAATACAAAGATCATGGCATCAGGTTCCATCACTTCATGGCAAATGGAAGGGGAAAAAGTGGAAACAGTGACAGATTTTATTTTCTTGGACTCCAAAATCACTGTGAATGATGATTGCTGCCACGAAATTAAAGACACTTGCCCCTTTGAAGAAAAGCTATGATGAAACTAGACAGCATATTAAAAAGCAGAGACATCACCTTGCTGACAAAGGTCTGTCTAATCAAAGCTATGATTTTTTCCAGTAGTCATGTATGTATGTGAGAGTTGGACCATAAGGAAGTCTCAGGACCAAAGAATTGATACTTTCGAACTATGGTCCTGGAGAAGACTCTTGAGAGCCCTTTGGACTGCAAGGAGATCAAACTAGTCAATCCTAAAGAAAATCAACTCTGAATACTCATTGGAAGAACTGATGCTGAAGCTGAAGCTCCAATACTTTGGCCACCTGATGCAAAGAACTGACTCATTGGAAAAGACCCTGATGCTAAGAAGATTGAAGGCAGGAGGAGAAGGGGGCAACAGAGGATGAGACGGCTGGATGGCATCACCAACTCAGTGGACATGAGTTTGAGCAAACTCAGGGAAATAGTAAAGGACAGGAAAGCCTGGTGTGCTGCAATTCATGGGGTTGCAAAGAGTCAGACCTGAGTTAGAGACTGAACAAGTATTTTATAATTGAACTTTCTTGATGAGGTCACTTTAAGTAACTTTTTTTAATATGGGAATTTAACTCCTTATAATTAACACTTGGAGAAGACAATGGCACCCCACTCCACTACTCTTGCCTGGAAAATCCCATGGATGGAGGAGCCTGGTAGGCTGCAGTCCATGGGGGTCGCTAAGAGTCTGACACAACTGAACGACTTCACTTTCACTTTTCACTTTCCTGCATTGGAGAAGGAAATGGCAACCACTCCAGTGTTCTTGCCTGGAGAATCCCAGGGATGGGGTGCCTGGTGGGCTGCCGTCTATGGGGTAGCACAGAGTCGGACACGACTGAAGCGACTTAGCAGCAGCAATTAACACTTACCATGATGTGTATTGTCTTATAATTTTAATAGTTCCTTTCGACCTCCTTCATTGTTTTCCTACAATACACTTTTGCTACAATAACCCTACATGAACTTTTTTCCACCAGTAATTTGGAAGACACAAATAATTCTTTAAAATCATCTCTTCAGTTATTTTTTAATATGTCAAAAAAAAGATTTGAATAGACATTCATCTCCTAGCCTTCAGAATAAAACAAATTATTTTGATACCCACTACATGTAAAATGAGATAATTAGCTCACACATATTTCTTCTCCTTTCCTGCCTCTCATTTCTCCCATATGTATCAGATGTTAAACCCAAGTTTTTATTTTCACTAATGCATATTTTCCTGCTTTATTTCCATTTCCTGTTACACTCTTGTCAGAATTGGAAATGGAAGAAAAGTGAATACAATGTGAGCCATTTTCCAATGGGCTTGATGATGACTTATCTGAAAATAATTCTACATACATAAGTTTCAAAGATCTGTGATGCTTCTGTGATTGGTTTCTAATACATCTTAGCACTTAAGAGTTTTGTTTTGTTTCCATGCATAGATAAACCTCCAATGAAAGAGATGATAAAAGCGCTTTAAATGTCTCATTATAAATCTTGTTGTCAGTTTAAGAATGTATTCAAAATTTAATAGTATGATAGGAACATAAGCTTTTTAGAAATCTGCCCTAAGAATCTCCCAGAGGCAAGTATAAAAGGAAGCTATGCTTATATTATTGCTAGGTGCTCCATATTTAAATTTCGAATAACGGCAGTCAGAAAGCTATGAAAAGCTTGCGATTCTCTTTCTTCTTAAAAAGGGAAGGGGGCATTGCCTACTTTTGATTTAAAGGGAAAAAGGACAATGAAGAGGCAGAAAGGCAAATGGCAGAAAGGCCAGCCCACATTTCTCCTCTGATTGGCTAGCAATAGATGAAGGAGACACTAAAGGAGGCAAGCCCTGGGGGTGAAAATTGACATCAGCTTAGTTCAGGCAGGAGGGCTCACAAAGAACCATTCCAATTAAGGTCTGGGGATCCACTTAGAAAGAAATAAGCTGATAAGAACAAAGGCTTTTTGAGGAAGCTTTTGAATTTTGCCTGGAAATCTGTCTTTAGAAGGCATTCCATGGGACTCTTTTCCTATTAAATGATCGATCCAGTTGTCTGTCTCTTCCAACAAAAGGCTTCCCAATCTAAGTTGTAAAATTAATCCCAGTTGAGTAGAAAGTTTTGTTGTGGGACAGATTCCTCCAAAAGCTGATTTTCAGAGTTTTGAATGCAGAAAGTTTACACAGGAGTGCTCTCAGGAAAAAGAACAGAAGGGAAGAAAGCAGAACTGGTTCGTGGGAGAACTTGAATGGTGAAACAGTCTCGAGGAAGCCCTCAGCCAACATCAGTAAGTACCTATAAAGCTGGGATAAGCCCTTTGTAGTTGTGCTGAGTTGAGATGCGCATGAGCGACCTTCCCCAAGAGGGCAGGAGCTTGGCAAGGTGTCACTCTTCAGCCAAGGGCAATTCCTGGAGAGGGTTAGCTAGCACACGAGGAACAAAGGCCAACTTCCCAGCCTGAAGGGGGGATGTATCTGGGAGCCTGGCATCCATCACAGGCTCTGCCCTCGTCTGTCTTCACATCATACTTCCTCCTGTGACCACCACACCCTGAGGCTTCAAATGCCATTCATGTATTTGTAACTCTTAGATTCCAGCAGACAGATTTCTTCTCGACTCCAGACCCTATCTACATCTATTTTCTTGACATCTGCACTTGAATGGTATGCATGCACCTGCATCTCAACACGTCCAAGACCAAACTCCTGGTCTCTCCCTCAGAACTGCTCCTTCTCCTGTGCTGTCTTTCAGTGAATTGCCCCATCGTCCCCACTGCTCCAACCAGAAGACTGAGGGGCAGTCCTGAGGCTTTCCTCGTCCTACACCCGATCACCAAGCCCTGACACTTCTCCGTCCCAAGGGCTTCTCACAGCAGTGCCCCCTTCCCTGTGTCCACGACCCTCCCTACGTGCACCTACCTCCCCACCCGACAAGCTTCCTAACAACTGTGCTTCCCTCTCCACCTATCTATGCTGCAGACAACGGTCCCAGCAACTTCTAGAAAATAAAATTCTGCTAGTGTTACTTCCTTGCTTAGAACCCTTGAGAAGCTTGTTTGTTTGTTGTTTTAAGATAAAGACCCACATCTCAAACTTAGACTGTAAGGCTCTTTTATGATTTCTCCCCTGACTACTCCACAAATTCATCTGCTGTCACTCTTCCCCTTGAAACTGCATTTCAGCTTTCCTGACCTTCCAAATACATACTCCTTCCCAACCCAGGTGTCCCACCTGATTTTCCCCTGTGGGAATGCCCTTTCCCACTCCTTTAATTAATGTGTCGTGAGTCTTCCGTCATTTAAATATTACTTCCTCAGAGAAGTCTCCTCTGAGACGCTGGACTATATCAACTCCTCTTGCACTCAGTGCTCCTTCCTCTATGCTTAAATACCTTTTCTCAAAAATATAACATATGATTATCTACATAATTACGGTTTAGTGAGAGTAGGGACTGAGTTCTTGGAACCCAAATAAGAACAACCAAGGGGTGAATAGGTGAATTTTGGTTCATCCCACATTGTAAAATAGTATGCAGTCTTTAAAAATGTAATAGAATAGTGAATAACATGGGAAGTGTTCACAATGTTGAGTAAAAAGAGGAATCAAAATTGTGTTAGATATTATGATTTCAACTATGTGAAAACATAGACTGAAATAACAACTACTAAAAAGAAAAAAAATTATGTAGTGTAATAGAGGTGATAATTTTTGGCACAATGACAATCATATTACAATATATAAATGTATCAAATTAACATGTTGTACATCTTACATTTATAGTGTCATATGCCAAATATATTTAAATTAAAAAGACTGAAAGGAATAAAAATGCTTATAGGTTTTTTTCTGGATGGTTTATGGGTGATTTCAACTTTAATACTTTTTGTTCATCTCACCAAAACACATTATTTATTTTTAAATCAATATAAAAAAATGAATTATTTCCTGCTAGAGAAAAAAACTACCAAGTTCTAGAAAACATAAAACACTTTTTCAAAACAGTGAATTTACAGAGAAACTAGTAAGCCAACATGGTGAAATCAAATAGGTGAATATAAGTTCACTTGGTGTAATGAAAGACCTATGGAAAATTTTATTCCTCTCTGATATTCCAGAGAGGATTAATGGATTATAAATATCTATTAATATTTTTTCTTTCAACTTTATTTATATAATTAACAAATAAACAGTGTTCATATGTAATCAATGTAGTGTGTTAATATATGGATACATTGTGGAATGATCACACAATCAAGCTAATTAACATATCCATCACTTCATATAGGTTCCATTTGTGTGTGTGTGGGATAAGGACATTTAAGATCTATCCCTTTAGCATATTCAAAACTATGAATACAGTATTGTTGACTGTAGTCACCATGCTCCACATTGTATCTCCAAAATGTATTCATCCTGAAAAACTGAACTTTGTATGCTTGGATCAACATATCCTCATTTTACCCTCTTCTCAGTTCAGTTCAGTCGCTCAGTCGTGTCCGACTCTTTGCGACCCCATGAATTGCAGCACGCCAGGCCTCTCTGTCCATCACCAACTCTCGGAGTATACCCAAACCCATGTCCATCGAGTTAGTGATGCCATCCAACCATCTCATCCTCTGTCGTCCCCTTCTCCTCCCGCCCCCAATCCTACCCAGCATTAGGGTCTTTTCCAATGAGTCAACTCTTCGCATGAGGTGGCCAAAGTATTGGAGTTTCAGCTTCAACATCAGACCTTCCAATGAACACCCAGGATTGATCTCTTTTAGGATGGACTGTATGGATCTCCTTGCAGTCCAAGGGACTCTCAAGAGTCTTCTCCAACACCACAGTTCAAAAGCATCAATTCTTCGGCGCTCAGCTTTCTTCACCGTCCAACTCTCACATCTGTACATGACCACTGGAAAAACCATAGCCTTGACTAGACGGACTTCTGTTGGCAAAGTAATGTCTCTACTTTTAAATATGCTATCTAGGTTGGCCGTAACCTTCCTTCCAAGGAGTAAGCGTCTTTTAATTTCATTGCTGCAGTCTCCATCAGCAGTGATTCTGGAGCCCCCCAAAATAAAGTCTGACCCTGTTTCCACTGTTTCCCCATCTATTTCCCATGAAGTGATGGGACCAGATGCCATGATCTTAGTTTTCTGAATGTTGAGCTTTAAGCCAACTTTGTCACTCTCCTCTTTCACCTTCAATCAAGAGGCTCTTTAGTTCTTCTTCACTTTCTGCCATAAGGGTGGTCATCTGCATATCTGAGGTTATTGATATTTCTCCCCGCAATCTTGATTCCAGCTTGTGTTTCTTCCAGCCCAGCGTTTCTCATGATGTACTCTGCATATAAGTTAAATAAGCAGGGTGACAATATACAGCCTTGACATACTCCTTTTCCTATTTGGAACTAGTCTGTTGTTCCATGTCCAGTTCTAACTTCTACCACTATTCCTATGAGTTTGCCTTTTTTAGGTTCCACATATACATGAGATCAGGCAGTGTTATCTTTCTGTGCCTGGTCTAGTTAGTTAGACAGCTCCCTTTTAAGGTAGATAGTGCAGTGAACATGAGAGTGCGGGTATCATTTCGAGATACTGACTTCATCTCCCTTGGGTATGTACCCAGAAGTGACACTGCTGGATCATACGGTAATTCTATTTTTATTTTATTAGGAACCTCCATGCTGTTTTCCATAGTGCATGAACATTTCCATCAACAGTGCACAAGGGTTCCCTTGTCTCCACACACTTACCAATATTTGTTACCTTTTGCCTTTTTGATAAGAGCCATCCTAGCAGTGTGAGCTGGTATTTCACTGTGGCTTTCATTTACTTTTCCCTGATTAGTGATGTTTAGCATTTTTTCATGTACCTGTCATTCCTGAAGTGCAAGAAGAATATGAGTGACCCGTCCCAAAAGATGGACTATGTATCTGTCTACACCAAGGAGTGACAGCTTATATTTGCAAATTCCAATGAAAAGTTCCTTTTTGTAGAGAAATTTCACTTGCTTGACTTTTTATGTCCATATTAAAGAATGGAAGAAAAACTGTCCCTGTCTCATATAAGAAAGGCCTGCCTCCTTCCAATCCATTGTCTAAGCGGTTGCCAAAGTAGTTCTGTTAAATGTTAGAATGTTAAATGTTGCCATTCTTGGCAATTCTCTGCTCAAAACTTTTTAATAGCTTTCCATCTATGGAAAGTCCTCAAAACAGTATACTTCACTTCTCTACCCTCTCCCCTCATCTTCTACGCTACCTTTCTTACTCCACCAGAACTCTTCCTTTTTTTCTTTCCTAATCTCCAGCCTCAGGTCCTTGACCTCTACCCAAATGTCCTATGCTGCTTTCTGCCATGTCTGACTTCCGTACTTTCACTTTTTATCTAAATGTCACCATCTATGTGATGTCTTCTCCTCATCTCCCTAATTAATAGTGCATCCCTTGACATACCCTCATCTCCTTTATTTTTGTCCATAGCATTTTTTTCTTACACTGTATATTTTAATTATTTTATGTCTTTCCCGGAAGATATGGATTTTTGCATATTTTGTTCACTTCTGTTTCCCCAGGCCTAGAACAGAATCAGGAGTGTGATATGGATTCAGTAAATATTACATAAATAAATGAATGAGTGAATGAATGAATGTCTCACTGCAACCAGACTCGTATAAGTTAGGGCTGGATGTCACCACTCCTCCACAAGCTCTACCCTAGACTATTATATATTGATAATTGAAGACCTCCATCTTCAGGTGGGAGTGGGTAGTACATGTTTGGTAATGATTTGGTATGACTTGTTGAGATAATTTCAGTTTTCAACTGGTCTCTCTCTTAATGTCCAGAAGACTGCATTTCATGGTGATTTTTTTAAAAGAAATTAAAAGATCAGGGTCAGAGACAATATTTCCTCTCTGGCATATACTTGACTTTTAGAAAGCTCAGAATAAAACAAATGAACCTCAATGACAGTCAACAGTATGTATAATATTTTAAAAGTAATATTAATGGAATGTTAAAAGTCTAAAAAGATTGTATGCAACATAATGTCCTCATTAGAAAATTAAACACCTAGATTTATAATGCAAGTTTTAAAAAGATATTTAATTGCAATAAAACAATAAAAATCAATAAAAAGCAAAACCCATACGCATGGATTCAGTAGGATAGTCATCTTGAGTAGAAGAGGTAAGAAGAATGAGTTGGGAGGTACTGGGCAAAATGATTAGTGTAAGTTATTTTCAAGGCAATATTTTGATGGTAGGCTCACAGTTGCTTAATGTATTACTAAAATAATTAAATTTATATAAATAAACAATAACATATAATATATAATTAATTTAAAATAAATTATATGGATATACAATTATATGAATATACAAAATTATATCTAAATTAAATATAATTTAATTATATTAAATTTATAATATAATTTAAAATATGTTTAATTTTATTATATTTAATATAATTATTTGATTATATTAAATATAAGTTTAATATAATTAAACATAATTTTATATTTTTATAAATTAAATATAAGTTTATCATAGTTAAATATAATTAAATATAACTGTTAAAAATAACTAAATAAAAATGGGCCATGCACTGATCATTAGAATGTCATGAACCAAGGATTAGTGATGAGTCCAATCTCTATTTTGGAGATCCATAAATCTGACAGGGAAGAGATAAAGTGGTTATAACAACATGATAACATGAAATTAATTATAAGCAACTGGGGAGTCAATGGACCAAATTTCTGAATTCAACTTACTATGTACCACACTGAAAAGATTATCACTCACACTCTAACAAAAAGAAAGCTGCATATCTGCAAAAATCACAGTTTTTATTTAATTCATCAGATTTCTGAGGTAGCCATACAACCTACTTACTTGAAATCTGAGGAAAAACAGGTACCTCCAAGCAGAGACATGATGCCAGCATCTTCTTACCTGGGGTAAATGCCAGACATTGTACAAGTTGGCAAGAATAATTCAGCTTAAAAGTGAAATGGATGCTAAAAGCTGAATGTGAGCCAGTGTGAAAGTACAGAACCCCCAGAAACCACATACAGAATTTTCACCTACTCAAAGGCCTTCTATTCACATATTCACCTAGTCATATATCTTATCAGGCGCTCACAAGAAAGACTTTAGCAGAACATGGATCACAGACTTAGCAACTAAACAACAACAACATGGTATAGAACTTGGATAGGAAGACAGCAGCAGTGCAAGAAAGGCACAAAATTCTGTTCAGACCCTTTTTCCCTGTCTTCCCTCCAAGCAAAATAATTCAGCACTGGTGGATCCAAAAACTAAGAGACACACAAGGAAGCAAGGGAAAAATTCAACACACAAAGAAATCAAAAGAAAAAGATTCATATGTGATACTGATGTTGGAATTAACAGACAGAATTTAAAATAAGTCTGATAAACAGGATAAAGTCTCTAGCAGAAAAGATAAGGAATGGCATTGCCAGATAAGGAATTTCATCAGAAAAATAAAAACTATAAGAAAGAATAAAGTGGAAATGCTAGGAATTTTTAAAAATGCTAAAATTCAACATGTTTAATGTCATTAACAGAGATGGAAGAATGCCTTCTGAAGGCTCATCAGTAGACCTGACACAAATGATGGAAAGAATCAATGAACATGAAGATAAAGCAATAGAAATTACACAAACTGAAAAACAAAGATACAGAAGAATGAAAAAATAAAACAGCATCCACAAGCTGTGGGACAATATCAAATCTCTAATATGTGTGTAATTTGGATACCAAAAGAAGAAAGAAAGAACTGAATAAATATTGAAGAGATAATGGCCAGGACTGTCCCTTAAATAGAAGGAAACTCTTGATGGCAGCCAGAGACAAAAGAAACTTCATACACAAAGGAACACACACAGAAATAACAGCAGACTTCTCATGGGAAACTATGCAAGCTAGAAGACAATGGAGTGTCATCTATAAAATCCTTAAAAAGAAAGTTAGCCCAGAGTTCTATACAAGGAAAATATTCTCCAAAAACGAAAACAAAATAAAGAATTTTTTTCAGAAAAACAAAAAATAAGAGCAATCATTACCATCAGACATATAAGAAACGTTAAAGGAAGTTCTTCAGTCAGGACGAAAACAGAAAGAAACCTGAGTTTCTTCTTGATAAAGAAGATCAGTAGAAATGCAATAATGACTGTAGGCATATAATTCACATTTTTATTATTTTTAATTGCTCTAAAAGATTATTCGAAGGTAGGATGCATAATTTAAGATGTATATTGAAAACCCTAAAGAGATCGTTAAATTTTTCTTAAGAGTTAAGAAATAAAAAGCTGTGACAGGTACACTTCTAAGATGGTCACTAATGATCTCCACTCTGGTATTCACCTCCTCAGGTAATTGCTTCCCCCTGAATACAGAAGGCAATGGCACCCCACTCCAGTACTCTTGCCTGGAAAATCCCATGAACGGAGGAGCCTGGCGGGCTGCAGTCCATGGGGTCACTGAGTCGGACACGACTGAGCGACTCCACTTTTACTTTTCACTTTCATGCCCTGGAGAAGGAAATGGCAACCCACTCCAGTACTCTTGCCTGGAGAATCCCAGGGACGGGGGAGCCTGGTGGGCTGCCGTCTATGGGGTCGCACAGAGTCGGACACGACTGACGCGACTTAGCAGCAGCAGCAGCAGAATACAGGAGAAACAAAGTGACTTGCTTCAAACTAATACAACTTTAAAACAGTGATGAAATATCACTTCTGATAGGCTATAAAAGACTATGATTTCCACACTGCTAGCAATACTTTCACTATTTTGAAGAGGCCTACATGACAAGGAATTGAGGGTGGGAGGAGAAAGGGGCAACAGAGGATAAGATGGTTGGATGGCATCATCAACTCACTGGACACAGTTTGAGCAATCTCCAGGAGATAGTGAAGGACAGGGAAGGCTGGTGTGCTGCAGTCCACATGGTTACCAAGAGTTGGACATGACTGAGTGCCTGAGTAACAACAATAAGCTAATAACTAAAAAGGAACCAAATGCTGCCAGTAACCAGTGAGTGAACTTGGAAATAGATCTTTCTCCAGTTGAGCCTTCAGATAAGACCACAGATGCTGAGCTGATACTTCGAGGCCTTGAGAGAGACCACGAAACAGAGTATTCAGTTCAGCTGTGTCTGTATTCCTGACTTACAGAAATTGTGAGGTAATAAATCCGTGTGTTTTTAAGCCACTAAATTTGGGTATAATTTGCTGTGAAGCAATAGACAACTAATATGTAACCAAATAGTTGAAATAAAATAGAATAAAAAAAATACCCAATCTAAAAGAAAATAAATAGAGAATCAAAAGAGAGAGAATTACAAAAAATAGCTACTTAGGTGGTACACTTTAATCCAATAACATCAATAACTGTACTTATTCTAAACGGCCTAAAGATACCAATTAAAAGCCAAAATTTAAAAACAATTTTAGGCTTTCTACCCAAAATACACTTTAACTATAACATGGACACATTAAAAGTAATAGCATGGAAAAAGATACACCATTCAGTGACCATCAAAAGAAGACTGATGTGGCTGTGTTAATATCAGCTAGATTTCAGAACAAGAAACATCACCAGGAAAAGACATTACCTAATAATAGTTATCAATTGATCTTTATCATAGATCATTACAGTTCTAAATATGTATTCACCTTGTAACATTATATGAGAATAGCATTACTGTGATACCAAAACCAGACAAAACAGTGCAATAAGAGAAAACTATTGAAAAGTATAGATCAACACCCATCATGAATATAAAGGCAAAAATCCTCACCAGAATAGCAAGTCAATTCTAATAATATACAGAAAAGGATATCACATCATACCCAAGCAGAGTTTATCTCAGAAATGTAAGGCTTGCTCAATATTTGAAAATAAATCAATAGAATTCACCTTATTATAGTTGTATGCACTTCTCTCAAGCCCCCAGCTCTCCCTTAATCCTTGGAAACCACTCATCTATTGTCCATTTCTATAATTTTCCCATTTCAAGAATGCTATATAAATAGAATACAGTATATAACCTTTTGGGACTTTTTTTTCACTCAGCATAATTCTCTGGAGATTCATCAGACTGTATATATCAATAGTTTGTTTCTTTGTATTGCTGATTAGTATTCCACAGTTTGTTTAGTTATTCATCTGCTGAAGGACATCTGGACTATTTTCAGTTTGGGGCTATTACAAACAAAGCTGCTTTGATTATTCATGTACAGTTTTTTTTTTCCTAACTTGATGAAATCAAACTTACCTGCTTTGAATTCTTTGCTTAATCCTCTGTCATGAAGACTTTCTTCTATATTTTCTTCTAAACATTTTATGGTTTTACATTTTACATTTAGATCTATGATCCATTTTGAGTTATTCATTTTTCTTACTGCTTCATTATTTTATTCACTGGATCATTTTACCTGGAGTATCTTTACACCTTAACATGTAATTAACATTTGAAAATAAGCCAATTATACCAATCTTATTTTTTTTTCAAAATCATAGATCATTGTTACAATTTGATGACACTGTTCCAAGTGAGATGGTCAGAGCCTTGCCTGCACCCCAGGAATCCATATATTCTCACCATGAGTCACTTCTATAATAAATGAATGATTGGGTGTGCTGTTTTCAACTCTGCTCTTTTCCCTTTCCAGTATCTTTCATGGCCACTCTGGAACATGAGTGCCATGCTACCAGCACATATACTGGCTTGCATACATGATCAAACCAGTGCATCCAAAAACCAGAGCTCAGACTTTTCCCGCTCTTTCAGCTGGTTGTTCTATATGGGACTGCCCACGTGGCCATGAGGTGCAAGAGGGGGAGTGCAGCTAGTACAGATGATGCAGGTGACCTACTCGCTCATGTGCCTTGTGTTCCCCGGTCCTGCTTAGTCTTCCTCCCCAGATGTGGTATTTCCATCTCATGATAGTCTGCTGCAAGTATTCTGATTTTTTTGACTAGATAGGTTCAACAGAATTCTTTTCATAAAGTGGGGTTTCAGATTCACAGTCTTTGGTGCTTCATTACCATGCAGTCTGTCTCTTCTAGAACCCCAAAACATGAAGGAGCTATTTCTCAAAAGGTGTTTTATGTCATAATGTAGACATAAATGTATAATTCTATTATAGTTTATAATTCTATGATGGTGTGTGTTAAGCTTTTCATAAGCTTCACACTACCTCTCTTCCCACTGAAAGTATCTCCAACACCATAGGGCTTTCCAAAGCTTAGGACCCAAGTAACACAACTGCTTACACCACAGCCTGGACCTATTGCAGAGCTCTTTCCTGCACTGGGTCACGAGGTCCCACTCAAAGTTGGCAACCCTTCTATGTCACCTAATACATGGACCAGGTCAACATTCCTAGGTGAAAAACATATTTCCTCTAGAATCAAAGAAGCCTACCACGCATGTGCTTCAATTTCTGTGGCAAAGGATTCAGTACATGGTTTTTTTTTTCCTTTGTTAGGGATATCTTGGCATATTTCTGACCACTGGACCCTAAAACCATCAGTGACGTTTTCTTCATTGGAATCCTAAAATCTTCACTAAAAATTCAAGAAAGTCTTTGAAACTTGGCAGTTTATTTTACACACTCTGGAGCACATGTGCATTGTCAAGGCATTCACAGTACTAGCCCCCGCTTGTTTGACTTGCCTGATTAGCATTATTAATGTTAATGGATCACTGTGATGTTTTGTGGGATGACCAAGCAGTCTGGATCTCTTTGTACTATAATATAATGAAAGGCAGGAAAGTTAACACAGCCCTAAGGCAAAACTAAATGAATACTGTCTGCCCTGCATGAATGCAACTGTCTCTGACCCTTTCTGATTGGGATGGAAGAAAATTCATTTGATGCATTAATAGCTACATACCATGTTCCTGCTCCACCAATGATACTTTTCTAGCACAGCAGCTGCAAACTGGGCTATTTGGTTAAGTCTGAGGAAGTTTACAATCATTCTCCAGGATCCATCTAATTTCTGCAGGGATAAGACGGGTAAATTTAAAAGAGGCATGATAGGAATCACCATCCTGGAAGATGGTGATCCTTTAGACCCTTTAGATCTTTAAGATCCTTTAGATCTTTAATGGTTGCACTGATCTCCGCCACTCTCCCTTCATCCCATAGAATATAATCTTGCTTTCCAAAGTTAATATCTTGGCTGGGGAAAGGGGGAAGTTTCAGACATATCCACTTGTCCTTCACCACTATGAGACCCTTACCACAAAGGATAAGTATCCAGTATGGAGATTACTCCAACTACCAGGTATATATCACCTGTATACCTGAGGACTGTGGAAACAACCATTGAGTTTTTCAGACCTTAACCAGGATTCCATTTATCACCTGGTCCTGAGATGCCCCCACTCTTTGCAGTGCTTTGAAGATGTATGCAGGTCAGGAAGCAACAGTTAGAACTGGACATGGAACAACAAATTGGTTCCAAATGGGAAAAGGAGTACGTCAAGGCTGTATATTGTTACCCTGCTTATTTAACTTATATGCAGAGTACATCATGAGAAACGCTGGGCTGGAAGAAACACAAGCTGGAATCAAGATTGCGGGGAGAAATATCAATAACCTCAGATATGCAGATGACACCACCCTTATGGCAGAAAGTGAAGAAGAACTAAAGAGCCTCTTGATGAAGGTGAAAGAGGAGAGTGACAAAGTTGGCTTAAAGCTCAACATTCAGAAAACTAAGATCATGGCATCTGGTCCCATCACTTTATGGGAAATAGATGGGGAAACAGTGGAAACAGGGTCAGACTTTATTTTGGGGGGCTCCAAAATCACTGCTGATGGTGACTGCAGCCATGAAATTAAATGACGCTTTCTCCTTGGAAGGAAGGTTATGGCCAACTTAGATAGCATATTTAAAAGCAGAGACATTACTTTGCCAACAAAGGTCCATCTAGTCAAGGCTATGGTTTTTCCAGTGGTCATGTACAGATGTGAGAGTTGGACGGTGAAGAAAGCTGAGCGCCACAGAATTGATGCTTTTGAACTGTGGTGTTGGAGAATACTCTTGAGAGTCCCTTGGACTGCAAGGAGATCCATACAGTCCATCCTAAAAGAGATCAATCCTGGGTGTTCATTGGAAGGACTGATGTTGAAGCTGAAACTCCAATACTTTGGCCACCTCATGCAAAGAGTAGACTCATTGGAAAAGACCCTGATGCTGGGTAGGATTGGGGGCAGGAGGAGAAGGGGACAACAGAGGATGAGATTGTTGGATGGCATCACTGACTCGATGGACATGGGTTTGGGTAGACTTCGGGAGTTGGTGATGGACAGAGAGGCCTGGCGTGCTGCAATTCATGGGGTCGCAAAGAGTCGGACATTACTGAGCGACTGAACTGAACTGAACTGAACTGAAGATGTTTTGGAGCTCCAGATATTCAAGTAAACTCAAAACATGTGTCCAAGAATCCTGAGTATTTTTCTTTCCCCATTTATCCCAAAAAAGTTCCCCCATGTCTATGAATTCTTTATTAAGTATAGTCTTATGTTTCAGCCCCTTTGATCAAGCACCTTCAAAATCCAGTCCCTGGGGAATGCTCCTTTCTCATGACACTGCATTCTAGCTAACTCTTAAGAGTTCCTTCTGTGTGTAATCTCTTTCCTGCCTTATCTGGCCTAGCTCTTTTCCAGTTGGCCTAGTAGCTGGGAGAGGAGGCGAAGGCAGTTCCTGAGGAGGATACACACTGCCTTGAAGAGGAGGGGCTTCTACAACACCTTGAAGCACAGGGAAAGGGTAGACTACCTTACAAACTCCAAGGGTTCAAAGGAATCTGCAGAGCCAACACCTTCTGGAAAATCCATTGAGATAGTGCAATTATATATTCCAGGGCCTCAGATTTCTCCAACTTGGGCCCTGACTTTGTCACAGCAGACCTGCCTTGATTGATTATTTATTCATCTCTGGAGCTCTGTAATTTTAGCTCTAAGATACTGTTTGCCACTTAACAAAGTTTGCTCTTCCACTGCAACAGATAAAGACTTTTCAATAAACTACCAGAGAGATGCACTGGTCCTTACACTTATTCTTTAACTGTGTGTTAATGGACATAGTTTCTTACTATCCTGTCTGTAGGGTGTTAACACAGCCTAGCAGTAACCAGACAACCGAGCTGTATTTTGGGCATTATTCACCCTGTATCTTTCAAATGCTTGGATCAACACACCTGCCAAGACATTTACTTCATTGTGAAGTTTTTCCAAGACACCCCAGGTGAGATCTTTAAGAACAGGACCACCACCATGTGCTAGAGACTATCCATATTGCACATACCATTCAAGGAGTGTTGTTGCCATCCTGATGGTAAGTACACCATCCCAGTGCCCCATCTTACTGCCTACTTTATCAGACCACTCCTGACATCACCACTTTTCAAAAACAGAAGCCAAGATGAAATTAGATGTGCAAGTACTTACTGAAGAAATGCCTGTAAGGGAAAACTGAGAGTCAGGGGAGGCTAGCAGAGCCATCCCACCATGACGAAGGACTGATCTCTGCAGGAGAAAGGGGTAAGGAAAGAGGGTTGGGTAGGAAAAGTCTTAGATTCTCTCTCTCTCTGCTGTGGTTCTAAGAGAGTTTCAGCAAGGGAAACAGGGAGTCTTTAAGGCCCATTTCACAGAAATGTGCCTGCCTTAATATCCCCGCCATGCTTAATGACTGGCCATGAGCAAATAATGGGGAAACAAGGGCCTCATGCAAATTCAGTACTCGATTTGCAATGCAGCTCAGGTAGGCCATCAATTATGTCCCCTATGGTAGAAAATCTGAGAAGCATATTTACATAGATGCCATAGATATATGGTCCCTGACTTAGGAACTTGGGATGCTATTCCAGCAGCATACCATTCCCCTTCACGCATTCTCTCTTTAATAAAAGGTGCACTAGTGTGCTTCCACCTCCATTTCCACAGGCTTGACTCCCAAACTCAAAACTAGTCTATTACCACTGTGCATGTTTAGTCGCTCAGTCGTGTCTGACTCTTTGCGACCCCGTGGACTGTAGCCCACCAGGCTCCTCTATCCATGCAACTTTTCAGGCGAGAATACTCCAGTGGGTTGCCATTTCCCTTTCCACGGGATCGTCCCAATCCAGGGATCAAACCTGCATCTCCCATGTCTCCTGCACTACAGGCAGATTCTTCATCCACTGAGACATGAGGGAAGCCCTTATTCCATGGGTCTAGAACAGCGAAACAAACTAAACTTTATCCAGCACTAGACTCCTGTGATCTTCCCAGCCCAGGGATCAAACCCAGGTCTCCCGCACTGCAGGTGGATTCTTTACTACCTGAGCCACAAGCGAAGCCCAAGAATACTGGAATAGGTAGCCTATCCCTTCTCCAGCAGATCTTCCTGACCCAGGAATCCAACCGGGGTCTCTTGCATTGCAGGCAAATTCTTTACCAACTGAGCTATCAGGGAAGCCATGTCGAATAAATACTGACACATTTGATAAATTAAAACAGACTACTATGTCAAGTAGTATAACTTACATAAATATAAACCTACACTGAAGTCAATATAACATCCTCATTTACATTCATCACAAAACTTTATGCAACATGAATTGCAGTGTAAACAAGTCAATGTCTCATTTTACAATGATTTAAATTGTATAAACTAAAATTTGAAGCATCACCTAAGAATTTAGCAGCCAGAACATTTGCCCAGTACACTCCAAAGAAGTTGCATGACCCTCCCTGCTAGGGGACCTTTGGACACTGCAGGCCGGGCCCATTTACTCAGGCAATGTGTCCTTAAACTGGAAGTAGGTGGATTTGGTCAAGACATAACAACCCTAGGCTGTTCTAGTCTCATGAAGTAGTTAACTTATAACTAACACCATGAATTATTTTACAACCCTTACATCTTCTACCACTTCATGAGAATTCTGTATTATTGCCACTCTATAATGCCACTGTAAGAGAAATGAGGAAGCTCCCCCTCTCAGTACACTCAAAAAAATGCACATCACTGTTATCATCCTGGATTAAAAAAGGGGACCTTTACCTCAGGGGGTAAAGCAACAGTTAGAACTGTACATGGAACAACAGACTGGTTCCTAATAGGGAAAGGAGTATGTCAAGGCTGTATATTGTCACCCTGCTTATTTAACTTATATGCAGAGTACATCATGAGAAATGCCAGGCTGGATGAAACACAAGCTGGAATCAAGATTGCCGGGAGAAATATCAATAGCCTCAGATTACACCACACTTATGGCAGAAAGTGAAGAAGAACTAAAGAGTCCCTCAATGAAAGTGAAAGAGGAGAGTGAAAAAGTTGGCTTAAAGTTCAACATTCAGAAAACTAAGATCATGGCATCCGGTCCCATCACTTCATGGCAAATAGATGGGAAAAGAGTGGGAACAGTGACAGACTTTATTTTCTTGGGCTCCAAAATCACTGCAGATGGTGACTGCAGCCATGAAATTAAAAGACGCTTGCTCATTGGAAGAAAAGCTATGAACAACCTAGACAGCATATTAAAAAGCAGAGACATTACTTTACCAACAAAGGTCCATCTAGTCAAGGCTATGGTTTTTCCATTAGACATGTACGGATGTGAGAGTTGGACTATAAAGATGAGCGCCGAAGAATTGATGTTTTTGAACTGCAGTGTTGGAGACAACTCTTGAGAGTCTCCTGGACTTCAAGGAGATCGAGACAGTCCATCCTAAAGGAGATCAGTCCTGAATAGTCATTGGAAGGACTGATGCTGAAGCTGAAACTCCAATATTTTGGCCACTTGATGTGAAGAACTGACTCATTGGAAGAGACCCTAATGCTGGGAAAGATCGAAGGTGGGAGGAGAAGGGGATGACAGGATGAGATGGTTGGATGGTATCACCGACTCGACGGACATGAGTTTGAGCAAGCTCTGGGAGTTGGTGACGGACAGGGAACCCTGGTGTGCTGCAGTCCATGGGGTAGCAAAGAGTCGGACACAATGGAGCGACTGAACTGAACTTACTCAGGGAAGCAAGGAGTGCACATGGAGCTCGATGATGACAAGACATCTTTTTGTCTCCTCCCTCCTACAGTTTTAGTTCAAGTCTTCGATACAATTTAGGGAGAGAGACTGCAGCAGCAAAGAGCAGAACTGCTGTAGGCACTAGAAGATTACTACTAACATTGAATAGAAAAAAAGGGACTTCACTGAAAAACACTTCTAAATTATTTTCAAAGTTCTAAATCTCTCATCTATAGACTTAAAAATGTATCTAATTAGGAGCCTAGAAAGGAGAAGAATGTCTTTGATCTTTATCCAAAATTTCCCCAACATACTCCATATTATAAATAGAATTTGCATAAATTTACTAATTTTCCCTCAGATAAAAAGATGTCTTAAATAACTATTAAACACCTCAAACAATTTCTATGTAAACGGTAGGTTTTTATCATAATTGAGAAATTTAGAAAAAGTGAGGAAGCCAAAAATAATTTAAGTGAATCTAAATTTAACTTAATTAAATCTATATGAAGAGATAAATAAAACAGCAGCTGTAGATTCATATTAAAAGGGAAAAGTTGGCAAATTTAAATGCATGAAATTATACTGATACGCTAATTTAAATTTTATGTAAAATATTAATTTGAATTAGTATGGAATTAAGTATTAATTCTCAAAATAATACCTGTATGCATATAACAACATTTAAAATTTTTATTAATTTTCAAAGAAACAGTAATTGATAAAAAGCATAGTTTCTTATGCTCAACTGTTAAAAGTTCTAATTCCAACAAACCATATAATTATGACAAGTTAAAATTCCATCTTTAAACTCTTCATAATCTTCTTTGGTAAACAGATCCAAAAATAGGTTAAACCTAAATAAAAGATGACAAAATTGAATTCTTGTTACTATAAAATGTCATAATTAGTAGTTACTAAAAATTTTAACATTTCTAATACAGCAAAGCAACAGTTAGCCACTCCCTGCACTTATTGTTTTGATAGCTTTTACTTCTCTACGTGGGCTCATTTGCTCAGTAGTGTCCAACTCTTTGTGACCCCATGGATTGCAGTCTTCCAGGCTCCTTTCTGTCCATGGGGCTACCCCAGCAGGAATACTGGAGTGGGTACTCTCACCAAGGGATCTTCCCGACCCAGGGATCAAACCAGGTCTCCTGCATTGCAAGCAGATTCTTTACCATCTGAGCCACCAGGGAAACCCCCTTTTCTCATTGACCATAAAAAGCTTCTGATAGACTCAATGTGTAACTCATATTTTCTTCTCCTCCCCAGTTCCTGTCAATACCCTTGGTGACTTCAACAGTCCCAATTACAAGAACTGTGCCACAAAACACTATACCATAGGCCTTTATCACCGGGCCACTCCAGCCACTCACATGCAAAGTCATTGCAAAGATGGTCACTGTAAACACTTGGAATTTTTGCTTTACTTCTAAGTGTTGGAACTCTTAAATAAATGTTTACAGCTTTTCATACCCCTATACTGTCACTGAACAAGGTCAATGCCCTCCTTTGAACTCAGTCCCGTTGAGATCAGTCCCTTGATCTCCTGCAAGCTTCATCTGTATCCCCCCTCAGTCATTTCTCTCATTACTCCTAATTATGCCCCTAGGACCCCTCCTCGAGAGCTTGAGACCTCCTCTCCACCCTAGGCATTGCCCGACACTGTGTTCTCAGCCCTCTCCTCTCTCTCCACGCCACACTGAGGTTTCATCTGCACCTACTGCTGGAACTGCGTATGACCTTTCCGCAGTATAGGTATCACACAGGCTCCGACACTTCCAATTGCTTACACTTTTCACCTGAGTACCTACTGCTTGAAATCCTACACGCCAAAATAAAACTAAGTACATTCATAAAACCAATTCTTTCTTTTGACTTCCTTATTTCTTACCTACTCATTCTCAAATCTTAGTATCATCTCTCATATTTCCCTACATCTAGTCATTTGTCTCTTCTCCATTTTTTAAGTGCATTTCACTTTTCCCTTGGACTGCTATTACAATGCCTAGATTTTCTTTTTCACCTTCTGTCTTGCCTCCACTCCACTTTTTCACAAAATGACATCAGATTCTTTTTAAAATGCAAACCTGATCAACCCACTGCTTTGAAATGTCCTATACTGACAATGTACAAGATATTTGCATAATTTCTTATTATCTTTCCATAAAATACTTACTAATTATAAAAGGAAAAATAGTAACTATGTATAGTAGAGAACTGGACATCTTAACCAACAGATCAAAGTTAACATCCTCAACAAGAGATAAATGAAGACTCCTGATGTGAAGTTCTAAGAAAGCAACATTACTTATATAATGTACCAACCAAAAATGCAAAATATAAATCAAATCAGGAGAATGTATCAGCAAGTCCAGATGGATAGACTGAAAAATAATTGGCCTGCACTCTTCAAAATCGTCAATATCATAAAAGACAAAGAAAGACTGAAGAGATGTTACAGATTAAAGAATACTAATCTGCCTGCAGTACAGGAGAACTGGGTTCAATTCTTGGGTTGAGAAGATTCCCTGAAGAAGGGAATGGCTACTCATTCCAAGAAACTTATGGACAGAGGAGTCTAGTGGGCTATAGTCCATGGGGTTGCAAAGAGTTGGACACAACTGAGCGACTAATACATTACATTAAAGAGACCTTATAATTAAATATGATACATGACCCTTGATCAGATCTTCTATAAGAAAAAAATCCCATTAAGGACATTAATGGCACAAGAAAAAATTAGAATACATACTATAAATTTTATAAAAATTTTATATCAGCGTTAAACGTTCTGAATTTGATAATTATAGTGTGGTTGTAAAAATAAAGATAATCCTGGCTCTTACGATATACACACTAAAGTATTAAGGGGCAAGGCTTTAAACACATACACAGAGAAAGAGGAATGGGGAGTAGCATAATGACAAAGCACATGTGGCAAGATGTGAAAATTGGTGAACCCAAGCAAAGTGTATTCTGAAGGCCTTTGTATTCTTCTTGCAATTTGTATATACATTTGAAGTCATTTAGAATAAACCATTTAGAATTCATTAAGAAAACATTCCATGTTTCTTCACTGCCTTCTGAATTAAGTACAAATCCTTGGCCAAGTATCCAGGTGAGTCCATTTAAAACAAAGTTTCAGTATACTGTATACCCTTCTTTACTATGACTACTTTAAATAAGTTTAATAAAACTGTACATTCCTAAACACTTTCTTGGACCCCATGAATTTGCTGATGTCCATATACTCCCTTCCCCCACATTCTCACTTATAAAGTTTAATTTCTCTTCACCAAAGCCCATCTTACTTACCTGTTCTACTACTTCCCAAACCCTACCAAACCGGGTGTAACCTGTCCCTAAGAACTGAAAGAGTCCAGGGCACAACTGGGAAAAAAAAAAAACTAATGGGGATGACATGATCAGTTTAAGCCATGTGGCGTTTAAAAGTAAATGTAGAACAACCTAAAGAAATTCAGAGGTACTTGACCAGAGGTCAGAAGTGAAACAGATATTTAAGGGTCATACACCCAGAAAGAGTAATTGAGCTACAAAACAGATGAATTATCTCAGAATAAGTATGTAAAAAGAGAATGTGCATGCTAAGTCACTTCAGTCATGTTCAGCTCTGTGCAACCCCAGATGGATAGACTGAAAAATAATTGGCCTGCACTCTACAAAATTGTCAATATCACAAAAGACAAAGAAAGACTGAAAAGTTGTTACAGATTAAGGAATACTAATCTGCCTGCAGTATGGGAGACCTGGGTTTGATTCCTGGGACTGTAGACTGCCAGGCTCCTCTGTCCATGGGATTCTCCAGGCAAGAATGCTGGAGTGGGTTTCTATGTCCTTCTCCAGATCTTCCTGACCCAGGGATCGAACCTGCATCTCTTACATCTCCTGCACTGGCAGGCAGGTTCTTTACCGCTGCCTAGTGCCACCTGAGAAGCCCATAAAGAAGAGAATAGGACCAACAATTACTCCAAGGGCAGCATTTGTTATTAGATGGAAGCAAAAAAGACAAGTAAAAGATACACAGAAAATATAGTCAGAAAGGTAGAAAGAGAACCATGACACAGTCTTTAGTGTTATAAGTAAGAAAAAAATTTTGAAGGAATAGTAGTAAAATAATATTAAATGTGACAGCATGTTCAAAAAGAAAACAGAACTAAGCAGATACATGAACAAAAATAAAAAACAAAAAAAAGTTGGGCCATGGAGAGAGTAGTTTCAATAGCACTGTGAATATGCGGCCTGAATGAAGCTTATTAAATTTCAATAAACATTTAATGAATGCTTTCTAGGTGTCAAACACTGGGTTTAAAGAAGGAAACAGGCTGAAATTAGCAATGGGTATACACTAAAGGTTAGAGATGGTAGAATGTAAAGGCGAAGGGAAAAGTCTATACCTTTTAATTTTTATCTAAGTGTATTCTTACCAGAAGATGACAAGAAGACTCATTTCATATCTTTTGAATCTAGGAACAAGATAAAGTATAAACAAAATTCAAGTTGGTCTCTGGCACTGGTTTTTCCATTAATAAACATATATTAAGGAACAAGAATTATAATACATTAAAAAATATAATTATTAGCTTCTATAATGTTGCTTAAAATTTTAATAAAATAATGAATTACAAAGATACTTTTCATTTATAACATGCAGCTTCTGGAAAACACAGTATATCAGTTTAAGTTGCTAAATAATCCTCACAAGATCATTAGATCATCTGACGTTTAGTGGAGGGCCTATTGTTGTTTAGTCCCTCAGTCATGTCTGACTCTTTGGTGATCCCATGGACTGTAGCCCACTGATCATGGGATTATCCAGACAAGAAATACTGGAGTGGGTTGCAATTTCCTTCTCCAGATCTTCCCAACCCAGGGATCAAACCCATGTCTCCTGCTTGGCAGGTGGATTCTTTACCACTGAGCCACCTGGGAAGCCAGAAGGCCTACTGCTGAGACACAAAAGAATTTGACGAGTTCAAGGTAATGGCCAGAGCAAAATTAGACATAATCTAGTGTGTTTATTAGAGTAACTGCATCTGGACTAACAGAAAAATGTCTATATTTTTGCACATTTCTCTGCCTATACAAACATCCTTGTCACCTAAGAAATCACCTAAGAAACCACTGACAGCTTTTTCCTCCTAATTCCCTCTCCTGCCTCATTCTCTTTCTTAACTGGATAAGAAAAGCAAAGCAGAGTATCACTAATGTGAACATTAAATACCATTATTGCAAACACTTTATGCCATTATGAATGCAATATTACAAGAACAGTAATGAGTTTCCAATGTTATATATTGCTTACAACATTCTGTTTTAATTATTATCTTATGAAAATACTTTTCACAAAATCAAATTCTGCAGATTTACAGACTGTCAAAATAAAAGTTGTCAGTGAGTAACTATACTAAAAACTTACAGAAACATTCAGCATGGTAATATATGTATTAGGAAATGCATGTGAAGGAAAGAAAATCACTTATGATTAAGCAATTCATGTGGCATTATCTGTTACATAAATTTTATCCAGCTTAATTGTTTGAGAATCCAGAGCCTCCAATTACTTTAATAAATATAATAGATTACATCTAATTTTGCTCTGACCACAACATCAACTGATGCAGTTTTAAACGTGGTTTAATTTATGAATTGTTTTCCAGGAATGAAATAATGACATCAAGGCTATAACTCAAGGGTAGATTTTGCTAAATGCATTAAATTGGACTACAGCATCATGAAAAGGAAGTGACTGTGTGAAGTGACACAGAATGTACACTATAATATAGTTAAAAAGCTTTTCTTCATCTATATGGATGAGTTTTGTGACCTGGCTTTCCTGGAGGCTCAGACAGTAAAGAATCCATCTGCAATGCGGGAGACCTGGGCTTGATCTCTGGATTGGGAAGATCCCCTGGAGAAGGGAGATCCCCTGGAGGAGGAAACGGATACTCACTCTAGTATTCAGACCTGGAGAATTCCATGGACAGAGGAGCCTGGCAGGCTACAGTCCATGGGGTATCAAAGAGTCAGACAAGACTGAACAACTTTCACTCACTCACTCATTCAAATTCAAACTTAACAAAAATATTTCATATTTAAGAGACAAGCATGTTTCCTTGGCTCAGGAAGTTCCAGTCAACACTGACTTTCTGCGCTGCTCCACACATATCTACACCTGTGGTCTACTTTACACTTAGTGCTTTATAATGCTCTGTACTTTTAATTATAATGACCAGTGATAAAATGGCAGCCTTGATTCTACAGTTGTATGCACTGAATGTGACAATGAGGAAAACTACTGGTCTAATGTGATCCAAGCTCTCTTGAATACAATGAAAATTGTGTTTACTTACTTTCACTAGACAACTGTTGGCATTTCAGCCTAAGTCTGTATTTCTCATTTTCTTCAAGCATTTTTGAAATGATTTTGTACACTCCATTCCATACTGAAACCTTCAAAAGATAAGCACAGTTAAGGAACACTGAGCGGGGAATGTGGACTACAGTGTGATGCAGACAGCTAGGAGTAAGTCAACTGTGATGACTGAAAGTCATTCAGTCGTGTCTGACTCTTTGAGACCCCATGGACTATACAGTCCATGGAATTCTCCAGGCCAGAATACTGGAGTGGGCAGCGTTTCCCTTCTCCAGGGGATCTTCCCAACCCAGGGATCGAATCCAGGTCTCCCACATTGCAGGTGGATTCTTTACCAGCTGAGCCACAAGGGAAGCCCCAAGTCAACTGTGGTGCAAGCCAATTTGATATTATCATTACAAAGCACTTAGAGACCTAAAAATTAAACAAGATTGCTTTCCCATATTCACTGAATTCTCTGATATCTTTTTCTAACTTCCTAGTATTTCCTCTCTGTAGTATTTAAATTAACTGTTCTGGGGACTTCCCTGGTGGTCTAGTGGTTAAGACTCCACAGGAGGCGGTTTGTTCCCTGGTTGGGGAACTAAGATCCCCATGGCATAGCCAAAAAATTAAAAATAAATAATTGGGGAAATTTATAATAAATAAATAAACTTTCCTGGATGAAGGCAAGGTCTTTCAAAGGCAATGTCTAGTAAGTCCTATGGTTTCAACATACTCAATTTTGTTTTGAGAGGTAGTAAAAATAATAAATTTCTATTCCTATGTCTAAACCACTGGGCCATGATATGATTTTTTACTGTATTTTATTCTAGCTAATAATTAAACATTTCTCCTAGGACATACCAAAGCAAACTTACTACAGAGCATAAATATACTAGAATAGGAAGAATGGAAACCACAGAAGCAAACAGAGAAATCCAGACTCAAATTCTAGCTTAACCACTTAACCAGCTGCTTAATATCAGGCGAGTGTTTTAATCTCATCTAGGAGTAACTTCATACATTGAATTATTAGAAACCATGAAAAATATACATAAAGCATTTACACCTAGTGTCTGGTCCACAGTAGTTATAGGTAAATATTGGCTATTGTCTAAGAGGAATTGGTTCTTAGAAGAAAAACTTCTCAGTATAGTGGGAAGATTAAATACTCACTCAAAATACACTTGCTGAAAGGGTTAGTCACTTTGAATGCTATTCTATACCATATATGGATTAGAAATCAAACAAACTTAAAACTCAGAAATAATATAATTTATGTGTCATTATCAACGAATGATTTCTTTAAAATGAAGTGTAAAATATATGGTGGTAAACAAAGATTAGTAGAATAACTGATCTTGAATATGTTTAAAACACTGAAGTTACCATGACATGTGGACAACTAGACAAGAAAATGGTTCAGCATAAAGGTTCATGCTTGCCAGATTTCCTGCTAGAAACAATGTATATCCCTTGTCCTTAAAAGAGCACTGTGACAACAATATAGATACCTTTTACTTTTCTGTGAAATCCGTGGTTTTCTTATGTTACACTGAGTTTGTTATATTCTATGGAATATATATTTTCATGCTTTGAAAAAGCTCGCAGTTATACTTTGATTAAAATGTATTTTATATCTTCAAACACAGGAAGGTTTATTCTTCATGGTTAATAAATATTTTCAAACCCCATTTCATTTCTGATCATTAATTCTAGTTTTCTCATTTCAGTAAACTAAATTTTTCAAAAGATGGAACTATTTTTAATATCTTGAGTTTCTTCACACATTTGTATTTAAACAGGTTAATCTAAAATTCAAAATATCACTCATTCCCCTGTGCAAAAATATACCTTTTTGTTCTTCTTCTTCATTATTTTGGAAGTTTCACTCAAAGGTATGGGGAAGTCAAACTTTTTAGTTAAATTCTTCTGGGTTAAACCTAATTTTAAAAAAAAACAGAGAAAGAGAAAAACAAGGTAAAATATCAAGTCAGCACATACTTTAAAGAATTCACTATCCTGATAATTAACAACTATAAATGTCTCAAGCTTTCTTTGGGGATATTTACACTTGTTGATATATTTCAGATGACTAGATAACAGCAGTTTACTAATTACCTAATACTATGCTGGAAAAAATAAAACAAGAAAACTAAGGGTAAACTATCTAATGGTGCCTAGATCACCTTCCTCTTCTAATTTGAAAGGTGAGCCCCAGAAAGGTTAGCAACAGAGTAAACAAATACCAGAAAACCACATCTTGTCCCAGGCACGCACTCACTCTCTCACACACACACATACACAAACACACACACCTGTCAGGCAAATGCCCCAGGCTGGCGCATTCTTGCTCTCTCTCTCTCTCTCACACACACACACACCCCTGTGAGGCAAATATCTACCTGCTCTTCAAGACTCGGCTCATACATCACCACCTTTCTACAGCCTCTCCCCTCAAACACCCACTGCCCTTGCTTCCAGAAACACTTTGCTCAAGGTACTTAGCACAATTTTACAGCATATATTTATACTGTTTCCTTCACCACGCTGTGACCTTCTAGTGGGGCAGTGTCCCTGTGTGTATTATTCATCTATCTATGCTACCAGACACATAGTAGGTTCTAATGAAGGTTTGTCAAGAGTGATAAGCTTCCTGACTCTACTCAATAAACCATACTGCCTTCCCAAATATTATCTGTGAGAAGAAAACCTAAGGGTTCGTGTATCCAAAGACACTATCACAGAACAATGAGCATGTGTTCTCTGAAAGTGTTTATATTTGTTCTTTTGCCTGAAACACCCTGTACCTACCCCAACATTTCCCTGCCTTCTTCCTGCCATACCACCACTCTCTACTTGGCCTTCTTCGACGCATCCAGTATTTAGCTTTCCAGAGGCAGAGGGCCTTCTCTGATTTCACAAAGCACCCTGTGCTCAGTTACCACAGGATTTATCGGGCTGTTTACTTGAGAAATGTGTTCTATTCATTAGAAGTCCAGTAGTATAGAAATCAGATACACAATAAATATTCTATTTGTTGAGTGAAACAGTATGTTCTAAACTGGCATGTCCCCATTTGTGAGGAACAGACCACTGATCCTGAGTGGGGCACAGATACAGCACGGACGAACATGAACTCACATGAAGAGAAACTCAGTCTCTTTTGAATCCTTTTTCAATCTTCTGATTATATCAAGGAGAAAGTCTGAGTTTGGAACTAGTATGTCATTTAAACTTACTTGCTCATCTCTCTTTATGACTGCAGCAAGTTCCAGAAGACAACCTACTTGGCTAGAATTTAATAATATTGTTTTCCCTTTATTAGATTGTTTTTAGTTAATTTCTATTTATGGAAAATGATACATGCTTTCCACTGAGGTAATGATGTAAAGCATTCTAAAAAGAAATTCAGCTGGGAGGGAAAAATGCACCTATTTAAATAAATATATTAAGTAAATGATAGTACAGATGTACAGATATAACACAGGAAAAGAACTTAAGTCTGGGAAACTCTGCTCTTCATATACCCACGTGTATCCTTCCCTCTAAGTGCCTACACCCTTTGGCATACTGTATTTGTCTCATTTCCAAACATTTTCTGTTTGTAAGTCTTACCTAATCTAGATATATATACTCCTTGAGGTCAAGATAAGCAGCCTCATATCTATCTGTATTAGTTAGGAATATAAAATATGTCAAGGAGCACAGAGAAGAGAAAAAGAAAAAAGGCAAAATCATTTCTTCTACTTATTTTGGGCACTTTACTGAGGCCATGGCTCCACTGTATACCTAGATTTTATCCCAAATTTATGCTTCAAATTTGTCTCTACTCTTTGCAAACACATCCAGTTTAAATATATTTTCCTCCTTCCCTAATCATTATCCATCACTGATCCTTACTTGGTGCTTTGTTTACATGTTTTTCCCACCTATAATCCCCTACTATCTCAGGAACATGTGTAAATCTCACGGAGCCACATCCACCACCAAGAAGCTGTCCTTAATTCCTTCTTCCCCCAATTATTCACCACCTCCACAGCATTTATCTGTACCTCCACAATGGCATTCATCGTCCTCTACTATATATAAGTGAAAGTTAGATGGGTCTGATTCTTTGAGACTCCATGGACTATGGAGTCCATGGAATTCTCCAGGCCAGAATACTGGAATGGGTAGCCTTTCCCTTCTCTAGGGGATCTTCCCAACTCAGGGATCGAACCCAGGTCCCCCACATTGTAGGCAGATTCTTTACCAGCTGAGCTACCAGGGAAGCTCTACTATATATAAATTATGGCTGTATCTCCCAAGTTCTGAAGAACATAGAACCAGCTTGACTTATGAGTCTTGCCTGAAACATTAAGAAGAGTTACTGACTTGCCAGCCCCTGTATTTCTAAGGGGCTTCCCAAGTGGCACAGTGGTAAAAAATCCACCTGTCAATGCAGGAGACAGAGGAGACACAGGTTTGATTCCTGGGTCAGGAAGACCCCCTGGAGAAAGAAATGGCAACCTACTCCAGTATTCTTGCCTGGAAAATTCCGTGGACAGAGGAGCCTGGCGGGCTACAGTTCATGGGGTCACAAAGAGTGGGACACAACCGAGCACACATGCACGGATTTCTAAACTACAATACATCTCACATACAGCTTATAACGGAGAGGGAAATGGCACCCCACTCCAGTGTTCCCGCCTGGAGAATCCCAGGGACAGAGGAGCCTGGTGGGCTGCCATCTATGGGTTTGCACAGAGTTGGACATGACTGAAGCGACTTAGCAGCAGCAACAGCTTATAAGCTTATCTTCCAGAAGTATATATGTGTGTGTTAGTCGCTCAGTCATGTCCAACTCTTTGAGACCCCATGGACAGTATCCCACCAGGCTCTAACCATGGCATTCTCCAGGCAAGAATACCAGAGAGGGTAGACATTCCCATCTCTAGGGGCTCTTCCTGACCCAGGGATTGAGCTCAGGTCTCCCCCACTGCATGCAGATTCTTTACCGTCTGAGCCACAGGGAAGCCTATGTGTTTCTGATAACTTGACTCCACCATTCAAAAATCTGCATTAATCATAAAATGAGTCTTCAAGGCATTCCACAATGTGGTATAAAACTTATTTCTCACTCATTCAATAAATATTTAATGTACAGACACTGGGATAATCAACCTCTCTTTCCTCAAGCTACTTCTGCTGAGAGTGCCAACATTTACTGGCATGTTATTCTCTATGCCAAACCCTGTGCTATGCACTTCGCATGCATTACTTCATTTAATATTCACATTAACTCATTAAGGTAGGAACTATTATCCTGATTTTATAGAAAAGGAAACTGAACATCAGAATAGTTAACTAACTTAGCCAATATTACACTGCTAGTAAATGAGAAAGCCAAGATTATAGCTTTCTGACTACAATGTCAATGCTCTTGAAAATACCTATCATCCCACTAGCAATTTCTCTATTCATATACCTTGATTTCTTGTTTGTATGTCTCCATTTTCCTGAACTATCAAAGACCTTCCAAGATGTCTCTCTCACAGCCTGCTAGCTTGTATTTCCATTATTCATGTAAAAGTCCCCTGAGAGTAAAACATTTGCCTGAGTCATCTGTGTCACTAGCACCTGACCTAGTGTCTACAATATGGCAGATGTTAAATAAATGTTTTGAATAAATCATTTACCTTTGTTCCTTACAGAGAGCCAGGCATAAGTATTCAATGAATGCCCACTTAATGTTAATATTAAATACACCCAAGAATGAGTAAGACTTAAAACACTTAAGCACTCTCTGGCTTGACTGAAATATGTCCACCTCAGGACCTCCTTCCCTTGACACTATTCTTGGTTTCAAAAGCACAGCAGAGTGGTCCCCAAAGTTAATGGCTTGATCATCCCCTCTGCTGCCCAGCACAGAAATTCAGACTTGGCCTTTTCCCTCTTCCAGCCAGTCATCAGTCCTGTTCACTCTGCCTCCACTGCTACTGTCTTAGTTCAGGCCTTTTATACTTCCACTATATCACTGCCTCAAAACTGGTCTCCGGCTTCCAATCCCTCCCACTCTCACTCACTCCCAGTTATCTTTCCCCCAGCTCTGATCATGTCACTCCTGCCACAAAGGAACAGCAACAGATTTTAAAATTTCAGAACCAAACTTCAAAACAAAACCGAATCATTGTCATCTCCTACCCCAGCAGGGCAGTCAATTAGAGGAAAGTCATTCTAGCTCAGCACAAAACAGTTACAAGAGCAGAGAGCTGGTTTCACAATCTTAGCTCTTCGCATCCGGTCGTTTCTACCCAATTTATGTGGGGGTCCCCAGTACTAATTCATGTACCCTTTCCCTTCTCCCATGAGCTTCTTCATCTGTTTTTCAATATCTTCATTTCCAATCCACTATTTTAGTGTCAGACTATTATTTGTCTCTTTGATCTGCTGGTGCTAATGCGATACTGGATCCATTTTATTCTTTCCTCTCTTCCTGCTCTCTCCTTTTTAAAGTTGAAGAGCTCACCACCACCACCTTACTCCTAATGCCTAGAATGAGTCTTTCATCTGTTTCTATTATTCAAAGGAACTGGAAACCTAATGCTAAAATGTCCTCCACTATTCCTAATTTTTTAGATCACCAGTACAGGGGCCAAAAAATAAAACTCCACAAAACAAAAAACCTGAGCACCTTTTAACAATGGGACCTTTGGAGGGATATGAAGTCTAAAATAGTGCCCCTGATGAAGAATCTCTGAAGGTTTCCCACCACAGCTGATTCTCAGGAGTCAATCAAGTTATACACAGTACAGTGTTATACTTCTAAGTTATCAAAAATAATTTAAGTAAATTAAATTAGCAAAGTAAAATTAAGTCCTGAAACGATAGCAAACAAAATATTGATGTATTTTTCAACTTGGGCTTTAGTCTTGCCTGCCTCCAACTCAATCTCCTCTACACAGCATGAAATAAGTAAACTTGCTCCTACTATTTCTGTTGTTCAAAATCTTTCAGTGCACAACTTCTGGGTAGCTACAGTCAATAGCGGGGGGGAGGGGAGAGAGAGACAGGGTATAGTAATAAACATGCCAAAATTTCTCCCCAAAAAACTTTACAGGAATTCTTCACAAAACCATACCCCCAGCATTACTTGAAGAGAGAAAAACGCTGAAAACACAAAATTAAGTAAGATGAGAAAAAGTATTAAATCACAGTACTAAGATCCTATTTGTTTAAACCTCACCCTAAGCAAGGCTTTGTGGCCAACAAGGAAGAGAAAGGAGGGACACTAGAAAACGTGCCTGCAAGAGAACTGGAGCAAACAACAGAAAGATGAAATCCACCCTAAATC
Organism: Giraffa tippelskirchi; assembly: GCF_054371585.1. Classification (NCBI taxonomy): domain Eukaryota; kingdom Metazoa; phylum Chordata; class Mammalia; order Artiodactyla; family Giraffidae; genus Giraffa; species Giraffa tippelskirchi. Next base: position 112,361,337 of record NC_137282.1, read on the forward strand.
TCAAAATACTATTACAGAAGATAACCAGGCAGACCACAGCACAGACTGCAGGAAAGAATTTCAATGTGTGATTTAAAAGGCCACACCACATGAAGGACCAAAAGCCTGCAATTTAATGGAACTGATTTGGTTAAAGCGGCAAGCATGATTTAAAGGAAGAAACACAACTTAAAAGAACAGTCCTCTCTCTTGGCTTTTGGAGGAGAAAAAGAACCAAAAGCAGAGTTCATGAATTGGGTCACAAAATAAACATCGATAACATTCATAAAGTGGAGACATTACAAACAACATTCTGATCGCAATGCAATAAAACTAGAGCTTACTAGGAGACAAGAAGGAAAGAAAAAAGAATAAGTCCCGGAAATTTCAAAAAAAATTAAATCTATTAAGCAACTCGAGTGAAAGTGGTAATACAAACTGAAATTACAAAAATGAAAAAATTTTTAAAGTGACAATAAAAACGTTATATATTAGAATCTATGGGATTTAAAGTAGTAATTAATTCCTGTCAAATAGGAAGTCTGTTTGTCACTAAGTCGTGTCTGACTCTTGCAACCCCACAAACTGTAGCCCACCAGGCTCTTCTGTCCATGGGATTCTCCAGGCAAGAATATTGGAGTGGGTTGCCATTTCCTTCTCCAAGGGATCTTCCCAACCCAGGAATTGAACCCAGGTCTCCTGCATTGCACTCAGATTCTTTATCAACTGAACTACAAGGGAAGCCCATTTATTAGAATCTATGGGATTTAAATGAGTAGTTAGAAAGAAAACTCAGGCGCTAAAAACTTTTATTGACAAAAAGGAAGGAAAAATTAAATTTTTTGCTCAAAACAAAAGCATAAGGACAAAGTATAAGGAAATAATGAAGTTTTATCTTTATTATTCATATTTGTTTATTATTGAGAAAGAAACTAGAAAAATAAAATACCTAATTAACAAGTCAAAATCCTCTGTTTTAAAAAATTAACAAAATAAAACACTGGTGAACTTGATCAAGAAAATAAAAGCATATATATCAAAAAATGAAAAGGGGGAACTAACCATTGAAACACAAAGAATTTTTAAAAATCAAAAGATGCTACTGAGCAGACCTCTATGCAAATAAATAAAACAACGAAATCAATAATTTCCTAGAAAAATACAGATTACCAAAATTGGCCCAATCCAATTAGAAAATGTAAAGAAACCAATTTCCATAGAAGATACAGAGAAAATTATTAAGGAATTATCCCATAAAAACTAGACCTAGATGTTTTCACAAAAGAATTCTACCAAATCTTCAAATACCAAATAATCTCAGTGCTCTATAAACTATTCCAGAGCACTGAAAAGAAAGGAAAAGTTCCTAATTCCTTTTATGAACTAAGTTTAACTATGATACCTAAACCATATGAAATAAAGAAAGAAAAACTGTCTCAAATTCCAAACCAAAAATCCTAAACAAACTATTAGCAAACAGAATCCAACATCATATTAAGAAAAAAAAATACATTATAACCAAGTGGGATTTATTTCAGGAAGACAAGGTTGGTTCAATCTTAGGAAATCAATTATCATATACCATATTAATAAATCTAAGGAAAAAATATTATCTCCAAAAATCTAAGCAAGTCTTCGACAAAATTCAACATCCATTCCTGGTAAAAACAATGAAGAAAATAAAAACTGAAGAATACATTTTAATGTTTTAAACATACAGGCCTTAGTCTTAAAGCCAATACTTTATTTAATGGGGAAAAACTAGAGGCATTTCCCCTAAGATGAGGAACAAGACAAGGATGCTCACTATCCCTACTACTATCCAACATTCTATTCATGGTATCAGCCAGAGCAATTAAACAATAACAACTTACTAATAAACTGCAGGCATAAAAATAGGTTAAAAATAAAGTTATTTCCATTTACAAATAATATAATAGCATACCCGTAAAATCATGAGCATTAATGACAAAACTAATTCAAATAATAAAAGAATTCAGTGAAGTACTAGGATCAAAAATCCACATACAAAAATCAACAGGCTACGGACTTCTCTGGTGGTACAGTGGATAGGAATCCACCTGCCAATGCAGGCAACACAGGTTTGACCCCTGATCCAGGAAGGTTCCACATGCTACTGAGCAACTAAGCCCCTGCACCACAACTCCTGAAGCCTGAGTGCCTAGAGCCTGTGCTCCACAAGATAAGCCACCACGAGAAGCCCACACACTGCAATGAATAGTCGTCTCCACGCTCTGCAACTCTCTGTAACAGACTCAGTCCAACCAAAAAATTAAAAATCAATTAAAATCAATAGGTTACTTAAAAGAAGCAAATCACAAAAGTGCCCATACTCCATGATTTCATACATACGAAATGTCCGGAATAGGTAAATCTATGGAGATAGTAAGAAGTTGAGCGCTCTCTTAGGGCTGGGGTTAGGTGCAGTGAGAGGAAATGATGAGTGACTGCTAAAGGGTACAGGGTTTGTTTAGGGGGAGGTAATAAAAATCCTAAATTGATTGTGATGATGGTAGCACAACATTATTAAAAAAATCATTGAATTATAGACTTTAAATGAGCAAACTCAGTCGACTGTGAATTATATCTCAATAAACTATTAATTTTTTTAAGTACAGCTAGAGGGATGGGCTCTCAAAAGAGAGACAGGTCTTTTTGAGGTGATGTGAATGTTCTAGATTCTGACTATGATGGTATACTAACCAGTGTATAACTCTAAACTCTCCTCAAACTTTTTTAATTTTTTAATCAAGAGCCGTTATATACACAAATAATGAACATTCAGAGGACGTTATGGAAGAGGAAATCACATTCACGACCGTATATAAGATCAAATACCTAGGAATAAATTTAACAAGATATATGAAAAACCTATAGAAGAAAAAACGTTTGAATATAAAACATTCCTGAAGGACACAAAGTGAAGAGGAAGTTGCCCAGCCACGTCTGATTCTTTGTAACCCCATGGACTACACAGTCCATGGAATTCTCCGGGCCAGCATACCGGAGAGGGTAGCCTTTCCCTTCTCCAGGGGATCTTCCCGACCCAGATATCGAACCCGGGTGTCCTGCTTTGCAGGCAGGTTCTTTACCAACTGAGCTATGAGGGAAGTCAGGTAGAGTGAAGATATAAAGACATCCTCTCCTGCTTTCAAGGAGGAAGAGACAGCATTTTAAAGATGTCGGTTCTCCTTCAGCTAACTTGTAAATTCAATGAGTCCTAAAAGGAATACGGACACGTAGGCCCAGGCCCCCATCATCCAGAGAGACGTTAGTAGCTCCTCCCAATAGCCTCCCCTTCTCGGATTCGGATCTCAGGCTTATATCAAATGACCTTTATTGCACTTCTGCAGCTTCTCGCAGCAACCCCGAAGCGCAATTAGGACTCGTCTCTCCGTCCCCTGAACGACAGGAGGGCCGTCCATGGCGACTGGCCCACTGCCCGTGGCCTAACGGCCGCTGAGCAAAACGACGAGCCCGGAGCCGCCCACGGAGGGGCGGCGGGGGTGCGGTATGGCGGCGGGGGTGCGGTGTGGCGACAGGGGAGAGACTGAGAAGCCCACCGTTAAATGACTCGAGCCCCTGGCAAGATGGCTGCTGAGAAGGATGGAAAGGTCAGCTGACCCGCAGGCCCCGCCCGCCTAGCCCGTCGCTCCCCCGGCACGCGCCGCCGGCCTGCGCCCGCTCGGCTCGCTCGACGCCGGCGCGGGGCAGGAGGCCGCGAGGGCCCGGGACCGGAGGCCAAGGGGCAGCTCCCCAGCACCTGGACTCCCCGGCGCTGCCGCCTGCGGCTTCTCCTGGCCGTGGCTGTACTTGAGCCCAGCGTGCTTCGAGCCCTGAGCACTGCGGCCGCCCAGCGGAAGGACGCTGCCACACTGGTGCGAGCCGAAGCGGGTCACGTAGACGAAGCGCGCCCGGCCCGGCTCCAGCTCCCGGCCTGCCGCTGCCATCTCTGCCTTCGTCTCGCCTCACGGTCCTCTGTGCCCAGCCCTGCGAGTCTGGGGGCCGGACCACTGGGTGTGTGAAGGAGGGGGAGCGGACCTGACGGAACGGACCACTGGGTGTGCGGGGGTGGGGAGGCAGAGCCGACGGACCCGATTGACGGTTGTGCTAGGGGAGGCCCGTGAAGCGCTGGATCGCTGTGCGCCGCACAGGAGATGAGAGGTGAGCCTCAGAGCAGGTCTGCGGAGGGATCAGGGAAGAGGAAGGGAGTGAGGGGAGACCACAGAACCCGGTCACTGGATGGGCAGCGGGAAGAGGGACGTGTGGACCACTCTGCTGGGATAGGGGCTCAGGAGGGTTTTTGGTTGGGGGGTGATGGTATACCACTCATCTGAAAAGGGGTGTTAAGAGTTTGGAGACCGGATCACTTGGGAGTGGGGAGCAGACCGTGTAGAGCGGACGTCTCTGAGGGAAAGAACTGAATCAAAAACAGGGTTGGGGAAAGGAAAGATACTAAATGGACGGGGCACTCCTCCCAGTGGTCCGGTGTTGGGCCGATTTCAGAGTGAGGAGCTAGCCCTGGATTTAACTGGTCTGGACTGTCAGCCAGATGAAGATGGGAGTCTTAGGGGAAAGGTGGAGTGGGGAGACAGTACTCTTTGATGCCAAAGGATTCTAGTGTGACCTTGGTCTGGCATGTGTTCTGCTGGGCCGTGAGCTTCAAGAGACCCTGTGCAGAGAGGTGATGGGCCTGAGGCCAGATATCTTACTCAGGTAGTCCTGAGGCCCATCAGGGTTTAGCTGCTGACCAGCTGGATATTTGGGCAACTCACTCCCTGTCTGAGCTTCTTGTTTCCTCAGATGTAAACTCAGGGTAATCTGGTAAAGATATACCAAAATAAAGCATATTAAGCACCTGGCACATAGTAAGAGGTAATTCCTTTCGATTTAATGTTCAGTTCACATTTTTGGGGACTTCCCTGGTGGCTCAGACAGTAAAGCATCTGCCTACAATGCAGGAGCCCTGGGTTCAATCCCTGGGTTGGGAAGATATCCTGGAGAACGAAATGGCAACCCACTCTAGTATTCTTGCCTGGAAAATCCCATGAACACAGGAGCCTGGTACGTTACCATCCATGGGGTCGCAAAGAGTCAAACACAACTGAGCAACTTCACTTTCTTTCCTTCTTCACATTTCTTGAGTACACACCGTCTGAAGTATCAGTTCAGTTCAGTCACTCAGTCATGTCTGACTCTTTGCAACCCCATGGACTGCAGCACACCAGGCCTCCCTGTCCATCACCAACTCCCAGAGCTTGCTCAAACTCGTGTCCATCGAGTCGGTGATGCCATCCAACCATCTCATCCTCTGTTGTCCCCTTCTCCTCCCGCCTTCAATCTTTCCCAGCATCAGGGTCTTTTCCACTGAGTCAGCCCTTCACATGAGGTGGCCAAAGTATTGGAGTTTCAGCTTCAGGATCAGTCCTTCCAATGAATATTCGGGACTGATCTCCTTTAGGATGGACTGGTTGGATCTCCTTGCAGTCCAAGGGACTCTCAAGAGTCTTCTCCAACAACACAGTTCAAAAGCATCAATTCTTCAGTGCTCAGCTTTCTTCACAGTCCAACTCTCACATCCATACATGACTACTGAAAAAACCATAACTTTGACTAGATGGACCTTTGTTGGCAAAGTAATGTATCTGCTTTTAATGTCTAGGTTGGTCATAACTTTTCTTCCAAGGAGCAAGCATCTTTTAATTTCATGGCTGAAGGCACCATCTGCAGTGATTTTGGAGCCCAAGAAAAAAAAGTCTGCCACTGTTTCCATTGTTTCTCCATCTATTTGCCATGAAGTGATGGGACCATGGCAGAAAGTGAAGAAGAACTAAACAACCTTTTGATGAAAGTCAAAGAGGACAGTGAAAAAGTTGGCTTAAAGCTCAATATTCAGAAAACTAAGATCATGGCATCTGGTCCCATCACTTTCTCATGATGTACTCTTTGACTATGCCAAAGCCTTTGACTGTGTGGATCACAATAAACTGGGAAATTCTTAAAGAGATGGGAATACCAGACCACCTGACCTGTCTCTTGAGAAAACTGTATGCAGATCAGGAAGCAACAGTTAGAACTGGACATGAACAACAGACTGGTCCCAATAGGAAAAGGAGTACATCAAGGCTGTATATTGTCACCCTGCTTATTTAACTTATATGCAGAGTACATCATGAGAAATGCTGGGCTGGAGGAAGCACAAACTGGAATCAAGATTGCTGGGAGAGATATCAATAACCTCAGATATGCAGATGACACCACCCTTATGGCAGAAAGTGAAGAAGAACTCAAGAGCCTCTTGATGAAAGTGAAAGAAGAGAGTGAAAAAGTTGGCTTAAAGCTCAACGTTCAGAAAACTAAGATCATGGCATCTGGTCCCATCACTTCATGGAAAATAGATGGGGAAACAGCGGAAACACTGTCAGACTTTATTTTGGGGGGCTCCAAAATCACTGCTGATGGTGATTGCAGCCATGAAATTAAAAGACGCTTACTCCTTGGAAGGAAGGTTATGGCCAACTTAGATAGCATATTTAAAAGCAGAGACATTACTTTGCCAACAAAGGTCCGTCTAGTCAAGGCTATGGTTTTTCCAGTAGTTATGTATGGATGTGAAAGTTGGACTGTGAAGAAAGCTGAGCACCGAAGAATTGATGCTTTTGAACTGTGGTATTGGAGAAGACTCTTGAGAGTCCCTTGGACTGCAAGGAGATCCAACCAGTCCATCCTAAAGGAGATCAGTCCTGGGTGTTCATTGGAAGGACTGATGTTGAAGCTGAAACTCCAATACTTTGGCCACTTTATGTGAAGAGTTGACTCAGTGGACATGACCCTGATGCTGGGAAAGATTGGGGGCAGGAGGAGAAGGGGTCGACAGAGGATGAGATGGCTGGATGGCATCACCGACTCGATGGACATGAGTTTGGGTAAACTCCGGGAGTTGGTGATGGACAGGGAGGCCTGGTGTGCTGTGATTCGTGGGGTTGCAAAGAGTCGGACACGACTGATCGACTGAACTGAACTGAACTCTGCATATAATTTAGAAAAGCAGGGAGACAATATACAGCCTTGGCGTACTCCTTTCCTGATTTGGAACCAGACTGTTTTCCATGTCCAGTTCTAACTGTTGCCTCTTGACCTACATACAGATCTCTCAGGAGGCAGGTTAGGTGGTCTAATATTCCCATCTCGTTCAGAATTTTCCAGTTTGTTGTGATCCACACAGTCAAAGGCTTTGGCATAGTCAATAAAGCAGAAGTAGATGTTTTTCTGGAACTCTCTTGCTTTTTTGATGATCTAATGGATGTTGGCAATTTGATCTCTGGTTCCTCTGCCTTTTCTAAATCCAGCTTGAACATCTGGAATTTCACGGTTCACATACTGTTGAAGCCTGGCTTGGAGAGTTGGGGGCATTACTTTGCTAGTGTGTGAGATGAGTGCAATTGTGTGGTAGTTTGAACATTCCTTGGCATTGCCTTTCTTTGGGATTGTAATGAAAACCCATTTTCCAGTCTTGTGGCCACTGCTGAGTTTTCCAAATTTGCTGGCATATTGAGTGCCACACTTTCACAGCATCATCTTTCAGGATTTGAAATAGCTCAACTGGAATTCCATCACCTCCACTAGCTTTGTTCGTAGTGATGCTTTCTAAGGCCCACTTGACTTCACATTTCAGGATGTCTGGCTCTAGGTGAGTGATCACACCATCGTCATTATCTGGGTCATGAAGATCTTTTTTGTATAGTTCTTCTTTGTATTCTTGCCACCTCTTCTTAATATCTTCTGCTTCTGTTGGGTCCATACAATTTCTGTCCTTTATTGTGCCCATCTTTGCATGAAAAATTCCCTTGTTATCTCTTAATTTTCTTGAAGAGATCTCTAGTCTTTTCCATTCTATTGTTTTCCTCTATTTCTTTGCACTGATCACTGAGGAAGGCTTTCTCATCTCTTCTTGCTATTCTTTGGAACTCTGCATTCAAATGGGTATATGTTTCCTTTTCTCCTTTGCTTTTCACTTCTCTTCTTTTCAAGCTATATGTAAGGCCTCCTCAGACAACCATTTAGCCTTTTTGCATTTCTTTTTCTTGGGGATGGTCTTGATCCCTGCCTCCTGTACAATGTCACGAACCTCCATCCATAGTTCTTCAGGCACTCTGTCTATCAGGTCTAATCCCTTGAATCTATTTGTCATTTCCACTGTATAATCATAAGGGATTTAATTTAGGTCATACATGAATGGTCTAGTGGGTTTCCCTACTTTCTTCAATTTAAGAAGAAAATGGTCTACTGGAGAAGGAAATGGCAAATCACTTCAGTATTCTTGCCTTCAGAACCCCATGAGCAGTATGAAAAGGCAAAAAGATAAGACACTGAAAGATGAACTCCCCAGGTCGGTAGGTGCCCAATATGCTACTGGAGATCAGAGGAGAGATAACTCTAGAAAGAATGAAGAGACAGAGCCTAAGCAAAAACAACACCCAGTTGTGGATGTGACGTGATGAAAGTAAAGTCCGATGCTATAAAGAGCAATATTGCATAGGAACCTGGAATGTTAGGTCTATGAATCAAGGCAAATTGGAAGTGGTCAAACAGGAGATGGCAAGAGTGAACATCGACATTTTAGGAATCAGTGAACTAAAGTGGACTGGAATGGGTAAATTTAACTCAGATGAACATTATATCTACTACTGTGGGCAAGAATCCCTTAGAAGAAATGGAGTGGCCATCATAGTCAACAGGAGTCCAAAATGCAGTACTTGGATGCAGTCTCAAAAATGACAATGATCTCTGTTCATTTCCAAGGCAAACTATTCAGTATCACAGTAATCCAAGCCCCATCCAGTAATGCTGAAGAAGCTGAAGTTGAACTTGTAGGTTCTATGAAGACCTATAAGACCTCCTAGAGCTAACACCCAAAAAAGATGTCCTTTTCATTGTAGGGGACTGGAATGAAGAAGTAGGAAGTCAAGAAATACCTGGAGTAACAGGCAAATTTGGCCTTGGAGTACAGAATGAAGCAGGGCAATGGCTAATAGAGTTCTGCCAAGAGAACACACTGGCCATAGCAAACACCCTCTTCCAGCAACACAAGAGAAGACTCTACACATGGATGTCACCAGATGGTCAACACTGAAATCAGATTGATTATATTCTTTGCAGCCAGAGATTGAGAAGCTCTATATAGTCAGCAAAAACAAGACAGGGAGTTGACTGTGGCTCAAATCATGAACTCCTTATTGCCAAATTCAGACTTAATTTGAAGAATTAGGGAAAACTACTAGACCATTCAGGTATGACCTAAATCAAATCCTCTGATGTATACATGATAATAATTAATTTATACTTTACAAATAGCTTTACCATGAACCATATCTTTAAATCCATGCAGCATTTACAGCAGAGGAACTGGGGGGTCCAAAATGTAGAGTGACTTCCCCAAAGTAAGAGACAGTGACAGAGACATATACACTCTTAAACTTTTAAAAACTGAATTATAAATATGTGCAGAAAAGTACACCAGTCATCAGTAGATAAAATAGATAGATCTATAATCTATAGATAGATTTTCACATAGTGAATACACCTACATAATATCCACTGAGGTTCAGAAATGATGCACAGCAGAAACACTTCATGTCCTTACCCAGTCCCAGGTAAGGACTTCTTTCTTGACTTCAAACAACATCAATTAGGTTTGCCCATTGTGTTTAACTTCTTACACTCGTTATGTTTATAAGATACAAGTTATTGCATAAGTTTATGTCATTTGAATATATATTGATGCATTCATTCCACTGTTGATGAACATTTGGTTGTTTCCAATTTAGGGTCATCAACCGTGCTGCTGGGAACATTATATATTAATATATGTATTTAGTAGAATATATGTTATAGGATATATCTTAATGTGGAATTGTTTAGTGTATTCATATGTTCAACTTTAGCAGCTACTGACAGGAATCTGACGTGGTTGTACCAATTTTCACTCCCACCAGCCAAGTTTGAGAATTCCAATTGCTCCACATGTTCACCATCCCTTGGGGTTGTCTATTTCATTTTAGCCATTCTAGTGCATGTGTATATTAGGACTCTGCAGAAGCAGAACCAATAGGGTGTGCGTGTACATGTGTGTATGTGTGTAGACAAGTCCAAAATCTTCACGACAGGTCAGCAGGCTGGAGACCCAGGGAATAGTTGATGCTGCAGTTCAAGTCTGAAGGCCATCTGCTAACAGAATCCTCCTTTCTTCAAGAAAATTCATTCTTTTTCTATTTTTTCTATTAAGGCTTTTAACTGAGGCAATAATGAGTACCATCCATATTATGGAGAGTAATCGGTTTTACTCCAAATCTACTGGTTTAAAGAACTTCCCAGGTGGTGCTAGTGGTAAAGAACCTTCCTGCCAATGCAGAAGACATTAAGAGATGCGGATTGGATCCTTGGGTCAGGAAGATCCCCTGGAGGAGGGCATGGCAACCCACTCCAGTATTCTTCCCTGCTGCTGCTGCTGCTAAGTTGCTTCAGTCGTGTCCGGCTCTGTGCGACCCCATAGACGGCAGCCCAGCAGGCTCCGCTGTCCCTGGGATTCTCCAGACAAGAATACTGGAGTGGGTTGCCGTTTCCTTTTCCAGTGCATGAAAGGGAAAAGTGAAAGTGAAGTCGCTCAGTCGTGTGCAACTCTTAGCGACCCCATGGACTGTAGCCTACCAGGCTCCTCCATCCATGGGATTTTCCAGGCAAGAGTACTGGAGTGGGGTGCCATTGCCTTCTCCAATTCTTCCCTAGAGAATCCTATGGACAGAGGAGCCTGAAGGGCTACAGTCCACAGGTCACAAAGAGTCAGACACAACTGAAACAACTTAGCATGCACTGGTTTAAATGTTGATCTCATCTAAAAAAAATACCTCACAGACACATCCAGAATGTTTGACCAAATATCTGGGTACTGTGGACTAGGCATGTTGAGACATAAAATTAATCATTACAATGTGATATTGCTTTCTTGTAATTTGCATTTCCCTGATGACGTATGAAGCTGAGCTCATTAGCCATTTGGATATTATCTTTTGCATTTTAATCTCCTGTCTGTTTCTATATGGGGTTCTCATTCTCATTCATTAAGAGGAGTTCCTTATATATTCCATATATTTGCTATTTGTTAGTTGTATGTATTGCAAATTTCCTTCTCCTCTGCGCTTCACCTTTTTATTCTCTTTATATTATTTTCTTCCATAGAGAATTTACTTGTTTCTGGCATGCAGTTAAGGTAATGGGAGTTCATCTTAATCCTTTCAGGAATTGAGTTTTTTATAGCTTGGCTTCAGTCTTTATACAAGTAAATGTATGTCTTGAAAGTGAAAGTGTTAGTTGCTCAGTCGTGTCTGACTCTTTGCGACCTCATGGACTCCTCTGTCCATGGAATTCTCCAAGCAAGAATACTGGAGTGGGTTGCCATTTCCTTCTCCAGGGGATCTTCCCAACCCAGGGATCAAACCTGGGTCTCCTGCATTGCAGGCAGATTGTTTGCCATCTGAGCCACCAGGGAAGCTCCAAGTGTATGTCCTATTTGGTCTTATTCTTTAGAATAAAGTTCTTCAGGTGTCCCAACTTAAAATCTAGTGCATTTGCTAGGACCCTAGACCTGACTGGCCCTGGACTCCAGGTTTTATTCCTGTAGTCCATTAGGCTGCCTGTAGTTCTGCTCGATGTCTTAGCCTCTAGGCTGCCACTCATAAACCAGCAACATCTGTTGCGGGAAAGCTATGGTGAATATTGAGTCATTGCAGTGCCTTTTTGTCCCTGGAACCTTGGCTCCTCAGAGTCTTAGCACCTCACTAGCTTTCCAATTCTTTTGAACAGATTTTTTTCCTTTTTTCATTCAATGTTTGATCTTTCTGTTGGTGGAAGAGACAACAAATCTAACACAAATTATTTCCCCCTGGCCAGAATATGGGGTCGCACAGAGTCGGACACGACTGAAGCGACTTAGCAGCAGCAGCAGCAGAACAGGGGTGGGACAACAATAGGGAAGTCTGAAGTCACGATGCCTTGTGAAGCTAACCACAGGAAATGGTCTCAGAGCTCGAGGTCACTGTCCTTGTCACCTGAGGCCTTCCCAGTGACCCGCCAGAGCTCAGCATGGGTGGATGCTGATGAGATGCCCAGCAGGATGACAAGAGTGCCTGGCGGGTGAAAGGGGTTTATACAGACAGAACCTTCTCACCATTCAGTTCTCAGCCTACAGGCCTGTTCTGAAAGAACCCACCCTGGGACCCTCTCTCCAAAGCAGTCCCTTTCCCCCATCTCTGCCTTGACCTGAAATTATCTTTTTCATATAGTGGTTTACTTGTTTATTGAGTACTCTACCCAAAATTGCTACATGAAAATGAGAACCTTGGCCCTTCTCTTCACACATCATGTCCTCAGGTGTGTAACACAGTGCCTGATGCACACAGGCATTCCACATTCATTGGTTGTATTAATAAAGAATTCAGGCAGACCTTGGAGATATTGTGGATTCAGTTCCAGACCACAACAATAAAGCAAATACCATGATAAAGTTACCTAGCACATATGAAAGTTATGTTTACACTATACTGTGACTTGTTAAGTATGCAATAGTCTTGTGTCTGAAAAAAAAAATGTACATACTTTAAAAATACTGTCTGAAATTTTCTAATTATCCAATCTGTCAACAAGTTTTAATAGTAACATCAAAGATCACTGATCACCATAACAAACACAGTAATCATGAAAAAGTTTGAAATATGACAAGAATTACCCAAATGTGACAGAGAGACAGGAAGTGAGCTAATGCTGTTGGCAAAAAGGGCATAGATAGACTTGTCTGAGCAGGGTTGCCACAGACCTTCAATTTGTAAAAAACTCAGTGTCTGTGAAGTGCAATGAAATGAATTGCAATAAAATGAGGTGTTTCTGTAACCAAATGAATGGCCAGACAAATTATAAAAGGGCTAGAGCAGAAGGAATGTAAGGCAAAAAGTCCCATGAGAACCATCTCTTTCACAAAAGACCTTTGCAAAGAACATGTTTCCTCCTTTCCTGGCTTTTGCTCTTTCCCAGCCCCACCCCACTTGCATGCAGCCTCCTCTATTTCTCCCAGAACTCACCTCCCTCAGAAAACCTCACCCTGCCCAAGAGGGGCTCACCCCTCTTTCTCTTCTTGGGTCTTGGAATCCCAAGCAATGTCTTTGATGTCCACCAGGTAGGTGATAGCCTTCTCTGCTTTGTCCAACTGATAGAGATGGTGGTGGTGGGACTTGAGTCCTAAGAAGGAAGGTGGATGTGAGTGTCCCAATCCCAGTTGGGTCTCTCTGTCAGCACAGCAGTTTCTCTTTACTAAGTTACTTGGTGAAGATAAACCTTCATTTGCTGTGGCTACATACAGGTCAAATCTCTATGGAGGAGGTACTTCCCTGGCAGAAGAGTGGTTAAGACTGCACTTCCAGTGCAGGGAATGTGGGTTCAATCCCTGGCTGGGGAACTAAGATCCCACGTGCCTCATGGCCAGAAAACAAAACAAAACTCAGGGGAGGAAAAGCTGGATGTTTCTCCTGCTAGCTTTAGAGGCCAGACCTCTAATTCTCTCCTGTTCTCCATTGCACCTTGTTGGCGCCGTCTCAAAAGAAGCCATCCCTGATGCTATCCACTGTGTTTCCGAGGGCTGGCACCAGTTTTCCCCTATCAGTTCCACTGGCTTTCTTTGACTTTCGTCTTCTGATAACAGGGAGAGAGTGCTGACTTATCCCACTGATTACATAGCCAACACATCCTCCTACATATAGCTAGCTAGGTGTTCGACCTCTGCCATTCCATGGCCATGAATGCACCTTACAAAGCGCCGTCTCTTTCATCGGTCCTTGGGGAGCTGACTCCTGCCTGCATTTTCATCCTCATCTCAGCTCTCCCTTGGCCTCCAGCCCTACCCAACCTCTGTCAGTTCGTCAAAGGCATTGAGTCTGATTTCTCTATGAGCCATTGCAAGCAGCATTTGAACTGTTCAAATTCTCTTCTTCTTGTCTCAGTTGGCTACTCTTTCTCATCCTTCAGAACTCATCTTATAGGTTCCTTCTTCACAAAATATCCCCCTCAGCAGGTGACTTAGTTGCCCCTTATGTTCTCCTATGGCACTGAGGACCACTGTGGAATAAGCTTATTACAAATTATAATCACCCGTTTACAGGTCTAACTCCCTAGCTAGACCCTGGACAGGGACCATATCTATTTGCTCTTCAAGCAACTATTAGTTTGCTCATGCCTGTCTCCCTCCAGATGATGACCTTGATGAGACCAAGGCAGTGTTTCTGTTCACCTTCATATCCCCAGGGCACTGCCACATGCCCAGCGTGTAGTAGGTGCAAAGGTACTCACAGCCCCATGTTTTCCTCCATACCAGCAACTAACTTTTGCTAAATGTTTTCTATGTACCAGACTTCCGGTAAACATTTGCATGGGGTATACAGTTTATTTCTCACAATCACTCTGTAAGATAGGACTATCAGCCCCACTTCACAGCTGAGGAAATGTAGGCACAGGAGAGGTTTAGCAACTCAGCCAAACTGACAATATTAAAGTCCTAGTGAGTGAGTGAGTGAAGTTGCTCAGTCATGTCTGACTCTTTGCAATGCCCATGGACTGTAGCCCGCCAAGCTCCTCCATCCATGGGATTTTCCAGGCAAAAATACTGGAATGAGTTGCCATTTCCTTCTCCAGGAGATCTTCCCAACCCAAGGATCGAACCCAGGTCTCCCACATTGCAGGCAGACTCTTTACCATCTGAACCACCAGGGAATCCCATTAAAGTCCTAGAGCAGAGATCAAACCTGGGCCATGTGGCTCCAGCACCCATGCCCTTAACCCCTACTCTCCCTATCACGACTTCTATCTCTCTGTGCGATGGCTGGCCTCTCCTCCACCCCCGCCACCCCCCATCCCGAGAGCTTCTTCCCATGAAGACAACAGCAGAAGAGGGATCAAATGGATGAAGGGCTGACTCTTAAAAGGAAGCAGCCTTTTTAGCTGCTTAGCTAACATTATCCACCAGGTGGCAGTCGCACCTCCCAGATAAAATCATCTCTCCCTTTACTTCCCTCCGCTTTGAGAAATAAAGAACTCCATTTTTATTTTTTGCCAAGGACTGAGTAGTCTGAATTCAAACCTCGACTGTTTTCAGTTGAGCTTTTTGAAAATGGCACTTGGAGAAAGTTTGTTTCCCATCCCTAGGCACCCTAGGGTGCGTGGCCAGGGCTGCTCAGGCAGGGCAGGTGGAGGAGTTCAGCACCTGCTTGGGGGGTGCCCTGCATAGGGAAACCGGGAGCAATTGTGCAAGATGTCTTTTAGGCACGAAAAAGAGATGATTTGCTCCTCCCTCCGCCACCTCTCATCAAACAGCTACAGGAGCAGAAAACCAAAGGATGCATATTCCTAGTCATGAATTTCATTTGGCCAGCAGCAGGCACGGGGACATATGGTCCCCTGAGGAGATAGCCACAGATGACTGTCAGAAAAGGGCCTTTCCACCTCGTCTGTCCTGAAATGTTCCTTTGCTCTCCAGGCTCTGCCGTGTGCTTCTGGCAGCTTCCACTGTGTTCCTGAGAGTGGGATGGGCTTGGGGGCTGGAATGATCCTTGATGCCAAGGCCACCCTGACTTTCGAAAAGCTAACCCCAGGACTTCGAGAAACAAAGAAACCCAGGCCAATTCTATGGCAGGAGGAGGGATGCAAGAGAAAAGATTTTTTTTTTAATGAAGAAATTGTGATATGTTTAAAACATTTACATCAAACCAATAAATGGCATTAACCCCCAAAATACAATGTAACAGAATTATCCTTTTCTCCAAGAAATTCCAGGAATTATTTTTAAGGCTGAATTCTTTGTGTGTTGTAAGCAGAGGATGTGATACTGGCACTCAAGCTTAAAGGTGTATGATAGCTTGACCCTGTTCCCATACCTGTCGCTGGATCTCTGTGGCCATTGTTTGATGTCAGCTGTCTCCATTTTGGGCCCTCTGTGTCTGAAAGGATCTTAGATCCCTGGGGGCCTAGACTAACATTGTATTTGTTAGGACAGAATGCATGGGAGGACCTCACCCTATGGGGAGCAAAGAGAGAAACTCTAGACTTGATAGTAGGGGAACTGAGCCTTTTCCCCTTCCCTTGCTGCCTCACCACATTAACCCAATAACACACACACACACATACCCCTCAGCTCCTGGTTTTTGAGCCCAGTCCCTAAGATTAATTGAATTGTCTACATCCTCCATCTATCTCATCTTCCTTTCATATACCCTCTCCGAATCAAAATAACGCTTAATCAGAATTAGAGCCTGTTCAATGCTGCTAAGTGCCACTCAGTACTTGTTAAAGCAGGGTCTCTGTGCCCTTTCAAACAAGCCAAGCATCTCAATGAGACTTCAGAGGACAAGGAGGAGACTGGGGTAAAGATCATCCTTTGTAATCGACGCCCTCTTTCTGAACCTTCTGTGTCTCCCAGTAGGATTAGGACAGGCCTTGCTTCCCTCTGCTTTCACGAAGGTTTTATCTTTGCTGCTGTGCTCCAAGGAAATGGGGTTAGCGCCGCAGGGTAAATTGTGTCTCCTCCCAAAAGAGTGCAGCATGTGGGGTTTTGCCAAAGCCCAAGTCACTCATCTCTCTTCCTCCCTCCCCATGTTTCCTTCCACACACAGCCCTAACATGCCCCACTCTCCATTCTGGATGGAGTCCATTCTCCTGCCCTCATCCTAGCTCAAGCTGTTGCAGGAAAGAAAGTGGAGCCAGAGAGGATGGTCACACCCCAAGTCTCAGCCGAGTCCCTGGAGTGGCCACTGAGTGTGGGTTCTTGGCTTCGCACAGTAAAGAATTCAAGAGTGAGCCATAGCAATGTGAAAGGGTTATTTAGGGAGGGTACACACTCCAGAGTGTGGGCCATCTCAGAAGGTGAGAGGCGCCAGGGTATGGGGTTGTCAGTTTTTATAGGGTGGATAATTTCATAGGCTAAAGACTGGGAGGATTATCCCAACTATTTTGGGGAAGGGACAGACACTTTCAGGAACTGGACCAGCGCCCACTATTTGGCCTTTTATGGTCAGCCTCAGGACTGTCACGGCACCTGTGGGTGTGTCACTTAGCTTGCTAATATGTTACAAAGAGTATACTGAGGCTCAAGGTCTAGTGGAAGTCAGTTGTTTGCCATCTGGGACCAAGTTGGTTCTAACCAGTTTATGTAGTGTTCTCAAAGGCTGTCGTTCTTTTAAAGGTTGTGCCCTGTCACTTTCCTGTCTCAAAGGCACTGTCACGCACCAACATCACACACAGACCCACTGCCATCCCCTCCTAAACGGTTCTTCTGCTCTCATGCCTCTTCCCCTACAATCTATTCTCCAAGCAACTGCCAGTTCAGTTCAGTTCAGTCGCTCAGTCGTGTCCGACTCTTTGCGACCCCATGAACCGCAGCACGCCAGGCCTTCCTATCCATCACCAACTCCCAGAGTCCACCCAAACCCATGTCCACTGAGTCAGTGATGCCATCCAACCATCTCATCCTCTGTTGTCCCCTCTCCTTCTGCCTTCAATCTTTCCCAACATCAGGGTCTTTTCCAATGAGTCAGCTCTTTGCATCAGGTGGCCAAAGTACTGGAGTTTGAGCTTCAACATCAGTCCTTCTAATGCACACCCAGGACTGATCTCCTTTAGGATGGACTGGTTGGATCTGCTTGCAGTCCAAGGGATTCTCAAGAGTCTTCTCCAACACCGCAATTCAAAAGCATCAATTCTTCTGCGCTCAGCTTTCTTTACAGTCCAACGCTCACATCCATACATGACCACTGGAAAAACCATAGCCTTGACTAGATGCAGAGTGGTCACAAATTAGTTCCTGTCCCTCTACTTCAGCTACTCTTCAGTGGCTTTCCATCTAACTTAAAGATAAAATCCAAAGTCTGTACCCTTGCTAGGAATGCCTTTCCTTGTCTGGCCCCTTGACATCTCTGAGCTCATCTCATGACCCTTCCCTCTTGTCACTGAGCCCAGCTGCACTACTCTGCCTTGGGTATATCAAACCCAGTATTGCCTCAGGACCATCGCATATGCTGTTTTCTTTGCCTAGAATATGTTTCCCTCAGATTTTGGCATGGCTAGTTTTTTTCTCTTACTATTCACATCTCAGCTTAAATCTCACCTGTCAGAGATACCTTCTCTAATCTCGCAGTTCAAGTGGCCCCATCCTCAGTCTCTACCATATTATCATTTTGTTTTTCTCATAACACTAACAGCACTATTTTTTTCTGGTTTATGTATGCACCTGCTTGTGGAGTGTCTGATTTCATCTTCTGAAATATAACTACCAACAGACAGGGACTTTGCTGGCTTTGCCTCCCCAATATTTTTAGAGTCTACAACAGGGCAAACACTTGGATAAATGGTTGAATGAATAAGAAGATTCCTTGATATGATTCTCCTTTGAAAATTGCCACCTTTGGTTAACAGAATGCAAGTTCAAAATTCAGGTTAGTAATTCTGTGAACAATAATAATCCCTTACCTTTGTAAGGCATTATCTCCTAAGATCCACCCAACAACTTCCAACACTAGGTGTGGGCATCACATTTCACTAGGGCTCAGGTTGCTGAAATGAATCACCAAAATCACACACACACACACACAAACAGCTGAGGGCTCAAAATGTAGGTCTTTGTCTCTAGGATGTAAATGTCAAGAGGACAGAGATTTTGTGTCTTATCCCCAGGTGGCGCAGTGGTAAAGAATCCGCCTGCCAATGCCGGAGACATGGTTTCCATCCCTGGGTTGAGACGATCCCCTGGAGGAGGCCATGGCAACCCACTTCAGTATTCTTGCCTGGAGAATCCCATGGACAGAGGAGCCTGGTGGGCTACAGTCCATGGGGTCGCAAGGAGTCGGACATGACTGAGCACACACACACATCCCCACAGTATCCTTAGAATAAATAATATGAAAATAATTGTTGAAGAAATAAATGAATGAACAAACTCATAGACAGCACTCTCTCTCTCTGGGGCTAAGGCAGATTCTGAGACACAGCAGCTTCCCTCCTCTTGCTGTATCTGACCGGTCTGTTCTGGCATCAGAGGAGGCCAAGTCTTTCTCGTTCTCCACCCTCCCTTCCAGGTCCTGGGTCCCCCCACTTCCAATCCCGGAGCTGCACCCACAACCCAGTCAGACTCTCTTCTCCCAGCACCCACACTCTCCCAGTCCTTGTTTCTCCATGGTTTCTGCAGGGACGAGGTTCTGGCTTCTCCAGCATGTTCAGAGAAGCTTGTCAGAAATGCAGCCTCGGGCTCTCTTGGGGCAGAACCAAAACCCGTATTTGAACAATATCCCCAGTTGAACCTGGCGCCCACTGGCATTTGAGGACTATGAGCTGCCTTTATCAAGCATTCCCATCTCTATCTTGCTTGGGGAATACCTGAGCCTTGAGGCCCCACTGCAGCCCAGCCTTCCTCTTAGTGGCGGTTTTGAGAGCTGGCCTTGGAAAGAGAACGAATGTCAGGATCCTGTGAGTCACCCACTCGGCAAACATTTAATAAGTACTTATGGTGTGCAAGGCACATGACAAGTCCTGAGGACACAAATAGGATTCAGACAGCACTTGTCTGCCTCGCCTAGAAAAGCAGGTACACAAATTATATATCGAGATAATTAGACACTGTGATAAATGCCAGTCAGAAGGAGAGCTTCTGATAACAAATCAAGTGTGATGACCGTGAGTGTGGAAACAGAGGGCGTTTAGAAAGAGTGATTCAGGAATTTATCTCAGAGGAGGTGATGTTTAATCTAAGCCCCAAAGGGTGAAGGAGGAGCCAGTTCTGTTCTGAGTTGAGCTGAAGACAGGGAGAGGGTGGAGCAGGGCAGGCAGATAATTTCTTACTGGAGGTAAAAAGGAGTGGGAAGACCTTGCCCTATGAAAGGTGGCTTGCACTGGAGGAAAGTGAAAGATCTGTCTTGTGCCGGGAAGGTGTGATGGAGAAGGGTTAGGAGAGGAAGTTGGGGTGGGGGCGAGGCTACATCATTCAGGTCACCCACACCTGGGAAAACGTGCTGATTTTATTTGTCAAGGCTTGGCGAAGCCAGATTTCTGTTGTATTTTAGCTGCATCGGGCAGGGCACTAGGCTTTCACAGCACTTGATCCAGTCATCGGAGCTGAGGGTCACTGCTCCCTCTGAACAGAGATGAGTGGGGTTGGGTGTAATATCACAGAGGGGAGCGGACTTTCCCAAGATAGTTACTGGCCACAATGTCAAGATCTAGGACAATAATGGTCATGATAATAAGAGTCACTAATGTTTATAGTTTGTGGGTTGTTTTTTTTTTTAATGATTGCCTCATTTAATCCTCACCTCAACCTAATGATGGAGACATTATTATTTGCCTCTTTGGATGGATGAGATGACCAATACTCAGAGGTTACCTAGTGTGGCTAAAATCACTCAGCCAGACATGGCAAAGGGACAGAAATCCTGGGCAGGGGGGAGAGGGTCTCACCCCAAAGCCACATCCACTGATCCCAAGAGGCCTCTACTACCCCACACCATGCCTGGGTCACGTTTGCCTGAAATTTGCTATTCGTGAGGGCAAAAGTGAAATAATTGAGGAACTGAAAATCATATTTCCTCAAAGGCAGGATAATGGAGCGATCAGCTGGGAGACAAAAGGCCTACTTTCTAGCTGCCACTCCTCTTTTCCTGCTTCTTTCCCTAAAGTGAGAGATACCAGAAAACCAGGGTCCCAGCTCATGGCCCCTTGGAGTTTTGCTCACGTTGGCAGCAGAGGCTCAGCCCCTCTGCTACAGTGGATGGATTCCCCAAACCCCACCCCCATCGGAGGAACAAAGCAAGAACTAGGAGATGCGATGCGGCAGTGGGTGCTGGGCCTGGAGTCTCTGCTTTCTCCGTCACCATGGCAACTCTGCCAGGCTAAATCCGGTGGAATTGTGAGAATAAGCAGAAGGTGGGAAGGCAGCATCAGAGGGTTCCCCCTGCTGCCAGTGACCCTGCCACCCACTCCTGCCTCCCACCCAGCACAAGGACCTGCAATCTGTAACAGTGTAGATAGTCGTTATTATGATACTACTAATCATACGTCATTATGTTGCTACTAATACAGGTAAATGCATTGAGTACTTACTCTGTGATAACACGGCAGGAACTCTTATCAGAAACATACATGTATAACCCCAACTTTTGAGAATTACAGTGCTCCACTGTCCACATGTATTAATAATTTAAAGAAGAAAATATAATGATATAAAACAAGTATGTGTGCACTCTTAGTCACTCAGTCGTGTCTGAATTTTTGTGACCCTTAGGGCTGTAGTCTGCCAGGGTCCTCTGTCCATGGGATTTTTCAGGCAAGAGTACTGGAGTGGGTTGCTGTTTCCTCCTCCAGGACTGTGTGGATTATGTTAGAGGCTCAGTCGTGTCCGACTCTTTGCGACCCCACAGACTGTAGCCCACCAGGCTTCTCTGTCCGTAGAATCCTCCAGTCAAGAATACTGGAGTGGATTGCCATTCCCGTCTCCAGAGGAACTCCCCAACCCAGGGATCAAACCCTAGTCTCCTGCCTCACGGGCAGATTCTTTACCGTTTGAGCTACAGGGAAGTCTCCTCCTCCAGGGAATCTTCCCAATCCAGGGATTGAACTCAAGCCTCCTGTGTCTCCTGCATTGCGGGTGATTCTTTACTCACTGAGCCATGGAGGAAAACAACTATAAGCCAAAAAAAATTCCAATTTCCCCCCTTTATGGGTGACTATACTACAAAATTGCCCCACCCTAGGAGAAAGAGAGATGGGATTTTCATCAGGAGTGTGGGAGGCTGCGTCCCGGTTAGGGTGTGGTGTGTGTTGAGGGAGGTGCCATTGGCTTCTGGACACTAAATTGCACTTGGCAGTTGAATTCTGCTGTCCTTCTCTTCCTGTCCATTCTATTCCCTGCATGCGCCCCTTCACATACCCTCTTCCTCACCACCTTCTGCTGCCCCTTGTAGGGGGCTGTTGATCCTGTTTTAAGTAGGATACTTCAGGGCACTAAATTTGAGTCCCCATTTGCATCCCTTCCAATTGCAGAATGTTGCATTTGGTCTTTGTTAGATTTGAAGACTTTGGGTGGCAAGTAAAAAGGAAGTTGCTGATGATTGTATTTGACTATTGCCTTAATGTCTCCCTCAGAAGGACCTTTTTGCTGCAAATCTACGTTCCAGAATTCTAAGTTGATTCTTCCAGGCTCCACAGCATCACATCTGTTCAGGAACAGCTGTTCAGGCTGCAGCAATGATCAAAGCTCTGCATTCCAGAGCTCTGGTGCTCTAAAAATGGCAAACACTTCTTCATTCTTTCTTTATGTATATATATATATATATATATATATATGGAACATAAATTCTCAGTAGAAATCTATTTTAATGATTCTGACATCTTGGCCCAGAAGCAAAATATTCAAGTGCTGTTTTGAAATTTGACAGGATACAGCAGTAAGAAAGCCTCTCCTTTGGATTTTCAAGACTATTGGTTCTGATGACAGAGATGGTGTAGAGTCTCTAAGGAAAAGATTCACAAGGAGGCTTGATTTCTATATAGAATTCTATATTCAATTATAGCTCTATAGAAAGAAGTAAAACCCTTTCATTTTGGTGGGATTTTCTTTGAATTTGAAAAAAATGATTTATAAATATATACAAGTATATCTTATCTGTATTTGTCTGTCTGCGTACTTGCCTATCCATTTATCCCTTCATCCATTCATCCATGTGCCCCTCCATCCATCTACCCATTCAGTCCATCCATCCATCCAGCTAACTAGAGATCCTTCCTTAGCACCCATGTGATTACGATTGGTTGGACCACTTCTTAGGCCATGACAATTTAGCAGACAACATAACAACCACAAAGAATAGCCATCACCTTATTGTTAAAGACATCCCCATCAGAGAGAATAAAATAATTTTTCTAATAGGAAAGACTGATGCTGAAGCTGAAGCTCCAATACTTCGGCTACCTGATGTGGAAGAACTGACTCATTGGAAAAGACCCTGATGCTGGGAAAGATTGAGGGCGGGAGGAGAAGGGGATGACAGAGGATGATATGGTTGGATGGCATCACCGACTCAATGGACATGAGTTTGAGTAAACTCCAGGAGCTGGTGATGGACAGGGAGGCCTGGCGTGCTGCAGTCCATGGGGTTGCAGAGTTGGACACGACTGGGTGGCTTAACTGAACTGAACTGATGTACCCTTTTAGTATAACTTCTTGGTGACTTCTTAGTCAATGTAGTGGGGAGGGTGGAGGATAAAAGTTTAATGAAAATTTTGTTAGAAACTTACAAGGGGTGAAGTGAAACAACACCTGTGTGTGAACCCTAACTGTGCAAGCTGATTAACCTTTCTGAATGTTGACCACCTTTAAACTGAGCACGCCAACAGTAGCTGCCTCATCGGGCTGTGGGGGCAGGCAGAGAGGCACACTGCCTGCACCGGCTGAGCACTCCATCTGTGTTAGGAGATGTTGTTGTTGGTATCATGACTATTATTCTCACACCTACGGATTACTTGTGTTTCTGAGTTCACTGTGCTAGAGAAAAGCTCCTTCCTTTCTCCTTGTTTCCTGCCCTCAAACTGATATGGGTCTTATCCTGGTAGTGAAGTCAAAGAGAAAAGATATGCACTAAGGAATCTGGAGTTCTTTGACGTAAAAGAAATGACAAGGTTTCAATTCCTTTGCCCCTACTCCTGGAAATGTATAACCCAGTCTGACTGCTGAATCACAGACACACTTTTAAGGAAGGCCAGTGGGGCAGGCAAGAATTGTACAGGTGAATGGGAGTCACCCAGGCTTGACAGAAGAGATTTGGCTTCCTTCCCTGGCCTCCATTACCCACCTATATGACCTTAAGCAAATCTTTTAACCAAGAACTAGTTCTTGAGGAGCTGCTGCTGCTAAGTCGCTTCAGTCGTGTCTGACTCTGTGCGACCCCATAGACAGCAGCCCACCAGGCTCCGCCGTCCCTGGGATTCTCCAGGCAAGAACACTGGAGTGGGTTGCCATTTCCTTCTCCAGTGCATGAAAGGGAAAAGTGAAAGTGAAGTTGCTCAGTCGTGTCCGACTCTTAGCGACCCCATGGACTGTAGCCTACCAGGCTCCTCCGTCCATGGGATTCTCCAGGCAAGAGTACTGGAGTAGGGTGCCATTGCCTTCTCCCTCTTGAGGACCAAGAGGCCTCA
Organism: Giraffa tippelskirchi; assembly: GCF_054371585.1. Taxonomy (NCBI): domain Eukaryota; kingdom Metazoa; phylum Chordata; class Mammalia; order Artiodactyla; family Giraffidae; genus Giraffa; species Giraffa tippelskirchi. The sequence goes on from NC_137282.1 coordinate 112,385,607, forward strand.
TGTCTGGATTCACAATCAAAACTCTAGAGAACTGCTTCATCATCCTGTCTCTATACTTTCAAATATGAGAGCTTGCACCCAGATTATGTTTAGGAATGAATTTTTTTGTCTTAAAAAACAAACCTAACAACAAAAATACTCTGTCCATCGCTATTCTAGGAGCAATGAAGGTTCAGTTCAGTTCACTCAGTCGTGCCCGGCTCTTTGTGACCCCATGGACTGCAGCACGCCAGGCTTCCCTGTCCTTCACTAACTTTCAGAGCTTGCTCAAATTCATGTCCATCAAGTTGGTGATGCCATCCAACCATCTCATCATCCTCTGTTGTCCCCTTCTCCTCCTGCCTTCAATCTTTCCCAGCATCAGGGTCTTTTCTAAGGAGTCAGTTCTTCCACATCAGGTGGCCAAAGTATTGGAGCTTCAGCCTTAGCATCAGTCCTTCCAATGAATATTTCAAGACTGATTTACTTTAAGATTGACTAATTTGATCTCTTTGCAGCCCAAGGGACTCTCAAGAGTCTTCTCCAACACCACAGTTTAAAAGTATCATTTTTTTGGCGCTCAGCTTTCTTAACAATCTAACTCTCATATCCATACATGACTACTGGAAAAACCATAGCTTTGACTAGACAGACCTTTGTTGGCCAAGTGATATCTCTGCTTTTTAATATGCTGTCTAGGTTGGTCATAGCTTTTCTTCCAAGGAGCAAGCATCTTTTAATTTCATGGTTGTAGTCACCATCTGCAGTGATTTTGGAGCCCAAGAAAATAAAGTCTGTCGCTGTTTCCATTGTTTCCCCATCTATTTGCCATGAAATGATGGGACCAGATGAGGGTTACAGGGGAAGAATTGGGGATGTGGTAGGTGGGAATTGGAGTCCAGGCTTTAGCTTCTAGGTCACCCAGCTGTTACCCAGAGTTTCCAGTATTTTGTTCAGTACCTCATGGGCGAGGAGTGGAAGTGTGTAACCTGCCAACGTATGTAAGTGCCTGACCCATCACAATTGATGAGCAATTGCTAGTTTCCTCTTCCCAGAACCAACTGTCATCGTTGCAGTCATGAAGCCATTCCACATCCATTCCCCACCTCTGCAGTTAGACACACAGAGGGCCACTTGGCTTTTCCCTCCAATGAGAGGTGAATTATGCCTCAATTCGTTCAACATAGACCTGAGGGCTCAGGTCTTTGCTGGATTCTGTCTAAAACCTTATACTGCTTCACAGATATATCACTGCCAGTTCTCTTCCTGGTAACAAGTTAAAGACGCTTGAGTTTAGTGGGGATCCTTCGTGGATATGTTTGGTTCTTTTCTTGTGTCTTTTGGTGTTGGGGGTGGGGTTAGAGAAATGTTGAAAATAGTCTCTTTAAAAATGGTGACATCTGCTTGACTGCATTAACATTTTGATGGTGTTAAAGCCCTGCTTACTGAAATAGAACTCCAATGAAAAGGATGAAGCAAGCGGAGGCTGAATTTCTGGCACTGTATTCACTGACTCACCACACTCTACCTCCCACCTATCCACAAGCAGGTTTTTACTGACACTTAGTCAGATTGTATGCAGTAGAAAATACTGTGTGTTTGGGCATACCCTAGATTTCGATGCTGCTGTTCATTTTTAACTTCTTTGAGACAAACTGTACTTTTCCAACTCTGGTCACCATAATGAATCACAGTGACACTTTTTTTTCCCCCAGCCAGCCAACAATGACACTTGATTTGACTAGAAAAAGATTCAAAGTTAAAAAACACCAAAAAAGACTCAGGCATGCCAAAACAAAATGTTCTCTAATAAAAGAGGCTGAATGAGTGCTGCCAGATAAGGAGTTCATAGTGGGGCACAAATGTTCCTGTTCTGATTTCTCATTTATCTGAAGCTTGTGGTCCCTATTCTGAGCATGGGGTGGGAGTACGTGCTGAGGGAAGTTGGCAAAGGACATTTTTGAAGGAGAGAAGTGATAGGCATTCCCAGAAAGGTAGACAGCATCCCACAGAAGGCCGATTCAGAGCACAGGTTTTGTGGGTGACGTGGTATTTGTGGCACTCATGAGACATAAGGCTTGATCTGAGCCAGAGAGGAACATAATCAAAATAGCTTTGCAAGCTGATAGTTCATGCTGCAGACTAATCTCCTCTTTTTCTCCTGGGGTGGGAACAGAGGGAGGAGGGGAGAAGGAGCTGAACTGGGAATGGAACAGGGGTTAGAGGCTAGGCAAGTACGTCGAATTCCAGTTAAGTTCAATGCAGAATGTGGTGACAGCCGAGGATAAGACTCGGCCAGGGCAGAAACAGGAGCCCTTGTAGAACACAACCCAAAGTGGGGTTCTAAGGCTGATGACAGCAAACACACTAACACGTAGAGCAGGGTACCCCAAAATACCCCAGTGCCACAGGATCCTGTATTACCTGGAGACAGTGTTCCATAGTCTGAGCAGTTTGGGGGGAAAAACATTTGAAACAAAGCAAATAGGTTTTCTTCACTGCAGAACTTCTCAAAGCCAACCCAATTGTCTATTTGCTAAGAAACAGGATGCTTTACTTTCTAAGCTAATTTAATGACAGAATTTTTTTTTTTTTTTTTTTTGTCCTTTTCTCATGGTAAGGACTTTCTTAGTGCTCTGAAGATCAGAATTGGGGAAACAAATATTAGAAGTTTATTTATTATTCTATCAGTACATACTTCAGAAAAATAATCCCTTAAGTGTGTTTGACTCACTTCACTGGTTATCTTCAATGCTCCTTAATTTTTAAAATCAGGGATTTACTTTCCCAGACTTTTGAGCCAACTTTTAAGTATTTCTCAAACTTGAAAAAAAAAAAAATCCTAACAAAATGACTTATTTTCCTTTTGAACTGGATGTGAATACAAACCTGTTACCAAAGAAGTTATGAAATAACTTCATTGTTAAGGACAGTTAAGAATGAATAGAGCTTTCCTTGTTGGTTGGATTTAGGTAAGTGACCAGTGAATAAAATAAGAAAATGCAACCCTTATAACCTTGCACACCTTTTCCAGATTCTGTGACTTAGGACACCAGAAGTATTGCACCTATATATTATTTCAAGATATAGTTGTTACATCACTTATAGTTGATATAGCACTTGCCTAAAATAAGTATTTCCTGAAATAAAGAAGCTAAATCTACCTATGCCTTCCCCTCTACCCCTACAGTGCTGAAACCATGCCAGAAAGTCCAGGGATAATGCAGAGGTGGCAACCAAATGTCACCCACATTCTCCTATGTCCCTGGGGCTGTCTCAAGAGCACGTCACTGAACTCTGAACATACTGTCAGTCAAAGCTTCTGTGACCCAGTCTTCTTGGGGGGTCCTACGCACTGCTGGGTTTGGTTACTACTATCAGAAACCCCTATAATTGAAACAGTTGCATATTGGGAATATTTAGGCAATTTAGAAGCAAAAGACCTCCAGAGTCCATTTGTCTAAGGACAAGAACTGCTTCTTCCAGTCTTAAGAATACTGTGCTCAAAGTAAGAAGGAGTAGAAATTAAATTTTACACAATGGGATATATTTTAGTATTAGGTTCTAGGTATGTGGGTTCAATCCCTTGGTCGGGAAGATCCCCTGAAGAAGGAAATGGCAATCCACTCAAGTACTCTTGTCTGGGAAATCCCATGGTCAGAGGAGCTTGGTGGGCTACTGTCCATGGGGTCCCAAAGAGTCAGTGAATAAACAACAAAAACCAAACCCTGAAAAGCTTGAAAATGCAGTCTACCATCTAAACAACTAACACACCACAGTACTCAGGAGTCCACATGATTTATGGACCACCCCAAAGGTAATACTTTCAATTCACATGCTGTAGAGAATATAATCCCAGAGGCCACATCCTGCGATGTGAGGATATAGGGAGGAGCTGAAGGGTAAAAATTCACGAGAGACTTGTTAACCCAGATACTCTTGCTGGTGTGGCCAGAAATCAACACTCTTCACTGACAAAGACTCAAAACTGACCCTCTCAGACACTGACTTTCCCTATTAAATAAACATGCGTTCCTCTACTTGCATCGGACATTTGGCCTTAAGCCGATGACTGAACACTGGGATCGCAGGCTCCGGTCTCACACACATGCTGAAGACTACTGATAAAAAGGCCCCTGCAGGGCAGTGTGTGAAGTAACTGTGCAAGCCAAAGACAGCCACCACTGACATTCAGGTGTTTGCATAAGCAAGGCACATCTGCCAGGAGTACTTATATGACCAGCATCTTTTCATTTCAGTGTCTTATGCTTTGGCCAAAGAATATATTCCTAATATTTTTAAAATGTTATATTCCCAACCCTGGAAGCACAATCTACTTATGTTGAAAATAAATAAGTATATTAAAAGACAGCTGAGTTAAAAGTTTTATTCATTCAACATCTCACATTACAAATATTTAAAAATTATACGCATACTGGTATAAATAGTCATTTGCAAACTATTTAATAACATTAATTTTCCACTAGCACTTCAACAAATGAACTCTTTTAAAAAAGGAACTGTGTTATATAACTTAAGAGTAGAACATACAAAAATAGGAACTTAACGTGAAAATGACTTTAATAAAAAATGAATTACCCTTATTTAAAATGCTATAATAAATACTACAACCTCCCCATACACAGTAAAAACTATATGGAAATTCAGCCAAGTAGTACAATTAACTGACATACTTAAATAACTTTTCCTTCTGATAATATGAGCAATACACTGGAAAAAAAAACATTAGGGATTAGTAAAAACTAGACACCCACTTGCTAAAAGTTTCACTTCCAAAAAATATAACAAAAATCTGATGAAAATTATAAAAACTAATTATACTTTAAATTTTAAAAATATAAAAAATAAAACAGTTGAATACAATATTGTCCCAATTCTTACAATGCTATCAATCACAGTAGCTTTAAAATAAGATAATAAAATAAAGCAAATGACCAAAACCTCTTTTATTCCATTTTTAAAAATAATCTCAAATTTACATTAGTAGAAAGATTGATTTCTGATTCTTTTCTTTAGAAACACCAGCAAGAAAGAGGATTACTCTTAACAGTAGAAAATGACATTTTTAAATGTCTGCAATTAAAAACAAAGAATTACACTGCAAAGATCTTTCAAAAGTCTGAAATAAGTATTGCACATAACGTGAAGATAACTTGCCACAACTCATCACATTCAAGTTTCAAATCACCTTTTAACAGAAGATTCAACTCTTCAAAACAAAAAGGGTGAATTATCAAGTCTTTCCAACAGCACTCTCATAAAATGCTAAATTCATTCACTGCAAGTTTTATTTTGCATTCTGCAGAGGTCTGTGTATGGAGAAGTATATATATATTATACCAAAGCGTGGGGACCAGAAGGGGAAGGGAGAGGGTTCCTTTACATAGAAAATAATCAGAAACACTTTATTTTACATTGCAAAAATAACCATGTAATTACTCTGTAACTACATTGTAAGTACATGGCTGGTGCCATGGTAGTGCGCTACAACTACATGCTTGGTAAACTGAAGTGATACCCTAAAATCTGTAAACTAATCACATGTTAATTATGTTTTGAGTTACATGGTAACTCCCAACTACAATCCCATGTAATCTGAAGGACATGTAATCAATAAAGTTCAGAGTAATAGATAATAATTGTTTATGCCCTGTAAATTGAAGTGTAACCAAATAATCTGTAAACACGCTTGTCACACAATCACAAGTAAATATTAGTAGAATAACAATTTCTTACATTAGTCATGCATACTAACATTACACACCTGTCCCACGGCAGGCTATTTTTTTCCTTTATATATAATTTAAAAGAGCAGACATCTCTGAATCAAACACTTAACATCAATTTGTTAATATTAAAAATGGCTAAACATTCACCAAAAATGTCTGCATTATGAATAATTTTAAAAACTTAGTAAGAAGCTGTAGACAATTTTGTTATTTTAAATTTCTACCCTATGCTTATGCATTTGATTTTTTTTTTAGGAACTACAGTGTTATCTGTCATTTTCATGCGAATTTTTTTTCATTAATTTGTTACTTTACATAGACTATCTCTTAAATGATAGGTACACCAATAGCTGGTGCTGGGGAAGGATGTTTAAGCAACATGCTTTCTCTTCTCTGCAGACTCTAAAATAGCATTGCCAGTGCACAACATTCATAATTTAAAATGTATGCAGAGCACTGAAATGTATAAAAAGCAGAATATAAGAAAATAAAATTTATTAAAATTATTTATATTAAAAAATGAAGTATATGAAGATCTCTCAGTAATAAAAGTACAAAAAGCTACTCTTTGCAATATGAAAAATTGAGGTATTGCATAAAGAGATATCCCGTCAGTGAAAAGTGTGCCTAAAAATGTTCACTGTTGGAAAAACAAGATATACAAAAGTAGTGCATAACAAATATACATTATGTGCATGACAAAATAAGTTAGCTACAAAAACACTGTACCGAAATTCAGCAGGTCATGTACAAAGGGAAAAATTATTATTCAAAGCTAGTTCTCAAACAGTGTTATTTCTTGTTAGCTCATCACACCTGTTTACTGAGTAGGAACAGCACGACAGCACACCCCAAGCCACCTACAAGCATTGAAAAGAATAAAAAGAGGCAAATGAACATTCCGATTAGAATTATGTCATTCAGGAGAAAAGAAGAAAAAGTCCCTGACCAGCTACACAAGAGCACCCTCCGTTCACATGACCACTTTCAGTATTTGCAGGGGATTCTTTAATAAGCAGCTCCCTTTCTTGTGTCTGACTGTTAGACAGCAAATGCCTCCATTTTGACCTTTGGAACTTAACAGGTATTCAGTTCATTAAAGCCTGGATTAAAAATAAAGGATTGCTTTTCCTAAACATGATCAGTAGGGGTCATCAGTCAGGTGGTTTCACCGCAGTGCTAGGGCAAGTCTTTGGTTTTGAAGGATCCAAGATGGTACTGTTAGGTAGCACAACTAGCAAGATTGCCATTAGATTTTTGTTTTTAATGTTTTGCTCATTGATGATAATAATCCTTTTCATGGTGGATAGGGCATTTCATAAGAGAATGTCCATTAAAATAAAAGTTACTTCCAATGACCAGGGCTTCAAGAGACTATTTTTCAATTTACCCCTGAAGCATACTGTTCAACACATAATAACGCCTTTCAAAAGCTAGCGTTTTATTTATAATAAAGCATGCATTACTTGATGAAGCTGGCACTTCAAACACTGACTATGTCCCATGCTAAATTCTGAAACTGTAATGTTATTTTATTTTATAGGAAGTGTAAGATAAACATACGTACCTTTGCACAGATTTACACAGTTACTTAGTTCAACAGTGCAAAACACTTTGCAACTACTTTTGTTTTCATTTTCTATGTTACAACTAAATTACAGGATATCCAAAGTAACTTTAAATCTAAAAGTAAGCCAATCAGCAGCCAATTTGAATATTGGTTTTGTCTTCCAGTTTTGGCTACACACGGTAGTCTAACACAAAATCAAAAATGATATCCTTGAGGTATCTCTTGATCTGTTTGCTTGCTTTTTTTAAAATGTCAAAATGGAGAGCAAAGGCTGACACCTGATGATTGTTAGGAAATTAGGATATAGAGTTTATATATAACATCAAAAATAAAATTTATACATTTGTTCTTTAGGAGAGGAAATGCTAGTTTTCCCACCAGTTGTCGTTAACTCTAGCTTTGGTAGGTTTCCTGGGGCTGTGACCAGATAAGTAAAAGTTTAAAAATAAATAAGTGCACTCCCCTCAGAAATAAATGTACCCAACTTTTACATTCTAAATTTAAAAACCTGTTTAAAAGAAAATAAGTCTAGCTCTGCCTATTTTACTTTGTTTTTTCTGATGTGTTAGTAACTTCGAGGCATAATGAAATGATATTCCGCCTCTAAACCCTTAAAATTAGTTATAATGCTGCTTCAATCTTGCTCATGCATTTGTGTTTGCTTTAACATGCTCTTTCCTGTTAATAATTGTTAACTTCCTCCACTGCTGTTGAAAGAACAGAAAGGGGATGAGGAAAAAAGAGCGGCAAAAAAGATGAAAGAAAAGAAAGAGAAAGGCAAAAGCACTTCCCTGGGGGAAACCCCGCATCAGGAGAGACTGATAGTGTTATTGTTACGTGGTTATTTTAATAAAAGTATTCTTATCTGTTATATTATCAACAATAATTTAATTAAAAACCCAAAATACTCTATTGTTTCATTTTCCTTTTAATATTTCTCTCTCTCCTCTAAGAAAATGCTGCAGGAAGTTTGGATCCTCTTAGTCTCTAGCAAAACAAGAGAATGAAACTTCCATGCAACATGATGGCAATACAAAAAAGGAGTTCATACATCTTGTTTTCAGTGACACGGGAATCTACAAAACACCTATATTATAGGTCATTCTTTCTGTTAGACTACTGTTAAGTTACAGACTGCACAAAAGGACATGCCAGCGTGAAGAGGTTGAGGAAGGGGGCAGAATTAACAGAAGAGTGCACTTATTCTGAGGCCTGAAAATGAGCACTGTAGTTATCCTTTAGTTCCAGCGGAATGAAATATGTCGAGGACGGTCACCGCCTTCCTTCACCAGGGGCTTGTGGAATTCCCTGCCAGCACGAGAATGAATAGCAGCCCAGCAATATTCACAGTAATACTGCAGACAGGTAACATTAGCACAGAAAAATGGAGCAAATTTTCCCCCACAACGGGCCCCCTGACATTCATCACACAGCTGATCATCCAAGACATATGGCTTAACTTCCACCTGCAATCAAAAATAAAAGAAAGGCGTTTAACACTTCTCAGTGAATGGACCTAGCAACTCAGACTGTGTGTGTACATTTCCATCCACTGTCTGAATGAATCTGTGCCAAGGTGTCCAAAAGGAAGGGTCAGTAACTCCTTTACTGAAATTAAATTATCATCTTTTAAGAAACTGGTAAGGTTTTTATGCCCATTATTTTACATTTTTGTCTTATTAATTAAAGAGTTTTCAAATGAAAGACAAGGTTCCAGCATAAATTTAAAAGTGAAGCCAACTTAATGTTTAAGAACATTACAAGGTTAAACCCACGGGAGAGTTTTCATAGATACAAATCATCACTTTAATTAGTGGATCTGGATTCTTGTCATACATAAAATTATAATTTGCACAAGACCAACTAAGAGATTCCCAGAGCCACAAAATAGCACTTCAATGTACCAATCAGAGGGAAGCTGCCTGACTTCTACACCGTAAGCCTCTGAGCTGTAATAAGGCCTGGGTCATGGTTTCTATTTACAGTGTACACATCTTGGGTTATAATCACAAACCTCAAACTCCGGGAAAACAAGACACAGCCATAGTACTCATAATCTAAAACCTTGCTTTGTTCTTTGTCAGGAAGAATGGTTTACTTCAGCCTAAAAGTCAGAGGTAAATTTATAAAACTGGGTCTGTTCCAGCGTTCAATAGGCCGATCTGTCATTTGAGCCTCTCAAGCATTAAAAATAACCTGGCTCTTAATTCTCCAGTGAGAAAAAGAGTTGGTTATTTTTAGTCTTGGAGAGACTCACGATTGAAATTCCCTTACACCAGGCTATTACTACCACTGCTGCCATCCACTTCTGACAAGGAATCCTGACGAAGGTAGACCATGAACAGAAAGAGGAGAGACACAGAAGGCCAGAAGAGCAGATGTAACAGGAAGATTAGGCTTCTGGCCCCGAGGCCATTCCATAAGTGTGGCAAGAATACTGGTCAAAGAACTGGAGATCCTAGCGGAATACAAATTAAGTCTGAATTACTAATGGCTAACCTTACAACGCCTAAACTGATAATGGAATGAAGCAATGAGGTGGGAGAGACTGTTTACTCAAATGTACATATTTTTTAGTGTGAATAAAAATCAAGGAGATATGTTAACACATACAGCAACTAATCCTGCCCCCTTCTTCCATGTTTATTAATAGATCTATACCTTTCTCTTTAACATATTCAAGGTATGATGACCACTAGGATGAGAATTTTCAGCTACCACTTATGTGGAATATACATGAAGTGGAACATAAGCAGTAAATGTAAACCTCTAGCGACTGATAGTTTTTACATACTAAATTGAGAAAGTCACAATACGGTCAATCAATAAAGACTTTTTTGAGCACAGTGCTTTGGGGTGCTGGATATCTAAGTCAGCCCTAAACAAAGTACCAGTCTGGCATGAAATAAGGAGCTGACACCAGAATGTAAATCAAAGCACTGCTTTCTTCATCAAGAAGGTCTTTCTATGAAAAAATCTCAACTGAACTAAACACTGTGCTTCCTAGTGCAGTGGATTCACATTCTAGGGTAAATTCCTATCTCAATGCAAACTCATAGCAAACCATTTACCGACTAGCAGTCAATTCACAGGCCACATTCCATCCACCAGAACATGAACCCATGAGTACAGGGACTTCCTGCCCTAGGCACTAAAGTATTTGTTGAATGCATGAAACACAAAGCTAAGAAATTTGTGAATGCAAAGACGACACAGAAGGGAACACAGAGTCTCAAATACAATACAGTAAAAAACAAGAGTTATCTCTGAGGTTTTCTCCAGCCTTCTGATGCAGAGGATAAACACAACAAAGAGGAATTTAAAGTGTGAAAATAACTCCAATGAACTACTACAAATTTCAGGTGGTAAAAGAGATTACAAATGGAAGGACTCTGAGTTCTTCTACTTAATCTGTTATAATGAAATATTACTTCTTAGACACAGTCCTTGAAGTGAATTATTCAATCATTTGTTACATAGTGCATAGGAAAATAGGGCTTGCTGAGGTATTCTTGATATCCCAGTTTAAAAAAAAAAGGTGAGGAGATCTCAAGGGCATTCAAGTCTGTATAGTTGATATAATGAAGTACAAAGGATTTGGTAAATATTTATTGAATGACTAACTGAATAAATGAATGGATGGAGGTGATAGCTTAGGAAAGATTAAGTGGACTCAAGCAAAGTGACTGGAGTATTTTGTTAGGCTACTCAGAACACTGAGAGAGAGAAGAAATCCACAGGAAATTGTTAGATATGTTCTAGAACTTGCATCTAGTGGATCCAATGGGCATAAGTCAGCTGTCACTTTACTGTTATATAAAATTCACCCATTCCAAGCTTGGTAATGACACGGAGGGCCATTTTGAGAACTCCCCAGAACGCAGTCCAGGACTTACCCGTTTATCTATCTCTCCATGCTGCAGCTGCACGAAGCGGGCACTGATAGCAGCTATGTAACTCTGTTGATTAGAGAATGCGACTCGCCCAGCTCCTTTGGGGTATTTCAGCTCAGGGTCGGTATCAATCCCAGCATAGCACACGCCTCCGTACAGCCGGTCCATTATCATGGCGAGCTCCACTACATATGGAAGGAGCAGAGAGGACATTTGAAACCAGGAAACATCATCTGGCTCACCAAAGGTTTCATCGAAGGAAGCTCATCTGTCCATCATTATAGTAATTATTAAAATGAAACTAGTTATTATAATCAGTTGTCCATTGTGTTCATTTTAATCTACTGTGACTAAGGACAGGGACTCTGCTGAGTGTTTCACATATAATCTTAACAACCCTATGAGTTCAGTTCAGTTCAGTCGCTCAGTCGTGTCCGACTCTTTGTGACCCCATGAATCGCAGCACAACAGGCCTCCCTGTCCATCACCAACTCCCAGAGTTTACCCAAACCCATGTCCATCGAGTCGGTGATGTCATCCAACCATCTCATCCTCTGTCGTCCCCTTCCCCTCCCGCCCCCCATCCTTCCCAGCATTAAGGTCTTTTCCAATGAGTCAACTCTTCACATGAGGTGGCCAAAGTATTGGAGTTTCAGCTTCAACATCAGTCCTTCCAATGAACACCCAGGGCCGATCTCCTTTAGGATGGACTGGATGGATCTCCTTGCAGTCCAAGGGACTCTCAAGAGTCTTCTCCAACACCACAGTTCAAAAGCATCAATTCTTTGGCACTCAGCTTTCTTCACCGTCCAATTCTCACATCCATACACAACTACTGGAAAAACCATAGCCTTGACTAGACGGACCTTTGTTGGCAAAGTAATGTCTCTGCTTTTTAATATGCTATCTAGGTTGGTCATAACCTTCCTTCCAAGGAGTAAGCATCTTTTAATTTCAACCCTATGAAGTAGGTAGCAATTTCCTGGGGAAACTGAGGCACAGAGAGGATGATCAACCTGTGCAAGGTCACAGGCAGTAAAGTGGTTGTGCTGGACTTGGTAACCTGGCCTATCTGCTCCACACCACAATGCCACCGTAAATTTACCAGTTAACAATGTAATGCTTAATAATCATTTAACACTAGAAAGCTAACTGGTAGACTCTCTGGGAGTCCTTTGAGAAGATTTCCATTAAAACCCTTTTACCTTTCCCTATAGTCTAGCTATTTGCCAAATTTCACATAGAAATTTGAAATAATAAATGAATCTTCTTCTCCACGAAATGTTACAATTTTGAAATGGCATTCTTGTTCACTTATGTTCTTTATCTCACCTATAATATTAAAACTCATATTACTTGAAGTTAAGGATGAAATTTCTTCTGTGAGTACTGCTCTAAAAACACGATGCACTGCTGAGACCCTTGTTGTAGATTTCAGAGCTCAGTAAGGAGCTGTTGAGCACATGGGGTCATGGGAACAAACAGTGAACATCTTGATACCTAACATGTCCCGGAAGGGCTTTCTCTCTTGGATGATGAGAGTCATGAGCATGAGCATGACGAGACCCTGCACTAAGCACCAGGCATCTGTTACTTCATTTAATCCTCAGAACAACTCTACATAAAGGACATACTTATAATTCCATTTGACAGATGAGGAAACTGAGATTAGAGAAATCAATTTGTCCAAAGTTACTCAGCTATTAACCGGAACAGAGCACATGAATTCAAGCTAAGACACTTGGAGTCCAGGACTCTCACTACTAAGAAAGACATTAACGCAAATGTTTATGGAAAACTTATCCTAAAAAAATCTGTATAAGATATTTCTTTCGCTAAAGGATAAACAGAGTTTTTGTTGCTCTGTTGAATCATACCAGCTCGCAAAGGTCGGGGAACACCACCAACAAATATAGTTTTTCGTGGGTCAAGAGGCTGTGAACCATCCATCACGAAGTCACTGTCACTGAGATTCCAAGGTCGAATCTGTACCTAGGGAGTGGGCAAACCAAAGTGTCTCAGTCTCAACACAGGCAATTTATGTGGAAATGAAGTTTACAATTATTACAGAATATTTTACTTTAAAAAGCTGTAATTTATATAATTAAAAATCAATAAAACTGGAAAACCTAAAAATATGTAAAAGCATATCCCAACCCTTCATTTCATTTTTAAAAGTAATCTAACCAAGGCTGGAAAGTTCAATTTAATTGCCTATTATAAACCAAACTGCTTAACAGTAACATGACCTTAATTATCTGTAAGTTAATTAACTATTTTACAGCTTATTTGGGCCTCTATCCTACCCAACCCCTCAGCAGCCATATAATTTAAATTTAGCATGGTTATTTGATGTTGATTAGTATACAGTGCTAAGAAACTAGGATTGTGTGTCCAAACCTATGTCCAGGAAATGCAAACTACTCCTGATATTAACAAATCTATTGCATTGTAAAGCATTTCAAAATAAAAATATTGATATCTGCAGTAAATGTTTTATGATAAAACATTTCAGTTTGTCCATTACAACTAATCAATACTCTGGTTTCTCTTCAAGTCATATAAATCTTTCGCCTTTTTCAACACCAAGAATCAAGTACCTCAATTTAACTGTTTGCATTTATTAATGGTTACAAATGCCCACACCAAAGGCTAAGTAAGGGGATAACAGCAGGGTATTCCCAACAGGTACACCAAGTCCCAAGGCCCGAAGTTCTCAAAATTAAATACCTATGGGGACCAGCAGCAGACAAAAAAGTCAAATAGAAAGAGTCTAGCCATACAGAAAATTGGGGACAACCCCAAGGCACTAAGAGGAGCTCCAGAAACTACTGCTTGAGCTAAGCCTACTGGAGCCTCCATTCCGAACTGGACCCCACCACTAGGCACTGGTCAAGGGATAAAAGATCATGGTTTGCCAGATTTGTCAAAATAGGCCAGTTGCTATTGCTACTATTCCTAAAGACTGTGTGAGTGTGTGCTCAAGTCATGTCTGACTCTGCAACCCCATGGACAGCAGCCTGCCAGGTTCCTCTGTCCGTGGCATTTTCTAGGCAAGAATACGGGAGTGGGTTGCCATTTCCTCCTCCAGGGGATCTTCCCAAAAGACTAAATTTTATAATAAAAACTCTTTCAAAAAGAAACTATGTAATGTATATTTATGTATATACATAATTTATTTTATTAATACTTGGCAAGAGTACCATATGCAGCAAGTTATTTGTATAACGTAACTTGCTGCATATGGTATTGGGTAAAATCTTGACCCAAGAGAGGAAGGAGAAAAGACAGGGTATATTTGTGATTCTGAGTTCTATTATTCAGAGGAAATTCAGCTACTTTATATTTATCAAATATACTAGGTGACATTTTTTAATAGAAAGATTCACCAGTACTTTAGTTAACCAAAAATTCAATGTCAAAATAATGTGCACAAATATACAGAATGTCAAGGTTAGGAAAATGACAACAACAAAACTTTTTCATTTCGATTCTACTTAGAAATGTTTCAATTAACAGATACATTAAGATGTCTGTGTATTTTTCAGGAAAAATGAACAGAGGCAAAAATGAGAAGCTATTTTCATACTAGACTGCACTTACTGGCTTGTCCTTGATAGTGGGACTTGATACACACAGGTAGAGTTTTCCATCTTCTTCAATACATGCATCAATGAGAGCCTGAACAGAGCTTTCATCTTGAAATAGCAGGAATGCATAGCCTAATAAAAACAATTTTGAAAGACTTTTATTTTTCCCATTTTTTTTTCATAATTCTTCAAGTGAAAGGAAGCATAAAACTAAGGAAAAGGTTAGAAAAAAAATGAAACAAATAAACAAAAACCCCTAAAACTTAATCTCACCCAAAATCTGACAATATAAACATTAAGTTCAATGTGGTATTATCTTGAAACCTCTTTTAGAGTAAAATCAAATTTGAATTAAAAGTATATATTAAGTAGAAATTTTAAAGACACATTTGGGAAAATGTTAGTTTAGCAATGAAAAGTTGTACACTGAAGGCAAACACTTATGAAGAAAATAAAAGGATAAATTACACATGTATTTGAATCTTGAGAAATTACCTTTAGGAGGAAAATAGGATTTGCTCTCTGCTTTATGAGGCCAATCCACAATCAAAGGGCCAAAGCGACGAAAACTAGCTGTGATCTCATCTAATGAACAAACCAAAAAAGTAGATGCAAATATTTTTATGAGCATTTTGGGAAATAGTTTAGAAAAAACAGTTTCAAATCTACTATTTACAAGAACAATACACCAGACCTCCTGCATCTCCTTCATCTGGATTCCCCCATTGTTAACATTTGTGCATTTGTCTTCCCCCTCTTCCCTTTTCTCCTTCTACTGATGCACGAGTCTATCGATTGATCTACCATCCTTTTCTGATATGATGCTCTAGTACCACAAAATACAACTACTGGTACCTGCTCAAAGCAAGGTCACTCCCTTATGTACCAACATACAACTCTCCTCCAATAAGGAAATCAACAGTGATACAACATTCTCCCAATTCACAGACTCCATCCAAATTTTTAACTGTCACAGTAATATTTCTCTTTTCTTTTCTGATCCAGAATCCTATCTAGAACCATGCTACATTTAGATGTCATGTTCTGAGGTTATCAATTTTTTTCAGTTTACAATAGTTACTCATTCTTTCCTGTCTTTTCTATAATTGATAACTTCAAAATATACAGGTCATTCCTTCTGTAGGATGGCTCTCAACCTAGGTCTGTACTGGTTTCCTCATGACCTATGTATTCTAACCAGGAAAACTACCATAATGATGCTATGTCATCCTGTCCTTTCACAAGATATGTTAATCTTGATCTGCTAGTCAAGTTGGTGTCTGTATTTCTCCACCAAAAAGAAACCATTTCCCTTTGGATATGATTAATATTTTGTAGGGGAACACTGTGTTAACCATCGATATCCTGTTCCCTCATTAGACCTTGCATTTACTGAATATTCCTATATCAACTACCACAATGATAACTGCCAAATGCTGGTTATCTATTTCTATCAATCCTTCTACATTTACTAGTTAGTATAATTCAATAAGGAAGAGTCTTCCCCTCTCCTTCACTTATTTAGTCATGTATTTATTTATATCAGTATGGACCTATTTTATTCAGTGGACTATAACCTGATTCTGGAGAAGGCAGTGGCAATCCACTCCAGTACTCTTGCCTGGAAAATCCCATGGATGGAGGAGCCTGGTAGGCTGCAGTCCATGGGGTCACGCAGAGTCGAACACAACTAAGCAACTTCACTTTCACTTTTCACTTTCATGCATTGGAGAAGGAAATGGCAACCCACTCCAGTGTTCTTGCCTGGAGAATCCCAGGGACGGGGGAGCCTGGTGGGCTGCCATCTATGGGGTCGCACAGAGTCGGACACGACTGAAGTGACTTAGCAGCAGCAGCAGCAGAACTTGATTCTCTTTCATTTATTCAGTTTGTCCTCAAAACTGTCCCTGATTTGGCCAGTGGGGGCTCCTATGTCCTCTGACTTACCCCACCCCCTGCATCGTTCTTCAATTGCTTCCATACTATCTGACCCAAGAAGACACCCCAGGCTCTCATCTTGTTCTTTCTCTGCCCTAGACCCAGAATCAGCCTTTTTCCCCCTCCAAGATATCCTGGTTCCTTTCAGTGACAAAAGATACTTAGAAACTCAGATTTGGGTATTCCCTATAGTCATTGTTAATGGGTATTTATTATTTCTAAGTCTTCTCAGAGAACAAAGCCAGGAAATACATGAACATACACAGACATATTTATAATTGTTTCTGTATCTGTGTACATTTATAAAATGAGCTCATATTTGTACTTGTAAGTCCACCCAACATCTCATGTCATTTTCTAGCCTTTCCCTTTCTCCTGTTTGTAAATTCCCTTCTCACTATGAGAAATCAAGCTCTCACTAGCCTCAATTTTTTGCTCAACCTAACCCATCTTTCAGCGAGCTGGCCTGGAAGTCTCCTCTACCCTCCACCTCTGCACACTAGCCCTTGCTGCCCTGATTTACTGGTACCACACACATGCTGCTGAGGCCTCGGCACAGGCCCCTCCACGTGTATATCTACAACACACCTCCACTTGGCACCCTCTTCCTGCTCACCAACCATCTTCCTTGGACATCAACACCTCTGAGTCTTATGAGGAAGGAAAAGGAAGGGGACATGGGATGGACAAGGAAGACTTAATCATATTTTACTATTAATGTAAATGACACCAGTTATGCTGTACTATATATTTGGACAATTGAAGAATGGACTTTAGGAAAATAAATTTCCAAGGAACTTCTAAGGAAGAGTAGGTGAGCATGTGCAGAGAAGATCGGGAGTAGGGCGGGACAGGGGAACAGAGAAGAGAGATGAGAAACATTTTGAAATTCCAGTCTGCTAGGACTCTTCTCACCTCCTCCTGATTGTGAAGCAGTAGTCTGTATGAACTGCTACAGTGCCTGTTTCTACTTCCAGCCCCTGTGAGATCACTAAATAAGGGAGTGATGTCAGTGTAACCTAGACATACTGGTTCACAAACGACTCTTTCTAAGCAAGGTGAGCCAGCCTAGTAGGAGAACCACAATCTTCAGCAGGAAAGGAAAAAGCCTCCAGCCTGTGTGATGTGCAGGCAGGAACCCCCTCAGCTCTATTACAAGAAAATTAAAATGAGCACAGCAAGCAAGCAAGTCAAAGAAGTGTCCCTGCAAGCTTTCGGGGCTATCTCCTGAGAGTTTGCACTCCTCAGGGGCCCAGAGGTCTACTTTCATCTGTGTTGCCTCCAAGCTAGCAAGCCAGAATTTCTGCTCTATTGGTTTTGTGCTTTTCAGTATTCCTTGAGGCAGCCTCTAGTAGGTCATATAGTGAACTACTTGCCTATCTGTCCAAGTTATTTTTCAAAGTATTAGTTCTCTTTTTGTTAGTGCTTCTGGTACAAAATTCATTAGGTTCTAAGCAATCTGCCTCTAGCCCCATCTACCCCATAAACTCTGTGATTCTTAGCATATAATTCTACAGAACACAGTATTTTTCAGAAATACATATTTCACATTTTAATAGAAAGGCCTGTCCACCTAAACTGCTACTGACTTATCGACATATGTGTTATGAGGCTAAAACAGGATGACTAACACAATCCCCATTGATTCTGCTCAGTTTAAACCACTTCCTGGGCCAATATGGTCAAATTTACCTGGGCCGCCAACAATTTTAGGAATTATACATTTATGATCTCTTGGTAATTTTCCAAAAAAGATATAGGCTATCTAGACCAGAGAAGGAGTCTATCCTAAGCAAAGTCAGATAAAATTCAGTCTTCTTTTTTTGTATAAAGCATATAGTTTCCTCACTGAAGTCCATCCAGGGCTCAAAAGTGTTAAGGATTTGACCTCTAAAGGGTCATTAAACCTAGAATCCATAATACTAAGGAAAGTGAGGATTCCAGCTAGAGAATGAGGAGGCTGCATCTGGGAACTTACTGGACAACATCATGATGAAGTGTTTAGCCCCAGATGAACACTCTGAACAGAAGATATGCTTTCTGAGGAGAGATTGGAGACTGAATCAGCCTGGCCTGAAATCTCGGCACAGCTTCCTCCAGGACATTTTATCAAAGATAAAAAAAAAAATCCTGTGTCTATTTCAATCTTTGGCTGTTTGGAAGCCATTTTGCCTCAACCTTCCAAAAGACTGATCATTTTAAGGAAGATGTAGTGGAACAGTAAATTAAATCTCAATCTAAATGGGACATTATTAAACTTCATTATTAGACCTTATAGGTTTTTAGAGAAAACTTTTCTATCCTCCATAACATTTCTATTTCCATTCAGGAAACCAAGACAAAATAGATAAGGGAAAAAAACAAGCAAGGATATATGGTTGCTATATGGTCTGCTACTTTGATTTCTGTCAGGGTCACTTAGACCCACAGTTAAATGAAATACTTCTGGATAACTAGTTCTCCATCTTTTTGCACAATTGGCTTCTTACTCAGCCATCAGCTCAAGTATCACATCTGCAAAGAGGATTTATTTAATTAACAAATCTCACAAGTCTCTCTTCTGAGATTTTGTGTATCACATCAACCTGCTTTCTTTTCAGAACTTATTCTCTAATATTTTCACACTTACTTCCCTTCGCCCACTAGAATATCAACTCTGTGTGAGCAGGGGCTTTCTTTCACAATCTTATTTACTAAATAATCCTAAGAACAGTGCACAACATTCAGAAAGCATGTAAATATTTGATGAGTGAAAAAATATTCAGAAAATGATATAACTCTTAAGATTCTCTACAACTCTAGTTATATTTTTCAAAACTTCAGACTTAATCTAAGTTCAAACTTTTAAACAATTAACTGTACACTATATAGTCCATGGAATTCTCCAGGCCAAAATACTGGAGTAGGTAGCCTTTCCCTTCTCCAGGGGCTCTTCCCAACCAAGGGATCGAACCTGCATTGTGGGTGGATTCTTTACCAGCTGAGCCACAAGGGAAGCCCAAGAATACTGGAGTGGGTAGCCTATCCCTTCTCCAGTGGATCTTCCTGACTCAAAAATCAAACCGGGGTCTCCTGCATTGCAGGCAGATTCTTTACCAACTAAGCTATGAGGGAAGCAGCAGTCATAAAAGGCAGGAAATAGGAAAATGCATAACTGAATTTAGCCAAGGCAGGACACACAGACAACAGTGCAGTTAGCAGCTGTTTGTCCACAACAGAATCCTAGAGTTTTCCAAATGATATTTACGCTTTTTGATTTAGTCCAACCACTTGTTTCAGCTGGTTTCCAAAGTCCTACTCCCTTTCCTTTCGAGAACTAATTTTATATGCTGCACTAGGAAGACAGAACAAGGGAACATCGCAATCACAACTGGACACCTGGAGCCAGATAATATTATTATTATACTAACAGCAACCATTGCCTAGGCGTTACCTACTATGTGCCACAGTCTGAGCACTGTGCTATGAACGGCTCTTTCCAAACATACCTTCATCGATGTCAGGAGGCAAGCCACCCACAAACACCTTGCGAGAATATCGCTCCACTCTTTCTCCGTTCTGGTGAGTGAAGCAGTGAGGCGAACCCAGACCGCTGTGAAGAGGCTGATCCCCACGGCCATCATCCAAGAATCCATCTTCCATTGGAAACAGTGAGGACTGACCTGGAAGAGAAAGCAGGAAGAAAAAAAAAAAGCTAACAGAAAACGCTCCTTGCCATTGATTATCTTATACAAGAAACAAGGAAAACAGCAGATCCAGTAACACTGCTGCTTTTATCTTTTTCACTGAATAATAAATCACTTAGATATGCTCTTGAATTTCCATCACCTTAAGGTCCCAACTGAGTCAGAGAGAAAGTACATGGTTAAATAGAGGGCTGCTCAACCATCCCACTGGGATCCTGAAACTTGAGAGAGGTGAAATGGAAGTACAGTAGGAGAGCGCAGTCTTTTGAAAGTAGTTGGCAGAGACTGCGCTGCCTTGGCAGGGCCCCACGGCCACTGGCAATCTAGATATATACACTAAGTATTAAATTTGACCATCAGATGCTAGATCACTTAAATTTCTTTAAAACATCATACAATATAGCCTGCCCAATTTCCTTTAAGATCGCCCCTAAAATGAACAAGTTGATTTTTAAAGTAAGCACTCATCTTGGTTTACC
Organism: Giraffa tippelskirchi; assembly: GCF_054371585.1. Classification (NCBI taxonomy): domain Eukaryota; kingdom Metazoa; phylum Chordata; class Mammalia; order Artiodactyla; family Giraffidae; genus Giraffa; species Giraffa tippelskirchi. The sequence continues at coordinate 112,406,492 of NC_137282.1, forward strand.
TTAACTAATGGAAGGTCATGAAAACCCATTTATGCTGCTTCCTAACTTCATTGGCTACTCTGACAGAATTTAACATTTTTAGGTATGCTTATGCTGAGGATAAATTTTCTTTTAGCTGAGTAATAATCAGCTGGTACAGGTAGTATCTAAGTCTAAAAACTAGTCATTAAATTTGCTGTTAGAAAATCCTATCGTATAGAATATAAAAGCAGAAAAGATCAGAGATGCCAGTTTTGTGGTTAATATTCTTGCCATACTTACCCGCCAGCAAAATACAAACTTATAAATCATAAGCAAAATAAAGAGCTACAAAGAACTGTGGAATCTCTCAAAAACTGTTTTGTCACTTTTCAGGCTGCCAATTTACTTCTAGGTTCTGCATAAGGAATTTGTTAATGGATCCTGCAGAAATATATCTTAAGTGCTCTTCCTTCACTGAAACATTCCAATGTCTTTCTGTCACACTTGCCTTCCTTAACAGTATATTTATTACAAATTTACCCTATAAAATCACAGTTCAAAAGTCATATAATAAAGATAAAAAATGACTCTAAAATTGGAGGTTATTTCTGGATTTTCAAAAGTCACTTTTATTTTAAAGCTACCTTATTTAACCGACTTTCTTATAGAAAGGCAAAACTAATACAGGAGGCAAAAATAAAGTTTATTCACGTACCTCTAGGAAATGATTCTTCAAAAAATTCTCTAAAATGTCTAGAGCTTTTCCCCCCAGTGTTTGAAATTTATAGGATTAGGTGTCTACTTAGTTAATCTGATTTTAAACAAAACACAGAACTATGCTTAGTAATAAATAGATAAATAAAGAAAAAATTTTGAAAGTAGATATAAGGTATTCAAGCATAACTTATACCTCCAACATAATCAGGTATTTTGACACTAGTCATACCATATTTTCCTTTTTAAATATTCTTAATTTTATTCTCCTAAGATACTCCTTTCAGAAAGGAAAAAAGAGAAACAAATTTTCAGATATTAATAAGATGAGTTGAAATTATTTAAATCAAATCCAAATCCTACCATTCCAACTCCCTCAAATTAGAATGTCTATGATGTTAACTATAACACATAAAGGATATATTGATCACAGCTACATCTCACTCCCCCTCCCCGCTTCCCAATAAGGGTTAGAAATTGAGCAAACTTGGGTCCTCTCCAACACAACTGATACATTCAAAAGTTAGAAATAATAATGTTACCTCTCCTCCGCCCATATGTCCTTGCTGCATGTCAAATGAGAAAACAAAAAAACAAAAAAAAAACCTTTCAAACATTGTCAAAAGAATCAACTGTGATTTCATCTACCAGCTTAAGAAACTGAAAAAAAAAAAACAAAAGCAAAAAAACTGGCTATATTCCTTGTTTCCTGGTAAATATCTCAAAAAAATATGGAATTTTGATGCCGAGAGGTCAATGCATTATTTTTTTTTAAGTTCTTCAAGGACACTGTAAAAATCTCTCGAGCCTTACTTGTATTAAGGGGAAGCTTTCTGCTGTAATTGTCACCCAAGGTCCAAATTAGTATGAAACTAAGGGAGTACGTAACATGGTCTAAATAAAGTTCTGCCATATTGATCTTAATTTCTCTCAGAATTCCCTGTTAACTAGCCATTTAATTCATGACTTTTTTTTACCACGACAGGATAAACAGCAATTCTGTACTATTTCTCAATTATTCCCTAATGAAGAAACTCATAACAAATGAAATCTTTAGGCAATTCATAAACTTGCTTTTAGCCAGTTTCTTGTCCCTAATTAAACCTTCCACCATGGCCCAGAAGCTGAGAAGTATTAAAAAGTTTGGCATTTTATCATGAAGTAGATTCCAACTAAGAAGAGAAGAAAAAGAATACAAGATAATATAGACATATAAGTATGTATCTGAATACTTGGAAAATGGCAGCATAAATTTCAGATCAGGAAACTTTTGAAAAAATGTTTTCCTCAAATGAACTGGAACTTATATGTGTAGTTGCTCATTCTATTCAACACACACTTCCTGAATGCCTGACCTTGCTAAGCACTATAACACACTGCTCGGACTGCAGGGAACTTATAGGCTATTCAGCCACATAAGCAAATAATGATAATGTGACTATTACAGCAATAAGCCTGTTAAGTGTTAGGTGCAATGGGAGCAGAGGAGGAGGAGAAACTGGTTCTGATTAAAGAGTCAGAGAGGAGAGGGTATGGCTCTGAGATAGACCTTAAAGATAAAATAGAGAAAGGGCATTGCAGACCTGGCAATGGCACAAATAGGGGTGCTATAATACTCAGGGAAAGATGCCCAGAACAGAAACACATGGAACAAGTGAGGTCTTGGCTAGAGAGAAAATTTAAACAGGAAGCTGGGATAGATTTTCCAGTTAGAAACTGTAACCTTTTAAGAGATCATTATATAAACTGGTCAAGGTTTTCACTCTTAGCTCTCTAGATAAATGTTAAGTACAACTCAGTTATAACTGAGTTACAAATATAACTTAGAAGTGCCATGTGCCTATTTTCCAAAATGAAATCATGTCTCATACTAAAATAATTTCTAACATTATTAGATAATATTGAATTTCACCAAAGTACTTGGGCAAATGGGTTAAAACCAATAAAATCTCCCTCTGCAGTTAGGTTTTTCACTTTAGTAATTCTTAAATTTGGGGTGAGGGTGGAGGTACTTTTTTCCTTAGTGAACTTGACAGAGGTTAGGAAGAGAAAGATATCACAGAAGTAGATGTTTGTTTAAGAATATTCTATTCATATGACTGTTTCAAAGACAATGGAATTTGGGGAAACGAATGATTTGAAAATCTTGGTTCTGTCAATCTTAAAAAGTTGATTGATGGTGTTTGGATTTCCGAGAAAACAGTTATTTGAAAAAGAGTAGGCATTTAGAAGCTACAAAATTAACATTAAAAACTCTCATGTCCATGCTGCGTGCTAAGTTGCTTCAGTTGAATCCAACATTTTGCAACCCCAGGGACTGTAGCCCGCCAGACTCCTCTGTCCATGGGATTTTCCAGGCAGGAATACTGGAGTGGGTTGCCATTTCATTCTTTAGGGGATCTTCCCGACCCAGGGATTGAACCCACGTCTCTTACATCTCCTGCACTAACAGGGGGGTTCCTTACCACTAGCCCCACCTGGGAAATCCAAATAGTTTTCACTACTTTAAAAGTAAGTTTCACTATTTCAAAAGTATGTTTCAAGAACAGTAAAGCCTAATCATCAAAAACAAAAATTGAAGACTCTCAAAGTCTTCAAATGTGTACTTTCAAACTTTCATGCTATACCACAAAATTAAGCTGGTTAATACAAAAAAATTCACTATTAAATTCAGAGATTAAATGCCAAAAACTATTTAGAAACATTTTCCCACATTTAGTTTATAGGTGTATAATGTTTAAAGCAACAAAAACTGACCAATTAAATAGGCAAATAAATATAAATTAGTACCAAAAAATAAAAACAATGACATTCTGGAGCACAGAAAATAAGAATGCTTAAATTTTTTATTTCCACTTATTATAATGATATACATTATTTTAATGTAGATTTGGATGTATGATATATATATATATATACATATATATACGTGTGGGTGTACTTTCCATAAGCATACACTTCAATGAACTTTCCATAACATGAACACACCTATGAAACCAGAACTCAGGTATGAAACGAACGGTAAGTGATGCCACTTCATCCATGTATGAAAGAGGTACTAAAGCATTGTTCTCTCACTAGTCTCAAATTACACTTTGTGCAAACCATATTATGATGAAATGCTTATAACACAGATCTTCATCAGTTTCCTGAGGAAAATGTCAGACAGATTTCCAATCTCAAGATTATCAAGCGTTGCACATTATTTGACATTTTACAAACACCAGAGGTAGTGGTAATTTAAAACATCGCTTAAACAATGTTTAAAGAAATCTGTATTTTGGAAAACTTCTAGCTAAGTCAGCAGAAATAAACTCTGCTTAGAATGTTCCCGTAATTACCAAAGACTATACACTGTTAAGACTTCCCTGGTCGCTCAGCCACCAGCAATGCAGGAGACCCCAGTTCAATCCCTGCGTTCAGAAGATCCCCTGGAGAAGGGAAAGGCTACCCACTTCAGTATTCTGGTCTGGAGAATCCCATGGAAAGAGGAGCCTGGCTGGCTACAATCCATGGGTTCCCAAAGAGCTGGACCCGACTGAGTGACTAGGCACAGCACAGCACATACACTGTTAGTTTTTAAAAGATGTATGTTGGTATTGAATAAAAATCCTCTGGTTCCCATCAGAGTCAAGGTGAATACTATTTATATGTTTAACATATATATTACTTGGTTTTGATCTATATAATTTGGTGTTCAGTACTAAAATGATTCAAGAATGTTCTAAACGGGCTGGAAACATTATGGCTATAAATTTTTATAACTTTTGGGTGAATGTTGCTATTAGATGTATTGATAAATACATTATTTCCAAAATATCTTTACAAGATTGCTTACAAATGCCCTGTATTCATCAGTAAATTTCCTCTAGTAAAATATTTCAGTAGTCTGGCATTCTAGACTTGCAAAAATGTACAGAAAGACTCTTATCAGGTCTTTTTCAACACACATTTTATATATATATATATATATATATATATACTATAAAAATGAAAATATTTAAAAAGTATCTTTTTCTTATTTGGTTGTAACAAGTGTTAGAAAAGGAACAAATCAGACATAATAGTGGTATATTCACAAAACGTATCACAAAAAAATATAGTTATTTTAAAAATATGGTACATATTCATGTGCTGACATTAAACATCTCTAAAATGTAGCTTGCATGAGGTACCTAAGTATATATTGTAGGATTCTTATTGTGTGAACTTAACAACAAAGGAAATATAAATAGATACATGGGAATGTACTCAAATATTTTTTCTAGAAACAACCACAAAAACCTTTGGAGACAGGAACTGGAATGATGAAAGAAAGACTGATTCCACTTCTTGTTTTATCCTTTTCTGTTGTATTCAAATTTACACTTCTATGTGCACTATATTACCATATTTGTTAATGGATCCTTTTGAGTTTTCTTCTTGGTACTTATATTAAAAACAAGACTTAAACAGACATTTCTCCAAATAAGACATACAGATGGCTAATAAACATATGAGGAGATGGTCAACATCACTACTTCAATGCAAATCAAAACTACAATGAAGTATCGCCTTCACCCCAGACAGGATGGCCATAATCAAAAAATCTACAAACAGCAAGTGCTGGAGAGGGTGTGGAGAAAAGGGAACCCTCCTACACTGCTGGTGGAAATGTAAATTGATACAGCCACCATGGAAAACAGTATGGAAATTCCTTAAAAAACTAGGAATAAAACAACCATATGACCCAGCAATCCCACTTCTAGGTATATGTCCTGAAGAAACCAAAACTGAAAAAGACACATGTACCCCAATGTTCTCTGCAGCACTACTTACAACAGCCAAGACATGGACGCAACCTAGATGTCCATGGACAGATGAGTGGATAAACAAACTGGGGTACATATACACAATATAATACTGCTCAGCCATAAAAACGAATACATTTGAGTCAGTTCTAATGAAGTGGATGAACCTAGAGCCTATCATACAGAGTGAAGTCGTCAGAAAGAGAAAAAGAAATATCATATATTAACACATATACATGGAATCTAGAAGGATGGTACTAACAACTCTGTTCACAGAACAGCAATGGAGACACAGACATAGTGAACAGACTTATGGACAAGGGTCAGGGAGAAGAGAGAAAGGGTGAAACAAACAGAGAGAGTAGCATGGATGGATGTACACTAACATATGTAAACATACAGCCAATGAGAATTTGCTGTATGACTCAGGGGACTCAAACGGGGGCCCTGTAATAACCTAGAGGGGTGGGAATGGGTGGAAGGTGGGGGGGAGATTCAAGAGGGAGGGCACATATGTATACCTATGGTTAATTCATGTTGATACACGACAGAAATCAAACCAATATTGTAAACTAATCATCAATCAAGTAAAAATAAATAATTTAAAAGAACAAATGATATATTAAAAGCATCCTTTCCTACGTGAGGGCATCTAATTCTTAAATAGGACTTTAATAAAAAGGAAGGAGTTTCACCCAGTTGAACTGAGGTGAACGAACCTAGAGCCTGTTACACAGAGTGAAGTAAGGCAGAAGGAGAAAAACAAATACCATATATTAATGCACATTTACGGAATCTACAAATATGTTATTGATGAATCTATCTGCAGGGCAGGATAGAGACGCAGATGTAGAGAACAGACTGCAGACACAGCAGGGGAAGGAGAGGGCAGGACGAATTGAGAGAGTAGCACTGAAAACATACACATTACCCTGTGTAAAACAGACAGCTAGTGGGAAGTTACTGCAGAGCACAGGGAGCTCAGCTCGTTGCTCTGTGGTGATAGAGGGGTGAGATGGGACGGTGGTGGGAGGGAGGCTCAAGACGGAGCGGATATATGTATACTTACGGCTGACTGTCGTTGTTGTATGGCAGAAACCAACGCAACATTGTAAAGCAATTTTCCTCCAATTAAAAATAAATTTTAAAAAAGAACAGGACTTTAGGCTATAAACAATAAAATATGACTAGCTTTTAGTGGGCAATGAATACTACTTATGCTACTTCAGGCTGGTCTACTTCCATTTACTGCTCACTGCCCACTGTTGAGAAGGTAGACAGCAATCTTACTTGGAAAAACAAGGGGAGATGGGTCAGATTAGAAGATGTTATCAAATAACTTGTTTTTCCAGTAGGACCAAAAAAAAAAGTATGTGGGAGAATCAGTCAAATTAGTAAACCAGTTAAAAAGATATAAATCAAAGACTGGATGCTGAAAGGAGTTAATCTGTAAACAAAAGAATAAAGGTGGCAGGACCAAAAAGCAGACAATCATCACAAAGACCAAAGTATATAATTCAACAAAGATGCAAAGAATCATTTTAAATGATTTTATAAATCATCCCCTAATTTCTTAATGGGTTCACTGTCACAAAATTATTTTAAATATATGCTTTACGGGCTTCCCTGGTAGCTTAGCTGGTAAAGAATCTGCCTGCAATGCAAGAGACTCCAGTTCAATTCCTGGGTCGGGAAGATCCCCTGAAGAAGGGATAGGCTACCCACTCCAGTATTCTTGGGCTTCACTAGTGGCTCAGCTGGTAAAGAATCCACCTGCAATGCTGGAGACTTGGGTTCGATCCCTGAGTTGGGAAGATCCCCTGGAGAAGGGAACAGCTACCCATTCCAGTATTCTGGCCTGGAGAATTCCATGGACTGTATAGTCCATGGGGTCGTAAAGAGTCGGGCACGATTGAGCAACTTTCACTTTCATATAATTTATAGAATTTCCTATGTCACGTTGGCTTGTGTTTATACTAGCTTGCTATACTAATTCAAAGAATGTTGACAAGATATAATAAAGATATGAGAGGATTATTTAAATTGCCTTACAGAAGGGCAGAGATTGAATGTAATTCAGTTTCGTTATTTCCCAAACCCTCAGTTTATTATTTATAAAAATGCAAAAATGAATAGCAAAAGATACCACATATATATATGATGGTCTGACAGACACTCAGTAAATAATAATTTTCTTCCTTCCTCAAAAGTAAACTCATATGTGTATATTCTTAGGTTGATCTCCAACAGTTACTCTCAGCTGTTCATTACTATTCCAAGGCTAACAACTGTAGAGCACTTTATAGAGTTTACAATAGAGTTTTCATATTGTCTTTTTCATGAAAGAATCTTTCAACATGCTCCTTCCTGTAGCAACTATGAACCATATTACATACATTTTCAGCAAGTGACTATAATCTACATTTCTCCTGGGTAAATTATGCCCTCCCTTTTCGTAGATTTCTGTCCCCTACCCTTCTTAAGCAAATAATCTTCTCCCTTTAAAAGAACTACAATTAAGAGATATTTTTCTATGCTAACTTTTAAAAGATTTCTTCTAACCTCTTCTGGGACAAGTAAGAACTTTAGCTGGTGCTTCTAAGTGAGAGACATCCACAGAGGAAAGGAAATACATACATGAATCTGTTCAAAACTAGTATTTTTTGCTACTCTATAACTTTCCCTGCCAGAAGCTTCATTTTTGAAGCAGCTAATCCTAAATACTAAAGCTGTAAAGTGGGAGGTTGAAGAAAAAAGTACCACACATGGGTACTTTTATATATACAGAGGTGGTGGTAGTGGTTAAATGTTAGTTTTCTTGGGTAAAATAAAGTTTCAAGTTGGGTGAAAGGAAAATTAATCATTCAATCTGATATCTAGCTCAGAGCTAAACCAAAACACACCAGAGAAATATGAGATGAATCTGCCTATGGTTAGCACTGCTTTCTGACTTAGCTGAGAAAGTGTTTCAAGGTTGCTTTTCATAACTATAAAGTGGATATTCTAACTATATTCCTACTACATAAGATTAACTAGGAAATGGTTATCTGTTAATGGATGAATAGTGTTCCCTCCTCAAAATTCATACGCTAAAGTCCCGACCCTCGGAACCTCAGAATGTGACTATTTGAAACAGGGGCTTTAAAGAGGTGGTTAAGTTAAAAGAGGTCACCAAGCTGGTCCTGATCCAATATGACTGGTGTCCTTATAAGAGATTAGGACGCACACTTTCACAGAGGGGAAAACTGTGTAAAGACAAGGAAAAGACAGCTATCTACAAGTCAAGGAGGGAAGCCTCAGAAGAAATCAACCTTGCTGACACTTTGATGTCAGACTTTGAGCTTCCAAGACAAGAAATAAATTTCAGTTTAAGCTATCCAGTCTGTGGTACCTGTTATGGCAGTCCTAGAGAACTAATTACAGTATCCAAAATGTAGCCAAAAAGTTGTTTTATTTTTTTAGTACATTTAAAATCCAAGAATCTCCCCTTAAGGATGCCCCTCAAAAAATCTTTACAATTAGTAACACAACAATAATAATTCCCTAGAATACACAATTAATATTTGTTGAACTATACTGGCATTCTTTTAAAAGTCATGAGTGGTAATATGAAGGTAACTGCATAGTCTGAAAACTGATGATTGAGTATAGATAGCCACAGGGAAAAAAGAAAGCAATATGATCCGCTGGGTAAGCAAGCCCTTTTTTATCTTTGTACATGTAAATGCTGATATTATTCCAGTATAACTGCTGAAGCTAGTTAACTAAGTATTCTGAATCTTCTTCTTTTTATTTATTTAGAATTTAAACCCCACTTCTTCCCCCAAACCTCTGATTGCTTGAAAATTTCAAAACAAGTTACACAATAAAAGTCACGATGAAATTCAAAAGTACAATAAGAGAGGAAACAGTTCTTTCATATTTTTATTCAAATAAAGCAAGAAATTGTTCTCAATTCAACAGAGGCTTGGAAGAAAAAGCTCTGAAAGTTATTAATTGAAGCAAAGTAAAGTAGCTATATAATCACCTTTCTAAAGGTTTTTAAAAGCCTGAATAGACTACTTGTGATGGACAGAAAAGAACAGCTCCTGCTGGTTCCTTTAAGTATCAAAGTTGAATAGTGAATACAAAGCAACACAACACATTAGGCTTATTTTCAGCTTTAAGAAAAGGCTGAATGGATGTAAGGTGTAAAGAGACTGCATTTAAAAGTAAATAAATTAAGTTTCAGGTTATCTATCTTAATAAGAGACAAAGAAAGCATGTTCAATATTAGATAATTTTTTCAACTCATCATAATCTCTTGGTTTGTGTTTCTTTTTCCCCTTACAAACCTTTAGCACTAATATTCCCAAAATGACATTCTAATTAATTTAGTTTGACTACATGCCAGGTGCTATGCTAAATGATTTTACATGTACTTAATCTCCACCGCAATCCTACAAGATGGGTATCATTTGTGATTTTTGAGTTTATCTTCATTAAACACAAGTAATGCATTAAACTAGCTCTGCAATACAGGAGCCCCCAAAACCTGAGCTATAGTGAGAACAAAGTGCTACTAAGAATTATCATACGAATGAGACGAATTTATCTATAGAAGCAATCCACCATGGAAGATGTTTCAAAAATTTGACTGAAGAGAATGGGCAATTTATTATTGTTGGTTAGTTGCCCAGTCATGTCCAACTCTTCTGCGACCCTGCAGGTTCCTCTGACCATGGGACTTCCCAAGCAAGAATACTGGAGTGGGTTGCCACTTCCTTCTCCAGGGGATCTTCCCAACCCAGGGATCAAACTCGAGTCTCCTGCATGCCTAAATCAAGGTGACTAAAGAACTGTCTTAACATCCCTCCACCTCCACCTTGCGTTAATTTCAAGATTTTTAAGCAACCTGCTATAATCTGGACTCTGCTGTCAGAGAGGGAATGGGTCTTTCAGTAAACTCCAGTATCTAGAGATACTGGAAGCATCTCCTCATTATGAATGTATAACTTGGCATCCAGTACAAGTCAGCTTGTTATTAAGAACTAACACTTGATCATACTGACAAAATCAAGTTCTGAGACCCTGTAAAGCTGAATACTGAATCTGGGACCATGGCAGCCATAACCCCATACTCTGGGTCTTGCCTGAGGAGACAGCAAGTTTCCCCTCTTTGACATCTCTTTGTTCTTTATCTTCCTATCTTTCAGTTTGAGATAGTATTAACCTCAGTCAGTTTACTTCTAGAATAAAATTTCCATGTATACAACAGTAAAAAAAACCATCTAGTCTACTTCTAGAGGGTGTGGGCAGTAAAATTTCAAAACATAAATATTTGGAGGGGAAGTTACATTTATTTTTCCTTTGCCAAGTGAGGGTCACTAAAAAATAATCTAATCTTGAAAGAAAGGATATTAAGGGGGGTGTGGGGTATAAAAGGAAAAAAATCTTAATACTAGACACTAAAAACTTAAGTGAATTTGGCTTTAAGGAAAACCCACCAGAGAATGTTTCTTTTTCTCAATTCAACAAAGATGAACCCCAGGGACAAATGACCTATTAATAATTTAGCAGTAATGAAGCAGTTGGGAGAATGAAGAGTTGATCCCTTTGCCTTAGACAGAACAACAGTATCTCAGATTTTGGTTGCTTGCAATTTCCAGCACCTGACTCTGGAACTCATTCCACAGGAAAAGATGAAACCACACTAGAGTGGCAACCCGTATATTACTCCTTCTTATCCTGATGCCACTGTCACCAGTTTTGGATTTCAGTCTATACACATTTATGCTGAAATATTGTATTTTGGCATTATTTCTGGCACTGCAGCATGTAAAGACCAAAGACTGATGAACAAGGGAGCTTTTTACAAGCCACATGGTCTCCAGGGGATCTAATGCATGCAGCAACTCTCATAAATCAAATCTCCTTCTAACTTTTCTTGGCTCAATAATCCTATATTCTACAGAACACTGATTTTTAAACACTACAGAAAAAGAAATTCGGTTAAAAAAGTAAGTTTCAACTCCTCATTCATACTAGACCATGGACAAGGAGGAGGATTTTTTTTAGTTTTGCTTTGTTTGGGGAATAAGGAGAATATGGTTATTTGGTCAAGAATATTTCATAGAAGTGGTGGGACTTAAAATGAGTTTTAGCAACTCATTTAGCAACTCATTCATAGTGGATGGCACTATGAATACACAAATTTGAAATCCATACACAATAGTAAAAGAGTGAAAAAGAAGTAAACAAGACTTCTGTATTCCACCCAATTATTTTAAACTATAGTCTTATAAAAAAGACTTTTTTAAAATTCTTTAATTCCTTCTGTGAGTAGATGGCCCCTCCTTTCTTAACAAATATAGTTTGCTTCACAATACACACATAAAAAGAGAACAGCTCAGTGGTAATATTTAGAATAGGCAAGGAGAATTTACTGAAGGCACTGCAAAGGCTAATAAAACTTCATTTTTCTTGTTATCATTAGATAGCAAATAGTGAATGACCTTGTCCTTTGCAATGTCAAGCCCTGTGGTCTTAGGCTGTTTTTTCCGATTTTAGATCTCTGATTACCTTCCCTTTCCTTTTCCAACTACACAGAAATGGTTTTCGTGTTGACATTTCAAAGGTCACTCTACAGAGGCAAACACTACATTAAGCCATTCTTTATGTGTCATTATGGGATCCTCATTTATTTTCATTGTCACCAGTTTTAAGACAGCAAATTAGTTGGCTCTTACAGTTTAAAAAAAGTTTCTGCTCTAATTTGGAGGAATAGTAATTATTCATAAAATACCTGACAGATTAATAGCAACTTTCAGTTATCATTGCAGAGCAAACTAATGTCATTTCTCCACCTGCTGAAGCACAACTACTGTATTTTCTAACCACTACTAACTTGTTTCAGTCCTGTGAATTTCGCTAGGGTGAATCAATCATTATCACTTACCATTAATAAGCAGAGAGCTATCGGATCCTGGATATGAATAGTTTAGACGACCTAAGGGTAAAAGAAGGCCGTTACTATATTTTTTTCATAGATGGTTTAAATGTATTCAACAACAAAGCTGAATTAATTGCTTAATAGGTATTTTAAAAACCATATTATGGAAAGAAAACTTAGCTGTGCTAATAAACACAAAGAGTTAGAGGACATATCAAACGGCATGTTCACCAACATTCAAAAAAGGAAAGCCTGAAAGTGGGATAATAAAATATCCCTTATATTTCACTATTCAGTTATTCTAATTTCCAAATCCACATCCAAAGTAATCTTTATACCATTATGTTCTCATATCAACTCCTAATAACAATCTTCATGTTTTTCCCCATAAATGTGCACGTTTTCTTTCATGTGCAGTTCTTTACTGCTTTTTAAAAGTATGCAGCTAGCAGTAGTATTTTTTATATGAATCATAACAAAAGTACCAGTTTTATGCCTACATGTATAGACAGGCCAGTAGGTTTAAATTCACATCTGGGGGAATAAGTACAGAAAGTAAAGGAACACATTTCACTGTACTTATACATGAAGAAAACAGCAAAGCACACAGCAAAATGCACAGAGGCAGAAGAACATTCAATAAACGCTGGGTTAATTTTCTCTGAATTTTGAACCTAAAATGGGCATGCAAGGTATCCATGAGAAAAGGGCTTATGAAAGTCTAAAATTTTTTGGAGGATGCACCATCTTCCACAAATACAGGGGGGAATGTATTTCTACTCTGGAAGAGTTTCTACATGTAAGTTGAGGTATCCAGACTGCACATACTATGAACCTAGATCTATGCTATAAATTATAAAACTCATTATTACAACATTTTTATGTATCCATATTCCACATGCCCTTTGTAAGAATGATAAAGAACCCTCAAGTCTTGCTCATCTAAGCAATGGAAAGGGGAACTTGATGGTTAATTACCTACCAGAGTTCAGCACTCTACGCATCAGGAGTAGTGTGAGAATATAAAATTGACTCAGAATTACAAACATTCCAATTAGGAAACAGCAGTTTAAACTCTGACCCCATAGAACCATAACAGACTCTCCAAGACAATAAAAACGGTGGGTGAGCAGAGCTTCCCCCATGACTGCAGCAAGCCTTTCAGGATGCCGGGAAGACTGCAGACCCCACCTAGTTCCGATGAGCACTATGGGAGCCAGGGCTAGCACGTGGTTCTATCCACCACCAGCCACACATTTAAAATTATTTGGAAAGGAACTTTAGACCACAGCTATCCTTCAATCTCTCAAATCTTCTTTCAAATAGTCTCCACAGAAATAAACTCATGCCATGAAAAGAGAAAAGTGTTCTCTGTTGCTAATAGCTTTAATTAATCCACATGCGAAACTTAGGAGTCTAATATGAAACAAAATCTGAAAATTTTTCTGCAATTTAAAACCAAATACAAGGATTTTTTAAATTGTTTCACTTAAAATTTCAGTGTGTTCCTGTTTAGGGAGGAAAGGTAGGGATGGAGACAGGCAAGGAGGAGGTGAAAATTAACTTTGATATTTCAATTTCTTCCTAAAAATTGGCTTTGTTACTTAATGTTTATATACACAGGCAAGTATCTAAATCCAGTGAATTCCAGCTTAACTGCAAGCCCAGATCATATGACTTGTCACAAGAATATCTTTAAAAAAGCATAGACTTGAGATGCTGGAACAAGAACATGACCTTAACTGTTAAAAACTTGAGAGGGAGGGAGGGAGAGAGGGAGGGAGGGAGAGAGGGAGTAGTGTTTCTGAATCACTTAACTCAGAGCAGCAGCTGACTTTCTGTGATGGAACACTTGCATTACTTTTGTAGCTGTAAAACCCTCTAGTCAATGAACTAATAGTTATCACTCATATCATTTTATCATAAAATACTTTTTAAAAAGATGATATGAATCAACACAGAAACAAAAATATTTAATGATATTAACTGAAGTTAAGTTTCTGCTATTTCTAAGAAGATACTCTTAATTTTTTTAAAAGGTAACATTAATGAAACCAAGGCTGTTCTATATGAACTATAATGCCTCTTATTTGATACTAAAAAAGTATAATTAACAATGAGAATCCAAAGATAAATTCCCAAACTAGCTGGCCCAATTTAACTAGTCAAGTTCCACCTTATCAGAAACTCACTTTTGGGATGCCTTTTAAGGAGAAAGAGATAAGAATATTTCAACAAAACAGGCACAAAAATACCCCCTCACTCAGTTCTCTCAGTCTGCCTCAACACACACCTCCTGAGATGCCACTCTGCACTCACAAAGTAGGTATCCTTGAGACTTTTTCTGCTCCTTAGACTTCTGAATACTGTAATTCTATCCTTTAGCTAAGACAATAGGACACTTAAGAATCACTGGCAAATTTACAGTTTAACTCTGAAAGTGATACTTGTTTTTATTTTTTGACCTGTTCTTATGATGACTCCTGTTGGGCTGGAATCAGTTATGCCCTCTGTATAGTAAATATACCTGTTAAATATTTTGTTAAACAAATAGCAATGCTTTCTATTTCAATTTTAAAATATTAGCAGTGACATGAGAAAACTTTTGGAAAAAACTTTCATAATGCTTCCCTACCCTACCTGCCCTATCCTATAAATTCTTTCTATAATTAAAATATTTAGAGTCATCCATTCATGACGTCTATTATGCAGCACACAGACCCCTTTCTTTCTGAAAGTCCTCTGAAAGCTCCCATTGTAAGTTCCATGTTACTCTAAAGTCTTCTACAAGCCTTTCACATTCTCCTGTGCCCCTTTCATTTCTGCTCTACAGATGTCAATTTTCACCACCATTTTTGCATTTTCTAGTCCATGGCTAGATAACTGACAACCCCCTCCCTTCCTCCAAGACCTCTTTGTTTCCAATGGAGAATATTTTCAAATCTTTTTTGTTTGTTTACTTGTGTTTTTTTCAATTATTTTCCCTAGGGCACCTTACCCAGAAAAGAATCCCCCTTTTTAGATTAACTCACCAAATTTTATTTCTATCTATATTGCAATAGACAACCGTCTTAGGTAATCATTTCAGCTACTCGCTAACTATCTTATCTCTTTTAAGTAACAGCCCCCCTCTTTAAGAACTAGAGCTTTGTTGTTGTTGTTGCTGTCATTAAACCTAGGTACCTTGAGTTTCCTGTTTGGGCACCAAATAAGCATTCAATGAGTTTATTCCACTGAACTTAAAACACCATCATTTCACAAATGAATACACTGAAGTAAAATAAAAATCACTCAGATATCTGAGTATGAATATAACCCAGTGTTTGTGAGTTTTGTTTTTTGGTTTTTTGATAACTCATTTATCTATAAACATAACCCAGGCTTTGGTACATTTAGAATTGAATTCCTCAAGGGAGAAGGAAAGCATTAGGATTTCTGGCAAGTGTATCTATTTCTTGGATAAAATTCAGTCTTTGGAGGGTCTTAGTATTGATTATGTTATAAATACAAAGAAATACTGCCGGATCAGCAGTCCTAACCTTAAGGGACGCTATGACAGGAAAAGTAGTTGTCCCTGGAGGCCAGCTGTGGCATTTGGAGCCAGAAGCCTGGCATACATCATGCAGAAGGCATAGACTATATTTGGTGACATGACTCAACCTAGCCAAATATAGGCAACTGATACAGTGTGACTCTGGGGAACTACACTACCAACTCTACAGCCTAGAAAAGATTCAGATTCCAAGTAGGCATTTGCGAGTTGGAAAGAACCAATATTTACCAACCAGAATGACTAAGAATTACTGGGGGGAGGAGGTGCTCAAAAGAACAGTATGTACTATCATAACTATCATATTAAGACACTAACTAAAGTAACCGAGTTAATAAGATGAAAGGAGGGAAAAAAACTAGAAGGAAATACTCTAATAAATTAGGAATGTGTGTATCTCTTACTCTAAAAATTAGGTAAAATAAGTTATTTTCTAAAAACTAACCAAGATATTATTGCTACTGATGATTCAGCAGGAAATGATATAATAAATGCTACCATTTCAAACACACAAGCAATAAAAAATATCAAATGTTCTATCGTGCTATTAGATTTCATGCTATGACCTTCTCTTTTTCAGTCATGCAAGCATTGTTGGGGACATGATATAGGCCAAGGAATGATAACAGGGGATAACTCTGCAAGGTTGTATAAAATATAGCCATGCTGACCAAAATAGTGACAAGTAGCCTGAAATTCTGAGTTAATTTTGTTCAGTTCAGTTCAGTTGCTCAGTCATGTCTGACTCTTTGTGACCCCATGAATTGCAGCAAGCCAGGCCTCCCTGTCCATCACCAACTCCCGGAGTTTACCCAAACTTATGTCCATCGAGTCGGTGATGCCATCCAGCCATCTCATCCTCTGTCATCCCCTTCTCCTCCTGCCCCCCAATCCTTCCCAGCATCAGGGTCTTTTCCAGTGAGTCAACTCTTCACATGAGGTGGCCAAAGTATTGGAGTTTCAGCTTCAACATCAGTCCTTCCAATGAACACCCAGGGCTGATCTCCTTTAGAATGGACTGGTTGGATCTCCTTGCAGTCCAAGGGACTCTTTCACACCAGTCAGAATGGCTGCTATCCAAAAGTCTACAAGCAATAAATGCTGGAGAGGGTGTGGAGAAAAGGGAACCCTCTTACACTGTTGGTGGGAATGCAAACTAGTACAGCCACTATGGAGAACAGTGTGGAGATTCCTTAAAAAACTGGGAATAGAACTGCCATATGACCCAGCAATCCCACTGCTGGGCATATACACCGAGGAAACCAGAATTGAAAGAGACGCGTGTACCCCAATGTTCATCGCAGCACTGTTTACAATAGCCAGGACATGGAAGCAACCTAGATGTCCATCAGCAGACGAATGGATAAGGAAGCTGTGGTACATATACACAATGGAATATTACTCAGCCATTAAAAAAAATACATTTGAACCGGTTCTACTGAGATGGATGAAACTGGAGCCCATTATACAGAGTGAAGTAAGCCAGAAAGAAAAACAACAATACAGTATACTAATGCATATATATGGAATCTGAAAGATGGTAACGATAACCCTATATGCGGGACAGAATGAGAGACACAGATGCATGGAACAATTTTATGGACTCTGAGGAAGAAGGTGAGGGTGGGTCGTTCTGGGAGAATGGCATTGAGACATGTGTATTGTCATATGTGAAACAGAGCACCATTCCATGTTCGATGCATGTGACAAGGGCTCGGGGCCGGGGCAGTGGGATGATCCAGAGGGATGGGAGGGGGAGGGAGGTGGGTGGGGGGTTCGGGAAGGGGAACACATGTAAACCCATGGCTGATTCTTGTCAATGTATGGCAAAAACTATTACAATATTGTAAAGTAATTAGCCCCCAAGTAAAATAAATAAATTTATAAATAAAAAAAATAAAAAAAAAAGAGTCTTCTCCAACATCACAGTTCAAAAGCATCAATTCTTTGGTACTCAGCTTTCTTCACAGTCCAACTCTCACATCCATACATGACTACTGGAAAAACCATAGCCTTGGCTAGATGGACCTTTGTTGGCAAAGTAATGTCTCTGCTTTTTAATATGCTATCTAGGTGGTCATAACTTTCTTTCCAAGGAGTAAGCGTCTTTTAATTTCATGGCTGCAATCAGCATCTGCAGTGATTTTGGAGCCCAAAAAAATAAAGTCTGACACTCTTTCCACTGTTTCCCCATCTATTTCCCATGAAGTGATGGGACCAGATGCCATGATACTAACAAAAAGGGAGAGGTTTTCAGTGGACAGGCTTCCCTGATGGCTCAGATGGTAAAGCATCTGCTTGCAATGTGGGAGACCTGGGTTCGATCCCTGATTTGGGAAGATCCACTGGAGAAGGAAATGGCAACCTACTCCAGAACTCTTGCCTAGAAAATCCCATGGACGGAGGAGCTTGGTAGGCTACAACCCATGGGGTTGCAAAGAGTCGGACAGGACTGAGCAACTTCACTTTTCTTTCTTTTCAGTGGACATCATTAAAAATTTCTCACAAGGAGAGGATAAGCATGGACTTAGGTCCATTTCTAAGATAGATCAAAAGGTTTATGAACACAGTGCAACACTCACACAAATATATTCATATATATACATACACATTATTTGCTGTTGTTTAACTAGAGACGTTTCTGCTGATTCTGCTCTTACTGCCATAAATAACTGTTTAAAGGAGGTGCTGTTCCTGCCTTTCTACATTTGCTATTTCTACCAATATTGTCAGATTTGCAGCAAGATGGCACTGTGGGGGCCTGCACGATGTAAGCAGGGTCCAAGAAATGATAAATTCAGTTTCTGAATACTGACTTTATACTTAAACTCAGAATACATATCAATATGAACCAATAAAAATGTGCTCATTATGTTCTATCACTTAATGATACAAACATCATTTTATGTTTTATTGGTGGCGTGTGGGAATCTTAATTCCCCGACCAGGGATTGAACCCGCTGCGATCCCGGAATTTGAAATTCAGAGTTTTAACCACTAGATCCCCAGGCAAGTCCCCAAAGATAATCATTTTTAATAATTTCTTCCACTGACGTAAAAGTAACTCCACAAAGCATAATCAGTAACCTTATTCTACCCCATGACCTATCTGTGATACAATGAACTTCCAGGAAAGATGTTTTCATGCAAAATTATGAAGAAGACACCAGCTGGGACTGACATCAACTGGATGGAGAGTCTTGCCCCCCTCCCCAAAAAGCCATTTAAATTACACACACACACACACACACACACGCTTACACACAGAATTTAGACTACACAAAACCCCCTTCCAGGATAGATTTGACTTTCAGTTTAAAGGCTGGGGCTTGTAAAAAATACTTGAATTCTCTTACTTAATTCACTGCCATTTCCCTCCTAGATACTCTAGATATTCAGAACTACTGGCCCATTAACTTTCTCGTCTGGGCCCCTTCCTCTGTCTGGAATGCTTTCCTTTCTCTCTGTCTCCAGTGTTTCACCACTCAAGCCCCCTTCCTTTTATCCTGGTGGCTTCTTTCTTAGGCCTCACATCCTATGGAAAGTACCCGCCCAAAGACACCTGCTCCTTGGTTCAGACAGCCCTACCAGCTCCATACATCACTGTTTACACTTACTATATACTATATTTAAATCACCTATTTCTAAACTCTCTTCCTTTAGGACAACAAAATCTTTGAGGACAGGTTTTGGGCCTCACATCCCAGAGCTTAGAGCAAAGAAAGGCACTCAATAAAGAGCTGTTGAATAAATAAAACAAAACTAGCAGCTAGTGGTCTCTCTGGCATGAAACACACAATGCAAAGTGTAGAGTTGGACCAATCTCATCTAGTGAGGTAGGTTCAAGTTACTTAGTTTCTCTAAAGTAAAAACAGAGATATTTCCACGTACATGTGAGAAATTCATAAGATAATTTTTGCAGAATGCCCAGAAAAGTCCCCCTGGATAGAGTATGTGTTCAATTAATAGTAATTCCTTTCCCTTCAGTAACTTATAAGCCAGAGACAACTAACAGTTTCCCACTTGTGAGAGAAAGAAAGAGGAAGGATTCCTCCTTGCCAAGTAAGACCCAAACTGGAACCCTGAAGAAGGGAGTGGCCATCTGGGGGATTTTTCAGCTTCAGAGAAATGAGAGTTTGCTAATGTTCTAAGTTACAAACAGGGATATAATTCTTCTTTCGGGAGATGAGAGAAAAAAAAAAAAAAAAAAACTTAACTCTTTTCTTTTATGATAGCCAAACTGGCAAAGTAGCAGCAGTATTTTAGGAAATGAAAACTTTGGAAATTCAACTTAAAAATATTCTTGTCAATAAAAGCCAAAGAGGAGCTTCTTTTTGCACCAACAGCTCAGATTTAATTTTTCAATGTGATATGGTAGCTGAAAATCAGAGTATAGAGTGGCAAAAAAGAAAAGAGAGAGAAAATAACACTTTATCTTTAAGATAAGTAAAGTCAATGGGCTATGTTTCTACAGATTGAGGAAGGTTTCAAAAGGATTGCTTTAACTATAACTGAGGGCAGGTACAAAGGTGGAAGATCTAAAAGCATCTAAGAATTTCAGGCAGAAGGGAATGTCTAGAGAGACACCAGCAAAGAGCTGACCCAATTAAGGAATTCAAAAGATTTCCTACTGCCAGTAAACCTAACAACAAACCAGCAAGCAGGAAGGCTATTTTTATCCTTGCCAGAGGCCTTCTGACTCTGGATGCTACATTTAGAGGACAGAGCAACAAGATAACTTGCCTTAAGAGGATGTTATGATACCAGCGATTAATGGCAACTTTTCAAGCTTTAAAATATTAGGCATAGTTTTTATTCAAAGTAAACCAGCCAAAGCCAGTTAAAAAAAGAAAAGATAATATAGCGGAAGGAAAAGTGGAAAAACAGACCAATGGGTAGTAGAAAAGTTTTAAGCAATCCAGAAACAAAGACAAGGCAGTTAAAATGAAAATTTAATTAATTAAAATTCTACTATCTTGTAAAAAGGTTGATTAAAAGAAGCATGTGTTATAAGAGACATATTTTAAAAGAACCAGTGGATAAAAATAAATAATTGTAGAACTGACCTGAAGATTTGGAGAAGTGGCTCTCTGCATTGATGTGAAGATCAAGACAAATTTTGGAGTTCCTAGGGACTATAAACTAAGTTGCTTGCAAATGATTGAGAACTTTAGAGACAAGCCACTCTTAACACTGGTTGCATGCATGCCAAGTCGCTTCAGTTGTGTCCAACTCTGTGACACTATGGACTGTAGCCTGGAGGCTCCTGTGTCCGTGGAATTCTCCAAATAAGAATACTGGAGTGGGTTTTCATGCCCTCCTCCAGAGGATCTTCCTGATCGAGGGATCGAACCCAAGTCTCTTACGTCTTCTGCATTCGCAGGTGGGTTCTCTATCACTAGTGCCACCTGGGAAGGCCCTTAACACTGGTCACTGAAGTCCAAACCCCAAAAGCAGTCAGCGAAGTCAGTAATTGCCACTCTGCACACACACCTATCAGCAACACTAATCACTTACTTAATATAAATTCTCATGACTTGATTGAACCTTAACAAAGAATTCACTTGAATTTCATATCTAATTTAATTTGTTATTTCTCAAAAGGTCCCATTCTCATTTTCCTTTATTAATACAAAAGGCACTTAGTCTTCCTCTTATTCACTAGTCTTCAAAACTAGATAATAAACAGGCTGTTCGAAGATGTCTACAAATTATCTGGAGGATAAGCTGCATGAGGTCAAGAGTCTTATTTTTTATTTCCTGATATATCCCAACAGTCTAAAATAGTGTTTGGCACTATCTGCTTGATAACAAATTTGTTTTATGGACAGTCTCCCATAATTTTAGACTTTACATATATATTCAAAGTGGTTCTCAAAGCAGAAAGAGGGTAGGGTGAGGAGGGAAAGCAGTCTATCTGAATCACTTCTGGAATACACGTGCTTAAGTCTCATGACAGACCTGGTGAATCAGAATGAGGAAAAAGAAAAAGTCAGCTTGGCAAAGTTCCCTCAGTGATTCCAGACCTTCACCCTCTGAAAGGCACCCTTCAGTAAGAAATCAGCAGGTGTGCAAAATCTGAATCTTTTACAGAAGATTATGATAAAATACAGATTTTAAATTGTGTCCCCAGTTTCCTACAAAGAAATTAAGACACTTGAATGCCTAAAGTGTACTAAAATAAAGGTTTTTAATGCTTGTCTCCTCATAAATGCTGCATATAAATATCTATTGTGTGGCTACTGGACCATCAGCCAGAGGCTGTGTGTCCCATCCTGATTCTCTAGGCACCAGTTAGTTGAGTGACTCCTAAAGCTATTGTATCTCTTGGAACTATAGTTTCTTCAACCATAAATTGGAGACCACAAAACTCACATGGAAGGTTATTATAAGGATTTAAATTAGAGATAATTTTCAGAAAGGGCAAAGCATAAAAGTCAGAGAAATTAAATCAGAAGTAATTGCTCTTTCACTTGAAACTTGTTGTTAACACTGCTTCCTATACAGAATGTCCAGGTCCACATCAAAAAAGAAATATATAGATCAGCATTAAAAGTGCACTGTGGCCTACTACTACCCAGTACATGGAATATGCTCAATATGTGTGGAGCTGGAATTTAAGCTGAAGCTAAAATGTAAAAGACTATGTGGCTTGAAGAAGGCCATCTCCCCCTCCTAACAAGGGCTGCTGTGTTAGCCCACACCAGGGTGCACCCCTGCTGTCACAGGGCTCCCTGTGCCCCTGGCACTGTGCCAGTTGTAATCTGAACAGTCCACACCCCTAGCTATGCTTCAAAAAGCAAGAAGATGACTACAGATGACCCCAGAGACAACATCCCAAAATGCTATTAATACTTGGTGGAGATGATAAGCTAGGATAAGGTAAGCAACTCCTTACTCCCCCTTTGTCCTCATCCTCACCATTTTCCTCTATGGAATTCCTTTCTTAGTTATGTTCTTTTTGGTAATGGGGAACATTCTAATGGCAGGAGTTTAAAGCTGAACAATTAGAGAAGTTCTCCACAGCAGTGTTTCATAACATTTCATAATTATTAAGACCTATGCTAATCAAAATATTTTGCAGAGGCTCCCCATCATAACTGAAGCCCTCAAGCCCCACTCCAGCGGATATTACAAGTAAAACAACCACAAGAAAAGCCCTTAATAATAAAAGGCTATGATGAATTCAGCAACACCTTTAAATGTATTTTCATTGTATTACATCAACATCTGCATGCTTTAAAAGGTAATCATGCAACACACACATGACAAATCTATCATCTAACTGGAATGCTTGGTTCTAATAGGTTCCTGGATCCCATCAAATAATTACCATGGCTGAAGAGGCCCATGATCCACAAATTAAGAACAGAAACATTACCTAAAGCCAAGTTCAAACAACTGCTTCCTAGACATAGCATTTTTAGGCCTATCTCAAAAAGAAAAAATGCACTCTAGAAACAAAGCCTCCACTCAACTGAGCAGATCTGACTGATTTCTGGTTATAACCTTTCTTACAAGCTACTCAATATTAAATGCTCACATGAAACTCATATGCTACTTTCAGTCATTAAACCTTCAACCTTGACATTTAGGAATACCATGCCAGAGACTGTGCGGAATTGCTGATAGTAACTTAAAGTTCACTAAGTTCAATCCCTCCACTCCCTCCTTTAGGTGAAGACACCAAGATCTAGAGGGAAGTGACCAACTTAAGTCATGTAACTGCTAATGGCAAAACCAGGTCTTAATACACTCCTCAATGCTTCTCTTTATTTCTTACATTTTGGGAAAGTCTACTATAAGCTAATAACTTCTGATCTTTTACAATAAAGACATCAAGTAGCCAATTTAAGCATCTCCATTTAATTAACCACAACAGACATTTATTATTTGGAATATTATAGCCAGTAGAAGTTGAGACTCTTTTTTAGATTCTTTATACAAATTAATAGTAATTAATCATGGCTGCTCTTCAGAAGATCTGCATTTCAGTGCTGGTTCCCAAGAATTAAAAAAGGTTCCTCTAATTGGTTGATTCCTCCTTCTCTTTCCCTATGTACAGCAACTGGCATCAGCTCAACTGGATACCAGAGAGATTATGGAACTATTTTCCCTTCAGAGTTTCACCAATGTTCTTGATTGACTGGTTATGACATAATAAGCAGAATAAAAAAGAGCCCCGCTTTTAGAACAGAGTGCACTGATGTGGGACTGAATTCAGACTCAATCTGTCAGACAAATCAGACAAAATAATGAAGCCCAGAGGCAGCCAGGCCATCTCCATACCTCACTTGAAAAGTAGTAACTAGTTTAAAAGTGAAAAAGGAAAGTGAAAGAGGAGAGTGAAAGTTGGCTTAAAGTTGGCTTAAAACTCAACATTCAAAAAACTAAGATCATGGCATCTGGTCTCATCACTTCAAGGCAAACAGATGGGGAAACAGTGAAAACAGTAAGACTTTAATTTGTGTGGCTCCAAAATCACTGCAGATGGTGATTGCAGCCATGAAATTAAAAGATGCCTGTTCCTTGGAAGAAAAACTATGACCAATCTAGACAGCATATTAAAAAGCAGAGACGTTACTTTGCCAACAAAGGTCCATCTCAAGGCTATGGTTTTTCCAGTAGTCATGTATAAATGTGAGAGCTGGACCATACACAAAGCTGAGTGCCAAAGAATTGATGCTTTTGAACCGTGGTGTTGGAGAAGACTCTTGAGAGTCCCTTGGAACTGCAAGGAGATCCAATCAGTCTATCCTAAAGGAAACCAGTCCTGAATATTCATTGGAAGGACTGATGCTGAAGCTGAAACTCCAATATTTTGGCCAGCTGATGCAAAGAAATGACTCATTTGAAAAGACCCTGATGCTGGGAAAGATTGAAAGCAGGAGGAAAAGGGGCTGACAGAGGATGAGACGGTTGGATGGCATCACCAACTCAATGGACATGCGTTTGAGTAAACTCCAGGAGTTGGCGATGGACAGAGAGGCCTGGCATGCTGCAGTCCATGGGGTCGCAGAGTCTGACACAACTGAGCGACTGAACTGAACTGAACTAGTTTAAAACTAGTTAAAAGGTACTCCTTTTGCAAATTTTTACTGCAGAACAGCAACAAGTTCATCAACGTTTTTCTCTTTTCCCTCTTTTAAATTTGGTAATGAGGAGTGTGGCAACATGAGGGGAAAAAATAAGGAGTAGAAAATAAAGAAATTCACAAATCAGGTATACACAACTGATAAATGAATCAACTGACTACAATATTTAGGTTGAGATTCCATACGTGTCAGGAAGAAATAATTTGTGGCACAGTTGTGCAACTGTTCTGCTTCCTGTTGTTAAATTGAATGCAAAGAGAATCTCGGATATTTTTATGAGAGCTATGAATCAGGTGGCACGGCTTCCCCTCCCTAAATGTCAGCAAATAACATATTCTAGGATTATATAACAGGATTAAGGAAAGTCTTAAACCTTCACAGACAACTCACCATTGTATTACTCCATGATCAAAAGGGCTATTATGCAGACTAACAGCATATAGGGCTGTTCTAGGAGCTATCAGGAAATGAAACAGCAAGTCACCTCTCTACAGAACTTTACCATATAGAAGGAAAAAACAGAAAAATAATAAGTGACACTATCAAAAGGTACAATATACTATTGTTAATTTAGACATGGTGCATGAACAAAATGGATCTCTATAAATGTTCTAGACTGCCTTCTACTTTTTATACTGTAGGGAGAGCCCTAATATTTTGACACTGACAACCTGCTGACAAAGTCTTAAAACCTTACTACTTAAATGCTATCCAGATTTCACTTCTGAATGGAAAATAATATTATTATCTGTCCACACAATACTTAATGTGAAAATGTACAAGATTATAGAAAAGCACTCATAAATTTGCTACCTGATTGCTGCTTGGGTTTTGATATGGTATTTCTAAGTGTAAACTGTCACATATATTTATTTCTTTACCAATAAATATTACCAATTTACCATGAAATTTACCAATTTCTTTACCAATAAATATTACCAATATTTATTTCTTTACCAATCCCTGCCCTGAATGTGAGTCTAACAAAATTAAATCACAACAGCCATAAAGTATATGAGCTTTAACACAGCTGCAAAGAAAAGAAAAAGCTGTATGAGTTAAAAGCATCTTTAGAAATAGTTAGGCTTTTTAACCTTCTAAATATCATAAAAAGTTTACTGTCACTTTCCCCTCTGGCCCCCTTTACCCTCACTTCTCATCCGGGTAAAAACAGAGTTACAACAATGTTTTAAGATGTCTACTCAATTTTCCTGGACTCAAATAAGATACTTTTGTGTTCAGTGTTCAGGATTAAGATATGGAAACTTCTTGAGTAATTATGGACTGATCATGGATGACATAAGACAAATTTCCCCTTTGTGACAACTACTTATATAATTTTCAGAACAAATAAGAACAAGGGTCAATATTTCATCACCAACACGTAGAGGGCAAAGAATCACTACTTTGTATTTGCCAGCACATGTTATATCAAAAGTCCGGCAGATGAGGATCTGGCCAAGTAACAAGGTGCATTTAGTATGAACCAGGTTGGTTTCAGTTCAGAGCTTAGAATAAGGAAGACTTCAGTCTCAGGCTACCAGCACATCAGTGTTCACAGACATCCCATTCTGTTCTCCCAGGCATTTCCCTTTCCCCTCCTCCCCTTGAAAAATTTAAAACACAACAAACCTGAAACAACAGCAATCCTCCAACCTGGAAAAGTACAGTCACACAGTTTGAAACCCACACCTTTGTAAACTTTGCCTGCACAGTGCTATGAGGAATCAAAAGAATCCTGAGCAACAGTGAACCAGGAAGGAGTGGGTCTGAATTCAGAAATCAACCTGCACCAGGAATAGAAAGACAATCATGGTCCACCACTTTGTCCCCTCCTTCCTCACAAAGGAAGTTACCTCAAAGCAGAAGCCCAGGTCCCATCCTTCAGCACAACTAAGCAAAAAGAAAAAGAAAAAAAAAGACTGTTTAGGATGTTCCATTTCAGCAGTCAGGAAAGGGAGAGTGTGGAAGGCAAGGAAATCACTTCTCTTCTCAACAGCCGCATGCAAAGTTCATCATAACCAAGTTTATAAACTGCATTCCCTGCTGTGCCTTACTCCATTACTCATGAGGCTTCTAAGAGTAAGGCAATTTTCTCCTCCCTAGAGCCCTCTGCTACTCACTCCCCTGCTACACTGTTTTGAATTATTTGGTATCATCCAAACAGAGCAAGAAAGAACCAGCCAGGTTTGCAGGGCAGCTGCCTGAAGACTCTTGAGTCTTCAAGGCTTGTAGTATTTAAAGACGCTTCAATTCACCAGAAGACATTTGATACCACATAATGGTAATTTGCTAGGAAAGAGAAATTTGACTATGAATCCAAGTATAATTTAGTTGCTTTGTATTATCCATGTCTTCTCTATGGTACCTTGTATCATGCACCATTAAATATCCCTTGAAGGAAAATGTCCATCTAATCCTTTAAAAAGGTGACTGGGGACTGGGTTGCATAGTAATACATAGCTATCTTTCCATGAATTGCCACTGATTTAAACAGAAAAAGATGAAATACTATAAGAAATTATATCTCCCCACCACTATTTCAAATAAATCATTTTAACACTATAGCAATAGAAATTACTTTGTAAAAGTCCCTTTCATATTTAAAACTGTATGTACTCTGAAACTCACATTTATAACTGAATATAAAATTTAGTCCTATTTTCAGAAACTCTGATGGAAGGTTTCTAGAGCTATCTCAGTGTACATAAAGTCATATACAACATCTGTTCAAAACATCTGTATCAGTATACAACACCTGTTCTTGAAAATACAGAACTACGTGACTGCAATTTGATGTACAAGAATATGAAAAGAACTGTGGATCCAAGGAAAATTTAAGGTTTTCTAGTTATTACTTATGATATCTTTTTAAAGTAGCACTAACTTTACTCCTTCCACTGATGTAGAGATACAGAATTTAAGTAATTATTCCAACAGTCACTCTCTCTCTCACAGTGACACAAAAAATCATACTCAAAATTAACAAAACTGGCTTTCGTACTAAACTTTCAACTGACTTTCATGATTTTCTTCTAGAGAGATTATTATAAATGGTTTTTCTTAGCAACAAAGAAAAGAGGCACAGATGGAATCATCACTTGCGCACTCTTTTAAGCATTTGTTTCAAACATATTTACACATATGAAAAATAGTCGGGGGAGAGCCCTCCAATTTAATGTGCAGATTAAGAAAAAAATTCCCAAAAGTTATTTTAAAATGCAAGGTCACAAGACCTTAAGCAGTCAGGAATTAAATACATAGCATTTGGGGGATAGGTCCAGCTCTTCAAATAAGTTCTTATTAAATGAATACATGAAGCAAGTAAGGCAGAAAGGTTTAACTGTACAACACACTCCCACACTTACTCAACATATGCAATAGGTTTCTTGGGCACCATGGGAATATGTAAAAAACTGGCACTTTAAACAACTTGCATTTCTGAATGCAATCATCATTGCCCACATGCAAATTAAGTATTTTAAAATGCTTGAAACTCAGAGAGACTGGGGTAGACAACACTGAGCTCCCCCTTCCAAAACCTGGAAGCAAGATGCATTCTGTAATAACATGAAGAGTAAAAGACTCTAATTTCACAATATTTTGAGGAAAATTAAAACAGTATTCTGATCATAACTTAGTTAATTAATATCTGAAGAACAACTATATAATGTTTTGACAATTTACAGATTGCCTTTGTTCACTCAATAATTTTGCTGTCTCATTAGGCTTTCTAGTGAAATGAAGCAAATTGGATATTAAATTGTTTTCATATATAGGATTTAAAACACTCAACCACTAATATGAAACTATGGATTGTTCAACTGTCTTATATCTGATAATTCTCTTTCTGATAATTTGTCTCTGTATTCTAGTGCTGTCTCCCTCTGCTTCCATTCCATAAACTGGTTTATGCCTATATTCCTTTATTCCATTCACATACAGAAAAGAAAAAAAAAAGCCCCTTAATTTTTAGAGGGCTCTCCTACGTATACTGAAAATAATACCACTTCATGAATCTTTATTTCACTGTGTCCAAGCTATGCTTCAGAGACTTAAAGCAGATGCATTGGCACGTGATTTTAATCTATTTCATGCTGCTCCATTTCTAAACAGTAAGTACCAATTTCACAGGCGAGAGAAACACAAATAGCACTAAGATACAATATTTCCCAAATAAACATCTCAGCATCTACAATGGTAAAAGATTTTCCTGTCCAGGTGAAGGAAATACTTGATAAGCCTAATAATTATTGTAGCAATGCAAAAGCTGCCATCTCAGAGATAACTAAAAAACTGGTGTACAGCGCAGGCTCTTAGCTTATGAGACTGGGTGTACAACGAGAAAAAGGAAATCGGTCTCTGGGGAAGAACTTCTACAGATTGTCACTGGTGTTAGTTATGGAGAAGGCAATATATAATTTCATGGGTAAAAATAACACACAGACATGCCAGCTGATCAGTGAAAGGACCTAGAGATAAGGCAGAGGGAGGACCTTTTCCTCTCAAAGAGGTAAACCTCTGTACATGGAGAAGATGATAAGAAGCCTTAAAATTCTTAGAATAACTATTTTTAAATAAACTGTAAAAAAAAAACAGAAAAACCTAATGTAAATTATGAAATGAAAGCTAGCTATTCCATTTGCACGTTTCTTTTATCTTTTTAAAGGTTGCTAAACAAGCCAACTGGAATCAACAGCATATTCATAGAAAAACTGAAAAATTATATTTGAAAGTTGAAAAGTTTCTAGACACAGACATATTAACATCTTGTCTGCTGATGGCAAAAATAAAATTTTAAACCCACTTTATTACGGGAGTTTCTTTTTCCCCCCCAAAAATAAGCAAATTTAATTTTTTAAATGTAAATAAATGATACCGCCTTACAAATTCATTCAATTGACAGATCTTGTATCAATTTTAGGCTTTATTATTTACACATATACACACAAACCACATATCTATGTGGGACTGCAAATGAAAATAAAAATAAATGAAGTCATTCAAAATATATTTTATAAAATCATTTTAAGATAAAATGAACCCAAATATAAAATCTGCCTCTACATGGTATTTTTAAAAATAATTTTCAAATTAATTCTTTTAATTGCATCTTTATACCATTTTTCTGAAAGCCATACTGTTCTATACTAATCTCATAGAAATAATGCCTATTTTCTGTTTACTCTATTTCTAAGGAAGCAGAGCACATAAAGAGGCCACTTATTTACTTTCAAAATGGATAGGCATTATTATTTAAAAAGGACAGAGGAGAGTCTGACAAGAAGTAAAGTATTCCCATGAGCAAAACTGCATTGCAATGGACTACAATGGTACAAAGTTCATCATCTTGGTTTAAAAAAAAAAAATAAAGCATAACTACTGTCTGACATTTTAGGACCATGAACTCATCTATGAAGTCCTTACTGCTCTTAAAAGGAAAAAATACACAAATTCATTTAATATGCTTAAGTCACCTTGGCACCTTATATTGAAACTGGTTTTCTCATTTGATAAGCATGAAAACAGACAAATAGATATTTAGTAATAAAAATCAATACCATGTATTGAGTGTTTTCTCAATGAACTGGGCAGTATGCTGGATTTTATAGACACATCATATCATTTAATCTTCAAAACCACCACAAACTGGTGGCAGAATGGCAATTTAAATCCCAGTCTATCTGACTTGAAAAACGCATGGTCTTTCCATTCTGGCATATTTCCTCTTATGAATCAAATTTTACAAAATCTTTGTGTTCCCATACTAGGTCAATCAGGTTTAATTCTTTCACCAGACTTATCTCTTAATTATCTCTAGAAAATTAGTCTAGGTAAATATTGGTAAGAAGAAATTAAAAAGGGAATATGGTGACTCAGATAGTAAAGATTACCTGCCTGCAATGCAGGAGACCCATGTTCAATCCGTGGATCGGGAAGATCTCCTGGAGAAGGGAATGGCTACCCCTCCAGTATTCTTGCCTGGGGAATCACATGGACAGAGAAGCCTAGTGGGCTGCAGTCCATGAGGTAGCAAAGAGTCGGACACGACTGAGCGACTAACACTTTCTTTTTATAGAATAAAGGCAGAAGTTTATACAAGAAGCCACTTAGTGAACTGAAAAGAAAAAATAAACCTGAGTTGTCCTAACTATATCTGATAAACCGAGCAAATGTTAATCCTATTGAAAAATGTATACAAACTCTTATAAAAATACTAGAGGCTTACTTCTTAGAAGTGAAGTGAAGTGAAGGTCACTCAGTCATGTCTGACTCTTTGCGACCCCATGGACTATACAGTCCATGGAATTCTCCAGGCAAGAACACTGGAGTGAGTATTCTAAAAGGAATACTGGAGCCTTTCTCTTCTCTAGGGGATCTTCCCAGCCCAGGGATCAAACCCAGGTCTCCAGCATTACAGGTGCATTCTTTACCAGTTGAGCCACAAGGGAAGCATGACATAATAAACGGTTTATGACTGCTGCCATCTGTAAACTGTTTTCTCTGATAAAAGACACAGGCACTTATCATGAAAATGAGTTCTAATTATCATCCTTAGTATCTACTACATAAGAGAAGAGGCCCTTAAAAGAAGTTGCTGATTAAATCAATTTAAATCAATTAAGGAAACAACCACAGATTCACAGCAAGTTACAAAAAGTAGTACAGAGAGATTCTGTGTACCCTTTATTCAGTGTTCCCAATTGGGAACATCTTATATAACTATAGTACAAAACCAGGAAAGTGAGACTGTACAATTCACAAACTATATTAGGATTTCTCCTTTAGCTACTTTATTATAAAGTGTGCAGTTTTTCTGGTGCTAGAAAGACCCTTAGACTCTCCTCATTTTTCTGCTGGGAAAACAAAGGGTCAAAGAGGCTGAAGGAGTAGCCAAAGTCAGAGTGCTAAGAAGTGACAAAATAAAAAGCCAATTCTGAAAGACCATCTTTCCTCAGAAACAAAGTATACAACCCCATTAGAGGCCATCTGAAGTCCATGAGGAATTCAGTAAAGACATTCAAAATAATCCTATTTCAAAATTTGTTCATCAGAGAGATGCATATTTTTTCACATATTAGTTTTCATCTTTCCGGACTTAAAAAAAATTTCTCATTAAAAAATTTACTATTATAGGTCTGCTGAAAAATAGTTTTACTGCATCAGTAATATGGTAAACCAAACACAAAGAAAACTAGGACAAGATAGTTACCACTTAAAGTCATAGGCTCCTTGCCACCTTGGATCCCAGTACAAAGCTGTCTTGGCAAAAAGCAGGCTCATCAACATTGAACGAATGAATAACTTAAGTGACAGGACCAAATATACCAACAACCCAAATGTTTTTAAAAACAAACAGGAAAACTCTGCAGTAGAGTAAAATGAGATTTTTTGCCGAAAAATATTTATTTTGTGGGGTAGTTTTCATAACATCAGAGCTAGAATGGCCCTTAAAAAACACCTAATCTGGTCATTCTCAACTCTGGCTACACATGAGCATCATGTGCAGATATTAAAACAATCATAAGCCCTACCCCACACCCGGAATGGAGCCCAGGCATCTGTGTTTTCAAAGTTCCCCATTATTAAGTCCCTTATTATAAGAGTGGTTCTAAGTACTTTATTAAAGATAAAGAAATTGAGGCCTAGTCAAACTGCAATATCTTATTCAGTAAAAGAATTGAGACCAGAATCCAAGTGGGAATAGCATGATTTTTTTAACATAATATATAAAAAGGATTTCAAGAACTACAAAGCTTCGTTTTAACTTTGAAACTGTTGGCCATTAAAAAAAACAAAAACATGAAACTAGGCCAAAAGATCTATCAACATTTGAACTCTTCCTAGTGTATAGTTATTGTCATTGGTGAACAGACATACAGGTGAGCAATACTAAGCAGCTTTTGCCTGAAAGATTAAAAAAATGAGAAGTATGGTTCCCATTTTTCCAGTTAACTTCCCTCCCTTAGCAATTAGTACTCTTGTAGTTCTCTTAATTGGTATTGTAAAGGGCTTATAGTGGATGTCTATCAAGTAAGTTTGATTTTTGAACAAAATGAGATACATGTATAAAATAGATGGAACTGGATACAAAATGTGAACCTATAATATTTGCCATGTTGCTCATGATGTTACACAGATAATACACATTTTACTCTATTTACTAAAATCAAATAGTTACATATGGAAAGTTACCTTTAATTGAATCATTTTCGGCTCTCATTATGTCAATGAGTGAACTCTCCAATGAATGCATGTCAAAAGTCCTGGGGCGATCCTGTAAACACAAACAGCCACAAACCACTTTTAAAATAGCATATAATTATAAAAGAAAATAATAAGCTGCATCTGATGGGACACAGATCAAAAAGCAGAAATTTTCTTCCCTCTCCATGTAAGGCACATTATTACTACATTTTACTTTTTAACACTTGCAAAACCAAAATCACAAGTACCCAGGACTCAGCAAAGACTGACTTGATGTCCAATAATAATTATCAATAAAAGCATTACTTCCAAGAACAAAGCAAAAACTAATTTCCATATGGTTAAGAATATTAAATACATATAAAAATAGAATTCATAATCCTTCTCTGTCACTTAAGATTTCAGTAATGTGGCAAAGCTTCCCAAACTTGTGCCAGCAGTAATCTGTTAAAGTGACATCTACATGTGCTATTCAGAATAGCTATATTTACTTATAAGCCAAGATCTGAATATGGTCATCAAATGTCTACAAGACCACTAAGTGGCAAAGTAGTCTTGATTTTTCTGCCATTAGAATAAAGGGAAGACAGGATATTGAGAACACTGCTGGTCTCAACCCTGGCTTAACAAAATGGACTTTATGAGTGGGTGAGGAATCTGAAAATATACAACCATGCTGATACTGCAGCATTCTTCAGGGTATTAGAGATCACTAAAACCAAAGTTTAGCTTGACAGTTAAAAGGAGAAGAAAACATTTTTAAATTAAATACTAAAGGGAAAGCAGTATAATACATGTTTCTGACCCACCTTGAGAATAAATACACACCTACAAAGACCATAGCAAGGTTATTAAAAAAGGGGGGGCTTCCAAAGGAATTTTAGAAGCATGATTTCAGAACTCTCTCTTCAATGATATTTTTCTTTCATTACTTTTTAATTCAAAGCTTTGGCTTTTTAAAATAATATGCCTAATTTTATCCCCCCTCTTTTCTTCCAGACTTGCTAGGATCTCATTTTCCACATTCCAGCTAACTTCTAGAACTTTAAGTTTGATAGAGTACATCCTCCATCT
This sequence comes from Giraffa tippelskirchi, assembly GCF_054371585.1. NCBI lineage: Eukaryota > Metazoa > Chordata > Mammalia > Artiodactyla > Giraffidae > Giraffa > Giraffa tippelskirchi. The sequence goes on from NC_137282.1 coordinate 112,440,815, forward strand.
TTTGATCATTCTGACATCTCTCCTTTCTCCTTCTATAACACTACTCACCCTGCACTATTATTATTCTTCCCTGAAATAGAGACCACTCCTCCTGACCCCACCCACCAAACAGATATCCAAAAATGTTCACTGTTATGGGACACAAACTTTTTTTTTTAAGTTCCACAACCTGAAGGGTCCAAGGGTAGTTATACTGGGATATAATCTATATTTAAAGTAGAGTGTTACAGGTTTTTTTCCCCTGGGATGGCAGGGAATAAAGATGGGAAGGGGAGTAGATGTCTTAACATGCTTTTCTGCTCTAAACTAGTATGGCTCCTCCAGAACATCTTTCCCACTTTTCCTCCTGATTCTTTCCTCATTGTCCTCATCTTCTCAATATGATCAATAGAGAGAGGCAAGAGGACAGGTGGCCAGAATGAGAATTTCTAAGAGTAAGTGTTCACAAAAAGGAGAAACTTTTCTGTTTTTATCCTTCCTCATCTCCAGCACTGAATTAAATCAAAATTTTATTGCATATTCTTTCGGAAGTCAAGTGGATTTGAGGCATAACTAGAGAAAGAAGTTAAGAACAAATTCCACTATCTTATTCTGCAGTCACTGGATCTGTCCTCCCTTCAACAATCTGTAAGCCACACTCAAAATCAGGCCAGCCACTATCTCTATTTCCACAGCAAAACCAGTCTTGGAGACACTAGTGCTCAGTGTCTTCACTTGCCTATGTCCTCTGACTGTCGGTCTCCCAAGGGTAGGAAGTATGTCTTACATCAAACGTTCCCCATGTGTACAATTCCCAAAGGGTGATGGTGTGTTGAGATGTTCATCTCCTCAACCCACAGGACTGCCCAGAGGGCCTGATGTGGCAGGAACACCCTGGCAGATGATTTCTGCTTCTGTATTTTCATTTTTTGTATGCCATGATGTGAAACAGGCTGAAAAGCCTTGTTCCACGTACCTGTATCACCGTGCCTCACACAGGGTCTGGCAGCTTAGAGAGCACACACGTTTCCCCAATTGATGAATGAATGAATTCCTTTGAGTAATTTTTATTAAATGTTGAAAGTATTTTTTCTCTCCTATTCCCTTATCTTGAGGTTTGTTTTTTAAATCCCCTTTCAGAGCTGGGCGGGGTAGAGGGAGGTAGGTAATCAAAATGAAACTGTAATGGCTGTGGGGGAGATGCAAGAGGAGACCTCAACCTATTTTTTTTAATGCAACTACAGTAGTGAGCAACCTGTGAACTTTTCAGGACTTGCATTTTGCCAATCACTGAATGACAAGAGCACCCAAGAGAATCAGTTGGTAAAAAACATCAGTGTTTTTGTTTGGTTTGTTTTATGATAGCTGCTTCTGGTAAGTAAAGAAGCATCCTTTTCACCTAGAGGTTTCCAAATGTGGTAGTGGAATTCAGCAAAGCCACTTCATACTGCCCCGCCCCAGGACTCTCCAGACTATTGTCTAAAACATAAAGGTTTTTGCTAAAATAACAACACTGACTTATGATTGGTAGAGTACATTAAAACTAAAATTCTAAATGAATATCTAAATTTTCAGTAGTGCTTGGTGGAATTAAAAAACAAAAAACCCTCTATCCATTTTATACTTTTACTAGCTTTCCTTTCATTTGTCACAATTTAATACAAATCTGATAAACAAATACCGATGTACAAACTCTGACTCTCAGATGCAATGTGTTGAGAAGAATTTTCAGGCTCTGAATGGATTTAGAAGAAAACAGTGCCTCAAAAGACACATGTAAGTGCAAGATACAAGTCCTACTAGCACAAGTACCACATTTTTGCCAACCCTGGTCTAATATGTTCACTTTCCTCGTAGCTCAGTGGGTAAACAATCTGCCTGCAATGCAGGAGGCCTGGGTTCGATTCCCTGGGTGGGAAAGATCCCCTGTAGAAGAAAATGGCAACCTATTCCAGTATTCTTGCCTAATATGTCTAACATGTACCTCTCCCCACAATTCAATCTTATTTGAAATTATAATTATTACAACTACTTTACATTTGTATAACACTTTGTTTCTTATGATGCTATAGTAATTTAAGCCACATATTTTGCCAAGCAACTGTTCTGTTCTCAGACAGGGCCCAAAGTTTATCATTTTTTATTTCTCTCCCACTGATTTTTTCTATTTTAAATATCCAATTTTACCAAAAGGACTAAAGTGTAAACATCTGTGCCATTAAGAAGTAGATAGAGGGGGACAGACACAAATAAATCCAAGAAATAAGAGCAGACAAACAATGCTGGTTTTTCTGCCCAAAAACCAGAGTGTCAAATCAAGAGTGTTCTGATTTGTTTCATCCTTTGATTTTGCCTTTTTGGTTTGCTAATTGAGCCAAGCATCATAACCATTTGTGTATTTTCTAGAATTCATTTCCCAGAAAGTAAACTAACTACAAAATAGAAATTCCACTAAGTAACAGCTCTTCTTAATTTAACTTGAGATGGTGACTTGAGATGAACATCAGCCTAAATCCATGGGGCATTAGACACTACAAGTGTGGCATGTCATGTGAGCTTGGGCACTTTCATCCTCTAGACCTCATTCCTGATATAAAATAGGAAAGAGTCTAATTAAACCTCTAAGGTTCCTTTCCCAGCAACAAAACACATTTGTATTTTAGCTTTCCCATATCCTAAAACAGTCTGTGCTCTTTCAAGATTTGCAGTTTAAATTATAATCAGTTTGGCAGGAATTGAAGATGTGAACGAGGATGACTGATCTAAGATTATAATTTCTTGCCCACAAAAAGGTGGGAGTTAATTAATCTTATTGATTAATAAGAAAATGAACTCTTACAAGTCTTAAAAGGACAGTCACTATGTTTTCATTATGCTATACATAGTGCAAAATAACAAACTTTATTAAAAAAGAAAAAAAAAATTTGTTGAAGGGGGAATGTCCTGATTTCCAATAAAAGCTCAAAATAAAACAAAAACACTGACAATTCTATTTGCTTCAACCCGCCACTGTCAGTTTATCTTGGCAGCCCACAGAGAAAAGCAGATCTATTCTTTATTGAGAATCTACTAAGTATCTGACAATATTCTAGGTAGTTTTTAAATACTGTCGTTAGTAATCTTCAAACCTCCTTATAATTTAGATTGTATTATTCTCAATTTTGGAAAAGGAAATGGCAACCCACTTCAGTATCCTTGCCTGGAGAGTCCCATGGACAGAGGAGTCTGGGGGGCTACAATCTATGGGGTCACAAAAGAGTCGGACACATCTGAGCAACTAAACAACAATTCTCAATTTAATGATAAAAACTAAGACCAGGGAAAACCACAGTTTATTGCACAGATAGATTACTGCTTAGTTCAGCAGCTTAGTCTGGGTTCAAGAGCCCAAGTTTCACTCCAAAGCAGGTGGTGCTACCTTGGGTAAAATAATGGTCATGACAGTCAAAAGACCACACTAATTAAGATACATGTTAGAATAAATGAGACACTCTGCCTGCCTTAAGGGTCCTGGGGTGAGGAACATGCTGGCTAGTACCTAGCAAACAGGAGGCACTCAGTATGACTTGAGTCATTTCAATAAATGAACAAAAAGAACAAAATGTATATAGGTAATATAGGATAATGTCAGAGATACTAAAAACATAAGAAATAGAGAAGCCTTATCTTCCTTCTTCCTGTTGAGATGACAGATCGACGTAGTCCACAAATTAAGACACCTAACATGCCTCTCTAGGTTAACTACAGCCAACCACAGGAGCAGAAATGGTAGTAACAGTAATAATAGCAGCAGGTAATATTCATCAAGATCTAATGCTTCACATGCATAATCTCATTTAGTCCTCACAAAAATTCTATACAATAAGTGTTCGGTTATTATCCCATTTCACAGATGAAGAAGGCGTAACTTAGCATGACTAAGTAACTTTATCAATGTCAGGTTAAGTAGAGAATGCAGAATTTGAACCACCAGCCTGACTTTAGAAATGTGAGCTTAACAACCATGAATGAAAATAAAAGACCACCAATTATTTTCAAGGCTCAGCAAAGCAAACTTGATTACATTGCAGAGATCTTTTTTTTCTTTTTTTTGGTAACTTCAATTGTTGTATTTAATATATTGAGTTGTGTCAGTAACTGGTTGGTTTCAGTTTATGTCATCTCTACTTCACAGGACAATTTCTAAAGGAAAAACCACAAAAGCCACTACGAAAATCAAAGCTGATAAAAATAACCTTCTGACAAAACAAATTAGCATTTCAAAGAGCAAGACCTGTCCTTTTAATATACACCTGAATAATCCTGACTGCCACAGCAAAATAGGAAGATTTACATCAGCAAGTAACTGATGACATGGCTTTTTGTAACATCCCACAAGTAGCCACAAGCAGCACATGAATCTGTGTGTCTATTACTACCAGGACGAACAAACCTGATTGCAATTATGCCACAAACCAAAATTAACATTTCGTAGACTTTAAAAAATATATCCAAAAGAATAATAAGAGCCAGTGTTTCTCATATTTAGGAGTATATCAGAATCATTTGGAGGTCCACAGCCTACTGAGTCAACACCCAAAGTTTTTCATTCAGTAGGTCTCGGTAGGTCCAAGAATTCACATTTCTACTAAGTTTCCAAGTGGAGATGGGGACCACACTTTGAGAACCACTGAGTTAAGCAATTCCATTCCATAAGTTAATTTCATTAGATACTTCAGGATGTGATTTATAGCTTATATCCTGGTTAACAATTAGGATGCAGTCCAGCTTAAATATTCCACATCAACTATTTTACAGTTTCCTTATGAAGAGAAAAGTTTTGCTCTCAAAATCAAAAACAAAGTCTTCTCTTCCAAGCTCTAAGATGCACAAATAGGCAAAAGATTACAATTAACAGAACCACCACTATAACCACTCCATTACTGGTTCTTGTCTTGTCATACTTGAGTTAGTATCTTTTAGCATTACTAGACCTGACTAAAGCACAAGAGTCCCTTGGACTGCAAGGAGATCCAACCAGTCCATCCTAAAGGAAATTAATCCTGAATATTCATTGGAAGGACTCATGCTGAGGCTGAAACTCCAATACTTTGGCCACCTGATGCAAAGAACTGACTCATTGGAAAAGACCCTGATGCTGAGAAAGATTGAAGGCAGGAGGAGAAGGGGACGACAGAGGATGAGATGGTTGGATGGCATCACTGACTCAATGGACATGAGTTTGAATAAACTCCAGAAGTTGGCAATGGACAGGGAGGCCTGGCTTGCTGCAGTCCATGGGGTTGCAAAGAGTTGGACACGACCAAGTAACTGAACTGAACTGAACTGACATTCTTAAGAACCAAAGCCAAAATTCAGCTATACCCTTTACTCACTGTCTTCCTATAAAGACATACATGACTGTAAGCATCATTCTCAGATTGCTATATACCTGTACTAGCTTATGGAAGTTTCTCTTTCTGGCTTACTCTGGAAGTTTCTCCCTGGTGAAGAAGGGAAAGGAAAACATTTTGGTCTGAAAGGCAAAGTCTGTGCCAGTGTGACAGCTGCCAAAATAAATACAAAATTTGAGATGCCAGCAGAGCCCATAATTAATCAAAGGTAACTATGACAGTTTTAATCCAAAATTTGCCAAAACGTAAATATTTTCTGGGATTAAATATCCAAGGCCACAGACATCAAAAGTTGACAATATAGTCAACTTTCAAGGTTCCACTTTCAGATGACCCTTCCATCCCTATGCAAGCACAAGTCCCCTTTACTTGTATCCGCCAAGCACACTGACAGCCCATATTTATGAACAAGGTCTGTGATGACTACCCAGTCCCTCTGTTCCTGGACTGTGAGCTCCACTCATCCCCAAAGCCACAGACTGCAGGAACTGTGCAGTGCATAGTAAGTCCCTCATCATTGCCACCATCATTATTAAAATGGCTAACATCCCTTCTGGCTCTGTGTCTCAGATAAAAGATGCATGATTTCTGTACATTAGTTCCTCACAACCATCATGTAAAGTGGGTACAATTATCGCCCCCATTTTAGGCTTCTCATGAAGCTATGAGAAGTTAACTACTTGCACTCAAAGTCACCAAGTAAGCAGTGGAGTCTACCTCATAGCAGAAGCTCAGAAAGTGGTCCGTTATTAAACGAACTTTGTCACAACCTAGAAATTTCAATCTCTCAACACCTGCAAGGTATTAAATCCTTCACTGTATACAGGGTCTGAATGCAGAGAATAAGTGTCAGAGGTTAAAGTGAAAGAAGTAATTATCTGAAGTAGGAAAAACCACAGTTACTAGCATCTCATATTTCTTAGCAGGGTCCCTCTTCAGTCAGCATTTTCTCATTATGACCACTTTATAATGAGGCAAACACTCTTACAGATCTTAGGCTACCAAGTGCTTCCTAAGAGAATAATAAACTATAACAAAATGGATCAATGTCTTTAGTATATTACCCTGATTGGATCAATAGCTCCATTTTCTCCCATGTGAACTGATGAACCAGATCTCTCCAGAAAGCCTTTGAGAAAATTTGCTTTTATTTCACCTTCAATAAATAAACCACATTCACATTCAGTATTAGAAATCCTTAAAGTGATAAATATTTCTTGTCACCACTTGACTGTATTAAAAAAAACAACTTGGCATTCTAGACTTGATTAGTCAGTTCCTAAATCAATAGACCCCTTCTTCTTGTTAACCATTTGTTCATTTCCACTTTACCTGGCAGAGGAAAATAACTAAAATCTATTCTAAGACCTGTGTTTAAATCACCACTTACTAGCCAAATGGTCTTGGCACCATATCATCTCTGAACCTTGATTTCATCAGTGAAATAAGGATCACACACGTCTCCCTTTTAAAACTGGGCTAAGGAGAAATGAAATAAAGTCCATGATAGATCATGCACAATACCCACCAGTTAGGAGATCCACTCAATAAACACTCCCTCTGCTCCTTCTCTCTCCGGTGCAATGGCAGAAGAGCCCAAAACCAACATATTATATTAGGTATTGTTTGTATCTGAATAATTCAGCTGTTCCATGCTACTTCCTATAGCTCATTTTCATAGAGAAGCAAAAAAGGGGGGAAAAGATCTTTCCTACCTAATACGCTATTCGGGGCAAGAGATCATTAATTCAGGAAAGTGGGTAAGTTCTACTAAAACTCAAGCCATAACTCTATCTTTGGCTGCTTACTGGCAGTCAGCATTCCTCTGCTCTGTATCTGCTGGGTGTGATCATGGTCCGCAGTCATCAGAGAGAATGGTCACCCAAATACACAATCTTTATCCCTAAACTGAGGCTTGTATCCTGTAACCCATACAATCCATAACATTTCTTCTCTTCCATGAGCCTTGACCATAACGTCAAAAGGTGGCCTGTGCCCACTGTCAGCCTCTGGGCTCTCACAGCTACACCCTCACATCCTTAGCTCTCCAATGTCTTCTGAGCAGAAGGCACTTCTCAATATTCAGGCACAAAGCAAGAGGTCACCGGCAGTTCAGTTCATGAGGAGGAGAGTGTGTCTACCTTGGTCATGTACTCCCATCATACAGTCCATAGAAAGCATAAAACATTTGTGGGTTGAAAAACAAGAGATGAAAAAGTGTGATGTAGTCCAAAGGCCTGCAAAAGATCCCAAACCTTTAAATTCCCCTTAAAAACAAAAACAAACAAACAAAAATACAGCCAAAAAGCTCTCAGTCCTGTTCTCTCTCCTTTTAGAGAGTCTTCTCACAAATTCACAGAAATATAAACCCAGGAGAAAGCTGAGATGGCGTAGAGAAAACTGGACAATCTCCTCCCAAATATCTGGTCATCAGCTGATATTCTAGTGTTTTGTTGGATCTCTCTTTTTTTTTTTTTTTTTGACAGACATGTGACCACCAGCACCCTTCTTGTCCAAGAAGGGAGATGTGGCCAATAGTGGCTTTTTTAGAGATTAGCATCAGGTTGAGCAGTAAAACAGGCTGGGCAGATACAACAAAAATATGGGCCTTGCCTCAGTTTCTCACTGTCCTTCTTTAAAAAAACAACTAGAAGATATCTTTGTGTGTTTTTAAGAGGGAAAAAAAGACTATCTTTTAGAAACACATACTAAACCATTCACAGATGAAATGGTACAGAACCTAGGAAATGCTTCAAAATAACATGAAAGCAGGAAGAGAGGGTTAGGAAAACAGATGAAAGAGGACTGTCAAGGAGCTGATCATTGTTGGAAGCCAGGTGACATGTACATGGGATTTTGCTATATATTCTATATTGAATATGTTTAAATTTTTCCATAATAAGAAATTTAAAAGACTTGGGGGTGGGGGGAGAGACTTTACCCAAAGAGGAAACAAACAAAAAAACCAGTTGGTCACTAAATTTTCCAGCAGTGTTCAAGAAAATAAGAGCATCATCTGGGCTGATTCCCTATTGCACTGAGTTTACTAAACAAATTATAGTTCAGCTTATAAAATTCTTCTTTAAAGTTAAGCTCGAATTACCACACAACAGTTAAACAACAGTTTTCACATTTTAAGAATCTGTGTGATTTCTAAATTTTGAATTAGTATTTCTAGTTAATGACCTTCTCTCTTATAACAACAGAATCTTTTGGAAGCCAAATATTAGAAATACTTCATCTTATTTCAAAAAGACAAGACAAAAGAAATGAGAAAATGAAGGATCAGAAAAGCTGAGTAGCTTACCTTAGGTCACAGAGCTAGCAAGTGGCAGAGCCATTGTTGAAACTCAGATCTGACTTCCACACATTAAGAGCTTTTTCTGAGTAGCAATGTTCTTACATCAACTTCTTTCGTTTGGTTCTTTTTAAGGTTCTTATAGACAGTAAGGCTACAGCAACGATTTTACTGACCAGCACCAGATGCATTCCTCAAAAACATCTGGAGGAACTATTATTAAAAGTATGTTGTATAATGGGGCTTCCCTGGTGGCTCAGACAGTAAAGAATCCACCTGCAATGCGGGAGACCCGGGTTCAATCCCTGGGTTGGGAAGATCCCCTTGAGGAAGGCACGGCAACCCATTCTAGTATTGTTGTCTGGAGAATTCCCATGGACAGAGGAGCCTGGCAGGCTACAGTCCATGGGATTGCAAAGAGTTGGACATGACAGAGGGACTAAGTACAGCACAGCACATGCTGCGTAATATTTAAATACAAACATGGCTTTAAAAGGTATAATACTGAGGGATTAACTATAGCTCATTATAGATCTGCAAGAAAACAATGATTGGGGTGTGTGTGTGTGTGTGTGTGTGTGTGTGCGCGCGCACAATGACTGGGGTACGTGTGTGTGTGTGTGTGTGTGTGTGTGTGTGTTAGTTATTCAGTCATGTCCGACTCTTGACGACCCCATGGGCTGTAGCCCACCAGGATCCAGGCAAGAATACAGGAGTGGGTTACCATTCCCTTCTCCAGAGGATCTTCCCGACCCAGGGATCAGACCTACGTCTTCTGCATCTCAGGTGGTTTCTTTACCAACTGAGCCACCAGGAAAGCCTGATTGGGATATACCTGGCAGCTATTCAGCAAACAGTAACTGCACAATCTAAATATTCTACAATATGAAAAATATGTGTTTAGCTTAAGACTTTAAACTTTAAAAATTCAGTTTATAAACATGAGAGAGGACCTGTAAGTGGTCCTTGACATATAATGAGACCTGAATTCTGTGACTCACAGGCTAAAGTTTGCCTTTTGTGGTACCATTTTGTCACAGAATTTTAAAAAAGCACATGTGTATAAGTGTATATTTATAAATGTAACCATTAATAAAATATTTGAAAATGCCATTTATACATTGTTTCTATTATACCTAAAGCTTAACCTGTTAGTTTTCCTTAAAGTTTAAACAACCCATGGATTAAGATGAAATATAACTATTGGGCTAGTTGTTAATATTTTTATAATGAGAAAAAAAGCAGGTTTAATATCATTCAAAGATTAGAACAGATCAGAAATAATTACAAATCAAACCAAAACAATTTTTATGAGATATCCAGTCCTGTGCCTAGCTCATAACAGCAAGTTCTCAATAAATGTGTTATATTTGCTCAGTTGCATCCAACACTTTGTGACCCCATGGGCTATACACTCCATGGAATGCTCCAGGCCAGAACACTGGAGTGGGTAGCTTTTCCCTCCTCCAGGATCTTTTCCCAACTCAGGGATCAAACCCAGTTCTCCCGCATTGCAGGCGGATTCTTCACCAACTGAGCCACAAGGGAAGCCCGTTATACAAATTAATTAAAATATATATTAAAAAAAACTTAATTCCAGGATAAAAGTTAAAACATATCCAATTTAAATCTATGGTACCTTTCCTGTCTCTTAACCAACCCCATCAAAGTATAGTCTCCTTTAATGTATACAAAAACAATCAAATGTTGTAAATTTCTTAAAAATAGGCAAAATCTTTTAGACTACTGAAAGATGCAGACTGCTATTGCTAATAAAAGTTTAGGCATATAAACAATTTTAAACTCTTCAAGGAAACTGATAATTCTGCTAAATGTTTTCTCTGTCCTGGGTTGCATCTTGTTTATTTAAAAGGAGTATTCTGATGAAATTTCCTAACAGTCCAGTAGTTAGGACTCTTCCCTTCCATTGTAGGAGGCATGGTTCGATCCCTGATCAGAGAACGAAGTTCTTGCATGCCAGGTGGCACGGCCAAAAAAAAAAAAAGAAAAAAGACATATTCTGAGAAGTGTAGAATATATGATAAGATACAACACTAAGAGCTGCTCAAAAATCTGTCATAGATACTGAAGCTTTTTGTAACTAATTTCAAGGTTGTACTCAATATTAGAGATTTTAATTTTATTTTAAATTAAACAAAAAAATCTAAGCTACTTAATATGGCCACATTAAGTACCTCACAATAACCCTTCACTTATAAGTACTAATATCTTGATGAGGTACTGTCTTCCCAAATTTAAATGACTTGTTCAAGGTCAAGCTAAATAGAGATCAGAGTCAAATTTAAGTCTGTTTGGATCCAGGGCCTGTGCTTTAGTATACTGTATTTTTGGCCTCACACAATGGCCTTTCTCAGTAATTATCCAAGTATCAGTTTCAGAAACTGATCAAAAATAGAATCTATACCTAAATATTTCCATATACTAAGAATTTTCTAAAAACTTGAAAGTGGAACTCCTTCTAATGTTATAAAATATTATAATATTATAAACTCCTTCTAATAAATAATATTAGAAGAAGTAGAACTCCCTATACTAACTTTGAAGTAAAATATTATACATTACTATAAATTTATCATGGCAAAAATACACTTTAACTTATGCAAGAACAATTTTCTTTGAGCAACATAAAATGACTTCTGTCAGGAAAAATTAAAATGAATGCTCATGTTACAATCTCCCTGAGAAATGCATTATATATATTATCTATATTGGGACCAAAAACTAAAATACAATGTAGTGCTGAAAAAAAATGTGATAATGGTACTTCAAGCTTATTTCCCTTATAGCAAGAGAGAGAAAAGTCATACGGAAAATAAATTTAGACTGTAAAATTCAAAACAGGCATATGTTAACTTTAAGCGTACTTTTCCATTTCTTTCTTATGAATACCAACAAAAACTATTCTCAAAAGCATAAACTCATAAACTTACAGCATCTTTCCAATTGCAACTAGCAACACAACCCCACATTCACTAGGCTTGCAATAAACAGGCTTTTCCTGAAAGATGCTGAACAGTGTGTTGATCATATTCCATGGCCTTACTGAAGACACAACAGAAAATAAAACTTTTAAAAACTACCCTGCCCAAGTTTTGATTTCATCATAAAAGCAATTAAACCTAGTTAAAAGGCTTTCTACAAAAAGGAGTAAAATTGCATCTGGTAGATTTTTCCCAAAGTTTTCCCAATATATCAATTCTGCTGGAGCCAGAACCATCCAACCCATGCTTTACAGTTAAAAATAATGAGTTTCCCCTCTTCTAATATAAATAAACGTAATAAGTCAAAGAAAATGTTTCCTATACAAAGATCTCTCTTGGGACCACATGAAAAAAGAAAATGTAATAAAGCTGCATTTTAGATAATTTTAATAATTCACCATGACTTTCGGACATAAAGCAATGCAGTAACTTTCTGTTTTCAAATATAAGATGCCATGTAGAATTTTGTAGATCAATAAACTGACAACACAAGGAGACTTATTAAAGTGACACGAATTATTTTGCCTGGTTAAGACAACTTAACAAATCCATGGTGACCAAGTAAGAGCAAATGGACTCTAAATCCTAAAATGTCTCCCTAACAACCCAGTTTTAAGATCTTTGCGACAGATTTTGTCTCCCCTCTTTCCTTTTGTTTTCTTTTTCTTTTTCTGCCTACTTCTTGGTTCTTAGCTAATTGAGATGGGGGTGTAACTGAGCTGAATATAACAATACTAGAATCTATAGCACACAATTCCCATTTACTTCCTGTAAGGACAGAAGATCTAGGCACCCCTCCAAAACTGTGCTATATTCAAATATAATTATTGGCAGGTGCCCCAATACATTATTTGGTTTGGACATCAGGATTCCAGGATGTGTTGGGCAGGACAAGGAGGATTCTTTTCCTCTTGAAGTAAGGGTCAAATCATGCCTTTAGTCACAAGATATGGACCTTGTTTCTTCATTTTGAAATTAAGACAATAAAACTAAACCTCATAGGGTTGAAAAATCCTATATAGGATGTGAGATAACAAATGTAAAAGCACCTAGCTCAGTGTCTGATATCTAGCATGTACTAAAAACAAAAAAATACTGATTTGAGGGCTATTATCCAAGTTTAATATTTTGAAGTTGACAAATATATTCTACTACTTTCCACTTTCAAAACTTTATAATTAGCTTTTGATCATCAGGTATCAATTATTCACTGTAAAAATTTTTCTTCTTACGTACATGCTTCTGGCAGGCATTTCTTACCCCTACCCCGCAACTCCTCATCTGCATCATGTCTATGTGAAAAGATACTGTAGTATAATGGTTAAAAGCCTAATCTCATGTGTGAATAGTAATAATAACAATAATATTTACTTCATAGGATTATTGAGTGAAATGAATTAATACATGTAAAAACAGATTATCATAAGCATGCAATTATTAAATATACATTAGTTATCTGAAAACTGGATTTGAGGCATGTTATCTGAATTCACATAATGAGAACTTTAACTCACTTCAGCAGCACATATACTACTAATACAAAGAAAATGCTAAGATATAATGCCTGTCATATTACTTATTTAGAAGATAATTCAGTATCTTCAATCTTTGCTCTTGGTTCCATAAACATGGATAAAAGAGAAGATTAAGACTGGCTAAAAAAAATTAATTTAAAATGTCATAATGAATTTTAATTCACTGTATGTGCCCAAATCTGTATTAAACAAATGTAAAAACCATTCTGATTCATTTCAAACTAAAATAAACATTGCCCAGTATTAGTTACATTTCAGGTAAATTATTTCCTTTTAATATAATAATTCCATGCTAGACTTTGAATACCAATATTATAATATAACCATGTAAATTCTACCCTGTAATTTCTGCGGTAAATTTTAAGATCTCTTTACAACTATTCTTTTTAATAGCAATTGAAATTGAATTACTAATGTCTAAAACATCTTTCCTAAAATTAATAGTTTAAGTTAATAAAGTTAAATAAGATAGCAGTGTTTAAAAAAAAGTATGGACTGTGATTGCAGCAGTTTAAATTTCACAGTAGCTTGCTTTAGGATCATAAGGAACTTAGAAATCACCTAGGTCACCCCCCACCCCAATTTTATGAAGAAATTGAGGCCCCCAAATGCTATGACTTTGATAGTGCGAAGACCGCAAACTAGGTGTCTGGGCTCCCAGTCAAATAAATGTTCCTTCAAATGTTTTCATATCAAATTTAACCAAGTAATTCATATCAACTCAAAATGGCATTTTTTTTGGCCAAAAACTTTTCCTAAAGAATAATTCTTTAAACACACACACACACACCTTTGCATTCATTTAAGTAGGCACCAAGGTACTCAGTTTACTAATTTCTTATATTTTCAAAACTCAACTAGGAATTTTTTTCATAAAGAATTCTTTCAGATCACTTATATTTATTGTGACTTTCAAATCACCCTTCTCTCACCTCCCCACCTCCCAACCTCTCTCTCTTCTCTTCTCTCACACACAGAAATAAACACATTCTCCTAAAAATGGTGGGGATGGTAAACAGAAATCAACAACTTAATTTCTAATCCTACTATATTTGAGCCAGGTATATTGACTCATCCTTTTTCCCATCCTCAGTATAACAGACAACAATTCTAAGGGAAGAACTGGTTTCTAACAATATCTTTTAGTGTCAATCTTAGTCTACTACATTATTATTTCATACATCAGCTTAATCTCTTAAGAAACCACCTGAATGAAAAAATTTCACATGTTAAACACATCTCATCAGCCCCATAAAAATATTAATAATGTGCATATATGTATAATTTAGTCACTTTTTGAAATTAATTTCCCAAAGCAAATCTTTATCAAAAGTCAATAAACTGAGAATGGAAAACAAACTATGCAGTCACATAAATCCATTCTGTCACTTGACTAGTAGCAAAATAAAAAAGAAAAGTATTTTCCATTGTGAGCTAATCTTAACCCAGTTAAAATGTCGAGAATGCCATCTTGGATTTTTTTTAATTTGGAATATATGAATAATTTGCAAAGTTACCTTTGCATTAAACTTCCCTTAAATTTACCTTCAAAGGACAATCAAAACCAACTTTTTAAAAACAGACTTCATGGAATTGCCAATGTATTAAACAGCCTGATCACCAAACCATGAAAACTGCTCTCTTCAGTTTGAGTAAAAACTCTTTCTAAAAACAAAAGCCAACATCTTTTTTCAACCTGGGCAAAAAATATATTTAAAAAAAATTTAAAACCAGGTTTCACCAAATATTTTGATACATCCTAACTATTATACCTGAATCCTTGGAGAATGGATATTTAATTCCTGGGAATGACACAGGGTTCTCTTAGCAAATTTCTCCTCCCTCTGATTAATTAAATTATTATTTAAATTATTATTAAATAATTATTATTTAATTAAATTATTAATTAAAACAGATAATTCCACTTGTGCTGACATCACATCTGGATACAGTACAATTATTTTGAAATGTTTTAGCCTTTGCAGAAAGATCTTTAAAATAACTTTTTAGATATAGCACAGTATGTTTTAATCCTTGCTTTTTAGCCTAGAGTTTGTACTGTATCAGCGGTGTGCTCTTGGGCAAGTTATTATATCTCGCTGATGCTTGATTTTCTCATCTCTAAAATGGGGGTAATAATAGAACTTACCTTGTGGGGTTCATTGTAAGGACTGATTCAGTGTTAGCTTATAACTCAAATAAATTTCCTAAACACTTATAAATGATCATACTCCCAAAGAAAACAAATTTAGTAGGGCATCTGATGCTCAATTAACTCTGAAATTCCCTTCATATCTATCAACTAGACTGGCTGCTCATTAATTCAAAAACATCAAACAATGTGACTCTTGGAGAATAAGAATACAGTGGTGGCAAAAAAGACAAGTAATCTTTGTCTGGACTTATTTTTAGGAATGGTTTAATTATCTACACCCCTAGTGTTAACACTGGGAAATAAACAAATGGATGAAAAGGCATCATAAAAGAGTCACTCTGATACCAACAGTTTCATAGTATTAAAAAATAATTGGGGATTAAGAAAATATTTACATCGTTTCTCTAGCAGTCCTTAATGACACAAGGCAAGCCAGAATTTGCAAAAAGGTTTAACAGGAATTTTCAAATTGATGAATGCAAACTGTTCAAACTGCATGGTTCAGAGAGGTTTCAGGTTTAAAATATAACCAGAGAGAAAACTATATTTCAGTAGTTGGTTTTCAGTGAATCACTACCTTACAGTGGAGAAAAACAAATTTGGGAGGGTATATAGTTATGCATATGGGCAGAAAATGCTCATCAGTTTCCATAATGAAATGTATTTTATCTACATTATTTATTCTCAAATAAGTAGGGAAAAACCTACCATGATTTTCTTGTCAGGCTAGAAAGGTACTGCAGTTAATAATCATGACCTCACTAGCTACCTGGTATTCACAATTATGCTAATTTATATGGTTATCTATGGAAAGATAACAATTAGAAAATTACAAAAAAAGAACAGCTGAATATTTTGTTCCAAATTACACTGCTCTCCTGCCAAAATAATGTCTGACAATGAACTCTTTTTCTAAGAAGAGCTCTGATATGAATACAAACAATTCAAACTCTCTTAGTTACATAGATATTACACCATGCTGTTTCCTTATTTCACCTTAATCTATTAATGGAACATAATCTTACCGGAAAAGGAAAAATATTGTCAGCCCTGTTCAAGCTATCTTCCATCCAGGATTTAGGAGCAAAGGCAGAGCTGGGGCGAGCATACTTCTGGAGCTGAATATGATTGCTTGCAAAATTTTTCTTCAAAGGCGAGATGGAGTTCAGGGGCGTTATTCCTCCATTCAGCCCTCTACGGTGATCTCGGCCTTGGGAACCTCCCCAGCCACCATATCCACCACCTCCTGGGCTCCAGGAAGAAGACGGTGTAGGAGAGGGACTCTGGTAGCTGCTCCACGGAGAAGGGGGCTTGTTAAGATTATTCGCCAAATGAGGCAGCTGGTTAAAAGCAGCATTTCTATGTGTGAAAGGTGGGGGATGGGGACTGGCAGGAGACCTCCTTTGCTGCTGATGCTGGCTGTGATGATGTTGGAAATGAGGGTGATGAGGGTGGTGCTGTGAGAGAGGCCCAATCTGAGGAGAGAAGCTGCCTCCGAAGCCAGGGCTGACATGATGGGGGAAATTTTGAAACAACAGAGCACCGTTATTAGCCGAAGCAGCCGGGACCCCTCCCTGGTGAAAGAAACTTGCATCTTCATTGATGATTGTAGAGGAGGAAGGCGCTATCGCTGCTGACCAGTTACTGAAACCAGTGAGAGACGATGCACTTGATGTCAAGGGTTGGGTCGAAGTACCTAGCCCCGTGGCTTCTTGATAATCAAAC
This sequence comes from Giraffa tippelskirchi, assembly GCF_054371585.1. Lineage (NCBI taxonomy): Eukaryota > Metazoa > Chordata > Mammalia > Artiodactyla > Giraffidae > Giraffa > Giraffa tippelskirchi. The sequence goes on from NC_137282.1 coordinate 112,457,902, forward strand.
CCTGTCAACACTGGTGATTCGATTCTTATTTTCTCCTTCCCGTTGCCATTTTCTGAAGAATTGTCCCCTTGATTTTCTTCAGATTTAGCCTTCTCAGTTTCAGGCAGTATTCCAGCTTCCTGACCTGGACTGGGGGAGAGCTGCTGCTTTTCCAAAGGGTCTTGCGGTTCCTGTTGCTGACTTTTTGCTTTTTCTGATCCCAAGATCTCATCTTGAATGTTATGGGTAGCCGGAGCAGGAAAGAGCCAAGCTGACCCGGCACTGCTGCTATTGGCAGCTGTGTTATTATTTATAAAAGCAGCAGGGCTGGGGGTGGCATTTTGGTGATGGTGTGGAGGCTGCAGATGTGGATGGAATCTGACTGGAAAAGCAGATTTATTCCCAGTATTGCTTTGCACTAGCACTCCAAACCCGTAATCCCCCATTTATTATTTTTAGGCTCAGAATCTTAAGATAAAAAACAACAACCTGGTATCTCACGCCTTTGTATCCTCTACTCCAAATGTAAGTTGCTTGTTTGAAACGTCTTATTTTTAGCTAGCTCAAAGATGCAGCTTATCACCCTAAATAGTTCAGATTTGGAATTCTGGTCTCTGAAAGAAAAAAAAAAAACTAAAAAAAAAATCTTAAAACACTGACATGAATCCAACTAGGCTTATTTCTAGGAGGGAATAAAAACGAAGAGGGTAAAAATCAAGTCTTTGGTTAGTAAAATAGGCGCTTTCTTTTTCCAAAGGAAAACATACATGAATGACAAAAACACAGCTTCTCAAGCATCTATGGATGTAGAAGAATAAGCATTGCGAGGAGTAAAAATATATATATATATATATAATTTAACAATCACATATGGTCTTCTTCAGCAGTTTAGATTCACTCACATAAAAATTAGAATAGGGCTAAGAGGAGAATAGGTTCTTTTCTTGGCAGCTTGGTTAAAAAAAATCAGGAATAATTTAAGAACATTATATATTATATATTTATATATATAGATTATATTAGGTTATCTGGGGTGGGGGGGCAAATTCCTGGCTGCGGGAGAGGAAATCAGCATTGACTAATGGAAAGATGATTGCAGGGAGGTTTCTGCTCTTCCTGGTCCTGTTTCTGCTCTTTCACGGGGTGCAGTTTTGGCCTCTGGGGCTGTTCCTGAAGCTCTGGGTGCAGATCTTGCTGCGGTCGCTGTTCCTGGGCTCCCCCTGGCCTCCTCTCCCCCATGAAATGGTTTGGAAACACACCCGTTTCTCCCTCGTGGGGGTGTCGCGATCAGGATGGATTAGGGAGACTCGACGAGGACGAGCTGGCGGCCCGGGGGTGCGGGGACCAAGGGGGCGACCTGGAAGGTCCTGCGGTTTCGGCCTCTTCCCCTCTCTGCGGCTCCGGGGTTTTTTTCCCTCATGGGACCCAGGGGCGGTTTGTTCAGTTCTCTCAGTTCGATTCTCCGCAAGGGGGGGAGGGGGGGCGGGGGGGGGAGGAGAGGGAAAAAAAAAGAAAACCCCACTAGCTTAGTTATTCTAAAAGAGAAGGGTCTCCCCACTTTGCTCTCTCTCTCTTTTTGCCCCCAGATTTTTAAAAACTACAGTTTAGAAGGCTTTTGTCTCTCCTCACGGTTGCTGGGCCGTCGTCGTCGCCGCCACTTTACCCCGGTCCCGCAGTCCCCGCTGTCGTAGTTGCGAACTCCGCCTGGCTCTTCTTCTTCTCTCCTTCTTCCTCTTCTGCTGTCGCCGCTGCCGCTGCCGCTGCTGCTACTGCTGCTGCTGCTGCTGCCGCTGCCGCCGCCGCCGCCGCCTCCCGGTGCCCGGGTCCAGCAGCCGCGGCTGAGTCCTTCTCCTCAGGACCTAGCCAAGTGAAATGACAACCAGCTGGAAAGACCGAGAGACACTTCCGGTTCGAAGAGGGAGGGGTGGGTTAGGGCAGACACCCCGCCCACCTGCCTAAAGGCCAATAAGCTGCTAGGATTCAGATAAGGCCACGCCCCCAACCCAGATGCCCTCCCAGGAAGGTCGAAAAGTTACGTCGAGAGACGCCCCTTCCGTCTGCGCCTCGCCCAGTGAGGCCTGGAGCCTGGAACTCGCTCTACTACCCAGAGGGAGCCCAGCGAGTCGCCATCTTTAGTGTGGGCAAAGGACTACTGCGCTGTTTATTTCGCTTAACCACGCTCTGCAGGAGGAGCGTACAGAGACGCGCGGAAGAGAACGGATTTCCCTAGCCCTGTGGAAAAGAGTCCAGGAGTAGGAGATCGGAGTGGCTACCCCTGAAACCGCGGGTGAACGGGAGGACTGCCCAGAGTAAACGTGGTTCCCCGGGCATCTCGTGCTTTGGCTCGAGCTCCGCCCCAGAGGGATCTGGAAGCGGAGGCGGGTTTTACCAGCCGCTGTAAGGTGCCTAGGATTGCGTTTGTCCTTGTCCTGAAAGTGGATCTTGAACGGGACTCTCCCTTCACCATCCATCCCCCCAACCCCACTCCTCCTGCTTGGTTTAGGCTCCCGTCAGGTGCAGTGCTTCAGGCACAAAGATGCAGCTGCTGTAGGCGTCCGTGGCCGAGCCCTCCTCATTCCCTACCCGCTTATTAGGGGGACATTTCCAAAACGAAGGATCTTAACCAGGATCCTCACCTGTTCTGCTCACTCTACGACTGCCCACTACCTCCTTGAAAAAGACCAAACTCTTAATCCTGATATTCAAGGGTTTTGCATTCTGGGGGCAGGATATCTTAACATCTCACCATCTCCAAACGCCCCACACCAGGCTCCTCCAAATATAATCTCAGTTCCTTTTTACCTTCCGTTTCCTCTCTCCTCCACCTGGTAAACTCTTATTTAGTTTTAGGAATTGGTTCAAAAGCTACCAACTCCGTCTTCTGAAATCCCTCTTGAATGAACTTCCATGGCCCAGTATATTTCTCATGCTTGTCACCCTCTATTGTAATGGTTGCTTATGTCTCCTGGACCTGTGGTCACCTTGTATTGAGGGCCTTGTATTGAGGAATCATCAGCGAATGGATGCTGAAAAAAAGAGTGAACAAACCAATTACAATGATATCCTTCCTGAATCCTCTTTTCAGGTCTGCCATTTGGTTTGGGGCTAACGTCTCTCAAACTTTCATCATTTAGGTTATCCATTTGCTGCTCAAGGGTTCCTTGTCTTGTTCATATTTGTACATACCCACCACTATGACCATCATCAGGACCTAGATTAACACCTTGCTCTCAGCAAAGGTTCTAAAGATGTTGAATAGTGAGTATTTTCCTTTAGTAGAAAATGAAAAATGAAGAAATCAGAGTAGATCCACAAGTGACTATGGCAAAAATAGTGAGTAAAAAGGAGAGAGATCACAGACTTTTAAGAAAGATCTCATGAAAGGAAATGACTTCTACTTCCTTTCCCTAGCCTTTCCTCAACGGCCCCAACTTCTGCTGCCTCGGTTTATCAATCCTCCCATACTTCCATGTAGAACACCTGTTTGGGATCTTAATCAGTGATTTCATTTATTTATTTATTTATTGTCTTATGTCCTGGACATGAGTCTTTGTAACTCTGCTTTGAGTTCCTTGAGTGTTAGGGATTGGGTCTTATTCTGCTGTTTATTCCCCATAACTGATCATACCTTGAGACTGAGCTGGTTCAATTAGGTGTCCTTTCCTCCAGAATGGTTTCCCTGACTCTCCTTTTTGTAGCATCTTGTAGATTCTTCTCATTTAGTTATTGCTGGTTGTCAGTTTTTTTCACAGGCAGAGATTTTTGTCTGATTTATCTGTGTGTCGCTAGTGGCCATCAGAGGATTTGGCACAGAGTGGACTCAGTATATGTTTATTGATGAATGAATGAATGTTCAATGTTCAGTAGATGGTTGAGAGTCTTTTGGGGCTGCCAATTCATAGTGGCTGAAATGGCTGCCATGCTTGAAGGAAAGAGGGTTATCTTTAGAACCAAACTGGTTATTTGAATCCCAGATCTGCTACTGCCTAATTGTAGAGCTCTGGGAAGGAATCACCTCTACAAGCCCCTGGTTCCTTATCGATAAAATGTGAATGATATTTCCTCCATGGCTAGAAGGAAGTAAATTACATGAGATACAAGTGGAATGCTGGGCTCATAGGAGGTTTTCAAAAATGTCAATTCCTTATTGACATATTAAGCACAGAGAACTACTTCACTAGTGTCTTTTTCCCAGAAGCTGCATGCATGAGTGAATCTGGGAACTTAGGTCACTTTGTAGAGGGAGGAGGCACACCAGTGCCATAGTCAGGATGCTGGTTCGTCAGCCTGATCTTTTAAAGCTAAATCAGGGTTTGGGCTGGGCTGAAGCTAAGATGATCTCTGTAGAAATCAGACTTCTGGGTAGCAATTAAGAGCATAGGAGAAGGAAGAGGGAAACAAGTCTCTTGAGTCAGTTGACTACTCAGAAACCCAGGATACCCAGCTCAGGGCTGCCTTCCTTGAGAACATTCTGGATCAGAAACTGCCCCAGGTAACCATGACAACAATTCAGCAGCTCTATTTAGGATTTCCAAAGAGATCAACAGTTGCAGATGAGTGCTGGCTTGAAAACTCTGTTAGCAAAAGAGAGCCCCTCCTGTGAAACAAACTCACTGGGAAGCTTTCAGGTTGCAGAGAAAGGGAGCTATCCCTGAACATTAAGGAGCCACCAGATTATTTTTTATTAAACCTTAAAAAAACAAACTCTCCCTTCCTGTCCATTGAGAGCCGACACACTTTTTGAGAAGTTGTAGGCTAGTGAATGGAATCTGCTGGCCCAGCCCCCTTTGGGGTTTGAGGTCAACCACACCCAAACTCAGAGCCCCCCTAATATTTCCTTCACTAGCCTCTTTTAAACTTGACAAATGGTATAAACCTCACCCCATAATCACACAGCATGAACTCTGCCCCGTGCTAGCTAATGTCTTCCACCACTGCCCTTGAAGCAGACATGGTCTTCTCCCAACAGAACACACCCAAGCTCCTCAGGGGCCTGTCTGATGACTAGCAATCAGAGCCACTACCCAAGGTTGCCTAGATTGTGCACTGTGCAACTCCATAAGGCACCACAGATGATGATGTGAATGCCACTCCCCTGGAGTTGCACAATGCAGTCTGCTGTGGTTCATTTCCATGAGACACCAAGGCGCATTATGGAAATATGACACGCACACAAAGCCAACAGATACTACCATATATTACATGAACACATGCTCATCACAGGCAGAAATATGTAAAGCAGTTGATCTTTTTAGATTTTGGTGGCCCAGTTCTGTAATGGAACTGAAGGACACGGTGTCCTTGGTGTTGTCTGGGTGGGGAGCTGTAATGAGAAAACAAGTCCGGGCAAGTATAAGGTCCAGTCCCCTAAGAGATTAATACCTAGCAGTTATTTTGCCTAGCAGCATTAATAAGCATTCTCACGTAGTAGAGGAATATGTATGTTACTGAAACAAAATATATATATAATAATTACATTCAAAAGCAGGTCTTGTGAAGTTAGGGGAAGAGAAAAAGATGAAATTACTTGTGGAATATCCTCTTTTCCAAGAATAGAAGCTCACTACCAGAAGGCAACCTGGACAGAAATAGAACCAGGTCCTGAAAGCAGATTTTATTAAACTCACCTCTGATCTTCACCTTGTTTCAGTATTGGAAAGTGGGTATATTTACTTGGAAAGCACCATTTTTTTTTTTTTACAGTTAATTGCTAGGTTACATTTTCTCCTTTTGTTTATTGTTTTATAACCTGCACAAGCCCTCTGCATTTTAAATACTATTTTCTTCCTACTTTCCCATTTCAGATATCATCATTAATATGAAGTCCATAGTTAACAACCCATTGTGGTGGTGACTGATGAAGCCAGTTCTTCCAGCGCCTTGTTACTGAACAAAAGATTTGGAAAGGTCCGGGACAGACACATGCTTCACTTGAAGTCACCAAATCCTGGCAGAGATTTAGGTGAGCTGAATGGAGGGTTGACCTTCCAAACTGTGACTTGTATCACATGGGATGACTTGGATTCTTTTATGGCTCCAGTCACCTATGTGGATGGGCAGTTGACCTAGATTACCCCTGGCTGTTTTGATTGGACACACTTCACTTCCCTGTATTAACACCACAGCCAGGCAGCCGAACTGCTGCCATCTCACACGCTGTGGCTAGACTAGGGGATTTTCACCTGCAATGCTGGAAAAAGAAGAGCTTTTTGGAGCTTGCAGAGAATCTGCAGAGTCCAGAGGTCAGAGATCTAGGAGTCAGAGACCAATCTAATCCCAGTATAGCCTTGAACTCACAGGCATTGGTCCAGTTTGATGATTTCCTTTCAGCCAGAATATTTACTACCAAAGGAATTTCATCTTGGAACTGGTAAGCAATAAAGTTTCAAAGAAAGTCATCTATTAAATATAGTTTAAAAAAACACTAAAGATGGCCCTTTTATGTCCGAATTTCTTGATTCTCTATTCTTGGAGTGTATATGTATGTATGTATATTTATATGTTGTGCCTGCTTAGTCATGTCCAACTCTTTGCGACCCCGTGGACTGCAGCCCGCCAGGCTCCTCTGTCCATGGAATTTTCCAGGCAAGAATACTGGGGTGGGTTGCCATTTCCTCTCCAGGGGATCTTCCTGACTCGGGGATTGAACTCACATCTCTTGTGTCTCCTGCATTGGCAAGTGAAGTCTTTACCACTGCACCACCTGGGAAAGGAAGCCAGATTCGTAATCATCCAACATTAAACTATAATCAGTCCCCATAGGAGCCCATCAAATGCAAATTCTCATATCCTGCCCCCACAATGTTCGGATTAAGTTTTTTCATAGTATTTTCTCATAAAGTTATAAAGTACAAAAGATCTTCTCATAATAGTGTAAGAGCACAGAAAATCCAAATGAAGAATAATTAACACAAAAAGTGCCTTTCTCACATAAAAGAAGTTTGCACGAGTCAATAATAGGGCTGGTGAGGTAGTTTCAAGAAATCATCAGAACCAGAGTTCCTTTTATTTCATTGCTCTTCCGTCCTCAGAATTTAACTTCTGCCTAGGATCTAAGATAGTTGATCAAGCTTCCGCCATCACATCTGTATTCCAGACCAAAGGAAAAAAGAACAATGCTTCTCTTTGAGGAAACTTTTCAAAAGACATGCACATCACTTTCATTCTCTTCTCACTGGGCAGAATTTGGCATATGGCCACACCTAATGGCAAAGGAGGTTGGGAAATGTAGTCTTTATTTCATGCTGTATGTATTAAGTTAAAAAGTGATATTTTATTACCAAGGAAGCAAAGGGAGGCAGATATCAAGGGTGGGGCATGTAGGCCCAGAGAGGTTTCATGACTTGTTTTTGGTCTTAGAGCCAAGTCAATGACCTCATTCTGCAGTTGAGGAAACAGGTCCAGGGAAGGGCCTTGTCTAAAATAACTGAGTTATTTTGCCGCCCAGGTATCTTGACTCAAAACTCCTCCCTCTATTCTGCTGCTGCTGCTGCTAAGTCGCTTCAGTCGTGTCCGACTCTGTGCGACCCCATAGATGGCAGCCCACCAGGCTCCACCATCCCTGGGATTCTCCAAGCAAGAATACTGGAGTGGGTTGCCATTTCCTTCTCCAGTGCATGAATGGGAAAACTGAAAGTGAAGTCGCTCAGTCATGTCCGACTCTTAGCGACCCCATGGACTGTAGCCTACCAGGCTCCTCCGTCCATGGGATTTTCCAGACAAGAGTACTGGAGTGGGGTGCCATTGCCTTCTCCGTCCCTCTATTCAGTGGTCTTCAAATTTAACAGGCATCAGAATCACTTGGAAAACTAGTTAAATCAGAATTTCTGATTGAATAGGTATGGGGTAAAGCCAAGAATCGGCCTTTCTAACAAGTTTTCAGGTGATGCTGATGCTGTTGGTTTCTTGAAATCCCTTTGAGAGCCACTGGTCCACAGGCCATCTCCATTTGAATGTAACAAGCACCTTCCATTGAATGTGACCAACTGAACCCTTCACTTCACTCCCCCACCCAGCCCCACCGCCCAGTCCTGCTGCTCTTCCCATTGTCTCTAGCTCACTCAGTGGTGCCATGATTCATTCTCTGGGTTGCCTCAGCCAAACTTAGGAGTCATTCTAAGCTCCTCCTTCTACTTCTCCATCAGCTAATAATTGGTCCCATGTTTTCTTCATTTTGCTACGTCAGCATCTCCCTTTTCTCCCCACCTTCTGCTTTGGTTCAAACCTGATTATTTCTCACCAGGATTTTTCTTTTTTTTTCTTTCTGCAGAAACCAGATTTAATACCTGGCCTTGCTCACTGGATTTTTCTAGTCTACTGACCTTACTCTATTGCATAAATACTTTCAGTAGCTTCCTGATGTATTTAATTCTGTTCTTCAAACTTCAGTGTTCTTCATCCCAGCCTTCCAGGTTTTGCCATATGGATGTAGTTCCTACATTGTCATTCCTTTAACATTTTTATAAGCTTGCTTTAAAAAGCAAACAAATATATAGTCTAGGCAACTTGATTTGCCACCCAAAGTGCTATAATCAAAAGGTAATTATCACATTTAAAACAATGAAAACAAAATAATGGTATTGAATTGCTCCTAGATCCTGTATATATATCAAAGGCCATAAGTCTGAGACTTTCTCTCTGTTAAAAGGGAAGATTAATAAGGTTAGAGAGAGATGCTAAAGACTCGCCAGCCCAACCTGGAAAGGTCTTCTTTACTTGTGAAGAACTGAAAAAGAATGGAAAAGGAACTAAATTTCTCATTGTGTGATTCAAGATTATATACTATCTTGTCTGTGTACCATTTACAACTGTCTCATGTACGCCAGTGGGAAGGGAGCCATTGTCTGAAAAGCACTGCCAGATTCCTGAATGTGGTACCCCGTGCACCTGATGAACTAGTACGTGCACGACATTTCAGCATCATCACCTGCAACTCTCTGAGAGCACTGTTCCAGCCATTCTGAAAAATCTGAGGTTCCATGAACTTATAATGTCAGGAATACTATTTGCTGAAAGTAACGGAATGTATGAGTAAGACTGACAATAAGCAGTGATTTTCCTTGCACATGAAGAAGTCTAGAGGTGAGCAGTTGCTGATGCTGGCTGGTCAAGTATGATAAGGCTCTAGGCTGGAATCTCTGGATGTTCTTGCCCTTGCCTTCAGGGTCTTAAGATGTCTGCCACAGCCCCAGTCATCACACCATGGCATTCAGAAGCAAGACACAGAGGGCTTCGAAGAGCTGAGCATTTCTGGTCAAGACCTGTCCTCTGATCAGGGAGGAAAGGTCTTTCTCAAGGACTCTCCAAGCACACTTCCTGTTATATCTTTGTGCTCAAGATGGGGTCACATGCTTTGATCTAGACCAGACCTGGGCCCACCTTCCCTGAGACCCAAGGACCCCAATGTGAAATAAACAAAATCAGAATTCTCCTAGTGAAGGAGCAGGAAAGTTTCTGGAGGAATCAACAAATGTATCCTATGCTCACCACACAACTTCCTTAGGCAGACACCTGCCAGGGAAGCTTGGACTCAAGCACCCTCACTTCCTTCCCTGAGCCCACCTCCCCGCCCCAGCAGAGGTGGGCATCTTCTCCTAGGTTGGCACAGACACTTGGTCACATAACTGAATATTATGTAATTGACTAGATCACACCCACTGGAGTTGCTCTTCCAAGTCAGGAACTTCTCTCTTTTGTATCCCCTGAGCCTGGCATTATGCCCAGCACACAGTAGGCCTTTAATGAGTGCTTTTTGAATTAAGGTTTAATTAATCGATTTTCTTCTTGATGTATGAGTCGTAACAAAGTTCAATGTAATGAATGTTAGGTTGACTTTAACAACAAGCCTTGGAAAATTTGGGAAATTTCCTAATAATGTACATCAAGTTTCTATTGACAAAAAACTTCTAAAATGCTGCTCATCTTACAGCAAAACCATCACTGTAAATCCTGGCAGGTGGTTTTTCTAAACCTAGTAAACCATTTCAGTCTCATGTAAAACACATTATCCAGGGTAATAGCTTCATTTGGCTGAGTCATCTTAGGCGCAGTTCCATGATTGCATAAAGCTAGTCTTCATTGATATACCTTAGTGTTAAACAGCCCTTAATGAAGCAAATTGCCTTGAAGCCGTTGAATAGGGCACATACATACATGTACATGTATACAAAGTTATCACCACCTGAGAACAACGGCAGAGGTGGTAATTATGTAACGTTAACGAGCAATATCATGTACAATTGAATGTGCCAGTTTCTAATGTAGCTGAGTTGATTCTCAGTAATGGGTTTCTTGAAATGACCTGGCCCCCACAGAAGTACCTTCAGGTTCAACAGCCCATGTAAAGTATAATAAATGCATAAATAATTTAGCAAGGGAAATAGGTAGCATTATGGCTGCACTTCTGTGCTGCTGTTATTTAAAAGCCTGGCAGCTTGGTAGTTAGAAACCTCTATGTCCAGGGCTGTTGTAATTCACCATTTGCTCCGAGTTGAAATGAGGCAGAGAAGAGCTCCAGGCCCCTAGCTCATTTTTTATTTAGAGGCAGTTTTTTTTTCATCCATTTGGCTATTTAAGTTCCAAAAATAGAAAAAGGAAAAAGAAATAAACATGCTTCAAATTTAGAACTTTAGAGGCTTCAGTTGGAGTCCTCTTAGGTAGGCTCTGGGATGTGTTTTTTAAGCAACATTCTACAAACTTGTAAGTTCATGGTGTGAGTTTAAAAGTTAGCTTCATTGTGTGTGTGTGTTTCATCCATTTATGCCAGTTTATGAGGCAGTGTTTTTCAAATTTTAGTCTTTATATAAACTCAGACACATAATTTCTGCTTTATTGTTATATGATCCATCTTACTTATTATTCACCCAACATCACTTGTAAATGGACTCAATTTTTTTAGAACTTAATAAATTTAAAAGGAAAATCCGGTATCACTAACGTAAATAGAAAAACCAATACACCATGCCATAAACAGATGCTGTCATTTATTTTTTCCTAACACATAGTAAAATAAATACATATTTGAGTCAAAAAAATGCCTAGTAATTGACATAAGAGTTCCTCTGTGCTGTCTAAAAACATCTTGAGAACTGTCAGTGGCACTTTTAAGGAAGCCTGGCTTACTGGTTGAGTAATAGTACTGCTAAGGAGGATACCCTGTGCCCAAGGGGTGGCCAAGACAAAGCTGGGGGGAGGGTACGGGCTAAAGCTTGAATACGCAGGTCCCAGGGTCCATCCGCCTGCACAAAGTTCCTTTCAAATCAGACAAGATTGGTTCAAGTCGACCTCTGACATTTGTCAGCTGAATGTCCATCTTATTTGTTATTCACCCAACATCATTTGTAAATGGACTCAATTTTTTATCTGTTTATTTTTTCATCTCTCTGAGCCACAGTTTCTGTATCTGGAAAATGGAGATGAAAAATTAATTAGTTGAGAGGATTATATGAGGTAATGCATGTAAAGCTCTCAGCATGGTGCCTACCTATAGCAAGGAACCAAGAAATGTCACCTATGATTATTATTCATTTGTGATTGGGGAGATGTGGGTCATCACAAAGAACCAACCACCAATGAATTCAGTCCAGAACAAAGAAATGTGCTAGGTGTGTGCCATATGACAGGCTCTGTGGTAGGCCCTAGGGACATGGAGGTAACTCTTGAAGTGACAGATGTGTATAGAGTTAATGACAGTGGTATAGGGAAGTGCAGTGAGAGATATGTGCCCAGGTTATTATGGCAAGCCAGAGGATAACGTGATGAAAGTGTCAGGAAAAAAAAAATACTGTAGAGATCCAAAAATCAGGCCTTTCCTGATAGCTTAAGGGGACATACATTCATCAGTACTAGGAGGTACCAAGTAAATTAGATTTCTACTGGGGAACAAAAAGTGCATGAAATTCAGACATATATATGGTGATGGAGGCATATCATTTACTTATGGGCTAAAGTGACATTAATGAATTGATGAGTATCATTTTCAAAACCAAATGGTGGTCAAGCAACTTGTGAATGGAATTTTAATTTTCTTTCCTTTCATAGAGGTCACAGTGGTTCACAGATATTTTTAATGTGACTGGCAGAATTATCTTTGTGGTTTTTTTTTAATTATTATCATTACTTGGTAATGTAAAAATTAGGCAGTTTCATAAGAAAACCCAGATTGGTGTTCTGTCTCTTAAAAAACTGGAAGAGGTAGCCATCTGAATCCATTCCCCACATATGGCAATTTAGGGCTGGCGTTGAATAGCTGCTGCTGCTATAACATGGGACATTTGCTCTATAGCACAATGTAGTCCCAACCTTCCCAAGGCAACAGTGCTGCCCTAAGGCTCAGGCAAGTGGGGCCCCTGCCCTTGACCCCATGTAACCAAGGGATCCCTGCACTACCCCTTCTAGACGTGGAATTCCCTGCCCACATGACCCAAGCCTGCTTCCAGAGCCTCCAGAGACCTCTTCCTCAGTTACTTCTCCCAAGGGGTGGCCAAGACAAGTTGGGGGGAGGCAAGGGCCCGAAGCTTGAATGCACAGGCCCCAGGGTCCATCCACCTGTACACAGTTCCTAGCTACGGGGGATGAAGTCAGGCCTGAGAAGAGAAGCTGAGCAGACATGCTGTGTTGAGCGGGCTTGGGGAGGACTTTGACGTGGGTACCAATGTGCTCCATCATCTTCAGGGAAGGAACTCGGAGGAGTCTGAGAATTCTACGTTTGAACTTGGCCTTCCAGGTCGTTATAAAGGTACACTTGTCAAGGGAGGAGGCTAGAAGTTACTTCAATTTGTTAACTTGATTTCTAACTTAAGTATTGAGTTATCTGGTAAATGGACTTCCATTTAAACTTTTTCCCAGGGCCTGTAAATGTGAGCAAGTATTAGAAGTGGGTCCGCTGGTGGACGTCACTTCATTCTCCTTGCTGCCTGGCCCCCATTACTGCCTGAGTTTGTGGTTCCCACTAGAACTGTGAGCTTCGTGAGGTTGGGAAGTGTACCTGATGTTGCACCTTATCCCCTCACCCCTAGCATGGTGCTCGGCTGTGGTACCCAATTCATACTGAATGAGTGACTGTCTAACCTGAGAGGTTAGGTCAGGTGGGTCCTCTTGGAATTATCTTCTTCTGTCATAGATGTCCACACATCACAAATTATTTAAAATTGTCTTCTTACAAACTTCATTAACTGCTAGAAGTGGTTTTGGTTGTTTCTGTGTTTCTGACATAAAATGAATGTACGTACATGATAACGTAATCTGAAAGGCTTTTAAAAAAGAGTAAAAAGATGAAGAAAATAACATCACACATCATCACCCTAACTTCACTGGTGCAGCCATTATTAACACGTTGATATATTTATTTCAGTCTTCTTTCGTACGTTTCTTTTCAATGTAGAGCTCTTACCCAGAGATTTATGACAATAAGCTGCCATACTCCAACTATTTGAACAGCTTTCTGGCTGCTGTTTGTCACTCCCTGTGATGCACTTTAAAAGATAAATTGCATAAGAAACTTCTAGATTCCATGGAGAAATACTGACATGAGGAGAATTATAAATGTTTTCCCAAGAGGTGAATGACATGGTTCTACATTTGTATGTGTGTGAGAGTTTGTGATTTACCCTACTTACCCATCATTCATCATTTTTATCAACATATTCACTGGCAATGGTCAATTTCACCATCTAATTTTTTACAACCTTTTGCTGTTAAGCTTGATATGAAAAATACTGCATACACTTTGCCCCCTCTCTTTCAAAACCAACAGACTACCATGCACACAGGCTTGTTCTGTCAACAGTCCATAAGCACTGATCAGGTGATGCCTGAATGTCATGCACCACTGAAATCCTGAGACTACCTAGTGTAACAGGGATGAGGTGACTAAATTCCATATTGCAATAAGCATGACAAGTCAATAAATAAGGGTACCATGGGGCCATGAGAGAGAAGCTGCCATATTCAGTCTGGGCTCCAGGGAGGGTTTCCAGGAAGAGGGGATATTTGAGCACTGTCTGGAAAGATGAGCTGAGGATTGGCAGCTGCGGAAAGGAATTGGGTGTTGGGCTGAGGCCCCTTGAGGGTGTGGTGGTGCAGAGGAGAGGACCTAACTGGTACTTAGGGACTCTGCAGTATGTATCAGGGGCCATGCTGGATCCTCATAAGACAGAGATGGGTAGGCTAGTGAATGAATACATGAGCAGACCTTTTGGTGACATCTTACCTGATGAGACACTTTAGAACTACATCCTGATAATTAAGCCCCAATCCAAGGCATTGTAGAAGATCCTTAATAAAAATAATTTAAAATGTCCTCTACGATTTGGGAATATCTATTAAAAATAAAAAGTGTGCATATCACATGACCCAGAAATTCTCTTCCTTCATTTCTACTGTAGAGGAAACTCCTATTCAAATCACTTCTTGTATAAAAAGGTGTACATTGCAGCATTTTGTGTCAAAATGAAAAACTACTGGATCAACCCAAATATTTATGCATAGATGAATGACTGTCAAAACAAGGCTGAATCTATCACACAGAAATATATGGAAAGTTAGAAAGAGTAAGGTTGATTTATGTAACATATATACAGCAAAGGCTAGGAGAAAGCTGAGGAAAAGGAGTCACATACTATACATACAATATATCATTCACATAAAAAAAAATCCACATACAAAACCACCATGTTTTGTATAGTTACAGAGATATGCAAATTTGTGTTAGTTTGTAGACACACATTTTATATAAGCACATGCATTATAAATGCATATATAAATGCATTGATTAAGGGCTTTTTAACTGAAAACCATGGCTGCCTCTGAGGAGTTCAGGGACTAGAGGAAGTGGTGATAAGAGATATAGGACTTACCTTTTAAAACCTTTTACAAGGAGTTTGTATTCTGTGAATGACTTCTGCAATTAAAGGTTAATTGAAATGATGAAAATGTTCTTTCAGAGTAAATCAGTACCACTTATTTACAATCAAATTGGGCAACATGAAACAAGACACTAAAATGTTCCTACCCTATGACCCAGTAATTTTCCTTTTGGGACTCCATCCAAAGGAAATAATCCCAGAGAGTTGCAAAGATTTTGATAGAGAGATGTTCAATGCATTATTATTTACATACTATTATTTGCATACTATTATTTACATAGTTAAAAAAGAAAGGAATTATCTGAAGTGTGCAATAATGGGTAAAAGCTTAAATGGTAAGTTTATATAACGGAATACTGAGTAGCCATCAAAATTTACTGAAGAGGAATTTTATTGATTTATAAAAATGTGACCAAAGTAATATTAATACAAAAAGTGAAGGTAGAATGATCTCAGATACGACATAAGCACAGATACACACAGGTAAGACTCATGGGAGTGGGGTAAGGGACCCAGGAGAGCAATTTGACTTGGCCTCATGTTCACGGAAGGTCTCAAATTTAGATTTTTGACAGGATCTCTAAATACAGTTCTATAAATAAACACAGGGATACTCTCATAGTCACACAGTCACAGATATACTCTTGCTAATATCATGTGACTCTGATTGTTGCATGTAAATATTTAAAATACAGCACAGTGTTTTTCCATCCTGCCTTAGCATTTGCTGCACAAATAGAGGAAGCCCAGACTATTCTCACTGGCTGAAGGGACCTGTCCTGCCACAGGCACAAAAGATCAGAAGGAGATACCCCCAAATGGGAGTGTGGAAGCTCTTGGCAGTGGGATTTAGATTATTTTTTAATGGAGCATTTTCTGTTTTTCCCAAATTTTTTACAATGAGCATGGTAAATTAGGAGTTTGGGATTAACATATACATGTTAATATGTATATGTTGTATATACCATGTATAAAATAGATAAACAAGGACCTACTGTACAGCCCAGGGAACTATACTCAACACCTTGTCATAACCTATAATGAAAAACATATATATGTATAACTGAACCATCTTGCTGTATATTTTGAAACTAACACAGCATTGTAAATTAACTAACTTCAATAATAATGATAATAATAATAATAATAAGATAGCTCTTAGAGTTAAAATTTTAAACACAAAAACACGAAAAAACAGAAGAGGAAGTGTTCTCCTTTAAAACACAAAAGCAGTGCCTGGCTCGAGAATGGGCCACTTCAGGATGTCCCGGGGCGGAGTCCTCCGGCAGGCTGGCACCAGGGCTGGACAGAAAGAATGCGGCTGGACCCTCCTCCAGTGTGTCACGGGAAGGCCAGCGCGACTCGAGCCCCGCC
Organism: Giraffa tippelskirchi; assembly: GCF_054371585.1. Lineage (NCBI taxonomy): Eukaryota > Metazoa > Chordata > Mammalia > Artiodactyla > Giraffidae > Giraffa > Giraffa tippelskirchi. The sequence continues at coordinate 112,474,119 of NC_137282.1, forward strand.
CCGCCCTCCCCACCTCTTCTGGGTGAGGCCAGAGCAGTTCCACAGGCCAGAGGGAAGAGAAGATTCGGGTTCAAAGCCAGACCCGGAGAGGGTGGGGCGATTATCCTGATAACACAGGGGAACCTGCATCCCCGGTTCTAAATCAGAGTGCGCAAGAGCAGGGAGGAGCAAATTTGCAGGAACATATGGGACACTCAGGTCGGGCTGAAAAATAAATCCCTTTATCAGGGGACTTCAGAACGGAGGATTCATTTGCGTGGCAGACAAGCTGCACACGAGGAAGACAAGAATTACTAGATCACCGTGGAATCTCTTATTAATAGATTCGGGCCCTAACTCTTGACAGGTTACGGTTCGGGGCAGGGGTGTGAGTGTGTGTGTGTGTGTATGGTTCAGGGGCAGGGTGTGTGTGTGTGTGTGTGTACACTGCTTCCCACTGTGTGTGTGTGTGTGTGTGTGAAAAGGGTGGGGGGTGTGTGAACAGGACGGGGTATGTGTGTGTGTGAGTACACTGCTTCCCACTGTGTGTGTGTCTGTGTGTGTGAACACTCCTTCCCACCACCCTCCATCCCCATGCCCTAGGCCTTTTTCCCCCCACTAACAAAGCAGGTATAACTGGTTCCATCAGCAGAGCAAACACAGGCGTCCAGTTAGTTCTTCCCCTGGCGAGGAAAGGGCTCCTGCATCCTCATCAGAGGAACACGTGCACGCATAGGTCAGGGAGCACGTGGAGTGTCTGGTGATGAACAGCTGGGACCTGGAGCCAGCACCCTCATTAGAGGAAGCTGCTACTATTTCCAGCCTGCCTCTATTCACTGAAAGCAGGTCATTACAAACACGGGGTGTTTTTTGCATATTAACCAAATTAAAAGAATAATACGTTCTCTGCTTTCATGTGCTGTACTGATAAATCCCAATTTATGAATGAAACATGCTGATTAGTTAGTTAAAAAATAATTAGACCGAGAATGTGTTTCAGAGTAGGGGACTTAATGAATACATACACAAATATGGTTTCCTGGGTCCTCCGCACATTAGTCTTTTAAAGAAAAATACTCATAAGATATGTGCATGAGAGACTAGTGTTGAAGTAGCCTGATTTTATTTCTTTCTCACCATGTAGGGTAAAATTTGGATGTTATTTGGTGCCTGTCAGTCTGAGTCACTTTGGAAATGAGTCCAGGTGATGGCTGTTAATCCTGGATTGAATTTTGATGTTGAGATTGTCAAGAGAAAGAGTATCAGCCCAGAAGTACCTTCTTGTCCTGGAGACAATCTTCCAGTTCTATTAAGGAGACTTCATTTCTGAGGTCCAAAGGCTAATAACAAAAAGACTGGCAGTGGAGAACCAGGGGTAGCATCCAGGTGGGATTCATTAGGTTTTCATTGTATTCCCAAGCTGGGAAAACCAATACCGGGTTTCAGACAAAATCTAAGTGTCTTGGTCACTTGGAATCAGAAGATTCCAGATACACCAAGACAGGTAAGGATGATCATCAAGCCAAGGACCTTTAACTCAATACCAGCTGACCATTCCTAACCCTGGAGGCTGTACACAGCACAACTGCACCTCAACAATACATGACAGTTTGTACTGCAATGTATATTGTAAAAACCACCTAGCAAACACCTTCACTTGTGTGTGGTATGGCAAGATGGCTTAGCTTCCATTTTGGGGCCAAATCATGATTTCTTTGATTGAGCCCCAAATGGAGTATAGGTTTTCATTTAGGAGCTTATTGTGTGGAAATCACACTGAACTGCTTTGGCCATGAGAGGCCTGTAGGAACAGAGATGAGTCAGGCTTCTACCCTATAGATACTCCGGGGAGCAGGCCATGGAAAACTAAAATGTTGTTGTGTTGTTGTTGTTTTTTTAACATGTATAGTACAAGTCACATAAGTGAAACAGTCCTACTGCAGGGTATGGGCTAAGAGAATGGGATTTGGTGTCAGATAGGCCCGGCTGTCCAGACTGTCATCATATTTCTCTGCTTCCACATGTGTATCTGAACTTCGGAATAACAATAACTAACACTGATGTAATACTTACTGTGTGTCAGGGGATGTTTTAGGTGTTTCATATGTATCTTCGCTCCTCTAATCTTGGCAATTCATCTCCTGACAGGCAAGACAGAACACATAGACGACAGAAATGGCAGTTCCATTCTTGTCTTGGGCTTCGCTGGTGGCTCAGACGGTAGAGAAGCTGCCTGCAATGCAGGAGACCTGGGTTCAGTCCCTGGGTTGGGAAGATCCCCTGGAGAAGGGAATGGCAACCCACTCCAGTATTTGTATTGTCTTATTGATGCTCTTCAGTATCATCCTCTATGACTCCCCATCCCACTGCCTCCACTTCATTCATTCAACAAATATCTCCTGACCACTCTGGACCTCTAAGGGACCAGAGATAAAGAGATCTCAATAGTTCTCCTCAATCTCTCTCCATCCCCACTCTTGTATGTTAGTCTCATGACCAAGCCCTCACAACTCGGTCAATACCAGTTGTAAAATACCATGAAAATCCTCCCCCCACCCCCTACCCCATCCCTCCTTCCCTTACCCTACTCTGAGCTCCCACAGAACTCTGCATACATCTCCATCTTTACTTCATCATCCTACATTTCCATCATCAGTTTTTCCTCTCCTATCTCCCCTACATCACTGTGAGCCCCTGCAGGGCAAGTTTGAAAGTCATGCATCTCTAAAACTAGCCCAGGGCTGGCCACTAGAAAAGATCAGTAATGGAGAGAGAGGGAGAGGAGAGAGGAAGATGGGTAGAAGATCAGAAACTTGGGGAGAAAGGGAGCTGCCGTGGTGGGTATTTTGGGCCCATGTGCTGATCACCATGAGGAAGTGGCCACAGGCTATAAAGCTGTCTTTATAGACACCTCCCCCAGCCATCTGCCCCAAAACTCTGGCACAAGAAATCTCTGCCTTTCCTATAAAAATGTCAGCTCACATGCAAATTGTATATGTGTTCTGTGTTCTCTGAGTTTTGCATTTGGAAAGGAGAAGAAAAGTCTCTTGCTCTTGCCTGTGTCTGTTCCATTGTCCGGCCCTTTGAGGCGCTGCTCCGTGAGTATCTGTGCCAGTGTGTGTGGCTGAGAATGGACGCTTTATGTGCAAAGGAAGCAAGGCTTTTCTTTGGCTGCTTCTCTGAACCCAGCTGCCAGTCACAGAGCTGGCTGCCTCGAGCTGCTTCAAGGAAGTCTCCCGTCTGTGCTTTAGCTCTGTATTGAGAAGGCTGCTGCCTTTCCAGGCAGGCCTTTAGGACATCCCTTGAGTCAGGAGTGTCCCTGGGCCATGGAAGGTCCGCAGCCCAAGTGCCTGGCAGCATAAGGCAAGGCACAGAGCACTCACAAGCCTTCTTCCCCGGGAAGCTGTGTGCTGCAATGAAGAGGAGTCAGGCAGCACCTGTGGGCCTGACCTGTGCTCACGGAAGCTCCAGGGGCAGCAGAGAAGGGCAAGGAGGGACATAGCCCATGGCAGGTCAGAGATAAGAAAAATGGGGGCAGGGTCTTGGGGCCTGGGGAGTTGTTACATTCAGAACAGCAGTAGGAATGTCAGCCTGGGGACTTTGTGAAAGAGATCCTGTCCTGAAGGAAGTCCTTGAAGGCCGAGACCAAGATAGGTACTGGCCAAGTGGAAAGCTTGGACTTGTCATCATAGATGGTCCAGCAGAAGCCTTTCCAGAAAACCTGGGTGCGAAACTGTCAACCTCAAACCTCTGTCAGACTCAGAGAGGGGAACACCAGTCTCCGACAGCACCAAACCATTGAGAACTTTCCTATCCCCTTCACTTTCCTTCTCTGTCCCCATGTGATCCTTGGAGGGACCAGAAATCAGGTTAGTCAGCCAGGGGAGGAGCAGATAGACCTAACCCAGAGGATCCTGCTGGCAGTAGGCCCTGGTGGAAAAAGGAGAGAAGTAATGAATTAAGGCAGTTTCCCTGACTTGAAGTGACCACAGGAGCTTTTTGTTACCTAACAGTGATTAGAAAACTTATAAGACTGCTCATAATCTGATTCTAGAGTGAGGAACAGATTGCAGGCGGTGAATATGTTTAAAGGGAAACTGGATACAAAAATCAAGTTACTTTTATAAGAATCCTTTTCAATGTATTGGATACATTGTTTTTACCTAGCTAGTACTAACCATGGGCTAAGGACTGTGCAAAACGCTTTATATTTTCAAACTAAACCACAATGAAGTAGGTGCGATTATGATGTCCATTTTGCAGGGGAAGAAACAGGTTCAGGAAAGTTAGATAATTTGACACAGGTTGCAGGATGGATGGCGAGGAGCCAGGATTGGGAGCTAGGCAGTCAGTCTCTAGAGTGCCATCACACCTTCCCACCTCCGTCTCAGGAGGCAGATCAGACAAAGGCTAAAGTTGTCCAAGTATCTGCAGCTAATAATACTTCAAGAGTTCACAGGAATTTTCACCAATCCCTTTGGGGAAGGACTTCAAGGGGATGTGCTGTTTGGGTTAGAATGACTTGGTTTGAAATATCAAGACCCACTCAAGCTAGCTTAAGGAGAAAGAGGGGAGGGAAACACTATCATAAGGATGCAGGGATGTATTCTGGAAGCCTGTGCGGCCGCTCTCTGCCTCCATCCCTGCTTTCTGCTTCTTGCTCCTCCTCCTTTTCACACTGCACAGTCCTCACTCCTTTTGCAGATCATGGCTGCCTGATTCCAAGTGCAGAGAAAGATTCAATTCAATATATACTAAGTATCTGTGCCTGGCATAATCTTAGGCACTTGGGATTTAGCAATGCACAAAATAGAGGGAAACAAAATAAACGCTGCCCTTGTGTATGTCAGAGGGTGTCCCTCCTAGTCAGATTCTGATCGATCTATCTCAGTCAGCTGAACTCTCCCCCTAGACCAACCGCACAGCATCGGACACAACTGAAGCGACTTAGCAGCAGCAGTAGCAGCAGCAGACCAACCAAACATGCCCAGGAGCGGGGTCATGGAGTACTACCTCAATGGCTGGAAGCCCAGCCAGAAAGCTGAGTTAGCTATGGAATCCAGAGCTTCCGGTTCCTGAAGCCAACCGAGCCAGAAGATGTCAACCTACTTTGGAGCTGGTTCCAGCAAAACTCCGGCCCTCCATAGTGGCAGCTGCCCGCTGCTGGGTCCTGTTGGCTTTCCTTTTCAGGAGGGCCCTTCGCGTATCAGCCTTGTCCCAGGTCTCTTTCATGCTGGGATTGACACACACTGTCCCTCTTTTGTGTTGGACGAAGCCAGATCTTATTTTCCTATTGCTTTTTGTCCATCTGTCCTCTGTGAGTGAAGGCTTTTAAGGGGGATACAGGGTCATCTCCCCCTTTCCTGGTGCAGGCAGCCAGTGCAGGCAGGCAGAGTGGGGTGATGACAGCACCCACAGAGGACAGACTGTATACTGGGGCTCTTGTGCCCTCAGATGGTCCCCTCTGAGGTGGTGACGCTGCTCTGTACAGCTCGGCCCGGCTGCGGGCTCCCCGCTGAACCAGGCCTTGTCAAAGTGTCTTCATCCTTCATCGTCCTGCAGGCAGGGATGGTGATTAGCTTGGCAGTTAGGGTCTTCCCCGCTTCCTGTCTGATGGCCATCGTGCTCAGCTTGGATAATGCCAGCTGCTGCTCTGCAATTGGCTGGGTTCTGGGCCTCCTGCCTTCCTATCATTTCTACAGCCTTTCTTTTCCTTTTTTTTTTAATGTGAGCTTATGCACATTCAGTAATGGAATAGATTACATCAGATGCTGTGTTTGCCAGCCTCAGTGCTAAGCTACGCACCTCACTGCTGCAGCAGAGGCTGATGCCAACCTTGTTTATGTTAAGATAGAGTCTGCAGGACAGAATCCCCCCAGACAGGTTTCTGGAGGATCCCTGAGTTTTGTCAGTTGAGAAGCATGGTACTGTCATTTCTTGGTTAAGAACATGAATGTCTGAGTTAAGGGAGACCATGATTCCATCCTGCCAGAGCTGCTTAATATGCATGACCCTACATGTGTAATTTAACCCTCGGTGCCCCAGTTTCCTCACTTAAAATGAGGTTAATAATGGTTTCCTGGTTACATCATTGGAAGTTGAAATCAGGATAACGTAGGTAAGGTCCTTAGCATAATTCCTGGCAAGCATGGTAGGGCAGCCATTGTTAATATATTCATTACATCCCTCCTAGAACTCTGTCCCCAAGGATAATCCCCATAGCCTTATAAATAGTGTGCTATCACCAGGCTTTGGAGTCGGACAGATCTGCAGAGCTCTGACAATCACATATACCTCTAGGGTGGTTGTGAGGATTGAATAATTGTAATAAGCCTATGTAAGTTCTTCTACACACTAACTCACTGAATCCTCACAACAAATCTAAGGTTGGGACTCTTATTGTATACACTTTACACATGAGGAGACAGGCTTTAACAGTGGCCTTAAGTAACTGGCTCAAGGTCACAAGTTGGTAAGTGAGGCAGGGAGTGGATAGAGTAAGCATGTCTAGTCACTGTCAATCCCACTCTACCACAGGAGTTCAAAAAAATGTGAACTTTATTTCTACATGTTGCAGATGTAAAATGACAAGGCGACAGAGCAGAATGGATGTTTGAGACAGTATCTGCGTGAATCTGCGAATCGTTAGGGAATAAAGTCAAGCCAGTGATACGACCAAATCAGGTTAAGAATGCCTACTGTTTACCAGGTGTTCTCCTGAGGGCTTGGCATGTATAATGGCAAATTAATTCTGAGAACCTCCATGCGTGGTAGATGAATAGGCCCCAGTGGTTCATGCGAATTCTGTCCACACATTCATTTGAGGTTCCTAATCTCAGATGAGGCTTGAAAACCACTTTTCCTTAGAGCTGGGAAGAAAAGAGACTATGGCTGGTCCAAACCAAAGAGCAAACAGGATGTGCAAAGATTTTGAAGGGCAGCTTCATCGTGGCCAAATTTCCAACCTTATTTTCCACTGGGCCAGAAAAATATATGCGCAGAGCAAAATGATCTCCAGGCTGAGAACCTGGAGGTGTCAGTCAGGGGCTGGCAGGAAGCAGATGGCATGCTCAAATTAGGCAATTCGCGGAGAGTTTAATAAAGGAGCCATTTACAAAGGTGTGGGGGAACCACAAAGATAGTGCAGTTCCCCGGGGCTGGGAATAGCTGAGTGCTGTCACCTTCCCTAGGCCTGAAGGGAGAGGGGACAAAGTGGTGACCTGAACCCTGAGACAGAGTACTGTGTGCAGAGTCCCACCTGGCAGGAGCTGTGGCCTTGGCTAGAGGGACTCACCCAACCCACACAGCCCAGCAAGGCGGAAACAGGGGAATAAATATCCCCAACCTCAATTTCCTCCTGCCTCCCCATCCCCTCTTCAGGCTCCCCATTTCTGGAGCCTAACCAGAGGATAAGGTGCTTCATTGATTCAGATCCACCAGGTCAGCCACCTGGAGCAGGCATAGAGCAGGGTGAAAGAGCATGGAGTGTGGGCTGGATGGGCAGAGGGAAGATTTCAGGAACACTAGTTCTCAACTGGATCCACATAGAGGCTGTTGCCCCTCACCACCGGGACTGAAGATTGAAAGGCATAGAATAGTTTAGGACCTTAATGGTCTGTTCCTGGGATTGTGGAGGTGGATGGCTGGTACATCACTAGACTCCCGCTGGCCAAACTGGGAGCCTGACCTCACCTTCTGTCCCTCCGCACTTAACCAATTCGAACTGAATCAACTATTGAACCTCATTTTTTTTTTTTCTCTACAGCTATGAGATCTTAAAAGCTAGAAGTAGCCCAAAGAGGACTTCACAAGCGTAGGAGTGTCTCTGACTACAAACCCATTTGTGTCCTTCAAACCTGGCATAAATTTCACTTCTGTGATGTCTCTCCTGATGTTTTGTATGCGTGTGTCCCACTGTTTAAAATATAGACCCCACGATAGCATGTTTTATTCATCTCCATATGCCTGGTACCTGACATGAAACTGACATAGAGTTGAATCTCAAAAATATTCGTTAAATCTGTAGGTCCTCCTTCTAGTCCTCAGTGCGTTCCAATTTAACTGGCATTTATTAAATCTCTACCACTTTCTAAGCTCAGTGTTAGGTCATTTTCATATCAATTCTCTAATTTAATATTCTCTACAGCCCCCATTATTATCTCCATTTTTACAAATGAGGAAACTGAGGCTTAGGGAGATGGATTTGCACAGACTTCCACTTCCCTGGCCTATGCTCTTTCCTTTCCTGCTCAGGAGATATCCTTTCATTGGTCATTGAACAGTAACTTCATGCATATGCATGAGCTGACTGCTTGAATGAGCTCAGTGGAGCTTGTGTGTGTGTGTGTGTCTGTGTCTGTGTGTGCGCTTTGTTAAACTCTGAACATTACTGATGCTGCTGGCCTGTTCATGGTGCTCATCCCAGTTTGATGGCTGCTGCCGACTACAGCACTTGTGGGTATCCTCCTGTTTAGACTCCCAAAACCCATCCTGCAGTATGATCAGGAGATCAGGTCAGACAGATGCTGGATTCTGCCCTTGAACTTGGCTCTAAACTGGGTACAGGAGCCTGGCTGTCGCGTAACTGGCTTGCTCCCATTGATTCAAAGTGCACCTATTGCTGACAGTTTCCTCTGTCGAATACTGGAAACATGAAATTGTCAAGTGTCCACCCTTTAGTTGTCCTGCAATGGAGCTGCCAAAATTCTAATCAGCCAATAATATCCACCTGTCTCAGCACACCCCCACTCATCAAAAACAGAACAAAAGGCAGTCCTTGTTACGCATATTTCACATGTGCTGAACTTGCCCATAGCTCTCGCAATCCTCATAGCAGCCCTGTAGGTAGAGCTGTCGTTGTTAACTGTGCTTTATAGGTGATACGCCAGAGGCTTCCGGGTGCTGGGCTGTTTGTCCAACATCACACAGCTAAGAGGTGGCAGAGTGGGGACTCGGAGCAGATCTGGGCTTCTGGCTCTTGCCCATAGATGACACTAGCCCAAGGGAGCTTTCTGCTGCTTCTAAACCTGCTGGCCCCAATCACAGGGAGGATCACCTCGATTCCTGCTCATTACCTTCTGCCCTATTTTACAGAGGATTCAGGGCAGATTTGAATCTGGCCTAGAAAAACATCTTCCTGACCCCTCAGAGAGGGAGAGAGACACACACAGAGAGAGAGAGAGGAATGTATTTCTAGGCTGTTCTGTAGAAACTGAGGCATTTCCACGAGAATGCCTGCTAGTCCTCAGGACACTTTAAGTGCCTCTTCCTCGGGCCCTTGTCACACTCCGCCTTGTTGATTTCGGCCCTATCTTCCCTTCAGGCAGGGAGCTTTTCAAGGACAGTGTCTGTGTCTGACCCTTGTGTCTCCTCTCACCCCCAGCCTCAGTGTCCATCAGCATGCACTGAGAACTGGTTGCACACCTTGTTCCATATCAGACACTTTCACAGTTACAACCAGCTTTCCTGTTTGCAGCAACCCATGTGGAATCAACTGTACAATTAACCCATCTTACAGATGAAGCTACTGAGGGTGGGAGCGGGGTGGCAGGGAGGGGGAGAATTTGCACAAGGCCACAGAGCAGGAAAGAACTTGCCCAGGGTCACGGGCAGAGCTGGGAGTTGAGCACTGGCAGTGTACCCCACTGTGAGTAATCTTTGCTCAACACTGAAGCTGCTGCCAAGAAAATGCTTCATAAATGTCTTCGGTTGAATGAGGAAGAAGGCAAAGGAGGAGAAGAAGCATGTGTATTGAAAATAGTTGAAGAGAGCAAAATAAAGAGAAACAACAAACTATGTCAAAGCAGTTAATTGATGGAAGGTTAGAGAAATGGGTCTGGGGTCTAACTTCCTTTCTTCTAAGGCCAGGAAAAGACAGGCACACCCCAAAGTCAGAAAAACAAAAACAAGGAAGCAGCTGGAATTTGAGCTTCTGAGTGGATCTTTCCCTGGGCTTTCTGTGGGGATGGACATGCTCAGAGAGTCCACCCCACAGCGTCAGAATGCATATCCTAGCTCTGTGTCCAAGCAATAAGATTCTTTTCAATGAACTTGACCAATTTATAGATGCCATAGGCATCTACCTATAGAAGTTAGAACTTTCTGCCCTTGGAGTTAAATAACCAAGTCTCAAATTCTAGGTCTGTTCTTTCCTAGCTGCCCAGTCTTTGATAAAACCTCTTATGTCTCTTAACCTCAGTTTTCTCATCTATAAAATAGGCATGGCAAGATTCTTCATTTCACAGCGGGCTAGTAAATCAAATTAAGTAGTGACTATGAGGCCCTAACAGGAGCCTAGTTAAATATTTCCCACATTGTTCTATCTAATAAATTCATTTTAAATGAGGAGAGACAAAATACTCCTCACTGCTGTGAGTTCCAGCTCCCCAGCTGGGTTAGTACATGGAGACAATTGATAGCGGTGGGGCTTGCAGGGACTCTGGAGCCAGACTGTTGGGATTCAAACCAGGCTTCGCCATTTGCAAGCCAAGTGACTTGGAACAACTTACTTCACCACCCTTTGCCTCAATTTTTTCACCTGTAGAGTGGGAATAATTATAGGACTTCCTTCTTAGAGTTCTTAACAAATATATGGCCCTTGGAACCCTGCCTAGTGCACAGCAAGTGTTCAGAAGCTGTTAGTTATTACAGTATTGTCAGTATTATTATTCTGTGCTGAGGGTTTCCGTGTGGCTGTTTCACTGCCCCTTCCCCCTCTACCCCCCATCTTCCGATTGCAGAGCTGGAGAACCCAGATCTGCGGGGCAGAGAGGCACTACTTAAGCGAGGAGAGAGCTTCGTCATCTTTCACTGATGTCAGGAGGACTCCTTATCAATAATTGAACAGTTTTTCCAGGAACCCAATCTAGAGAGTGCAGTGCCCTGGCTGCTGCAGAGCCTGGCTGGCCGGGGCTCCCGGAAGGCTCTGGGCACCGTGAGGATTGTTATCTGCCTGCTCTGTGGGCGGCCGGGTCTGGTTGCTACTGGAAGGGCTCCCAGGGCAGGGTGGGACTCAAAACTCAAGCCTCCCAGCAGGGCCCTTGATCTTCCCCTGGCCCTGCCCTCACGGTCCCACCCTGACAGCCCCAAAATAGAAGGTCTATTCCGCACCCGGTATGCTTGAGCCCAGAGCCTGGAAGTCATTCTAAACACCTCCTGCTCCCTCACTGCTCACTTTCAGATCATCCCTAAGCCCTGATAATTTTTGTAAGTGTGACCCAAATCTGCCTCCTTCTTCCAGTCTCGTTACCACCACCCTCGTCCAGATGTGCTGGGGCCCCCACAGTAGCATCTCTCTGCCTTCTCTGACCCTCGCCTGCAACCCCACCCCCATCCCAGCACACATGTGCGTGCACACACACGCACACACGCACACAGCAGCAGCAGCAGCAGAAGCAGCAGCTAAGAGTAATCTTTCTAAAATGCAAATCTGCTCATGTCACCTCCAAAACCTTCAGTGTCTCTGTGCTGCTCACAGGACAATATCCAGCCCCTCCATGTGGCCTCAAGCCCACCTTTCACCCCAAGCCCTTCTTGTCTTCACTCATGACCTTCTGGACACGCCACTTTCTATCAGTCCCTGTCACAGAGCCTTCCCACCTTCAGGCCCTCCCCCATCCTGTTCTCTCTTCCATATCTGCCTCCTACTTATCATGCAGTTCTCAGATAATGTCACCTCCTCAGAGAAGCCCTCCCTGACCTCCTGTCTAAAGCAATGACCCCACACCCTCCTCCCTCTTCTCTCCACAGCCCCTGCATAATTCCACCATGAGACTCATCCCAACCACAGTGATTGTCAGTTTATCAGCTTCTTCATTTACAGTCCCCCTCCCCTGCTAGAAGGTGAGCCCAAGAAACACATACCCTCTCTGTCTTGCTCACAGCTGCATTCTCAGGCCCTCCAATAGACACTGATGTTTGAAAAGTGGGCAGCAAATATTTCTTACATGAATGCACGGAAGCTAGGATGTCATGTAGTGTTATGGGGTGAGTGCTGGACCCAAGACTAGAGCCCTGGGTTTGAGGCTCAACTCCCTGTGTGCAGTTAAGCCCTGCATTGAACCCTCTGAAGCTGCAGTGGAGTCAGGAGACCTGGGGTCTGGCCTGGGCTCTGCCACTGGCTGGCTTGGTGAAATCGGACTGCTCACCTTATCTCTTTGAGCCTCCTTTTCCTCATCTGTCCAAGGGGTTGGCACTGTCCACCTCATAGGGGACTTGTCAAGATTCCTTGAAATGGTGGATGTGGAATCTGGGCAGGTGGACAGAGACTGACACATTCTAGGGGTGACGGGAGGGGAGTCTAGGGCCTGTCAAATCAAATCCTGTGGGCAGTCTGCACGGAGGGACAGACAGATCCCATCTTCACTCCACAGAAGCCACAGCCAGAGGGGTGAAAAAGCAACCAACCATCCCAAAGCCTGGTAGATGGCGCCCACTTCAAAAGAGCCAAGACGAAGCATTCACACTCTCCGGACTTCACCAAATCTCCCTTTGGGAATGAGCTGCTAAGGAGCTCAGAGAGACCTTGGTCCCTCAGTCACAGACTTTTCTCCTACAGCGTAAGTGTCCATTGTGCAAACTGGCTATAATCAGATGGATAATTTAGAGTATACAGTTGGCCTTGTAGGGCCCCCTGAGGGAACCACAAGGGTGATAGGTGAACGGCTTTGAAGTTGTAACCTTTGCCTTGAGAGACTTCATCATAACACTGGCTGAGATAGATGATAAAGAGGATAAAAAAATACCTTGGATGCTTTGCCCCAATGTCAGAGCTGAAGGCCGGCTGTCAGAGGAGTAGCATGTGACCCAGCGTCGCGGGAGGTACTGACATTTAGAGTTTATGGCTGTGAACTCCCAGCTACAGAAACACTTTTATTGCTGGGACTCCAGGAGGAAAAATTATTTTTGTTATTGTGACTCTAAAGCTCTCTAGTCCAAACCCCCTTATTTTTTTCTGCTATTGAAACAATTTATTTTATAACTATGACCCTGCACTCAGGATTTCACTGGCATTATAGCCAGAAATGGGCCACCATTGCTTACTGATCTGTGTTCACTTGCTTGCCAGGGTGTTCTTTTTTTTTCACCTTTGGAAAAACATTAATGAGGGTAAGGCACTTAACTCGGGAGCTGGTATATAGTAAGCGCTCTGTAAACACTGGTTGCTCTCATTCCTACTCCTGTTTTATTAACAAAGTGTATATTAACACACTTCGTAGTCAGCAGTCTCAGATCCTTTGGTGGGGAATGAGACGAATGGTAAAGAAATCCTAGGGGTTGGGGTAAGTTCCAAGTGTCTGGATGGAGTGAATTTGGTTCCATTTCCTGGTGATCCTATATCCATCAGGTAATGCCTGTCTGTCTCTTAAAGCTGACCTAGATAAGAAGCCCTGAATTGGATGGGAGAAGGAAATTTACATAAAGTAAGAAGCTACCAGGTAGCTCCAAATAACCTTATCACTTTGAGGCCTCATGGCAACATTGGAAGGTAAGCTTTATTTTCCCTGACTTACAGACAGAGAAACCGGGTCTCGGTATGACTCAGTAACTCACCAGGGGAATGGAGATAGAAAATGGCCAGGCTAGATTTGAACCCAGACTTTTATGACTCTTAGAACTGCAGTCCTCTGCTCTCCAGAATCAGCTCTCAGGTCTCAGTCACTGCTTTAGGGGGCTGCAACAACTTTGAGCTTACAAGGTCTATATTTTTTGAAAAAATAACATCCTAAGTTGCAATTTGTTTTTTAGTGTTCATTCTCTATATTGTATGGGCTTCGCAGGTGGTGCAGCAGTAAAGGATCTGCCTGCCAAAGCAAGGGACACAAGAGACGCAGGATCAATCCCTGGGTGGGGAAAATCCCCTGGAGAAGAAAATGGCAACGCACTACAGTATTCTGGGAAATCCAGAATTTCCCGGAAAATCTCATGGACAGAGGAGTCTGGCGGGCTACAGTTCAGTGTTGCAAAGAGTCAGACATGACTGAGTGATTGAGCATGCATGCACACACTCCAGGTTGCAGGCAGCCCTGCTTCAGACCTCTGACTTCTCTTAACTGGTCAGACCTCTCATCTGTAATCCAATCCGCAATGCTAGCAGAATCCAGTCAAAATAAGTTATCAGCTGTCAGAGCAGCTTAAATATTTCATGGTGGCCTGGATCAAGCTGGAGAACAGATCTCTCTGCTCTGGGGACAGGCAAGGAAGCTAATAGGTCAGCACTGGCCCCAGATGTCCTGGAGCTGGGAGAAATGGCTCATCAGATGCGGCAAGCTGACAACGGATGCTTCAGGTTAAGCATCTTTTAAGGACAGCGATGCATGTTTATATGAGATTAAACATTTAAATGCCTAGTGTACATGGACATTGAACCTGTCCTTAAAGAATAAGCTGATTTGGTGTTTATATAAACATTATATAAGTCCTTGCATGATCTTCTAAGAAACACATACACACATGAGACCATGAGGCTGGCTGAGCGTACCAATAGGCAGATGGGTAAATAGAGGCTCACAGAATTTAAATGACGTGTTCTTGGTTACCCTGGAGGTAATGGAGACTTGGGGGCTTCTGATCGCAGTTTTCTGTCTCCATCTAAGAGAACAGGTTATTGAAATAACAGGTTATTGAAAAGATCTTGGAATCTAAAGAGAAAGGAAACCAAGGTTCTCTTCCAATCACTGCCTGTAGCAAGAGCACTTTCCTAGTCAGAGTTACAATTTCCATCTTCTGATGGAATTCTTGGGACCTGTTGCCTATGCAGTCTTTGTCCCTCTGCAGCAGATCAGGTGGGGGCTGCTGGAGAGAGGGCAGGGAGATGCACCGAAGGATGAGAAAGCCATTCCAGTCCTGGGCCTGGAATCTCACCCTAGGGATCACAGACATCATGGGCAGAGAAACCAACTGCAAACCAGGAAGCTGCTTATGTGTTGGTTGTCTGTTTTTTAAGGGTTTGAGTGCAATGACAGAATGCTGATAATTAGGGCGAAATGTCGGTGAGATTAATCAACTGAAGCTTGCCTCCTAGAGTTGGTGGGCTCACACTGCTAGGGAAAGAAGGAACCTGAATCTGAACAGAGGGAGGGGAAGAGTTCTAAAAGGTGGTGGCTAACAAGTGAGAGATGCCTCGGTTTGGAATGCTGGCTCTCCACTTCTCATTCACCCAGAAATTATTTCTTGAGTGCCTGCTACATGCCAGGCACTGGGCTAGGTCCTGGAAAGTGAGGTGATAAATAGCCCTCATCGGACCTGCATTCCAGTTTGGGGGAAAAGATTGTGGTCCCTAAACCAGAGGTTTCATGAATCCCAAGCGTTCTGCAGGAGGCAGGACAGGATGAGATGGAGTGATTGGCAGGAGGTACATCCAGCAAAGTGCTCTTGCCACAGGGAGGTGACAAGGAGTGACTTCAGAGGTGGACTTGAAGGATGGGCTGGAGCCAGCCCTAAGGAGAGGGTCAAGCAAGAGGAAATAATTTGAGACTGTATACACATTTTCAGCTGAAAATAACAGAAAACTTGATTCAGTGTGGCTTAAATAATAAGGAAGTTTCTGACTTCCCTGGCTGGGAGTTCTCAAGTACAAAGGCAAAGAGTGGGGGATACAGCAGTGCTCAACCATGTCTTTAGAATGTGGGATCTTCCCCGTGACTGCTCTGCCAGCCCCAGCATCCCAAGGCTGGATCCCTATTATAGTTGTAGGATGGCTATCATCCTACAGTTCCAGGTGTATTTGGACCTGTGTCTAGGAGAAGGAAGAAAACTTCTCATATGTAATTTTGAAAAGGGAAGACAATTTTCCTGGGACACCTTCCCCACCACAGGGCACTTCTCTTAAACCAGAACTGGCTCACAAGCTGAGTCCCAAACCAAACACAAGTGAAAGAAATGGCACTACCCATGGATAGACTAGAGATCTCTTCAAGAAAATTAGAGATACCAAGGGAATATTTCATGCAAAGATGGGCACAATAAAGGACAGAAATGGTATGGACCTAACAGAAGCAGAAAATATTAAAAAGAGGTGGCAAGAATACACAGAAGAACTGTACAAAAAAGATCTTCATGACCCACATAATCACAATGGTATGATCACTCACCTAAAGCCAGACATCCTGGAATGCGAAGTCAAGTGGGCCTTAGGAAGCCTCACTACTAACAAAGCTAGTGGAGGTAATGGAATTCCAGTTGAGCGATTTCAAACCCTAAAAGTTGATGCTGTGAAAGAGCTGCCTCAATATACCAGCAAATTTGGAAAACTCAGCAGTGGCCACAGGACTGGAAAAGGCCAGTTTTCATTCCAATCCCAAAGAAAGGCAATGCCAAAGAATGCTCAAACTACTGCACAATTGCACTCATCTCACACGCTAGTAAAGTAATGCTCAAAATTCTTCAAGCCAGGCTTCAACAATACGTGTACTGTGAACTTCCAGATGTTCAAGCTGGATTTAGAACAGGCAGAGGAACCAGAAATCAAATTGCCAACATCTGCTGGATCATCGAAAAAGCAAGAGAGTTCAAAAAAAAATCTATTTGTGCTTTATTGACTATACTAAAGCCTTTGACTGTGTAGATCACAATAAACTGTAGAAAATTCTGAAAGAGATGGGAATACCAGACCACCTGACCTGCCTCTTTTGAAATCTGTATGCAAGTCAGGAAGCAACAGTTAGAACTGAACATAGAACAACAGACTGGTTCCAAATAAGGAAAGAAGTATGAAAAAGGCTGTATATTGTCACCCTGCCCTGCTTATTTAACTTACATGCAGAGTACATCAGGAGAAATACTGGGCTGGATGAAGCACAAGCTGGAATCAAGATTGCTGGGCAAAATATCAATAACCTCATATATGCAGATGACACCACCCTTGTGGCAGAAAGTGAAGAAGAACTAAAGAGCCTCTTGATGAAGGTGAAAGAGGAGAGTGAGAAAGTTGGCTTAAAACTCAACACTCAGAAAACTAAGATCATGGCATCCGGTCCCATCACTTCATGGCAAATAGATGGGGAAACAGTGGAAACAGAACAGACTTTATTTGGGGGGGGGGCTCCAAAATCACTGCAGATGGTGACCGTAGCCATGAAATTAAAAGACGTTTACTCCTGGGAAGAAAAATTATGACCAACCTAGACAGCATATTAAAAAGCAGAGACATTACTTTGCCAACAAAGTTCTGTCTAGTCAAGACTATGGTTTTTCCAGTAGTCATGTATGGATGTGAGAAGTGAACCATAAAGAAAGCTGAGGGCCAAAGAATTGATGCTTTTGAACTGTGGTGTTGGAGGAGACTCTTGAGAGTCCTTTGGACTGCAAGGAGATCCAACCAGTCCATCCTGAAGGAAATCAGTTCTGAATATTCATTGGAAGGACTGATGCTGAAGCTGAAACTCCAATACTTTGGCCACCTGATGTGAAGAAATGACTCATTTGAAAAGACCCTGATGCTGGGAAAGACTGAGGGCAGGAGGAGAAGGGGATCACAGAGGATGACATGGTTGGATGGCATCACCAACTCAATGGACATGAGTTTGAGTAAACTCCAGGAGTTGGTGATGGACAAGGAGGCCTAGCGTGCTGCAGTCCATGGGGTTGTAAAGACTCAGACATGACCGAGCAACTGAACTGAACTGAATTATTAGATTGGGTATCTAAATGGAATGGGATATAGGATAACCCTCAGTCCATCCCCACAAGAGGACACATCTATCCAAATCAGAATTCTGTTGGAGGGGGTGAGGAGTATTAAGAAGACAACCAAGAGTACACAATACAAACTGGCACGAGCTGGGGTTGAGAGGTGGGAAAAGAAGGCAAATGGCACAAGGTGTCCTAGAAAGAGGGGAGGTCAGGGAGATGGACAGGAGACCCCTGATTCACTTGTGAGCCAGGCTATTACTCATCCATGAGAAATGAAAGTGATAATCATATATTTCATAAATAAAGGCACCAGCAATTATAAAGCACGCCATTATTTCATGAACCACTAAGAAAAGAATCACCACTATCACAATATGACATGCTGTTAATCGTAAATTATGCTCTGATTTCTCAGGTGTTAAAATGTGAAATAGAAACATGTGTATATTCAAGTCACTGAAATATGGTGGTAGCAACCTCTGGGGCAGAGGCAGAACTGGAATTTAAATCCAGGTCCCCTGTTTCTCTTGCTATGTGGAGGTTTGATATCTGTTTTTCTCCCCACTGTGGTGGTATAGTTCCTGTGGTGGTGGCTATTAAGGCCAGACCTTAAATCTAGGGCTGACATGTTTGATTCCTGATGGGGTGGGAAACATACATGGCAGAGAGTGAAAACAACCTAAGTCTGATTTTTCTTGGGCCACTCAGCTGTGACAGGACCGTGAACAAGATCCTTGTCCTTTCTGGGCCTGTTTCCTCGTCTGCCTCTCCACCTGCTATGAGGATTCTCTAGGAGCCTCCTAGCCCATTACCCAACACATTTGTGGGTACCCAAGAAAGTTCGCTTCCTGGCTCTCTTGCAACTGGGTAAAGATTCAAATATAATTCCCCAGAGACAGAAAAAGCCTTTGCTCTCAACCCGCCTTCCAAACCCACTGGCCCTAATGTTGCATTTAGAGTCCACAGTACCTGGAAATGGACATCACCATGGCCTCCTCTGGATGGTGGCCGAATATGCTCTGTCCGACCCACCACGTGCCACCAACACACTTGCTATTTCAGTCACAGTCACTAAGTGCTCCCATCTAAACCTCTTGAGGCTACAAGGTACCAAATGTTTTGAATTAATTGGCTTCTATTTTCCTTCCTCGTACATGTGCCTCGGTGCCTTTTTAGGGCAAGATTGACTAGAGGAATCCTTCCTGAATTCTGGCAGCCCTGATTCTACTTGGAGTTAATTATCTCTAATATGCTGTACAATTCCCTCTGTACTTTTTATGACACAGAGTGGAGGCATAATTTATCCAAGTCGATCATTTGAGACCTTTTTCTACAAAAAGACAATTATTATGTGTGTGTCTTATAAAAATATTCATTCTGCCATCATTGTGTATCTGTGATATGTTTATGCAGGACACAGTTCTGTGCCAAGCATCACACTACATCCCTTATAATTCATTACCAGGCTAACTACTCACAAGTCTATCAGGTCAGTAGTCTTACCCCACAATTGGCAGAGAAAAATCTAAGTTCAGGATGAAGAGGGAGGCCCGCCAGGATCTGTGTCCTTCCATGACTTAATTTTCCATAACCTCTAATAACTCGATTTCCTCCCTTTGTCCCCCAGCCCTGGGGCTGCTCCTAGCTTCCCTCTGTGGCTTTCCCATCCCTCGTTGTCCTCTAACCCCTTGCTGTAAATGACCTTTCCTCCAGGGCTCTGGCTGGTCCCACCCGTCCAAGACCACGCAGCTGACAGATGAAGGGTGACTCTGAGACCCCATGTTCTCCCTCTGCCCACCCTCTGCGTTGTTCTGCCCTCCAACCCCGTTATCCTGAGAGCTTATTTTTTGAGGATAAGAAAAAGGGAGACATGTTACATCTTCTAATGTCTCTGTATTTTTGATAGGACATTCAGAAGAAGGCGGCCTTTTTAGAATCTGGTGAAAGGGCATGTGTTTTGCTTCCAAAATTCTATTCAAATTGAGCCAGTTGACATCTATCACCCGGTTCCTTTTGACTCCTGTTCAGAGGTAGAACCAAAGAGGACTCTGAGGAGCTGGGTTGAGTTCCCCAGTTTCCCACAACATAGCACACACGCTGGGGGCTGAGAACAACAGGAATTTGTTCTCGCTCAGATCCAGAGTCCGGAAGACCGGAGTCACAGTGTCAGCAGGGCCGTGTCCCTCTGAGACCCTGGGGGGATCCTTCCTGTTCTCTCCGCAGCTTCTGCTGGTAATCGGCAATCTTTGGTGTTCCCTGGCTTGTAGCTGTGTCACTCAACCGCTACCTTCTCCCACATGTCTGTGTGTCTCCTCTTCTTCTAAGGCATCAGCTTTATGGGATTAGGGACCCCCAACTCCAGATTGACCTTATCTTACCTAATTACATCTTCAACAGCCCTATTTCCAAATACGGTCACTTTCTAAAGTTGGGGCAGGGGAGGGGGTGAGCCTGGCTTCCAACCTATCTTTTTTTTTTTTTTCCAACCTATCTTTTTGAGTGACACCATTTAACTGATAACAGAGCTGTCACGGAAGACGGAGGGTCGCTTCGTGGGAGTCTGACTGCCACTTGGAGGTGGTTTTAGAAAAAAAGATTTAAGAACAGAAAAAGATCAGGAGCCACAATAAACTTTTATTTTTTAATAATTTTATTGATTTATTGGCCGTGCTGGGTCCTTGTTTCTGCACGGGCTTTTTCTCAAGCTGCAGGGAGCAGGGGCTACTCTCTAGCTGCGGTACTGTGGCTTCTCTTGTTGCAGAGCACAGACTCTAGGGCGCTCAAGCTTCAGGGTTGTGGCCCATGGGCTCCATAGCTGCCCAGGACTCCCAGGCTCCCAGGGCTCTCAGGCTCTAGAGCACAGGCTCAATAGCTATGGCACACAGGTTTAGTTGCTCTGTGGCATGTGGGATCTTCTCAGTCCAGGGATTGAACCCGCGTCTCCTGCATTGGCAGGCAGATTCTTTACCACTGAGCCACCAGGGAAGCCCCCATGATAAACTTTTAAGGGCAGCCTTTTTTTTTTTAAAGGACTGTAGGCAGTATTTGCATACTTTGGCTCACATCCATTTTAATTTCCCTTCGGAGAGACAAGGATGGTGGTGGTGGAGACTCTGAGAGGTGGGTGATTGGACAGATCATTTCCACAGAACAAACAGGACCTGCAGATGCAGGCAGTGTGTACATGTGTGGTGGGGTGGGGGGATGATGGGGGGTGATGGTAGCCTTTTTAAAAATCCCCTTTTCTTGTGCTTCAGAGAAACATGTATTGATCTGCACCAGTCTGTGTAATGTGCAAGAGCAGGGGACTGCATGGAGAGAAGGGGCAAGGGAAACCTGCGGCAAGGAGCAAGAGTCTGGAGGAAGAGAGGCTTTGGAGAAGAGTCAGCAAAAATGCTAGGAGCAGTCCCCTTTCCCCCTCTCTCCCTGTCTCCTTCTTTCTTCTCTTCCATCCATATTCCTTCCAGGCCTCCTCACCCCTCCTCAACTGACTTTCAATATATCCCACATCACATCTTTCCCAATGGCTCAGTGGTAAGGAATCTGCCTGCAGTGCAGGAGACACGGGTTTGATCCCTGGGTCAGGAAGATCCCCTGGAGGAGGAAATGGCAACCCACTCCAGTAGTCTTGCCTGGAAAACCCCATGGACAGAGGAACCTGGTGGGCTACAGTCCATAGGGTCGCAAAGAGTCAGACACAACTGAGCACAAGGCACATATCCCACATCATGATCTTGCTTTAAAAAAGGTCAGGCATTAGGCTACCTGAAAGTCCCAGATTAAAGGATCTACCCAGGCAGAAGTAGGGGCTCCTGAAGAGGGTGTGTGGCAAGGAAGCTGTGGGTGTATAGATGCAGTGTCTCCAGCAATGATAGGACACGGCCTGAGATGTCTGCTGTCTGAACAGGCATTTAATGAACAATGCATAAGCTCCCCAAGAGCATTATAAAACAGTTATTCCCTTTTTATAACTTTATTTTCTGTTCAAATAGACTGGAGTTCTTTAAGTGTGAGTATTTTTCATATTTGGTATATTTGATTTTATGCATGTAATGTATACAAATGTAGTATCACATTTACTTGTTTCCTTTAATCAAGTAATTTACATGTAACTGATTCATAGTGGGATTGTTATTGAAGATACTGCCATAAAATAACAATTCTGAGTAATTTTAACCAAAATATTAGAACTGAAATAGAAAGTTGTTAAATCTCTCAAAACTCTTAACTTACTAAGCCATCAGTAAAATAATATGATTGTCATTTCAATGCCATTTTTGAATGACCATCAGAATCCTTGGCTCAGTACATACATATATTCAGATGCTTTCTGCCAGTAGATTAGATTTAGAATTATAAATAGGCTGATGTTCTGACTGCAGTCAGAACCCTGACTGAGAGGAGCCCCTGCCCTGCAGAATTAGAGGACCTGGGAGGAACCTGAGTCAGGTTAAGAGAAAAGGGCCTTGGGAGTCCCACTCTGCGCGCTCTGTTCAAGACTTCTTGTTATAGGAAAAGCGGAATTGATCCTCTTTGTGTTTAACTATGAGTTGTATCGGACTTCCCTGGTGGCTCAGACGGTAAGCGTCTGCCTACAATACTGGAGACCGGGGTTCGAACCTTGGGTCAGGAAGATCTCCTGGAGAAGGCAACGGCAACCCACTCCAGTACTTTTGCCTGGAAAATCCCATGGACGGAGGAGCCTGGTGGGCTCCAGTCCACGGGGTCACAAAGAGTCGGACACAACTGAGTGACTTCACTATCTATCTATCTATGAGTTGTATCAATGACCAACTATGTGCTCAGCAAAAATAATTGTGACCAAGAAGAAACTCTTTCAACATTTGAATTTCCCATGTTTAAAATCTTAATTTTTTTTTAATGATAAACACCGCATGTACATCAGGAAAAAATATTTAGACAAAGAGTAAACAGTAAAGCATAGACTTTTCCACCTACCTCTAATTCCTGGTCCTCCTAGAGGCAACCTCTATTTTGGACTTGCTTCAGTGAACAATCTTTATAAAATAAAATGTCAATGTCCTCTTTGCTGACAGTGTTCTGACTGTTCCAAATGGAAGTGCTTTAAAGTAACACAAGAGGTTTTTAAATTTTCCCCTTTTCCCCCAAAATAAACTTGTTTCTTTGGAGAACTGACTAAGTTTTCTTCTAGTTGGTCAGACCAGCTCAAGGTTAACCAACAAGGCTAGGACATGACCAGTGAAACCTGGAGATACCTTGTGATATGGGTGTTGTTACTCTCACTGGTAGGCATAGTTGTCCCCATTTGACAGATGAGCAAACTGAGATCCAAAAAGACTAAGTGACTTACCTAAGGTCATAGGAGAAATAAGGTCTGACCACAGATTTGGCAGGCTCTCTTCAGTACGTGGAGCTGCCTTCTCACATATTCCAAGAAGACTGTAAATCTATTTCAAGGTCAGTGATTCCCAAATTAATAAATAAGTAAATGATGGAATCAATCGATTAATCAGTTTCCAATCCTACTCTGTGTAGATGATTTAGGAGGTTATGCAGGTAAGGGATGGTGCATTCAAAGATGGCTGCACATTTTTTTGCCCCTTCTCCCATGAAGAGGTGGTGGTGGTTTACTCACTAAGTCGTGTTCAACTCTTTCAACCCAATAGACTGTAGCCTGCTGGGCTCCTCTGTCCATGGGATTCTCCAGGCAGGAATACTGGAGTGGGTTGCCATTTCCTTCTCCAAGGGATCTTCCTGACCCAGGAACCAAACCCCAGTCTCCTGCATTGCAGGCTGATTCTTTACTGACTGAACTACAAGGGAAGCCCTCTCCCATGAAGAGTCTATTTCAAATCTGGATTGACCTGTGACTTGCTTTAACTAAGAGAATTCAGCAAAAGTGATGCCATGAAACTCATGAGACTGGGCTTTAGATTTGCAGCTTCTATGTTCACACCTTGGAAATGCTCCCTGTTGGAGTCCAGCTGTCCACGCCACACGGAGATACCACACAGAGAACAGAATAGTCAGGTTGACGACCCCAACTGAACTCCCAGCTGACAGCCAGGACCAGTGACCACCCACTGCAAGAGGAAGTCATCTCAGCTGAACTGAGCTTCTAGATGGAAGCAGCCTCTGCTGACACCATGTGGGGCAGAAGAACTGCTCAGCAGAGCCCAGTCAACCCTCAGAGTCATGAGAAATCATCGCTGGCTGTGGTTGTTTTAAGCCACTAAGTTTGGGATGGTTTGGTACACAGCAACGGATGGACCGAGATACCTAAGTCATATCCTTTGCCATATGATAGCTTACAAACAAACTTGTGGTGATCTCATGCCACTCTATACCCTTTTTATACATTTATCATCTGTGTAAATAGGCAGGACTTCTGACGGGAGCCACTGAAGGCATTTTTGCTAAGCAATATCAGGATGTCTGAATTTTGCAAAGACCCTTTTGGCTGTGACTTGGAGGACATCTGGGAGAAGGAGAAGACGGGGAGGCAGGGAGGCCAGTTAGGAGACCACTGAGGAGGACGATGATGTCAACTTGGCAGTGGCAGGGAGGAAATAAGCGCATAAGGAAGACACTGAAGATGCAGCTTTACCCATCTTGGTGATGCAGAGGTCGGGGTAAGGAAGATGTCCAAGTTTCTGACTTGATCAACTGGATGGATGGAAGTTCCAATTACAGAGATCAAGAACCCTGGAGACAGAAGGGCGAATATTAGCTTCCTTCTTTCCTTAGTGTGTGATAGCGCTGAGCAGTTGCTGGCTTCAAATCCAGCCTCTAATTTATCCTCCATCCTTAGGAGACATGAAGTCTGGGTGATCATTCCAATAAGCACATCTGATCATGACATACTGCTACTTAAGACCTTTCACGGCATCTCCATTTCTTCAAGGTGAATCCACAGTCCTCGTGACTTGCTCCATACTCTTCCAGCCTCCTCCAAAACCTTTCTCCACAAGTTCCAGGAACATGTAGGTCCCACCATGCACCACACTCTTGTCTGTTTCCAGACCTTTGCTCCCATGGTTCCTTTTACCTGGATCATCCTTCTTCTCTTCTTTGTTCTGCTGAATCTTTTGTCAAGGTCCAGTCATCACCCCCTCCAGCAGCTTTCCCATCTGAGAGTAGGCGTCAATCCTCCAAGATCCGAGAATACTGTTTGCTTCTGGAGCCGGCCTGCTCAGATTCCATTGTAATGGCCTGTTTATGCATCTGGCTCTCCCTCTGGACTGAGAATTTCCGGAGTATTTGCATCCTCAGAGTTGGCAAAGAGCTGGGTGAGGGCTTTTCCCCTGCATTACCTCATTTCTTAACTATACTATAATCGTCAGCATTTTTGTTATTGTTCTTGCTTCTGCTTTTGTAAGGGAATCCTCTTAGGGTAACACTGTCCAAACGAAATCATAAGTGTACTTAAAAGAAAACAAGAAACAAACAAACAGCATTTCAGAACTGAAAAGCTAAAGAAAGAGGCCCAACGTTTGTACACAGCCTCCTGTGGCAGTGGTTTCAGCGAGAGGACAGTGAGTCCCCAAGTAGTGTTCTACAACTCAAACAAGTCCCAGGGGACATATGGAGAGCCTAAGGAGTGTGAAATTGCACAAAATTGGAGAGCTTCAGCAGAAACCAGATTCTGGGAGCTACAGCAGCCTGGCTTATCCCCACCTCTTCGATCCCAGACCTTTGCCCAAACTGCTGGCAGGCTGGGGCTCCCCACCCCCACCATACACCCTGGGGTGATGCCCCCAGCCTCTCTCCTAGGGCCGTGTTGGACGGCAGAGCAGTGCCTGGCGAGAAGTCCTAGGACATCAGTACTGTTGGTCCCACGGGAAAACTCAGATTCTCTCCAAATGCTCCCAGTGTCCCATCCCTGCCCTTCCTCAAGGACACTTGGCTGCAGATTTAGGCGGTTGGAGTGGTGAACAGATGCCATGGGATCCCACCAGCAGCGCTGCAGGCAGCAGATCCCTAGGGGAGGCTGCGACCTGCCAACTGGGACAAGGCCAGTGACACAAACAGGTGAACTGGCCAAGGGTATGGTGGTAGAGAAAGGTGGGGGAGGAGGCAAATCAGGATGCCCTGCTCCATCTCAGTTCATTTGCTGCTTCCCAGGTCCCAGTGATTTTTTTGCCACGAGAGAATGTCAGGCCAGGGAGGCAAGGTCTTCTCATGTTTCTTCAGTTGTACCCAGAAATAAGAACTTTAATGTGAATCTCTCCCAATATTTAATACCAAGCATGAATTGATAAAATTTTAAAAAATCTCTTGCCAAACAAAGCACAGGCAAAGTGGTCTCTTTTCTATTGACAGCATGTGTCCAAATTAAGATCCATATTTGAATGTTTAACCATAGCAGGGACCTTTCCAGGTCTGGTTTATCGATAAAACCACAGGTGGAATGAGGTAGCAGGAAGATTTAGGATGTTAGAAATAAATGGGTTTGAATCTCAGCTTCACAATTTTCTAGGTATGTGGTCTTTGCTGAGCTTTATTTTTCACACCTGTAAGATGGGTGCACGGAGAAGGCAATGGCACCCCACTCCAGTACTCTTGCCTGAAAAATCCCATGGATGGAGGAGCCTGGTAGGCTGCAGTCCATGGGATCGCTAAGAGTCGGACACGACTGAGCGACTTCACTTTCACTTTTCCCTTTCATGCACTGGAGAAGGAAATGGCAACCCACTCCAGTATTCTTGCCTGGAGAATCCCAGGGACGGCGGAGCCTGGTGGGCTGCCGCCTATGGGGTCGCACAGAGTCGGACACGACTGAAGCGACTTAGCAGCAGCAGCAGCAGCAAGACGGGTGCAATAATCATTCGCATTGCAGGCTGTTGGTTGCCTGCAAGCAGTCACTGCCTACCCCAACCCTCTGATTGGTTCTTTCTAATAAGAAATAATTTTGTTCGGGCATTGGAGGGGCAGCAGTGAGCTTACTGCACTTATTAGAGAGAGGATAATGCCCTTTCATGGAGATATCTTACGTATCAAGCAAAGCCAAAGTGTTCAGGTAGACCTTAGCTTCTTTCATTCTGTCTTTATTTTCATCTAAAGACATTTGAAAAGGTACTGTTGTCCAGCCAACCCAACCTGACACAGGTCCTTCCTGAACTAACAGTCTAAAGTATACCTGGAGTGCTGTTCTCAAAAAAATATTCATTATGCAAATAGAAAGGACAGTGGAATTGCCACCATGTAACTTCCCATAGAAGTTACTTCTCACCTCCTGCATGCTTGAGGAACCTTCTCAAAACATGAAGTATGGGATGGCTTCTGTACAAAATGTCAGCTCAAATCTTTGGCAAATGTAATCAATTGAGACACAGCTCTGGTTTTGCAGTGGAAGGGCTCGTGATCAAGAATTTCCCTGTACAATCTTCCACGTAGGGACTTTAACTTGCTTACTAGACACCCGCCTAATCATGTCCCGAAACTGGTGTAACTATCTACCATTATCTCCCATCAGAGTGGAGTCCCTTCAAATCTTTGCTCCCCAGAACTTCCTCAGGGACTCTTGGTTTTCTCTCCCCTTATGACCATGCTTTCTCTTCTTTTTTCCTTTTCATTGACATCTCTAGTCCTACTTCCTAAGAATCCTTTTCTTATTCCCCAAGCCTTCTGCATTTTCCCTTTTCAGGCTCTGCTGATCTTTTCTGCCCAACTGAAAGGGCTCAAGGGGACACAGTGTGGATCAGCAGAAACAGCACAGCAAAGCCTCTCTTAAAAGGCCTCACCGCCCACCTCCCATCCAGCTCTGTCCCTCTCTCAGTGGGGTCAGTTGGTCTAGGAGCCTTCAACAGCAGCCAGCTTCTCAAACTTTAAGGTAAATATCCATTGCCTGGTGATCTTGCTAAAAGACTGATTCTGTCTAGGTTGGGGCCTGAGATTCTGTAGGTGCTGTAAATTCTGCTGGCCCCCAGACCACACTAGGAGTAGCAGTTCTAGACCTGTGCTGCCAAATAAGACAGCCGCTAGCTGTTGAGGGGCTGTCAGGCATCTGAAAGGGAAGCTGGACTTAACTGAGATGGGTTGTCTGGAATTCAAAGACAGTATGTAAAAAAAGGATGTACAATTTCTCAAGAATATTTTTTTACATTGCTTACAAGTTAAAATGATAGTATTTTACATACGTTGCATTAAATAAAATGGATTACTAAAATTAATTTGACCTGATTCTTTAAACGTTTTTTTCCCTAATGTGATCTAGGAGTAAATTTTAAATTCCACACATGGCTGGTGCCTGTAGCTCCTGTTATATTTCTATTAGATAGCACCTTTCTAGATCACACTCTAAGCACACATACTAGGGACCATGGAAACCTTGCCCGAGGGGCTAAAAGCCCAATTCTAGAACCTGCATAGACTTTCCCCTGTTTGTCCTCCCAAAGGCTGAGCGAGCTGCCCTTGTGCAAACCTGAAGGGCCAGTGGAGGCCGAAGTTCAGCTACTGGAGGGGAGAGGGGGTAAATGGCGGGGCTCAGACACAAGGCTGGGGTGCCCTCGTGCAGGTATGAGGTCCATCTCAGAACAGGACAGGGCCCAGGAAGGGGGCAGGGACCAGGCCTGGGGCTGGGGACTAGCTCTCATAGAATGTCATAGAATGTCATAAATGTCATAGAATTCTGAGGCATCTGAGATTTCGCAATTCCATCTCCGCCTTCCAGATTGTTAGGCAGTAAGGTGTGTGGACAGGACATATTTTATTTAACAGTCTGTTGGCTTGATTTATATCTTCCAACATTTAGACCTACGATATGGGGGTCTCCATGTGTGCCCTCGCCCTGGACAAGTAAGGTGGCTACCGCAGAACTTTGGGAAGGCCGATGTGGGGTGTCTGCAGTACAGCAGAAGCCCAGAGGAGGACCGTGCTCTCTCTGCTTCACAAGGATCTTGAGTAATGTTGGATTTCAGAAGAAAACGTCATAGCCCAAGGACCTCTAGTAAGTACAGTGGGAAGAACTTGAAACTGCTTAGTTTTCCATGACAGAAAAACAGGACAAATGTGCTGGGCATCTAGCTGCTGGGCTAGGGATCCCAGTGAGCAACACAGCCAACCTGCTTTGCTCGTCTCCATTGACTCACATTTGCAGCCACGGAGCATCTGAGTCCAACAGCATCCGTCTGCTTCCTTGGGAGAAAAAGACGATTGACTAAGTACTGTGAGGACCCAGGCTGGGAACTTAGTTCTTTTAAGCCTCCTGAAACCAGCATCATATGAAAGATGCAGGACTGCTGGGATTTGGATGCCAGATCCCATGCTCTGAGTCTCAGTTTCCTCATCAGTATAAAATGGGGTTGATAATACAAACTTCAGAGATACTGAGGGTTCACTTCCAGGCTACCAAGATAAAGCAAATATTGCAATAAGTAAGTCGCACAGTCAATTCTAAAGGAAATCCACACTGAATATTCATTGGAAAGACTGATGCTGAAGGTGAAGCTCCAATACTTTGGCCACTTGATGTGAAGGGCTGACTCACTGAAAAACACCCTGATACTGGGAACAATTGAAGGCAAAAGGAAAAGGGATCGACAGAGGGTGATGTGGTTAGATAGCAGCACTGACTCAATGGACATGAATTTGAGCAAATTCCAGGAGATATTGGAGGACAGAGGAGCCTGGTATGCTGCGGTCCATGGGGTCTCAAAGAGTCAGACATGACTAAGTTACTGAACAACAACAAGATGAATTTTTTTGTTTTTCAGAGCATATAAAAGTTCTGTTTACACTATGCTATACTCTATTAAGCATGCAATAGCTTTCTGTCTAAAATAACAATTTACATACTTTAAAAATACTTTATTGCTAAAAAATGCTAACCATCAACTGAGCCTTCAGCCAATTATAGTAGTAGCATCACTGATGGTCAGTCACCCTAACAGATATGATAATAATGAAAAACTTTGAAATTTTGTGAGAATTACCAAAATGTGACACAGACACAAAGTGAGGAGATGCTGTTGGAAAAATGGCACCAATAGCTTGCTCGACCCAGGGTTACCATAACCCTTCAATTTGTAAAAAGAAAAACAAAACAAAACACAGTATTGGCAAAGCTCAATAGAGCAAGGTATGCCTGAAATAATACCATAAGAAGGTTCTTAGGAAAATGAATTGAGATGCTATTCATAAAGGACCTAAAAAGTGCCTGGCTCCGCCCAAGCACTATACCAATGCTGGTTGTTACTAACTCCATTCTGCAGATGGGACACCAAGGTGGAGAGCCGTGAGGGAGTGTGGCTGAAGGACCCGTGGTTCAGTGGCAGAGCTGAGGCTCCGGCCAGCTTTCCTGCCCTCCAAGCCCATGCTCTTTCCTGCTGTCACGTTGCTTCTCCCATGTGAGCATTTCTCAACCACAGAGATAAATGTGTCTTCTCTTTCATGTGGGGCACATTCACCGAGCTGAAGAGAGAAGGCTAAAAATATTGCTGGGTGTAAATCTGATCCAGTGAGAAGGGCTGAGCTGTGGTCTGGTCGTGCAGGCAATGAACGGCCTGGCAGACAGGGCAGGGGACCGTGCAGCGGCCCCCGCATCCCCTTCAACCTCCTCTCCTGCAGCCTCCTTCCAGCTCGCTCCTGGGCCTCAGTCCATGGAGCCCGTCCCTGATCCTGGAGCAAGCCCAGCTGGGGTCCTCTCCTGGACCTCACACCCATGCCCAGACCCAGACCTCCCCAGGGCTGGCTGCGGGCTCAAATGTCGCAATCAAAGAGGCCCCCGCCACCTTCCCTAAAGTGGCCTCTGCCACTTCCCCACACCAACCCCTCACTCGGTAGCTCTTTGTAGATGGTGTGGCGTTTAGCACAGTCTGAAATCCCTTTGTCCACCCTCATTCATCTGCCCCTCTAGAATGGGAGCCCAAAGCCAGCATGCACTGTGTTCATCTTGTCCACTGCTGCATCTCTGGAGCCTGCAATATGCCTGATGCTTATTCATCCTCAAAAATATTTGTTGAATAAATAAACGTGTGCCTGTAGGAATAAATGAACAAAGGAATGAAACCTCAGCTCTGGTCTGATTATGCCACTCACTTGCTGTGTGACCTCAGGAAAGTTCCATGATGACTCTGAGTCTCAAATATAAAATAGAGCATTGTACTAGATTAAAAAGTTCAAAGGTTACTTTGTGGGTAACACTGGGATCCAATAAGAAGCAGATCAAAGATGCCCATTCTGGAGCCCAGGGAGCGGCCAGAAGGCGGTGACAGATGTGCAGGCCAGAGAGAAATGAGTCACCCAGGCTCATCAGAAGACAGCAGACAAACATCACAAGCTGTCTCAGGTGACAGACCGTCACCAGGGGCCGAAGCCTACCATAGACTATAGAATGATATGTGCTGTTGCTGAAACTTCTCTCTGTGTCCTCTGCCTCTGTTTCTCTCACTCACACACACACACACACACACAAACAAAACCCTCTTCTGCCACCAACCTGCTTCATTACCAACTGGGTTTACAAGATTATGTGGTGACAACAGATGTTTAAGATTTTAATATTTTGATAAATATCTTCCCAATGACAATTTGTATGTATCTAAGTGGCCCCTTTCTATATGCATCTTACATTAACACATACAGTATTACATATGTACCATGGTACTATAATAGTATAAAATAGTGGTTCATGAATGGAGACCAAATCAAGATTAGGGAGGGCTTCCGCAGTGCCTTGACAATAAAGAATCTACCTGCAATGCAGGAGATGCAGTTTCAATCCCTGGGTCAGGAAGATCCCCTGGAGGAGGGCATGGCAACCCACTCCAGTATTCTTTCCCGGAGAATCCCATGGTCAGAGGAGCCTGACAGGCTACAGTCCACAGGGTCACAAAGAGTCGGATATGACTGAGCATGCACACACGCATGCAAGATTAGGGAAAAATAGATTGGATTCAGACCAAGAAGAAATTTGGAACATAAACAAGCAAACAGAGGAGTCTACCGTTGAGTTTTTAAATCGATTCTTCCTGTTGGTAGAAAAATGAATGAAAAGAGCTAAATTTATAGAACCTTTTTTATGTGCCCAGCACTATGTTGAGCAAGTGACATAAATGAGCCCAGCCCTCCCCCAAACCTGGAAGGAAGGATTATCATCCAACCAACGAAGAGTTTAGGAGGTTCTCGTACCTTGCTAGAGATCAGACAGTTCTTAAACACTCGTCCTTTTGACCTCATGTTTCTGCCCTGGAGCATGAGACTTTTCCTCTCTGGGGAGTCTATGACGTGTGCTGAGGATGTGGATATTGGCCTAAAGCTAATTTTATTTTCTAAACCCCAAAGCAACAATCCTCAGGAGATTCATCCCTAGATGAATGCACAACAATGTCCATGGTTTCAAAGGAAGAAGCTGATCTGTCCACCAAGATACACCAAGATCCACCAGATTGCTATAACATGGTGGTATTTCATGCACAAACATAAAATGTTCATTATCATAAAGTGGCTAATATGTCACCCTCACAATTGCTGGTAGCAGAGAGAGGGGGACAAGCCCCAGGCAGCCAAACTGTCCAGTTTCCCTTGATTTTGTCCATATTACACCTTAGTACTGTTCTTACTAGGGGCTTCCCTGGTGGCTCAGATGGTAAAGCATCTGCATGCAGTGCAGGAGACCTGGGTTCAATCCCTGGGTTGGGAAGATCCCCTGGAGAAGGAAAGGGCAACCCACTCCAGCACTCTTGCCTGGAAAACCCCATGGATGGAGGAGCCTGGTAGGCTACAGTCCGTGGGGTCACAAAGAGTCGGACATGACTGAGTGACATCACTTAAGACAAATATGAAAATGGAATTTAGAAAAAACATCCCCAGAGCGCTCTGTGTCCACACTCTCACTTAAGTGTGAGCCTGGGTTCTGGCATCTGAAAGAACTGAGTTCAAGCTCTGGCTGTGCCCCCACTAGACTCCTTTGGCCAGTTGTCTACCTCCTCTTATATTAACAGCACTGACCCCATAGGATTATTGTGCAGGTGAAGGAGTGAGATGCTGGCTGTTAGGCATTTTGTCCCATGTCTGGCACACAGCAAGTGCCTAACAGATGAGAGTTATAATTATTCAGTAGCTTAGATTACAGCCCATCCCTGGACAATCACGCCAGTTAGGGGGCTGTTGTACTCTCATTGGCCTGGCCTGGATCAGAGAGTTACATTCTGAGAGATGGTATTGATTGCAGCATGGGCCTGAACTTGGGGTTGCAGGAAGGAAAACATGGCAAGCAGTGATTAGGAGACTATGGCAGAGGTCAAGGCACAAGATGGTAGTGGTTTGAAAGAGGGTGGCCACTGTGGTGCCAAAGTTGAGGTCCAGGCATTGTGTTCCTGGTAAGCTGTGGGTAGTGAGTAACGCTTTCTCCAAGCTATACTAGTAGCTCTGCTTCTTCTTATCCTTGTGCACAGGGACAAAGAATGCCTGAGGGACCCAGATGAGGCAACACATACCATAGGTATATCTACAACGCTGAATAACAGCCTATCTTTCCTATATCAGGTCGTCAGATAGTGCCCTTCTCAGACTTGGATTGTTATAAAAAGGAACCCCTGGAGGAAGGGCATACTGCAAAGCCAGAAGAAAGCTCAAGATCTCTCTGCCAGCCATGCTAACTGTGGGCAATGGGTAGCCCTTATGTGTGGGGCCTTGGGAACTTTCTACCCCACGCCACTACTGTTCATCCTTGATTGCAAGCGAGTCCCTGGGTTTCAAAACAGGAAGTAGCTCAACTTGGGTTGCTGTTCCTGGCAGCTTCCCTTCCCAGCATCCCCTCCTTCAAACAACGAGGCAAGGCAGCTGTTCCGCAAAGAGTGTGACCACACCCTACGTAGGACTCCGGGGCAGGGGACAGGATGCGCAGTGGTCCTGGAGGGGGACCCTGGGAAGCACGGCAGAGCTTCAGCATGGTCCAGAGCTTCAGAGCTTCAGCATGGTCCACTGCATCTATGCAAGGCATGCTTGGAATTGATCAAGCAAAAATCACACGAGAGGGAAAGGGACATGATAGGAGTGGAGAGCTAGCCATGTGCCAGGTGATAGGTTAGGATATTTTATTTTGGAGATGGCTTTCAAAGACCACTGAAAAGGGCATGTTGCATCCCTTATGGGACAAGCTCAGAGTTAGTAAGTGGTGCAGCCAAGACTCACATCTCTGTCTCACTCCAGATGTGCATTACTTTCTCAGTCAATTACCTGGTTGTCTGTACCTCCACAACGAACCCATGACTCCAGGAGATTTTTTTTTTCCCCACTGAGTTGGAGAAGCATACAGAGCAGTCAGAGACTGCCAGCATCTACTGCCAGGAGATAAGAACAGCCTCCTAGCTGTGTATACATACACATATATGCACTCACTTTACATATTGTAGAGGTTAATGAAAACATTAGGGCTTATCACTATGAGCAGCTCTACTATTTATCATACTGATTCCCCTCTTAAATTAGAACAGTCTAATTTCCTTGAAGTCAGGAAGCACCTCTACCAGTTTCATCTTGTTCATCCAAAGGATGGTGCCCCATCAATATCTCACACATGGCAGGTGCTGGCTGTATTTTATTTAAGTGGAAATGAATTGAATTGCGTGTTTTATCTGTGCTTCACAGTTCTTTGGAATTTAAAGGGAGCTGGTAGTCCACAAATGTTATTGCCTTGTCAATGGTAAAGAGCTTTTCAAAAAGGAACATTTTCTTTAAACTCCAAGGGAGTTGGTAAACATGGGTTTGAAGGAGTGTAAAAGGGCTCATTTCTCAGAGAGGTCTCATGTCTCATACATACACAAGTGGGCTATGTCCAAAGCTCTTATTATGCTTTTCAGTTTGGCTTTGATGAAAGCCTGACCAACACCCTAGGCCTCTCCAGTTTGTCTTGCCAGAAACCAAAGTTCCCAGCCATTAATCAATATCGGGTCCCAACCAGGCTGAGAATAGACCACTTGCCTGTAAAAATGTTCAAGGAGACTGCCAGTGGCTTCCGGTAATAGGCGGTGTGAGTGGGAAGGACAGAAATTATCAGAGAGGTGGGGTTGAGTGGATAGACAATGAGAGACCATCGTCAATGTTTTCATCCAAAGCAGGGTGTCATTTTAAGAAAAATGAAAATAAAATCTAAGGGAAAGAGTAAGGTCAATGTCACTTCTTAGTTCATCCTGGGTTGGGCTTCAAACAGTGATTCTTTGTGTTCCGCCTTTTCTATGAGGCAAGATGTGATTGCAACTGAAGTACATTGATTAAACCAAAACAACTTTCCCTCAATTTGCTGGTTGCTTGAGAATACTCTGGAGACCTCACTTTTGTTTTGAGTTAGCCATTTGGGAGCTTGGCGCAGATCCTTATACAACCATTCAAAA
Organism: Giraffa tippelskirchi; assembly: GCF_054371585.1. Lineage (NCBI taxonomy): Eukaryota > Metazoa > Chordata > Mammalia > Artiodactyla > Giraffidae > Giraffa > Giraffa tippelskirchi. Next base: position 112,509,044 of record NC_137282.1, read on the forward strand.
TGAGTGAACCAGAAAGATGTCAGGAACTACGCAAGGACATATAGTACAGTTTAATTAGTTTAGAGAGGGGGTAGGTCCCCTCCCCTTCTCCCTAAACATCACTCAAATAAATCGTTTTTTTTTTTACGGTCTTGTTAAAATAATTTCATGGTTGCAGTTTTGTTCTCATGCTAACTGAGCAGGACCACGTGGGTTATTAAAAAGGGTAGTCAGCCTGGTGAGGGTGGGTGCACTCTCTCTGCTTTTAAAAATCAGACGGGTGTAATCACCTGGCTTGTGCAATGGTATATGAAAGAAACCAATCTTGAATGTCAGCACAAGGCTGAAGCGCCTGTTAACAACAGTCGCTAGCTGGGAAATTCTTCTGCTGACTTTTATCAGGAATTTTCCATAGTAACTAAGGCTGCCCACGGCGAGGCGGCCAGTGGGATTTTCATTCCATCACACACATTTTTCTGTTCGTCGTGGTATGGAGAACATTACTTACTGGAACATGTGACCAGAGTTATGCTCTCTGGAAGTGGAAACCTTGCTCTTCCTCCTCCTCGGGGCAATTCCTCAAAAAGATTGGAGAACTGTTCTCTTTAAAGGAAGACATGCCACATTGGTTTCAAAATATTGGTCTGGTGCATTCATTCCCAGCCCCAGATTGCCCTGCGCTGCTCCGTCTGGTCATAGACATCCTGAGGTCACAAGGGCAATCAGAGCAGCCCTCCCACCTGACGTGGGAACCGGGCTCTGATGGCACAGAACCATCACTCCTTTGCGGAAGAAACTTTCATGGCTCCCCAGGACCCATGGGATAACATGAGGTCTTCTAAAGCCCGGTGTTCAAGGTCATTAACAATCTAGCCGCAAACCATTGTGGCCTTTTTTCCCCTTTCCCCATGCTGCCCCAGCTGGACCCCAACCTCGGTAAGTGACTCTTTTTGGCTTCCTTAACAAAGGCTCTTACCAATCTCACTTCCATTAAGGTAGCCACTCTAAAATAAATAAATAAAAACAGAAATCACAAGTATTGTCTAGGTCATGGAGATTTTGGAACCGTTGTGTACTGTTGGTGAAAATGTAAAAGGGCCCAGGAGCTGTGGAAAACCGTATGTCAGTTCCTTTGAAAATTAAAAATAGAATTATTATTCTGTTGAGCAACTCCATGTCTGGGTTTATACCCAAAAGAGTTGAAACCAAGATTTCAAAGAGATGTTTGTATATCCACGTTCATAGCAGCATTATTCATGATAACTAAAACACGGAAGCATCCCATCAATGGATGAATGGGTAAGCAAAACGAGGTATATACATATAATGGAATATTACTCAGCCTTAAAAAGGAAAGAGATTCCACAATATGCTACTACACAGATGATTCTTGGAAAGATCACAGTTAGTGAAATAAGCCAGTCACGAAAAATCAAATGGCATGCGTGCTCAGTCGTTACGTTGTGTCTGACTCCTTGAGACCCCATAGACTCCTCTGTCCATGGGGTTTTCCAGGCAAGAATACTGCAGTGGGTTGCCATTTCCTGCTTCAGGGGATCTCCCAGACCCAGGGATTGAACCCGAGTCTCTTGTGTCTTCTGCATTAGCAGGTGGGTTCTTTACCACTGAGCCACCTGGGAGCCCTACTTCTATAAGGTACTTGGAAAACAATCCTAGGGACAGAAAGTAGAATGGTGATTACCAGGGGCTGGGGAGAGAGAGGAATGGAATGGAGAGTTATCATTTAATGATATAGAATTCCAGCTTTAAAAAATGAAAAGAATTATGGGGAAAGAATGGTGGTGATGTTGCGTAACACTGTGAATGTATGTAATACCACTGAACTGTACACTGAAAACTGGTTAAGATGGTGCATTTTATTTTATGTGTATTTTATCACAATTAAAAAAGATATGACAGAAAATCATAAAATTCTGTAAAGCTATTATCCTTCAATTAAAAAATGTTTAAAGAAGATAAAGAATGTCCTTCTCCATGTCTGTTGGACAAAACCCTTTTCATCTATCCTCTTTCAAGACAAACACAAATAGCATCTCTTGTAGGGCCTTAAAGGCTGTGCAGTGCAGACAGGGAGGCTGCCCCAACAGCACTGTTTAGACCTCCCACCAACTGAAGCATTTATAAAAGGGCATGTGTGGGTTTCTGTGTGTGTGTGTAATATACAACTGCCTTTTGAGCCATTTACCTTGGAGACGATGGTGACTGCCTAGAGCTTTGCTATTCCAAGTGAAGTCTGCAGCATCAGCCTCACATGAGAGTTTATTAGAAACGCATAACCTCAGGCCCCACCCCAGATCTACTGAATCAGAGTCTGCACTTTAACCAAAGCTTCAGGTAAATCATCTATGCGTTAATATATGAGAAGCCTTGGTCTCCAAGGGCCCAACTTCATGAGAGCCATCTTTCATTTCTCCATGGTACATGGCTCAGTTCAGTTCAGTTCAGTCACTCAGTCGTGTCCTATTCTTTGCGACCCCATGGACTGCTGTACACCAGGCCTCCCTATCCATCACCAACTCCCAGAGTTTACTCAAACTTATGTCCATTGAGTTGGTGATGCCATCCAACCATCTCATCCTCTGTTATCCCCTCTTCCGCCTGCCTTCAATCTTTTCCAGCATCAGAATCTTTTCAAATGAGTTGTTCACATCAGGTGGCCAAAGGATTGTAGTTTCAGCTTCAGCATCAGTCCTTCCAATGAATATTCAGGAATTATTTCCTTTAGGATGAAGTGGTTGGATCTCTCTGAAGTCCAAGGGACTCTCAATAGTCTTCTCCAACACCACAGTTCAAAAGCATCAATTCTTCGGTGCTCAGCTTTCTTTATAGTCCAACCCTTACATCCACACATGACTACTGGAAAAACCATAGCCTTGACTAGACAGAACTTTGTTGGCAAAGTTGGTCTAGGTTGGTCATAACTTTTCTTCCCAGGAGTAAGTGTCTTTTAATTTCATGGCTGCTGTCACCATCTTCAGTGATTTTGGAGCCCCCCAAAATAAAGTCTGACACTGTTTCCACTGTTTCCCCATCTATTTGCCGTGAAGTGATGGGACTGGATGCCATGATGTTAGTTTTCTGAATGTTGAGCTTTAAGCCAACTTTTTCACTCTCCTCTTTCACTTTCATCAAGAGGCGCCTTAGTTCTTTTTCACTTTCTGCCATAAGGGTGGTGTCATCTGCATATCTGAGGTTATTGATATTTTGCCCAGCAATCTTGATTCCAGCTTGTGCTTCCTCCAGCCTGGTATTTCTCATGATGTACTCTGCATAGAAGTTAAATAAGCAGGGTGACAATATACAGCCTTGACATACTCCTTTCCCGATTTGGAAGCAGTCTGTTGTTCCATGTCTAGTTCTAACTGTTGCTTCCTGATATGCATATAGATTTCTCAAGAGGCAGGTCAGGTGGTCCGGTATTCCCATCTTTTTCAGAATTTTCCACAGTTTATTGTGATCCACACAGTCAAAGGCTTTGGCATAGTCAATAAAGCAGAAATAGATGCTTTTTTCTGGAAATTTCTTGCTTTTTTGATGATCCAGTGGATGTTGGCAATTTGATCTCTGGTTTCTCTGCCTTTTGTAAATCCAGCTTGAACATCTGGAAGTTCACGGTTCATGTATTGTTGAAGCCTGGCTTGGAGAATTTTGAGCATTACTTTACTAGTGAGTGAGATGAGTGCAATTGTGTGGTAGTTTGAACATTCTTTGGCATTGCCTTTCTTTGGGTTACATGGTTACACAGTGGAATTTGTACGGAACTCTTTAAACATCACATCCACCTAGGCCTTACCTGATTCAGTAGGTCTGGGGATAAGTGAGCTCTGAGCAAGTGTAGATTTTTAGAGTTCATGGGTGATTAAGATACACAGGTAGGGTACAGAACAAATGCCTTAGCCCAGTGGCCCTTAAACTTGAGTGTTTCATCAGAAGTATTGAAAGGCTCATTAATTCAGGTTGCTGGGTTCCACCCCCGAATTTCTGATGGAGTAGATCTGGGCTGGAGCTCAGAATTTGCACTAACAAATTTCCCAGTGATGTTTCTTTAGGGACCACTAACAGCCATAGGTTTAACACAGAGAAAACATTTGCTCGATGTACAAACAGAAGGGACAATTAGACAAAAAATTAGATTCCAGAAATGTCCAGTGTTTTAGTTATCAGTGGTTGTGTAACTAGCCATCCCTAAACATAGGGGTATAAAGCAATAATAATGTATTATTTTTCAAAATCCCGTGGGTTGGCTGGGCTCAGCTGGGAGGTTCTTTTGCTCCACATGGTGTAGCTGAGGGCACTCATGGCCTGCCTTCCACAGGAAGCTCAGGTGGACTACACTGCCCAAGGTGGTCTCTCACCTTCAAAGTTTCTTTCCACTTGTTGGCTTCTTACCCTTCAGTAGCCTGGCTCAAGCTTCTTTAAAGCATGCAGCTGGCTTCCAAGAAGATAATGAAGTTGTCAGTCTTCTTTTTAAGGCCTGAGCTTGGAAGATCCAAACCATCACTTTTGCTATGTTCTGCTGGTTATTATAAACCAAGCCGCAAGACCAGCTTATATTCAAGGGGAGGAACACTAGACTTTCACCTCTCAATGGGAGGAGCAGCAGAAGAGCTGTAGCCATCACAACCCCTCATATCTATTTTCTTTACAGAGGACAAATTAAGAGGCTGCATGAGAAATACCTAAAATCCCATTCATCTGTCAGTTGGTCAGACCAGCAATGTCTATCCCAGGCATCTGTTGTTCTCCACGCTGGATCTCCATGGCTGAGAATTCAGTGATGAGTGTCAGTTTTGCTCAGCATTCCTGCTTAGTCAATCTCTCTTTGTGATCTCTCTCTCTTTTTCTTCTTTGACCTAGGCTTTCTTCCTGTATCATCTATTATGCCAGAGATGGAAGGGGCATGGGAGAATTGGTCCGTGGGTATAAAACCACACTATACAGAGGGTTCTTCTATAGGACTCAGATGCTCAGGTAGTGAAATCTCCTAATTAGTGCAATGAAACACTGATGAATCTCTTAACCTTTGATCATCAGATGGCAAAAAGATAAAAATGTTTGGGGAAATGAATGAAAACTTGAATGACTCTGCCTATGGTCCATTCAAGTGGGAGGTTTTATTAGTCGTAATACTATTTTGACTTTTCTTCCTCGAGTAACCATCCTATCCGGACAGTCTAATAGCTACTGGAGTTCACATCCAGGACTCCTAGCCGTGAACCCTCTCCATGAATTTGTTTCAGGAAATTCCTTCCGGGAAAAAACTTAATTGAACATCCTGCTGTCAACCTAACACACCTGCAGGAAATATAGTACAATTTTGATCTCTGTTACTTACAGTGTGCACTCAAATCAGCAGCATCACCACCCTATGAGGGTTAAATCTTAGGTCCTAAACCAGAGGCTACATTTCTAACAAGGTCTTTGAGTGATGTGTGTGCCCTCCAATTTGGGGAAGCATGGATTTGTCACGATTTTGGAGTCAGAAAGGCTGGGGTCAAATCCTTCCTTGCTTACTTACTATCAGTAATTACATGACTTGGGCAAGTAATTATCTAAGCAATGGTCTCTTTATTTGTAAAACAGTAATTAAAAAAAGCACCTGCCCTTCCAATGTTATTGTGAACATTCTACAAGTTAATGAACAGATAGTGTTCTTGCAAACTGCCGGGCTCATAGTAAATGTTCAGCAAGTGTGAGCTACTATTATTACTGTTAAAAATAATCACCTTCCTGATTACAGACGGCTCATGACTCCTTGCTGTGAAAACCAAATTCTCCACCCATATTCAGAAACTGCAAAAGAAAGAAGAGACAGAGACTTGGCCCTTGAGATGCTCTCGGCGTGGTGAGAAAGAAAGGGCAGCTGTGTCAGAAAACAGGCAAGCAAACTTCTCCCAAGGAAATATCCCCATGGAGCCTGCACCGTCACAGCCTAGATGGACTGTCTGATGAGGTGCCACAGGGAAGAGACGTGGCTCTGGAGCTTGTTAACTAACTGATGAGTCAGGGTCTTCAGCCACCGAAGCGTGAAGGTGGAAATACACAAAGAAGGCAGCACTGCTGGGTCTGCCGGGCACACGTCCCTTCCCTTGTCCTCCCTCTGTTGAGAGCAGAGAAGGGTGGCGGGCTGGCGGTGAGTCTAGAGGGGATGAGGGCAGTGTGGGATCTGAGCTGGTCCCACTTGGGGCAACAGGGGACGCTGGGGCCTGAGGGACTGAATGAGCTTGGATCTATAGGGGATTGCTGGGCTCCGACTCCTGGCGGCAAGTACAGTCATTGATTCTACATCCAGAGCGGGTAATGGCAGGATGGATGTGCCCGGGTGGGAGTACACAGGCAAAGACTCTAGGTATGTGTTCTATAAACACTAGGAGTTGGAGAGGGTTCGAGTGAGGATCAGGGTCCTGAAGGCTGCCTTGAGTCATAATACCATAATAGTAACAACTGACTTAACAACAACAATAATAATAAACCATGTATCAAGTGCTTAGTGTGTGTCAGTGTTTTCTATGTGTTACATTATCCTCACAAGTATATGAAATCAATACTCTCTTAAATAGATGAGAAAATTGAGAAGAAGAGATGGTAAACTATTTGCCCATAGCCGCACAGCTAGAAAGTGGCAAAGCCAGGCTGTTGGTCTCTGAGAACTGACTCTCTTAACTGTTAAACTGGACTGAATATCAGCTGGTCTTTGATGATATTTTGGGGGGCCAGGGAGGGGCTGATATATGAGTTGGGGGCAAAAATTGAGATAAACTCTGATACTGCTTTTTGAGGAGGTGGCCACCCTAGAGATGAGGTCACTCTTAATTTTACTTTGTCTTAAGTTTCAGTCCACATGGGGCAGATGCTGATAAATGACACGCAGATCCAGGTTCTGGGAGACACATCTAGGTCCAGCATGCCTGTTTCAAACATCTCTATGCAAACTACCTAGAAGCAGGAAAGGATGCTGTGGCTGTGACTTTCTTCTGGCCAATGAAACCCAGATGGTGGAAGGGTTGGCACCTTTCTTTCTCTTCCTGATTTCCTCCATGCTCTGGGTCTGTCCAAGTCTTTCCCCAAGCCCAGTTTGACTTTAAGTTGCTCTACCTTCTCATCTTCTCTGATTTCTCCACACACTTCCTCAAGCCTCCTTATTTATGAATTTCATAGATGTGGTCCTCAAAAAGGAAGAAGCTTTGGAACAATCCCAATTTACCCAGGATGTGGTTAGAAATGACCTAGGAACCAGAACAGCCAATGAGCAATGCTCTCCTGTAGAGACTAGCTAAGACCATTCAGTTGAAGAGAAAAATGAAGCAGTGGAAAGAGACTTGGTATTGGCTTGGAAGATCTCTGCGCAAATTCCAGCTCTGATTCTTATTAGCAGTGGGATCCTGAGTAGTGGCTTGCCCTCTTTAAGCCTGTGTTTCCCTCTCATATGCAAAATCCTTGACTTTTCCCTATTTCCCTGCATGACATAGGCCCCACTAACCTTGCCAGTCTCACTTCTCACAGTTCCCCATTAGTTAGGATACTTTTGGCTTCAGATTACAAATGAACAGTCACTTAAGTCACAAGATGTATACTGTTTACTTAGCAAGAATTCTGGGGGGACTGCTTCCAGAGTTGCTTCAGCAGCAGCCTAAGGTCCAGATATTTGTTCCATATCTCCCCAGTTCTCTTGGCCTTCCCCTTACGATCACAAGATAGTTGCCACAGCTCTAGGCATTACACTCACACATAACAGTGAGGACCTCTCCTCGACTTCTTTGCTTTAATATGAAGTTTCCCAGCAAACATCTCTTGATATCTTTTTGAATGATACTGTGTCACATGGCCATCTCTAGCCGCAGAGGAGTCTGTATATCTTGCTTCTCTCTGTACTGTAGAGCTGGTGAGAGAGAAGTGGGTTGTAAATGGATACTGAGAAGCCAAGTAATATTGTCTTCTATGTTGTGTTGTGGTGTGCTGTGCTTAGTTGCTCAGTCCTGTCCGACTCTTTGCGACCTCATGGATGGTAGCCCGCCAGGCTCCTCTGTCCATTGGGATTCTCCTGGCAAGAATACTAGGGTGGGTTGCCATTCCCTTCTCCAGAGGATCTTCCCAACCCAGGAATCAAACCAGGGTCTCCTGGATTGCAGGCGGATTCCTTATCCCTAACCCAAATCTTGTCCCTCTAATGTGCTAATTCACTCAGTGTTCCCTAAAAGAGCATATAATTTCAACTTATATTTCATTACATATGCTGGTTTCCTCTGCTTGGAAAGCCTTTCCTTACCTTCTTCATCTGGAAACCCTAACTTACCTTCCAACATTCAGCTGCACAACACTTTCCTTCAACATCACTTCCACTCTAAAATCTGAGTTCAGTGGACCTCCCCTCTGTGAATGTAAAGCTTTTCTGATTTATTTCTACATTCTAGAATGTAGCATACTACCTAACAGAATACAGGAACCCATTAAATGTTTATTGAGTAAATAAATGAGGATAATAGTTACTGCCTCATAGTCATTATGAAGTTAAAAATGAGATAATTTATGAAAAATAGTATATATTTTTATTCACAATTGATATAATGATTTAACTAATTTCAGGTAGCATGCATTGAGTACTTTTCATATGCCTGGCATTATTCTAAAGACATTACACATCTAACTCATCTAATCCTAAAAACCCTATGAACTAGGTGGATTAGTTAGCACAAAAGCTAAGATTTGCTGAAGTAACAAACAATGCTCATATCTCAGTGGTTTAAACACCAAAAATTTATTTCTCACCCATGCTAAACATCCTTTGTAAGTTGAGGGGCTCTCTATTCATTTTAAGCATTTTGGAATTCACTGACCATCCTGTAATGACAACATCCAGCACACATGGCCTCCTTGGTCTAAGCAACAGAGAAAGAGGGCATGGAAAACCCAGCCCAGCTCTGCATGCTTCTGTCTAGAAGTGATGCACCTACATTTCATTGCTCAAAGCAAGTCCCTTGATCATGCCTAAGTGCAAGAGTGTGTGCAACTGAAGGAGTTAGTGAGAGCTGGTAGCATCTGCCACTCAGATATTTAATTAATAGATGGAGAAACTGAAGCAGAGAAAGAAGGTAATTTGTGCAAAGTCACACGACGTAAATGGTTGATCCAGGATTCAAACCTGGTTTATATGAATTAGAGCAGAGGTTGGCAAACTTCTATCAAGGGTTAAATAGTGAATATTTTAGGCTTTGCAGGCCACCTCGTTTCTGTTATCAGAACTCACGTCCACCATTGTGGTGAAAAAGCAACCTCGAACAATATGTAAATAAACGGGCACAGAAGCACTCCTTTGTTGTTGTTCAGTCGCTAAGTCATGTCCAAGTCTTTGCGAGCTCATAGACTGTACACCAGGCTTTTCTGTCCTCTGCTATCTCTTGGAGTTTGCGAAAATTCATGTTCGTGTCCATTGTGATGCTATCTAACCATCTCATCCTCTGCTGCCCCCTTCTCCTTTTACCTTCAATCTTTTCCCAGCATCAGGGTCTTTTCCAATGAGTTGGCTCTTTGCATCAGGTGGCCAAAGTACTGGAGCTTCAGCTTCAGCAGTAGTCCTTCCAAAGAATACTCAGGGTTGATTTCCTTTAGGATTGACTGGTTTGATCTCCTTGCAGTCCAAGGGGTTCTCAAGAGTACTCCTAGGAAACTTCATTTTCAAAATTAGGGGGATGGGTCTGATTTGGCTGGTGGCTGGCCTTGGTTTGCTGACCCCTAAGTGAGAATTCTTGCTCATGACCCCAGGTCACCCTGATCTCTGAAGATTGTGAAATGATGAACAAATGTGAGTTATTATAACCATCTACTGAATATCTGCTGCATTCCTCCCTAGCTGGCCAGAGTCAAATGACTTCACACACTTTAATGGGTCACTGAGCTTTCATCCAGCCAAGGTTAAAGGTGACCAGCTTCTCTTTGGGGCCTGGCTAATTATTACTGTACAAGTTTAAAGGGAATGACAGATAATTTTCTTACTGGAAACAAGAACAGGAACCATACCAAAGACCAAGCAAGCCAGTATTAAACCCCCATTAGCTGCGTGGGGTCATTTCTAATGGCACATTCACCAATGGGACAATTATTCTGTGAGCCTGTGCTAACTGGCAATTGAAATCAATGGGAGGCTCTGGGCACCAAAGCAGGTTTTTTTCTGGGCCACCTAACCCAGACCTTGTTTTTCCAGCTGACACTCTGCCTGTGTCAGCTAATTCCTGCTTTGGAAAATGCATTCCAGGGCTCATAAAGACTTTAAAGTCACACTCTTTTCTCACCATATTATTAAAACCCCAATGGCTTTGCTTCTTCCTAATATGACCAGATTTCCTGACTAGCTTAGAAAAATGGCCCGATTGTCACAGAATCTGGGTTTCCAATTGGAAAAACAAAGCCTGGGGTTTATTCGTGGATTAATTGTTTCTAAATGAGTCAGGCACTGCGATGGGAAAAGAACATGGAGGCGGCAATTTTACAAAACCGCACGAGTGTTTGAAAATCCATAAGGCAGGATTCAGCTTCACTTACTGCCTGTGGGAATCCAGGCAAGTCACTTCAACCTCACTGAGCCTCAGTCTCCATGTTCGTAACGTGGCAACAAGGAGACCCATCTCTCAGTCTTGTCCTGAGGCTGGCAACATGGTGTCAGTGCCCAGGAGGACCTCCCAGAGACAGCTCCTGTGGGAGCAGGAAGGTTGTGGGTCTGGCCAAGCCAGAAATAGCCAAGGACTGGCTCTGGAAAACTAGCAGAATCCAACCCAAGCTGGTCTTCCTGGTGCTAAATGGAAATTAATCCGGAGGAACAATCACCGGCCAGAACAATTAGGGGAATATGCTAATGGCCCCTGCCACCCCAGCCCTGCTCAGGGAGCAGTGGCAGCCAGTCCTCCTCAGGCCCATCGCAGCTGCTGGGAGGGAGGGAGGGAGGGAGGTTGCGCGGGGGCAGAGGGCGAGCGTGCCTTATCTCAGCACTGCTGCCTTTATCTCCTCCATCAGTTCTCGCAATGCTGTGCTTAGCTCACCAGAGACGGTACCATCCTCCGGAGGCCTGGGGAGGCTTGTGGATCCCCAACAGAGCAGGTCACTGAGGTGCAGGGAAGGGCCAGACGTTGCCCTGGGCCCCACCTCTCCCATGGCTGAGCTGCAAGCAGGGGGCCAGACTAGAGGCTTTGGAAGCATGGATGGGCACTTGGGGCTCACTTAGACTTCACACACCCGTTTTTCAGATGAGAAAACTGAGGTCCAGAGAGAGTTAGTGATTTGCTGAAGGTCAAGCAGCAGAGTTGTAGAGTTCCATGCTAGGAACTGAACATAAATCTTTTCCTAGTGACCAATAGGCCTTGAAATCCCTTTACAGATGGAGCAGTCACCAAGATTAGGTTGGAGAGGCTGAGGCTGTTTGAAGAGGACAGTGTGAGGTCAAGAATACAGATTTCCCAATTATCTCTTGATAACCTATAACAGAAAAGAATCTGAAAAAGAATATATATATATATATGCATATGTATAACTGAATCACTTTGCTGTACACTTGAAACTAACACTGCTTTGTAAATTAACTGTACTTCAAGTTTTTAAAAGATGACATAAACAGTGAATAAATAATAAATAAGCAATGACCAGATTTTTTAAAAAGAAAACAGCTTCCTGAAATTCTGAGCTAGGTAAAAGGAAAATTATTTCCCCACCATGAAAAACAAGGGATTCTTTAAATCCCATCACCCCCAGATTGTATTCAAGTCAAGCTAATCCCCAGCAAGAAGGGTTTAGCTGATGAACTAGTTAATTGAACACAAACCCTATTTTTGCCCATCTCCTTTTAGAAAATTTGCTCATCCTGGTTCTGCTGTTTCCTAGCTGTGTGTCCTTGGGCAAGTCACTTCCCCTCTCTGAGTTTCAATTTCCCCACCTGCAAAACGGGATGGTACTAGAATCAAGAATCTTTTGTAAGCTGCCAAGCATGGGACAAACATAAAGCTTTAGACAAGAGGCTTTTATTTCTGTGTAAAGCAGCTTGATGCAGAGAATTCCCAGCTGGTAACAGGTGTCTCCATTCCTTTAAAAGGGGTAGAGAAAAATGCCAAGCAGTCATCCTGCAGAGCCTGGAAGCTCCTTCCTGTTTTAACAGCCTCCCTGTAAACTGTCCAGGGGGTGACCAGCTCTCCTCCACAAAAATTTATCTGCAGTAAATTTTATTGCATTCCAGGCCGGCTCACCAATCATTAGCCATGCGATCCTGTTTATCCTGCCCCAGCCTGGAATTTAGCCTCTTACAAAACCCTTGCTCACAAAAGGAGAACAGGTCTGACCAAAACTGCATAGCCGGTGAGGGAAGACTTCCAGAAAGCTCGGGGATGTTTATTAAACAGACACCGGGCCAGGGCCCACCTGAAGTCCCCGCTGACCTTTCTGTTGACACTGATTTGAGTTTGAGGGTGTGATCTGACCCCCAGGAAGGACAGCTCTCCAATTCAGATAATCATCTAACTCTGGATATTTATTGCAGCACCACCTTAAATTATTTGCTGGTCACCTTCGGTGGAGCAGGAATTGTGTAATCCTTACAATTTCTCTAGGAAGGTTTCACAGAAGTGGAAGTTGGGGTTCTGATCCATTGAGTCACTTGCTGAACGTCGCTGAGCCAGGCGGGCGGAGCAGGCCGAGCCACTGCTGTCTGTATGCGCTGCACCCTTCCCTGCCTTTCCCCCTTCCAAGGGTAAGAGGCCCAGCTGCCTGTCCACCTGGGCTGGGCACAAGACCTAGACTAATCCAATCACAAGACCACATCCTCCTGGCAAAATGAGAGAGGAGCATGTGACCAAGCAGAACCAAACAGACCCTGTTTTGCCCACTTTGCAACTGAATATCTTTATGCCTCGTAAAAACACAGTGATACTGATTCCATTTCACAGATAAATAAACTGAGACCCAGCAAAGTTAAGTAAAAGGGGTGACCTTAAGTGGAAGGCTTAAGAAACAAACAGAACAGTCTGATGCCAAAGCCCATACCACTAGGTTAGCCTGAAGCTGAATATGCATGCGTGCATGCTCAGTTGCATCTGAGTCTTTGTGACTCCATGGACCATAACCCACCAGACTCCTCTTGTCCATGGGATTCTTCAGGCAAGAATACTGCCGTGGGTCTCCATGCCCTCCTCCGGGGGATCTTCCAGACCCAAGGATCGAACCCAAGTCTCCTGCGTAGCAGGCAGATTCTCTTCCTGCTGATCTACCTGGGGAGCCAGAGGCTGAATATATCTGGAGAGACCTTGGTCTGTGTGACCAGCAATCAGCTGGTTGCTCTTTAAGCTCCACTGCACTGCTTCTCAGGACTTTTGCTTTCTGTGAGACCTCCTAATCCTTCCCCTACTCTGCTTCAAGGTGTCATTCTAAATAATCTAATCAGGTCGTTCTGCCTCTCATAGCTTCTGAATCACTCTGACTAGTACAGACTCAAGTCCAAGTACTTAGCCTACCACTGGGTCTGTTCTGCCTCCCCTCCATGGCTCGACTCCACACACACACACACACCACTCTTGCAGACAGGCCAAACCACCTACAGTTTCTGCAAAATGTTAACTTTTTTTTCTAGAGCAGCCCTTCCCATACACATAATGGGAGCCACATATGCAATTTTATATTTTCTAATAGCCACATTAAAAAAGCAAAAAGAAAGCAGTGAAACTAATTTTAGCAACATATTTAATATATTCAAATTACTAACATTTCAGGAGGCAATCTATATAAAACCAATTATTAATGAGTTTCTTGTTTGTGTTCTAAATGTTCCCAATCCGGTATGTATTTTACACTTATGGCACATCTCAATTTGTACTAGACACATGTGTCTAGTGGCTACCAAGTTGCACAGTGCAGCTTTAGACTTCATTCAGTTCAGTTCAATCACTCAGTCGTGTCCAACTCTTTGCTACCTCGTGGACTGCAACACGCCAGGCTTCCCTGTACATCACCAACTCCCAGAGCTTGCTCAAACTCACGTTCATTGAGTTGGTGATGTCATTCAATCATCTCATCCTCTGTCATCCCCTTCTCCTCCTGCTCTCAATCTTTCCCGGTATTAGGATCTTTTACAATGAGTCAGTTCTTCGTATCAGGTGGCCAAAGTACTGGTGTTTCAGCATCAGTCCTTCCAATGAATATTCAGGACTGATTTCCTTTAGGATGAAGTGATTGGATCTCCTTGCAGTCCAAGGGACTCTCAAGAGTCTTCTCCAAAACCATAGTTCAAAAGCATCAATTCTTCAGTGCTCAGCTTTCTTTATAGTCCAACTCTCATATCCATACATGACTACTGGAAAAACCATAGCTTCGACTAGATGGACCTTTGTCAGCAAAATAATGTCTCTGCTTTTTAACATGCTGTCTAGGTTGGTCATAGCTTTTCTTCCAAGGAGCAAGCATCTTTAGATTTCATGGCTGCAGTCACTATCTGCAGTGATTTTGGAGCCCAAGAAAACAAAGTCTGATAACCCCATGATCAGCATTAGAGTAAAGCTTCCCAAAGGTTTTTTTTTTTTTTTGCCGTCTAAGTGACCCCGATGTTCTCTAGGTCCAATGTAACAGTAACAATAGCAGCAACAACAATACTTTTCATTCTCTGAATGCTTTCTGTGGCCATTCACTTACTAAGAGACTTACAGGCAATCCTATGGTGCTACAACCAGCCCCGTGTTACAGAAGAAACTGAGGCATAGGGAGGAGTGACTTGGCCATACAACTATCATCTATTTCACATCCATCTGGACTGACTGGAAAAATGACCTTTGGGTGAGGGATGGTGGTTACAAAATATCAACTGAAAACAAGCAGTCAAGTTAGCTGCGTAGATTTTAGTGGAAATTTAGGGGTCAAAGGAGGGAAGATTACCTCACATGGCCTTCTGCCATCTTGCTGGCTTTTAAGTCATCTCTTCACTTCTGTTATGGCCTGCATATTTTATTCCCCAACAGTCCGTGTGTTGAAACCCTAACTTCTAATGGGGTGGTATGAGCAGGTGGGGCTAGGAGGTGATGATGTCACGAGGGTGGTGCCCGACCATGGGCTTACGGCCTTGACAGGAAGTGGAAGAGAGCTAGTCTGTTCAGTCTGCTCTCTGCCATAGCGGAGGACTCAGCAAGAAGACTGCAGACCCAGGAAGAGGACCTACATCAGAACCTGAGCAGGCTGGCCCCCCCGTCTGGACTTGCCAGCCTCCAGAACTGTGAGAAATAAATGTTTGCTGTGCAAGCCACCCAGCCAGTGGTCTTCCATCACAGCAGTCAAGCTATCTGAAACACCCTCCCATTCATCTCTGTTACTTTCTCCCTCCTCCCTAGAATTCCTGAAGTTCAGAACTTATGGATTCTTTTCGCTCTATCCTGCAAACTAGGTCAGCATCCTCTCCTAAACATGGGTGGGATGAAATAGCAGTGGATGTCAGGGCTGACCGGGCCTTGTAAGACGTATCTCTTCTGTCTTCTTCTTGCTGTCCATTCTGCTGTGGACTGCCTACTTCAGTCTGGTCCCTGGATCTGTGCCTGCCGAGAGTAGTTACTCTTAACTGGCCACTGGGGCAGTGGGTAGCTCGTGTCACTGAAGTTCATGGTCCAGCTGTTTGCCTCCGGTTTTAAGCCCATTCACATCAGCCCTTTTCAGTGTCTCAACATCCCTTGCTGGGCCCCCAGGGAACTTGCTGAAACCTTGCACACCTCATGCTGCCTCGGGCTCGTTCATTCAGCCTCCCACATCTGCACAGGCTGCACTGTTGTCCCTGCACAGCTGGACGTGACTTTGTGCAGTGACCCCCTTCGGTTGTTCTGGCTGCTCACCACACCCAGGAAAGTCAGCCAGCTGTTCCCTGCCCTGTTCTCAGCATCCTCTCTCCTACCTGAGTGAGTCCACCACTCCCTCCTTTGGGGCTCCCCTCTGACCTGGGAAAGCCAGACACACATCCTTCTGGCCTCTTCTTCTCCATGGAGCAATCACACAGGAACTGAAGGAGCAGGTCTCCCCTTCCTCGCCTCCTTCAGCTCAGGACTTGATGGCCATCTAATCTTCTCCTCTGTCCTGAGAAGACCTTCACCCTGCTCCTTCCCTGAGGCCACAGTGGACAGGCAGAAGGCAGATAACAACAACATTTCCAACAAGCTGCCAATCAATAATGGAACATCTGCCAATATTAGCCTGGCTTCAGTTGCTTTTCCAAACCTTCCCAAGTGCTCTGCAGAACAAAGGGTCCCTATTCAACAGTCACCACCTTCCTGAGAAGGCAATCATGGTTAGAAATGACAATTTTTTTTCATACACTGTGATGATTACATACAGGAGTGATGATTACCATGATAATGATATATTTAGTCCGCCATGGAAGAGAGAGAAAATACAAACAACGCAATTAAGAAACATAGTCAGTGCCAGCTTATAAGCCTCCTTCTCCTCCTCCACCTCACTGAGGCACGGCAGAAATCCATCTCCCAAAGCCGGTCCCTGCAGTCTCAATTTCCTGCACTTTCCCTCCCTTAGATCTATCCAAGATAGTTGTTTTCATTCAGCCCTCCACCAAACAACTCATCACAGACATGGACACAAAAACAACATCAAAGTGCCAGCTTTACCTAACCTGACAAAACACACAAAATGATGATCATACTCAGTAGGTAAACCTTTTGACAATTTGTCAGGGAGTTGCTAGAGCTATTGAACAATGTTCATCCCCTTTGACCTAGAATTTATCCTACAGACATAATTCCTGAAAGGAAAAACTGTCACACGCATGTTCATTGTGGTGATGTCTCTAATAGCTCCAAATTGGTGACCTCAAAACCAAATGACAGGGGAAAGGTGAGGGAAAATACAGTCCTTTGAAGCAGTGTAATACTACGCAGTCTTTAAAAATGACGGGAAGATTAGGGAGCAGCATCAAAAGCGCTTGTAATTTAATGTTCTGCATAAAAAGGCAGAATACCAAACTGTCTCTCTGCAAGTTCTCCCAGAGCCCCCACAGCCTGTGTTAACCGGATCCTGACCAGCCTGAACTTCCTGTCTAGCCCAGTTCAGGCCTCATCATTGCTGGTGTGCATGCAATGGAAATTCTCACCGTCTGTCTACATGTCCACCTCTGGCCCTAGAGGATGCCCTTTTGGAAGAAAGGCCTGGCTTTGTGAAAAAAGTTAAAGTGTTAATCCATCAGTCGTGTTTGACTCTTTGCTACCCTGTGGACTATAACCCACCAGGCTCCTCTGTCCATGGAATTCTCCAGGCAAGAATACTGGAATGGGTCGCCATTCCCTTCTCCGGGGAATCTTTCCAACCCAGGGATCAAACCCAGGTCTCTTGCATTGCAGGCAGATTCTTTACTGTCTGAGCTACCAGGGAAGCCTGTCTGGCTTTAATAAATGCTTATTGAATTAAATAATCAATGACAATAACTTTGCCTATTGTTTATCGAGCACTTATTGTGTGGCAGTCATAGTGATCAGCATTTCCCATGTATTATATCACGTTAATATATTCTGAGATGATCTTATGAAGTTGATGCTATTATCTCTTTTGTACAGACAAGAAACTGGAGTTCAGAGAAGTTGTCATATAGTCAAAGTCATGTGTTTGGTAAGGGAAAAAGACAGAATTTGAATCCAGCTCTGTCTGACTTCTCAGCCAGTGTTCTGTTTAAGACATGTGTGTGTGTGCGCATGTGCACGCACGCACGTGTGCATCTGTATTGTCATGTCATCCATAGAAAACACAGGGTAAATTCTAGGTGATTTATTTGGCTGGAGAGTAGTGAGGTGAGGGGTAGTTTTTGTTTTTTTATTCTTTATACTATTTCTTTAAATGTTAGGATGGACTGAAAGAGAGGACTCCACCGAAGTTCCAAGCCCTTCTCGGGTGGAGTCTGGGTAACCCAAGTATCTTAAAGGGAGATTCCCTGTTGGTCTGTTAACTCCTTTTCTGCTGTCAGGGCCCAGGAAACATCCTGCTATAAAGAACTCACCGTGTATAAGACCTGAGCCTGTGATGAGAGCCAGGAGCAGGAAGCATAGTTGCCCTGTGGTGCTGCGGCATAAGCCTGGCCTGCCTGGCTGTCGCACAGGGGCAGGTATTTGCTCACCCCTCCTGCCACTCTGCTGCCTTAGGTGGGAGCTACCCAGCAGATGTTCTGGGGAGCATCTCATCACCGGGGTGTGAGTGCTGGGTGGAGGTAGGGACGCATGGGGGATGGAAGCATACACCATGGCCACCATATTCGTGGAAGTCCTAAGGGCTAGAAGGCTGATATTACATCTGAGTTGGGATCGAATTCAAAGGAGATACTCATCGCACACTTTTAAGCTTGCATCTAATTTCTGTAGCATTCTGTCTGTGTGTCATGAGTTAATATATTTAATAAATCCTGCAATTATCTTGTGAATAGCATAATGATACTGCTTTGTAATTTTTTTCAGTGTTGAAAGCATGAGTTTGACAAATGCAAATGTTTAAAATATACCCCAAGTTTCCTAAATTTTGTTTTAGCATATCTTCATTTAAAAAAAAAAGACTCAGAGATACTGAAAAATTTGAAGTGGCCCAGGGCTATTTTATTCCTTGAGAAATCCAGGCCCCTGGTGTCTGAGTTCATGTGGTATAAAGACAAGCTCCTAGTGCATTTTGGGCTATTCAACATGCTTCTGAATGGAACCTATTCTTCATATTGAACATAAAATAAGATAAATGGGAGGGGGGAGCAGAAAATAAGATGAAAAGAAGCAAAATTTAGGTTTATAAAAGAGCAGGGGGGAACTTTCATCTTAACATGAAGATCAAATCTATCCATTTGTATCTGCTTCTTCCTCAAACACCACTAAAATGACAAAGGAATATAAAAGGTGTAAGTTTACCAAGAAAATAAGAACTCAGATATATCAATTAATTTTATGAAAAGGGAAAACTATACAGTGAATAGTAATCAGCTTTGCCAACCAGAGAAAGCTTTAACCTAGGCCTACAAGAGAGAAGCCAGAGGACCCCAGAACATCTCAGGAACTGGGTAGTAGGTAGCTTGAAGCTGGAGTAAGTAGGGCTGAAAATAATAGGAACAGCAAATACCATCATCTCCGCCATCACCAACATCACCACCACCACCAGCACCAACACCATTTCCTCCCTCAGCTGGCAAACGCAGACAGTAAAAATCTAGATACTTTTCTTTGGAGTAAGATGAATTGGAGAGACCCTCTTACAGCTCAGGACAGGTGCAAAAAAACTATTTTACAGAGGTATCAAATGAAAGTCTCCACATTGAATACAGGTATCCATCCTGGGTATCAAGTAGGAGGGTGAAGGACTTCTTTCTAGGGACACTAACTAGCCTAAGAGCAAAACCAATTCACCACTTTTTTGCACAATGGTGAAACTCACCAATCAACAAGCCTCACGGATGAGCTTGCAAACAGCTTTTCAGTTCTTAATAGTGAACAGCAGTCAAAACCTCTGGATCAAATCAAACAGAAAAGGGAACCTAAAGGTGACAGAGATGATGCTAAGGGCAGAAGAAAACTGTCAAGGAGTAAGAAGAAGAACAACAGCAATAATAACCTTCAGAAGGGAGGGGTGGCAACTCCATCCCTTAGACAAGAATAAGAGGCTGTAAAAATGAAAGGCCAGAGGATAAGAAAGAGTCCTTTTGAAAAAGGAAAGCAAAATAGAGGGACGCTAAAGGCCTTTGCCCTCCCAGGGGCTCGGGTGGGCAACACATCAGAAGACCAAGCCACAGCTTTGGGCAGCAGGGCACCTTGTTTCCAACAATCTGTGTCAAAGATGCAGTGAAAACTGGTGAATTTGGCTACCCACCTAAGTCCCAGTATTTATCATACATTTGTGCAAACCATCCTTTATGTATGAATTATTATCCTCATTTGATACACAGAATCTCAAAGAAATTTGAGACTTCAAATTTCAAATATCAAAAAGATACAGTATTAGGTCAAAACATATGACATAGTTTTGCAGATGGTTGCAATTTCCATGGTTCAACCTAATATCTGGCCTAAGGTCACACTATGACATTTTTGGTCAAAGACATAAAATGTTAAAATAGAAAACATCATCATCCGGAGTCTCAACTAGCTGTTTTTTCATGTGTCATCTTTGAACCTAAAAGGAAGAAGAATGTTTATTTTGGTAAAGGTTGCTGAAATCCTCTTTGCTACGTTCGCTGTGGCTGGTTTACAGCAAAACCACGGTGTTAATGTTGAGTGACTCTGTATGCATTGGAGGAGGGACTGGGGTTAAGTGAAGAAATCAAATTATGGCACGGCCCAAAGTCACAAAGAGACAGCGTGTGTGTTGGTGGGAGTGTGGGTTGGATACAGAAAGCTCATCCCTGGATCTTTATTGCTGACTCTCTATGGAGATGCAGTTCCTGGTAGAAAAACACAGCTCTTTTGGTACCAGGCACCAACCCAGGAACTTCATTTTTTCTGGTGACTGTCCTTATAAACTTAGCTTGACTCCTTGCCACCTTGGATAAGATCTTTGAGAGCTGGAAATTCAGCCATCACTTCTTTGGTCACTCATCTTATGTAACAACAAAACTTTCCCCAGACACTTATATTCCCAAGAATAGTCTCAATTCCATAATTGAAATTCCCAGTCCGGGTAACTGAAGGGACTCCAAACTTTATTTAAAGTGAAGGTGTGTTTCCTCCCAGCAAGCTGCCATCTGCTTAGGGCCCTTGCCCAGGTCTCCTCTGGTTCCTCAGGGTGAAATGGAGGACAGGGCTAGGGAGCGCTCATCTCTCCATGGTTCCTGGTGCCCATGGTCTCTGGATTTGGTCTCTCTTGGCTTTGGCAGAGGGCTAATCCTGACTCTTTCTCTCCTATCTTGTGGGTCCTTGGGAACATTTATTACTGGGTGTCTCCCAACAGCAGTCCTGTAAGGCACTGATGATCTCCGGTGACTGGCTGTGCGCCAGTTTCACCTCTTCTTGCTGTCGTTCAGTCACTCAGTCTTGTCTGACTCTTTGTACCCCCACAGACTGCAGCAGCATGCCAGGCCTCCATATCCTTCACTGTGTCTGGAGCTTGCTCAAATTCATGCCCATTGAGTCGATGATGCCATCCAACCATCTCACCCTCTGTCACACCCTTCTTCTTCTGCCCTCAATGTTTCCCAGCATCAGGGTCTTTTCCAATGAGTCAGCACTTTGCATCAGGTGGTCAAAGTATTGGAGCTTTAGCTGCAGCATCAATGAATATTCCAGTGAATATTCAAAACTGATTTCCTGATTGACTGGTTGGATCTCCTTGTAGTCCCAGGAACTCTCAAGAGTCTTCTCCAGCACCACAGTTCGGAAGCATTAATTCTTCGGCGCTCAATTCACATCTTGTAGATTCATCATTGCACCTAGGTGGCCATTTTGGATCAAGACTCCCGTCAGCTGTCCCTTCTGCATGATGCCACCATCTGGAGAAAAACTCATGCATTCTCTGCCTCACCAAATGGCTAGCCATTCCCAGCTCAGCACTCCTCTGCTCTTCTTTCTTCAGCCCAGCCTCTTCTCGGCCACTGACCTCTTAGATGGAGGGCAAACACCAGCCCTATGTGTTCCCACATGTTCCAGGGGCAAAGATCAAGCTCTCCAAGTAGTCCTCTGAAGGTGTCAGATGGGAAGGAAGTACTCCCCACTCCCATTTCCTGCTTTGAATCAGGGCCAAGAGAAAATACCAGAGCACTCCAGCTTTTCCCAGGAGGGTCTTTCCTCTCAAATTATTCAGTCTCGACACTTTTATACCCTCAAGTAGGTATTGCGCTCAGGGTTACAAAGCTAGAATTTTGCCCCCCCGCCTCTATAGGTCCAATGTAGGTGGAGGAGTTCATCATTCTGTGGTAGAATGGGTCCCATTCTTGTAAATCAATGTTCCACCAGTGTGTTCCATAAGCACAGATGTGCTTGGTAGAGTAGAAGAAGGAGCTTGTAGAGGATTATTTGTGCCTGTGGAGAGTATGCAGGGCCGGATGTCTGTACATAGATACATATTGTGTGTGCAGTGCATGAAATGATCGCAGTAGGTGTAGGGATCGTATGTGCATGCGCATGTGTGTGTGTGTGTGTGTGTGTGTGGTGTGTACTTGAGCTGAATGTGCACATCCAGATCTCATCTGTAAGCACCAAATTGTGTGTTTTCCCCATGAATGACCCCATGTGTGCCAGTACAGGAGGCTTCTTCCACGACCTCCCTGCTAGGTTGTATGAAGCCAGAGGCGCCTGAGACCAGTGTGTGGGTCCTCACCAGCCTTGGAGGCGGACTAACCCTTCTTACAGGCGGGCACCCTGCCAGGGAACAGCAGTCACAGTCACTCTCCAGTAGAGTGAGGCATTCGAAGCGTTGGCCTTCCCCCTGCCTCACTGAGGAGGCCTAGAACCACAATTTCATTTACCTTAGAGCAAAACGCTCCTCTTCTGGTTTTGCCTCTAGACTGAATGTAGGGGGGGAGAGAGTGAGAGATTCCTGCAAAGATTATGGCATTTGTGAAGCCAGCTTATTTCCCCTCTTCTTTGACCGTGAACCACATGAGCCACCCCTGTGAGTTTTAGGTCCCTGCCATGTGACTCTCTCCTTCTCGTGCTGGTGTTGCTGGGCAGCTGGAGGCATTGCACCAGGTCACTGTGCATGTGTGTGTGCCCATTTTGGGGCCCTCAGAAGTGCCAGTGAACATCACTGGAATATGTCTTTCTGGAGAGCCAGGGACCCATTTCCATGGCAACGAGCAGAGAAAGCCAGGGACGCGGGGACAAGCGGCCAGGCGCCATGACTGGGGCAGGCTTGCCACAGTGCGCAAGGAGAAGTCCCAGCTTGAGTGGAGAGGGTCAGGAGGGAGGCTTGTGTTCTGCCTGTAAAGAATTTGCTGTGTGTTCTGCTGCATGTCACCAGCAAACTCAGGCCCCCAGGGAGGAGTATTTGCATTTCTCCTACCCTCACCCCAGAGGACCTAGGAGGCCACCCTAGTACCACAGGCACACAGCATCCCTTTTAGTAAAGGTGCCAGTTAGAGGGGCTGGTTTTACACAGAGTCTGGAAGAGGTTACTGCAGAAATAGCATGGGCAGGGGGAGGGGAACCCAGTCAGTCTCATCCTTCAGGTTGGTCTGGGGCACCGGATTACCCAGTAAACTCTCAAGGAATGGTTAGCTTGAGGTGATTAAGACAGTGATGCTCTTTCATCTAAGAAAAATACAACACAGTGAATCTCAGCCATTTTATGCTTTTACAGCTTGACAATGCCTGCAAGTCACCATCTCTGCAGGTGGGCATACTGAGTTCATTCGTTTACTCATTGGGCGCATATGTACTGAGGGCCCACCATGTCCTTGAGATGGGCTCCGGGAGGACAGTAGGTCATGAAGCATCTGGCTCTTATGGAGCTGACATTTCATGGAGGGAAGAGTATTGATGATAATCAGGATTAATAAGTGAGATATATAGCATGTCGGGTGGTAATAGATGCTATGGTAAAAAATATAACAAGGTGAAGGGCATTGAGGGGGAAGGGCAGTTGCTGGAGGGACATTTCTCTTCATCAGGGAGGCAGAAAGGCCTCACTGGTAAGATGACTCATGAGTTGAAATCTGAAAAAGTGGAGGGAGCACACTATAGAGTTATCAGCAGGAAGAGGGTTCTGGGTTCTAGGGGTACAAGTGCAAAGGCCCTGGGGCAGGAGCTTACTAAGCATGCTCAAAGAGCTGCGGGAACTGCAGAGAGGCTAGAGCTGAGGGCCAGTAGGAAGGTGGTAGGAGTCAAGGTCTCAGGGTAACAGTGCCAGTTATGTGGGCCCTGAAGGCCTCTGTAAGGATGTTATTTTTGCCCTAAGTAAAAAGACAGGTCATTGGGGTTTGGTAACAGAAAACACATGATATTACTTACTTTTCTTTTTCAAAAATGTTTTTATTTTGGTGAAATACTCATAAAATTTACTATCTTGCCATTTTTAAGTATACAGTTCAGTCATATTAAACGTATTCATAATATTATATAATCACAGCTATCATCCATCTCCATAATTTTTTTCAGTTTCTTAAATTTTTTTATGAAGTACAACTTATTAATGTTTTCCTTTTTAATAATTTTTAGAAATATTTCTTTATTTATTTGGCAGTGTCAGGTTTCAGCTGTGGTGCACGGGCTCTAGAGTGAGCAGGCTCAGTAGTGGCGGAAGTTCCTCTTTTCAGTTTTAAAGCTGAAACTCTGTATTCATTAGACAACACCTCCCCGCTTCCGCCCCTTTGCACCTTGGCAGCCACCACTGCGCTTTCTCTCCCCAGGATTTTACCTAGTCCAAGCACTACACAGAAGGAGAATCATATAGTATTTGTCTTTCTGTCACTGGCTTATTTCACTTTAGCATAATGCCTTCAAGGTTCACCCATGTTATAACATGGATTGCAAAATCTTTCTTTTTCATGGCTGAATAGTGTTCTACTGTCTGTGTACACCACATTGCGTTTATCCATTCATCCACAAGTGGACACTTGCATTATTTACACCTTTTGGCTATTGTGAATAACACTGCTATGAACATGAGTGTGCATGAGTCTCTTCAAGATCTTCCTTTCAGTTATTTAGGATATGTACATCAGATTCTTAACCAGCGCCCAGTCAACACAGTGATGCCAGGAGGAGCGGTGGTCTTGCCTAAATGAAGCATGTCTAACAGGCACTGGACATGTAGCTTCAGGAGTTAAAGGACATAGATGGCCAACCTACTGAGTGACCCAAAGGGAGAAAAATAATGAAGAAAAATTCAAACTCTGCTCCTGAGATACTCACAGAGTATAAAAAAGTAGCCAACCCTGTTAGTTGAAGGGACTTAATTTATCGTCTTTTTAGGGAGGTGTCTCATGGTCCTAATGTACCCAGAGTTGGTTGAATAGATGTTTTAGATCCACAGTAGCAAAATAATGATGTGGAGGATGATAATCTTTACTGACTGTTCACCTTGTGCTAGGCATTGCTAAGAGCTTAACACATTATCTTAACTGAATCTTTGCAATGACCTTGTAATATAAGTGTGGTTATTGTCATGCTTTTACAGATGAGGAAACTGAGGCTGAAGAAGCTGAACTTGTCTGCCCAAGCCATGCAACTATTGTCAGAAGCGGGGTCAAGTCAGCCCTGCCAGAATCTCAGGCCCATACTCTTGTAAGCCACTGCCTTCCTGTTCTTGGCTCTGCCATCAGATCGCTATACCTTTCCCTTCCCTGGCAAGCTGGGTGAATCAGGCTTAGAGAGGGCCCACGTGGGCCAGGTCCAGTCCCCCAGAGTGAGGAGCCTTAGCCACTGACAGAAGCACCAGCAGATTTCAACACTCACATTTCCTCATCTTCCTTTCCCAACATGTGGCCCACTGGCCCCATGACACGGCAACAGTCAGGGAGAGGAGGTCAAGGGTCAGGAGACACACTTCACTTCGTCACCTCTGCATGGAGCCCTCAGCATCTTCCGGCTGTGTGTGCCACACAGAACCCTGAGTGATCTTTTAAAAGCATAAAATGCATCACATTATGCGAATGACTGCAACACATTTGTAGTTTCCCACTGCTCTTAAAATAAAAGTTACACCTCCTACCCCAGCTTACAGGCTTCCCTGTTGGCTCAGCTGGTAAAGAATCCACCTGTAATGCTGGAGACCTGGGTTTGATCCCTGGGTTGGGAAGATCCTCTGGAAAATGGAATGGCTACCCACTCCAGTATTCTGGCCTGGAGGATTCCATGGACTGTAGCCCATGGGGTCGCAATGGGTAGGACATGACTGAGTGACTTTCACACACACTCCAGCTTACGAGGTCCCACATGGTATTGCCCTCCCCCTTGCCACCTAGTCTCAGTCTACTTGCTTACCATGGTTTGGCCAAGCTGGCTGTGTCCTGTTTTCTCCTCCACTCTGAACAAATGTTCTTTCTCCAGAAAAGCCTTCTCCAAACTTCTTAGGTAAATTAGACCTCCCTTTGTATCATATAACCTTTTTTTTTTTTAAGTCAGTATTTTTTTACTGTGGTAAAATATGCATACTTCCCAGGTGGCACTAGTAGTAAAGAACCCGCCTGCCAATGCAGGAGACTTATGAGACATGGGTTCGATCCCTGGGTTGGGAAAAATCCCCTGGAGAAGGAAATGAAAACCCACTCTGGTATTCTTGACAGGAGAATCCCATGGACAGAGGAGCCTGGAGGGTTACAGTCCATGGGGTCGCAAAGAGTCAGACATGACCGAAGCAACTTAGCACACAAGCACACAAAATATGCATACCATAAAATTTACCATGTCAACCATTTTTAAGTATGTTTTAGTAGCGTTACTGCATTCACAATGTTGTGTGACCATCACCACCAACCGTCTGCAGATGGAACTTTCATCATTTTGAAAAGGAACTCTGCACCCATTAAACAATACTTTTTCATCCCCCTTCTTCTCCCAGCCCCTAGTAACTTCTATTCTAATTTCTCTTTCTATAAATTTGCCTATTCTAAGTAACTCATATAAGTGGAATCATGTGGCATTTGTCCTTTTGTGTCTGGCTTATTTCGTTAGCGTCATGTTTTCAAGGTTGATCTGTGCTGTAGCATGGATCAGAATGTCCTTCCTTGCTGAGGCTGAATAATATTTCATTGTATGCCCATTCCACATTTTGGTTGTTCAGGTGTCTGTTGATGGATACCTGGGTTATTTCCACCTTTTGGCTACTGTGAATGACACTGCTATGAACACTGGCCTATGAGTATCTGTTTGAGTCCCTGCTCTCAATTATTCTGGGTACCACAGAATCTTTGGAATCATGTCTATAAAACACCCCAGGACCTAAAATTATTTTGCTTATCCCTTTGTTTGTTAACTTGATTTCCACATCCTCCCATGTCTCCTTGGATTCAGGAACCTTGTCTGTTTTGGTTCACGGTTGTTATCACAGTGACCGGCTGATGGTAAGTGCTCCATAAACATTTTTTAAATGAATGAATGAATGGATGAGTAACACTGCAGATGGGCCAGCCTGTTGGGTACAAGACTGCTGCTGCTGCTAAGTCGCTTCAGTCGTGTCCGACTCCGTGCGACCCCATAGACGGCAGCCCACCAGGCTCCGACGTCCCTGGGATTCTCCAGGCAAGAATACTGGAGTGGGTTGCCATTTCCTTCTCCAATGCACGAAAGTGAAAAGTGAAAGTGAAGTCGCTCAGTCGTGTCCGACTCTTAGCGACCCCATGGACTGTAGCCTACCAGGCTCCTCCATCCATGTGATTTTCCAGGCAAGAGTACTGG
Source organism: Giraffa tippelskirchi (assembly GCF_054371585.1). Classification (NCBI taxonomy): domain Eukaryota; kingdom Metazoa; phylum Chordata; class Mammalia; order Artiodactyla; family Giraffidae; genus Giraffa; species Giraffa tippelskirchi. The sequence continues at coordinate 112,536,343 of NC_137282.1, forward strand.
AGTGGGCTGCCATTGGGTACAAGACTAGTCACTTCTAAAATGAGGACATGTTTGAAATGCTAAAATGTTGACAGGCATTCACAGATATTATTTAAACATTTTTCTCTTTTGAAAAAGCAAATTTTAATCAAAAATTACAAAACTGACATGTGTATCACAATACACGGAAATGAGAAATGCTTGCACAGTCAACACAGCACCAGAAAGTTGGAGAAATCAGAAGAGTATTCTGCCGATCTGTCAGTGTGTCTGTGTTGCTGGAGACAGGTAAGATGAAGGTTTGGGGGGCTCTGGGCCAAGGCGCCAGTCTCCCCCAGTCACTCCCTCCCCCAAGTGAACAGGTCTGTCTGCAGGCCCTGGTCCTCTGCACTGCTGTGAGGAGGAAGAGTATTTCAGGAGAGACAGAAGCCCCTTAAACCCCAGTGAAACCACAGTGTCAGTGAAGCAAAGTGAGGGGAGAGGCCGGGATCCTAAATTCAGCCTGCTCTCCCCTCCGTGTTTGAAACTGGAGCCATGTTGTTTGTCCCCTTCACTCTTCATGTCGTATGTCTTTTTTCAAGTCAGCTGGAGGTCCAATCCCCCATAACATATTCCCTGCACATAAGTGCCCTTCCTTATGTGTGTACGGGTGTGTATATGTGTGCAATATTGTGCTTTATAGTCAATATATATATATGTTCTTCATCCCAGTTTCTGGGACAGAGCTCCTAAGTGATAGGAACAATAAAGGTGTCTCTGGATATTCATAGCAAACCACTTTCAATCACACCGAAGTTTGCTGTTGAGGTGGCTTTTAGGAAGCACCTGAGGATGTGGGCTGGTTACCAGGGAACCAACCAGGATTAGAGGGTTGGACTTTTCTTTTTCCATTTTTTGACTTACTTATCGCGCATTGAAAATGATGGGGTTTGGAGAACGTCAGGTTGTTGCACACGGGGAGCTACAGGTAGAGTGGGGCATAAGGGGTGGGGGGGAGCTCCTTTCTCCGAGCCTTGCCCAGTGCATCTCCTCCCTCTGGCTGTCCCTGAGTTATACCCTTTTCTAGTCATCTGGTGATTTAGGAAACACAATGTTTTCCTGACTTCTGTGAGCTGCTGTAGCAAATTAATGGAACCTCAAGGAGAAGGTGATGGCTTCTGACTCATAGCTGACAGATCAGATGCCCAGGAGAAAACCTGGACTTGTGATTGGCATCTGAAAGGGAGACAGGACAGTCTTATAGGCCTGAGCCCTTAACCTATGGGATGCGACGCTTTCACCCAGTAGACAGTGTCTGAATTGAGTTAAATTGTAGGATGCCCAATCGGTGTCCACTGAGATGTGAGTTAATCACCTGGTGATGTTGGGAAATGAATTACACAACCTGTGTGTGTCAATATGGGTGTGCGTGTTTCTGGATGTGAGTGCAAGCATGCATACATGTGTATATGTGTGTGGATGTGTTTACCTGCAGAATCTTTGGGCTCAAACTCAGTTCTAATTGGACTGTGCGACTTACAAGCTTGGGACATTGGATAAATCACAGGCTCTCTGAGCCTCTGTTTTGTTTTCCATAAAAACAGCTAAATAGAAACTCTCCCACTGCAGGATCTGTGAATTAAATGAGGTGATGTCTTTTAGCATGGGGCCTGGCTCACCATAAGTGCCAATAGATGATGGCTGTTGCTTTCATTTTTTTTCAGTTTATTACTCAAATTCCTGGCCAAGATTTGTGTCGTCAGTCACTAGTTAAGCTCAGTAAACCACATTCTGCTTCTACTCAGTGGGAGGTGGAGTGCAAAGAAGGGACATCAGTCAAAGAAATGAGGGAAGGCTTGATTCACCAAGCACATGGTAGAAGGGCATGTTTTCTAGCCATCTTGTATTTTATATCTATTTCTTCACTGAATCCCCACCTCAGCCCCATGAAGGTAGCTAAATGATGCCCAATTTATAGATGAGACACTTGAGGCTCAGCAAATAAAAGGTCAGGTATCCAGCCAGCTTAGAGGTGGCATTTGAACCCAGGCCTAGGGTCTTTAGAGTCAGTGTTCCCCATGCTCCCCTAGAGCACGGCTCGAGGACCAGCCAATGACGCTGCTGCAGAGACTGTTCCAGGCAGAGAACGCGGGGAAGAGAGGGAAAGGATGCAGTTGATCCTAGAGGGCAGAGCTAATGTGAAGAGGGCAGAGAGGAAGACTGAGACTGGAAAGGTGAGCAAAGACCAGATGACACAGGCGTTTGTAAGCTACATTGATGAGTTGGGAATTTATCCCAAGGCCAAGGGTTTTAAACAAGGAAATGAGGTCAGATGTGAGCTCAAGGAAAATGACTTTTCATATTCAATAAAAATAAGCCTTGAGTTACTCCAAGAAAAAAATCTAGGAGCAATGGCAGTGGCCTGGGCTAGGAAGGATGCCTCTGGGAAGTGTGCCTGAGGAAGCAACAACCTCTGAGTGCCTACGGGGTCCTCACACTGATCACAGTGGCCGCAGCATCTTCATCTCTAGGAGATGGCCGGGGGCTGGAATACAGCTCCCACCTCCCGCTCTCTCACTGCTCCGAGCCAGTAGGTCTGTGCTCCAGGTGGGAGTTCCGGAGCCAAGACAGATGTCAGTGGAGGGCCCAGGTACAGTGGCCTTGGGACCCTCCTGGAGAAGGAAGGTCAACAGAAGCATGGGCACCACAGCTGTCAGGAACACACGCTGATCGTGGTGGCATTTCGTATTCTATGCCCCTGTGTTCACTCTTCCTTTTTCCAGGGCAAACAGGTAGCCTCATGCGATACACAGAAAATGCTCAGTGACAGTCTGCCTCCTTGGGTTTTGTATTTCAAAAACCCTGAACCTGGGACTTCCCTGGCGGTCCAGTGGTTGAGACTTCACCTCCCAATGCAGGGGGTGCTGGTTTGATCCCTGGTTGGGGGACTGGGATTCCACATGCCTCACAGTCAAAAAACCCAAAACAAAACAGAAGCAGTATTGTTAACAATTCAATAAAGACTTAAAAAAAAAAAAAAAACTCCACATCCAAAAACTAAATAAGTTCAAACCTTAAAAAAAGGCCTGAATTTGAGGTTACTATCCTTCAGAGAAGAGAGAGTCAAGCGCCTTTGAGTGCAATGAGATGGAAGTTTCCCCAAGACAGGGGGATGGGGCGGAGGCTGGCAGTGTCAGGGGAGGTGGCTTGGAGGGGGACATTTAACTTAGGGAGGCCGGACCCTAGCATGGCAGTAGCCAGGATGCCTTCTATCAGGGGACTGAACAGGAAGGCCAAGGGGAAGATCAACAGTAGCCATGGCTGGAAGGATGCCCGGAAGACCCATTTCAGTGGACAACCACCATACTGTGGGCTGCCCTAGACAAGAGGGGTCCCCTCACCTTAATAACTACTAAGACCAAATTTCCAATCACCTTGGCAAGAATGTGGACGCAGGGTCAGATTTAATTAGACTTTATGGAAGTAAAATAAGGCAAAATTTCTTGCACGGTCAAGTTAATGGAGTGGGATTCACACCTCGAATCATTTATTAACAGGACATAATCAGGAATTCCATCAGGAATTGTCTGGTTGCTAGGAATAGACTTTTACTTGGAAAAGTCCGCATAAAAGGAAGCCAATCAACAAGATACAGAGCAACCTCACAGCCTCGGGCTGTAGGAAATGTGCTGGGCTCAGGGAAACCAAAGATTTCTTTCTACATCTTTCTGTGGCTCCACGCTTGGGGCAGCTTCTCTGATCACATGCTCCACTCTCCCTGGCAGACCCTCATTGTCTTCAGGTTTTTGCTTCCTGCGTCAAGCTCTTGTCCAGCTCTCCATTATGCCCTGGGAAGATAGGAGCATGAAATGATAAAGACTCAGGTCACATCCTATCTATGGAACTTTATAACTGCCCCTGCCAATGGACTAAAAATACAGACAAATGGCACCAATGTAGACAAATTCTATATCTGTATCCTTTCTTCTCTCCTCCCCACTAATATAGCCGGTGTGTCTATATTATTGATTAGAGATCCATACTGAAGACTTAAAATAACACATAGACCTTACAGCATATGATCATAAGGTCTCCTTCTCAGTCAGTATGCAAAACTCATGTTAAATTTGTTTCTTACATTCTTCAACTTTTGTGCCAGTTCCAAGAAATGCTCTATTTTGTAGTAAATATAACTTATGGAATTTTTTATTGGAATTTCATTATAAAATTTATCATATTTACATGAACAAAATGAAATGGTTTCTTCTACAAATACCTTAAATTTTCAATATATGTATGATGAAAAATAATTTTTTTTCCTAGAAAACTGGAAGGTATCTCAACCAGCTGCATGCCAGAACATAACAAATATGGGATTTCACTGGAACTCAGTTTCCCCATCTGTAAAATGGGGATACTACTTTACAGGGTGATGTGAGAATGAAATAAAGTGCACAGGAGAACAAATGTACATCAAATATTAGTTATTCTTTTTCCTAGAACATTGCAGCTATAGACTCAGTTCAGTTCAGTTCAGTTGCTCAGTCATGTCTGACTCTTTGCGACCCAGGCCGCCCTGTCCATCACCAACTCCCAGAGTTTACCCAAACTCATGTTCATTGAGTCAGTGATGCCATCCAACCATCTCATTGCTGTCGTCCCCTTCTCCTGCCTTCAATCTTTCCCAACATCAGGGTCTTTTCCAATGAGTCAGCTCTTTGAATCAGGTGGCCAAAATATTGGAGTTTCAACTTCAACATCAGTCCTTCCAGTGAACACCCAGGACTGATCTCCTTTAGGATGGACTGGTTGGATCTCCTTGCAGTCCAAGGGACTCTCAAGAGTCTTCTCCAACACCACAGTTCAAAAGCATCAATTCTTCGGCACTCAGCTGTCTTTATAGTCCAACTCTCACATCCATACATGACTACTGGAAAAACCATAGCCTTGACTGGATGGACCTTTGTTCACAAAGTAATGTCTCTGCTTTTTAATATGCTGTCTAGTTTGGTCATAACTTTTCTTCCCAGGATTAAGTGTCTTTTAATTTCATGGCTGCAGTCACCATCTGCAGTGATTTTGGAGCTCCCAAAAATAAAGTCAGCCACTGTTTCCCCATCTATTTCCCATGAAGTGATGGGACCAGATGGCATGATCTTAGTTTTCTGAATGTTGAGCTTTAAGCCAATTTTTCACTCTCCTCTTTGACTTTCATCAAGAGGCTCTTTAGTTCTTCTTCACTTTCTATCATAAGGGTGGTGTCATCTGCATTTCGGAGGTTATTGATATTTCTCCCTTCAATCTTGATTCCAGCTTGTGCATCTATAGACTAACTCCATCTAATTGATCCAGGACCTGGATATCTTGGTTTAAACCCTTCAAAAGATCAATCTAATTGTATGGAATATGTTTCTTTAGGGTCAAGAATCTTTTGGAATCTGGTCCAATTAGCTTGACTGGTGGGAGGGGTCAGGGGGCACAAATATGGCTGCCCAGGCCAACCGTGTGTTTGGCTGGTGAACACAGTGATTGCCAGGAAACTGAATGGGTAGCTCTGCAGCAACACGTGTCTGGAATCAACAATCAGAGGATTTAGAATCACAGAGCTGGAAAGGCAACTGAAATCATCTGGCCCAGTTGTTTCAATTTTACATGTTTAGAAACCAAGGCTCTAAGAAACACGGCGACCTACTTGGGGTCACACAGTGAACTGGAGGCAGAAGCTGCCCCAAATACACAGTGTTCTTCCTACCTGTCTCCATCCAGTGGGGCAAGAGCCCTAAAGGGCACAGGGGGAGCTACAGCAGACCCTCCTACCAAGCCACCTTCCAGGAACCTGTGAGTTCAGTGGTGCCACAGCCTCGACCTGTCAACAGCCTGGAATCCCAGGCTGCAGGAAGTATTCAGACTCCCAGCCTTTTGCTGCCCAACCCTGGCCACCTATCTAGCCAGATTCCACCTGTTCCGTCCAGCTGAGCAGGTCTGATTGCCACAGGTGTTCCTTCCTCTGCACCTTTGCTCACTGAGCAGTTTACTGAGATGTCCCCCTCTCCCCCACCCATCTGGGGTCCACAGATCCACAGGCCACCACCGCCGGGAGGTCTTCCAGCTTCTATGTCTTTTCCTCTCTCTCTTGACTCAAAAGACCACTGTCTGCTGCATTCAGGGGATACATAATTATATACTACTGGCTTGTTTTAATTCTCTTATATGTTACCTCTTGAGATTAGAAGACTTATCTCACTCATTTTGCATAAGCAAAGCACCCAGTGCTGTGTTAGGTTTTTTGAAGGTGCTCAGTAGATATCTGTTGAAGGAATGACTAAGTGAGTGAGTAAATAACTGAGTAAACAAACAGAGAATGATTGGAGTTACTGTCAGGTGGGACTCTCTCCCGCCCTCACTACCCTGAGAGTTGGACCCTCAGCAGCCTTTTTGGCCCTTGGATCTCCTGAGAAAGGTGTAGAGGGCTCTGGTGTATAACAGTGACCACAGCCTGTCATGGCAGAGTCATTGGGATGGGTCAGCCTGGAGGCCTCACCGACCACTGCCCATCAAGTCTTAGCCTGTTATCACTCCCATTTCACCAATGAGGAAATTGAGGCCTGGAGATGGAAGTGAGTCCCTGAGGGTCACATGCAATCTGTACCTGCCTGGGGACTCAGACTGGGGTGAGGCTGACCCCACGGCTCTGTCCACCCATCTCATGTACACGCCCTGTGTGAGCCTCAGGGGTGCAAATGAGCAGGACACACCTCTGACCTCCAGGAGCTTGCAGGGGCCTGGTGAGCTGTGGCTGGAGACCAGCCCTGGGGACACCATTGAAAGACTGGGTCCCGAGTGCCCAACAGAACAGAGGCTAGACAGGGGGTGTGGGAACATAAAGGAAAGCCACAAGGAAGCCAGAGGAAGCAAGCAACACCTTTCTCTGCACAGCAAAATCTATAGGGTCCCTAGACCTTCAAAACTTCCCTGTAAGACAGCTGGGGTGAGGACAATGAAGCCTCATTTACAGGCCAGCGCAGAGTCAGAGAGGGAAGAGAACACGGGGACCAGAGGGCGAATCTTCTTTCCCAGCCTTCTCTCCCACCAACCATTTCTCTTTCCACTGTCCTACAGGGAAACCCAGGGCTTCCGTGGTGGCTCAGATGGTAAAGAACCTGCCTGCAATGCAGAACACCTGGGTTCAACCCCTGGGTTGGGAAGATCCCCTAGAGAAGGGGATGGCAACCCACTCCAGTATTCTCCACTGGAGAATTGCATGGACAGAGGAGCCTGGTGGGCTACAGCCATGGGGCTGCAAAGAGTCAGACACAGTTGAGTGACTAATACACACACACATATAGACACAGGGAAATCGCGTCCCAGAGGGTCAGCTCTTGGTTTTCAAGCATACCCTTCTTTATTTGGCTGCCCAACCTTTGCCCGGGCCATTCCCTATGCCTGAACACTCTTCCCACCTAAACTTTCCAAGGCCCCAGCTTTGTAGGACACAGCCCTGATCTTAACTTCCTCTCAAAACCTCTCCAGGTCTCCTCCAGTCTGAATAAACCCCTCTGCTCACCCCAAAGAATCTCTCCCTATATCATACTCTGATTTAATATTTCTTTATTCTTTTTTAAAATTATTTTTTAATTGAAGTACAGTTGATATACAACATTGTGTTAGTTACTGCTGTAGAGCAAAGTGATTCAGATACACACACACACACACACACACGCACACACACACAGTCTTCCCACGTGGCGTTAGTGGTAAAGAACCCACCTGCCGATGCAGGAGACATAAGAGATTTGGGTTAAACCCCTGGGTCAGGAAGATCCCCTGGAGGAGGGCACCACTCCAGTATTCTTGCCTGGAGAATTCCACAGACAGAGGAGCCTGGCAGGCCATGGTCCATAGGGTCACAGAGAGTTGGACATGACTGAGGCGACTTAGCACACACACACATAAACACACACACACACACACACACACACATACACACACACATATATATATTGTTGTTGTTTAGTCACAAAGTTGTGTCCTACTCCTTTGCGACTACAGGGACTGTAGCTGGCCGGGCTCCTCTGTTGACGCCATTTCCCAGGCACGAAGACTGGAGCAGGTTGGCATTTCCTCCTCCAGGTATCTTCTCGACCCAAGGATTGACCCCACACCTTCCGTACTGACAGGTGGATTGTTTACCATTGAGCATATATATATATTCTTTTTCGTTATAGTTTACCGTAGGATATTGAATATAGTTCCCTGTGCTACACAGTAGGACGTTGTTATTTATCTATTCTATACATAAAAGCTTAACATCTGCTAACCCCAACCTCCAACTCCATCCCTCTCCAAGCCCTTCCCCTTGGCAAACACCAGTCTGTCCTCTATGTCCATGATTCTGTTTCTGGGTTTCTAGATAAGTTCATTCAAATTTCTTTAAATGATAACACAAGCGCAGGGCCCAATGTCTGGCTCAGACCACACTCTCCGGAGTGAAATAGTGTTCCACAAATTTTGGCAGAATGAAGGTGTGGATGCGTGGTGGCGCTTTCACTGTTGTAGAGAGGATTCATTTCAGTGAGATGGCCCACAAAGTCTCCAGCATGGAGAGGGGCCCTGAGCAGGGGCCTGTAATATGCTCAGTGCCATGAAGTGGTTTGAAGCAATGCGATCTCCTAGGCCACACCCGGCCAGCATAGCTAGACTTCCTGATCAGAACAAATGCCAACACAAAGGCTCCAGCAGGCCTGGTGCCAGAGGGCTGCCCACTGATTTCCAGAAAGAAGCAAAGTCTGTGGCCCTGCATGGCCACCCTTCATCCTGCTAGCTCCCGTCCTCACCTCCCCAGCTTCCTAGGCCCACCGTTTGGGGAAGGAAAAAGAACAAAAGTCAGATTCAACCACATGGTCAAGCTGTTTTTTTATTCACCACTTGTAGAGTCCTGGGGCTGGGCTCAGGAGGTGTGGCTGTGAAGCAGGCCAGGGTGGCTCATGGTGAAGAGTGTAGGCCCTGGGTCTAGATGGATTGCTGGCCTTGTGGGTACCAGCTGCTGTGACCCTGGGCAAGGCCATCTCCCTCTCCAAGGCTCAAATTCCTCACTTACAAAGCACAAACAATACATTGCCATATGTTAGTCTGTAGACAAATACTGACTTAGGACATATAAGATACAGAGAAAAAGGATGAAAATGAATATTATATATTCATATCATATACGATATATTCATAGATGATATACATATAATATATATACTATACATTATATATATCCACAATACATATATATATATATCCATATCTATAGATCCCTCTGTATATTATGTAGGCAAATATACAGACATAGTGAGATGGTGATATTTATCACCACGTAAGGTTTTCAATTGTCTTCCTTTAAGAAGAATTTTAGCCTTTATTCTGAGATTATATCTCTCCTTTATTTTTTTTTATTTTGTGGTTGAAAGGGCTAAGGGTTTTTGTTCTTCATTCCCTCTGCCTGGAATCCCTAATCCACCCACCTGTCCACCCACAATGCTTACTCCCTCACCAGCTTCAGAACTTGACTCAAACGTGTCCTTCTCAAGGAAACCTTCCCTGACCTCTATTAAAAGTTATTTGCCAGATGAATAAACAATTACATGAATATTTGTTTTTTTAATGTGTTTCCTTGACAAAATTAAAAATGAACAACTCACTTCTTTTTCAGCTCCTGAAGTCAGGCATTGGAAAGGAGAGGATTTTACAGATCTGTGAAATCGTTAAATCACTGAGCAAACGAATATGAAAGTTTTCCTAAAATTCTAACTGGTAGTAACGATTCTACTTGTCCTCCTGTGCCCCTCCCCCATCTTCTCCCTTCCTTTCCTCCTCGGGGTCCTTATCTGTCCTCACCAGGACTGTCCCCAGCCCTGCAGAACTCACAGGAACTTTCAGGCCTCTCAATTTGCCTAACTCATTTAGTTTCTTTAAAAACCCTGATTATAGGCCTGGCTTGGAAGAACCAGACCATCAACAGGCTTGTAATGAAGCCTGTCCTGCCTGGGAGACTCAGGTACCTGTGTGGGCAAGACTGCGCTTATGATCCCAGGTCACAGACAAAATCAATGAAAGGCTTTTGTTAGTTTATCTGCTTCTCAATTCTGGGCCTCCTGTTTCCCGAGCCCAGGTGCTCAGTGGTGAGAAGGCTCCGGCCTCCGGCAGGAAGGCCTAAGGAAGCTGCTGGGTGACACCCGCTGGCCTGAGAAAGGGCGGGGCAGTTTCAGGACCCTGGACGAGATCCAGAAGGAAGCTCAGAGACTAAACAGACTAAGTCAGTGTGCAGCTGAGCAGACCAAGGTCCAGAGAGTCTGGGACTGACTCAAGATCTCACTTGGAGGGACTTCCCTGCTGGTCCAGTGGTTAAGAATCTGCCTTCCAACACCGGGGACACGGGTTTGATCCCTGGTCGGGGAACTAAGATCCCACATGCCGGGGTGGGGGGCTCCTGAGTCCCCTCGCTGCAACTAGAGAGAAGCCTGTGCACCACAACGAAGGGTGCACATGGGGCAACCAAGACGCGATGCAGCCAGAATTTAATTAACTAAAGATCACCATCTCACTTGGAAAGAAGAAAACCAAAAACCTGATGTCTTTTTCCTGACTCCCTGTCCAGCACCCTCTGACTAGAACAAAAGGGACTTCAGCCCTGGGCCCTGCAGTTCAGAGGACCCCACTTGGGCCTTCCTCCTTCCCCACAAGCGAGGAGTCTCAGGGAACAGAGGAATGTGCCCAGTTGGAGCCCACAGACCTCCCCTCTAGGTGGAACTCTGGATTTCTAGGACTTTGGGATTCCCGCTTAAGTGTCCGAACTCACTTCCCAGGCCTCCGTAGGCATCTCCCCATTCCGTCTTCCCTTAGGTGGCCAGCGGGTGCCGCTTGCAAAGTGAGGGTGGAGGGGCACATGTGGGCCGCTTCCCAGAAGCCGCTCATGGAGCCAGAGAACACCGAGGAAGCGAGGGCAGCTGCCACATGCCGGGGTCAGACTGCAGAGCGAGGCCTACCTCCAGGTCCCTGGGAAGCCCTGCACGTTAGGCCTTCAAACACACTGTAGTTGGCGTTTCTTCACTTGACCTGTGACTTTTGAAATATGTAGGCTACGGTTTATGACCAGATCTGGGATGAACCTGCTGTCTGCGCACTGCTTCTCGGGACCTCCAGTGCACCCTGCTCGGGGAGGGAGACTCTCAGGCCTCGGGGAGGAGGGAGCAGGGAGTGAGCCTGTTACCCCCTGCCCCCTCACTCGGGCAGTTTGCCTCTAGGGCCCCTTCATTTCACATTTTCAGCTGAGGAAGCTCAGGCTCACAAGGCTTTGGTCAAGGTCACGCGGCCAGGAACAGATGGCCAAGGGGCTCTCGCCCTTCCCAAACAAACAGCAAGTTAATTTTGAAATGACAAAAGGAGGGGACAGAAAGAGATGTATTTGCCCCGCCCCACCCGTCCGAAAGGCCCCTCCAGCCTGTGAAGGTTTTGCTGGCTGAGCATCTGCCTGGCTGCTTGACCTGGCCAGCTGGGTTGGGCAAGGGCTAAGTGCCTCCCCTCCTGACTACTGCTATGGTCCAATCATCTACCATGCTGTGACTTCTCAGGAAGAAGCTTGATTTAAGGGGGTGACAATGCAGGAAATAAAAACTGACACCAGATGTGCCAATGGATATGACATTGGAATGGGGTTTCCTGGGAAGTTAGGCTTCCCTATATCTTTCCCTGGGAGCCCCCAAATCTTTGCTAAGTTAATTTCCTATGGAAAGTAGACTTTTACTATGCCAGAGCTTCTGTTTAATTGTTTCTGATGAAATAACCTGAACCAGAGTTCTCTGTCAGACCTGACCCTCCCCTATTTAGAACATCTAAACAGTGGTCCCATCTGTTGCTTCAATTTCCTCTCTTTCCATCTCCCCTCCCAGTGCCCTGGGCTCCACTAACAGCTTCCTAAGCAACTTTTGCTTTTGCACATGCTGCTTGCCCTGGGATGCCCTTTCCCTCCTTTCTCCAACCGGCTGGCAAGTTCTTCTTCGGGAGCCAGCTCAGTCCCCATCCCCCGGCCGGGCCCCTCCCAGTTGCCCCTGGTTGTCCCCTCTGTGCCTCCCCTACACTCCCCAAGCCCCCTGTGCTTCCTTCCATAAAAGGACTCTACACTGAAGGCTGACAGCTACCTGTCTGTCCCCACTAGAGAAACTAGTGAACGACTTGGGGGCAGGGACTAGCTATTTTTCTTTTCTTTGAATCACTGTACAGCTCAGGTCTGGAATGCAGTAGGTGCTCAGGAAAGGTCAGCTGAGGGTGGGAGCCCCGGCTCTGCAAGGGTGTGCTCCCAGCGTGACCGTATCTGCTATTTACCGACTGAGGAATGATCAGAATGGCTATTACTATTTCCATGCTATCACTCCGGAGGCTGAGAAGCACTGGACCATGCTCCTCTCTGGTTTTTCCCCTGCTTGGCTCGGGGCAGGGGAGCCACACAGCACTGGCCACGTGCTTCCCAACCAAAGAGCAAAGTGGCCGATGACCGTTTTCTCAACAACTGCCAGACTTTGCCCCAGGGCAAGGAGGATGGAAGCGTGAAATGGAAGAGTGGCGTGAGGAGGCCAGAGACCCTCCCTCTCCCAGGGACTGGGAGAGGCCCAGGCAAGGGGCATTTCCAGGCGGGAGCTGGGTCCAGCCCCAGGGACACACCAGCGCAGGGCTGGGGAGAGAGGAAAGGTCGGTTGCAAAACCCCACGTATGGCAGCCTAACTGCTGAGTCATGCTCCTGAGGCCAGTCAAGGACCAAAGTCAGGGCTGCAAACTCAAAGCCGTCTGGTTAGCCTTGAGCCTGTTGATTCCCTGGCCTTCCACGTCTAATCCTTCCTTGGGCCCGACTAATCCCCTTTAGCAGAGCACAGCTGTTGTTTTGGGGAATTTTTCCCCAGCATACCCTTCTCTTTGGGTGACAACATCCTGGGTGTTCCATGGAGACCCTCTTCCCCACCACTCTCAAACTGAAAGAAGTCAGATTCTCTCCTCCCCCCTCAACACTAAGGCTGGTCACATGGCCCAGGCTTAGCCAGTCAGAACATTTTCTCTTGCCCTTGACTGGCTGCAGAATGAGAACAATGTGGTGAACGCAATAACCAATGAGCCTCAGTTCTAAGATAGTTGCATGTTGCATAAAAGACGCTTTCTTTTCAACAGGAATTGCTAGCTCTCTGGAGCAACTAGAGACTCTGTATGCATGGTGGTTGCCTGAGAATAAGGTCACCCCAGAGACAAGCAAGGCCGAGAGAGGGTGCAAGCAGGACACCCAGTCTCATAGTCATTTGTGAAACTCAAAACGTACCTCTCGCTTTCGCCTACGTGGACTAACACTTGCCTCTTTGCTTATGTATGTTTTAAAGTGGGTCTTTGTCACTGGCAAATAAATGACAACGAATAGCACCACCTGGATAGTATTTATTCTTCTGTTTTCACTCTATGTTCTAGCTTAAACCTCTTTGTTGGCCTTGGCATCTCTACCCTGGATTATTGCACCAGACCACCTACTAATAATTATAACAGAGTAACTGTTATAACTGTTATTTACATGCACTTCCTACTTGTTATAGCAACCCTGCAAACTGATACTCTCTTTGGCCTGCTGAAGAGACCGAGGGTCACAGAGATAAGGGACGGTTAGCAAGTGGCAGGGCTAAAATTCAGTCTTCCACAGTCTGACTCCAAAGCGTGTGCTCTTTGACCACAGCCTCAGCCTGCTTCCTTTAACTCTAGGCAGATCTAACTTCTCCCACAACAGTAGCAGATTTTGAGGGTAGAAACACTTTGGTCCTTTGGAAGCGCAGAACCATGAGCAGTAGGACTGGCAATTATCCTGGACTTCAGGGACACTTTTTAGGGGCACTGACTCTACTTTTAGGGTATCATTTTTCTTTCCCCCAAGATCCGTGCTCAGCTTTGCTGTCGTGCTCTGATTGGTCAGGCTTGGGTTGCCTAACCAGCACTGGGCAATCACTGTGGTCAGTTGTGCTGACTGGGTTGCCTTGGATCCTATGTTCTGTTTTGGGTCTTAGTTTCACCCAAACCATATGGGTGGAAAATGGGGAGATGATCCCAGGGCATATCAGAGTGCTGTTACCAGAAGGGACAGCTGCTCCTTCTCACCCCCTGCCCTAGACCTCAGCCATCCAAAGCAAAAATCATTTATTAATATTTGCTTTTGCAGGGTGCCAGCCCTAAGCTGAGCACTGGAAGGACAAAGAGGGGTGAGCATAGACTTGTCACTGATGCAAGTGGTGAGGAGTTCGCTGTCTGAGAATAAATGTATCACGGATGAACCATCTTTTGATAGTAGGATGAGGTGATAGCCAAGGAAGCATAGAGCACCCTTGAACAATTCATTTTGCTTGGAGATGGGAGAGGGGGCATAGGAGAAGCCATACTGAGGAGGTAACATGTGAGCTAGGCTTCAAAGGGTGTGGTCACTTTCATCAAGAAGGAGTGGTGGGGAACAGCATTTCTGGCAGAGGGGAACAGCATGTGCAGAGGTACAGAGACATGAGAAATCTGGTATATTCTGGAAAGAATATAGTTGGGTAACAATGCAAAACAAGGAAGGGGGAAGAGGGGCTTTTTAGCCTGAGGAATAAAGGGGGGAAAAAGCATAAAAGCAATCACTATTAGTTAGAGTTTAAAGTGACCTTTCTTGGCCTTTTACCTAAGCTTCACTTAGACCTCCCAAGAGGAAGTTGGTACTTCCGCAATCCACAGCTTCCCTCAGGAGAGGAAGGGTTAATTCAAACGAGATGAAGAAATGCCTAGGGAGCTGAGCGTGGAAGGGAAAGACCAAGATAGCCTGAAGCCTGAGCAAGGGAAAGGGGGCTTCAAAGGAGGGGGCAGGCCAAAGAAGGGATAGGTCAGTTGCTGAACTCAATAAACACTTCCATGCTGAGCCCTCTCCTGGACTTTGCGAAATACAGAGATCAGTAAGACAGGGCTCACAGGCTGGCCAGAGAAACACACAAGGAGGCAGCAAAGACAATAGGCTGAGTTCTATGGCTTGGGACGTCCAGCAAGTGTCTAAGTGGGCACCAGAGACAGCTACTCCAGGCCAGAGGCAAGGGAAAGTCCTTCTAGAGGAAGTGACATTGGAGCTTCCTCTAAGCTGGATTTTAAAGAATAATAGAAGTTTGCTCCCTAGAGACTGAGGAGCTCTTATCATTCCCTTATCCCCCCTCTTATTAAAACTGCACATGGTAGCTACTTGGCCAGCATCTCTCCTTCCTGCTGAATTCCATGGCAGCAGAGACTTTACTTGTCTGGTTCACTGAGTTCTCTCCTAGACCTAAATGAGTGCCTGGCATAGAGTAGGGGCTCAATAACATGTGTGTGTGCATGAGCGAGGAGCCTGCATAAAGCCTCAGCAGAGGGTGCAGACAGAGGCAGCAGCAAAAAGTATGATTTGGGATAAGGCAGGTGGGGCAGGCAGAGTCCGGGGCAGAAATGGCCTTGATTGCCTATTTGAGCAGTTTGGAGTTTAGCCTTTAAATGGGGAGGGACATGATCAGATTTGTATTCACCCATTTAGAAGCTCCAGTTTGATCCCTGGGTTGGGAAGATTCCCCTGGAGAAGGGAATGGCTACCCACTCCAGTATTCTTGCCTGGAGAATCCCATGGACAGAGGAGCCTGGTGGACTACAGTCCATGGGGTCACAGAGAGTCAGACATGACTGAGCGACTAACACTACTACTACTATTTATTGGAAAAACATGTATGGAGTACCTACTATACGCCCAGTACTGTGTTCGACCCTAGGGATATGGGAGCAAGAGAAACTCCTTCCTCACAGGAGCCAACATTCTTATGGGAAAACAGAAAACTTGTAAACTAATAAGAAATAGTGTATCTTCAGCTAGTGTCGAAATGCTAGGTAGGAAAATAAATACGGGTAAGAGGCTAGAAATCATTAAGAGTGGGCAGTTTCAGAGCCAGATGAGGAACACATCAGATACAATTATATTTACTGGAAGGAGCAAAAGACCTGGTTCACAGTAGCCTAGTGTGTAGGAGTTTATTTGTATCTCACAACAGGAAGTTCAAGAGTTAAGCACTCCGGGGCTGGATGGGGACTCAGTGATGATGTCAAGAAAACATGTCCTCCATCTTCTTGTTCTATGCTATGAGCTTTATCTCTGATGTTTTAATTTTCCTTAATGAAGAGTCATGCATTACTTATTTACTTCAAGTTCATAATTAAAGACACAATGCTTTGCTGACATATAAGTTTCTCTATCCAGAAAGATTCAGAAAAGTCTGATGCTCACAAAAATGACCTATAGGAGTTTGGGGCAGTGGGAAATTGGAACAAGGGCCAAAGCCACGTCTATATTGATATGGTAGATGATTGGATGGCTCCAGTATGTATGCAAGGTATTCAATTCCTATCCTGGGCAAATTCAGTGGAAGCGGGTATTCAAAACCAGAAATGGCCATGAGTGTGTAAGCCCTGTCTCCCCACATCTCACACAAAGAAACGTTTTAGTGAGAGTGCCAGGCTTCCTAAATGTAATAGAATGGGAGATATGGGACAAGCTGACCGCCGCTGACTCTTCGTTTACAGAGGATCAGTCTGGGGCGGTAGAGAAGAAGGATGTGAGGACCAAGTCTGGAAGCAATAATGCTGGGAGAGACGGGGAAGGCTGGCCTGGGCAGGTGACAGGAGTGGAGATGAGAGCAGCTTGGAGAACCACGGGTTAAAAAGCTGACACTGAGGCAGCTCATGGGGAGACGAGGGAAGGGCGACATTCAGAGGAGGGGGCCCGTGTGCAGCTTCAGGAACTGGTGAGCCGTTCCCAAATCCCCAGCATTCCTAGGCCCCCCTTTGGATTGTTGCTTTTCAGAGGCGAATGCCAAGATGGCTTTCTGAATGCTAAGGAATTCCTGGGGTCAATCTGTCCTTCTTTGATTGGTGGAGCCAGCCAGTCATGACATTCAAACACTCACTGGGTACTGGGCATTCATTAGTGCCTAGGCCAGCCACTAAGAACAAAACAGAAGGAATTCCTTCCCTCAAAATTCTGATAGCAGGAGCCACCCAAAGCCCTAAATAAACAAGCTGTCTGTATGTGCTATACTAGTGGCTTCCTTGTGTTTTCCTACGTTAAGCAGTGTTCTTGGAGCTAAATCAATCCTTCGTGGCATAATTCACTTGTAAGTCATGCTGGGTTTTTTCTTCTTCAATCGTATAGTCAAAAGGAGATTTTGGTCCAGATGTGTGCCTGTCAACCAGCAATAGGAAACGTTCTGGCTACCTGCTGCCCCAAAGGTTCTCATTCTAGTATTTGGGAGAATTCAAAATGGAATCATTGAAGCCCCAGAATGAACTGTCCAAGGATCAGTTGACAAACAAGATCCAGGTTTCCCAATTCACAGGCTGAGGTGGCACAATTCTCCACCACCTGACGGTAAGACTACCTGTTCTATGCTCCAGACCAAGCTGGTGGCCCAGGGGTTGATACACACATGCCTCATGGTAAAGGCATTGTTAAGGAAACAGCTCTTGCTAGGCAACAGAGAACTTCCACATTTGTTACCTCACTCCACACAGACTTACTAAATTTAGTAAATGAAGTTACAAATTACCCAGTTAAATCTGAATGCAATATTTGGAACATACTTATACTTAAAAAAAATCTGTCTATTTGAAGTTTGATTTTAATTGAGTGTCTTAGTGCATTAGCGCTGCTATAACAAAATACCGCAGACCAGATGGCTTAAAAAACACACATTTATTTCTCATAGTTCTGGAGGCTAAGAAGTCCAAGATCAAGACACTAGCAGATTTGGAGCCTGGCGAGAGCCCTTTTCCAGATTCACAGCTGGATGTCTTCTCCCTGTGTCTTTGTATGGTGGAAAGGATGAGGGAGTTCCCTGGGGTCTCCTGTATCAGGACTCATGGCATTCAGGAAGCCTCTGATCTTGTGACCTATGTACCTCCCAGAGGTCCCACCTCCTATACCATCATGTAGGGCATTAGGATTTAGCAAATGAGTTTTCGTGAGATATACGGATTCAGTCTATATCACTGGGTGCTCTGTATTTTATCTGGCAACCATAACCCCACAATCCTCAGAGGCAGGAAGTATCAGTGTGCCTCCCTGATCGTTGAGGCTCACAAAGAAAATTGCCTAAAGTCAATCAACCAAGGTGGTGGCAGAACCTGGCCCCTGGGTTCACCCCTGGGTGTCATCTTTAAGGTATCAAGGATGCGCTGGGGTGGAGTATGGGCGTCTTGGGGCTAGAAGGGATGAGCAATGTAAGCTAAGGCCATAGAGGGACCAACCAGCATGAGTCGTGGACCCTGCAGTCTTCACATTAGAGGGCAGAAAGAGAACGTTTCCGTTCTTAGCTGTAACTTACTTTCGGTTTTAGTTTACTGTACCAGGACCTGGGCACCCCAGCCAACAAGGCTGGAAATGCAGGAAGCCATCTGGAGCTGTGTGCTGAGTCACAGGGCCCGGAGGAAAAACAACAACATCATGATGGCAGAGGAGGAGGTGGGGAGCAACCTCCCTGGAGATCACGAATGGCCACCGGAAATAGAAACCGCTCCCTCTGAAGCATCTGTTAGAAAGGCCAAGACCACCACGCAACTAGAATCCCCTGTCTATTAAACGCCAACTGAATGCGGAGCTCTCTTCTGTGAGAATGTCAAAAAGTCAGGCGGTTAGGGAAAGTTTCTAGTTTTTTTGAGGGCTGGGGTGGGGTTGGGTATCGGTTCTTTTTTTTTTCAAATCCAGTCTCATCCTCTTCTCTTGCTACCTGTCAGCCCTTGGGTGTGTACTTAAATTTTCTGACCCCATTTCATCTTCAGGAATAACAATCCTCATCTCGCTAAGATAGTGTGAGGGTTTCAGTGAAATCACATTTTTAAAAAGTGTCTTGCCTAGGTCTAGGACACAGTAGATGGTCCCCAAAGAGTAGGTTTTGTTGTCAGAGAGACATAAAAATATCTTCCTTTGGGGTTGGTGCGAGGATTAAATCAGATAATGTGGGAAGGGGAAACACTGGATACAGGTCTCAGTGAGAAGTCAGCTACAGACGAGATTCCTTTTTCTTTGTTTTGCCCCTAGATCTTGTGGTGGCTGGTTCTGGTCCCCCTGGATGCTGTTTAGTAAGGCTAAATACAAACACAGTGAAGGCTTATGTATGTTCATTCCATCCACAAATGTTTCCTTTAACATTGTGCGTATCACTGGTTCAGCCTCTGTGGAAGTAGAGACAAAATGAAGATGAACTCCTACTATTTGTCCATTGTTTTCAGCAACTGTTTCATGCCAGGCACTCTGTGAAGCACTTTATGCAGACTGGATTTTCAGAGCAACTCTTTCAGATAGGTACTATTATAATCCCACTTTACAGATGGGAAAACTGAGGCTCAGAAGGATTCAATACATTGTCCAAAGGCACAGAGCTAGTAGGAAGCAGACACAAGGCTCAGTCCCAGGCCAAACTATCCCTACAACGGACCAGTTACCAGAGGGAGAAAAACACTCAGTTGGAGATTTCAACTTATCCAGGCACAGAGGTGTCTACACAGCACAGTGAGATGAAATGTCAGAGGAGAGGTCTGTCATCAAAGTGACTGACAGCAGTTCTGGGCTGGAAGGGGCTCCCTGAGGGGCTTCCAAGAAGGTGGGGGTGGGGAGTAGCCCTAGACCATGGGGAAGCAGGTGGAGGAGAGTATAGAGAATGCAGGTGAGCAAAGGCACCCAAGACTTGGTCAGGTGTGGACAGGGTTCAGCGACAGGCCAGCCGGTGAGCCCAGGGCCTGTTTTAGATCCAAAAGGAGGAATATCCAGTTGGGACCGAATCTGGCTGGGGCAGGCAGTCATCAGTTTTCAGCATGATAAACTCCTCAAGCTCAGCTGAAGTGACTTCTAGTCTTAAAGCATCACTGCTTAGAGGATCCCTACAAATCACGTGCTGGCCCTGTCAGCAGTGCTCGAGGGTGTATCTGTCATTGGAAATGAAGGAGGTTTCTGTAGGCAGTGGACATCACTGGTCTTGCTGAGCAACCTCAACCTTAAGTAAGGAAATAGTGACATTTCCTTTGTGTTCAGATGATCCCACTAAGAAGGCCAAATGCTAAGGGTCATCAAAGCAAACTCAGAGATGATACAACTGTTCTTCAACCCAGTATGGCAATATATATCAAGAAGATAAACAGGATTCCCCCTTTGATGCCACGATTTTACTGCTAGGATTAATCTCTAACGAATGGTCATGGAGGGATGCAAAACTCTGTGCGTACAAGGTTGGTTGCTATGGTATCATTTGCAAATATAAGCATCAGAACTGTCCCCCCTCCAACCCCAATAAAGAGAACAGATCTGTGGTTGGCAAAGGGGAAAGGGGAGTGGGGGAGGGGTGGATTAGGAGTTTGGATTAGCAAATGCAAACTATTATATATAAGATGGATAAACAATAAGGTCCTACAGGGTACTAAATTCAATATCCTGTGATAAACCATAATGGAAAAGGATATGAAAAAGAATGTATATGTTTGTATAACTGAATCATTTTGCTCTACAGCAGAAATCAACACAACATTGTAAATCAATTATACTTCAATAAAATAAATCAAATAAATAAGAAATGTCCCAACTAGTCAATAAAAGGGACTTAGTTGAAAATGATGATATATTCATTCAATGGACTACCACACTACCATTAAAAGTTGTTGTTTAGTTGCTAAGTCGTGTCTGACTCTTTTGCAACCCTATGGACTGTAGCCTGACAGGCTCCTCTGTCCGTATGGGATTTCCCAGGCAAGAATACTGGAGTGTGTTTCCATTTCCTTCTCCAGGGGATCTTCCTGACCCAGGGATTGAACCCAGGTCTTCTGTTTGGCAGGAGGATTCCTCACCACTGAGCCACCTGGGAAAAGTCACTGTGGTCACACCATATTAAGTGAAAACATCAAGTTGCAAACCATTAATATAGTATGATCTCAGCTTGAAAGTACATTAATAAAATCCATTCCCTTTTTTTCTTTATTCCACAGACATTTATTGAGCACCTATCAAGTAGCAGGAGCAGTCCTAGGCATGGAATACAGCAGTGACTATAACCCGCAGGCTGCCTGCCTCTGGGGGAGGGGTGACAACAAAGAACTAGTCAACACAAGGCTGTAGATGGCGGTCAGCACAGTGTGAGGGCAGCAGGAAGCTTGGCCAGCAGAGCTGTTTCCCAGCTAAGGAGGAGGCCCCAATACCCGAGGGGTCTGGGGGAGGCACTTGGGGCCTCCTCACCTGCTGCTCAGCTCCCCCTGTGCCAGCCCATTTCTGCCCAGCTTCCACAGGCCTCAAGGAGCAACCCAAGACCATGACTTCAGCCCAAAGAAGACAGCGGTGGGACCCTTGTTAACAATCCTCAGCCCCCACCCACCCACCCACCCCAGCAGATAGGTGGGGCTGACCTTTTAGGCCTTGGGACTTTGGTGTGCAGCTAAAGGCACACTTCTGGGGCTTGGGGGTCCCCAGAGGTCACGGTGATGGCACGGTGGGGGGCCCAGGCACCAGAGCACAGTCTCCCCAGCAGGGGAGGGGCAGAGTCGCGTCCTGGACCGCAGCACCCAGCTGTCAGGAGTGTCAGTAGTCAACGCAACGCGAGAAGCTGCGGTGCAAACGGAGGGCTAGCGCCTGTGGACGTGGTCAATAGCTCCAGCTTCAGGCTCTTGTACAGGCAGCACGTGAAGAGCATGCCCAACACCTGCACACAGATGATGCCCAGGCCCATGGCCCCGATGATCCTCAGGTGCTCCTGGGTGAGGGTCTCCAGCTTGGTGCTGCAGCTGCCCTCCACTTTGTAGATGTTGGAGGCGTGGTCCCACGCCCATGGCCAGGAACCATGGTCTTGCAGCAGCTGTCGGGGACCACATGTCCACCTGCCTGGCCCAAGCGGACCCACTCACTGTCCTGCCAGTCCTGCGAGTTGTTGCTGCCACAACAGTGGAACTCCTGCTGCAACTTGTCCACAGCGCTGGTCACGCCCTCGTGGCCGACTGGTGGTACCCCTTTTTCATGGTGTCCTTCAGGTTCTCCTTGAGCTCTGCGTTCAGCTGCTGATAGTAGGCATAGGCTAGGACCCCTGCAATAATCTCCAGCAGAAAGAGGATAAGGAGAAGGATGAAGTACAGACGTAGCAGATTCCTCTGCTTCTTGAAGGTGGCACAGCAGCCCAGAACCTCAGTCACAATGACGACAAAGCCCGCCACCACCAGGATGCAGGCTGTGGGCAGCCGGCTGATGTAGTCACGCTGGAGGGCCAGCGTCCAGATGCCCACGGCCGTGACGGCCAGACCAGCCAGCCAGAAGCAGCAGTTGCAAGTGAAGAGCAGGTAACTTGAGGCAGATGGTGCCACATGTAGTTGTCAACTTCTTCCCCAACTCGCCCATCCTGGGGCCGGCTGGCGGGGAAGGGGCTGGCTGGTGGAGATGGCTCCTCTGTAAGGCAGGAAGACAGAAGTGCCGCCTGAGGAGGCTCCACTAGAAGGCTAGGGACAGCTCACAGGTCTGGCTCAACCAGCCATGCGACCCAGTGCGCAGCGGGCGGCGGGCGGCAGGGGCGGCGGCTCTGCGCGCAGAGAATAAGCAGCCGGCCCTGGCCGGCCCGCAGCCAAGCACGCGCGACGCAGGTCCGAGCAGAGCTCCGCGCCCATGGGCGGGACACCCACTCGGGCGGGGTCCTGGAGTCCACCCGAGGCGGCAGAGGCCAGGCGGGCTGTGGCCGGGGGGTGCCCACAGCCCCACCGCAGCCCACGCCCTCTCCATTCACTTTTTAAGTAGCTAAGGAGCTGTGTCCCAGACAATATTCTGAACACTTCGATGATGCAGGGCAACAAGGGGAGTGTATTATTTGGGAGGCAGTCAGATGACAAACATATAGAATATGTTCAGGAATAAACAAGGTAATTCCCGGGAGTAGTACAGTGCCATAAAGAAGATATAAGATGGGTTAGTTTAGAATGAGGGACAAGGTAGGGATGACCCGAGGAACTGACAGTTTGATTGCCTATTGAAAAAATCTGGTCATGAGGATCTGGGGAGGAGCATTTCTGGCAGAGTGCTGAAGCCTTTAAGGACAATGCCACTGGAGTATTAGAAAAGAAAATAAAGGAAGAGAAGTAGTGTGTGAGCAGGAAGAAAAGAGGTAGGGGAGACTCAGGCACAGGCAGGATAACGTAATCTGAAAGCCAAGGTGAGGTGTTTACAGGAAGTTTGGATTTTATTCTAAGCGCAATGGGACACTGCTGGATTTTGTCAGGCAATGATTATATTTACATTTATATTTTTGTAGCCAGAAGGAAATCCATCAATGGGTTAATAGAGATCATCAAGGGGTAAAGGGGTAATGAACAATTTTTTCTTTGTTTCTGTGTGTTTTTCTGTAACGCTCAAACTTTGACAACTAGAAACAAATAATAATTTCTCTCTTAAAAATCATGCACCAGAGAGCAATGCAAGCTAATGGCCACCAATTACGTGGAGCCATTTACAGGAAGAAAAGTCTTTTGCCGATGTCATCCCATTGCATTTTTGCAATAACCCCGTGAGTTAAATCAGACCATTTGGAAGGTGCAGAGACTCTAGCAGAAAATGTCAGAACTGGGATCAGAATAAAGTTTCTACAGCCGTTGCCCAGGTTGGCTGATTCTGCCACCCAGTGAGGTCTCTGGGGCCCTTAGGTCTGCCTTAGATGCATCCAGATGCCCAGAGGCCCCAGGAAGAAGTCATGAGATTACTGCCCCCTTCCCCCTGTCTGAGGGAGAGTAGGGAGGGAACAATGCCCCCAACTGCACATGGCTAGTGCAAGAGCACATGTGTGCAAGAAGAGGGGTCTTGCCCACATGGTAGATGCTCCATAAACATTTGCTAATTAGTGAAATGACTGCCAGGAAAATGCTGCTTACTCTTGGGAGGTGGTTTAGCTGACTTCACAATTTATTAGCTGTGTGATCTCAGGTTAATTATTCCACCCTCTAAGCCCAGAGTCATCTTCTGTAAGGTGAACATAAAGCCTGTACTCGTTCACCTCTGTGAAGTGTGATAGTTGGGGGCAGGCTCTAGAAGCAGACTGCCTGGGCTTGAATCTGCTTCTACCGTCTTCTGGTTATGTCCTTGTGGAGATGCTTAGCCTCTCAAGACCTCAATTTTCTTATCTGTAAAATGTGAGTAATAATACTTGTCTCCTAGCACTGATGTTAGGATTAAATGAATGGATGGAGAACTTTGAAGAGGTCGGAGCACATAGTATGTGCTCCTTAAATGTCAGGTAATATTAGCATTAACATTATAGGGAGTTTGCATCAAGGGAGAAGCTTTTGGAAGCACAGAACTTAACACAGGATGCCAATAAGGCTGCTACTGCCTTTCTACCATGATGCCTGCCATGATTACTGTTTCAGTGATTTTTCATAGGAAACATATAAATTCACCAGCCACCTTTTTGTTTAGAAAGGAGATCCCTTACCTACCAGGAGGTCCTTTGCCAAGTTAAACAACAGATCTACTCTCTCTCATCTCAGGAGGTTTATCTGTTCAAGGTCATGGGAAGAATCCTCTGACCTTTTCCAGGGTCTCTGTCTCTAATTCATTTAAGGAACCACTTTTTACATTTCAGGCTTGACATTTGCTGAATCACATGAATGGAGCCTGCTCAGGTGAGCAGCCTGGGATCACAGGACCTCTGACCTCCGCTCCTGTTTTCAAGCTTTAGTTGTTTGAAGACCACCAATAATTGTGCAACAGCTGTATACCCCTAGTCTACTGGGTCTCCTCTTCCCTCATTATTTTTCTTGAATTTGTCTCACATTTAAAGCTCAAAATATGTTGATTCTAAAGGGAAGCATACTTATTACTATAAATGGAAAGCCACAAATAGAACTACTCATAAAAAGAAATATTATGCAAATGAAGCAGTATTGCTGAATTCTAGAGGAATAGGGTAGCCATTGAAGACTCTAGGCTCTTGAAGCCTTTTAGATGTCCATTTAAATGGGAGATCTGGAGAGGTGTGACAGACGTATTAGTGCCTCAGTGAGAGTCTTCTTGGTGTAATAAGAATTGAGAAAGACTGAAAGAAGAAAAACTCTCTAACCACCTGATTCTATCTTTTTATTTCTGTGTCTGTTCACCTCCTAGAACCTTCTCCTGTCTGCTAGGGGCTCCCTGCTATGCTCTTCCGTTCTTTATTGAGAAAGGTAAGGAGTGAGCAGCCCGTTCTCTGCTTCTCACTTGTTAGGTCTTTTTAGGAAGATTCTTAGCCCTCTCTGAAATGCCACTGCCATGTTCTTGCTTAGTTGTGTCTGATTCTTTGTGATTCCATGGACTGGAGCCTACCAGGCTCCTCTGTTCATGGAATTTTTTAGGCCAAGAATACTGGAGTGGGTTGCCATTTTCTAGTCCAGGGGATGTTTTTGACCTGCATCTCCTGAGTCTCCTGTGTTAGCAGGCAGATTCTTTACCATTGCACCACCTGGGAAGCCCCTCTCTGAAATGAGGGAGCTGGATTAGAAATATATTCTTCTCTGATAATTTTCAGGCCCCCAAAGTGTGCTTGGCTGCCCATCCATGTTGTTCACCTGCGGACAGATCAGGAGTGAAACCCACCCCAAGGATGGTCTTGTGGAATAGTTCAGGTCCCTGGATCTCCATGAGAAGCAAAGAAGTGGGATTCACCACGTAGCCACGAATGAATTTATGTTTCCAGAGGAGGACATTTTCTGCATTTTGAACTGAGCAGATGGCTGTGTTTGAGTGAAAAAGGAAATAGCCAAAACCCTTCTCTGCCCAGACTACACCCTAGGAAGAAATGATAAAACGACTTCAGGTTTCATCCCCTCATTCAGCAGCCTCTGCAAAGGTTTCCTTCATTAGAGATCCTGGTAAATGCTGCTGAGGCATCGCTCCTAAATAATTCCTCTTTCCCGGTCTCCTCCCTGCTTCTAAATTGCTTGGAATTTGCCACACCTGTGTGTATTCAGATTCTTTAGCCTGACGTGTGAGCCCCTCCTCAGTCTGGCTCTAATCTGCACTTGCAGTTCTGGCTGCTAGAACGTTCCTTCCTTGAATCTCCTGATTCAGGCAACCTGGTTCCCTGGCACAGATTAGGTGTGAAAAAACGTAATTGAAGAAAACTTCCTATATGCCTGCCGTGGTGGTGTGACCACTGTCTCAATTTGCTGAGGATTTTCCTGATTCTGGCACTGGCCGACCAAGAACCAGGAAACCCATGTGACGAAGGCAAATCAGGACGGTCGGTCACCCTGTGTGTTAAGACTGCACATGCTCTCTCTCCGTGGGACCTCCGGCACAGTGGGGGAGGAGACGGTAAACAAATTATCCCACAAAGAAATAAGTCATTACAAGCCGTGGTGAGTGCAAAAAGAAGGCAGCCCCAGGACTTCCCTGGTGGCTCAATGGTAAAGAACCCACCTGCTAATGCAGCGGACATGGGTTCGATACCTGGTCCAGGAAGATCCCACATGTTGCAGGGCAACTAAGCCCATGAGCCACAGCTACTGAGCCTGGGGGCCCTAGAGAAGTCCCTGCAGTGAGAAGTCCGCACACAGCAACGAAGAGGCGCTCCTCGCTCACTACAACTAGAGAAAGCCCATGCGCAGCAACGAAGACCCAGCACAGCCAGAAATAAATTAATAAGAAGGCAGCTGTGAGCTGAGTGACGTGGGTACGAAAAGGAAAACGCAGGGTCCCAGCCCTGGAGAAGCTCCTGGTTGCAGCTAGGAGAGAGAAGGATACACAGCTTGTTTAATGTCAAGTACCAAGTGTAATGGATCAGAAATGCACACTCCTTTTCCCTATTCACAATGCACCATTTCTATTTTAATTGCAGTTTCAAGCATCAGAAACTCACTGGTAAATTAAATAGATATACATCAATTGAAAGGGCATTACAAGGAAAAGCTAGGAGGCCTTGGAAGAGAGAGAAATGATGGCTTCTTAGGGAGCTGAGAGAGTAAAAAAATATGCCAGAACAAAAGAACATGCCTTGTTCCATTTCCATTAGAAAAACTGACTCAAGTCATCCTCTGCCCATGGGTTTCTCTGCCCAATATTCTAACTCCAGTAAGAAAGAATTTGTTAGCCAAGCCTGGGTCTCATGCCAACCCCTTGGCTAGGCTAGGGGGTCTACCATGATTATAGAAATCAACAAAAATAGTTTGTGATGGGGCCCTGGGGAGCGGGGTGGTTGCTAATGGCACCAGAAAAGCCACGATGCTGGAAAGATGAGGGCCTCAGTCACCTGTATCCCTCTTCGTGAGGCGGTCCAGACACCGCCTGCCCTAGGCTTTCCTGTACTGTGCTCACTGCCTTCCAAGGAGCTCTGCTGGCCTTATGTCCAGAATATCCTGTTCTATTCTGTGACCATGGACAGCCCCATGCTGACGTCTGCCTTCAGCTGATGGCACCTTGGCCGTGCCCACCTTAGAGTATGCACTGGGTCCTTGGGCACAGCCTGTGCATTTCCTGGCACAGAGACGTGCTACTGAGGACTTTCAAGAGAGTTCTAAAGAGCCCATTGCCCTGATGATCCCACCCGCCTTCCCCCAGGCCACTGCTTTCGAGCCAAACCAGTCTTCTTTCTGCTTCTCACGCACTCAGCCTGCTTTGCTATCCCTTCTGCCCGTTTGTCTGCTTTGCTGACCTCATGGCTCAGCAGTTCTGCATCAGGGAGATTTTGTCCTCCAGGAACATCTGGTGACATCTGGAGACAATGTCAGCTGTCACACTAGAGAGCAGGCTGCCACCGGCATCTTACGGGTCGAGTCCAGTGAGGCTACTAAATGTCTCATAAAGCACAGGACAGACCCCTGACAGACCCCCCGACAGAGAGTTATCAGGCCCCACATGCCCCTTGGGCTGAGGTGGAGGAGTCCAGGGATGTGGCTGAATGCCCACATCTCTGCTCAGAAGTTCTCCACGCCAAGAGGCCTTCTCTCACTATCTACCCATGTCTCTCTCTCTCTTGCCCCCTTTTGTATTTTCCTAAAATGACTGTGTGTATTCAGTTGCTTATTTGGGTCCTGTCTCCTGTACAACAGGGTCAGCCCTAGGAGAGTGGGCCCCCATGGGCCTTGTTCCCAGCTGGGGCCCAGCCTGGAAAGCAGCACCCGGCACGCTGTGGGCTGATCCACAAAAACGTGATGAGTGAATGTTTCATAGAGGAGAGCGGCTGCACCTCCTCAAAGAGCAGAGGTCAGAACACTCAGCTGTGAAGCCCAGCCCTTCTCAGACTGGCCATCTTGGGATGCATTTGCATTTGTTTATTTCCCCAGCCAGTTCACATTTAGCCTTTGGCAAGTTTCTGAAGCCTCTTGTGACTCAGTTTCTGCATCTGTCAAGTGGGGCTATGTTTATTAGCTCCTTCCTTGCAGAGATGTGGTGGAGTTTAAATAAATTAACCCACAAAACACTTAAGAACATGCCTGACTCAGAAGCGCCCTAGTAAATGCCATCTCTCATCATCATCATCACAATGACTTGGCCAGAGTAGGCGGTGAAGATGACAGAATGGGCTCTGGGGCCCTCCCAGAAGATTAGGGGATTAATGCAGCTTGCAAAGCCAAAGCTGTCCCCACTTGGTTTTGCCAGCTCCTTCTCTGTCCATGAAATAAACCAGATGAAGCCTTTATCCATCTCTTGTTTTGAGAAGGAGGCTATCAGGAACTGTGGATTTAATGTGGCAGATGGTGCTGTCCTTGAATTATGAAACCAAAGGAGGAAATTAAAGTGCTCCATTGCAACAGATATGGGCCAGAAGGGGTAGAGGGCAGGGCCCAGGCCACAAAGGAGAGTGAAGGAGGTGTTTTATCAGCTGGACAATGGCTATTCCTGAGAGTAGCTGGAGTCCTAGAATAATAGAATTTTATAGCCTAAAATCATTTGAGACTACTTTCTTCATTTTATATAAGCAAATGAGGCCCAGAGAGGGAAAGTGACCCTTGAGGTCACATAGCCAGTTAGTGGCAGAGCAACCCACACCTTTTGTTTTGTTGATCAGGGTTATGTTTTCTGTCCCAGGCCAAGACCAAGGGCAGCCTCTGTCCCAGGGCATCCAGACCTCCAGCATCTCTGCTTTGCAGAGACTGGGGCACATGTACTCCATGTCTCTCCCCAGCACATCAGGGGAGTATGAGCCAGAGCTCTGGAACCCTGTCTGGGTCTTAGAACCTCAGTTTGCTTATCTGTAAAATGGGAATAATAATAGGCTGTATGTCACAGAGTCACTGTGAGAATTTGGTGAGTTACTATCATATCAAGCATTTAGCCATGGGCTTGGCACATAAAATGCTCTGTAAAATGTTGGTTGTTATTATGGCTCCAGAACTGACTAGGGTCTAAAGGTCCCTAGGCTGCACGCCCCTCAGAGGCAGTGCCCGTCTATAGGATGTCTTTTGTCCTCTATGCCTTGCCAGGCAATTATCACCTGCCAGGACCTCAGTAAATGGTAGTGGCTGACAACTGGCCCCCTCAGAGACCCCCATTTCTCAATGGGTACAACAGAGCACCAGGAAATGCTGCCAGCAATGCATGTGACTTTGGTCACTAGTTTAGACTTTAATCCTAAACAGATAAAGCAACCCTCCTGTCCAGTGGTGAACCAGCCTCGTGATGAGGGCTGTGTTTGTTTCCCATCCTTCCTCTGCAGGCAGCATGGAATCTTTCCCCAACTAGCTGTGGGCTATTTGCATTTAAATTGATTTTCTCCCATTATAGAAATCTCTTAGGTCAGCTGCAGTTTCCGTTTTCCCCGGCATCAGTCTGGAAGCTCCATTTCTTGCTCGAGGGTCCCTCATGTTTTCCTTCTTCTCACCGATAGTGAGATGTGCTCACCATTCTCATCATGGACACCAGATAGCCTGAGAAAGTTGCCTGAATCCCAGGCAGGCTTGGCATGTTTCCTCCAGGAGAAGGTGGAGGCTGGGGAGGGGCTGGAGGATTCTGGCCTCTGCTCTTGAACTAAGGAGACCCTGGGGGCCTCATCTTCTGCACCTAGGCCTCATTTTCTCATTTGCTAAGAAAAAAAAAAAACATTGATCAAGTAAGTATGCTGCTAGATGCTTCGAATGCAGAGATAAATAAGACATATCTACCACCTCCCAGGAGCTGCCTGTCTAGTAAAAGAGAGAGAAAAGAATACAAAATAACATTAATATAGTCAAATAATTGCTTTAATAAGGATCAAAATAGATTCAGCCAGAGAATAGGCTTTCAGATAAGGCTCATCATAAACCATGGTCACACACGTGCACACACACTAGCTAACATGTTTATAGCATTCCATGTGTGGCCTGGGATCTATCTAAGCAGATAATATATTAGATCTATACTACATCTATATCTATGTTATATCTATATTGAGCTTCCCAGGTGGCACTAGTGATAAAGAATCTGCCTGCCAACACAGGAGACATAAGAGACACAGGTTTGATCTCTGGGTCGGGAAGATTTCCTGGAGAAGGGAATGGCAACCCACTCTAGTATTCTTGGCTGGAAAGTCCCATGGACAGAGGAGCCTGGTGGGCTATAATCCCTA
This sequence comes from Giraffa tippelskirchi, assembly GCF_054371585.1. NCBI lineage: Eukaryota > Metazoa > Chordata > Mammalia > Artiodactyla > Giraffidae > Giraffa > Giraffa tippelskirchi. Next base: position 112,566,921 of record NC_137282.1, read on the forward strand.
AGATCGCAAAGAGTCAGACAAAACTGAAGTGACTTAGCACCATATACATATATATATATATATATAATGTGTATGTGTATGTGTGTACATGTTCAGTTGCTAAGTCATGTCCAACTCTGACACCGCAGGGAATGTAGCCTGCCAGGCTCCTCTGTCCATGGGACTTTCCAGCCAAGAATACTGGAGTGGGTTGCCATTTCCTCTTTCAGGGGATCCTCCCAACCCAGGGATTGAATCCATGTCTCTGGCATTGCAAGTAGATTCTTTACTACTGAGCCACCAGGGAAGCCCATAAGGCCTTTCTTTTGCTTTATTATGCTTCACAGATATTATGTTTTCCACAAATTGAAAGTCTGTGGCAACTCTGTGTCCAACAAGTCTATGGGTGCCATTTTTCCAATAGTACTGTTTTTTAATTAAGGTATGTACATTATTTTCTTAGAAATAACGCTACTGCACACTTCATAGACTATAGTGCAAACATAGTTTATATGCAACAGGACACCAAAAAAGTTGTGTGACTTGCTTTGTTACAATATCTGCTTTATTGCATTGATCTGGAACCAAATGTGCTATATCTCCAGGTATGGTTGTGCAAACATACAAATATATTTATACATAATATATAAATATATATTAAGTAATATACTGATTTAATCTTCATGGTAGGCCATAAAGGAACTGCTATCATTATCATCGTTTTCCAAATGAGGGAATTGAGACACAGAAAGATGAAGTCACTTGCCTAAGGTCATTGCTAATCAACTGTAGAACTAGACTTGAACGTAGGCAGTCCAGCCCCATAGCCTGAGCTATTCATCCTATGTTATATCCACACCTGACAAAGAGTGATGCACTTATGTGTTTTCCACCCTATTTCATCTTTCAAGAAGTATTCATCAAGATCCACTACACCACTAACCTGACCCACTGATGGGCTATGGACCATGGTTTGTGAATCGAACTGCAGAAGGAGAGTCCAAGTCTGCCTGGGAGAATTGGGGAGGGCAAAACAGGGAGAAGATGCTTGCAGTGGATTTGAAGGATGACTAGGAATTTTCTGGATGGGTAAAAGGAAGAGCAGAGTATTTCACTAAGGACAAGACTGTGCTGATCCCCAAAATATTAGCAAGTGTGGAAGTCTAGGTCTCGTGGCAGGTAGGGGGGGTGTCAAATTGCATGACAGGGCTCAGGTGTGATGTGGACTGAGCAGGTTTTGAGCCATGGGACTAGGAGACTAGCCAAGACCAAACCACGATGGGCCTTGAATGTCATGTTCATAGGCTCTGTCCTGAGGGCCAGGGGAAGCCATGAAGTGGTCAGGTTGGTTAGAAGGATCACTCTAGCTCTGGTGTGGAGGACTGCCTGGACAGGGACTCCAGGAGATGCTATAATCAACAGATGGAACCAAGAGGTCTAAGAGCTACTGTGGATCCAGTATAATCAATAGTGTTAGGTGGGCAGTTTTCCAGCCAAGAGGCACTCCTGCTGCACAGCAACGTGTGGTGGAGCTGCACCTTCCCACAGAAGATATCCTAATCTAATCCACCCAGACACCTTGTGGGCTGGTGGTGGCCCTTGTGTGTGATAGTCAAGAGGGGTGGGGAAAGGGCTGAACGAAGGCTGTGGCATTTGAGGAAGAGATGGGGGACCAAATGTATGAGACAGTGTGGGGCAAAATAATCTGGTCTTGGTGATCAGCCTGATGCCAGGGCTTGAGGGAGAGCGAGAGACGGGATGGTGCCCAGTGTTCTGGTTGAGCTCAATCAGCTTTAATCCTGCTTCAATCTAACACCAGGGGGCCAGCAAACTTTTCTATAAAGGACCAGACAGAAACTATTGTAGATTGTGCAAGCCCTGTGGTCTCGGTTACAACTACTGAACTCTGTCATTATGGTGCTGCTGCTGTTGCTAAGTCACTTCAGTTGTGTCCGACTCTGTGCGACCCCATAGATGGCAGCCCACCAGGCTCCACCTGGCAAGAACACTGGAGTGGGTTGCCATTTCCTTCTCCAGTGCATGAAAGTGAAAATTGAAAGTGAAGTCACTTAGCCGTGTCCGACTCTGCGCGACCCCATGGACCACAGCCTGCCAGGCTCCTTCATCCATGGGATTTTCCAGGCAAGAGTACTGGAGTGGGGTGCCATCGCCTTCTCCAGCCATTATGGTGCAAAACACCCATAGACATTGTGTAAGGGAATGGTCGTGACTGTGTTTCAGTAAAACTTCACTTACAGAAACAGACTGTGGGGCGGATTTGGCCTGAGAACTGTCGTTTGCTGACTGCTGCTTTATGCCATCAGGTGACCCAACCACCAAGGCGACCAACTCACATACCAGGTACCCACTGAGGAAGAGAAAGGCTCACACCTCATCAGGTACAGACAGATCTCATATCTCTTCTTGAATGATGTCTTCCTGTTCGAAAAAACTCATCTGAATTAAAGAGTAATTCCAACATCTAATTCCTGGAGCTCAGCTCTGGCAGAAGGGATGTCAATGTCTCACTGCAGCTGTGCAGTCTCTGTTACAGTCACAGTGGAGGTCCTAGGCTGGTATTTCCACTAGTTACAGATGCAATGCAACAGGAACACTAGCTCACCTCCACTGAACACTCACTTTACACCAGACACTGGGTCAAGGACTTTCCTTGAATGATCTCCTTTAATGTTGACCATACCTCAGGGAGGCAGATAATGTACTATTATGTATCCTCTTTTTACAGACGAGGAAACTGAGGTACAAAGAGGTTCAGTATCTCTGAGGCTAGAAACCAAGTAGTCCAGTTCAAGAACCTAGCTCCTCAACCACTCTCCAAAGCTGATGTCACAGGCCTACATGGATGACCACGCTCCTTATGACAAACCCCCACGCTAGCCCTAATACACTGGAGAAAGCTGGCCAAGCGCTTGGGAGACTTTTGTCCTCTGGCCGGCGTGCACTCTTATTAAAGACCAACAGTCCAGCAGACATAAACCTGCTTCTAAACCAAACCAAATCGACCAGGTAAGTCTCTCCAAGATCTCTGTTTTTGAGCAAAATGGTTGTCAGAAGTGAGTCTCTATGAGTAGATTGATATCTGAAGGCATTGCATCTAAGGGGGCAGGGACAGAAAATGAGAGAAAACAGCTGATCTCCATGGGTTCACTCTGCAAACATCCACCAAGGGCCTTGTCGTCCCCTGTCCCTGCCCTCCTGGAGGGCACTGGCTGGGAGAGAGCCAGACACAGAGCAGACCACTGAAATGCCCTGGGCATCACACATGGTGTGGTGAATCCAGGGTAGGCTGGGGACATGGGGCTGGGACATGTGTCTTAGCCTGAGCAGAGGCACCTGGAGCCCAGCCCAGACAATCTGGGGGTAACATGGTGGTGAGGGCTATTCCCAGGGAGGGAACAGCATGTTCCAAGGCAATGGGCACGAGGTGACGTCATGCTGGAGTGAGGGAATCCTGTAGAAGGGATGCGGCTGGAGATGTGGGGAAGTTGGCCCCCAGAAGTTGGTCTGGACCACTCTGGGATGGAGGCCACCTCATCCTCAGCTCCTTTCTGCAATTAGAACAGCCTCTGAGTTCGAGAGGAAACACAAATTGCTGGTCAGAAATACGGCGATGCCAAGAACACTCTGCTGATGCTGCGTCTTGAAGTCGTAAAAACAAATAAGTGTAAATCACTTCTATCACATCGTCGGTTCCCCCTCAATCCCAGAGGCTGTGTCTTGCTTACATTCACAGACAGTTTGGAAGTGGGCAGATATTCATATTCCCATCACCCTTGTTGTATCAGCCAAAATAGTAACAGTGGGGGCCCCTCACAGTGGCTAGCAGTGACTAAGTGCCTTATAAATAATATCCTGTTTAACAGAAAAGCAATCTGAAGCTCAGAGAGACATCACAACTTGCTAAAGTTCCTGTGTTAGGAAAAGGATAGAGCCAGGATCCAAACATGCACCTTCCTGACCTCTGAGCCTGGAGACTTCCCACTCAGCCTCTTAGCCTTGATATCATAGAATTTAAGGACTCTGTGGATTTCTGAGAACATTTTCATCTTTTATTATATCGGCTCCTCCAAAGAACTTCTGAACTTGGCAGGTAAAAAACCCTGGGCTCAGAGAGGTACAGTGTCCTCCCCAAGGTCACACAGCTTTTAAATAAGGGGCCAACAGGAGACTTGAACTGAGGTCTTACCATTCCAAAGCCAAAGCTCTATCTTCTTTATCATGGCTTCCAAGTACACAGCAAAGAAGACGGACAGCTAACGTTACACCCTTCGATGATTCTTATTTTAAACCATCCCCCCCCCGAAACTCATGTTCTCTTGATCTCGACATTGGCTGGCATGTGTTCATCAAGCAATCAAAAGACAAATACCTAGGAGAGCAGAACGTGCGGACTGCAGCCAAAATGACCTCACAGGGAGCAGGCTGTGCCAAGCAAATCTAATTTCCTCTGACAGAACAGCAGGCTGGGAGATAAGGCGAAAGGCATCAACGCTGTCGTTTCCCTGGTTCTGAAGGACAAGTTCGATTAGCTCCACAGAAACACCTGCGGTGGGGGGCAGGTCACCCACACACACCCACAGAGGCATGCACACACACAGACACTGACAGACACGTCTCCAAAGACACACACGCCAATCGAGAGATGCACGCAAATGCATATGCACAGACACACATCTATCCACACACCCCCAACTCAGACACGCACAGTCACTCAAACACACACACACACTTAAATAAGGACGCGGTCAGAGATACAGTCACACAGAGACATATGCAAATACACCTACACCTACACACAAATATGTCTGCCTCCCCTCCTCACACAAACACCAGAGGTACATGCACACATTCACACACACACAGAAATAGAGACACACATGTATGGTCACAGACACACATACACATACCAAGACACATCCAGTACCTTTCGCGGCCAGGAGGAGCCTACTCTTTTCAAAGCCCTCTTCTGTAGCCTGCAAATGACATCCCCCCCAAACTGGAGCCTCTGAAAACTATACTTCTGGTGTCTGTGCGTATTCTCGACTCTGCCTTGGCCTGGTGTCTTCACCCAGAAATTTGAAACATACCCCAGCAGCTGAGGTTGCACCTCAGCAGTGTGCAGTTGAGAAAGATCCCACACTTTGGAGTCAGGCTAGTCTGTGTTCTATGATAGTTGAGGCTCTGCCAGTCACTAGGTGGGGGACCTAGACAAGTCTCTTCACCCTTCTGAGCTCCAGTTTTCTCGTCTGCAAAAGGGGCTGATAATCCCTGTGATGAGCCCACTGGACGGGAGCCCCTTGAAGTTCTGGTATTCAGCAAGGACCTCTCTATGGCAGGTATTTTTGTTATGTGAATGTCTGTCTCCCACCCCAGCCTGGAGCCACCTTGTAGATAGCAGTCTTGTCTGTTTCCACCCAAGTCCATTTCCAGGGCTCAGCAGTGTCTGCCAGGCACATGGTAAGTGAAAGTGAAAGTGTTAGTCGCTCAGTCATGTTCGACTCTGTGACCCCATGGACTGTAGCCTGCCAGGCTCCCCTGTCCGTGGGATTCTCCAGGCAAGAATACTAGAGTGGGTAGCCATTCCCTTCTCCAGAGGATCTTCCCAACCCAGGGATCAAACCCAGGTCTCCTGCACTTCAGGCAGATTCTTTACTGCTGAGCCACCAGGGAAGACCTGGCACATGATAGGTGTTCAGCAAATATTTATGAAATAAACAAGTGTCCTTATCCTGTATCCTTAGCTCCTAGTACAGACCGGGCACAGAGGATATGATCAACTGTAGTTATAGAGTGTTGAAAAAAGTGATACATGAAAATATAATTGCAACCATGGACCAAGCTCTAATTGTACGTGAGGCATGACTTTTACAGCATTCCATGCTCTCCATGACAGGCATTCATTTTGTAGATGAGGAAACTGAGATCCAAAGAAGTAGTTTACCAAGGTTACCTGATTTCCTGAGGGTGGCAGCTCGAAACTGGGAATCTGATTGCTGAACCTAACTCTAGACTCTATGAGTAAATATTTTCCCCTGGTGACACAACTCAACTGATGATGTCTACAGCCAACTCTGCCTTAGTTACAATGTGGACTAACCCTTTAGTGTGAATTGTCATCTTCAATCCCTGGACGTCTCAATATATAGCATCTGTCTGGAATATCTTCCATATGGCCATGGTTACATTTTTTAAATATTACAGTCCAAAACTCCTGATGTCTGCATTTTTCCTTGGTCCCTCTCAGCTAACATCCATCCATTGATCTATCTTTCTATCTATGACCTGACCATTTTCCATTTAAGGCCCATTCTGTCTTCAGATGTTTTTCCTCTGTATTCCTGTAAACTACACAGCCCCAGCCTGAATCTGTCAAATCTGTTTTCCTTTCTCTTGCATTGGTACAATCCAAGGGTTTCAAACTCAACCCACCTGTGGGCCAATTAAGCTACTTTACATGACAACCGCATTTGGCAGCAATTGATGGCGCACAGTTAAGCATTTTGCAAATCCTGAAAGGTTGCTACACTTGTACCAGCCTTGCTTCTGCATACCTTAGAAAACAGACTCAAATCCCCACCACCTCCTCCCCCAACAGTTTCCCTGGAAAAAAAAGAATTTTATGAAAGATTTTTGCCTCTATTCAGGGCCATGCAAAATGGTAACAGCCACAGGGTATGGAGGCCACAATTACCTTTCCACACAAAGGAAAATACAAATGTCTAAAGATAGTGGCCACCTTGCATGCAGGGGGCCAGGGCAGGCTGCAGTGACCCATCAGGCTTGCCAGGCAGACACTCTTCTCCTGCAAGCAGGCTCCATATTCACTCACAGCTTTGCCAGGTGAATGAGTGGAACAGAGGCATCTGACAGCGAGGGAGGTTCTATTTTTGATAGCTTGAACCCTAACATGACACAGGTGGTTTTTAAAACTTTTTTTAGTGAAATCATCCTGGAAAAAAAAAAAGTCAAAGTATTAGTCGCTCAGTCATGTCTGAGTCTTTGCAACCCCATGGACTGTAGCCTGCCAAGCTCCTCCGTCCATGAAATTCTCCAGGCAAGAATACTGGAGTGGGTTGCCATTCCCTCCTCCAGGGGATCTTCCCGACCCAGGGATCAAACTTGGGTCTCCTGCACTGCAGGCAGATACTTTACCATCTGAGGCACCAGGAAAGACCAAAGTCATTCTCTTGCTTTCCAATTATTACTCTATTCATTGGAATAGTCTATGTGAACAGATTTTAAAAAAAATAATATTTACATACATATGGTATATATATTAGCCAAGCAACCTGTATTTTCCCTACCCTTGCCACCTCAAATCCCTCACCCAACTCTCTCCCTCAGCATCTGCATGAAATTCTACCATGATCAGTTCATTTCGCAGGATTGAGCTTGGTCCTGGTGTGGGTGTCGGGGGATGGATTGATAGAACACCAACTTCTCATTGTACAAAGCAGGTGGGTGGGAGGGAAGGCGTGCTGACAGCAAAGAAGAGAGCCCCTGTGAGCCAGGAAGAGCAGAAGGCACTTCACAAAAGTCATCTCCTCAATCACTCAGTCTCTAGTCCCCGGCTCTCGTCATTTCAGAAGTGCTAACAGAGACATTCAGAGAGAGGAAGTGGCCTACCCCCACCAAGCACTCGCAGAAAGACCAGGATGCAGGTTTGTCTGGCTTCAAAGGCTAAGCTCTCTCCTCATATCCCCATCACCTCCCAAATGCTTTCCAGCCTTACTAAAATGCTGCTGGACACACCACACTTTGTCCACCCGGGGATGACAAATGTCCTTTCAAGTGCCAATGTCAACACACTGGCGGAACCAGGAAAATGTCATATTTCCTGGGAAAATTGGTCTATTTCACTGAAACGGTGGAGCTGAGGATGCAGCAAGCATGTGCTACCAGGAGAGATTGGTACCAAGACCTGAAGTGCAGAGGATGGTGGAGAAGCAAGCAGGCAGGCCCCGGGGCCCCTGCAGGGATGGCCGAGCCCCAGAAAGCAGCCCTGGAGTGCTCTTCTTTGGTGAATCCTAGTTTTTGTATTTATTTGGGCCACAGTGGATTTTACAGTCAGCTGCTACTGAAACATCCTAGTTGACCATGGTCCCTAGAAACTACAAGAAATTATTGGAGTTCTGAGGCTGCCTCTTTGATATACTTTTTTTTGCATTTTATTTTATTGAAGTATAATTGATTTTCAATGTTGTGTTTCTACTGTACGGCAAAGTGATTCACTTATACATATATATATATATATATATATATATATATATATATATATATATACATTCCTTTTCATACTCTTTGCTATTATGGTTTATCACAGTATATTGAATACAGTTCCCTGTAGCACTTATTTTGTACTGTCATTTTTAAAATGATCTGTTCTCCATGTTAGATGATAAACTCTAACATTTTTATCTTTGGTTCTCTTTTCTATGATGGTACCTTAATAGACTAAGAGCTCTAACAGTTGAAATAAATCAATAATGAGTTAATTTAGCCATTTTATAAGGGAAGGGCTTTAACTAACCAAAACAATGCACCTTCTGTGTGATCCTAAGAAGAGGCACAGGTGAAGACAGACTGACATGAGCTTTCTGCTCTAGAGATTTCTGCTGAGAAGCTTCCTTATTCACAGAATCCTAACTCCAAACTGGACTTCAGACCAAACTCGCTCTCACCCCCTCTCCAGACTCTTTCCCTTGGGGTCCCCGTCTTGCCAGCTCAGTAAAAGGCGCCATCAGAGGCTGTGGAGTCATCCTGAGCTCTTGGCTCTCTATGTCCCCACCTCCCCTCATTTACCAAGTCTGGGTGGCCCCACCCTCCAGGCTCTGGGAATTGGTCCCCTGCTCACCAAGCCTCTCTGCCCACTGCAGCCCTCTCTTTTCTTGCCACAGTGGCTGCGCCAGGCCCCTCCCTGGTCCTCTGACTCCAGCCCATCCTCCCCCTGGCTCAGAGAGAACGTTCTAAATCACAAAGCCAGCCACCTCGCCACATGCTTAAAATTCCTCCCATGGATCTCCATTTTCTGAAGATAAAATCCGAATGTCTAGACCTGTCATCCAAGACCTTTTGTTACCAGATCGCTTCTGCTCGCTTCTCCAGCCTTCTCTATAGCTTTCTCTATAGCTGCTCCCCAAGGCACAACCTGCACTCTCCTCTGTCCCAACAGGCAGCCACTCAGATCCCATCTCCACACCTCCCCTTTAACCAGGCTCGTTCCTGCTGAGCGGCCCCTTCTGGCTTATCCAATTCCTCTGGTTCTTCAGCTCACCTCTGGCCTCAAAGGCCCACCCCTCCCGTCTGGACGGCCCAGATGGGACGCCTCCTCTGAGCCTCCATGCCCTCCGGAGTCACTTATCAGCTGGTGTCGGAGTCTGCTTTTGGGTGTTTAAGAGGAGATTCTCAGGAGGTTGGACAGGACTCGTGGCTTAGTTAAAGGCATTTGGAGGAAGACATGCACAGAGCAGGGTGCTCCAATCCTCCCTGCTGGCCAGAAAAATGCCCCCTGGGCTCTGCAGAAAAGGACTGGGCGGGGGATGAGAAAGTCGCTGCCCTGACTAAAGAGGCCTCTGTGCTCTGCTCCCCAGGCCAGGTGTGGGGACAAAGACAAAGTCCCCAGAGGAATAGCCTGTGGGATCTCTGAGCAGAAGGGAAGGAGGACCCCCATGGAGGAAGAAAAGCCCCAAAGGGTAGCAGTGTCCACATGGCACGTAGGTGATTGGGAATTTAGACATCTCAGAGTTTACCACAATCCTGTGAGGCCTAAGAAGTAATACGATGACTCTTGTGAGCCCTAGAATGTCACAGAGGTCACAGAGTCACCTGATCTGAGTTAACTCACAAACAAGAACAAGGGACCGCTCCATGGTGACCTGCACTGACTAATGACTGAATGATAAATGCCACTGAAGGTGACATCAATGACTAGTGGCCTTCGTCCCATCACCTTTGCACACCAAGCATAGCTGTGATTGCTGGGAAGTGGAGGGAATGCATTGACTGTGATTCAGCTGAGACCTACCCCAGCTACATGGAGACTCAAAATAGAAATTGAACCTAGGCATAATAAAGAATTATAGATTTTATATGTATCCCAGACCTGAGTTTGTAGCCTGAAAATCCTACTCATTACAAGCAAATGAAGGAAATATCACAGTTGATACAAGTAGCTTGGCCAGTAAGGCACACATATTCAGAGCTGGGTTGAGTAATATTTCAAGCACCCTTCCTTCCTGTGACAGGAGCAGGCAGGTCAAGGATGGCTTCTCTGCAAGAATAAGGCTGGAGAGGAATTCTGAAAAATGAGAAGAACTAGGCAGGGAGGAAGACAAGAGCTGCCAAACAGACAGAACTGCACATGCAAAGGCCCTGTGGTAGGAAGGAGCTGGGCTCATTCATGGGGGGATATAGACTCCTGTGTCAGAAACGCTGAGAGTGAAGGTGAGTGATGAAACACAACACTGACTGGTGCTTCTGAAGCTCTCCCTCCTCAACCCCCCTTAGTCTGGGCTGGACCTAGTGACTTATTTCTAACAAACAGGATGAGATAGCCATGGGATGCTGCCTCTGAGATTAGGTTCTAAAAGACTTCCCTCTCGCACCCACTCTGTCTCTGGCTTTATCACTTGCTTGTCCAGCTGAAGCAAGCTGCCATATTGTAAGCTACCCTATGGAGAAGCCTCATGGCAAGACAATGAAGGAGGCTCTGGCCAACGGCCAGCAAGGAGCTAAATCCTGCCAGTAACTGCATGAGTGAACCTGGAAGAAGATCAGCCCTGAGTTGAGGCTTGAGATGACCGCAGCCTCCTGTATAACATGGTGGCAGCCTTGTGCGAAGCCCTGAGCCAGAGGACCCAACTTAGTCATGTACAGGTTTCTGACCCACAGAAATGCTGCTGCTGCTTCTGCTGCTAAGTCGCTTCAGTCGTGTCCGACTCTGTGTGACCCCATAGACGGCAGCCCACCAGGCTCCGCCGTCCCTGGGATTCTCCAGGCAAGAATACTGGAGTGGGTTGCCATTTCCTTCTCCAGTGCATGAAAGGGAAAAGTGAAAGTGAAGTCGCTCAGTCGTGTCCGACTCTTAGCGACCCCATGGACTGTAGCCTACCAGGCTCCTCCGTCCATGGGATTTTCCAGGCAAGAGTACTGGAGTGGGGTGCCATTGCCTTCTCCGGACCCACAGAAATAGTGACATCATAAACCCGTGTTGTTTTCCAAATCGCTGTTTGGGGGCCATTTGTTACACAGTGTTAGATAACTAATGCAGCTGATAAGGTAGGCAGGTGTGAGGTAATGCAAAATATTTTCGATTTCAGTGGTTAGTCTTCAGGTTTTAGTAAATTCTCCACATGGAACCTGTGTGTAATTCACCTGAGCTTCTGACTCTGAACGTTTCTGATTCATTAAAAAAAAATCTATGCAGCATTAGGAGTTGTATGTAAGCCAGTATCAGATTCTCTAACATGGAAGTGGTATGGAGCAACGGGAAGTTGGAAGGGACAGGAACTAACCTTTGCTGACAATCTATGGAGGAACAGGTTCTTGTAAAATGCTTTTGCTTCCAGTGTTGGCCCAGGCATACCTTTCCAATGAAACTGAAGAAGCTTTGGCTATGGCAGGGACAACATTCTACCCTTTCTCTTTACTAAAAAGAACCCCTATATTACTGGGGGGAATCTACTTACGCAGTACACTTTCCCAGCCTCCCTTGCTGTCTGCATGTGTGGGGAGGTAGGCAATAAGATATAAGCGGAAATCACTGGATGGAGGTTCTGGTAGGTTTTTTGTTTTGTTCTTAAATGTTGAGTCATCGGAGAAGTACACTCTCTGGTATTTCTCTTTCTCCTTGCTGGTGCCTGGAAATGTGGGCACAATGACTGGAGCTGTGGCAACTTTATGACCATGTAATGGAAGTGACAAATAGATTTAAGGGACTAGACCTGATAGACAGTGTCTCATGAACTATGGACAGAGGTTCGTGACATTGTACAGGAGACAGGGATCAAGAAAATACCCATGGAAAAGAAATGCAAAAAAGCAAAATGGCTGTCTGAGGAGGCCTTACAGATAGCTGGGAAGAGAAGAGAAGCGAAAAGCAAAGGAGAAAAGGAAAGATATTCCCATCGGAATGCAGAGTTCCAAAGAATAGCAAGGAGAGATAAGAAAGCCTTCCTCAGCGATCAGTGCAAAGAAATAGAGGAAAACAACAGATTGGAAAAAACTAGAGATCTCTTCAAGAAAATTAGGGATACCAAAGGAACATTTCATGCAAAGATAGGCTCGATAAAGGACAGAAATGGTATGGACCTAACAGAAGCAGAAGATATTAAGAAGAGGTGGCAAGAATACACAGAAGAACTGTACAAAAAAGATCTTCATGACCCAGATAATCATGATGGTGTGATCACTCACCTAGAGCCAGACATCCTAGAATGTGAAGTCAAGTGGGCCTTAGAAAGCATCACTATGAACAAAGCTAGTGGAGGTGATGGAATTCCAGTTGAGCTATTTCAAATCCTCAAAGGTGATGCTGTGAAAGTGCTGCACTCAATATGCCAGCAAATATGGAAAACTCAGCAGTGGCCACAGGACTGGAAAAGGTCATTTTTCATTCCAATCCCAAAGAAAGGCAATGCCAAAGAATGCTCAAACTACCGCACAATTGCACTCATCTCACATGCTGGTAAAGTAATGCTCAAAATTCTCCAAGCCAGGCTTCAGCAATACGTGAAACGTGAACTTCCAGATGTTCAAGCTGGCTTTAGAAAAGGCAGAGGAACCAGAGATCAAATTGCCAATATCCGCTGGATCATTGAAAAAGCAAGAGAGTTCCAGAAAAACATCTATTTCTGCTTTATTGACTATGCCAAAGCCTTTGACTGTGTGGATCACAATAAACTGTGGAAAATTCTCAAAGAGATGGGAATACCAGACCATCTGACCTGTCTCTTGAGAAACCTGTATGCAGGTCAGGAAGCAACAGTTAGAACTGCACATGGAACAACAGACTGGTTCCAAATAGGAAAAGGAGTATGTCAAGGCTGTATATTGTCACCCTGCTTATTTAACTTATATGCAGAGTACATCATGAGAAACGCTGGGCTGGAAGAAACACAAGCTGGAATCAAGATTGCCGGGAGAAATATCAATAACCTCAGATATGCAGATGACACCACCCTTATGGCAGAAAGTGAAGAAGAACTAAAGAGCCTCTTGATGAAAGTAAAAGAGGAGAGTGAAAAAGTTGGCTTAAAGCTCAACGTTCAGAAAACTAAGATCATGGCATCTGGTCCCATCACTTCATGGGAAATAGATGGGGAAACAGTGGAAACAGTGTCAGACTTTATTTTTTGGGGCTCCAGAATCACTGCTGATGGTGACTGCAGCCATGAAATTAAAAGACGCTTACTCCTTGGAAGGAAGGTTATGGCCAACCTAGATAGCATATTTAAAAGCAGAGACATTACTTTGCCAACAGAAGTCTGTCTAGTCAAGGCTATGGTTTTTCCAGTGGTCATGTATGGATGTGAGAGTTGGACGATGAAGAAAGCTGAGCGCCAAAGAATTGATGCTTTTGAACTGTGGTGTTGGAGAAGACTCTTGAGAGTCCCTTGGACTGCAAGGAGATCCAATCAGTCCATCCTAAAAGAGATCAATCCTGGGTGTTCATTGGAAGGTCTGATGTTGAAGCTGAAACTCCAATACTTTGGCCACCTCATGCAAAGGGTTGACTCATTGGAAAAGACCCTAATGCTGGGTAGGATTGTGGGCAGGAGGAGAAAGGGATGACAGAGGATGAGATGGTTGGATGGCATCACCGACTCGATGGACATGCGTTTGGGTAGACTCCGGGAGTTGGTGATGGACAGAGAGGCCTGGCGTGCTGCAATTCATGGGGTTGCAGAGTCGGACACGACTGAGCGACTGAACTGAACTGAACTGAATGATCTTGATGATGGAAGCCACACTTTAAGGATAACAGAACAAAAAGATGGAAGGAGCCTTGGCTCCCTGGAAGGGATGACATGGGAGCCACCATTCCAAGCCTTGACTCTTTGCAGTGTCACATGAGAGAAAAATAATTCTTTATCTTGTTTAAGTCAGGATTATCTAGGTTTTCTCTTACAGGTAGCTGATAAACCAGTCAGTCCTAAGTAATACTTGCGTTCTGAGTAAGGTATTTAGCTACATTTTGGGATTTCCCTTTTAAATGGCCAAGACTCCAGGCTCTTATAGAAAGATTTTTCCTTTTGCCCCTCTTGGTTAACAGTTATTAGTATGCTTTTGCACTGTGGTGTTGGAGACGACTCTTGAGAGTCCCTTGGACTGCATGGAGATCCAACTAATCAGTACTAAAGGAAATCAACCCTGAATACTCATTGGAAAGACTAATGCTGAAGCTGAATCTCCAATACTTTGGCCACCTGATGCGAAGAGCTGACTGATTGGAAAAGACCCTGATGCTGGGAAAGATTGAAGGCAAAAGGAGAAGGGGGTGGCAGAGGATGAGATGGTTAGAGAGCATCACTAACTCAATGGACATGATTTTGAACAAACTCCGGGAGATAGTAGAGGACAGAGGAGCCTGGCGTGCTGTAGTCCATGGGGTCCCAAAGAGTCAGACACGACTTGGTGACTGAACAACAACAACAACAACGCTCTCCAGAGGAGAGGAGAGGAGAGGGGGCCGAAAGTTTCCTGAACTTTACCCCATACAGCATACTCCACCCATTATTGGTACTTATCTCACAACGTATTTGTGAGCTGGGGCTATCATCCCATTTCACAGATGAGGAAATGGAGGCTCAGACAGATTACATCACCCTCCAGGGAACACAGCTAGGATCTGAACCCCGACCTGTCTGACCCCATAGCCTGTACTTTTTCTGTTGTTTTCCCACTGTCTTCCAGTCTAGAACTCTGAGTCCCAGTTCAGGCAGAAGATGGGACAAGTCAGATCATCCTGAGATCCCTGGACCAGGCTGCCTGGCTCTCACTCAGATCTTCTAACTGCAGCCACCAAACGAAGCCTTCTCTACTGCGAGGCAACTACAGCAGACGGCCCAGCTGGCCTCTCTGTAACTCACTGCCATCCTGTTTACTGGCCATCTGGCCCTCAGCTCTGTGATTCTCTGACTGTCCCTCCTCAAGGACCCTCTTAAAGGGACAGAGACTCTCCTTGGTTTCATAAAGAACCTCCATTCCTAAGTGAATATATTTCCAACCTTGACTAGAGCAAGCCTGCCAAAGAAAAGGCCAAAACCACAGGGTTTTCTGGGAACAACACAAGTCTATTTCTAACCTCAGATTACAGCATCCAAAAAGATTACCTGTTCTAAGCAAACATGCTCACAACCCGTGACAGGAATACAATCAGAGCCACCTGACTCCTCAGCAGGCTCCAAATATTCCCCAGCTAAACTTGCTTTACCCTGTTCAAAACCCCTCTGTCTGTCCCAGGAGAGATTGGAAATACACTCTTTCTAGGAGCCACTGGAAAATTAGCGCACATTAGGAGAAGCCTAGATGATGCTGAATTGGGGACAGAAAGGTCCATTTGATAGAGGAAAAAAAAGTTCTTTGTAACCAGGACAAGGCTAAACCTCCCTTCTCTCCATTGGTCCAAATCTATGCCAGCCTCCCACTGGCATCTGTGGGTGTGCTGAGAACAAACTATGGATTTCTATAGAGACTGTCGCCATGGTACTAGGGGCCTTATTCTGCTATTTCAAGAAGAAAAATAATCAAAAGGTCAAAGAAAGAAAATCTACCATAGAGCTTTTCAAACTACAAATATTTGTTAATGCTTTAGCGAGTGCCAGCCATAGCAACATGGGCTGGGGGAGATGACCTGTCTTGCAACGCCTAGGAGTCAAGCACAAGATTGGGCACTGTCCATCTGTGATCTGATTTCTTTCTCACAACAACCTTAAAAGGGCAAAACAGTACAACCCTCATTTTGTCAAGTGGGGGAAAAATGAATTTAAGGAACTTGCCCATGGGCATCAGAAGTATCATACTGGACAAGACCAAATCCCATTTAGGGCATGGGGGAGATGCTGAATATAAAGTACTATTTGATCTCTTTACGGAGACATGGGGTGTATTAGGGAGCTGATAGGCAGGAGAGGGAGAGGGAGGAATCAAAATGGCAGAGGAATAGAATGTGGAGCTCACCTCCTCCCACAAATAAATCAATAAATATACCTGCAAGTGGAACCATTCACACAGAACATCCACTGAACACTGCAGAAGACCTCAGACTTCCAAAAAGGCAAGGAAACCTCCATATAACCAGGTAGGCTAAGATCATGGCATCTGGTCCCATCACTTCTTGTCAAATAAATAGGGAAAAATTGGAAACAGTGACTGACTTTATTTTCTTGGGCTCCAAAATCACTATGGATTGTGGCTGCAGCCATGAAATTAAAAAAGGCGCTTGCTCCTTGGAAGAAAAGTTATGACAAACACAGAATGTGTATTAAAAAGTAGAGACATTACTTTGGCAACAAAGATCTGTATGGTCAAAGCTATGGCTTTTCCAGTAGTCAAGTATGGGTCTGAGAGTTGGACCATAAAGAAAGCTGAGTGCTGAAGAATTGGAGCTTTTGAACTGTGGTGCTGGAGAAGACTCTTGAGAGTCCCTTTGACTGCAATGAGATCAAACCAGTCAATCTTAAAGGAAATCAATACTGAAATTCATTGGAAGGACTGATGCTGAAGCTCCAATACTTTGGCCACCTGATGCAAAGAGCCAACTCATTGGAAAAGCTCCCGATTCTGGGAAAGATTATAGGCAAAAGGAGAAGGGAGTGGCAGAGGACAAGATGGTTGGATGGCATCACCGACTCAATGGATATGAGTTTGAGCAAGCTCCCGGAGATGGTGACGGACAGGGAAGCCTGGCATGCTGCAGTCCATGGGGTCACAAAGAGTCAGATACGACTGAGTGACTGAACAAAACAAAAACTGGGTGGGACAAAAAAAAAAGAGAGAGAGAGGGAGAGATAGGGAGCTGATAGGGGTGTTGGGGCAGCTGGGAGGAGCACAGAGAAAATCTCACACTGTCTGTTGGCCTGAGGGGCAAGGAAAGAAAACATTGTTATCAGCTAGTGGGGACTGCAGGGGAGAAAGCTCCCCTGGACTTGGAGCAGGCAGGAGCTGGGCGGAGAGTGAATGGGAGGGGTGGCAAATGGAGCATCTCCAGCACAGGGGCATCTACTGACCACACTGGGGCCATGCTGGCCCCGCTGGGTGGTGCCAAGCCCCATCCAAACAACTGAGGATGGAAGGGGAACGCTTCCCAGTAGGAACTGGCAATCACTATGCTAATTCTGGTTAACAGCCACCAAAGCCAGTGGCTTACATGAACAGGCATTTTTTTTCTTGCTCGTGCATCTGAGGACAAATTGTGCCCCTGCTGGGGTCGCCTGGGCTAGGCTCCAGGCTCCAGGTGGAGTTGGGTCTGCGCCCCTTGCTCCTCATCCGATGTGGATTTTCTCATCTCGGATGACAGGTACACAGAGCAAACCGCACAAGCACACTGAGACCCTCTGCTCACATCGTGTCCACCATATACCATTGGTCAGTACAAGCCTCTTGACCAAGCCCAATAACAGTGCCATAAGGGGATAAAACTCCAGCTACTTGATTGGGAAGCACTGAAAACCCATGTGTTGAATAACATGATGTATAACCCTGTTCTATAGGAATGAAGAATCAGAAGCAATATTTTAATCTACCATCTTCCCCAAAGGAAAATAAAAATGTTAATACCAACAGAAGAATAGAAATAAATTCAAACTACCCATGTCAACCACAGTGGTCTCATGAAATGTTCATTTGGACAAGCTGGAGAAGTTTGGCGGGATGAGCGTATGTTTGCTGGATTCTTG
The DNA here is from genome assembly GCF_054371585.1 of Giraffa tippelskirchi. Lineage (NCBI taxonomy): Eukaryota > Metazoa > Chordata > Mammalia > Artiodactyla > Giraffidae > Giraffa > Giraffa tippelskirchi. The sequence goes on from NC_137282.1 coordinate 112,584,818, forward strand.
GGGTCAAGTCTCAAAAATTAGTAAGTTAGTAGAGGTTGGAGCAGGAAAGGTCTCTAGTGGAGATTTCAGGACTCTGAACTCAATGACATCCTATTCATGACATTTACAAATGACATGATGATTACATTCCAGAAATTACAAAGTTAGGGGTCACAACCCAACTGAAATACTTGGATGTACTGAAATACTTGGAGCCCTAAAATATTGTGAGCGGCATGTATGAGAGACTGAATCCAATCACATGATGTTCAAAGGGTAAGTCATTCCCATTGGGACTGAAAACTTGATCACAGAGACAGCAGATTAGGGGCTTTCACTTAGTTCTGGGCTTCTAAGTGCCGTCCCTCTCTGAGCCTCAGCGTCTCATTTGGGGCTAAGACCTGCCTTTAGTTCTGGGCTTCTAATTACAGTCCCTCTCTGCACCTCAGTGTCTCATTTGGGGCTGATAAGACCTGCCTCGGACAGACAGGGTGAGGATTCTGAGCAGCATCGTACGTGAACTGAGCCTGGAATCTAGGAGGTGCTCCATGCCTGTGGGTGCCTGCACACCTTTGCCTCAGTAGCAGCAGGTGTGCCTGTCACCTGGGGACTCCAGCTGACTCAAAGATGATGCTGCGCTGAGTGTGCCCAGCAGAGAGGCTGAGCAGGAGCCCACTACAGGTGAGAAGCAGGTCCCATTGCATTTTAGCCTCATCTGCAGTGACTCATTCAACCTCAGGTATCTTGCTTAAAAGTGGGACCTTGATAAAAAGGATCAAGGAAGAGTGCCAGGGAAGGGAGGGGAACTCAGCATCTTTTCCAAATAGAAGATTTTAAGGAATTAGGGATCTTGAGTGAAGACAGAGTCATAATGCCAGACATTTACCAGAGTGAAGTTGAAGGGAGTGACTTCTATTTGGGGAAAGTGGCACGCAAGGCTGGATCCAAGGTTGGAGGCTGTTGGATGCCAATGACAGGCTGTGGATTTAGGCTCAAAGTAGGGAGGGACTTTGAACCCATCACGGTGGTCTGAGTTTGAAATGCATTGTCTTATCATCGGGCTTCCCTGGTGGCTCAGATGGTAAAGCGTCTGCCTGCAATGCTGGAGACCAGGGTTCGATCCCTGGGTCGGGAAGATCCTCTAAGGAAGGAAATGGCAACCCACTCTTATCATGGGGCTTGGGTCAGATAGATCTTGTCCAAATCCTGGCTTAGCTTACTTCCTGTGTGACCTTGGGCAAACCCTTCCATTTCCCTGGCCTCTGCCTGGGTCAGAGTTCTGCTCACATAAAATGCTAAGGAAGCAGTAACAGATGGCAAAGATTCTCTGATTCTGCCTGCCAATAAGAATCACCTCTCCCTCCAGAACTAGGGGGGAAGCAGAAGCCATATGAGGGGAACTACTGAAGCCCCCCTGGCACCAGGGGAGAGTGAGACAATGAGAAGATCATTGCTTATTGCCCCTCTCTCAGCAAAACGGCAATCTCTCAGGAGACAGGAAGGATGAAGGCACTATTGACCTTTTGGGCTCCTTCTGGGATCTGGCACTAGACCTGACATCATAGAGACTCTGATCAACGCTGGAAAGAAAGAAACAATGAGGGAGAGAGGGAGGAAAGAACATTCCTCCAAAGAACATTCCTCAATGTTCTTGAGGGATGAAGAACATTCCATATGCTTAGCGCTCCTCCCTTACAGAATCTTATCTTCCCAAGAACCTAGTAAACTAGGAATTATCATCCCTCACTTTCTGAATACGAGCAAATTGGGCTCAGCAAATTGCCTTTTGTAATGTATGAGATCTGGCCAAGTTACTTCCCTGTGCCTCAGTTTCCTCATCTGAAAAATGGAGGTGGTGATAATATCATCTAGCTCATGGATTTGTTATATGAGTATTGTATCATATATGTATCACATGATAAATCTTGACTAAACCAAGAGTTTGATTGGAAGATTTTTCCTTCCATGTCGTGCACCTCTACAAACAAATATTTAAGTGGTTCCATCACTGTAATCAATGCCACATACATAAATTAATTTTCTTTCCAAGGTTGAGACCTGAGCACAATTTTGATAAACCACAGCTGTCCACATGTTTCTAAGCTGGGCTTTTTCTTTTTTGGAGGGTAGTGAAAATGCGGCACACAGCAAAGGAGGAAAAATCACTCTCATAAAAATAGCACTAAAGCAATAAGTGCAGATCATGGGATTCATGAGGATGACAACCCACCAGTGTCTATGAATATTTGATCAGGTTGGCTTTCGGGAGCATGGTCTGGAATTTGCAGGCAGGCTGTGGTTCAAGCTTGCAAGTGATATACATGCAAGTATGAAACTAACTCCTGCACCTGGGCAGCCCTTCCACCTGAAATTTCTGCCTTGTCAACTTGAAGCAGGTAGTGTGTCAACCGAAGGGACCAAGGGCCACCCCTCCACACCCCCAGAGTGACCCACATGGCCAGTGGTTCCCCTGGCACTGATCTGAGATGACACTATTAACAAGGGCTGAAAGCTACTCAGCCTGCTAGGGAAGATCTGGGTTCGTGTGAACCAATCTCCAAGTCCCAAGCTGTCCTCCAGCCCCTTTCAGGGACAGGTCTGGGAGCAGCTCAGGTTTCCCACTGCCGGGGCCTGTCTAAACAGATCCCATTACACCCCAGCAATGCCTCCCTGAGCCAGGGACACTCAGCTGAGGGAGGTCAGCTTTCGGTTTTCTGGACCTTGGGATGAGAGCATGTCGATGGGGCCTGGCAGTGTCCACCCCTGCATCCAGGCCTGTGGCCGCTACTTGAAGCTGCACATAAGAGGGCATGCCAGGTTTGAATCCTGGATCTGCCACTTTCTAGGTCTGGGGCTTGAGCAAATCCCTTAGCCTCCGAGCCTCAGTTTTCTTATCTCTGAGTGTGAAGATATAAAAGTATCCAGCTCTCACATTTATTAGGAGACACAAGTGATATAAGCCACACAAAATATTTCACATAGTGCTTAGTCCACACTAGTGCTTAATAAGTCTGAGCTACTTTTCTCATTTCTTCCCATTGTTACTGCTCAGGGCATGTTCCTAGGAAACAGAGTCCCACACTGTACTGGCCAAATTCATCTCTGTTAGACCTAAGTGGAACAATGAGATAGTCTAGTGCCCAACCATTTTCTAGAGATTGAGACTTTGGGGTCTACCTGATAGGCAGCTTCCTCCAAGCCACGCAGGTAGCTGGTGGCAGAGCTGAGCCTGGATCCAGGCCTTCTGAGGCTCCTCCTCCTCCTCTTCCTCCTCCTGCTCATCCTCTCCCCATCCCCCTCTGCACTGCACTCTCCAGCAGACGAAGTGTTTGTACACGTATCTGTCACCATCGCATCAGTTTCCTGTGGAAGCCACGTCCAAAACAAAGGGATCAGGGCCTTGCAGCCTCGTCTCACTTGCATCTGTCCTTCTCTCCTGCAATGCATTCTGGGAAGCTCCTCTGAGCTCTGGGAATTAGCATCCTTCTGACAGACTTCTCCAGGTCTAAAGGAAATCAACACCTTTCTAAGATTTCTATTTGCCCTCAAATTTCAGCCCCAAGCCTCAGTAATATCTCTGTTCCTCACTCCCTCCATTTCAAAGGAGAGCTACAGAAACACACCTGCCTCCGGCTTCTTTTTGTGAAAGCTAAAGTAAATGTTCAGGGCACAGGGGCTTTTCTCCTCCCAAGAAAGAGGAAAGGAAGAGCAGGGTTTGTAAAAATCATGCCCCAGGCACTGAGCCTCCTGCTAAAACATGAAGGTCACTTGTGTTATTATAAATGTTATTTTTTCCATAAACCTGAACTGCATCGTAGTCCAGACAAAACAATGTTTGCCTCAAAACAAAACAACACAGGCTTTGCACCTAGACAGATGTGAGTCTGACTCCCAGCTCTGCCATGCACTGACCCCGGGACCTTCACCACTTCATCGCCCAGCTCCAGACCTCCGTCTTCTCATCTGAAAAACAGTGACAACATTGTCCACCTCCATGGCTCTTTGTCAGAGCCTTTGAGCAAAATGAGATGATATATGAAAAGTCCCAGACCTAGGAGACACACAATCAATAAGAGCTTTCTTTAAGTGACTGTCACCACAGGGTCCTCAATCCTCCAGCAGCATATAAAGCAGAGTTTCAGGATGGTTCTGCTGCTAGGAGGAAGCTTGCTTGCTTGAAAAACCACTGAACCTCTAAACCTCATTTTCCAGATGCATCTGCGCTCCAGAGAGGTAAATTAGAAGGGAAGTAGGAAAACAAAAAAAGCTGGAGATAACACAGAAAATCTGTTTCAGGGCCAGGGGCTGCAGAGGGACAGACAAGATGACCAGGAATTTTGAGACTTATTTACAAAGTCACACCCACAACCTCAACCCCTGTGACCTTAGCGCCATAGCCAAGCACCCCATTGAGCCCACTGGAGGATTTGCAGTGGGGTTCACGGCTGTGGGCAGGTTGACTGGTCAGCAGAATGTGTCTTTAGGTCAGTTCCGTTGCAATGAAGTGAGAATAATACCTCAATACCAGGCTCGTTGTAAAGACAAATACTTAATGGAATAAAAGTGCTGCTAACTCATCCAAGTGGGGGATGCCAGGCATTGTGCCGGGTGCACCCCAAATATTTGGTCCTTTGAGCTAATAAAATTTATGTATGTTAAGAGGAATCTTTCTCTCACAGTAGCAATTGGAAAATAGGTTTCACTTGCTATAGATAGATGATCATCATAAAAATTTTGTTGTTGTTATTGTCGCTCAGCTGTGCCTGATTCTTCGATACTCCATGGACTGCAGCACGCCAGGCTCCCCTGTCCTTCACCATCTCCCAGAGCTTGCTCAAACTCCTGTCCATTGAGTCGGTGATACCATTCAACCATCTCATCCTCTGTCGTCTTCTTCTCCTCCTACCTTCAATCTTTCCCAGCATCACAGTCTTTTCCAATGAGTCAGCTCTTCGCATCAGGTAGCCAAAGTATTGGAGCTTCAGCTTCAGCATCAGTCTTTCCAATGAATAAAATAAAGTCTGCCAGTGTTTCCACTTTTTCCCCATCTATTTGCCATGGCAAGTTTGGTTGTTGCAAACTTCTTGATGCCAGAATCCTTTGTTCTTACAACTGTCTGCCTAGGTCTGGCCACAATGTTGCTAAACCTCCAATATGGCAAATGTTATTCTCTGTTCTGCAAATTATCACTACATGAATGGAAAAGTGTTATACTTTCAAAGGTCAGACCCTTGAGAATGGGCTATCCTATATTTTTCAGGTTATAGGCAACATTCTTAACTGGTAGCTAAAGCAATGGAACACGAAGGTTAAAGGAAAAGAAACAGATCCAATATGGAGTCAGAACTGTTCTTCCCGAGGGAGGTGTTAGACCATCCTCCCTAACACCACTGAGTGGATGGGCAGGTGGGACAATGGGAGGAGTCTTGTTGCCTCCCGCCTTAGTCAGCTAGGGCTGCCAAAAAGCACTAATAGGGGGCTCAAACAACAGAAACTTATTTCATTACAATTCTGGAGGCTAGAAGTCCAAGATCGAGGTGTCAGCAGGGTCAGTTTCTTCTTGTGGATGGCCAGTGTCTCCACGTGCCTTCAAGTGGCCTTCCCTCCGTGTCTCTGTCTCGATTTCTTCTCTTTACAAGCTCACCGGTCATATCAGGCTTCATTTTGACCTAGTTACCTCTGTAAAGACCTTATCTCCAGTACAGTCACAGTGTGGTACGAGGGGTTAGGACTTCAGTAAATGAATTTCAGCCCTGAGCCTTCTCCTCATAGTGAGAGGTCAGGGTGCCTGTCGGGGCCTCACGCTCTGGCTGGCCTCTCAGCGGCAGGGGTCTCTGAGCCCAGGGCTGCCAGTGGGATCCATGGCCATCACACATGGGCAGAGCCTACTCCAACGACATCTCCTCAGAGGCCTCTTCTACCCATTCTGTCTAAAAAGGAACCCCTTCTCCACTCCCACGCACTCTCTGTACAGAGGTTATCATTACTGGAACTTGCTATGAGTTATTCATTTGTTGGTTTCTTATCTAAATCCTCCACTAAAATGTCAGATTCATGACGACAGAAATTTTAACTTGTCCCAGCTGTATTCCCAGCACTGAAAATGGCCCCTGGGGCAGGGGATGGGACCCAGCACTGAAAATGGCCCCTGGGGCAGGGGATGGACAGGGGAGGCGAGGTGAGTGGTGGAGCACAGGGGATTCTGATAGCAGTGCAACTACGCTGTGTGAGACTGTCCCGTGGATTATTCATGTCATGATGCATTTGTTCAAAGCCAGAGAACACACAACCTAAAAAGAGAATCCTAGTATAAACTATGGACTTCAGTTAATAATACTGTATAAGTAATAACGTGCATGCGTGCTAAGTCGCATCAGTCGTGTCTGACTCTTTGCGACTCTGTGCACTGCAGCCCACCAGGCTTCTCTGTCCATGGAATTCTCCAGGCAAGAGTACTGGAGTGGGTGCCATGTCCTCCTGCAGGGGCTCTTCCCGACCCAGGGATTGAATCCACATATCTTATGCCTTGGAGAAGGAAATGGCAACCCACTCCAGTACTCTTGCCTGGAGAATTCCATGGAGGGAGGAGCCTGGAAGGCTACAGACCACGGGGTAGCAAAGAGTCGGACACGACTAAGCAACTTCACTTTCTTTCTTTCTATAGTTCCTTTTGGAGAAGGAAATGGCAACCTACTCCAGTGTTCTCGCCTGGAGAATCCCATGGTCAGAGGGGCCTGGTGGGCTACAGTCTATGGGGTTGCAAAGAGTCGGACACGACAAAGCAACTAACCCATACACACACACACACACACGCACACGCATGCGCACGTGCGCACACACACACACACACACACACACACATCTTATGCCTCCCACATTGGGAGGCAGGTTCTTTACCACCAGCACCACCTGGGAAGCCCAAATAATAATGTATCAATTATCAATAATAATGTGTCAGGGGAACAAGTAACAGCAGTAAAACAAGAATCATGATAAGGAATCACTAAGACCCCAAAAGGGAAGGTCTCTTGCCCAAGTTTACTTTCAGTGGGTAGAGGGCCAAGGGGGATCCTGACTTAGGTCTGTATAACACCAATGCCTGTAAGGTCCCATGCACCCACAAACCCACACTCTGGTCAGTGAGTGTGGAATCTGCACTCTGCCGCAGGTTCCAGGGCTCCCAGGAAGTTGATACTAGAGGTCAGGTGAGAAGGCCACTGAAGTAATCCCTGAGAGTTTCCTGGAGGAGGTGCCACTAGAGCCTTCACAGGGAAGCACAGATTCTGGAGTCAAGCTTGAGTTTGTGGTTGGATTCTGTGGCCCTGGGCAAGTTGTTTGACTCTGGGTCTCAGTGGTCTCACTAGAAAATGGGAATATGGGGCCTGCCTCCCAAGATGGCTATGAAATTTAAGAGGGGTCCCAGTACCGTCATGTGCAAGCTTAGAAAAGATTCTTAATCTCTCCAAACCACAGTTCTTTCATTTGTAAAGTAGAAATAATAACAGTACTTACCAAAAAGAATTGTCATGAGAAGTAAATAAGGTAGCACACGTGAATTATTTTGCATGGCTCCTGAAATATAGTGAATGCTCATTAAATACTGTGGTACCTTTAATCAAGATATTCGTGGCAGAGGAGTAAATTGGTACAAACAATTTTGGATAACAATGTGGCAGATCAAATGTAAAATGTCCCTACCTCTGATCCAGCAATTCTACTTTTAGGTGTTTATTCCATGGATGTATCAAGACATACATGTGAGGATACTGACTGGAGCATTGTTTGTAGCTGCAAAATGCTGGAAGCAACTCAAATGCTTGTTGTTAGGGGAATTATCAATCTAGTTACACCAATCACAGCTAGACCCACAAAGAACTAGCATGCTGTTGTTCCAAGGCAAAATGCAGATTTGTGTGCATATCCAGAAAGAGGGCCATGACATATTGTTAAGTAAAAAAGCAAGCAGTGGAAGAGTTGTACATACTAATTCATCTTTGTTAAAAGCCACACACATGTGCTTAGAAATATTCTAAAAAGAATTTCAGGAAGCTATTAATGGTGATCCTTCTAGAGTAGCGGTTCTCAGCAGGGCTAATTTAGCCTCCTGGGGACATCTGACAAAGTCTGGAGACATTTTTGGTTGTCACACGGGGGTGGGGGGGGGGAGTGTGCCACTGACGGTAGAAGCCAAAGATGCTGCTCAACATCTTGCATGGAACAGGCACAGAACAGCCCCAGAATGAGTTATCTGGCCCTAAATGAGAAACTGCGCTTGAGAGAGAGATGAGGGCTATTGAATTTGGTGAGGAAGACTTATTTTAATACAGTGCTTTTCTAATGTTTGAATGTATTCCATTCATAGGAACAACAGCAACAGATCTGCCCGCTCTAAACTGTGAGATCAGGCATGTAGAATGCCAGCACAGGTGTTTGCTCACATGGTGTTCTTCCCATGAGTTTCAGTTTCTGCATCTGCAGAGTGGGTGTGCTGAAGCCTGCTCTCAGCACTCACAGAAGACAAAATGTACCAGGTTGAGTGCTACCCACATCTCAGGGCTCTGCGGTCATGCTTCAGGGACAGGCAGAGGCCACCCCAGAGATGCTCCTGGAGTGTTTCAGGGCAGGGCCGACAGCCTCGGCCTGAGCAGGGGGCCGGCAGAATCGGAAGACGGCTGTTGGCAGCTTGTGCTTGGGGCTACAGAGCCTGCAACCGTCAGAGGCAAAGCGAGCAGGGGCTCCAGGGCGGATCCCCGGAAAAACAGTCCAGTGCGCAGTCTGTCAGAACCCACTGTAGGGACAAAGGACACAGGCTCATTCAAGAAGAACAGAGAGTCCCGCACAGAGAGGGGTGGTCACGTGGACCTCAGAGCCCCCACCTGCCAGCTTCAGCTTCAGCAAAGCAGATCCAACAGTTTGGAGAAATGTTTTTATCTTTCCTAAATACCTGACAATAAAAATATCTAACATAGGGGTACTTACCATTGACTCCTACATATTACATTTTACACATATGTTTTCCTACTTTATGCTCACACCACCCAAGAACCAAGGAGCCGTCATTTTACAGGTGGAGAAACAGGTTCAGAGGGAAGTGAGATCTTCACAATTTCAGGTCAATCATTCAAGCCCAGGTGGTCTGGCTCTGAGTCACCGACCTGCCGGGGTGCGGCTGCCCCACATCCTTTCTGCTGCTGGTTACTCCAATCAAGTGTCTCCACCCACTTTCCAGACCAGGGGCACTTCTGAGAGACACACCCAGAGTCTGACTACCCACATCCTTGTCTGGCAAAGAACTGTCAGGAGCCCCACTGCTAAAATCAATTTCGTTTCCCATGGCACTAACCTGACTGCTGGGTCCCTGAGAGATAGGGCTGCCAGGTAACATACAGGACAGCCTGCTAAATGTCCCCTGCAAACTGTCCTGTTGTTGTTGTTTAGCTGCTAAGTCATTTCTGGCTCTTTTGCAACCCCATGGACTGCAGCCCATCAGGCTCCACCGTCATGGAATTTCCCAGACAAGAATACTGGAGTGGGTAGCCATTCCCTTCTCCAAGGCATCTTCCCAGCCCAGAGATTGAACCCATGTCTCCTGCACTGGCAGGCAGATTCTTTACCACTGAGCCACTAGGGAAGCCCAAACTGTCCTATATTATACTAAAAAAAATTATTTGTTATCTGAAACTCAAATGGAATTGGTGTCCAATCTTTTGATTTTCCAAATTCGACTACCTGTCAGAGCAAGGAGGAGATTAGCTCTTCCTCGGTCCCAAGAAGCTGGTCACATCCTGGAGAGTTTGCATCGGTTTCATCAGAGGTCTTGCTCACTTACCAAGGGAGCTTGGAGACTGCTGGGAGGCCAAGTGGTCACTGCCTGCACCAGTTACTCGAGCTGTTTGGAGGGACTTTTCTGGAGGCTGTTTGGCACAGGAGGAGAAGGGATTTAGAGCAGAAAAAAAAAAAAAAAAACTAATGGACTTTAAACTTCAGAGGCCTTCTCTGGCACAGGTCCTATCTGAGACCTTATTTTATATTTGTAAAGTCTACTGTCTCTTTCTCTTTTTAAAAGATATTTTTTCTTTCTAGAGCAGTTTTAGGTCTACAATAACACTGAGAAAGAGGTGTAGAGATTTACCACATACCCCCTGCCTACACATGTAAGTAGTCTCCACCTTTATTAACATCACTCACATGGGTGGTACATTTGTTGTCAAGGATAAACCTACACGGACACATCATAATCCCCCCAAAGTCCATAGCTTACATTACGGTACACTCTTGCTTTTGCACATTGTCTGGGTCTGAACAGATGTATAACAACGTGTATCTGTCATTATAACATCCTACACACTATTTTCACTGCCCTAAAAATTCTCTGTGCTCCACTTATTCATTACTCCCTTCCCTGAACCCCTGGCAACCACTTTTTACTGTCTTCATAGTTTTGCCTTTTCCAAATGTCATATACTTGGAATCACACAGCATGTAGCTTTTTTTGGATTGGCTTCTTTTACTCACTAATATACATTTAAGTCTCCTCTGTGTCTTTTCAGCGCTTGATAGCGCCTACTTTTTAAGGTATGAGCAATATTCCATTGTCCGCATGTTACACAAGTTTATTAATCCATTCAGTTACTAAAGGACACCTTTGTTGCTCTGAAGTTTTGGCAATTACAAATAAGTCTGCTATAAACATCTGTTTGCAGACGTTTTGTGGACAAACATTTTTAACTCTTTTGGAGAAATACTAAGGAGTATAACTGCTGGATTTGATGGTAAGAGTATGTTTAGTTTTGGAGGAAATTACCAAACTGACCTCCAAAGTGACTGTCTCATTTTGCATCCCCACCAGCATTGTCTGAGCATTCCTGTTGCTCCACATCCTCTCCAGCATTTGGTGTCTGTGCTTGAATTTTGGCCATTCTAATTGGTCTGTAGTGGTATCTCACTGTTGTTTTCATTTGCATCTTCCTGATGACTTAGGATGTAGAGCATCTTTCCATATGCTTATCTGTCTTCTGGAGATCTTCTTTGCTGAGGTATCTGTTAAGGTCTTTGGCCCATTTTTTAAAGGATTATGTGTGTTCTTACCATTGACTTGTACGAGTTCTTTGTATATTTGAGATACCAGTCCTTTATCACATGTGCATTTTGCAAATATTTTCTCCCAGTCTATGGCTTGTCCTCTAATCATCTTGACACTGTCTTTTGCAGAGCAAAGTTTCTCATTTTAGTGAAGTCCAGGTTATCAATTATGTCTTTGATGGTCATGTCTTTGGTGTACCTAAAGAGGCATCAGTAACTGAAAGGTCATCAAGGTTTTCTCCCCTAGTATCTTTCAGGCATTTTGCTTATTAATTTTTATTTATTTATTTTTGGTTGATCTGGGTCTTCACTAATACACACGGGCTTTCTCTAGTTGTGGCAAGTCAGGGCTACGCTTCATTGCGGTGAGTGGCTCCTCATTGTGGAAGCTTCTCCTTTTTAGAGCACAGCCTCATAGTTGTGGCTCAGGGGCTCAGAAGTTGCAGCACATGAGCTTAGTTGCTCCATGGCATGTGGGATCTTCCCAGACCAAAGACCAAACCTGTGTTCCCTGCATTAGCAGGCAGATTCTTAACCACAGGGAAGTCCTTTTAGGAGTTTCATAGCTTTATGTTTTATATTTAGGTCTATGACCCATTTTGAGTTAATTTTTGTGAGGGGTGTAGGATCTCTGTCTAGATTCATTTTTTTGACATGTGGATGTCCAGCTTCCAGCACCGTTTGTTAAGAACACTATATTTGCTCCATTGTTTGCCTCTGTTCCTTTTTCAAAGATCAGTTGACTGTATTTATGTGGGTCTATTTCCGGGCTCTCTATTCTGTCCCATTTATCTGTCTATTCTTTTGCTGTTACCACGCTGTCTTGATTACTTTGCAGCTTCCCAGTGAGTCTTGAGGTTGGGTAGTGTCAATTTTCTAACTTTACTTTTTTGTCCTTCAATATTGCGTTGGTTATTCTGGGTCTTCTTCTCTCCATATTAATTTCAGAATGAGTTTACTAATATTCACAAACATACTTGCCGGAGTTTTGATAGGAATTGCATTAAATCTATAGATCAAATTGGGAAGAACTCACATTTTGACAATATTGAGTGTTCCTTTCTACCCACAAACATTTACTTAGTATTATTATTTCATTCCTCAGAGTTTTGTAGCTTTCCACATATAGCCCGGTCAGTACAGTCAGTCACTCAGTCATGTCTGACTTTTTGTGACCCCATGCACTGCAGCATGCCAGGCTTCCCTGTCCATCACCAACTCCCAGAGCTTGATCAAACTCATGTCCATCAAGTCTGTGATGCCATTCAACCATCTTATCCTCTGTCGTCCCCTTCTCCTCCTGCCTTTAATCTTTCTTAGCATCTGAGTCTTTTCTAATGAGTCAGTTCTTCGCATCAGGTAGCCAAAGTACTGGAGTTTCAGCTTCAGCATCAATCCTTCCAATGAATATTCAGGACTGATTTCCTTTAGGATTGACTGATTTGATCTCCTTGAAGTCCAAAAAAGATGTCCTTTTCATCTGGACTCCTTGCAGTCCAAAAAAGATGTCCTTTTCATTACAGGGGCCTGGAATGCAAAAGTAGGAAGTCAAGAGATACCTGGAGTAACAGGCAAATTTGGCCTTGGAGTACAGAATGAAGCAGGGCAAAGGCTAACAGTTTTGCCAAGAGAACACACTGGTCATAGCAAACACCTTCTTTCAATGAAACGAGAGAAGACTCCACACGATTGTCAATACCAAAACCAGATGATTATATTCTTTGCAGCCAAAGATGGAGAAGCTCTATACAGTCAGCAAAAACAAGACCAGGAGCTGATTGTGGCTCAGATCATGAACTCCTTATTGCCAAATTCAGACTTAAATTGAAGAAAGTAGGGAAAACCACTAGACCATTCAGATATGACCTAAATCAAACCCCTATGATTATACAGTGGAAGGGACAAATAGATTTAAGGGACTAGATCTGATAGACAGAGTCCCTGAAGAACTGTGGATGGAGGTTCATGACATTGTATAGGAGGCAGTGATCAAAACCATCCCCAAGGGGGAAAAAAATGCAAAAAGGCAAAATGGTTGACTCAGGAGGCCTTACAAATAGCTGAGAAAAGAAGACAAGCTAAAGGCAAAGGCGAAAAGGAAAGATATACCCATTTGAATGCAGAGTTCCAAAGAAGAGCAAGGAGAGATAAGAAAGCCATCCTCAGTGATCAATGCAAAGAAGTAGAGGAAAACAATAGAATGGGAAAGACTAAAGATCTCTTTAAGAAAATTAGAGATACCAAGGGGACATTTGTGCAAAGATGGGCTCAATAAAAGACAGAAATGGTATGGACCTAACAGAAGCACAAGATATTAAGAAGAGGTGACAAGAATACACAGAAGAACTACACAAAAAAAATTTTCATGACCCAGATAACCATGATGGTGTGATCACTCAACCAAAAGCCAGACATCCTGGAATGGGAAGTCAAGTGGGCCTTAGGAAACACCACTACAAACAAAGCTAGTGGAGGTGATGGAATTCCAGTTGAGCTATTTCAAATCCTAAAAGATGATGCTGTGAAAGTGCTGCACTCAGTATGCCAGCAAATTTGGAAAATTCAGCAGGGGCCACAGGACTGGAAAAGGTCAGTTTTTATTCCAATCCCAAAGAAAGGCAATGTCAAAGAATGTTTGAACTACTGCACAATTGCACTCATCTCACATGCTAGTAAAGTAATGCTCAAAATTCTCCAAGCCAGGTTTCAACAGTATGTGAACCATGAACTTCCAGATATTCAAGCTGGATTTAGAAAAGGCAGAGGAACCAGAGATCAAATTGCCAATATCCACTGGATCTTTGAAAAAGCAGCAGAGTTCCAGAAAAACATCTACTTCTGCTTTATTGACTATGCCAAAGCCTTTGACTGTGTGGATCACAACAAACTGTGGAAAATTATTCAAGAGATGGGAATACCAGACCACCTGACCTGCCTCCTGAGAAATCTGTATGCAGGTCAAGAAGCAACTGTTAGTTCTAACTGTTGGAACATGGAACAACAGACTGGTTCCAAATAGGGAAAGAAGTACGTCAAGGCTGTATATTGTCACCCTGCTTATTTAACTTACATGCAGAGTACATCATGTGAAATGCTGGGCTGGAGGAAGCACAAGCTGGAATCAAGATTGCTGGGAAAAATACCAATAATCTCTGATGACACCACCCTTATGGCAGAAAGTGAAGAAGAACTAAAGAGCCTCTTGATGAAAGTGAAAGAGGAAAGTGAAAAAGTTGGCTTAAAACTCAACATTCAGAAAACTAAGATCATGGCATCCAGTCCCATCACTTCATGGGAAATAGATGGGGAAACAATGGAAACTGAGAGACTGTCCTCACATAAATCTTGAATATACTTTTTTATATTTATACCTAAGTATTTCATTCTGTGGGTTGCTAATGTAAATAGTATTGTGTTTTTAACTTTGAATTTTACTGATTCATTGTTAATATAAAGTGAGTGAAGTGAAAGTCACTCAGTCATGTCCGACTCTTTGTGACCCCATGGATCATATAGTCCATGGAATTCTCCAGGCCAGAATACTGGAGTGGGTAGCCTTTCCCTTCTCCAGGGGGTCTTCCCAATCCAGGAATCAAACCCAGGTCTCCCACATGCAGGTGGACTCTTTACCAGCTGAGTCACAAGGGAAACCCAAGAATACTGGAGTGGGTAAGACTACCACTCCCTTCTCCAGGAGATCTTCCTGACCCAGGAATCAACCCGGGGTCTCCTGCATTGCAGGCGGATTCTTTACCAACTGAGCTAAATATAGAGGAAAACGACTGACTTTTATACATTAACATTGTGTTGTGCAACCTGCTATATTGGTTTATTAATTTCAGAATGAATGCTCTTTCTTAAAGAGGGATCACAAACTGTTCAAATCCTTGCTATGGGGGCAGTGTCCAGGATGCTTCTGCCCCCCAGGACTGGTGGGAAGAAGCGGATCTCCTGCAGGTCCAAGCACTACAGGAAAGGGCTGACCCCGTAGGGAGGGCGAGGAGCCTAGTTAGGGCCAGAGCAGAAGGTGGTTCTAGAAGTAGAAATGAAAGTTACAGAGTTATGCTCAACAACTGAAAATGTCATCAAGCACCAAACTGGTGCCAGGCACTGTTGCTAAGAGACTTCATGAGCATAATTTTATCTAACCCTCACAGCAAGCCTGTGGGGCCAGTTTGATTGTGAGCTGTGTTTTGCCCAAAGAGAGGCTATGGGTACCCAAGAGCAGCACATGGGTAAATAGAACTGGGATTTGAGGTCAGGTCTTCTGAGAGAAGGGAGGAGCCTGGGGAGTCAGGAGAGAGACGGTGCTGGGCAGCTGTATGGGTAGGTCAGAGCCTGCTGTGTTAGTTTCTGATGAGGCTGTAGCAAATCGCCACAAACACAGTGGTGGAAACAATGCAAATGCATTATCTTACAGTGCTAGAGGTCAGAAGTCCAAACAGTCTCACTGGGCTAAAGTCAAAGTGGTGGCTCAGTTATATTCCTTCTGGTAGCTTTAAGGGTAGGATATATTCCCTTGTTTTTTCCAGTTTATAAAGGTTACCTACATCTCTTGTCTTATGTTCTCTTCCTCCATCTCCAAAGCCAGCAGCACAACATCTTCTGATCTCTCTCACTTTTTACTTCCTTCTTCCATATTTTAAGGACCGTTGTAATTATCTGGATCCACTCCAGGATCACCTCCCCACTTCAAGAGCCTTAATTAACTTCATCATATCTGTGAAGTCCCATTTGCCATATAAGGCAACCTATTCACAAGTTTGCGGGGTTAGGGCATGGGTATCTTTAGAGAGGGCATTTTTCTGCCTACCACAATTTCCTTGGCCTGCTGGGATCTATGCCTTTGTTCTGGGACTTGGGGTGAAGTCACTGGGCTGGAGTTGAAAGTAGGGATGTGGCTGGGCTGGCGAATGAAGGGAGGCCATGGAAACAGGTGATCCTGAGGTTGGGCCATGTGGGAGGGATCAAGGATGATCCTCCCTGAGCAAGGTCTCTGACCAAGACTCTGAAGATAGTTTATGCCATCTTGCAAGGTAGGGGTAACTCCTACCCACTGAACCATGCCTGGGCCACATGGTAGGGCACAGTTCTTCTCAGCGTTGTCTTCCAGATCTGTGGTACTGCAGGGAAATGGGGAAGAACTCAGAGAGAGCAGGTGGAGCGTCCTGGTGGTTCACATCTAAATAGTGTATCCTTTTGACCTAGAAGTTCCATTCATCTGAGTTTTTCCTACAAACAGACTCACCCATTCATGAAGAAACATGTACAAACTTAATTATTCCAACTGCATGCTCAGCTGCTCAGTTGTGTTCAACTTTGTGTGGCCCCATGGGCTGTAGCCCACCAGGCTCCTTGTCCAAGGAATTTTCCAGGCAAGAATACTGGAGCAGGTGGCCATTTATCTTCTTGACCCAGGGATCGAACTCATGTCTCTTGCATCTCTTGCATCTGCAGGCAGATTCTTTACCACTAGCACCACCTGGGAAGCCTAATTATTGCAAGATTATTTGTAAATTGGGAAACAATCTAAATTCTATTAGTAAGGGACTATCTTGGTGGTTTAAGATTCCATACAATGGAATCTTACACTGGCATAGAAAAGGTAAAGATGCTCTTTACACACTGTCATGAAAAATATCTCTCAGACAAAAGTAAGGTACTTCATACTGTATGCTACAATTAGTGCAAACATGGGCAAAGGGAAAATATAAACACACACAGTACTTACATGTCATAAAACATCTCTGGAGGAATATGCAGGGAACTGATAACACTGGCTGCCTCCAGGGAGGAGAAGTAGGTACCTGAGAGATAGGGTTGAAGGGATACTTCGTGATTTACTCATTTGCTCTTTAAAAATTTTGAACCATGAGTGTGCTACCTAACAATAAATAAAAAATTAAAACAGTGTTTTAAAAATCCTATGCAATCACATGCTTACAAAATTACTTGATAGTCTGAGTTGGAAAAAAATACAGCCCTTTGACCCAAGCTGATGATCTTAAGCATAAGCTCCTAAGGGCCATGGTATGCATGATACCCAAGTCAATTCCTGTTACCATTCTTACTTGCTATATCCAGGGACAATCAGGCTGAGAGTGTGTTGGTTTCCAAGTACACTTTGCTAGCTGTCCTCCAGACCTCTGCATACAACAGTTCCCCCATCTGGAGTAACCTTCCTCCCCTTCTTGCAGCTCTCCCAGCAACAATATCCATGCTCCTCCTCTTCCTGAGCACACATCAGAACTACATTTCCCAGGAGCATTGCAGGTGCGTGTAGTCTAGTTCAGACCAATGAAATGTGAGTGATATATGTTGCTATCAAGATATATGTGATATATGTTGCTATCAAGATATATGTGATATATGTTGCATGTCAAGAAGCAACAGTTAGAACTGGACATGGAACAACAGACTGGTTCCAAATAGGGAAAGAAGTACGTCAAGGCTGTATATTCCCACCCTGCTTATTTAACTTATATGCAGAGGACATCATGAGAAACGCTGGGCTGGATGAAGCACAAGCTGGAATCAAGATTGCCAGGAGAAATATCAATAACCTCAGATATGCAGATGACACCACACTTATGGCAGAAAGCGAAGAACTAAAAAGCCTTTTGATGAATGTGAAAGTGGAGAGTGAAAAAGTTGGCTTAAAACTCAACATTCAGAAAACTAAGATCATGGCATCCAGTCCCATCACTTCATGGCAAATAGATGGGGAAACAGTGACAGAATTTGGGGGGGGGGGCTCCAAAATCACTGGAGATGGTGACAGCAGCCATGAAATTAAAAGACGCTTGCTCCTTGGAAGAAAAGTTATGACCAACCCAGACAGCTTATTAAAAAGCAGAGACATTACTTTGCCAATAAAGGTCCATCTAGCCCAAGCTATAGATTTTCCAGTAGTCATGTGTGGATGTGAGAGTTGGACCATAAAGAAAGATGAGTGCCAAAAAATAGATGTTTTGAACTGTGAGGTTTTGAACTGTGGTGTTGGAGAAGACTCTTGAGAGTCCCTTGGACAGCAAGGAGATCCAGCCAGTCCATCCTAAAGGAAATCAGTCCTGAATGTTCATTGGAAGCTAAAACTCCAATACTTTGGCCACCTGATGCGAAGAATTGACTCATTTGAAAAGACCCTGATGCTGGGAAAGATTGAAGGTGGAAAGAGAAGGGGACGACAGAGGATGAGATGGTTGGATGAAATCACTGTCTCAATGGACATGAGTTTGAGTAAACTCAGGGAGTTTGTGATGGACAGGGAGGCCTGGTGTGCTGCAGTCCATGGGGTCACAAAGAGTCGGACACAACTGAACTGAACTGAACTGATGTTGCTATATCCAAGAACAGCCTATTAAAACCACCCATGTACAGTCCTGCCCCATTTACCCATCTACACACTGAAGAAAGGAGACGCCAAAGACCTAGTGGACGGTCCAGACATAAAGAATGGAGACCCTGAATGACTCTGTGGAGCATAGTCTCACCAACATTTTAGACTGTGGCAGGAACAGGAAAGAGACTTGTATTAGCTTAACCTCTGAGATTTCGGGTTGTTACAGTAATTGGCCTACGTTGACTAGTATTCTAAATAATTCCAATTCATTCTTCAGGTGTTGCCTTAATTGTTGCTTTGTCCTTTGGGCTGACCTCCTGTATGCCCGACCTGCCTGGAGGTAGGACAGAAAGGTGGCTGCACCCAACTCTGGGTGTGCCTTGGGCTTGGCTTGGATTAACATCAGAGGAGGCGGATAGTCATTCACACTGAGCATTACGCTTGGCTATAGTATGTTGCGTCCTATAGTCAAATTCCCTGGAAAGTTTAACTGGTATTTGCGGCGAGAGGGATTTAGTGTCCCTCCAGAAAAGACCATGAGTTCAGTGACTGTAGCTGAATCATTCTACAAAGCTCCTTTCCTAAAAGGAACATCCTTTCTGGTGTGGTTATGAAGGCCACATTGATTCTACAAGAATGGTTGCTTTTTTTTTTTCATGTTGATGGATTCCCAAATGGCTCAGTGGTAAAGAACCTGCCTGCTAGTGCAGTAGATGCAGGAGACATGGGTTCCATATCTGGGTCAAGAAGATCCCCTGAAGGAGGAAATGGCAACCCACTCAAGTATTCTTGCCAGAAAAATCCCATGGACAGAGAAGCCTGGCGCACTACAGTCCATGGGGTCACAAAGGGTCGAACACAACTGGACATGCACGTGGTTTATGTTGATGGCTATAATTAATCAATCATTAATTATTTGTTCACCTAACTTTTATGGAGCTTTTTTTCTGCCCTGGATGGGCACTGAGAATATAGAGGATAACACACAGCTGCTGCTCTCATGGGGCTTGTAGTCTAAATGGAGGACCAGGTCCAATTATAATGCCATGAGCTGAGGGCTAAGATGGGAGGGGGGGAATCTTTCTACATAGGGCTGTGGAGCCTGGAAGAGAGGCCCTGAAATTTAGCTGAAGGGTTGGATCTCCAACCTTCAGGAAGAATAGGAGTAAGCCTGGAGAGAAGGGAGAAGGAACAGCATTTGGAAAGATGAAAAAGTGAAGGAATGTAGAATGCTCTGTGAACTAACTTTACTTAAGGTTAAGCCTGAAAAGACTAACAACAAAGCCTGCAAACTCTAACCCTGCCTAATAATATCCCACATTCCTTGACTTCCTGCTGTGTGCCAGGCATTGAGCCAGCCATTAGTTAATCTTCCAAAGAACTCTAGGAAGTAAGCACTAATGTTCTATTTTATGGATGTGTTAATGCTATGGATGTGTTAATGTTATGGATGTGTTAAAGCCCTAACTCCCAATTTGACTGTATTGGGAGATAGGGCTTTTAGGAGATAATTAAGTTTAAATGAGCTCATAAGGTGGGATTTTAATCCAATGGGACTGGTGGCCTTCTAAGAAGAGGAAGAGAGATCTCTCTAGCTTTATGCGCACCCACCAAGGAAAGGTTATGTGAGGATACGATGAGAAAGCAACCACCTGTCAGCCAGGAAGAGGGCTCTACCAGAAGCTGAACCCTGTTACATCATGAGGCCAAAATTTCCGGCCTCCAGAACTGCAAGAAAATATATCAATATTTGCATTGTTTTTACACCATCCAGTCTGTGGTATTTGTTATGGCAGCCTGAGTTAACTAATACAATTAGTATTGTTTTTATTTTCATGATAATCATCATTATTGGTTTAGTAAACATTTTTTCTTCCACACTTATTGAGATATAATTGACATATAGCACTGAATAAGACAAAAATGCACGGAATAATGATTTGACTTAAATACATCAGGAAATGATTATTACCATAAGTTTAGTAAATATCCATCATCTCATAAAGATACAAAATTTAACAAATAGAAAACATTTTTTTCTTTGTGATGAGAACCCTTAGGATTTACAACTTTCATGTATAACGTACAGAAGTGTTCATTCTATTTATCATATATATTACATCTTTAGTATTTATTTGTCTTATAACTGGAAGTTGGTACCGTTTGACGGCTTTCATCCAATTCCCCCTCCCCCCACTCCCCACCTCCTGGTGACCATAAATCTGATCTCTTTTTGTATAAGATTGCTTTTTCATTTGTTTTGAAGTTTAACTGACGTGGAACACTATGTTAGCTCCCATTACACGACATAGCTATTTGATATTTCTATACATTTCAAAATGATCACCAAGATAAGTCTAGTTGCCATCTGTCACCATACAAAGATATTACATAATTTTTGACTATATTCTCCACACTGTACATTTTATATCCATGACTCATTTACTTTGCAACTAGAAGTTCCTATACATCTTAATCCCCCTCCGGCTATATCACTCCTTTCCCCATATCCCTCCCTTCTGACAATTTGTTTTTTTCCGGTAATTATGACTCTTTTTATGTTTTGATATTTGTTCGTTGTTTTATTAGTTTCCATATATAAGTGAAAATCATATTGCATTTGTCTTTCTTTGTCTGACTTATTTCACTTAGCAATATACCTTCTAGGATATCCATATTGTCTCAAATGGCAAGATTTCATTATTTTTTTAGGTTGAGTAACATTCCATTGAATATATATATGTGTGTGTGTGTATGTGTGGTGGCTCAGATGGTAAAGAATCTGCCTGCAGTGCAGGAGACCTGGGTTCAATCTCTGGGTAGAGAAGATCCCCTGGAGAAGGGCATGGCAACCCACTCCAGTATTCTTGCCTGGAGAATTGCAAGGACAAAGGAGCCTGGTAGGCTACAGTTCATGGGGTTGCAAAGAGTCATACACAACTGAGTGCCTAACATTTTCACTTTCACTTCAAATATATATATATTTATACTTTATCCATTCGTCTTTTGATTGGCACTTAGGTTGCTTCCATATCTTGGCAATTGAAAATAATGCTTTGATAAATATTGGGTACATGTAACTTTTCTTAGTATTTTCATTTTTCTCAAATAACCATGCAGAAGTGAAACCGCTGGCTGGTATGATAGTTCTTCTATTTTTAATTTTTTGCAGAATCTCCATAGTGTTTTCCATAGTGGCTGCACCAATTTACATTCCCACCTGCACAAGTGTTCCCTTTTCTCCACATCATCTCCAACACTTGTTACTAGTCTTTTCTATAATAGCTATTCTGACAGGTGTGAGGTAGTATCTCATTGTGGTTTTGAGTTGAATTTCCATGATAATTAGTGATGTTGAGCATCTTTTCATGTGCCCCTTTACAACCTGTATGTCTTCCTTGGAAAAACGTCTATTCAGATTCCCTGCACATTTTTTACTTGGCTTAGTCATTTTTTTTTTTTTTTTTTTTGGATGTTGCATGAATTCTTTGTATATTTTAGATATTACCCTCTTATCAGACCCATCATTTCCAAGTATCTTCTCCCTTTCAGGAAGCAGCCTTTTCACTTTGTTGATAGTTTCCCTCACTGTGCAAAAGTTTTTAGTTTGATGTGGTCTCTTTTGATTATTTTTGCTTTTATTTCCCTTGCTTGAAGAGACAGATCCAAAAAATATTCCTAAGGTCAATGTCAAAGAGTTTAAGTACTGCCTATGTTTTCTCCTAGAAGTTTTATGGTTTTGGGTCTTACACTTAAGTCTTTAATCCATTTTGAATTTATTTTTGTATATGGTGTGAGAAAGCAGATGACATGATACTATACATTGTTGTTGTTGTTCAATCACTAAGTTGTGTCCGACTCTGCAACCCCATGGACTGCAGCTTGCCAGGCTTCCCTGTACTTCACTAGCTCCTGGAGTTTGCTCAAATTCATATCCATGAGTCAGTGGTGCTATCTAACCGTCTCATCCTCTAATGCCCCTTTATCCTCTCGCCTTCAATCTTCCCCAGCATCAGGGTCTTTTCCAGTGAGTTGGCTCACCAGGTGGCCAAAGTATTGGAGCTTCAGCTTCAGCTTCAGCATCAGTCCTTCCAGTGAATATTTAGTGTTGATTTCCTTTATGATTGACTTGTTTGATCTCCTTGCAGTCCCAGGGACTCTCAAGAGTCTTCTCCAGCACCACAGTTCGAAGGCATCAATTCTCAGCCTTCTTTATGGTCCAGCTCTCACATCAGTACATAACTACTGGAAAAACCATAGCTTTGACTATATGGACCTTTGTAGGCAAAGTGATGTCTTTGCTTTTTAATACAAGGTCTAGGTTTGTCATAGCTTTCCTTCCAAGGAGCAGGCATCTTTTATTTTCATGGCTATACTATCTATAGAAAGTCCTAAAGATATTATTCCAAAATTATCAGAACTCTTTAATGACTTTGTTAAGGTCATAGAGTTCACAATTAATGTACAGAAATATTTTTTATTTCTATACACTAACAACAAACTGACAGAAAAAGAAATTAAGAAGGTAATCCCATTTATAATTGCATCAAAAAGAATAAAATACTTGGCCAAAAATCTAACTATGGAGGTAAAAGATCTGTATTTGGAAAACTGTATAACACTGATGAGAAGAATTAATAACACAAACAATTGGGAAGATATATCATATCCGTGGATTGGAAGAATTAGTATTGTTAAATTGACCAGAAGTCCCAAGGCAATCTGCAGATTCAATGCAATTACTCTCAAAATATAGAAACATTTATCACAGAACTAGAACAAATAATTATAAAATTTGCATGGAAACAAAAAAGACCCCAAATAACCAAAACAATCCTGAGAAAGAAGAACAAAGCAGGAAGGACCACGCTCCTTGATTTGAAACTATTCTTACAAAGCCACAGTAATCAAAACAGTATGGTGGTGGTAGTGTTCAGTCACTAAGTCGTGTTTGACCCTTTGTGACCCCATGGCCTGCAGCATGCCAGGCTTCCCTGTCCTTCACTATCTCTTGGAGTTTGCTCAGATTCATGTCCATGGAGTTGGTGATGCTATCTAACCATCTCATCCTCTGCTACCCCGTTTTCCTTTCCTCCAAAGATTGGAGAATCTTTCCCAGCATCAGGGTCTTTTCCAGTGAGTCAGCTCTTAGCCTCAGGTGGCACAAAAAAAGACAAGATCAGTGAACCAGAAATAAATCCATACTTATATGGGTAATTAATCTATGATAAAGAAGACAAAATACAGAATGGTGAAAGACAGCCTCAGTAATAAATGGTGTTGGGGAAACTGGGCAGCTATATGCAAAAGAAACAAACTGGACAGGCAGACATTTCTTGACCATCCAACATTCATCTTGCTCCTTCCCTGCTCTACAAGTAGCTGATTCAGGTATCTATTCAGTTGGTTGCCTGTGCTGCTCTGGCTAGGGGACTCTGACCCCTCACCTGTAATTCAAGGGGTGTGTCTGATTTGGTCAGTGACCTTCTGATCCCTGCCACAGTCATCTGATCAGTCTTTTTTTTTTTTTTTTTTAAATCTTTTCCTGGTTCCTCCTCATTTCCCAGTCTTGACATATAGGAGAACCCAGGACTCAGTCTTTGCATCTCTTTGATTCTCTAGCTACACTGCCTGCCCAGGTAATCACAGCCAAATTCATGGATTTAAATCTCATTTCAGTGGTTCTCAACCCTGATTGCACAATAGAATTACTTGGGTGCTTTTAAAATTCTCAGTGCCTGGCTATGCTGCACAAGTTCCAGCAGATGCCAAGGACTCAGCATTATAGTTTTTAAAGCTACCCACACGAATCCACTGAAGTTAGGTTGGAAGCCACTGCTGGAGGCAGGAGATAAAGCAGGGGAACCAGTTAGAAGGCCCTGCAAGACCTGGAGATTATCTGGGACTTTGATGAGGGCAGCAGTGGACATGAGAAGTGGTGGATTCTAGATATATTTTGAAGGTGGAGTGAACAGGATCTTGTAAAGAATTGAAGGTGTGATGAGAAACCAAGAAACAAGTCAAGGACAATGCCAAGGTTTTTTCCTGAGGACTGAAAAGACAGGGAATCCACTCATTAAGATAGAGGACACTACAGGAATAGCAGGTTTGGTGGGGGGTGGTCAGAAACTTTGATAGAGGCCAGACTAAGTTGGGAGATGATTATTATGATGATCAGGCAGCCAAATTGAGACCTGGAGTCAAAAGTTGACTGAAATATGTATATCCGGGGACAATTTTAAGTCAGAGATAAGGATGTGGCCTATAGACACATGTTTCTCAACTTCATGAATACACTGAAATCCTGTGGATTCCCAGGGAAACGTTTAAAGATCCTAATTCCCAGAGCCCATCTCCACTTAACTACATCAGAGCCTCTGGGGGTGGGGCCCAGGCATCTATATTTTTAAAGCTCTCCTGGTGATTCCAACGTGGAAACAAGACTGAAAACTTCTGTATTAAAATTAGATCTTATCATTTTTCTCCTCAGAACCTCTATGGACTTCCTATTTTACTCAAAGGAGAAGCCAATATTCTCACCACAGGTCTCAAGGGCTGTACCACCTGCTGTTCCCCTTACCTCCATGACCTCACTCCTGCACCCTCCTTGTTTTGGTCACTTGGCTTCCTTCTTACTCAAAAATATCAGGCACATTTCTGACTCAGGGCCTCTGCACAGGCTGTTGGCACTGCCTGCAATGCTCTTCCCCCAGAGGCCCTCACGGCTCACTCCCTCACCTTCTTTGATCTCTGCTTAGACTCCCCTCGTTAACACTGCAATATCCCCCACTTGTGCTCTCCATCTCCCTGCTCTACTTTATTTTTCTCTAAATTTCTCCCTACTTGGCACGTGCTTGCATACTTGCTACTGCTGCTAAGTCGCTTCAGTAGTGTCCGATTCTTAGTGACCTCATGGACTGCAGCCTACCAGGCTCCTCCATCCATGGGATTTTCCAGGCAAGAGTACTGGAGTGGGGTACCATTGCCTTCTCCGGCTTGCATACTTAGTCACATCCAATTCTTTGCAACCCTTTGGACTGTAGCCCGCCAAGCTTCTCTGTCCATGGGGTTTTCCAGGCAGAATACTGCAGTGAGTTGCCATTTCCTTCTCTAGGGGATCTTCCTGACCCAGGGATTGAAACTGCATCTCCCGTGTCTGCTGCATTGCAGACATATTCAAAATACCATGTGTTTTACTTGTTTCCTTGCTTTTGTCTATATCCTCCTGCTAGAATATAAGTCCATTTTTGGAACTTTTGCTTGTTTTGTTCATCACTATGCTGGGGTTCTAAAATATTTGTTGAAAGGAAGAATAGTTTAATCCAGTATTCGGCCAAAAAGAGCTACAGGAACTGATTTGGAAATGGGTATGTATTGAAAAAGAATGAAATAACGCCTTTTGCAGCAACTTGGACGGTTCTAGAGATTATAATACTAAACAAAGTAAGTCGGAAAGAGAAAACAAATATCATATGATATCACTTACATGTGTAATCTCAAATATGACGTAAATCAACACATCTCTGAAACAAAAACAGTCTTTTGTGGTTGCCAAGAGGTGGGGGCAGGGAAGGGAAGAATTGGGAGCTTGGAATTAGAAGATGCAAACTCTTAAATGTAGAATGGATAAACGAGAACTTCCTACTGTATAGCACACGGAACTATATTCAATATCATATATCAATATGTGATAAACCATAAGGGAAAAGATTATGAAAAAGTATATATATATATGTATATATATATGTTTGTATGTATGTATAACTGAGTCACTCTGCTGTAAGCAGAAATTAACATAATAATGTAAATCAACTATATTTAAAAAATTTATTTTTTAAAAGAAATGAGAATATGACTCAATTTGGGCCAATGAGATGTGAGGGCGGTGGACTGGGGCCTTCTAGAAGAGCTACAGGAAGAGACAGTGTGTGGATATGAAGGTTGCAATTGTCTTGCCATTGTTACCTTGTGCATTGAGGGAATCTAGATGGAGGTCAAAGGCATCTCACCAATTGAGATTGGAATTGAAGGCAGGGGAGGTTCTAGGTTTGGACAATCCCCACACTTACCATTTCAGCCAGTCTAAGTTTTGGGGTCTCTTGTCTTTTTGTTTGATTTTATTTTTAAGATTACTAACTGTATAAGAAGTAGTTATGGTGTTTTTAAAACAAATTAAAAGTAATTATTAGAGCAATATAACTGAAAGCCAGAATGAGGAGGACTTCCCTGGTGGTCCAGTGGTAAAGAATTGCCTTGCAATGCAAGGGACTGGGTTTGATTCCCTGGTGGGGGAACTAAGATCCCACATTCCCCTGAGCAACTAAACCAGTATGCCACAACTACTGAGGCTGAGAGCCACAATAAGAGTCTGTTCACTGCAATGGAAGGTCCCACATGACCCTGAATGCTGCAACTAAAGCCTGATGTAGTCAGATAAATGGATAAATATTTAAAAAAAAAAAACAGGATGAGGTGTCACCTCAGATGTGTCAGAATATCTATCATCAAAAAGTCTACAAATAATAAACACTGGAAGGATATGAAGAAAAGGGAATCCTCAAAAACACTGTTGGTGGGAATGTAAGTTGGTGCAGCCACAATGTAAAACAATATAGAGGTTTCTCAAAAAGTTAAAAATAAAACTACCTTATGATCCAGCAATCCTGGGTACATATCCAAAAAAAATGCTAATTTGAAAAGATACATGCACCCCAGTGTTCACAGCAGCCGAGACATGGAAGCACCTAAATGTCCATCGACAGAGGAATGGATGAAGAGGTGGGGCACGACTTCCCTGTTGGCCCAGTGGTTAAGAATCCACTTTCAATGCAGCGGACATGGTCTGACCTCTGGTTGGGGAACTAAGATCCCACATGCTTAGGGGCAACTAAGCCCGTATGCCTCAATTAGAGAGCCTGCATGATGCATACTACAGAGCCCACCCGCTCTGGAGCCTCTGCACCACTACTAGAGAGAAGCCCATCCACTGCACTGAAGAGCCTTAACTAAGACCTGATGCAGTCAAAAATAAACAAACAAAAAAGAAGATGTAGTGCATATACACAATGGAATACTACTCAGTCATACAAAAGAATGAAATAATTCCATTTGCAGCAAATGGATGGACCTACAGAATATTAAAAAGCAGAGACATTACTTTACCACCAAAGGTCCGTCTAGTCAAAGCTATGGCTTTTCCAGTAGTCATGTATGGATGTGAGAGTTGGACCATAAAGAAAGCTGAGCACGGAAGAATTGATGCTTTTGAACTGTGGTGTTGGAGAAGACTCTTGAGAGTCCCTTGGACTACATGGAGATCCAACCAGTCCATCCTAAAGGAGATCAGTCCTGGGTGTTCATTGGAAGGACTGATGTTGAAGCTGAAACTCCAATACTTTGGCCACCTGATGCAAAGAGCTGACTCATTTGAAAAGACCCTGATGCTGGGAAAGATTGAGGGCAGGAGAAGAAGGAGACGACAGAGGATGAGATGGTTGGATGGCATTACCAACTCAATGGACATGAGTTTGGGTAAATTCCGGGAGTTGGTGATGGACAAGGAGGCCTGGCGTGCTGCGGTTCATGGGGTTGCAAAGAGTCGGACACGACTGAGCGACTGAACTGAACAGAATATTAAGCTTAGTGAAATAAGTCAGAGAAAGACATATAGTATATGATATCACTTATATGTGGAATCTAAAACACAATACAAGTGAATGCATACACAAAACAGAAACAAACTCACAGACAAATAAAACAAACTTATGGCTACCAAAGGAGCGAGGAAACAGAGAGGGACAAACTTGGGCTCTGGGATTAACAGACACTAAATGAAAAAAGTAAGTTAAAAATAAATTTCAAAAAATTTAAAAAATGCAAATTAGTTTCTAAATACAACCCAAATTTTTCTCAAATTTTTCTCAAGGCTTCATTCCTGGGCCTAAGACTGAACTTTAGCACATCAGGGCTGGAAGCCAAGAGGCCCAGGAGTGAGTCCCGGCTCTGTCATGAGTTAGCAAGTCTGTTTCCCATTCTGAGCCTCAGTCTCCCCATTGTCTAAGGCGAGAAGTGTAAGTGATCCTCACGGCCCCTCCCAGCTGGCAGAGTCCATACTTATCTGGGGTGATTAGATTTTGCTCCTTAGCCTCATCTTCCCAGCACTCACATGGTAGGCAACTAGGCTGTGATCATCAATTTGTGCCCCCACCTCCAACCATGGAAAACAGAAGAAAGCTTTCCCTGTTCTTCTCTATGACACATGTTGCTCTGCTAATTTCATCCACGACATAACTATAACCCAGTGATGGTGATGGTGCAGAAACAGAGAAGAGAGCATGTCACAGAGGCTCTCAACTCCCTCCAAAGCCTCAACTGAAGGGTCTGGGAGTGAGATTTCATATAAGTCCATTCCTTCATTTTACAAGCACCTTAAGAGTACACTGTGGCTGGGTACAGGCTGCAGCTGTACATGTCATTGGTATCTACCCTGTGTCAGCACTTATACAAGCATGATATCACTCTGTCTTCACCATATGCCCCTAGGGTTCCTACTGTTTTTGTCTGCTTTGTACTGAAGAAAACAACGGCTCAGACAGGGTAAGAAATGTGCTCTGAGTCTCAAAGGACAAGAAAGTATCACACTCAAGATGTGAACCCAAGTAGCCAGTTCCTGACTCCTGAGCTATGCTTTTAAGTTCTTCATAATTGCATTTGCCATGGGAATCAGATCCCATCCACCCATTCATTGAACACAGGCATGTATATTTTGGGGGCATCTACTCTGTGCCTAGTCTTGTCCTTGAAGCTGGGGGTTTAGCCAAGGATCAGACCCTCCAGAGCCCATGGAGGGGCTCGGAGGTCTCAAGACAGAGTCTAGCTAGTGAGATGGACTTGAGAAAAACCACAGCCTAATGGCTTGGTACCAGGCATGGAGGCCTGTTCCTATTCAGGCCCAGAGAATTTGGCCCATTCATTCATTCTCTCACTCACTGATTCATTTGCTCACTCATTCATTTACCCAGCTCCTATGCTCTATGCTGTACAGGGCCCCTGCTAAGACCTGGTACAATTTCCCCTCTCCCTCTCTGCACTGCACAGCATGCAGAATCTTAGTTCCCCAACCAGGAATCAAACCTGAGCCCCCAGCAGTGGAAGCTCAGAGTCTTAACCACTGGACTGCCAGGGAAGTCCCAGTCCTGGTACAATCTTGAACAGGAGAAACCCAGTCATAATCTCATTGACTTGAGGGTCTACTAGGAGAGGCAGACAATCAACACAGAAGAAGATGAATTGGTTCTGATGAGGATAATGCTGTGAAGACAGTAAAATCGGATGAGGAATTGAGTGACTGAAGGGGGCGGTGAGGTGGCCAGGGAAGGGTCCTGAGGAGATGACTTTTACAATGCAGTCAGAGAAATGAGAAAGGGCCTGCCAGAGAGTGACGAAGGCAAAGCCCACGGAGGTGAAGAGAACAGAGTGGTAAGGGGTAACCATTTGGACCCAGAGGCAAGCGGCTCCCAGGAGGCCCCAGGGCATGGTCAGGCCCCAGACCCACAGAGCCTGTACCTATTATATAAGGAAGGCTTCAGAGTTTTTTCCACGAGCCTCTCTTGGCAATATTGCAGACCGCTGCGACTGCAGTCAAGGCCCTTCTTATCCCTGGGTGAGGCCAGGCCCATGTCACCAAATCCCTGCTATCATGGGTCAAGAAGTGTGGCCTTCCTCAGAGGACAGGGCTGCGGAGAGTGCATCCTTAGCTGGGCCTCCACGTTCCTCAGATCGTATATCCCCTCTCCCGGCTCCAGGGCTGTGGCAGGCCTCATCAACAAGCAAGGCAGGGGCGCTCGCGGTGCTGATGGGCACGTTCTCTGCAGCCAGGCAGCAGACTGATTACAGGCCGGCTCTGTCATGAGAGGCAGGGTGGATGACAAGGAGTGGCCTGGGTAGAGAGGGGCGGCAGTGTGCAGGCCTGCGGGAGCACTCCAGTGGGCCACCCGCTCAGTATCTAGCTGGCTCCAGACCCACGCGCTCTGGCCCTGGAGAGGATGAAAGAAAGGCAGGAAAGAATTGTGCTGAACACTGGCCATGGGCCAGGTGCTAAGCTGGGGCTTTTACCTCCACTGTCCCCACCTAGAGAGACAGGTGTAATTTACTCCATGTGACAGAGGAGAAAATGAAGGTTTCCAGAAGTGAAGCAAATTGCTCAGATGCCTAAGAATGGTGGAATGAGGATTCAAACTTAGGGGGAACCCAAAAGCTCGTTTTCTTCCAAGGAGGAAATGAAGGAAGAGGTCGGTCCGTTCTGGAGCTGAGAAACCATGAAGAACAGGGGCGAACAGCAGAGAAGCAAAACATGGAGCTGAGGCTGGCCGAGGGGGCTGCCAGCTGGGGAGCTACCCGAAGGGCACGGGGCAGGAGCCCGAGGCAGCCTTCTGGCTGTTAGAGCACAGGGTGACGTCAGAAGGCTGAGTGGTTTGGTTACAACTGGGGCTCCTGTAGTTTGCCTTTCTTTCTCTGGGATCTTCTCTTGCTTTTTCTTTGGGGTGTAAAACCCTAGGAAAGCAAATCTCTCACCAACCCCTGAACCAGGCTGTGTCTGAGATCGCCTCCCAGTTGACAGTCCTCAGAAAGCTCCTCCTGCATGTGTCTTCCTCCTTGGAAGGTCTTGCTGTTGTTCACTCAGTTGTGTCCGGCTCTGTGTGACCCCATGAACTGCAACATGCCAGGCTCCCCTGTCCTTCATCATCTCCCAGAGCTTGCTCAAAGGCATGTCCCTGGAGTCGGTGACGCTATCCAACTACCTCATCCTCTGTTGTCCCCTTCTCCTCCTGCTCTCAATCTTTCCCAGCATCAGAGTCCTTTCCAACCAGTCGGCTCTTTGCATCAGCTGGCCAAACTATTGGAGCTTCAGCTTTAGCATCAGTCCTTCCAATGAATATTCAGGGTTGGTGGTTCTTTAGGAAGACAGCCACGCTTTTCTCTGGGACCCTGGGGCATGTTTAGAAGAGATTTCAGTCGTCAGTGGCTTGGCTCCATTTGTGTGGCTGAGTAGCTATGACGAAACTCCCCAAGCAAATGCTGTGCCCTTAGGGCTCAAAAGCAGTCCCCACAGCGCGCTAAGCATTCTCAGCCCTGCTTGGCCACATCACCTGCTCCTGATTCACTGAAGGGCCTGCCGAGGGGGCTGAGGGCACAGCTGCTCCCTGGGCTCAGATCACCATATGAGCCCCAAGCTCCGGCGGGAGTCTGGCTCTCCCAATCCAGCAGGACTCTTCGCAGTACATTCTGGACATGTTTGGGGGCTCCTGAGAGAGCTTCCCACTTGTGAAATGCCCACTCACAGCCAGAAAGCACCATCCTGTGTCCAAGATGCCTTTCTGCTTATCCCAGTGACCTGGCAGGGTGAGCAAAGGTTGGAACACAATAATAGACTGAGTTTCAGATCCTGGCTTTGCAGCTTCTTAGCTGAATGACCTTGGGCATTTGATCTTAGCTCTGGGAGCCTCAGGGTCCTCAGATGTAGACTGGGATGACAATCGTTAACCCTCACATTTGTTCCTATGTGCTCCAAAGTTGTGTAAGACCTCAGGCTCTGGGAAAAGAGATCTCAATTGGCTCTGCCTCCTGTCAACAGTGTCATCTTGGGCACCTTGTTTGGCCTTGCTAAACCTCAGTTTCCTCATCTATAAAATGGGGATAATGAAAGTCTCTAATCCATAGGGTTGTGGAAAAGATCAAACACCATCTAAAGCGGTCTGCCAGCCATTTAACATCTCTTTACTGAGCACTTACTCAGGTCTCGCTCAGGGATGCAAAAGCCCTAAAGATGCCCAGGCTCCCTGCCTTTTCCTCTTTTTTTAGGAACACCATCTATTCAGACACAAATGATTTTCTTTTATCATCCAGGAATCAGAAAAGATGATGTCACGTTCCCTGAAAAACAGCTCTCTTTCCAAAAAGGGAAATTTCCTGTGACAGTAGCTAAGGAAACAGGCCAACAGGGCAAGGCTCTCTGTCAGCATCCTGAAGGCTGGCGCAGGAGCTGAAGTCACTAATGTCTACATGTAGAGACGCCACACAGTAGGTCTTCACACCTCGGGGTGGCTGGCAAGGGCAATGCAGGCCTCCCCTTCCACCCAGAG
Source organism: Giraffa tippelskirchi (assembly GCF_054371585.1). NCBI lineage: Eukaryota > Metazoa > Chordata > Mammalia > Artiodactyla > Giraffidae > Giraffa > Giraffa tippelskirchi. The sequence goes on from NC_137282.1 coordinate 112,617,362, forward strand.
GGGCGTGTTTCATTCACTGCACCAGCAGACCAGCTGTAGGATGGCACCAACCCCACCCCCTCCCCCAGAAAAACAGGTGGTGGTGCTGAGGGTCTGGAAGAAGGTTGGTATTAAAAGAGACTGGAAGGGCCTCCTGTGTTTTGTTCTCAGAGGCTCAAATCACATCTTGTCAGCTCCGTGGCTGCTTCTGCCTTGTGCAAAGGCAGAAGCAGCTGGCATTGCCATGGCAACCAGGCAGCATCAACTTCCAATTTGCCCCTGAATTTTCTATAACAATAGCAGAGCCACGGAAAAACATGTTTGGGAAGTGAGAGCCATGAACAGAAAAATCACACCAGGAAACTGCTGGAGGCTGAAAAAGAGGGGCAGTTATGTTTCCTACATTTTCAGTTAACCAAGAATGCAGTGAAAAGACCCAGGAACAAACCAAATTCAGGCTGAGAGAAAGAAACGTTCCTAAGTCTTAACCTGTGCTGAGATCCCCAAAACAGGGATTACTCTTTGCATTGGGATCACAGCCACTAACAGTTGTCTACCAGGCTGCAGCTTAGGTGCTGGAGTGAGGAAGAGACGGGATGCTCCCATCACTGAGATGGAAGTACCTGGAACCCAGACTGGAGAAGACTTCTCAGAAGAGAGCTCTTCAGTAGATTTTTGAGGTGTAATTTTCCAGGTTTGTCAGCACGAGGTACCTGGCATCAGAAAAAAGGCTCCATACCTATCATCTCATCCACCTCAAGAAGGTCCTGGTCTCTTCTTAACCATTTTATAGTCAGCCACATTATTAACTTTAATGTTTTTAGGAGCCACATTAATCAGAGTAAAAAAAAAACAGGTGAAATTCATTTTAATCCTATATTCTATTGAATACAATAAATACATCCAAAATATCATTTCAACACATAATCAATAAACAAATCGCTAATGAGATGTTTTATATTCCTTTTTTTTAATGAGGTCTTAGAAATCTGATGTGTCTTTTACCCTTACAGTGGGTCTCCCTTTGGAATAGTACATTTCAAGCCCACAGCAAGCACATGTGGCTACCATATTGGATGTTACAACTCTGATATAGGACATGGAGCCTTGGCTATGTGACAGACTTTGTCTCAGGTCACCCAGATTATATACTTCCGAGTTGGGAATTTGGTCCAGTAATGCGACCATGAGAAGTGCTTGAGTAGCAGGGATCATCTGGACAAGGACCTACAGCAGGGTTCCTCGTGCTGACATTTTGGTCAGGATTGTTTTTTGTTGCAGTGAATAACCTGTGCATTATAAGATATTTACAACATCTTCGGTCTCTCCCCACTAGAGGCCATTAACAATCCTTAAATTGTGACAACCAAAAATATCTCTAGATACTCCAAGATGTTCCTGGGGCAGGGAGCCAACTCATCCCCATTTGAGAACCACTGTGCTAGAATAAGATGGAGCCAGGGGCGACCGGGAAGTATGGTTTTGGCTTATGTGACCAGAAGAGGGGAAAGGCAGGGGTGAGGCTGGGTCTAGGGGACAAATGGAATAACTGGTGGAACATCACCAGAACATTCTCTCTTCATCTTTCACTGTTGCTTCTCTAGCCCCATCAACCTTGTTCTACTCTATGAGGCTGAAACTGGGGGTGCTAATGGGCTCCAAGCTTGCATATCTCATTCTGACCACAAAGAAGGACTCTCTGCCCCTTTCCATTAAGCTTCATTCCCAAATTCCCAGGGCAGGTCTCTGATTGGCCCACCCTAGGTCACATAGTCACTGCTGTACAGGGGTCAGGCAGGACTCCCAGATCACGAGGTTGGAGCAAGGGAAGTTCACCCAAAGAAGAGGGTGAAGTGCTGGGAAGATAAAACCATAGTGTCCCTTTCAGGGCAGTAGAATGCCCAGGAGTCAGAGAGATAGAGGATTATGTGGGGACCAGCATGAAGGTTTACTTTCCTCCTCAGAAACCACAAGCCTGGTAGATGGGATGGAGCAGGCAAAGTGCTCCAAGCCCAGATTGAGACTGATAACAGAATTGGGATGATCTTTTTACTAAACTTTGAGCTTTAGAATATCATAAATACCACTTTTCCCCTTTGGAATTCTCCTTAGCATGAAGCAGAGCAGGAGGTAGATAATATCAGTTCAGTTTAGTCACTCAGTCGTGTCCGACTCTTTGCGACCCCATGAACCACAGCATGCCAGGCCTCCTGTCCATCACCAACTCCCAGAGTCTACCCAAACCCATGTCCATTGAGTCGGTGATGCCATCCAACCATCTCATGCTCTGTTATCCCCTTCTCCTCCTGCCCTCAATCTTTCCCAGCATCAGGGTCTTTTCAAATGAGTCAGCTCTTTGCATCAGGTGGCCAAAGTATTGGAGTTTCAGCTTCAACATCAGTCCTTCCAATGAACACCCAGGACTGATCTCCTTTAGGATGGACTGGTTGGATCTCCTTGCAGTCCAAGGAACTCTCAGGAGTCCTCTCCAACACCACAGTTCAAAAGAATCAATTCTTTGGCACTCAGCTTTCTTTATAGTCCAACTCTCACATCCATACATGACCACTGGAAAAACCATAGCCTTGACTAGATGGACCTTTGTTGGCAAAGTAATGTCTCTGTTTTTTAATACGCTGTCTAGGTTGGTCATAACTTTCCTTTCAAGGAGTAAGCGTCTTTTAATTTCATGGCTGCAGTCACGATCTGCAGTGATTTTGGATCCCCCAAAAATAAAGTCAGCCACCGTTTCCACTGTTTCCCCATCTATTTGCCATGAAGTGATGGAACTGGATGCCATGATCTTAGTTTTCTGAATGTTGAGCTTTAAGCCAACATTTTCACTCTCCTCTTTCACTTTCATCAAGAGGCTCTTTAGTTCTTCTTCGCTTTCTGCCACAAGGGTGGTGTCATCTGCATATCTGAGGTTATTGATATTTCTCCCAGCAATCTTGATTCCAGCTTGTGTTTCTTCCAGCCCAGCGTTTCTCATGATGTACTCTGCATATAAGTTAAATAAGCAGGGTAACAATACACAGCCTTGACATACTCCTTTTCCTGTTTGGAACCAGTCTGTTGTTCCATGTCCAGTTCTAACTGTTGCTTCCTGACCTGCATACAGGTTTCTCTAGAGGCAGATAATATATACAATGGTTAACTTTATGTGTCAACCTGAGGGGTGTTTTTAAATGAGATTAATATTTAAATCAGTGAACTTTGGGTAAAAGAGATTGCTTTCCATATTGTGGATGGGCCTCATCCAATCAAAGGCCTGAACATAACAAGATAGGCCTCCAAACAAGAGGGAATTCTCCAGAAAACTGCCATCAGACCTCACCTGCACCACTGGCTCTCCTGGGTCTGCAACCTGTCAGCCCACACTGCAGATTTTAGACCTGTCAGCCTCCATAATTTCATGAGCCAATTCTTTATGATATCTATATCTATCTACATATATCACTTCTGTTCAGTTGCTCAGTATGTCCGACTCTTTGCACAGACTGCAGCACACCAGGCCTCCTTGTCCATCACCAACTCCTGGAACTTGCTCAAACTCATGTCCATCGAGTCGGTGATGCCATCCAACCATCTCATCCTCTATTGTCCCCTTCTCCTCCTGCCTTCAATTTTTCCCAGCATTAGGGTCTTTTCCAATCTACATATATAGATACATATCTATCTATCTAACCTGTTTCTCTGTGGAATCCTAACTAGTACAATAAGTTTTCATCAGCTGAGGCTCTTTCTTCTTATCAGATATTGAAGACTGACATTTTGAGAGGGGGAGATGGCTTTAAATAAGACCCAAGCTGAGTATGTGTTGAGCCATGGATGGGGTGGGCTGGGGCGGGCTGGCGGGGGCGGGGAGAAGTAGGGCTGACTCTCAGAGCAATGTTAGGTGGGACCAGTTGGAATTGGCTATGGAAGTTGGGAAGGGCGGGAGATGGAAGACAAGTCAGTGAGCCCTGGGCTAGGGCCCTGGGGCCCAATAGGAAGCTTCCCAAGGAGAATACAGAGGCCTGCAAGGATCCCCGGGAGCGCCAGCCCTGGGAAGCAGGGACATGAAGCCAGCCAGAGGAAGGAAGAGGCTTGGCCAGCCCCACCAGGCAAGCCCTGCCGGGAGCATGGCCCCTGCTCAGGAGACACAGGGAAAGCTCACTCATACCACTGTGTGCCCTTGGCTGTGACCTCTCTAAGCCAAGCCTCCTTGTCTGCCAATGGTGAGTAGTGGTTACCACCCCACTGAGTTACCGTGAAGATCAAGTGGGATTATAATTGCGAAGCACAGAGCAGAAAATAAGTGTTTAATAAACCTCTTGGACTGCTGTTGGCAGCTGCCTGGTCCTAGTGCACACGCCCCAGCTGGCCCTGCATACAGGGAAGAGCACGCTGGCCTTTTCCTCCTCTAAGAGCAACTATTGTTGGCCATTCCCATGAGCCAAGTGCTTCTCTACACACTTTACTGGTAGACACTCACTCCTCAAACAACCTTTGGGTGGTGTTGTTCAGTCGCTAAGTTATGTCCGACTTCGGGGATAGCACTAGGATTATTATCCCTATTTTGCAGCTGAGGAAACTGAGGCTCAGAGACCTACCCAGAGGCACACAGCTCTTAAGTGCTAGGGATGAGCTTCAGATCCAGGCTGCTGATCTCAGGGCCTGTTCAGCTCTGCTCAGCCAACCTATGATGTCTATGACCTCTATAGACTCTGAGGTCTACGAGGGCAGGGGGGCCCTCGCTGACCATCTAGCCTGTGGGATTAACAGATGCCCTGCAGAGAATTCTGCACCAGGAGAAGGCAGCACTCAGCCCTTCCTCAGGGCCCTCAATGCACCTTCTCAGAGACCAAAGTCTCAGAGACCAAGACTCTGGGCTGAGCAGTCTACACCAATCAGTGCGATTCAACAGCTGAGAGGCAAGAGAGGACCACAGTGGCTAGATCACCAGATCTACCCAGAGCCAGATGCTAGGCTCTGAATGTTGAACCAGCACTTACAACTTCGGGGGTTTTAGGCAAGTTACTTAACCTCTCTTGGTTCAATGACTTCAAACAGAAGGCAGATAATGAAAATACTAACCACAGAGTGTTGGCTAAGAGAGGCAAAGTGAGTGAGTTTTTACTCATATAGTGAGTGCTGAGTAAATGTCACTCATTTTCAGATGAAGTGCTGAGGCCTAGGAATGAAGGACAGCAGCTGCCGCTTATCAGACAGGAGATGTTCCAGATCCTTTCTCTGCATTATATTCACAGACCTTCACCACCTGCCTGGGAGGCAAGGCCTGGGGGTGGTCATTATTCCTAATGACTGGCAGATGAGGAAGATAAGGGAGGAGAGGGCAAGGGAGTGCCCCGGGTCATACAGCTGAATGGCCAAGGCAAGACTTCACTTTGTTCCTAACTCGAAACCACACCCTCTCCTGACCTTGGTGCGTTAAGGAATGTTGAAGGGGAGCACAGACCTGTTCCCCAGACAGAAGGGAATTCAGGAGGAAGGGGAAGAGAAGAGCAGACGGAGGAGGAGGGCAGGGCAGCGGCATCTCGTTGGTTGGACCCTGGGAGAGGAGCTTTTGAAATGTTGCATCACTCTGCACCATTATCATCCCCATTTCCCAGATGAGGAAGGTGAAGCTCAGCCAAGTGAAGGGCTCATCCAAGGTCACAGAGCCAGTAGGCACTGAGCCAAGATTAGAACCAGATCTGACTCTAAACTCATTGAACATTGAAGCCCACCTGCTCTGCTCAGCGGAGAAGGCAATGGCACCCCACTCCAGTACACTTGCCTGGAAAATCCCATGGACGGAGGAGCCTGGTAGGCTGCAGTCCATGGGGTCGAGAAGAGTCAGACACAACTGAGCGACTTCACTTTCACTTTTCCCTTTCATGCACTGGAGAAGGAAATGGCAACCCACTCCAGTATTCTTGCCTGGAGAATCCCAGGGACGGGGGAGCCTGGTGGGCTGCCGTCTATGGGGTCGCACAGAGTCGGACACGACTGAAGCGACTTAGCAGCAGTAGCAGCAACTCTGTTCAGGGCACCTGGAGAAGGAGGAATGGGAGGCAGACAGGGAGTGGGTGGGGAGGTTGCAACTTTAGTTCCATGAGCATACAAAGAAGTGTTCTGGAGCATTCAGAGGACCAGGCTGCTAAGTGCACTTCTGAATCCCACGTGGATTATGAGAAGGGTTAGTTCCTTCCCAGGAGAGAAGGGGTACAGGTGACAGAGACAGGCTTTACTAAGCACACAGGTCTGCAGTGAACACCTCTGAGCCTCCATCTTCCTCTGCATGCTTCCACTCCAGTTTCAACCACACTGTCTGCTTTCTCTCTGTCTCCCCACTGAAATGCCACCTCCTAGAAGAGAGGAGCTGGGTCTCTCCATCTCTGTGCCCCTGGAAATCCATACAACTGGCTTGCAGTATTTGAACTCACATTGCATCCTCTGCCCCACACACCCACCCCGTCACTCACCACCCCCATTCCCTTTGTTTGTCCTCAAAGAATGTATCTGTACTTGACACATCGCACATGCTAGGCTGTAAAGATGAGAGACAGTCTGTTTGTGAGTACCTAGTAGAATTTCTGACACATGGGAGGCACCCCATAAATAGTTGTCGGATAATTGAATGAACAGTAGGTATGCAAGATGATCTTTTAAAATCAGTGACAGGCCAGTGGCACTGTATACTGGGCAGTATGTGTGTTACTGCATCGATTCCTCACATGCAGCTTTTGATAATTATCTATCGTTTAAAGATCAGATGAGAGAGGAAAAGTGACTTTCCCAGGGTCACACAACTGGTTGGTGGCATTTGTGGGATTCAAGCCTGATTCGACCTGACTCCCAAGCTATCCCTGTTCCACTTCTCCCTTCTCTCTCTAATCTAATGGGGAAATCAGGAAAGCATGGTGCTTGCTTTGCCAGGAGAATGGGTGGTCTCATTCTCTGGTTACATAGCTCACAAGATTTGTGATCTAGTCATCAGAGGACGAGAACTAACCAGGCTGAATTAAAGAAAGCATCCAGCCACACCTGTTCAGTGAAGATCGATAAGCTGTGAATGACATAACTGAACTCATGACAGCCTCAGTTTTCATTTCCTGGTTTTACGGGGGTTCAGAGAGGTGAAGTAATTTGCCCAAAGCCACACAGCCAGCTCCTGGGAATGCTGAGTGGAGATTTGATCCCAGCTTCGCTTGACTCCAAAGCCTATGTTTTCCCCAAGCTGTTTCTCTTTCTGTTTTATGCATGCATTGGCAGATCCTGGAGCCAAATTGCAAAGCCATCCCATAGGCATCTGTTCTTACCCTATTTCCACAGGATTTCAAATTCTTGGTAGCTAATTTCAACTTCAGTATGAGTTTAACAGGGGTTCCAATAGGAGCCTCTGGACACTGAAACACCTTTGGGGTTTAGTCAAATAAACCTCTGAAGGAAATTCGGGCATTTGGGCAGAGGATTGAGTGTAATCAATAATTATGACCCTACCTGCATGGTGCTACCCCCTTTCCTGGGAGTAACTCTGTCCCCACTTCAGCCACTGAACCTCTCTCTGGAGAAGCCATGTCTTATAGGACCCTGTTCCCCAACCTCTGTTGATCTGTCCAGCCAATCATGGCACCCTCCCACCTCAAGCAGTTTTGATTGCCCCAGCCCAGACCAGAGATCTTTCCTAGGCCTTTTTGAATGGGAACTGAAGGAATAGGCGACACCTTCTCCAGCAACAGGATGTGCAAAATGTTCAACTCAAGAACCAAGAGGTAGCAAATTCACAGAGAGAGGTTCGTTTGAGAGCTGAGACAGCCTGCCTGTGTCCCTGAGGACAGTGATGCCGCTGGGGTGTGTGTGTGGGGGGTCTTTTGTGAATGTCCTGATCAGCACCATAGCCCGCTTCCTCTGGGGATTTCTCCATGGAAACACTGCCCATACAGGCGCCAGCCTCACTGTGACCCCACAGTCCCCTTCAAAGCTTTTACTCCTCATCTCTTCTCCGGCCTGAGCCTCGCCCAGTTGGGCCTGGAATGGCAAACCCCAGAATTCCTGGCCGAGCCCTTCTGCTGTCATCTGAAATCTCCCCCCCACCCCCGGAGATGTCCCACCCACTTCTGCTGCCTTCCCTCCAGAAGGCCTGGGGCGCACAGCCACACTACACACACGTGCACATGCACACACACCGCCACACGCCCACTCACCCTCTCAGAGCACGCTCCCATTTATAGACACAAAATCGCACCTCACAGGGTACCTTGCGCCCTTGAATACCAGCCTCTCACTTCCACGCATGCGCACACGCAAATACTCGCCCGCATGTGCGTAGGGTCACAGGAGCATTCGCAAATGCCCGTGATATTGAACACACACACGCTCATATTCACACCACGTGCTCCCAATCCTTTTCTTTGTGACAATGCAGACTTTCCCCAGGAAGACCTTGAACCCTAGCGTAGGGCACAAGATGCCTAGCATCTTGTTCCATCCTCCAACCAACACCATGAGGAAGGTACCCTTTGCACCCTCGCCTTACAGATGAGACCGCGGGGATTAAAGAGGGTAAGTGCCTGCAGGCACACAGCCGCCAAGTCACAAGCTGGGTTCTGGCCCCTGGCAGTTTGGTTCCAGAACTGGACCATCAGTGCCAGTCGTGTGCCTACTTAACCTGTGTCTGGGCCAGGACACGTTCACTGCCCATCTGCAAAGTGAAGTTAAAGGAGGTATTCCCTCATCCACTCCCCCCAACAGATGGAGAGTGTGATTTCATAGTTAACACTTGGTAAGTGGGAGAAACTCCATGCCTCTCAAAGTATTTACAAATAGCCTGCCGGATTGGATTCACACAGCCTAGAGGGGAACCTCCCTGGAGGTTCAGGAAGGTTATGAACAGGAGGCTAAGCCCTGTCTCTGGTCGGTGGTGCGGCCAGCCCAAGTACCTGGGCGCCCTCAGGGTCCTGAGTGGCCAGAGTGGCCCAGACTTCTTTCCCGCCTCCTCCGTCCAGGGACGGGTGGGGTCTGCTCCCCTGGAGAGTTGCAACCCCTGCTACCTCTAACTTCTGCCTCCTTTCTTTCCCTCAGTTAACACTGAATGAATATTTAATACCCACCTCATGCCAGGAACTGCCATCCCTGCCCCCACACGCTTGCATTCCACAAGGGAAGCAGATGAAGCCTGCCTCCTTGTGTGTGGGGGGGGCACTAAAGGTGGAAGTTCAGGGACCTTTCGGGGCACATGGACAGAGCCCCTTGGGGTCCAGGAGGCTTCCCTGAAGAAGAACGATGCCCTCCTGGTACCAGTGCATTTGAAATGAAGTCACGGTGGGGGAAGGTGGGGGTAGAGTGGTCCGGTGCTAAGCCCCAGAGGTCAGAAAGCCAGGCCACTGAGAGAACTCATCTCCCACCCACCCACAGTCGGCTCTGGGACACAACTGCACAGCCGGTGCCTCCGAGCCCACCGACTCCTGTCAGAAGGGCACTCCTTCCAGCGTTACCCAAAGGCTGGCTGCAGCAGGGTCCCGGGGACCTCCCCCCCCAGCTTTCCTTGTACCTGGCTTGCCTCCCTCCATCTGCGGGGAAGCCAGATTCATCCTGGGCCTGATTTATTAGCCTCTTCCTGGAATCATCCCAGACGCTGTCACTGGTCTCATTTTCTGACCTGCCTGAGGGCCAGGGAAGGAAATTCATTAGGCCAGGAGAGCTGGTGGCCCAGCCCGTCTGTCTGGGGGCATCTGTCCCCTCTCCCCCCTCCGCTGCCCACCCCTTCTATGCTCTTCACCTGCAAAGGGAGGAGTTCTGTGATCCAGCCAGGATCACCAAGGCAGTGACACCAGGAGCTGATGGTTCCCCAGGGGAGGATCCTGACCAAGGAAAGACAAGGGCAAAGAGCTTCTCGGAAGCTCCTCAAAGCCACCCTCCAGCACTGTCTTCCTAGGCTCCCCAAGTGTCCTGCCCTGACCAAGCATTTTCCACTGGGGAGTGTGGAAATCTCTCTCCCAGTAACTGAAGGCAGGTACGCCAGCTCTGCCTGTTTTTATGCAAAAGGTGTCTTTCTGAGCAAGGTGTATGGAGATCAGATCTTCTAAGACAGTTTGTCTTAAAGCTGACAAGAGGGAACCCCCACATGGGGCAAACAGGATAGTTCGAAGGAGTATAGGGATATGTGCCTTTTATTTTAATATATATTAAAATGAATTTTTTAAATGTATAAATATATAAGTAGCATGTCTAATCTTTGATTACAGAAGATGATTGCTTTGAATAAAGCTTAAGTATTTACATTTTAAAAAGCAGATCAGTTTTTTAAAATGCAAAATAATAGTTACAGGAAGTGTACAGATTTGTAGAGTTTTATTAACACACACAGTGAATGCATTGCCGAGGTTAAATTTCTTGAGGTGAAGCAAACCTTGATTAAGCCAGCCTATTCCATAGAGGGAAACTGTAACCCTAGCTTATCTGCTTCCCCAGCACCTGCTCTCCTCAGTCCACAGAAGGGAAAGCATTCGAACCAGAGGCTGCCTGTGTCACTGACCCCGGAGCTTTGAGGCCTCGGGAAGTGTTGAACCCCCGTGACTGGCTGGCAGGGGCAAGGCGGAGGCCGTCACCCCTGACATCTGACTCCGTGGGGGCAAGCAGGGGAAGCAGGGATGGAGAGCCAGGGTCCCACAGTGGTCCTCCCATGGTTACCTCTTCTGACTTAAGGAGAGGTAAAAATGCTGAGACCCCCGGAGGGTGCAAGGAGCAAATGAAGAGCAGCGTTTGCAGCTTCCTCTGTGTTGGGAATATCCTGGAGTCAGTCTCTTCTCTCTATCTCACACACAGCAATCACTGAGCACAGGCATCGCCATCTACATGCACACACAAACACACAACCTATACAGTCACTGGGACACGTCTATAGGCAGACACACTGTTTACTCAAACACAGAGATGTAGGTACAGACACACCCCCCACAAATATCTGTGTACATAAAAACACATCAACATACCTTTATGTGTGCACATGTACAAAGATTCATTTTACATACACATAGACACACTCATGCCCACAGTCACCTACATATACATGTATACACGGATACCACGCTAACACAATCAGAGGTAAGCAAATCCACAGACATATCTGCCCATATATTCAAACACAGGCAGATAGAGAAATAAAGACACCATGTACGCAAAGAAAGACACCTATATACAAGGACACACAGCACAATCTCACACGTATTTGCACATTCACAGGCCGTCTATAACACACACAAATCAATACACACACAGGGAAACACACACACACATACACATGCATCCATGCAAGCAGAGGATGCAAATATCCACTCCCAGCTGAAGCACAGAATAGCCCACCTTTGGTTTGGGAATGTCACATCAGACATAACAGGATTTGCTGCCCATGTGCCCCCTCAGCTGCCAGCTTCCCAGGTCACAGAGCATGCCCTGAGCTGGGACTGAGCCAGGTGTCTAGGGACAGGGAGGAAAGTACCCCCCACCCCCACAGGGAGCTCAGGGGCTGAGGGAATCAGAGGAAGACCTCCCACTGTCCCAGAAGTAGGTGGGAGGGAACGAGATCACACCAGGCGGTCACCCCACCCAAGTCTTCAGCGCGTGGTTTGTTTAGACACTCCATCTGCTACAATAGCATGAAGCCATCTGACCCGCTGGCACTCAGTCACAGGCCTGGGGGAAAGAGGGTGAAGCAGAGACCATCGGGAGGGGTGCAGTCAAGCAAACCAGAGGTCAAATGCTGCTTCTGCCACCCCAAAGCTGTGGGCCTTGAGTAGGTCGCTTTAGCTCTCTGAGCCTTGGTTTCCTCATCGGTAAAATGAGCTCAATGATCATCCTAGCTCAAAGAACACTGTGAGAACTAAATTAGATGGTGCATATAGGCTGGTGGCTCAGCTGGTAAAGAATCTGCCTGCGATGCAGGAAACCTGAGTTCGATCCCTGGGTCTGGAAGATTTCCTGGAGAAGGGAATGGCAACCCACTCCAGTATTCTCACCTGGAGAGTCCCATGGACAGAGGAGCCTGGAGGGCTAAAGTCCATGGGGTCACAAAGAGTCAGACACGACTGAGAGACTAACACTTATTGAACACCTAGTACAGCTCTTATCACATAGTAAGCGCACTATAAACCAGGTGTTCTCAGCCTTGGTACTACTGATATTTGGGGCAGATAATTCTTTGCTGTGTATGTGTGGTTGGGGGCTGGCTATTCAGCACAGTGTAGGATGTATAGCGGCATCCCTGGCCTTACTCACTAGATGCCAATAGCAACCCCTCTTCCAAGTTGTGACAACAAAAAATGTCTCCACACACTGCCAAATGTTCCCTGGTGGGTACAAAATCTCCCCCTGTTGAGAATCACTGCTATACATGTTGACTGTTATTATCATTGTTGTTGCTATGATCATCATCATCATCAATAGGATGATGTTAGCTATAAGATAATCAGTACAGAAAGGGGACCCAGGACTTACCTGGTAGTGCAGTGGATAAGAGTCCACCTGCCAATGCATGGGACATAGGTTAAATCCCTGATCCGGGAAGATTCCATATGCCGCAGAGCACCTAAACCCTTGCACCACAACTGTTGAGCCCGAGGGCTGCAACTACTGAAGCCCGTCGACCTAGAGCGCATGATCCGCAACAAGAGCGACGCCACCCCACGTATCGCAACGAAGAGCTGCTCACCGCAACTAGAGAAAGCCTGTGCTCAGCGACGAAGACCCAGGGCAACCAAAAATAGATAAATAAAATAAAAAAGAAAGGGACCCAGAGCAGAGTGAGAACATGCCTTTGTTCCAACAGCCACTTCCCTCCTCTCTCTCCTCCTCACCCCCGCTCCTTGCCCCTTCTCTGCGGCTGGCTCCTGAAGCCACTTCCTGACTAGACCAGCCTAGCTGAGCAGCTGAAGGCAAAGGGGTAGAGGCACCCGCAGGGGAGTGAGGAGTGGGGTTAGGATCGCTTTCCCCAAATAAGCTGGCTGGCTAGGAGCAGCAACACACCTGGAGACCAGTTTCCCAGGGAAGATGTTCAGGACACATCCAGCTTCTGGGTGACCTTTGGTGGGGTGGAGGGTGGCGGCCCAGGACCAGGGAAGCCAGGAGCCAAAAAGTCCCCTGGGAAAGCAAAGGAGCAGAACAAATGACCCCTTGGAAAGTAACCTTATCATATCTACTAAAATACAAAATATTCATATCTTTTGACCACGTGATCCTTTACATGGGAATCTATCCAACATAACAAACACCAGTTTATAAGACTTACAAGTAGCTCATGTTTATTGTAGTACTGTTTGCAGTGGCAGAGACTGGAAACACTCTCATGTCCATCAACTGGTTGAGTAAATTATAAGTCACTCAAACAATGGAATACTAATGCAATTTTAAAAAGAAATTAGCTATATAGCCAACAATCTGGGTTGACATCTAGGATACAGTTAAATGAGAAAAATAAGATACAGAATAATATCAATTACAAGATCCCACTGTTTGGCAAAAAGTCACCTATTTTTATAAGCCTTATTTTGTACATGTTTGAGTGTGAAGACTACTAACATTAGCTGCTGGGCAAAAAGGGTGGAATAAAAGGAATATACAGAGACCACTTTTTGTACATATGTGTATGCATAGCTTATTCAGTCATTGAGTGTTTTCACGCACAGTAATGAAAGAACCCTACTCTGTTCATTTCTTCACAAGAATTTAGTAAGGGATGTTGTTAAATGAAAAGAACTCATTATTGAACCAGTCTCCAAAGCTGAGGGCTCTGCTTTTTGAAAAGTGAATTTTATTTTTATTTATTTAAAGTACGTTGAGCAACTCACTCTTTCACCGATTCATTCAACAAATACTTCCTAAGCGAGCGATGCCCTAGGTGTGTGCACACAACAGGAAATTAGATGCATCCCTGTCTCCTGGAGCTCATACCCTGGGGGAGAAGCAGACAGCAAACAGATGAACACCTGTGTGTAAAGCTTTGAGCAGTCATGTTTGCATGAAAAGTAGAGCAGGGCAGGGAACAGAGAGTGATGGACAGTGGCCAGTCTTTTAGACAGGGTGGCCAGAGAAGGTCCGTGGGCACAGGCCCAAAAAGGAACTGAGGGAGCACGGAGCAAAGTGGAGATCTGGGCAAGAGTGTTCCTGCAGAGGATCCATGAGGGCAAAGCCCTGATCAACATGCTCGGTGAGCTCAAACACAGAAGGAGGTCAGTGCAGGAGATGGTGCTACATGGGCACAGAAAGGACTTTGAATTTTAATGCACATGAGCTGGGCACCTCTGGAAAGTTTAGGGCAGAGGAATACAATGGTCTTATTTCCCCCTGACCAGATTGGCTGAGGAGTCTCAAATTTGCTCTAGAAAAGCAGGCTCCAGCATTTCTGACCTTCTTCAAGACTGCCATCAGCCCAGGCCCTACACTGGAGGGTCTGAGGAGAGGTACAGCTGCAGTGCTGGTGGGCTCAGGCAGGAACCATAAGGCTGTGTGACGCCCTGATCCCTCTGACAGACGGAGCCGCAGCGAGACGCCAGTGGATGAGAAGTGGCGGGCACTCCCATCCGTCGCTGCTGGGAGAATTCTCGCAAAAGGATCCCTTTGGAAGCAGTTTGGCATTGCCCAGTTCAGCTGAACACACACATACCCAGAGATCCACAGTCGTACTCCTAGCTGTGGACCCTCCAGGGAACCTTGCACGTGTATGCTAGGATACACGCACACTCATTTGCTCAGAAATACTATTCACGATCGTAAAGACGGGAACAGCCCAAATGCGCACAGAAAGTAGAACATGTGAGGAAGCTAGGTGACATTCCTCCAGGGGAACATAGCACAGCAGTGAAGACAACTCAACCACTGTGTGCTTGGGCTTGGGTCCGTGGGATTCTCCAGGCCAGGATACTGGAGCAGGTAGCCGTTCCCTTCTCCGGGGGATTGTCCCAACCCAGGAATTGATGCTTGGGCTTGGGGCTTGGGCTCGGGGACTTAGGTTTGGGCTCCCAAACACTCATGTGAGTGAAAAAATCAAGTCACAGACACATACAGTATGATTCCATTTACCCAAAGTCCCCACACAGCCAAAACTAGCTATTCATTGTTTAGGAATTCATAACTAAATCATAAAAATATAAATAAAAGCAAGGGAGGAATTAATACCACATTCAAAATAAGGAGATGGAGATTTTATAGTTTTAAAAAGTGAAAACAGTTGATACTTCATTTTACAACTCACTTAAAAAGCAGCCAAGATTTATGAATGTCTCTTGACTTATTTTGTTGTTAAAGTAGAAAAGGCAGGTAAAATTATCACTAGACTAAATCAATCTCTCCTCCCTTTCCAGTGGGCCTGTAAGTTTCCAGCAAGAGAGTGCTCCACACCTGGTGGTTTTATTGTTTAAACCTTGAAATAAGCTACACGATTATACCCATTTCAGAAGTCAACAGAGTGGGGCTCAGAGAGGTACAGTCACTTCCCCGTGGTGACCTGGGATTCAAATCCAGGTCAGTGTGACTCCAAAGTCAGAAAGAACTCAAAGCGTGGCTGCTGCTGCTGCTAAGTCGCTTTAGTCGTGTCCAACTCTGTGCGACCCCATAGACGGCAGCCCACCAGGCTCCCCCGCCCCTGGGATTCTCCAGGCAAGAACACTGGAGTGGGTTGCCATTTCCTTCTCCAATGCGTGAAAGTGAAAAGTGAAAGTGAAGTCGTTCAGTCGTGTCTGACTCTGTGCGACCCCACAGACGGCAGCCCGCCAGGCTCCGCCGTCCCTGGGATTCTCCAGGCAGGAACACTGGAGTGGGTTGCCATTGCCTTCTCCAATGCAAGAAAGTGAAAAGTGAAAGTGAAGTCCTTCAGTCGTGTCCGACTCTTAGCGATCCCATGGACTGCAGCCTACCAGGCTCCTCCATCCATGGGATTTTCCAGGCAAGAGTACTGGAGTGGGGTGCCATTGCCTTCTCCACTCAAAGTGTGGGAAGAACTGAAAACAGGCCACGGTGGCTGGAGTGTGGTTTATCAGGACCAAATGATGAAGGGATTTGTAGGTCGTGGAGAGAAGCCTGGGTTTTGTTAATGGTGCCCTGGGGAGCCATCAACGGGCTTTAGGGCAGAAGAGTGACAAGGCCAGATTTGCATTTTATAACAATTTCTCCAGCTGCTGGATCAAGAGTAGATTGGAAAGGAGTGACGATGAACACCGGCAGGGAGGCTGTGCAGTCACAGCCAATGGAGGGGAGCGAACAGATTTCTGAGACCTTTCAGGGAGGGCCACAGAATCTGGCAAAGGATTGAATATGGGGCTTGAGGGGAAAGAACGGGTCAGGGATCATCCAGGCTTTGATTTCAACAATGGAGTGGAAAGTGGTGACATCTGAAGTAACGGAAGAAAGCAATATCGGGGGGGACCCCTTTAATTAAATGGAACTTCCGGTTTGTGTCTTGGTCTCCACACTGGAGTCAAGGGACAAGCACGAGCTGCCTGAAGGATCGCCCCGACCCCAGCAGAGGCCGTGCTCTTGTCCTGCCCACCCACTCCAACTCTCTCTGCAGGTCAGCGCTCTGCTCCCAGCCCCTCTGCCCTGTGTGCAAACTGATGCCTCCACTCCAGGAGCCCAGGTTTGGTCTGAAACCTCAGGGGGCCCAGGTTGAGCCGCCAAGCTGTCACGCCCCCATCCCCGCCCCAGTGCATTTGCTGTGGGTCGTCCCTCTGGCCTTTGGTGACTTTCTCTCATCTCCAGCCTTTTGCAAAGTCAGAGAGAATCCTCAAAAATCTGTACTGGCCCATGAGCTACCAAAACCATCCTTGGGGTCGCCTAGAAGTTGGGTAGCAGAATGAAAAGCAACTGAGCATCTTTCCTTTTCCCCCAAGTATCACCTGAATTATTGAATAATTTGCTTTTCCTGGAGATGGCAGAATAGAGTGTTTAAGCCAACGGCATTTGGAGTCACACATTTTGGGGCTGGAAACCAGCTCTAGCAGCACTAACAGCCGTGTGATCTTGGGTAGCACAATGCCTGGCACATAGTAGGGCCTTACATAATGGAAAGTGGTAGTGATTTAAGGAAGATGAGAACAAAGAGAAGAGAATTTGGGCAGGGGGATCCCTTAGAGACCTTCCTGCCACTATATAGATCGGTAACCTGACGTCTGGAGAGGTTGCAGGGCCTGCTTCAGGAATCTCATTAGATGGAGAATTGGGGAGTAAATGCCACACCCTGACCCCCAAGCCAGTCCTCTCTCCAGACCTCCTCTGGGAGAGCTGCGGACACTAGTGGAGGCAGCAGAACCTATAAAACGTGCTTTCAGTTGACTGCAAGGTTGGTCTAGAGCAGAGGTTTCCCATGGGTGGAGTGGGTTTGCCTGTTTCTACAATTTAGGCAGCACAATGATTAGAAAAATATCTGACCTACTTGCTACAATTTGTAAATCAGTAAGTTTCATATGAGAGGAACACAGAAACTTACATTACCTTATGTAAAATAGATAGCCAATGGGAATTTGCTGTTATGACTCAGAGAACTCAAACCTGTAACAATCTGTAATAATCTAGAAGGGTGGAATGGGGAGGGAGGTTCAAGAGGGAGGGGACATATGTATACCTGTGGCTGATTCATGTTGATGTTTGGCAGAAACCAACACAATTCTATAAAGCAATTATCCTTCAATTAAAAATAAATCAATTTAAAATTTTTTTAAAAGGGGGGAAAAATGCAAGTTTCTGAATTTAAAAAAAAAAAAATCAGAAGGCCTGGCCACCCTGGACCTGTATTTATTTCTGACAACAAATCTTTGGAGCTGACCTGTGCTGCTTCCTCTGGCTGGCTCCATGGTCTATTTGCCACAGTCTCCACCCTTCTCTATTGTCTCCTGGTTACTCTAGCCTGCTGTTGCCTGCAGTGCACCTTCATGCCTGACCTCCTGTGTTTTGAACACATAGCCTGCTTCCCTCATGTATGTAACCTGCCCTGTCCTGTGGTCAGGCATTTAGTATTCTGGCCCTAGAGTGTTTCCTTTAAAAACAAATGTTTCAAGAGACAGAGTTATAAAACATGTTCTTTTCCTGTACCCTATTACCTTCTGTTTTCTTGAGTCATTTCTCCCAAATTCATGGGGAATGAAACCTTCCTCCTCACATGCCTTTGGAAACAGAAAATTCTGCCTGTGGTCATAGTTGAGCCCTTTCTCTAGACTCCCCACTTTGCCTTTCAGTTTGGATCTTACTAGGGGTTACAGTCCTCACTTTCTCACAGTCTTTCCCTCCCCCAACCCTCTTCCCTTTGCCTGCCCACTAGGTGCCTCTCCTCCCCGCCTCCCTATAGAAGCCCAGCCCTGTGTTCTGTCCCCTGCAGCTCAGAGGGGGCCTGCCCTTCCTTTCTGCATCTGGCAGGCAAGAGAATCCACAGACAGACAGCACTGCCAAGTAAGTGCACTCTGTACCCGGGAGGTGGGGCAGGGGTGGGGTCAGATGTCTTGAATTTCTTAGAGCAGAAAAAACAATCATCAACTCCCCGCCCCCATGTGTTGCCCTGGATGGTGGGATAAGCAGTCTTTACCTGCCTTCCCTCCACTTTTAGAGATGAATAAATGAAATGTCTTGTCTATCTGGAGCTTCTGTTTAGACCTACGCCACTTTCAAATTTGCTGTGGCCTCTGAACCAGCTTCCCTGCCTCCACCTCTTCCCCTCCTACCATACCTCAAATGCAACCAGGTCTCCCTCCTGCTTAAATGCCAACAAGAGCTCTCCATCACAACAAGACTCTCAGAATAAAGTCTAAGGCCTTAGCCAACTGGGTGTGGCCACCAAGCTTTCCAGCTTCATCTCTCGCCTTCCCATGAGTAGTGGGCACTCAGGCTAGGAAGCCACAAGCTCTCACCTGTTCGTCTGCTTTGCCTGTGGTTCTTCTTCTACTAGGACAACCTCCTGTCCATCGTTTAGGGATCAGCTTAACCTCCACCTCCTCCCTGACTTTTTGTCTCAGTGGTTAGATTGTCTTGCTTCTTCTCTGCACTGACACCTCTCTGCTGTGACCCGCACAGCTGTGTGACATTTGTAGATCTGAGGCTCTCAGACAAGGACCTTCAGGTTTGTCTGTGTCCTCAGAACCTGGCACAGAGCCTGGCAGGAGGAATGGCTAATAAAGACCTGAAGAACTGAAACAGTGCGGTACTGAATTTCAGCCAAGACACAGAAGGGTGTTTGAAACTGGAAGAGGTCGTCCTTGGGTCTTTTGAGAATGTCTCCTGTTTCATATAAACAAAATTTCTGTCCTTCAAGGAGATGATCATGGGCTTCCTTTCCATTTGCCAGTCACAAGGCCCTTCCTCTTCTTCCTCCCACAGAAATACATCCTTCCATCAAAGACACTGGGCCACAGAGTGCCTTGAGTTATGACTGAGCATCTTATGGGTCTAAATCTTATTACTCCAAGTGGACCGCAGTCTCCTCAAGGGTACATCTGTGATATTCATCCATCCATGCATCCTTCTGTTCATCCATCCATCCTTTTATCCATCCACCTATCCGTCTGACCATCCATCCAAGCAGCATCCATCCGTCCATCAGTCCTTTCATCCATCTGATCACTCATCTACCCATCTATTCATCCAACTATCCATCCACTCATTCATCCATCCACAAGTTCTGTAACAGGCTGACTGCCCCGAATGTGGGTGACAGGAAAAGCCTGGTGTGGCAGGAGCAGCAGCAGGAACCTGGGGAGGTACCGGTAAGTGGGTGCTTCAGAGCTGGGAGGCTGCATCCAGGAGCCCTCTGTTTGTATATTAGCAACACTAAGACATTGGCCTGTGTTTAGGCAGCATGGTAGCACTGAGCTGGCATTCCAAGTGCTTCGTTGTTCATTCTTGTATACAAACATGCTCAATAATAGAGATGTGTTTTTCCTGCAATGTCACTTTCTCTTACATAATGTGAAGTGTCTATTTATATACACCATATATGTCTATATATAAATGTACAGACACACAGCACATATGTACAAGCACACGTGCACATTGCTTCTTTCTTCTCCCTGACGCGCAGTCTACATAAAATAATTCACTGAAATGCAGACACTGTCATCATCATCTTCGTAATTATGTAAGTACCACATCTTATAATCTGTCACTAAGCCATGTCTGACTCTTCTGCGACCCCATGGACTGTAGCCCACCAGGTTCCTCTGTCCATGGGATTTCCCAGGCAAGAATACCCGAATGGATTGTCATTTCCTACTCCAGGGGATCTTTTAGACCCAGAGATTGAACCTATGTCTTCTGCTTGGCAGGCAGATTCTTTACCACTGAGTCATCAGGGAAGCTATCACATCTTATACTTCTATATAGTATTATATATACACACACACACACACACACACACACATATGATATTTCTATAACTCTTTAGTGAATACCACTTTACCAGGAAAATCGTACGCATCCTCTCAACAGTCCCACTAGATAGCATAGGTTTGGTTTCCCCATCTCACAGGTGTGGAGCCTGACGCTCTGAATGATAAATTTACTTGCTCAGCGTCACACAGACAGAATGGGGTGGTGGGGGGAAGCAGTCCTGGAGCCCAGGTCTGCATGATTCCACCTCCCTGCTGCCTCCATCCTAGAATTTCCAGACCCAAAGTGACCTGAGAGAGTGGTCAGACAGTTGGCTGAGTCAGGAGCTGCCTGTGGCTGCCCAAGAGTTTGCCCCTATTTAAAGAAAGAGCCATTCAGGAAATGGGGACCATGACCATGGCTGCACAGACCAGCTGGGCTCCGGGGACTCGCTGGAGCTGCCCAGCCATTAAGAGCCCCTGCACAATAGATGCACTGACCCAGCAGTCAGAGGTGACCCCCACAGGTCACTAGCCCCTGGTCAAGGAGAAGGAGCACAGACCTGTGATGACTTTTCCTGTGGACCACACAGGGAGGGGACTGAGCCGCCTGGGAATTTGTCCAGGCCTTTGGGGTCAGACTGAGAATCATATGCACCAGCTTGGGTTGTGCATGTCTGACATTTGTTAGGTACTTGCACATGCATTCTCCTAGTCACCCTTCAAGAAAAGTACTATTAATATCCTCATTTACAGAGAAAGAAAGGGCGGCACAGACAGGTCAAGCGTCTGACCCAGGCTCTCACAGCTACTAAGTAGTAGAATTCTATTCAGTACAGTGTAACATCCATCCATCTATCTATTCATTCACTCATTCGATAAATGTTTATGACCTGTCTACATGTACCAGACACTGTTCTAGGTACTTGGAATTCATGGGTAAACAAAACTGACAAAATCCCCACCCTCGTGGAGCTGGCATTCGAGTGCCACAGTGCCAGAGCCTGTTCAGTAACTACAGAAACAAAGAAAGCTAAGACCCAGTTCTTGCCTTCAGGGTGCTGTTGTCCTGGAGGAGACACATAGATGGGAAATTTAACAGCACTGCGGAAACTTAGGATGTTTTCATCGGGCTCGAAGAGGGGCTGAGAGAATAAAGGGTGGGCATCAGGGAAGGCTTCCTGGAGGAGGTGTTACCTAAATTGAGCCCTGCAGAGAATGAAGCTCGAACCTGATCTCTTTTGGCTGCTGCACCCTTAAGGACCTTAACAAAGCTGCCTAGACCTGACTTGTTCTTTCAAGTACAGCTTGAGCAAGAGCCCAGAGGCGGGAGGCAGGTCTTTGGTTCAGGGAATTCTAGTTCTGGTTACAAAGGTCAGGAAGCAACCATGCTGAAGAGGACAATGGGCTCGGATGGCCTCGGGCTTTCAGGAAGCACTGGTGAGTTTTAAGCAGGAAAGTGGCCCAATGCCACTGAGGGTTTCAAAGATCCCTCTGAGGCTGAGCAGAGGCTGAAGTGGAGGTGGTGAGGACTGTGGCTGGATGAACTGCAGGCTCATCCAGGCAATGGCAGTGGAACTGAAAATTGTTTTGTAATTTATCTTTTTAGAGGCAAAACTATCCTTGCTCATTAAAATACAAGGAAGAGAGGAAGGAAGGGAGAGATGAGGGAGGGAAGGAGGGAGGAAAGAAAGAGGGAAGGAGGAAGGCAAGAAAGAAGGAAAGAAACTAGAAGGAGGGGAGAAACATAACCAACAGCAAAGTCAAGCCAGTATTCTGTTTGGAAACATTTTAACATCTTATTATGAAATATTCACAGGAATAACTGAATGCAGTTTATACTAAATCATAAAGCATGATGATAAACAACCATAACCCCTCCATTCCATGTAGGTGCTAGAACTTGCCAAGGCCATCCTAGCTGAGGCGGATCCACCTTGATGCCCTCCCCACCCCCAGCCCCACACATCTAAACCCACTGGGAGCTGACCACGCCCTGCGTTTCATTTGGTCTCTTCCCCTTGCTTCACTTCTCGTGTTTACCAAATACAATGTGTGTCTAATGTGCTTATGTGCTTATTTTCTTGTTTTCAAGCTTTATCAAAAATGCATCTTAGATACTTCTGCCACTTGCATTTTAAGTTCAGTATCCTGTGTCTCAAGTTGAACCATGTTGACCCCCGTGGCTGCAGTTTTTTTTTTTTTCTTCCTAAATTGGGCTTCCCAGGTGGGCTCAGTGGTGAAGAATCTGCCTGCTAATGCAGGAAACATGGGTTTGATCCCTGGATTGGGAAGATCCCCTAGAGAAGGAAATGGCAACCCACTCCAGTATTCTTGTCTGGGAAATCCCATGGACAGAGAAGTGTGGAGTTGCAAAAAAGTCGGACCTGACTTAGCAACTAAACAACAATAGTAGATGTACAGTAATGTTATATGTTACAAATGTACAATATAGGGATTCCCAATTTTTAAAGGTTATATTCTATGAATGGACTTCCCTGGTGGCTCAGATGGTAAAGCGTCTGCCTACAATGCGGGAGACCTGGGTTCGATCCCTGGGTTGGGAAGATCTCCTGGAGAAGGAAATGGCACCCCACTCCAGTACTCTTGCCTGGAAAATCCTATGGACAGAGGAGCCTGGTAGGCTACAGTTCATGGGGTCACAAAGAGTCGGACATGACTGAGTGACTTCACTTTCTTTCTTTCTTTATTCTATGAATAGTTATTAATAAAATATTGGTTACATTTCCTGTGTTGTACAGTATAGGCTCCTCTGTCCATGGGATTTTCCAGGCAAGACGACTGGAGTGGGTTGCCATTTCCTACTCCAGGCCATCTTCCCAACCCAGGGATCAAACCCACATCTCTTGCGTTTCCTGCATGGGCAGGTGAATTCTTTACCACTAGCACCACCTGGGAAGCCCATATATGTTGGATATTAACCCCTTATCATTCATATCATTTGCAAATATTTTCTCCCAGTATGTGGTTATACTTTATTTGCTCTCACACATATATGGTGTATTCTACCATGTGTTTATAACTCAATTACTTACCCATCCCCCTGTCAGCAGGCCCGTACATGGTATCCAGCTCTTTGCCTTCTCAAACAGCACTCTTTCAGGCATTTGCGGGCACAGCTTGTGAGCACCTGTGCGTGATTCTCTGAAGTTTCTCTAGGCAACCTTGGGGTGGAACCGCTGGCCTGTGGGCCCCCTCCACGCCTCTGATCTAAGCAGGGTCCAGTAGCCCCCACTTGGGTCTGGGTGCTGGTATGTGAGGAGGCAGGTCCAGGCCAGGCCCCGGTCATCTCCAAGGACTCAGGAGGCACCCCGTCTGTCCCTCACTTGCCAGCAAGACCAGCAGCCGTCCAGCTAGATACTAACCAGGTCACAAGAGAGCATCTCTCACACTCTGAGCTTGTTCCCTTTCCTCCAGCGCTTGGGAGTAGTGAGGCTCTGTTCACAGAGCCCAAGGGAGAGGGTAATAATAGCAGCTCTTGAACTGACTGCACCCCAGGCCCTGTTCAAATCACCTTCGGTGTGTATCAACTCATCTCATCTTCATAACCGACCGCACGACGTAGACACTGCATGACTCCCATTTTACAGATCAGAAGCTCGAAGTTCTGGCCCAGAGTAACCCACGCTAAGTGGAGAGATCAGCTTCAAACCCAGGCAGCCTGGTCCCTGCCCTCCCGGCTGCCCTGCCAGCCCACCTCCCACGAGGTGGAGAGAGCTCCTCACCACTCCTGAATCCATCAGCATTCTTTTATTTGCAAAAAAAAAAAAAAAAGGAAAGAAAAGAAAAAAGAAACAGGATTCGAATGAATGAACAGAAATAAAATGGAGGACTTAGTGGACGACAAAAATAAATCCAGAAAAGACAGGTAGGAAGCAGACACAGGGGCCTATTGGGTGCAGGGAGGCAAACACTCTTAGAGCCCTCTCCATCTCCCCTACCCCGACATCTCTGAATGTGCTGTCTTCATTCTCTTTACCATGAGAGGGGCTGCCTGCAGTGGTCACCTCCCCTTCTAGCACATCCACCAATTATGAGGGAAGGATACCGATTAGCTCTGCTGGGCCCGTGCCCTCTCCTGGATCCTCACTCGTGGCCAGGTGAGGTTGGGTGGCGGCCGTGGTGCAGAGAGGCTCCTTGGGGGCGGAGCACAGACACAACCCTGGGCCTGAGCGAGCGGTGAGGGGTGGTGAGCAGGGCCCCCGCCCACAGTGGCGGTTTCACCGGGACCCTGACCCTGCCAAGGAACGGAGGAAGCCTGGGCGGGGCACAGCAGGCGGGGGTCCCGGCCTCTGTGGGCACTCCTCACAGTGCGGGCAGCTCTTCCTTCTTGAGCAAGGCCTGGGTCTTTACCCAGGATTCAACTAGACTGAGAGGAAGTCCTCTTTTAACAGCTTTCGATTCAGCATTCCGGGAAAAGAGATTTCCTCCTGGGATTTTTAATCAGCAAAACCCTCCTTCCACACACCTCACCCATGGAGGGCCCCGGGACCGGCAGGAGCGTGGATGTGCAGGGCGAGGGGAGCTGCAGAGCCTTGGGAAGGGACCGGAGGTCCTCTCCTGACCTGCTGATTACAAGCCCTGCAGCCCAGGGTGCCACTGGCCCCAGGCAGGGGGGCACAGGTCCTCACCCTCAGGGGAGTCAGCTCAAGGCAGAGGGAAAGGAAGCAGAAAGCTGGGCAGGGGGCCCATGAGTGGTCATGAGAAAATCCCGCATGGGCTGGCCTGGCTCCTCACTGCCCGTCTCCCCTCTGAGGTCACCCAACCCTCACCTAGCCCTGTGCTCTGGCCATCCCAGTGGAACCCGCAAAGTCTGACGCGTCCTCAGGGAAATCAGGTCAGAGAACATTCGAGAAGCAGTCTGGGGAGTCCAGCAGACACAGATCTGGACAGGAGAACAAAGCCGACCTGTCCACCAAGGAAACTCAATCCGCTTAAGGCTGGCGCGCCCGTGTGACAGAGAAGACAGGGCGCCTTTGTGGGCCCGGCCCTGCTGCCCGCAGCTTGGGTCCCGCGGGGGCCCTGTCCACTCTCATTTGTATCTGGGACCTGCTTGCCCCTCACAGCCTGGGGGTGGGTGCGGAGAGGCACCCCCCCCGCCACCCGGGCCACCAAGGAGAACGGAGGTGGGAGAAGAGAATCAGGAAAAGCCCTGAGTGATGAATGACCTCAACAAAGGTTAAGGCTCTGAAGATAAAAAAAAAAAAAAAGACAGTATGTTTTTGTCCTGGAAATTGGCTCATGGACAGATTAAATTTAGGAGTAACTGGGGCAGATACGCAGGGAAGCGTGTTTCCTTAATGAGCCTGTCTTTATTTAACTGCTTAATCATTTACTGGGCCAAAACATCTAGAGGTGACTCCAAAAGTCACAATGATGAAGACGCTGATGGACTGCATCCTGTTGATCAGTTTCAGGGCCGGGCTCCTGTGACGTGGCCTTGCCATGCCAATGGGGCGAGGGCGGGCTGCACCGACCACTGGATGGTGCAGCTGTGTCGCTGGCCCCCCACGACACAGCCGCTTTGCTCAGGAATAATTGTCTTGCCGTGTCATCTGCCTAGTAGGGAGGTGACTGAGAAAGGCAACATCAGTTTGGGTAGTGCTCCCTCCTCCTGCCCTGACACCACCTTGCTCCAGCCTACTGGGTTCCCTCCACTGCACATCTCATGCATCCAACAAAGCAGTTTCAAGCAGTCAGTGTATGTCCTGCATGGGGAAAAAGGGCACTGAATAAAAAGCGAAGAAAGATGGGTTCAGAGGGAAGGGGTGGGGGGTATGAATGGGAGGAGCTTGGGCACTTTTAGGGAAACTAGTCTGTCTGATGGGTCTCCCAGGTGGCTCAGTGGTAAGGACTCTGCCTGCCAATGCAGGAGATGTGGGTTCAATTCCTGAGTCAGGAAGATCCCCTGGAGGACAGCATGACAGCCCACTCCGGTATTCTTGCCTGGAGAAGCCCATTGACAAAGGAGCCTGGAGGGCTGCAGTCCATAGAGTCACAAAGAGTCAGACATGTCTGAAGGGACTTAGCACACACATATCCTGTCTGATACAGTTTTGGTGGATGTAGGCATGACGCTTTTGTCAAAACCCATAGACCTGTAGAACCCAGAGTGAACCTTAATGGAAACTATGGACTTTAGTTATTAATAATAATAATATCGCAGGATTGGTTCAGCAGTTGTAACAAGGGCACTGTGCTAATGCAAGATGTTAGAAATAGGGATACGTGGAGGGGCAGGGGGCGGGGTATGGGAACTGTCTGTATTTTTTGTGCAATTTTTCTGTAAACCTGAAACTGCTCTGAAAAGTCAAATCTATTTTTTGAAAAATAAGACCATAAGAGGGGGCTTTATCTGCACTTGAGCATCTGCAGAGATGATGCTTAAAACCATAATCTGGTTGATGGTCCTTTGGCCATGGTCACATGTCTGCCTACAGGAATGGGAGGGAACCACAGTTTAGTGAGTGAGCATCAGCTGGCCCTGCCCACTTGTTACATTTCTATGGGAGTGGGGGAAAGAAGCTCTTTATTCCGGGAAATATACCAGAACCAAGATGACAAGAGACAGAGAGAGGGGTGTGTCTATAGCTCAAAACAATAGAGTCAGCAGAATAACAAGATTTTATATTTGGGGGGGAATCTTTTCTTTCATAATACAAATTGTGGGAAAGCTGGACAAAATGTTCTCGGTTGGTGGATGTGCATGAAATGCTTATCAGGCCATGTAGAAGTGGAGCCTTTAAGGAGGAAGGCAGAGAGTTTTGTACTGAACAAAGGGGACACAGACTAGAACAGGTTGAGAAACACTGTACATGTGAACTCACCACCACCCTGCGAGCAAGAAGGCACAACTCCCGCTTTCCAGAAGAGGCAACTCAGGCTCAGAAAGTTGACATCCTGTGCCCATGTCACACAGCTCAGAAGCTGCAGGGACAGAAGCTGAACCCCAACGAGACGTGCCAATGCAGGAGTCATCATTATGAACAGCGCGGTGCGGGGGCTCCAGAAGACACCAGTGGCGTTCCTGGGGACACTGGAAAGTCACAGCCCAAAGGCAGCAGGCCAGCAAGTCACCCTCTGCTTGTGAGGGACTGCAGTGGGGGGACCCCCACAGGGCTGTGCTCCAGGGGAGAGAGACCTTAAGGGGAGAAAGATCTTGATGCCAAACAGAAGCCAGAGGCGTCAGCCCAGGAAATACTGGAAAAGCCTCATCCATCTGGATGCCACTCATGTGGGACACGGGCAGCCCAATCTGGGCTTAGCTGAGTGAGGTCCAGGCTGTCCTGGGTGTTAAAAAGTTTACTGAGCTAAGATGGGAGGGAGGACACTTAATCTCAATTAACTCTTCAGGAATTCAGATTATCTGTTTTGTTCTTTGGTTGTTGTTTTTTGTGTTAAAGAAGGAGCTAAGGACTTCCTTGATGGCTCTGATGGTAAAGAAGGAGCTAATTAGATCATGCACTGTGTGTGTGCTAAGTCGCTGCAGTCATGTCTGACTCTGCAACACTATGGACTGTAGCCCACCAGGTTCTTCTGTCCATGGGATTTTCTGGGCAAGAATACTGGAGTGGGTTGCCATGCCCTTCTCCAGGGGATATTCCCAACCCAGGAATCAAACCCATGTCTCTTACATCTCCTACACTGGCAGGTGGGTTTGTTACCACTAGCACTACCTAGGAAGACCCAAATCATGCAGTGGGTGATTTCAAATGTGTGTTTCCCTCTTCCTCCTAAAAGCAGGTGAAAGAGGACTTCCAAAGGGCTAAGTGTCATATGAGGGCATGAAAACAATAAATGTCTACAAATGTCACAATGCAGCACAAACTCCTCAGCACCGTCCAGTTGGACTTTGCCATGGCAGACATGTCCTCTACCTGCCCTGTCCAATACAGTAGCCACTGGCCACTCCTGAAATGTAGCTGCCACTCCAGAGAAACTGCATGCACCATTCTATTTACTTTAATTGGTTTAGTTAAATAGTCATATGTACCCAGTGGCTCCCACTTTGAACAGGGCAGATTTGGATGGTTCCCCTCTCGGTGCTGTGACTTCTCTCCCTTTTAGTCCAAGTTGTTATTCTTACCAAAGCAGCCATGACAACATCTCATCTTCCCAGCATGGTCCCTTGTCATGGAAGCCCTTCAATTCAGTTCAGTTCAGTCGCTCAGTCATGTCCGACTCTTTGTGACCCCATGGACTGCAGCATGCCAGGCACCCCTGTCCATCACCAACTCCCACAGCTTACTCAAACTCATGTCCATTGAGTCGGTGATGCCATCCAACTATCTCATCCCTCTTTTGTCCCCTTCTCCTCCTGCCTTCAATCTTTCCCAGCATCGGGGTCTTTTCCAATGAGTCAGTTCTTTGCATCAGGTGGCCAAAGTATTGGAACTTCAGCTTCAGCATCAGTCCTTCCAATGAATATTCACACCTACCAATTGGCACAAACCCTGGGAGACAAGGCGGCTTCCCAGGGGGCTCAGTGGTAAAGAATCTGCCAGCCAATGCAGGAGACACAAGAGATGTGCGTTTGATCCCTGGGTTGGGAAGAACCCCTGGAGGAGAAAATGGCAACCCACTCCAGTATTCTTGCCTGGGAAATCTCATGGACAGAAGAACCTCGTGGGCTACAGTCCAAGGAGTCACAGAGTCGGACATGACTGAGCACACACTGGGAGAGATGGAGGAGGGAGTTCTCAGAGCAGCAGAGAAGAAAAGTGGCCCAGAGAGGAAAAGTGACTTTGCCAAGGTCTCCTAGACTCTAAGGGGCCAAACAGAACAGGATCCAAGGCCTTTGCTCTCAAGAGGGTGGCCCTGCCAGGTACTCTGAGCTATAAGATACAAACATTTGCCACCAACAAACAAACATGTATATCAAGCATCAGTCATGTGCAACAGCCTGCGCTTGCTTTAGGGACACAGCATTGGAGTCAATAGATGGGACCCTTTCTGTTCCCTCTGCAGCTTCCTACCCAGGAAGCACGTCACAGGCACCCAGGTGCCTGGGTTGGAGGGCTACTGCTTTGGAGTCAAGGGCACAGGTCAAAAGACCTTGATTCTCCAGCATCTTATTCTTATGAGGTACTCTGCACTAGGAAAAAAATAAGAAAGAAAAGTTTCCACTAATGAGTATGTTTTGAAATGATTGCAAACAATATTTCTCCTCCAGGAGACTGACAAATGTTCATCAGCATTTTCAGGAAGTGGGCAGGAAGGAGGGAGTCAGTCAGGGAGTGGACTGGGTTTGGGATTGGCTTGCCTCACCTGTATATCCTTGCTCGGTCCACTTACCAGCTGCGTAACTTGGCAGGAGCCTTTCTGAGCCTCAGTTTGTGCATCGGTAAAATGGGGATAGTGGGGACACTGCATCTTATTTTGGACAGGGCACAGGTCTGTGTCTAGCCTAGGGTGATCCTCCGTGATTGATGGTTTCCTTTTTCTTCACCTGGCAGGAATATGGAGGACAGGGAGGGGAGGCTGACCAGGGATTATCTGCCTGGCCAGCCTGGGCAGAACTTGGTCAGCAGATAAAGAAGTACTTAACTGTCACCAGGACCCCAGCAGAGCATGCAACACACTGGGTGCTGGGATGAGAGGCAGGACACACACTCTGCCCTGAGCCCCCCAACTCCTCATTTGCCCCTCAGGCTGCCTGTCCCAGCTTAGGGTCCTCCGTGCAAGCACAAGTCAGCTTCAAGTGGGGGCTGGGGCCAGCCCTCAGAAAGGACCGACGGGCATGCGCACAGGTCCACAGGCCAGAACCCACCATGGCCCAAGTCAAGGCTCGTAAGACAACGTGAGTGACCTCCTGGAGCCACCCAGGGAGAGCCCGCTCAGTCAGCATTGTCAGAGTTTTCTATGTTCTTTCTGGTAGAAGCAAAATCAAAATGTAACATCTGTTTCCCCGAGGCCACATCTTTGGATGGCAAATCAAAGACCCAGGCTGAGTCCTGGCTCTGTGACCTTCCTGCAGTGGACAAGTCGCCTCCTTTCAAGTCCTGCATACTGGCTCAGAGCCTCTAGGAAAGCAAATTCAGCTGTCCAAGCCTCAGTTTCCTCTTCAGAAAAATGGGGATGAAAAACCTCTTATACTTGGGTAGCACTGGGCTTATAGCAGGTATTCCCTAGACCAGTGGTTCTCAAAGTGGGGTCCTTGGGTCAGCAGTGGCACCTGAGGATTTGCTAAAAATGCATATTCTCGGATCCTGCCCCAGATCTACTGAATCATACTTCTGGGAATGGGACCCAGCAATTTATGAATTTTAACGAGACCTCCAGGGCTTTCTGACACTCACGATTTCAAGGCACCACATTAAGTGGTAGCTATCTGGGGGTTGGAGAAGGCAATGGCACCCCACTCCAGTACTCTTGCCTGGAAAATCCTATGGACGGAGGAGCCTGGTAGGCTACAGTCCATGGGGTCGCCAAGAGTCGGACACGACTGAGCGACTTCACTTTCACTTTTCCCTTTCATGCATTGGAGAAGGAAATGGCAACCCACTCCAGTATTCTTGCCTGGAGAATCCCGGGGACGGCGGAGCCTGGTGGGCTGCCGTCTATGGGGTCGCACAGAGTCGGACACGACTGAAGCGACTTAGCAGCAGCAGCAGCATCTGGGGGTTATCAACAGTCTCAAAACCCCTTCCAGCTCCCAGTCTGACCATGGCCTTAGCCAGCCAGACCTGGGGAAAGTCCCAGTGCCTCTACTCCAAGCTGCTGACCTTGGGCAAGCTGCTTGCTCTGAGCCTCAGTTTTCTCCTCTTTGAAATGGGCGTAACACATGTCTGGCAGTTTGTCATAAGGCAGCAGATGTAATTATCTCAGTGCCGGGAACATCACAGGAGCTCAGCAATTAGTAGGTCTATTACTGTTGCCGGTCTCCCTCTTGAGCAGGTACAGGGATTTTTGTTCTCAAAAAGAGTAAAGTTCCTCTGGTGTGAATTCCCAGCCACCCTGCCATCATCCCCCCAGTGATGTTCCCCTGAGGAGCGGTGAGTAAATTACCCAAGGGTCCTCTGCTACCCACCGAGGAAGGCTTTCCACGTCCAAATGAAGAAGAGGATTTCAATTACCCAGGATTACAAAGGAGGACTTCGGATGTACCATATGGCCTGGGCCTGGCTGCCCTGACGTTCTGCCTGATCGGAGGCTCTTGTGTGAGATATTAACATAATATCCCCTCCAAAAGCGATTACAGGGTTGCAGGCAGCAGAATGTCATTTGGTGGCTGCAGCCCGCGCTCATCAGCAGCGATGACTAAACAAGCTAATCAAATCAGTACAAATTTGCACATGGGCCTGGCAGCTGGGCCTGAAATCGCCGAGGCGAAGGCATAATCCTGCTGGAGGATGACTTGACTAATGGGCTCCCGGTGGGCAGCCAGGCCTTGGTGGGCTGCCTGGCCAGTCTGCCTGGTGAGGGCGGCTACACCCACAGGCAGCCGGAGTCAGGGTTCCGGAAAGGACAGAGGCCAAGTTAGCAAACAGCAAAAAGATGGGGAGCAGCAGGAAGAGTGGGGGAACCTTGCATCAGCCCCTCCAGCCTCACCATGTTCTGCAGTGCGTGTGTGGAGAGAGGGACAGACAGAATGGCTGCCACGTGCAATGAGAATGTGGGCTCCCGAGGCTGCTGTGGTTCAGCTTTCAGTTCTGTCATTTGCTGTGTGTCCTTCAGCAAGATGCTTAACGTCTCTGAGCTCCAAATCCTCATTCATAAAATGGGGATACCCAGTGAGTGTTCAATAAACAGTGATTGTTGTTGTTGTTATTAAATTGCTCACAAACTTCACATGGGCCTTCAATGTGCCAGGCCCCAGGCTCTGAGAACGCCAAGGTAAGGAGGGCACTGTCCCTCCTTCAAGGAGCACATCATGTAAGGGGGACTCCAGATGAGTACGTAGAGCACCGACAGAGGAGAGAACAGACGGTCGAGAGCGCTGACCAGGGACATCCCGGCCTTGGGGATCTGGGGAGTCACCCCAGAGGAGATATACTACAGCTCAGTTGGGGGGGGTGGGTTGAAGTTATGTAGTAGAGCGATGGCAGAGGTAGAGCCTGGAAGTCAGAAACACAAGCGCCTGGCCAGGCAGCGGGAGTCCCCAGAGGGGCTGACAGACACCTGCTGCCCAACCAGCAGGCAGGCTGCCTGGGGCGGGGGTGGGGTTCGCAAGTCAGAGACCAAAATCAGGAGGTGCAGCCGTGTCTCAGGAGGCTGGCATACAGGCACACATGCTACTGGAGAACTTCATCCACCACATAGTGGCTCCCAGGAGGTTCCTCTGTCCATGGGATTCTCCAGGCAAGAATCCTGCAGTGGGTTGCCACTTCCTTCTCCAGGGCGTCTTTCTGACCCAGGGAGCAAACCCACACATCTCTGACGTCTCCTACATTAGCAGGCAGGTTCTTTACCACTAGCGCCACCTGGAAGCAGTCCATGGGGTCACAAAGCATTGGACACGACTGGGTGGCTAACACAACAAAGGAAGCAGCAGCAGAGAAAAGTGGTTGGAAGGTGCCTGCTCATCTGGCCTCGCTGTGAGCCTCTGGGCAAGACCCTTCCCCTCCGTCTCCAGCGTGGGAGGGTCCCGGCTCTGTGCCTTCCCCCCCAGTCACCTCCTTTCTACTTCACAAGTTACCACAGCCACGGAAGCCAGCATGGTTACTGACTTGATATTTGTCTCAAAACAGAGGCACCCCTATTTAAAAATCACTTATTTCTAAACAAAAATATTTTTAAATTGCTCATTTAAACAAAAACTTTGTAACAATGCCCTAACTGCACAGCCAGTATCATTTGCCATCGATAGAAGACAGCTGTGGAGGAAACAACGGGATACACCACTGGTCAGACACTGGCGCTTCCTGAAGACGCTGGGCCTTGGGTCTGGAGTGAAGGGGCAGAGGAGATGAGCAGGTGTTCAGGTGGGTGTTTAAGACACCCCAACAGCTAGGTGAGACTTTACCAAGGCGAGACTCTCTCCCTGCAGAATTGTAAGGGTTGGAAGAGACCTGAAGAGGGAACACAAGCCTCTCTGGGAAATTTGTTGTCATTTGGTACCAGGTACGTGGACCAGCTCCATGTTCTTGCAGACCACGGGTAAGAGCACATCTCCTTGCTCTGCTCTTGGGGAAACGCTGGCCCCGATCACCTTGAGCACCATTTCCAGTTATAGACTCTTCACTGCTGTGAACGTACCAACTCGACAGAACAAGCAGAAGTGACCAGGCATGACACACCCGTCCTCTCTACTCCCGCCCCAGGGACACAGACCTCAGGACACTCCTGGGAGGGGCTGTGCCTCGCCGGTGCCCCGTGCGGCTCAGCAGGCAGAAGCCCCCCCGCCTTTGAAAGAGGGCCACGCTCAGGGTGCTCTGCTCAGGCTCCTCTTCAGAAACCTCTTGGGGAGACCATCTGTGTGTCCTCCCATGGGCCCACCTCACAGACACTCGTGTCCACGGTCTCCCTTCGCCCACAGGTCCAGCCTCCACTCTACTCCAGTGACTTGACCCCACCTCTGGAACAGGGGCAAAGCCCATGTGGCCCAGGCAGCTCTGAGCTGCCCCTGCAGCTGCCCCTGTGCTGCCTCCCTCCTGACTCCTCACTATGCCCCTCTCAGAACACCTGGCTTCAAACACTTGCTCTGCCGCTTGCCCTCTGGACAGCACACCTCACCCCTCTGCACTCAGGGTCCTCATCTGCAGTTACATGACTGACCTCGTGGGGTTGTGTCAAGAGTCAAATGAACCAGTGTTGACAACACAACAAACTACTATTCAACAGACTGAACAGATGAATGAATGAAACCAGCTGGCCTGTGACTGATAAGTGAGCCATATATCACATCCAGACACCTGGGTTCTAGTCCCAGTCCACAGCTAGCCGACTGTATAACGCTGGGCAAGTCATTTTGCCCCTCTGGGCCTCAGTTTCCCCATCTGTCAGCAAAAAGACTGCACTTGAATTTCTGCATAGGTTGCTTTCAACATTAACTGGTAACCTATATGATTCAGTGTATGAGACCAGGAAGAAGGTGTGTGCAAGCCCTTGGTGTACATGAAGCACAGTCTACACCTGTAGTTTCTCCAGCACTAGGCAGTGTACCCACGAAGGTGGTTAGCTGAGTGGGTAGGAAAAATCCCTCTTTTGCCGCAGAGTCGGCATAGACTGTAACAATGGAGCTAAAAATAACAACTCTGCCATGTCCTAGCTGTGGGATGATCTTAAAAAAGTCATGTGAGCTGTGAGCCTCAGTTTTCCTCATCAGTAAAATGGGGATAATTTTCCCACTCTCTGTGGCATTTTAGGAGACTTGAATGAGAATACTGATTCTTACTACTTGCTAGCTCCTGCTACCTACGTGTTAACAATCTCCTAAGGAATGGTAGAATCTATTTTTTACATTTTTAATTATTGTTACCCTGGTACAAACAGCCATCACATTGAATGCTGCTGCTGATGCTGCTAAGTCACGTCAGTCGTGTCCGACTCTGTGCGACCCCAAAGACGGCAGCCCACCAGGCTCCCCTGTCCCTGGGATTCTCCAGGCTAGAATACTGGAGTGGGTTGCTATTTCCTTCTCCAATGCATGAAAGTGAAAAGTGAAAGTGAAGTCGCTCAGTCGTGTCCGACTCTTAGCGACCCCATGGACTGCAGCCTACCAGGATCCTCCATCCATGGGATTTTCCAGGCAAGAGTACTGGAGTGGGTCGCCAGTGCCTTCTCACATTGAATACAAGGGCCTAAAAGTAAAGGCAGGAAGTGAAGTCACAGGAGTTTGGGGGTGCTTGGTTCTTCAGCCCCTCACAACACACCTGGGACAGCCAAACCTGGAGGGGCACGGAAGGGTGGCAAGGGGACCTCAGCTGAAAGAGGAGGCCAAGCCTCAGGGATGGATGGTGGTCCTGTCTGCCTCTGACCCCTCCTCAGCCCAGCTGAGCACACACTTCCCTGGGCCCCTAGAGGCTGGTATAGAAACCAGATACCCAGCTCCATCCATTCATCCATGACTTCTCCAAGGTCCATGCCACAACCTTAACTAACAGAAATAAAGAATGTCGGGCACACGTGTGTGTTTGTGAGCACACAGCAGAGTGGCTACCAGGGCTGGACATGAAACAGGCCCTGAGTCTCAGTCCTGGTCCCACCACCCACGAGCTTCGTGACTGGTGCAAACCCCTCCATCCTCTGGGTTTCAGTTTCCTCCTCTGACTAATGAGGACAGAGTGGTGAGGGTGATGTGACATTACGCAGGGAATCCATTAGCATGGTGCTGGTTCATAAGGCACGCTCCTTTGATCCCAATTGTCCTGTTTTGCTTTAAAGGATGGCAGTGCGTTTCCCTTTAAGCCAACCCGGGATGATGAGAGGCAAAAATCAGGAAGGGCAAGCTGGCCCTGAAACCGGCCCCTTGGCTCTCTGTGAACTCCATCATGTGAAATGGGTTTCAGACAGGGGATCTCTACCCTGGCTGCACATTCGGACCTCCTGGAGAGCTCTGAGGAATCCTACAGTGGGGCCACACCCCAGGCCAACTGGTTCAGACTCATGGGGATGGCACCTGTTGCAGGATGATGTAAAGCCCCCTGAGTGCACCGAGCGTGGAGTCAGGGTTGAGAATCAGGGGCTTAAATCAGAAGGACAAGCTCAGGAGTTAGACTGGCCTGCGTGGGAATCCTGGCTCTGGAACTTTTAAGTGCAGCTCTACATGCGACACTCAACTCATCGCACAGTCCTGAGCTGTTCATCTGTCAGCAATAATAACACAACCTCACAAGCATGGGATGGAGACTTCGCTGAGACAGCAGGACTCACTAGATACTTGAGCTGGTTACCCTATGAGCTCTCCCAATAAATTTGAACTCACAATATAACATTAGGGAAAAGCAAATTTAGCCACAAATATTTGAGACCATAACATTTACTTATGTATTTATTGATTTTGATTTGCTGGTTGGAGTCTGTTAAACTCCACTCTATCTTAGGAAACAGGTAAGACTACCAGGTATGTGTGCAGGACAAGTATTGTAAAGTTATTCAGTTATTCAAAGTAGCATCTTCCTCCAACAAACATGAATGCTTTCCCAGCTTGGATCTTTTTTGTTGTTTTTAATTGGAATATACTTGCTTTACAGTTTTGTGTTAGTTATACATATATCTGGGGCTTCCCAGGTGGCTCAGTGGGTAAATAATCCGCCTGCAATGCAGGAGACACAGGAGACATGGGTTTGATCCCTGGGTTGGGAAGATCCCCTGGATGAGGGCATGGCAACCCACTCCAGTATTCTCGCTTGGAGAATCCCATGGACAGAGGAGCCTGGGGGGTTACAGTCCATAGGGTCGTAAATAGTCAGACACGACTAAGCGACCGAGCATGTATGCATACATACATATATCCCCTCCCTCTTCCACCTCCCTCCCACCCCACCTCACCCCACCCCTCTAGGTCATCACTGAGCCCGGAGCTGAGCTCCCTGTGCTACGCAGCAGCTTCCCTCTAGCTAATTATTTTATTAATACACATGGTAGTGTATATACGTCAACCTCAACCTCCCAATTCATCCCACCCTCCCCTTCCCCCATTGTGCCCACGTGTTTATTTGGTTCTTCATGGCTTTGTTTCTAGGAAGGAATCTGGGAGCCACTAGAGGTTGCTGGGAGCTAATCAAGTCAGACAGGGCCGATGCTCCCTTCCCCTTTACAGAAGGGCCCTCGCCTGGTCTTGGAGGAAGTTGTTTTGGGACCCTGCAAACCTGCCCTGACTATAGAGTGAACCATCATCCACTGGTGCATGGTGCAGGGAGGAAGGTAGAATGTTCCAAAGGCCCGAGGGTAGAGGAGGACTCAGGAAAGCTGGGCGTCAGGCTCGTGAAGCTCACTGACTACATGGCGAGGAGGACTCAGGAAAGCTGGGTGTCAGGGTCATGAAGCTCACTGGTTATGTGGCTTTGAGCCACCGCTTCCTGCCACCTCTTGAGCCTTGGTGGCCTGAATGGTGTAACATTTCTGTAACAGGGTCGTCTCCAGGGCTGCCGACAGACTTCCCCTACTTCTCATGCAGTTTCGAGGTGAGACGCTGTGGAAGAGCACTGGCTGAGATTCCTGGGGCTGCTGTAACAAATCACAAACTGGCTGTCTCAAAACAACGAAGATTTATTCTCTCGCAGTTCTGGAGGCCGTAAGTTTGAAATCAAGGTGTCGGCGGGGCCGTGTGCCCTCCAAAGGCTCTAGGAGAGAGTCTTCCTCCAGCTTCCAGCTTCCCTGGCTCCGGTCTCCATCACTCCACTCTTTACCTGTCTGTCTTCTCTGCGTGTCTCTTCATGCGGCATCCAATTTAGGGCCCACACAAATCATCCAGGAATATCTTATCTTGAGATCCTTCATTTAATTACATCTGTATATCTAAATGAGGCCACACGCACAGGTTCCAGGGATTAGGACATAGGTATATCTTTTGCAGGAGGGCAGGTGGCTTCCCAAGAGGCTCAGTGGTAAAGAATCCACCTGCCAGTGCAGGAGATGCAGGAGTTACAGGTTCGATCCCTGGGTCAAGAAGAGCCTCTGGAGGAGGAAATGGCAACCTATTCCAGTATTCTTGTCTGGAGAGTCCCATGGACAGAGGAGCCTGGCGGGCTATATAGTCCATGGGGTCACAAAGAGTTGGACACAACTGAGCATGCATACACATCTTTTGGGGACCACCATTCAGGCCACGACAGGTAACTTGCAAACCATTTTAGTGTTTTCTGAACACTATTACTATTCTTTCTATTACGAGGGGACCAGTAGGTCTCCAAGTGCATGCTAATGTGATGGACTGGTGAAGGAAGCCTGGAGAGAAAGAGCACACCGTCCCTGCGCATCCACCACATGTCAGACAGAGACTGCTTTCCACCATTGATCTCACTGCATCCTCACACCAACTCAGCCAGTATTCCTGCCACGTTCCTAGATGGGGAACCTGAGGCTCAGACCCTGGGAACTTGGCCAGGGTCACTCACAGAATAAGGGGTGCAGGTGGCATTTGAACAGAGGCAGGCTCTGACTCCACTGGCAATGCAAGCAACCACTATTATCACCAACCAGGGCAATCCACATCCCCCTGTCACACTGGCCAGAAGCCCTGGCTCCTCCTTCTTCCCCAGGGTCCCCATTAAAGGCATCATCCTGATGTTAACTCTGCACGGCCACCTCTCTATCCCTGCATGATGCATGGTTCAGTCCTACATCACCTCACTCTTGGACCACTGCCCAAGTCTGCCCTAAAGACTCTCTGGACTTTTGGTATTTTCAACTCTCTGCTCATTAGATTCACCCTCCTCTCAGCAACTATGAATTTAGGAAAACTGCATTCCAGTCACGTTGGCCAAATTCAACCTCCTTAATTGTATGTACTGGAGAAGACTCTTGAGAGTTCTATGGAAAGCAAGATCAAACCAGTCAATCCTAAAGGAAATCAACCCTGAATATTCATTGAAAGGGCTGATACTAAAGCTGAAGCTCCAATACTGTGGCCACCTGATGTGAAGAGCTGACTCATTGGAAAAGACCCTGATGCTGGGAAAGATTGAAGGCAGGAGGAGAAGGGATAGCTGAAGATGAGACGGTTGGATGGCATCACTGACTCAGTGAACCGTGAACATGAGCTGGAGCAAACTCCGGGAGATAGTGAAGGACAGGGAAGCCTAGCGTGCTACAGTCCACCAGTGACTGAGCGACTGAACAACAATTGCATGTACAGTATGGAGCACTATCTTCTGGCCCCTGCCTCCCTTTTCAGCCTCACCTCACACCTCTCCCTCAATCACACGGCAAGTTCTCCTAGCACTGATGTGCTGGTAGCTCCCCATCTACAACATGCTGTTTGCACCTCAGGGCTTTTGCACATGTGAGTCTCCCTGCCTGGAACATCATTCCTATCCTGGCCTCTCTGTCCCCGCTTCCAGCCTGCATACTCTGTGAGGGCAGGGACTCGGTCTGTCTTGTTATACTGTTTTATCCCTAGTTTTAGCATAAAGCCTGGCTCACAGTAAGACATCAGTTAATACTACTGAGTAATGAATCGACAATTTGAAAAAAGATGTCCATAGGCTGAACTCAGTACCTCTTTTCTGAGCTCTGGTAGCATATGTTCCCTTGAGGTACCATGCTGAAATTTTCCATCACCCTCACCCGTCTGTGAGTTTGTCCAGGATGGAGGGGTTCAGTCTGAGGCTACAGACCCATGGCCCCAAGATGTTCCCTGACATGCTTGGTTAGGTATACCCCCATGTTTTCTTTCAAAAAAAAAAGGTTTTCATTAATTGCCAGTCTTTTAATACTAGGTGATTTAAAAAAAAATATATAAATTCAGAATTCTCTTGAAAAATATGATCTGGCACCCTGGCTGGGTCTCTGCATGACAAGGCCAGGTCGGGGTTGAGTGGCAACTGGACCTTCAGCCAGAACACCTGCTGTCCAGTCTAGTCCTCATGGGTCCACCCAGCTCACTTTCTGCATCTTTGTCATCTACCTGCCCCCTCTGGAATTTGAATTTTCTGGTCTCAGATCATATTCATCTGAGAAACTCTTCTTTTGAGGACCCAGCAGTGCCCTTATTAGGTCTCTGCTATACAGCATGTCTTATATTGTTGTACATGAGGTCAAATAAGCTGACACTTCAGTGGAATTAAACCTGCTCTTCTTAGTAAAGAGGAAAAAGCAAGATCAATTACAAAAAGTCAAAGTGCCCATGAGATTTTTTTTAAAGCACAAGCTCTCCAAAGTCAGTGCAGGCATCCACAGGGCTGAGTGCCCTAGGGCAGTGCTTCTGCAGTTTCAGTGGGTACAGGAATCACCTGGGCGCGGTCTAAGACACATTCAGATCAGTGGGGCAAAGCAGGGCCTGAGACTCTATTCTAACAAGTGCTGGGGAGGATGATGCTGCTGGCCCCTGCATCAGTTGCAGTAGCAGGCTCTCTAGCGCCACCATCTTTTCCAGGCCATCCAGGTGTTCTTGGGTCAGCCACTTGCTTGGTGTCACCATGATAAATCCCTTTGAGGATGCCTAACTATTCTTTTGGTTCAGGAAAGGGGAATGTGGGAAGCAAGGGACACACAGCAGGTAGGGTTGTGTGTGTGTGTGGGTGCTTAGCTGCCTTTGCAGCTGGGTTCCCCCTTCCCACCACTGACCCCCTTAAGTCCCCAAGTGGGCTATCGGATGGGGTCTCAGACTGGGACCCCACATTGGGATGGGGGATGCTCCCAGAAAGACCTGAAGATTCAGGCTCAAGTTAACCTGAGTCACAACCACCGACTTGCCAACTTGGTGGTTTTTTTTTTTGAGCAGCCTTCACAGTCAAGCCTGTGTTCCCAGCATATTATTTTTCCAGGTGGCAGAAGGGAAGGCCTTTGCCCTCACAAGGTCAGAGATCTCAGAGGAAGCAGAAACAAAGCTGACGCGCAGAACTGGTCCCCAGGGCTCCTCCTCTGGAGTTGTAAACAGGAAGTTGAAGGTACAGGCTTCAGGAACACTCCGGGGGGTTTTTTGCTGATTTACTCTGTAACCGTTCTGCCCATTCAGAGCAGCCAGGGAGAAGATGATCCGAAAGCCTGTTGGCAGCCCTCTGAACCACGCTGGCCAGATCTGATGATAGCGAGGATGCTGGGCAAAGATGTGCACCCGGGGAGGGCACAGGCGGTGGTGGGTAGGGCTACAAGTTTCCGGGATGTGCCCTCTTTCCCCAATCCCTCCATGCTACCCCCCAAAAGAAATATTTCTCAGGGCCACGGACATTTGAGAAGCCAACCCCTGGGTGGTGAGGGCAGCAGGCAAAGCTTTCAACAGCAGGCCAGCGGAGCAAGGGGAGCTGGGGTGCCCGGGCTCATACCAGGCTGCCAGCTCTAGGCTTTCACTACTGTCCCCTGTCTTCAAAGTTCCCAGTCCGGAGGGGGCTGGGAGGGGCAGAGTTTGGGGATTTGTTCAGCCTAGGTATACATAAATAGCAGCAGACAAAATGTCCTTTATCAGCTATTTCCCAGGAAACAGGGAGAAAATTCTTCTCGTTGCCAGATTATAAAAGAAGAGGGAGACAGCCCTCTCTTCTTCCCTCTCCCCAGTGCAGAACACTAAGTCACTGTTTGACACCCACCAGGAGGGTCCCTGTTGGAGAGAAGGCAGGGGCGGGCTGGATGGCTTGGGCAGCTGCTAGGAAGACAGGTTCACTGCCAGCCGGAGCATAGAAAGTCTTTCCCAGGAAAGGGGAGGTGACGTTAGCCTGCTGGGTAAACTGGAAATTATTAACCACAGGATGAGTAGAATTAAAAAGAGCTGAAAACCGATTGTTGGCTTTACCAGGAGTTATAAGCATGCTAGGGGAAAAAAGGACAAATATATTTGAATTTTTTTTTTTTTCTTGGATCAGGAAGCACCATTTCCAATAATTCTGTCAAGCAAAGCTCTTCAGTGTTCTCTCTTGCTGGCATTTCAAGGCTGGTTTTGTTATTTCTTCACACAGATGGCCTAGGAAACCCTCGCCACACTCAATATATTTTTCTTTTCTTTCTCCCCGCCACCTTTTTTATTCGCCCAAAGAATCTGAGTCTTTTGAATCTGCCCCTTTCTTATTTTCTTTCTATTTCTGATTTAAATAATACTTTAAAGGGCCTGTGAAACTATTTACATCACAGGAGAATTTGAGATGCTTTTTTTTTATCATAAAAATAATAGGTCCTACTTCCTGCCATCATCAACTAACATTTTATCGCGCATTTACCATGTGTCTGGGCGTGTGCTATTGCTTTTCAAAGACTGATACGTGGTAGTTCTATTTTCAGTTGGGTTTTTGTTATTGTTGTCGTTATTAAGTTGTATGAGTTCTTTACATATTTTGGATATTAACCCTTTATCAGATATATGATTTGCAGATACTCTGTTCCAGCCTATCAGTTGTCTTTTCATTTTGTTGATTGTTTTTATTGCCGTGAGAATTGCTTTAGCCTGATGCAGTCCCACCTGTTGATGTTCGCTTGTCCGCCATCCTATTTCTTGGTATTTATCCAAAGGAAATGAAAACAGGAATATTGACAAGATAGCTACACTCCCATGTTTATTGCAGCAATATTCACAATTGCCAAGGTGTGGAAAGAACCTAAGTGTCTGTCAGTGATGAATGGATAAAGAAGAGGTGGTACCTATGTATACACTGGAATACTATGCAGCTGTGGGAAAGAAATCCTGCCATTTGTGACAACACGGATAAAACTGGAGGGCATTACACTAAGTGAGATAAGTCAGAGAGAGAAAGACAAGTACTGTATGTATTCGCTTACATGTGGAATCTAGAAAAGCTGCACTCATTAGAAACAGCAGAATGGTCACTATCAGGGCTTGGGAGGTAGGAGAGTTGGGGAGATGCTGGTTAAAGGGCACACATTTGCAGTTAGAAGATGAATAAGCTCTGGTAATCTAATGCACAGCATTTTGATTACAGTCAACAACACTGTATTATACACTTTAAAGTTGCTAAGAGACTAGATTTTAAAGTGCTCTCACCACAAAAATGAAATGATCACTCTCTGACTTATTTGACATGATGGAGATGTTAGCTAACAGACTATGGTGGTAATCATATTGCAGTAAATACAGTAAATGCATCAAATCAACTGACATTTATACCAATGTACACCTTAAATTTATACAAGGCAATATATCAACTACATCTCAATAAAAATAAATTTAAAAAGCCTGAGTCAGTAGTGTGGGGCCCTGGGAGTCTGCGTTTCTAACAGCTCCCAGGGGATGGCAATGCTACTAGCCTCTGGGCCACACAGGGAGTAGCAAAACTTACACCCGACCTCCCCTAATCCTCAGGCTGGTGAAACTGATTTTATCAAAAGAAGTTAAGGGGTTTTCCGAATGAAAGGGAGGAAGACAGGTGTGAAACGATAGTCAGTTTTGGAACTGGCAATGTGGATGTGGAAAGGTGAGCAGATAAAAGTAAGACAGCTGTGGGTAGGGGCAAGCCCAGGCTTGGGACATCCTCCTTGCTA
Source organism: Giraffa tippelskirchi (assembly GCF_054371585.1). NCBI lineage: Eukaryota > Metazoa > Chordata > Mammalia > Artiodactyla > Giraffidae > Giraffa > Giraffa tippelskirchi. The sequence goes on from NC_137282.1 coordinate 112,660,714, forward strand.
CAGAGACAGAAGTATAGACCTTGGGCTTTGGAAACAGAAAGACACAGATTCAAGTTCTGGCTCTGTCATTCCTAAGGGGATGGTCCTGGGCAAGTAATGTCACCTCTCTGAGCCTTAGTTTCCCCATCTGTAAAATGGGGAAACTGCCACCCAGGGTGACTGTAAAGAGCAAATGAGAAACCACACTTCCAGTACTTCACATGTGCCTACTGCCTGGTCCTTGCCTTGTACATGGGAGCTAGTCACTCATTCAACAAACTTAATGAACAGCTCTAATTTTCAGATCAATTCTACACACTAATGACATAAAGGGAATAAGCTGATGTGGTCACTATAATAATGACCTAATGACACCCCCCCCAACAAATGTTCACATCCTAATCCTTGGAACTTGTGAATGTATTATCCTGTGTAGCAAAAGGAATTTTGCAGGTGGGGAGAGGAGCATGGATTATCCAGGTGGGTCCAATCTAGTCCCATGGAGATGGAAGCGGAGAGACTTCCCGATGTCAAAATCTGAGCAGCAATTCTAAATCCTCCAAACTTACTCTGCTTATTAATAGAAGCTGCTCACAGCGACCTTGAGCTCCTGAGGGGAAGTCAGGATCATCTAAGATTCAGGTGTAGGCTTACGCTCCTCACATCTTGCAGCTCTCATCCAGGTAGCCTTCAATGTGCAAGTGATGGAATGACCTTCACCCAGTTCCAAAACTGCAGCTGCAGACGCCTGAAAAAGCCCAGAGTCACAGTCACATGTCCCGCCAGCAGCTGCTCTTTGACCTGACTCTCTTCACTGAACGGAAGCTGGTTTTCCTTGGAAATCAAGGGGGACTGTGGGATAAGTCTTGAGCAAAATCAATCACTCCAAGCAAGAGAGACTGGCCTGGGGCAGGATGGCGGCTGTTCATTCTTGAGAATATCTTTTCCTGGCTTTAATACATACAAATTTGAGCCCAGAAGATTTTGGTCTGAAAAGTTACACAATCATATAACAAAAGGTGTGGTTTTAGGCCCAAGACATTTTTATATGTTCCTGATCTTTGTACAGGTGTTTACATTGTATGTTACCTGTACTGCGTGGCATCTGTAGAATGTATGTAGCAAGTCTATGGTCCAGTGCATTAAACAGCTGATAACTGTGACCCCATTAAGGAGGTTTGCTACAAACTGCTAAGCATTTCATGTGCACGAGGAACAGTAACACAACAAGAGCAAGAACACTGCAAAACACTGCCAAACACTGGCTTTGAAAGCCTGAGCTAGCTACTTAAGTCTCAGTTCCTTCATCTGAAAAATGGGAACGATATGATCACATGTCATCAATTCTAAGATGCAATTTTTCACATGTTAGCAGGTCTGAAATCAGAACATGCCATACAACCAACAGAGTTTGAGATGCAATAAGAAATGGTATCACCGACCCAACAGTGTTGTTAGGAGGATTAATGGAGATCACTGCACTTAGAAAATTCTGAGCCTTGGCTCTGACACACAGTCCTAAAATATATATCAGCAACTAATACTTAATTTCTACCTCCAGCTCTGGGCTCCCCTGCACCTGTCTAGTGATGATCTTAACTTGTCCAAGTAGGACCCTGATTTCCTTGCCCCATGGCCTGCTTCTCCCCAGTCTTTCCTTCTTAGTAAACAGCATCACCACCTTCCACAGATGCTCAGGGCCAGAAATATGAGTCATCCCTGAGTCCTCTTTCCCTCATTTTGGAGACAAAATCCATCCCCAAATCCTGTCAGCTCCATCTTCGAAATACATCAGGAAATTGACCACTTCTCCCTACCCACCCTCCTGCTTCTACCACCCTAGCCAGAGGCCCCATGCCCTGTTACAACAACCTCCTAACTCAGTTCCCGAGCCAGAGGCCCCATCCCATCACGACAACCTCCTAACTCAGTTCCTAAGCCAGAGGCCCCATCCCGTCACAACAACCTCCTAACTCAGTTCCTGGCGTCCACCTTTGCTGTGTTCCCTCCCACACCTGGACGCTCTTCGACCACACAGCAACCAGAGGATCCTTTAAAAACCAAGCCCCTCCCCTAAGGAACCCTACTACCCTCCATCCCACTCAGGGCAAAATCCACACTGTCAGCTGTTACAACGTGCTGCAGGACATGACCTCTCTGACCTCTCATCCTCTCCCATGATGTTCCCCTCGGGCCATCATGCCCCTTCCACTCTGGCCACCTTGCTGTCCCTTGGACTTGCCAAGTTCATTTCTGCCTCAGAGCCGTCACAGCTGCTATTCCCTTTACCTGGGATGCTGTTCCCTCACCTCCTTCGGGTTCGTACTATTTTGTACAAGAAACAATTATGTACTCATATGCCTATCATCTCTTTCTCCTCCTAGAATAAAAGCTTCTTGAGGACTTTTATTCTACAAACAAGACTTACCATCTTGTTTGCTGCTGTATTCCCAGCACCTAATGGTACCTGGAACATAGATGAGCAACACATATGTGCTGAGTGACTGATTGAATTAGTAGACATTAGGTAAGGTTTTTAGACATGAGGATATTTATGTATGTATGTGTATGTGCCATTATATATACATATATTTACATACACACATTATTCATATCTATATGTCCATATCCATATCTATATTTATCTATAAAACACAAAGCAGAACGTATTCATTCATAAAGAGATACGGACCAGGATTTTATTTCTGGCTCTGTATCCACTGAAGAATTTTAGAGACAAATACAAATACAAATTTGAAGAAATACAAGCCCAAGGTCATACCCGGTCTAGTAGTGGCTACTCAAAGAATGTTGGAGCTAGAAGGTTCTTCAAGATCTTCTAGCCCAGAGTCAACAGAACGTGTCCCGTCACTTTCCTCTCTCATGCCCTTGGAAGACATCACCAAGAGATCAAAGTACTTTCTCCCTCTGAACTTCCGAGTCCTTCTTAATATATTGCTCCAGGCAGCCTCAGCCACTTCACTGAAATGACTTGATATCCCAGATCTGGCCCACCCCAATCAATTTCTGGATTGAGATTCTGAGACCCAAAGGGGGACCCTTATTCATCCCTAGTTTCATAGCACACCAGAGGCAAAGGACAGGCCATCATGGCCGGACACCTAGTTTGTGTTCCTAAGGTCAGACATTAAGCTGGAAGGGAACTTAACAGATTATCTTTAATATGAAATCACATAGTCAGAAAGTCATTTTTTAAAAAGCTCTTTCATTATTTCTGATTACTTCAAAAGATTTTAATCATTTGCAGCCAAAGGCAACTCACTAGTAAAATGAGCTCCGGAATCAGACCACTCCTGTCTTCCAGGAAGACGCTAAATAGAACCAATTTAGCAGTCAAGAGATCAAGAAGAAATTCTTGCCTTTGGGGAGACCAAGAGACAGCTCAGCAAAAATAGAAAGGGGCTGAACAGCTTGAATGGTGGGAAGTGAAGGAAGAGCAACACATTTTCCAGCTAAAAATGGAATCACGATTGTGCTCAGATTCCACTCCGAGGAAGGTAACCCTATCCTCAGCTCAAGACTAAATCCCAATTGTTCGGGCCAAACACGCAGTCCTATTCCTCTGACAATAATAAGTACAAAACTGCATGTGACACATTTCTGACCATAGTCCTGATGTAGGACTCTGGGGAAAACTTGTTCACTCTTAAAATGAGAAACACAGAGAAATTCAGTCTCTTTTACTTATGTCAAAAAATTGTTGCAACTGAGTGTGATGACTGGGCTGTGGCAGCCACCTGGGCACCATGAGGGAAGCAGCCTAAGGCAGGACTCATAGGCCTAGCATGTCAGAGCAGTGAGATGGAAGGAAACTGGATGCTTGGTAACATGAAGAACAAAGGAGTCAACAGGCCCTGAAGACACTCTACCTTGAATCATACATCCTCCTTTGTTTAAACCATTTTGAGTTGGATTTCTGTTACCTGCCTCCAAAGCATCCTAACTGGTACTTGAAATCACCTCCCATTTCCTTTGAGAGAGTCAAACAGGCCTAGTCAAAGCTCCAGACATTTCCCAACTCCCAGACACTGCACTCCTACTCTCCTAGTTGTGTAAAGACAGAGCAGACCCTGTCTGCTCTGAAGGCAGCGAGGAAAGCTCTACCACTACCAAAATGTGTTCCTGGTGTCTGAATACCACTCTGAGTGAGGCATGGTTCTCTTTAGGCAGGCAAAAAGTCCTGGGATGGAATAAACCCCCCTAACTGTGAAGGAACTAATCATATCTCTCTCTTCTTCTAAGAAATGTAGGCACTATCTACTACCCACTGAAGCCATGCAAAGACAGGAACATATGTACAGGGGTTTTATTAAAGGAAATGCCCACAGGATTAAATGGGGGAGGGAGGGGGGACTCAGACAGCAGGCAGACTATGATCCACTATGACCCTGAGTGAGGGAAAGAGGGGAGATTGGGTGGAGATGCCCTAGGCTGTCATGCTGTAGCAACGGTCTGGCAGGACTGTCCTTCCGTCAAAGTCTACTGTGAGAGAAGTCCTGTGTCCTCCAAGGATGGACCACCTTAGTTTTCCTGCCATAGGGATGCAGCAGGCCCTTGGTCACTCACACCCACTGTAAGCAGAGGACTGCAAGGAGCATCCCCTGGCCGTCACAGGCAGCTGAGGTGGGGAGGCAGGGGGCGAATGGGCTCCCAGCAGGGTAGGGGGGAAGGAGACTCAGGGATCCACCTGGGGACCAATGTCTGTGTGACAGTCACATGCCCTGTCACCCGGTGACTCCGTCAACCTCTTAGTGAACTCAGCTCCGTCCACTGAGGTTCTCAACTGGGTACCTGGTTGTTGTCACTGTTGTGAGAACTCCAGGGCATGGTGTGGTGTGGGCCAGGGTGGCATGAGAAGAAGCTGGGCTCACAAGGTCCAAGAGCCACAAGCATCTGGGTATTAGGGTCACTCTGGACTGTGGCGGGCCATGCACTTTGGGGCAGTTTGACATAATTCATCTGGTGAACCTCAGCTCACTTCTGACTTAACTCATTGTGTTGGAAGGATATAAGCCTGGGTGCTGCATCAGAGATGCAAAGACACAGTAGCTTAAAGGAGAAAGCAGTCAGCACATCCCCATGCATCAGTGGAGGTGCAAGGTGGGAACTGGGGCCCAGGCTCCAGCACTCTTGTTGCTCTGCCCTCCCCTGAACACTGCAGAATCAGGTTGCCAACAGGATCACATTGATGGAATAATGCTGTGGCAGCACATGTATGGGGCTGGCCTTGTTCTAAATACTTCATAGCTATGAATCCTTTAACCTATATCCTATGAGGCAGATAGTAGTAACTCAGTTTTAAACAGAAAACCAAGCGTTCCACCATCCGAGCTGTTGGCAACCACACCTATCAGCAAGTTGGGAGGGGTGAGGCAGGAGTGGTGAATGCCCTCCTCCCTTTAAGAGCACAAGACAGACTCCGGTAGTCAGATGGCCACCCTTGGCTGCAATGAATGCTGATAAGTGTGGTCTTTGGCTGGGCAGGTATATGCAACATAGCCAGTGAAATTTCTACTCCTTTGCCTGGAATGGGTCTCTCAATCTTTCTGTCATGGTTTAGGCTCACTTTACCATCTTTTAAGACTCAGTTCATCTTCACTGGGAAGACACTCCCACCCCTACCCTGACTAGGTTAATGCCCTCCCCACCCCCCACCACTACCCCAACACAGGCTCTCATAAGCTTCTGAGATTCCTTCTATTTCAGCCCTTATCATGTATTATTATAAGATCTCCCCTGGGCAACAGACCAACAGACATGGTTTGGCCCACACTATTTCTTTCCGTTTAAAAAAAAAAAAAACAGAAAAAATATCACACAAAATTTCAAATATTTGTTTCCTCCTTAAAAATCATAAAAGTACAGCCATACTGGGCAGTCATTCTTGTGTAATACCAGTCAACTGGGGCTGAGTAGCTCCCTAATTCCTGTGCAGAAGACATAGGACTTTTCACACAGACCCCACCAGGCCCTACTGTCTCATGCCATGTCCGCTTCATTTTATTTATGTTGCCTACCTGGCCCTGCAGGAAGAAGGGGTTGCAACCCCCTGGACCATGAGTTTCTTTGGGGGCAAGGTGCATCTTTTCTGGATGTACCCTGCACTTGGCACTCTGTGCATGTTCAAAAGCACCTGTCAGGCGTGCGACTAGATCCGTGGAAACATTCAGAATTAAAATTGCAATGAAGCGGCAGCTTACACTCCGCCCACCCCTCTCCGCATAGGATCTATATTTAATTGTCTTTGCAAAATCGGAGCCTGCAAGCAGCTTCGGGCTGGAGATCCTTCCCAAACGTCAGAAATGCAGCAGCTTGGCCAGTCTCGTGCTCCAGCCTATTAATAGCCTCTGGCTGTGTTTCCTGGGCAGCTGCATTGTTCTTAGAGGCAGAGAGGCAAAGGCGACCTTCTAAGTCCGACCACCCCCACACCCCCTGGCCTCATCCGTCCCTCCCTGGTGCCCTTCCTCCCATCTCTTTCTCCGAAGAGCACACCCCGCTGCGTATTCTGCAGGATGGCCTTTTATTTATTTATTTATTTTGTCAGCACTCATCAGTGTGGTGGGGATGGGAAATAAGAGCCCTTGCCCATGTGAAAGTGCTTTACCGGGGTCTCCAGGGAGAATCCTGTGCTGCCTGCAGCGCCAGAGGTCACTGTCACCTTGGCCTTGAGGTGGCCTCTTTACCAAAGTGAAATGAAGATATCAGTCAGATGTCAGGGAAATGCTAATGGTGGGCGCCAGGCTGGGAGCCGGCGAGGTGATCCCTTCCTTCCCAATTCTGCAGCACAAAGGCCTCAATGACTTAGCAACTCCGATAAGAGGTCAGCAGGCAAATGTCAGGTCCCTGACTGACTGCTCCTCTTGGCCAGGCTGCAGGGCCTTCCAGGCTGCCTCTCGCTTTTCCACATCCCTCCTCACGTCTATTCAACTGGAGGAAGGCTAAGTGTTTGAGACTCCGGCCCGCCCTTTCTCTATCTCCGGCAGGAAAGAAAGCCTCGTTTCTCTCGGTTCCCAAGGTCTGGAGGCACAATGAGAAGCGGCATCATTATCCTCCTGCCAGAGACAGGAAAAGTGGGTTGTTGACCACATCCCGTCACTTAGCAGGATGGATGGGCCTGGATTCTGCAGCAGAAAAGGACAGGAAACAGTGGGCTCTGTGTGTTGCTGTGGGATGGATACACAGCCGGGCAGCCCCCCCACACTGGGCCTCCTGAAGAAGTCACCACTGAAACAGGACCCAGCGTCCTGAGGCCAAGAGTGAAACAGGCCTGTCAGGTCCGTCTCCCAGGGGAGCGCCTCTCTTTCACAGTCCTTCTATTGCTTTTCCACCCTGGCGGTTAACATCCGAGATGAGCTTCTCCTGCTCTGCTTTGGGGAGCCAGGCTCCATCTCTGCTAGAGTCGGCTAGCATGCCATCATCTTCAGGCAGTCCCTTTCCACCATCCCAACTTCAGCTAGCCCCTCCTTTGGGTTCTTTTGTGAGACGCTAAAGAGTTACTTTGTCTGTATTGTCTGCATTCATTATCCAGGTTTTCTGCAAGCTCTCCTTTCTCCCCCTATCAGTCAACCTGCTTCAATTTTTCTCTGGGCTTTTTCCTCCAGCCCTGCATTGGTCAAGATAAAACCTGTGCCTCCCGGGAACCCTGCCTGGCTACTCTCTAAAGCGAGACCACTGTCTAGTCTGTTGATGTCATGTCAGGGTAAAACAGCAGGAAGATGACATTTTCCACATTTCCAGAATCAAGTTGAAATAATCACCAATTCACAAAGCCTCTCCTAGCTGCTTATGAAAGGGTAGTGTTGAAAATACGGTTTTGGTTTTCCTGCTGCAAGGCCAAGGATTAAAAGAAAGCCCCCTGGTTCCTTTTAAGCCTGAGAGTAGAACTTTGGGGTCCATCAGCCAGGCCAAGTTCCTTTTGTTCTCAGAGGTCACCGACTTTGTGACCATTTGGGGAGCGCTGCCAGGGGGACTCTGCAGCAGGAGTGCACAGCCCTGCAGAACTGCGAGCTCACTGCTTGCCAGCAACCCGTCAATGGGGACTGGGGAGTTTTTCAAAAGTCTGGAGGGTGGTTGAGCAGCTCGCCCGTGGGAAATGTGCTGGGAGGTGAGGATGGAGGAAGTGAAGTCCCCAGACTGGTGAACACTACGTTCTCCCTCTTCATATTTCATGGGGAACGGGGAGCATCTGGGTGGTGGTGAGCAGGGCACAGACTCTGAAGAAAATCACCCCCTGAAAGCTCAGGAAAAACAGTGACAGCGCAGTCTCAAATTGTCTTCTCTTCTTCAGGAAATCAAGCAATGTCTAGAAGGACTGGCTCTGTGTGTATTTGGGTTTTTCTGAGGATGGAGGGGCTCTGCAGAACCACAGGGGCTGGGGACTCAGACAGAGTAAGTGTGAGGCCTCACACTCATTATTCTCAGCTGGCTGTTTTCCCTTTGTGCCCTCCTCCCAGCTCCCAAGAGGTTCCCAGCCCTGGAAGTTTGCCCCCTTGGGACTGTATCACCCAGTCTTTCTCAACCTCTGGTTTCTGGTTGAGTTTGCCGAATAGGAGGCACTAAAGAGAAATAAAATGAGGAAGGGAGAGAGGCTGGGGCATTTCTTCCCCACTGCCATCTTCCTAAAGCACAGGCCTCTAGCAGCTGCGTGACCCTGCAGGCCTGGGGATGGTATGGCTTTCGCTGTTATTAGATGTATCAGTTATCTATTGGTGTGCAACAAATCGTCCCAAATGTAGGGATTCAAATCAATCCTTATTTATTTGCAGACGATTCTGCAGTCTGGGCGGGGCTCATCTGGGCAGCTGTTCTGCTGGTTAGGGAATCACTCCTGGAGCTGCTCTCATCTGACAGCTTGACTGGCTATTGGCTGGGTGCCTTGGTTCTCCTCTATGCGGCTTCTCATCAACCACTGGGCTAAATCAGGCTTCTGGACAGGGAAGTCTCAGGTCATCTTCCAAGAAGGTGAAAGCAGAAGTTGCAAGGCTTCCAGAAGCCTTGCTTTGGACCTTTCACAACACCAGTGCTGGCACATTCTATTGACCAAAGCAAGTACCAAGACTAGGCCAGATTCAAGGAATGGGAAAATGGACTTCCTCTTTTCATAGGAGCAACTCCAAAGTCTCTTTGCAGAGGGGCCTGGATACCGGAGTGGGAAGAATTTGTGACCCTAACTTGAAATGTAGCACCATAGTTTCTGAATATTTCAATTCTTTGGTTCCCATAAGTTTCCATTCCTATGTGAGTGGTGGCTTCATCAGTGTTTCTTCAATGGAATCATCTGAATGAAGTTCTATTTTCTGCCAGGACTCTGATAAATATACGTTTCAATAGTAGCACTAGGTCCATTCACTGTATAATTATTATTGTCATTGTTGTTGACATGTAGTCCTTGACTTACTAGCAGTTTGATTTGCAGAGTCACACTTTTACCCCTTGTATATTTACAACTGTGGCATTTTATGTCCAATGCAGCCCTACTCATATGAAGAAAAGCTGTCTTATCAGGAGCAGCTGACACGTTTCCAGAACACACCATGGTCCAAGCACTATCCAAGAATTTTGTGTGGTCAAGATCTGACTCAGTGCACACCGCAGCCTGAGAAGGAGACACCACCTCACAGAAGAACAAACTAAGGCACCGAGAGGCTAGCTAGTTTGCTCAAAGTCATACAGCAATTGGGAGAATGACAGTCAAAATCCTTCTAAAGAAATTTTTTCTGATTTTTGACACTAATGATATTCTTTCAGCTTGTGTAAAGTCAGAAGTCACAAAGGATTTAAGAAATTTGAATGGTGTACGACATCATGTACTAAAATGGACATGACTTGCCTTCCTTTGTACAGTGTAATTGATATCCACGTCAGAAGGCTACGAAATGTGTGGGGAATAAGTATACAGCCTATGTTAAATGTATCCCTATTTGTGCTGATTTCTATAGACAGCTAAGCATCAGACCCATGGTCTGGAATGCATTCCTGAAAATCAGGCATGGCTGATACTATTTTATTCTCTTGTTGCTATACAACACAGACTGCGGCCTTTTCTACACTCCACTGGGGTTTGCTCTGAGTATCCACTGTGCTCAAGTCCATTCTCACTGCTTCATTACTGCAGAGCTGCTGGTGCTAAAAGAAAAAAAAAATCAAATCAAATCCTTGCATACAAATGAGTTTCTGGGGCCTGGTTAGTAAAACATACTTCAGGAAGCATTCATAACCTCCACCCAGCTGCCTACTGGAGTGAGGTTCTCAATGTCCAAAACAAGCAAAACCCTAGAAATATAACCCTGTTCGTTTTGTGGAAGGTGCCTTCTGTCATTGGAGGATAAAACGGTTTTATTCTCCCACCTGGGGTGCTGCAGTAGCTTTCTGATTGGCAGCCCTGCTTCCTGCCTTGTGCCACTCCAATCCATTCTCCATCCAGAAAACAGTGATCTTCTTAAAATACAAATCAAGTCATCTGTCTCTTCCCTGCCTCCAAAACTACCACCACATAGCATCTCCCCCAAACTCCTTCCTAGATTATGCCTAAATTTCAGGCCTTCTCCAGACTGACAACCAGGCTCTAGCTGCAGATGCTGCCTCACAGACATGCCAAGATCACTTTCTGCTCAGAGGTGCTGCACCTACTACCTTAGGATGCTGTTCCCTAAGATCTCTGTATGGCTGGTTCCTTCTCATCCAGTCTGCCCTGGAATGTCACCTCCACCATGGAGCCTTCCCGGCTTGCTTTTTCACATCACTCAGTTTCTCTTTAATCCCAGCACTCATCACCAGCAATATCTTTCTGGTTATTCCATTATGTATTCTCCTTCCCCCATGAGCAAATGAGCTCCATGAGAGAAGCAGCATTGTCTGGGGTCACAAACACAACACACAATTCTCGGTCAGTCTCCAGGCAGCTCCTAGTTCAGAGTTCTAGCTGCAGCACCAGCCTGCTTCTGGAACAAGTGCTGGTATTTTGTTCTCAGCAGCTTTGGAAATCAGATCTCATTCCCAAGCCGTGTGACTCAGTCGGCAGCAAGAGAGAAGGCTGTGATGAGGACATAAAGGTGCCTTCAGTCTTCAGAGAGATAGCAGCCCTCCAAGGAAGCAAGTCACAGATAAAGGCTGAGAATCAGTCCCAAAGGCTGCCCTGATTGCTGGAAGCTGTCCCCCTCTTGGACCCCACCAGCTCTCAGCCTCTCACAAACTCAGCCATCTCCCAGCCTTTCGAATGCGCCAGTATCGCCTAGCTACGGAATTACAACGCAGATAGGGCTGAAGGGATGAAATTAGATTTCCCTTTGCAGAACAAAGACAAACACACACTCTTCTAGCCCATCCTGGGAGAGCTGCATTGGGAGGGCCTGCTTCCGGGACAGCCATTCAAAGCCCATGGGCTGTGTTGCTTGCTTCAGCAGTTCCTGGCAAAGTGCAACAGAGTTCTCCAGCTTTGAAATCTAATTGCCTGCCCATGGCTGTGAATCCCTCTCCAAAGGCAAAAAAAAAAACCTGTTTTAAGTAGGAGGGGGAGGGGAAAGGGGAGGGAAACAGTTCTCACGGAACCAGCCGATGAACCCATTTAAGCTTTGACATGATACCTTTGGGGGAAGCCAATTGTTAATAGTCTGAGAAGCTCCTGTTTAAAAGAGAAAGATCCATAAATGCGGCTTCTGTCAGTAATGAGAAAATGGAAATCACAGGCAAAACCAGAAAACTCATTCCCCCAGAATCTTAATGATCTCCAAGATAATTGTGCTGGTTTCTCAAATCAAGGCGTGAACGGTGACAGCTCAGGATTTTCCTATGAGGGTCAGACAGGTTCATGTTTTTTTAATTGGGCTCATTTCTAAACCATGTACTTGTCATGATGCCTTAATCCCTTCGCTGTCCCCCAGAAAAATGCTGTCTCCTTCCATGTTTCCCGCAAACAAATGCAGCTTCTCAAAGGGGATATGAGCCTTCCAATCCTGCAAACAGATTTATCATATGACTGCTCTGCTGTGGGTGAACTTGCAGTCCTCTTGCATAAGAGAGCAATTTCCTGAAGGTAAAAAAAAAAAAGGGAAAATATCAAACTGATGGCCACTCCTTGTCTTCCATATAAATATCTTGAGCCTCAGCTCCCAAAAATAACGGAAAGGAAGAGGTTTTATTTCAGGAGGATGACCAGCAATCTTTCAGATGGCAGGGAAATGCTTTCTTGCATTTGTTTTATTCAGTGGAACACACAACCAGTAACAGATTCATTAACAATTTTAAGAGTTCCTCAGGCCAAACTTCCTTCTGGTAAGATCTAGCAGGTTAAAGTTCAACAATAATTAACAAATTAGAAAACTCTGCCATTATGGCTGAATATAAATTAATGGCTTTAATTAAGGATGCTTAAAACAAGAAATGAGATCTTAAAAGTAATCAAAATTATAATGAACCTTAGGATTGAAAAAAAGGGAAGTGTAATTTCTCAAGTATGCACAGAGGTGTGAACAGTGACAGCAGCCATCAGTTCAATAATGAAGCACCAGCTCTTTGCCTGACACTGGCCTTACCACAGTCTCAGGGGAGCCTTGGAGCTGTCTTGGCCATTTCACTTGCCTTCCGGCTACCAGCTTCATCCCACCCTGCTAGGGCAGTGAGGCCCATCCCAGGTCCAGTGCAAAGGTTAGCTCTGCTAGTGGGGATGAGCTATCAAAGAAACAAGAAAGAAGAAGGGAAGGAGAAAAGGAGGGAAGAGACTACCATTCTACAGCCATTCACTGATTCGATAAATGCTTGTCACACTGTGTGCAACTCACGCTAGTTGCCAGGGAGACAATGGTGAGCAAAGCAAGACCCCCCTGTAGCCCTCTTAGAGCTACAGAAGATAATGGAGAAGATAATTTCAACTACATCAACATAAATAAATAAACACAGGACTGACTTTGCTTTGCTGACTGCCACCAGAAGCACATGGGTGCACACTCTGTGCACAGGAATAGCCAGGAGACAAGACCCAGGCGGCAGGTCAGAGCAGTGTGCCCAGGGTGTAGGGGCGGCCAGGGTGAAGGATCGCTAGGTTTGAGTGCTTCCTGCGCCACGTTCTGCCTAAGTGTTCTTATAGGTATCATCTTACTCACTTCTCACATCAGCCCCATGGGGCAGATGCCAGTGATAATCCCATTACAGACAAAGTCCCCTTAGGCTCAGAGAGGTGACAGTGCTTGCCTAAGGGCACAGAGCTTACGATGTGGAAAAGAACCAGACACAAAGCGAGGTGGACCTGTCTCCAATGCCCATGACCCTGAGCACAGCCCTCCTGGGAATGGCAGGGCGAGGCAAGGTCAGCCTCCCCCTCCTCCCTCAGGCAAGTACACACACACGCACACACACACATTCATGCTCTCTCAAATGCACACTCATAGACTCTCTCTTTCTCTCTTTACACACACACACACACACACACACACACACACACACACACACTCCCTGCACTCCTGCTCTCAGAAGCCAAGGTGACCCTCAGCCTGCTGCCAGCTTCCCCACCTCCTTCCTCCCCAGCTGAAATGTTCCTTTGGGTCAGGTGGGACTCAGGCTATGAGCTCCCACCAGGGATGCAGCTGAGCAGCCTGGAGGAAGGGGCATCCGACCTGGACCCTGCAACCTCAACAGGCGTTTGACCCAGAGGGCAGAAAGAACCAGTGTTCCAGGCAGCTGGAAAAGTCTGTAGGTGTGAGAAGCGGAGCACTTTTGAGGAAAAGGGATGACGTCGACAGACGGCTGCCTCAGACCTCCTCCCACTTCTCTCTGCCCCCACCCTGCCCCACAGCCTGCTTCTTCTCTGGGATCCCCCATCTCAGCACAGGGACAGCCAGCCTCCCAAGGGCACGAGACACAAGCACAGGCGGCAGGCGCCCTGGCACCTGCCCACTCACGCATCCAAGCTGTCACCAAATCCTAAATATAGTCCAAATCTGCCCACCGCTCCGCCCCCCAGCAGCACCCTCCAGCTCCTCCCTCTGCTGCCACTGTCTTCTGACGGTGTCCCACCACCACCATCCCGCACCCCTGGAGCAGCCACAATGGCCTTCACCTCTGCACATCAGAATCTCTGCTCAAAACTGCCCTCCAGGGTGCTGTTCAAACACTCCTCCCCGACAAGGCCTCCCAGCCCCGACAAGGTCAGACCCCTGTTTTAGGCCTCATGACATGATGTTCTTCTCCTCCCTGATGCTCAGCAGAGCTGACACTTCTACACACACGTCTGTGATGACTCAGGCTGATGGGTGGGTCTTGCACCCAGCAAGCCTGCTGTAAATTTTTTTTTTGCATGGACAGGAAGATGCTAAAGCTGGGACGTGTGGCAGAGATGGGGCCTGCAGGGGAAAGGCCGGGGAGGGACACATCCCTGAGGGTCTCAGGTACCAGGCCTAGTGACTGCAGGACAACACTAGAGGTCTCTCTGGGATGGAAGGGCTGCAGTGACCTTCTCCTCCCCTGGTGTAGGCAGACTCTGGAAAATGGTCAGCTGGCTTTGGGCTCACTGCAGGGTCCCTCACTCCACCAATGAAGGTGGACAGCTTGAGGAAACAAGCTGGCCCCGGGACGGTGTTCACAAGGCGAGGTGCTGATACCTGCCCCCCACAGCCAGCCAGCATCTCGGTCCCCTCCCACATATGGCCGCCCAAGGCTGCCCAAGCCACAGCAGGGCCCTGGAAGTTGGCAAGTAGCCAGCACCTTCCTCGGGCTCCAGAAATCCCAGCCACGTAGCTGGGGAAGATGGTGGGGAGCACGCCTTCTTGATGGGCTGGATGATGCTAACAAAGGTTCCGCCGCTGCCTGAGAGGTCAAGTGGTAGATGTCCTCATTCATGATGCCTCCAGGCCAGCAGGCCAGCCAGAGAGTCCAGGCAGTTGTATCAGCGTATCTAAGAGAGGAGGGTCCTCTGGAACCACGACCTTGGCCCAGCCAGAAACACCACGAAAAACTGCCATCCACTCCTGAGTTCACACAGCAGACACCACGGCCTCCCTTCCAGGAGCAGAGCTATAGCCGAACTGCTCCTATCCCTGTGGGACTGAGAGCTGGTACAGGGTGAACAGGCAAGGGGCTAACAGAACTCAGGCCCTGGGTATGTTTGGTTTATCCTTAAAAGAAAATGGCTTTGCAGGGCATCAGTGGGGATGCAGACATAGAGAACATACTTGTGGACACAGCAGGGGAAGGAAAGGGTGGGACAAATTGAGAGAGTAGCATTGAAACATATACACTATCATATATAAAATTAGATAGCCAGCAGGAATTTGCTGTTTAACGCAGGGAGCTCAAATCTGGTGCTTGGTGACAACCTTGAGGGATGGGATGGGGTGGGAGGTGGGAGGTTCAAGAGGGAGGGGACGTGTGTGTACCAATGGCTGATTGATGCTGATACATGGCAGAACCAACCAGTATTGTAAAGCAATTATCCTCCAACAAAATAAATTTTAAAAAAAGAAAATGGCTTCCAACATTTAAAAATCAGGCAATTTCACATCAAAGTTAGAATTCTAGCTTCTCTTAGGAAAACGAGGATTCCATTCCCTCTGGGAATGCATTGCCCAGAGTGGGCGCTGCCACCCCCAGAGGGTCACGAGTTCTGCCGCCCAGCAGTGCCCCTGCTCTCTGAGGACTCATTCCGTTCTCTCAGCTCTCTGGCCTCGGCAGTCTCCTCGCCAGCATCTGAGGCGGACAGTCACCGGATAATCCTCCAACTGGGTGATCAGCGTGCGGCGGGGGACGTGGAGGAAAGGGGGGTGTTCCTGAGCCCTGGGCCTGACAAGGTTGGGCCCCTCCCACTATGGAATGTGGGGAAGCCTCCTGCTCGTCCCCATTCACTGGGGTAACCCCATCCTGTCCTACACAGTGGAGGAGCTTCAGACCCAGCCATGTTCTGGAGCCCGAGGCAGCCAGGTGTGGAGTGAGTCATCCAGCCTCTTCCCGGTACAGATGCCATGGAGCACAGCCCACATTCTGAACGACATCACCGCTCATTCATGCTGATAAACCCATCCCCCTGAATAGGTAGCGTCTTCAGCAACACCAGGCATGACACCCACTCCACCCCAATGTAAAACCCCCCGGAACTCTGCAAGGCCTCAGCTTGATTCAAGGCCACTCCAGCCCATCCCTGGGCCCTCCATACATCACCTTACTCTATCCCACAGAGCCTGGTGTCCAGCGCACACCCCTCATGGGACGAGAGGCCCCTTCCCCGCGCTAGTTCATTGCACCCCTAGCACCTTCCCTTCTCTCTGCCTTCATCTGTCCCTCCCTGACCTCTCTCCCAAGGATCCAAGCCAATCCCCCCAGGAGGCCCTTTTGAGGCCTGGTGTGACCACTCTCTCCTGAGTCCTGGTGGTTTCCCACAACAAAACACAACTAGAAGGAGCGGCTCACACATCTGTACATGGCAGGGCCAGAGCAGACCCAGGGCTGGCAGAAGGACGCCTGGAAGCAGCCTCTTTTTACCTCTCATTCTGCCTCCCCACCCACCTTTGGGCAGCCTCTCTCCAGGCAGCAGCCCCTGGAAGACCTGGGGCTCACTTCCTGCCGGCATGGCAAGCCCGTGGCAAGGGTTCTCTTTCCTACTGCTCCAGCCAAAGTCCTTCCACTGACCCTCAGCAGGCTGGACCACACACTGTGGCTGGAGAGAAGGGTCAGCCCTGCCCGAGTCACATGCGGTGAGACTAGAGGATGCACTTTCCCAAAGGAACAAGTTTCTAGAAGAAGAGGGTTTGGTGGCCAGCCAAGCACATGCAGCTAATGTCACTGGCTCTTCAGCTCTGCGTCTCTATAATTATACATCTCACTCTGCCGGGGCCCGTGGCAGGCTCGCCTCTGCAGCCCCTCCAGGGCACTGCTTTACGCCCTACACATAAAGCTGGTGGAATTAAACTCTGTCATTGACATGATCTCTGCTAGGAAAGACCCTGATATATGTACGTCCTCAAAGTGCCATGACTCTTCACTTGCTCTCTAAACAGACAAAAGGTCCTGGAGAGCAAGCCTGGCTTCTCTGTCTTCAGTGTCATCCGTGGTCTAAGCCACAGTGCTGGGCACCAGGCTGACCAGTAACTCCCTACTGATGGGAATCCTAGAGGACGTCCTGGACAGAACAGAGGCTTCCCAGTCAGACAGAGCTAGGTTTAGATCGAGGTTTCCTCCACTTCTTAGTCACCGTGCCTTTCTCAAGGGATCAGTCAGGATTCAAGTGGGAAGAGGCCACGAGGGGCATGGGATAAGAGCTTTGTTACTGGAGTTTGACCTTACACCGTGTGGGAGAAGGAAGGTTGAGACAGGGAGTGGATGCATCAGGTGGCTCACCAGCCAGGATCCGGGAAGTCGAGTGGGACTGGCGGGGGCAGTGGGGGTGGGTGGTGGGGAGAAATATGGGAGCTGCTGTTTCTGTGCATCTGCCACAGTGTCTGGGAGACGAGAGCTGGACGCACAGCCGGAGAGAGCAAAAGCCCCCAGGAGCCTCTGGCCCCTCCACATCTCACTACTATCCCCCACAACGAGGTCTATGGCGAGTGTGGCCTCTGCTCACCTCCACTTCCAGATTCTCACACACGTGCCTCCTTCCACCAGCTCATGCTCACAGCCATGCAGCAGAGGGAGTTCTGAACAGCTCAGTCCAAATTGCCACAGTCAAATACTGGACCCCTCTGGGCCTCTGTTTTCTCATCAGTGAGATGGGGATGTTACTGCTTAGCTCAGGACACATCAGGCACAGACATTTTATTAGAGTTACCATTTCTATAATAATAATAATATATTATTATCTACTAACTTTTGCCAGAATCTGGTTCCTTAAGGAAATTCTGGCCCTTCCCTCCCATTGTAGCAATGTCTTTAAGAACTTCCACCCCTAATTATTCAGATAGAGAAAGACAAATACTGCAGGATCTCACTTAACCATGGCATCTGAAAATGCAGAACATAGAGAAACAGAGAGGAGACTGATGGCTACTAGGGGCTGGGGATGGGGAAATTGGGAGGCGCTGGTCAAAGGGCACACACCTTTCAGTTATAAGATGAGTAAGTCCCGGGGATCTAATGTACAACATGGAGACTATAGATAACAATTCTGTACTGTACACTTGAAAGTTGATATGAGAGTAAATCCTAATTTTTCTCACCATAACAACAACAACAATATGGTAATTATGTGAGGTGAAGGATATGTTCATAAGCCTTGTCAGGGCCAATACTTTGCAATATACTAATGCATCAAATCATCACATTGTACATCTTAAGCTTACACAATGTTATGTGTCAGTTGTTGGTACTACTGACCTCTAAGTCTGACTCTTTGTGATCCTATGGACTGGAGCCCTCCAGGCCTCTCTGTCCATGGGATTTCCTAGGCAAGATTACTGGAGTGGGTTGCCATTTCCTTCTCCAGGGGATCTTCCCAATGCAGGGATAGAAGCGTGTGTCTCCTGCATAAGCAGACAGATTCTTTACCACTGAGCCACCACATATCTCATTAAAGCTGGAAAAGAAAATTCCATCCCCAAAGCCTCTTCCTTACAGAGCAACCATGACTAAATTTAAGTCTCAATTTTTAAATATTAATTATTGCTCCAAAGGAGTGGCCTATGTCTGCAGTGCTCTGGCCTTGCACAGGGTCCTCTGGTCCATGGATCCATTTAGAGGACATTTCTGTTTCCCACTCAGCTTGTGTCAGGGGTCATATTGGTATGAGAGTCATAGAGGTGGCATGAGAGTCTAACCTTTCAGGCATAGGCTAGCCACAGCTGCAGCCTAGGGAGAGTCCCTGCTTCCTTAGGGAGCTCTGATTCCACAGCTCCTAGCTACAATTTGCCTCCCCAAAGGATAAAACCAAATAAGTGCCCTGCCAGGAAGCAACAGCCATCCTGTGACTTCAGAAGGCATCTTTCTCTGGGGACTGCAGAGTTGGTCCTTGAAGTCTCCTGGGCTAGTGTTGGAGGGTGCTGGGAGGAGGCAGGGACTCAAATGCTTAGGGGAGATAGGGAGAGAGAGAGAGAGAGAGAACAAGAGCAGTGGTAATACCATGGCAACACTGAACACTCCAAACAGATTTGTTTAATTTGACGACTAATAGTCAGGGAAATAGAAGGACAGCTTGCTCTGGGCTGCTCATAGGTCCCTGAAGGCTGGTTCATATGAGACCTGGTAGAAGGGACCCACCTCCTCGGAGATGGGGAAACAGGCTGGAAGAGGGGAAGGAACAGGTCCACAGTCACACAGTTTGTTAGCAGCAGCTCCAGCAAAAAGGTCATCAGCTCATTTGTTCAGTTGGGCAACATGCTTACTGAGTGCCTACTACGTACCAGGCACTGTTCTAGTGCTGGCGGGTATGGTGGGGAATACCTGAAGGGCCATTGATGGTACAGGAAATGTATAAATTACCCCGTGCCAAGCTTGGTGAGGGCACGTATGGTGCACTGCTTGATCCTAGCAGACAAAACCCGAGCAGGTACGTCCCATAGCATAGCGGGCACTCAGGCACTTGCCAAGGTCA
Organism: Giraffa tippelskirchi; assembly: GCF_054371585.1. Lineage (NCBI taxonomy): Eukaryota > Metazoa > Chordata > Mammalia > Artiodactyla > Giraffidae > Giraffa > Giraffa tippelskirchi. The sequence continues at coordinate 112,680,218 of NC_137282.1, forward strand.
AATGTCCAGTCTGCCTGAACCCAAAGACCACAAAGTGCCTCTTCACCTGTCTCCCACATCACCACTACAAGCTTGACTGGAGTGGCTCTGAGCTCAGAGCCAAGAGACCCTGGCCACCTAAACCCCTGGAAGCTGGGTCCCCGGGGGGATCTGGGAAAGGTGCATAGGAAAGGGTGCTGGGGATCCCATGGCAGTAGATCCCATGCAGTAGGAGGTCATTTGGGTCATGAAAACTTGGAAACAGAACTTGCTCTATAGTCAGAAAGATCTAAGTTCAAAGGCAAGTCACTTGACCCGAGTCCCAGCCAGTTCCCCATCTGCACAAGGGGGACAGTGCTGTGTGAAGAAAGAGGATGATGCTCATGGAGACACCTGGCCCAGTGCCTGACTTGGAGTGAGCGCTTGCTGACCAGCATCCATGATGCTTTCACCTGGGACCAAGCAGGGAGTCCCAGGGCAGGCCTCTTCCACAGGCCCTCCCAGCTCTGGCCTACTGGTGTGTCCCATCCCCATGCCTCTCTCTAAAGAGCTGCGGAGGCCAACCACTGTTCAGGGGTCCAACACAGCCCGTGCTTGGTGTCCACCGGCAGGGAGCTGGCATTTATGCACTGCATACACATGCCCCATCCAGAGACTGTATCATCACTGTGGCGTTTCCAGACTGACTCCCAGGGGCAGTGATGGTAATGCTGCACTTCTGGGGCCACCCTACAGTTCATTCATCTCTGTCACATGTATTAACCACAAATCCCAGGGCCTGAGTTTTAGAGCTGAAATGTCCTCAGGAGGCCAAAGAATCACCTAATCCAGTGGTTACTAAGCCTAGGGGCTCATCAGATTACCTGGGAGCATTTCAGACATTAGCATGAGAACGGTCTCCTCCTGCATGCACACCGTGGACGCTCCAGCTGTACAAGAGGGTATTCAATAAAGAGTCCCCCAGCGTCTCCTCCCCAGAAACAAACACTCTTTCTTATGTACCTTCTAGAAGGTCATCCATATGTGTGCAGGCAAAACTATTCTCTACACTGCTCTACACATGCCCAGTCCACACGCCATTCCCCTAGTCTTGTTACCACTGCACTTTGGGTGTGTCCAGCAATATACCAGGACGTGAAGCTATAGCTAATTTTTATGGCTGCGTAGTACTTCATTGTGTGGACCTGACCCCTTATTGATGGACATCTCTGGACATTCTAATTACGTGCTCAAGCAAGGCAGCAGCACGTCTTCCTAGCACTTACATTCCCTTATGCATAAATCTTTGTGTCCTTTTGTGAGCTTGCTAAAGGATATTAAGGAAGTTAAAAAATGACAGATTCTCGGTCCTTCTCAAAGAAATTTTGATCCCACTGGCCTGGGGTGACACCCAGGAGTCTAAATTACAGAAAGCTCTCCCATAATTCAGATGGATACTCACAGTGGGAGTTTCCTGGTTCATCTTGTAAAAGAGGAGCATGCTGCCCAGTGAAAATAAGTGGCCTGTATCAGGTCAATTATTGGCTCCACCTCCATACTGTGGAGAAAAGCCTTGCATTGTCACTGCTTCCAGTGACCCGGCATGGGCATCCCTGAGGGCACCCCAGGCTCTCCCCTGGTCATTGGCTAAGTGGCCATGGAGCCTGGCTAATCCCAACCAGTCCCAACTTCATTAATTTTATTATGTTTGATATCCAGATGGACACACAAGAAGCCAGTCAGAGTGGCTATTTCTGGGGAAAAGATTGGGCATTTGGGAATCAGGGTAAAGAATGGAATTTTTCAATGATTCACACAGGAATTATTGTCTTTTTTTTCCCAAAACCTTCTAAGTGCAAAACAAAGAACCAGAGAACACCTGGGTCGACTATTAATACGTTTACTAACTGTACGATCTTGAACAAGTTGCCTACCTTCTCTGAGCTGCGGTCAGGCAGCACTACAACACTGGTGGGCAGCAGTAAACGCTAAATCAGTTCATGGACGCAGCACACTTGATGTAGCTGTAATCAGCACCCACACAGCAGCAGGGAGCATCGTGAGACAGAGAGGAGCGGGCGAGGTTTTCATCATTCTGTAAATGGGCAGAAAAACACAGAGAAACAAAGGCCATGAGCTTGAGGTTGGCCATAGATAAAGTCAGGGGTGAGGGCAGTAGGCCCGGCTCATGCTCCCTGCAGAAGCCTCCACCTTCAGGTCCCGGAACCAGTAAGCCAGTCACCCAGCGGTATGCTTTCTGCCCAGGACGGCTCCAAGGGCCACACAGATGCACGGCATAGGCAGGGAGTGCCACTCCCTCCAGACCACCCGGGGCCTGTGACTGGGACAGGCATCCACGGCCAGCCAGGCCTCGGAAAACAGGAACTACCTGGCTCTCCACGAGGAGCTTCCCTGGCCGGCCTTCCTTGGGAAGCAGCAGTATTTCATAGGATGACAGGGCTCAGAGAAGTAAAAGCCAGTTGGAAGGTGGACGATGGGCCAGGAGTCCCTGGTGAATTATCTTAACTCAGTTCAGTCACTCAGTCGTGTCTGACTCTTTGCGACCCCATGAATTGCAGCACACCAGGCCTCTCTGTCCATCACCAAATCCCGGAGTCTACCCAAACCCATGTCCATCGAGTCAGTGATGCCATCCAACCATCTCATCCTCTGTCGTTCCCTTCTCCTCCCGCCCCCAATCTTACCCAGCATTAGGGTCCTTTCCAATGAGTCAACTCTTCACATGAGGTGGCCAAAGTATTGGAGTTTCAGCTTCAACATCAGTCCTTCCAATGAACACCCAGGATTGATCTCCTTTAGGATGGATTGATTGGATCTCCTTGCAGTCCAAGGGACTCTCAAGAGTCTTCTCCAACACCACAGTTCAAAAGCATCAATTCTTTGGCGCTCAGCTTTCTTCACCGTCCAACTCTCACATCCATACATGACCACTGGAAAAACCATAGCCTTGACTAGATGGACTTTTGTTGGCAAAGTAATGTCTCTGCTTTTAAATATGCTATCTAGGTTGGCCATAACCTTCCAAGGAGTAAACATCTTTTAATTTCATGGCTGCAATCACCATCAGCAGTGATTTTGGAGCCCAAAAAAATAAAGTCTGACACTGTTTCCACTGTTTCCCCATCTATTTGCCATGAAGTGATGGGACCAGATGCCATGATCTTAGTTTTCTGAACGTTGAGCTTTAAGCCAACTTTTTCACTCTCCTCTTTCACCTTCATCAAGAGGCTCTTTAGTTCTTCATGACTTTCTGCCACAAGGGTGGTGTCATCTGCATATCTGAGGTTATTGATATTTCTCCTGGCAATCTTGATTCCAGCTTGTGCTTCTTCCAGCCCAGCGTTTCTCACGATGTACTCTGCATATAAGTTAAATAAGCAGGGTGACAATATATAGCCTTGACGTACTCCTTTTCCTATTTGGAACCAGTCTGTTGTTCCATGTCCAGTTCTAACTGTTGCTTCCTGACCTGCATACAGATTTCTCAAGAGACAGGCCAGATGGTCTGGTATTCCCATCTCTTGAAGAATTTTCCACAGTTTATTGTGATCCACACAGTCAAAGGCTTTGGCATAGTCAATAAAGCAGAAATAGATGTTTTTCTGGAACTCTCTTGCTTTTTCGATGATCCAGCGGATATTGGCAATTTGATCTCTGGTTCCTCTGCCTTTTCTAAAACCAGCTTGAACATCTGGAAGTTCACGGTTCACGTATTGCTGAAGCCTGGCTTGGAGAATTTTGAGCATTACTTTACTAGCATGTGAGATGAGTGCAATTGTGCGGTAGTTTGAACATTCTTTGGCATTGCCTTTCTTTGGGATTGGAATGAAAAATGACCTTTTCCAGTCCTGTGGCCACTGCTGAGTTTTCCAAATTTGCTGGCATATTGAGTGCAGCACTTTCACAGCATCATCTTTCAGGATTTGAAATAGCTCAACTGGAATTCCATCACCTCCACTAGCTTTGTTCATAGTGATGCTTTCTAAGGCCCACTTGACTTCACATTCCAGGATGTCTGGCTCTAGGTGAGGATCACACCATCGTGATTATCTGGGTCATGAAGATCTTTTTTGTACAGTTCTTCTGTGTATTTTTGCCACCTCTTCTTAATATCTTCTGCTTCTTTTAGGCCCATACCATTTCTGTCCTTTATCGAGCCTATCTTTGCATGAAATATTCCTTTGGTATCTCTAAATTTCTTGAAGAGATCTCTAGTCTTTACCAATCTGTTGTTTTCCTCTATTTCTTTGCATTGATCGCTGAGGAAAGCTTTCTTATCTCTCCTTGCTATTCTTTGGAACTCTGCATTCAGATGGGAATATCTTTCCTTTTCTCCTTTGCTTTTCGCTTCTCTTCTCTTCCCAGCTATCTGTAAGGCCTCCTCAGACAGCCATTTTGCTTTTTTGCATTTCTTTTCCATGGGGATTGTCTTGATCCCTGTCTCCTGTACAATGTCATGAACCTCTGTCCATAGTTCATCAGGCACTCTATCAGATCTAGTCCCTTAAATCTATTTGTCACTTCTACTGTATACTCATAAGGGATTTGATCTAGGTCATACCTGAATGGACTAGTGATTTTCCCTACTTTCTTCAATTAAAGTCTGAATTTGGCAATAAGCAGTTCATGATCTGAGCCCCTCCTGTTTGATACAGTCCCCACCATCCCAACCATACCACAGCTGCCTACATCTCTCCCACTGTGCTACTATTTAGCCCCTATCTTAGGTCCTAAGGTCCTACCAGGCTAACTCTAGCTACCATGCTAAAGTCCTCAAAAAGAGTCAAGCTAAATCCATTGCCTCACTGTGAGATGCATTCCTGTGATAGTGCCAGATGGTTTACTTTCCAATGACTGATTTGTACTATTATCTGCTGGCAAAATTAGTTTCCATGAGCACATCTGAGTTATAAGTCAGATGATCTACTGTTTAAGGATTGTGTGATTTAAGGAAAGCTGTGTAATGTCTCTGAGCCTATTTCTACAGGACTGATGTGAGGATAAAATTGTATTATTATTATTACTGAACACATTTTATGATTTTGGAGGATGATTGGATGATTCTTTTGCTTCAAATGGTACAGCTGAAGCCCAGGGATGGCAGGAAAGTCCAAAATGGCTTTGCCCATATGCCTGGTATTTAGCTCTGACCACCACGGGGGGGTCTCAGCTGGAGCTGTTTGCCAGGAATCTCGGTTCTCCTCCATGCACCTCGACCACATGGCTGCTTGCATGCTGTGAGGGTTAACCCAAGAGGTGAAGACAAGCTACAGCTTTCTTAAGGCCCAGAAGTTACCCAGTGTCACCGACATCACATTCTATTGATCATAATAGGTGGGAGGGCCAGTGCCAAGGATTCAAGGGAAGGACAAATGGACTCTGCCACTGGTGTGCACATAGAAGTTTTCACAAAAAGGCATGGGAGGTAGGGAATATTTTTTTGCATTCACTTTGGAAATACAATTTTCTACAAAAAGACTTTCACTGTACCCAATAAACAGAAGGTTGTGTATGTGCTAGGTCACTTCAGTCATGTCCTATTCTTTTCATCCCTCTAGACTGTAGCCTGCCAGGCTCCTCTGTCCATGGGATTCTCCAGGCAAGAATACTGGAGTGGGTTCTCATGCCCTCCTCCATGGGATCTTCCCAATACAGGGATCGAACCTGTGTCTCCTGCATTTCAGGCACTGAGCCACCAGGGAAGCCCCACAAAGAAGGTAACCAGATGGTCAATATTGAAACCAGACTGATTATATTCTTTGCAGCGGAAGATGGAAAAGCTCTATACCATCAGCAAAAACAAGACTGGGAAGTGACTGTGGCTCAGATACTGAACTCCTTATTTCAAAACTCAGATTTAAATTGAAGAAAGTAAGGAGAGCCACTAGGCCCTTCACATATGAACCAAATCAAATCCCTTATGATTATACAGTGGAGGTGATTAATAGATTCAAGGGATTAGATCTCTTAGACAGAGTGCCTGAAGGACTGTGGATGGAGGTTAGTAATATGGTACAGGAGGCAGTGACCAAAACCATCCCGAAGGAGGAAAAAAAATCCAAGAAGGCAAAGTGGTCATTTGAGGAAGATTTACAAATATCTGAGGAAAGAAGAGAAGCAAAAAGCAAGGGAGAGAGGGAAAGATATACCCAACTGAATGCAGAGTTCCAGAGAATAGCAAGGAGAGATAAGAAGGCCTTCTTAAATGAACAATGCAAAGAAATACAGGAAAAAGTAGAATGGAAAAGACTACAGATCTCTTAAAGAAAATGGGAGGTATCAAGGGAACATTTCATGTAAGAATGGGCACAATGAAGGACAAAAACGGTAAGGACCTAAGAGACACAGAAGAGATTAGGAAGAGGTGGCAAGAATACACAGAAGAACTATACAAGAAAGGTCTTAATGATCAGATAACCATGATGGTGTGGTCCTTCACCTAGAGCTGGACACTCTGGAGTGAGAAGTCAAGCGACCCTTAGGAAGCATTACCATGAACAAAGCTAGTGGAGGTGACAGAATCCCAGCTAAGCTACTTCAAATCCTAAAAAATGATGCTGTTAAAGTGCTACACACAGTATGTCAGCAAATCGGAAAACTCAGCTGTGGTCACAGGACTGGAAAAGGTCAGTTTTCATTCCAATTCCAAAGAAGGCCAATGCCAAAGAATGTTCAAATGACTGCACAATCGCACTCATTCCACATAATAGCAAGTTAACACTCAAAATCCTTCAAGGTAGGCTTCAACAGTATGTGAACCAAGAACTTCCAGATATACAAGTTGGGCTTAGAAAAGGCAGAGGAACCAGAGATCAAATTGCCAATTCCAGAAAAACATCGACTTCTGCTTCATTGACTATGCTAAAGCCTTTGTGTGGATCACAACAAACTGGAAAATCCTTACAGAGATGGGAATACCAGACCACCTTACCTGCCTTCTGAGAAACCTGAATGCAGGTCAAGAAGCAACAGTTAGAACTGGACATGGAACAACAGACTGGTTCCAAATTGTGAAAGGAGTACATCAAGGCTGTATATTGTCACCCTGCTTATTTACCTTATATGCAGAGTACATCATATGAAATCCTGGGCTGGATGACTCACAAGCTGGAATCAAGATTTCTGAGAGAAATATCAATAACCTCAGATAGGCAGATGACACCACTCTAATGACAGAAAGCAAAGAGAAACTAAACAGCCTCTTGATGAAGGTGAATGAGGAGAGTGAAAAAGCTGGCTTAAAATTCAGAATTCAAAAAGCAAAGATCATGACAAATAGATGAGGAAAAAATGAAAACGGTGACAGATTTTATTTTCTTGGGCTCGAAAATCACTGTGGACAGTGACTGCAGCCATGAAATTAAGATTCTTGCTCCTTGGAAGAAAAGCCATGACAAACCTAGAGAGCATATTAAAAAGCAAAGACATCACTTTGCCAACAAAGGTCCATATAGTCAAAGCTATGGTTTTTCCAGTAGTCATGCACAGACATGAGAGGTGGACCATTAAAAAGGCTGAGTGCCGAAGAATCGATGCTTTCAAATTGTGGTGCTAGAGAAGACTCTCAAACTGTCCCTTGGACAGAAAGATAAACAAGTCAATCCTAAAGGAAATCATCCCTGAATATTCATTGGAAGGACTGGCACTGAAGCTGAAGCTCCAATAGTTTGGCCACCTGATGTAAAGAGCCGACTCATTGGAAAAGACCCTGATGTTGGGAAAGATCAAAGACAGGAGTAGAAAGATGATGCAAAGTAGACAGAAGTAGACAGAAGATGCGATGGTTGGATGGCATCACCAACTCAATGGACATGAGTTCGAGCAAGCTCCAGGAGATGGTAAAGGACAGGGAAGCCTGGCCTGCTGCTGTTCATGGGGTTGCAAAGAGTCGGACACAACTGAGTGACTCAACAACAAACAACAATACATAGGAGACTATCAACAACGATGTTAATTTCATTCATTCATTCATTCCACTGAGCCACTGGAAAACAACAACAACTGGGAGAGAAAAGTTTCTTCTCCCAGGAAGGTGAGGCTGGCCGCAGGATGCCTGGAGCTGCTGGAGGCAGCGTGCCATCACATGGGCTCTGCCAGGGACCATCTTGCAGTGTATGGGGAGGGCTTGATATAGGTGTGCCAACCGAAGTTATTTTTGCTAAAGTAGTTTGGGTTCAGGTTTCCCCCACTTCTTGTGAAAGAGATTCCTATGAACACTCCATTCTTGCAGCCCTCGCAGTCAAACAGAAAGGACTCACATGCAGCAAATAATTACACTTCAGTGTCATAAGGGGTAAAACAGAGATGTACGTGGGGTATTTTGAAGAGAGCGGTTGGGTTCATTTTCTTGGAGGCAGATAAAGTAGTTCTGGAACATTTCCTGGAGGAGGGCCCCCCACTCACATAGCTACCACGGGGCTAGTCATACTGACAGGCTCCATATGTACCAATGGAAGAGATGACAGAGTCCTAGGACAAAACTGGTAGAGACCAGGTGACCCTTCTTTATATCTGTCCCCTTCCTAACTTCCTTAACTCCGGTGTTTTTAGAATTGGCTGCCCTGGCATCTATCACACAGAAACAGAACCTCCTTAGCAAAAGCAGAGTCTGTAAATAGACCTCCAGAGGTTAATGGGCCTGCCAGATCTTTGACATTCATCGGATTTTACGAGCTAGTGGATACAACTCAGAAAGCCGATCAGATGTTCCAAATCGATGGCCCTTTGGGGTACTGTCTTCACACAGAACCACAGCGAGGTGACCTTGGATGCCTGAGTGGGGATGAACAGAGAAAGGAGGTCAGATCCCAGGAACTGCTAACCTGATCAAGCCCTGCTCGGTGCTCGTGGCCTCCCTCCACCCAAGATGCTCTGTGCACGGAGTGTGTAACGGTGCATCCCTCCCACCTCACCCTGCCTGCACAGCTACAAGCACCAGTCTCCTTTTCAAAAATCCCTTCCCAGGGAACTCTACCCAGTGCTCCATGGTGACCTAAATGAGAAGGAAATCCAAAAACAGAGGAGATTTATGTAAACATACAGCTGATTTACGTTGCTGTATGGCAGAAACTAACACAATATTATAAAGCAACTACGTGTGTGTGTGCTCAGTCGCTCAGTTGCATCCGACTCCGTGACTGCATAGACATAGCCTGCCAGGCTCCTCTGTCCATGGGATTTCCTTGACAAGAATCCTGGAGTGGGTTGACATTTCTTACTTCAGGGGATTTTCCTGGCCCAGGGACTCAACCTGCGTCTCCTGCATTAGCAAGCAAATTCTTTACCACTGCATCATTTATATTCCAATAAAAATTAATTAAAAAAAAATCCCTTCTTTTATTCTACAAACATTTATGGAAAAGCTTCATTATGATGTCACTTAATAAACAAACATCTCCAGGACTGCTGCTCTGCACTAGGCACAGTTCAAGCAAAAGGGACCCAGGGAAGACTGTGACATGTGCTTTGTCCTCCAGGAGCTTAGAGTCCTACGGGGGAGCCTTCCAGAAACCCAGAGTCTGTCTGTGCCCTGGTACGGGCCTGGCAGAGGAAACCACAGAGAGAGCAAAGGCGGTAGAGAGGAAGGCACGCTGATCTTGGAGGATTAGGGTAGCCTCCCAAGCAGAGGACATTTTGGCTGAGTTCTCAAAGCTATGAAGGAGCTCATCAGTCAGGGAAGAAGGGAAAAGGGCATCCAGGTATATAACATGGAAAATGAGGGATATAACAGATACAAAAGTGCAGAGGTCGAATGAGTCTGTCACTGGGGCATGCAGATTACGGCAGGACATGGTGCTTTCCTCCCTTAGCAAAAAAGAAAAAAAAAAAAAATTCCTCTCCCTCACTTTTCACATTTTTCTCAGTTTGGCAAAAAGAAAAACTTAAGGGCTGGAAAGGTCAGGAAAAAGATACTCTCTTACATTGCTGGCAGCAATGAAAATTACTATGGAGCTTTTCAGAAAGCAATTTGGCAATATCTGCCCACATTTAAAATATACATTAACATATTGTTGTCATTCAGTCGCCCAGCTGTGTCCAACTCTTTGGAACCCCACGGACTGCAGCACGCCAGGCCTCCCGGTTCCTCACCACCTCTCAAAGTTTGCCCAAGTTCATGTCCATTGCATCGATGATACCGTCCAGCATCTCATCCTCTGATGCCCTCTTCTTCTGCCCTCAATCTTTCCCAGCATCAGGGACTTTTTCAATGAGTCGGCTGTTTGCATCAGGTGACCAAAATACTGGAGCTTCAGTTTCAGCATCAGTCCTTCCAATGAGTACTCAGGGTTGATTTCCTTTAAGATCAACTGGTTTGATATCCTTTCTGTCTAAGAGACTCCCAGGAGTCTTCTCCAGCACGACACTCGAAAGCATCAATTCTTCGGCACTTAGGAAAATCTTTCCTAAGCTTTTAACTTAATTTTCATAGAAACGAGATGCTCTTTCTTTTATATGCTCTGCCTTCTTTTTGGTCCAGCTCTCACAACCGTACGTGACCACCAGGAAGATCGTAGCCTTGACTAGACAGACCTTTGTCAGCAGAGTAACGTCTCTGCTTTTCAACACACTGTCTAGGTTTGTCATAGCTTTCCTGCCAAGAAGCAATCATCTTCTGATTTCATGGCTGCAGTCACCATCCACAGTGATTTTAGAGCCCAAGAAGAGGAAATCTGTCACCGCTTCCACCTTTTCCCCCTCTATTTTCCATGAAGTAATGGGGCCGGATGCCATGATCTTAGTTTTTTTAATATTTAGTTTTAAGCCAGCTTTTTCACTCTCCTCCTTCACCCTCATCAAGAGGTTCTTTAGTTCCTCTTCTGCCACTCTAATGGCAGAAAGCAAAGAGGAAATATATTAAAATATAAATATATTTTAAAATATATACCTGACATTTGACCCAGAAATTGCTTTGAGACTTATGCGTGTGTATACACACACACACACACACACACACACACACACACACATATATTTAAACACACAAATAAAACACCAGTATGAAAGGCTATATTTACAGTATTATCATAACATTGTTCACTGTGGGGCAATACAAAGGAAATCACCCAAACACCTATTAATAACAGACTGGTTAAATAAAATATGTCATACCCATGCCATGAAATTCCATGGAGCCACAAAATAGGCTGAGAGAGACCTCTCTAGTCATTGGCCTAAAAGAATAAGCCTGGTGTATGGTAGAAGCTCTCTTTTGCAATGTAACTGGGGTAGGAGTTAGTCAATTAAAAGTCATGCAAAAGAGAAACTATTTTTTATATTTTTAAGCTTAAAACCTGTGAATGTATACTTCTAGACTGTTAAATAATTTCTCTTGTGTTAAATTGCAAAGTGTTGTCACAAATTCTTCCTATCCCAGTGTGTACGTTCCTTTGTAATGTGACTGCTGTTTCTTTCATCAAGAGGTCATTTCTGTTTCCTACGTCTTGAAGCTGGGATGACTTTGTGATGTCCTTTTACCAACAGGATGGAGCAGAAGTGACTGGGTGGCTTAAATAACAAACATTTCCTTCTCACACTTCTAGGAGTTGGAAGTCTGAGATCAGGGTGGCATCTTGGTCAGGTTCTGGTGAGAACCCTCTTCCTGCTGTGTAGAAGGCTGCCTTTGGCTGTATGCTCATAGAGTGATGAAAGAGAAAGGGCTCTGGGAAACTAATCCCATCACCTCATCTAAACCTGTTCACATCCCAAAGGCCCCGCTTCCACATACCATCATATCGGGGGCTAGGGCTTCAACATATGAATTTGAGGGGGACACAAACATTCAATCTATAGCATTAGATTATTATTGTTTTAAACCAAAATATTTTGTGGTGGTTTGTTACAAAGTAAAAGACACCATATTATTTCTGATTTTTACCATTGCCTCGATTGCAAATATTTTTAGAAAGCTACATTTGGCAAATCTTTCCTAAGCTTTTAACTTAATTTTCATAGAAACGAGATGCTCTTTCTTTTATATGCTCATTGCATTTGATTTATAAAATATCTAATTGCAGAAATACAAGTGCAACAGCATAAGAGATTTAGAGACCCACACAACCTGACTCCTGTAAGCCCAGAGTCAACAGAGGGAGCAGAAGAGTACCAACATACTAGAAAGAAGTCTTCTGGCCAAGAGCATGTCCGCCCACCATGACACCCAAGAACATGTTTACATGGGGAATAGAGAGCAATGGCGAATCCAGCAACTTTCTCTCATAGGAGTTAGTTAAAAAAACAGTCTTTATCCTATGGTTAAATAAGAAAAGCAACTACAGAGAAATTTATATATTGTGCCCCCATTTTAGAAAAACAAAAACAACATATTTATACATAATAGCAAGAGCATGAAAAGCTACACATCACACCGTTATTGTTACTTCAGGGGAATAAAAGTAGAAACAAAGAAGGGAAGAGAACCAGGAAGAAAAAGACTGGCAAAACAGAAAGTGCGCTTGACATTAAGTAAAACTGAACACAGATGGGCCATAATTATCCTGATATCAATATGTAAAACTTGAATAGAAATACTAAAGGTAAAATGGACAAACAAAAAGATGAGAGGACAGTGAACAGTTTTCAGCTTGAATTTCTCTTATTTAAAACAGTTTTTGTTAAAAAAAAAAAAAACAAACAGAAAAACAAAGCTATATTCTCAGATATGTGCTATGGTACTTGGTGATTGTTGTGCCAACAACATACTATTATATCCACTGGAAATCAGTTATCCCTACCCTCTGTTTGCATATTTTTGTGTATTTTTAATAATAGGCACTACCTTCTAGCTGGCTTTATTTGCATACATTTTTATATTCTGTGATTTGATTGTAAGGTGTTTGTGGGTAAAAGAATTGTCTTATACAACTGGGTATCTTGAAAATGCCTATGCATAATAGGTGATCAGTGAATATTTGTTAGATGAAAAGAAAAAAAAAGGGAGGGGTTTACCATGATGGCAAGTTACTGAGGGAGAGATTCAAGAAGTTGGAGAGTCTGACCTTTGTAACAGCCCTGAGTGGACGCGCTGGTGGGAGCACCATAAATAACAGTGGGGCCAGCCTCCCAAGTGCTTCAACAATGAGGAAACATGCTCTCACATAACTAATATCCAGAGGAGGAGCAGCGGCAGCCCAGGACATTACATCCAGACTCCAATGCCCCCAGAGAAAATAAGAAGGGTTTTTTCTCTGTCTTTCCTAGGAATATAGAAAACTGTCCCAGAAACCCCCATCAGACTTCCTCTCATGTCTCATTGGTCAGATCTGGGCCACATGCCCACACCTAGACCAATCACTGGTAAGTGGGAGAGGGCTACCACGATTGGCCTAGGCCAATAGATCAGTACAGGGTTCTGTATGCACATGGACAGTATGCAATTCTATCACATGAAACTTACGTGGTTTTGACAGCATGTCAAGCAAGGATCAATACTCTATTCAACAACAGTTCACTTCTCATGTATCTGCATGTCATGGCAAGCTTCAATCACCCAGTGTTCAATCACCCAAATCAATGTTTCTGAACACCCCCTCTGTTTCTATACTCATCTCATTATGCACCAGTAACAATGGTTTGTGGAACAGCCCGGGTCAATGGATCACACTTTGAGTAACACTGGCCTAGACTACTCAGAATCTCTTCCTAGACTTGGGATGGGGTCAGCTTCCCCCAACTCATGTGGGGCAGGATGAAGAGCTGAGAAAGTCAGGAAAACATTGGCAAGGCATGAAGGTAGGAAGAAAGTTGGGTGGACAATTCACAGTGCTCCCTACACCACACTTCAGCAGTGGCTACTGGGTGTGACCAGGTGAGATAAGGTCACGTTCCATCCACAACTTGGAGCACAAGTTTACACACCCTGAGATGGAGTCTTCACTGGATTCCGCTGCCTTGTCCTTCTCTGGGGCAGTATGAGTTAAGACTATCACTCCCAAGCAACATCCAAGGCTGAAAGCAAAGAGTCTGCCCATGGTGGCTTGGGAGGGAGAAGAGGACTGTTTGGCGTATCTGGCCTGTGTCAGTTACGATAGGTTAGGTTATGCTGCAAAAACAAAAAACTCCAGATCTCAGTGGATTATGACAACAACAGTCAATTTCCCCCACATGCTATGTGTCCAGCAGAGCCCACCGACTCTGCTCCAGAACCTCCTCAGGACTTAGGATGATGGAGAGGCCCTTATCTGCAACATGGCTACTTTTGTGGCAGAGAATAAATGAATATGGAGAACCACACGATGACCCTTAAAGCTTTCCCGCAGAAGTAACACACTTCACTCCTCTCACGTTTCAGGTCAAAACAGGGCATGTGGGCAAGCCTTATGTTAATGGAGCAGAAAAGTATAATCTCACCCCAGAGAGCAGGGAGTGCAGTCTCTCGTGGCCCCCCTTCTGAGCCGGAGAGCCACTGCTGTGAAGAACAGTTCTCTCCTCACGTCATGTAGACTGGAAAGTCCTTCCTGGCTGTGGACTCCATTATTACTTTGATGTGATCTTCCTCACAGAATAAATGCCTTGCAGTGACTTCCCAGTTAAATAAATACAGAGCTGGGAAGTGAAGACACTCTGGTAGGTTCCATCCAGATGTTTTTATAGCATCTTTACAGTAACTTTCTAAAGGCAAGCACAACTGTTCCCCCATTATGAGGGAAACTGAGGTTCAGAGATGGTGAATAACTTTCCCCAACTCTTAAATGATAATAATGATTATCTATCATTAGTAATATTTTAAAAAACTGCCTTTACTGTGTATTATGCACTGTTATATACTTCACTTGAATAATCTCACTTAAAGTTCAAAACAATCCTATGATATAAATACTATCATTTATTCTATAGGTGAAGAAACCATGGCTGAGAAAGGTAATGTTGCCCAACTTGCAAAAAAGGAGCAGAGTCTGGCACTTTTCTGGTGCCCAGTGGTTGGGACTCTGTTTTCTCACTGCAGGGAGCTTGGGTTCAATCCCTGGTCAGGGAACTAAGATCCCACATACTACACAACATGGCCCCAAAATAAAATAAATTTTTAAAAGGAGCAGAGTCCAAGCAGAACCCAGATCTGGTCAAGTCCAGAGCCCGACCTCTAAGTCCAGAGCACACTACCTGTCAAGGATGAAGACCCACGTGAGGGCATCACAGCCTCCCCGGATCAGGCAGGAAGGAATGCGGAAGATGGAGAGGAGAGGAGAGGGACTCCTGAGGGGGCAACAGGAGTGTAAGAACAGGCTGAGTGCCACGCTCACTCCAGAGCATTCCACTGCCAACACAGGTGCTCCCTGAGACCGCACGTGTCTCCTCTAAGGTGTTATTTTTGGTGAATGTGTGTTGTTTTTCCTGCCCAGAATCCCTTCATTTGGAAACAGTGCCCTGATTTCCTTTGGTAACAGCTCCTTCCACTTGGGTCCATGTGGGTTTTAGTCATCGTGAAGCAGGCTTCTTTATTCTGTGCAGTCACCTGTGGCTTATCGTAGCTCTAGAAATGCCAGGCAGACACTCGTGGTTTGGGGAGGGAGAAGGAGGGGCCAGTGGCTGTCCCTCTCCAAACCCCATGCTACAGAGGCACAGGGTGGAGATGGGCAGATTTGTATAGAAGCCACTGGTAAGTGAGTATTTATTTGGGTGGCTCATTTAAGGGCAAATTCGCCACTTCATGAGTCTACCGGGTGGGAAAAGACCACTTCCCTTTACAAAAGCTGAAATTCACTTCCCAGCCTCCAGTACAGCTAGGTAGACGACACATGAGCTAGGCTACTCCTATCAGACGTCCCTTCTAGGGACATCAGCACTGGCACATTGGTACCAGGGACACAGAGAAGCAGGGACTGTGTGGCGAGGATGACAGTCATGAGCCGAATACTGTTTCCAGTGGGAGCATCAGCCCAGGATGCAGGGGCCAGCCCTGCTGGTGCCGGAGGCCGCATCTGCAACCAGCAGAGGAACAGCTCTGTGGTTTTGGAAGTTCTTTTCTAGCTAAGTGAGTTTTCAAGCCTGGGTCTCTGGCCCTTGGAAGAACTCTGGAAGCCTGCCAACCAGCAACATTTAAGAAATCCTTTTATACTTCAACTGGCCAGGTTTGGTTCCTGTTTCTGAGCAGGGACAGAGAGAATGCAGAGCCAGTCTTGAGCAAAAGGATGCAAGGACCAGTAAGGATCTCCAGAGCTCACCCTATCCGTCCTTGACTGTAGTCTGACCCCTGGAGACCAATGAAGAACTTGAATTTCTTACACAATTCCAAGGGAAGGAGAGATGGAGCCAGGAGAGAGATTCTAAACCTTCTGCTAAATTGGGCAACTGGCGGCTATGATATGCATGGTAAAATGACCTGTGACCTTTTTTGTGCAACAGGCTAGGGGAAAAGTTAAACCACTCCCCTTCAATACTTTAATAAATACGTCTTTGGAAGTGAATTTTTGGTTAGCTGTAGGAGGGAGGGGGGAAGGATGAGAAGACTGGGACAATGGGACCTCCCTTGGCACCAAGGAAAGGGTAAATCCTTTGCCTACTCCACTCACGGGTTCTGGGGCTAAGTGAACTGGACATATGGGTTAAATGGGTCACCATGGGCCCTTCATGAAGAGGAGGACACAGCAGTCCTGGGGTTCAAAGAGTTCCAAAGTTCCCTGGGGCTGCCGGTCCTACTGTGCCTGTACATACCACAGAGTCAGGCTTCCAGAAAGCCTGGGGCTTTAAGCAAGCCGAGTCTGGTGGATTCCAGACATTCTGAGCCACAGACGGCAGCCCCCATACCCCGCTAGGAAAACCTTCCAAGGCTCTCTTGGAATTCGGCTTATTTGTCTGTAGGTTGTTTTGAGATTTGCAGTAGAGAATCAGGGTCTTAAGTCAGAGAAGTAAGGCATATACATTTAAAATGCCAATAAGCAAAAGCTCATTATTGCTATGCCAAGAGAGAGGCAGTCATCCCACACAGAACCCCTCAGCTCCAAATTTACAACTGCAGCCAACTTCTGAAGTTCAAGTCCTCCTACAAGGCTGGGGGCCCTGGCTGGAGGAATTCAGTTGTTGGGGGTGGGGGGGGCTGTGACTAAAATGTTCTAAACTTGATTGTTCTGATGTTTTCACAACTCTGTGACTAAACTGAAAACCATTAACTTGTATGCTTTAAAAGGTAGACTGTACAGTATGTGAATTACATCTCAATAAATCTGCTACGATATAACACAAAAGGAGCAGGAACAGGGCGGACCGGCTTTGACTCTCAGCTCTACTCTGGGTTAGCTGCGGGACGCAGAGCTGGTTCCCTAACCTGGCGGAGCCTGGTTCCGAAATCTCAAAAGTGATAAGAAACGATCGAATTATACTTATGTCCTGGACTCAATATGAAGAGGAAATGAGAAACCATCTGTGACACTGCCCAACTCGGTAAACCTTATCAAGTCCCTGTTACACACCAGACACTGGGGACCCAGAGACAAATGAAGCTTCGCTCCTGCCTTCACAGAGGAAACAGTTTAGGGTGGGAAACGGGCAGGGACCTTACAGTTAGCGCTATAATGTTGGTGCTCTGACTCGGAGGCCAGGCTGTGCAGGTAGGGCCGGCCGGAGGGCGCAGAGAGGACAGACTCCTTAGACGCCTCCCCTGACCCGCAAGCCCCGCGGCCTGGGGCTGTCATCAGCCTCCTCGCTCCGTCCAAGGCACCGCTGGATCGGAATGGAGTCTTGGGCACCAACTTGGGTGCCTCTGTCATGCCTGTCTCTCCACCGAGACTGGCAGCTCCATGAGAGCAAGGCCCTTGTCAGTCTTGGTCCCCAGTGACCCTGTGTCCTGTACTTAGTAAACACTCTTTAAATATTTGCTGAATGAGAGAGAGCATCAGGATGATGCTTGCAGGATGAGTAGGAATTCGCCAAGGGAAGAAGTCTGGGTCCTCCAGGCTGAGAGGACCACAGCCAAAGCCCCTGAGGCCAGAGACTATTCGGGGTAAGGGGAGGGCAGGGGCAGTGCAGTGGCAGGAGAGGAAGATGGAGACATGGGGAGGGCAGTCCCAAGACGAGACCTGGCCTTCACTCTGGAAGACTGAGTTGCCCCCTCTCTGTCAACTCCAGTCTAGGGAAAAAACCCCACAGATCGCAGGAGAAGTGCGGAGTGCAGTCCATGTGTTTCCATAGTAACCATCACCATGGCACCAGAGGCCGGGATCCAACTTCCGGCATTGCTGAGGCTCCCAGGGCGCCTGTCCCCCTCCCCTAAGCATCCTCCAGTTCACAACACAGAAAGGAGACACAGCTGGGCCTCACACAGGGGCCGTGCTAGGAGAGCTGCAGCCAGGTGCGGGACACGGGCTGTCAGGGCTGCACGTCAGACACCTCAGAGCAGACACACCTGCCAAGGGCAGAGGCAGCCTGAGCGTTCTTTACTAGGAGTTTCAATTTGCATTGCTCTGCTCAGGCAGGGGGTGGGGGATCCAATCTGAACATGCAGCACGTGGCAGAGCCAACTTGCCTCCATGAGGGTGGGCAGGGTGGAGCACGAAGCTCAGGAGGCCTGGAAAAGTCCCAGGTCCCTCAGCACCCATCCCCATGGCCTTGTTGAGCCTCTGTACGATGTACCCATTCTGTGCAATGGGAAAGATAAACAATGATAGTACCAGCCCGTTTCAGGTATCAGAGAAACAAGCACAGTGCCCGCCAGGTACTTGGTAAGTATTTAGTAAGCAGCTTAGCAAACAGCAGTAAGAGGCACTGCCATCTTCCAGGCAACAAAGCTACACGTCCCCATCTCCTTCCCTCTTCGCCCTCTTCCCTGCGCCCCGGTCAGTTGTGTCCCTTGAGCTTCAGATCATCTGTTCTCTGCCACACCCCAATCCCCAGAGGAGTAACCACAAATTCCTGAGTCACAGACACGAGTTCTAATCCAGCCGCAGTGACTTGCTGGCCTTGTGACCCCGGGCAAGTTGAGTCATTTCCCAATCACCTGCTTTCACTGAGATTTCTTTACTTGAGAGATTCAGAAACTCAACCAGACTGGCTTCAGCCCCAGAGAGTGATGAGGTTAGGGTTCCAAATTCAGCAAATAAAAATACAGGTTGCCCAGTTAAATCTGAATTTCAGATAAACCACAAATAATTTTTCAGTCCAGGTATGTCTCAAATGTTGTACGGGGCACACTTGTACAAAAAAAAAAAGAGTCATTGTATATCTGAAATTCAGAGTTAACTGACCAAGCTGGGTGGCGCCTTATAACTCATGACACAGGCTGGATCTGGAAGTTCAAATAACATCATGAGGACGCTCTCTCTCTCTCTCCTCTCCCCGTTCCCACCTTGGGCTTTGCTTTCTGCAGCCTCAGGGAGGCTCACTTCTTGAGGGGAGTGGGGTACAACCATCAGCTGGGCCCTCCCCTTAGGACGTGAGATGCAGAAGATCCTCCCTGCCTTCCAGCCCCCCCTTCCACCCTTTCCACTTCTCATCCTGCGCCCACGCTGAGCCTGGACTTGCCCACTGACCCCCTTGTCTGCCAGGCGGTACTTAGGGCTTGCTCCCCTGGGCTCTGCTATCCGTCAGGGCCCACAACTCAGTGACCCTCTCCTCTCCCTTTCACCCACTGGCTACCCCTCCCCACTCAGACCTCAGTGGACACAGCAGCTCTTTGGAGGCGGCCTCTGACCAGGCCATCCACAGCCCGCTCTCTACCTCTCAGCCATTTTCACTCTGGACTTCAGTTTCTGGATTTGTGGGTTGAGGGGACTAGACTGAGCCAGAGGCCGCAAACGCCAACGCCACAAGGGTTTAGGCCAGGGTCTGAAACAGCGACGGCAGCCCCATTTGAAGGGAACAGGTGCCACTCAGCGCTGCCCCCCTGCAGGTAGGACAGCAGGCCCAGGATCGCTAAGGTGTCAGATTTTCCTTAAGAACAAGAAATCTAAATAGAAATGAAAAGAAAAACTCTCTGTTTTGTGGTCTGTGACCTCTGCACTAGACAGACCAGCTCTGTGAGCTAGGGCAGGGCTCTCAGAGGTCTTTCCGGGAACCATCTGCCGTGGACGCCTGAGGGGACTGTTTGAAGTTGCATTCCCCAGCCCCACCCAAACTCTCAGGGGCCAGCACCCAGCAATCTGCATTTTACCAAGCATCCTCAGATGGTGCTTACACTCACTAAAATTTGAGAGCTACAAATTCTGGATTCTCCATTTTAATAGGAAATTAAGCTCTTCGCCCGGAGAAGGCAATGGCACCCCACTCTAGTACTCTTGCCTGGAAAATCCCATGGACGGAGGAGCCTGGTGGGCTGCAGTCCAGGGGGTCGCTAAGAGTCGGACACGACTGAGCAACTTCACTTTCACTTTTCACTTTCATCCATTGGAGAAGGAAATGGCAACCCACTCCAGTGTTCTTGCCTGGAGAATCCCAGGGACGGCGGAGCCTGGTGGACTGCCGTCTATGGGGTCGCACAGAGTCAGACACGACTGAAGTGACTTAGCAGCAGCAGCAGCAAGCTCTTCACTTGCAGCCATTAAGATGGGGGCACGGGTGTCCTCCCACCTTAGCATTTTTCTCCCCAGCCAGGCCACTCCCCACCTCACTGCAACGTTGGAACACAGCCCGCGAAGGAATCCAAGCTTTGTGGGATAGGAGTTCTTACCACCCGCCCATCTCTGGGCTGGTCATGTTGGCACAACCTGGAGGGCAGGGATGGCAGTGGAAAACCTGAGACTCCAAGACGCAGGTCACTGGCCAAGGTCAGAAGGCCATCAGTGGAGGAGCTAGGGTTCCCTAGGGAGCTTCCCACAAGGCCAAACTGTGGAAATGGTTCCCCCCAAACGGAAACAGGGGGAAGGTGATCATGGTGTTGAGAGGAGAAAGCTCCTCTCACCTCCTGATGAGCAGCTACCACCACCAGGGCAGAGGGCTAGTCGTCTCTGATCTGGAGGAGGACACGGCAGGGTCCTGAGGTGGGGGAGGAGGGGGAGTGGCTTTGACAAGAGCAGATGGCTCCTGGGGACAGGACAAGAGCTTCCGCAGGCATCAGCTCTGAAGGGCTCCCACGGCCCTTAGCTGCCCACAGCACCTCACAGATACAGACACGGTGGCTGCCTGCCTCTGTCCTTCACCACCCAGCCCTCAGGCCCACTTCCCACCAAGTCCAGCTTGAGTCATATGCATCACTGCCTTAAGCATCACAGTGCTTAAGCAGTGTCAGGCCCTGGCCTAAGACATGTGCATCACAGTCTTAAGCACAGGACGCCCCATGCAACTGGCTGCTGGGGGTCCCACAGCACTTGCCTTGGGTTCCATCTCTGGCTCCGTTCACCTGGCGAAGTGCACGTGCTTATCATCTGGCCAAGGGTGAGTAAGGCGCTGACTCAGAGTTAACATCCACGGAGCACCTGCTGCAAGCTCTGGGCTGTGCCAGCTGCAAGACTGGAGTTAACGTGTGCAGCTTTAAAAGAACAGAAGCGCCTCGCTGCCTGCTATGAACTATGGGAAGAGCTAACTGTCTCCTGGGCAGCCATCAGAGAACATCTGGTGAAGGAAGTGGCCCTGGAGCCAGGATGGGAAAGGTGTGGGGGATCCGGGGCGCAGAGGGGCGAATACAGGAGCAGTCCCTGTGGCGTCAACTGCGTACAAAGCGACGGAGGCCGTTTCCAGCCCTGCCAATCCTGCCTCCCTCACACATCCTTCTGTTCCCTTAAACCCAGGGGTTCACAGACTTCAGTTCTTCACGGAAACCCCTCGTGTGTTCGCCATATCCCCATATAACCTGTGCTCTTCTTTATGTCACATTTCTCCTTAAATCAACTCACCAATGTCTGTTTTATACAATTTATGTTTGGAGGGGAGGTGGGATGAACTGGGAGCCTGGGCTTGGCATACATACACTATTGATACTACGTATAAAATAGATAACTGATGAGAAACTCCTGTATAGCTCAGGGAACTCTCCTCAGCGCTCTGTGGTGACCTAAATAGGAAGTCCAAAAAGGGGGGGATACGTGTAAATATACGCTATATGCTCAATTCACTTTGCAGTGCAGCGGAAACTAACTCAACGCTGTCAAGTTACTGTACTCCAATAAAAATTAGTTTAAAAACGTTTAAAAACCTACCCGAAAAATAACATAAAATTTCTGTTAAGAAGAATCTTAACTTCACAGTAGCAATTGGAAAATAGGCTTCACATGCTATAGATGATCATCATAAAAATTTTGTTGCTATTGTTCAGTTGTTCGGTCATGTTCAACTCTTTGTGACCCCATGGACTGCAGCACGCCAGGCTTTCCTGTCCTTCACCATCTCCTGGAGTTTGCTCAAACTCATGTCCACTGAGTCAGTGATGCCATCTAACCTTCTCATCCTCTGTCACCCCCTTCTCCTCCTGCCCTCAATCTTTCCCAGCATCAGGGTCTTTTCCAAAGAGTCGCCTCTTTGCATCAGGTGGCCAAAGTATTGGAGTTTCAGCTTCAGCATCAGTCCTTCCAAAGAATCTTCAGGGTTGATTTCCTTTAGGATGGACTGGTTTGACCTCCTTGCTGTTCAATGGGCTCTCAAGAGTCTTTTCTAGCATCACAATTCGAAAGCATCACTTCTTTGGTGCTCAGCCTTTTTTACGGTCCAACGCTCACATCTGTACACAACTACTGGAAAAACCATAGTTTTTAATATACAGACCTTTGTCGGCAAATAAAGCTACTGCAAACCTAGACAGCATATTAAAAAAGCAACTATATGACTTCCCTGGTGGTGCAGTGGATAAGAATCTCCTGCTGGTGCAGGGGACACAGGTTCAATCCCTGGTCCAAGAAGATTCCACATGCTGTAGAGCAACTAAGCCCATGCACTACAACCATTAAGCCCATGCTCTAGAGCCCACAGGCCACAACTACTGAAGCCTGTGCGCCTAGAACTTGTGCTCTGAAACAAGAAAAACCACCACAATGATAAGCCTGTGAGTGGCAACAAAGAGTAGACACCGCTCGCCATAACTAGAGAAAACCCAGGCAAAGCAATAAAGATCCAGCACAGTCAAAAGTTAAAAAATAAATTAAAATGACTTAAAAAAAAAAAAGCAGTTATAGTCCAATCAAAAGTAATTTAAAAAGATTTAAAAACCTACCCTAAGATTAAAATAAAATATTTTAATAAAATGAAATTTATGTTAAGAAGAATCTTCCTCTCATGGTAACAACTGGAAAATAGGTTTTACTTGCTATAGAGAGACGATCATCATAAAAATAAGAACACTGAAAGCAAGATAACTTTCCTGAAACCCAGCCAGGTTCCACAGCTTTGAGAGGTGCTGTCTGCAGCCTGCTCTCTAATCATCATTAAAGAGAGACTAGCTAGTGTTAGGGAGGGTCAGGGACACCCTGGCATCGAGAGCTTCCTGACAGAATCGGGGCTGAGATGCTGTCTCTAATGCTTCACCAGTGTCCCTCACCAAAGGTGCCCAACAAACTACTAGTGCTCCCCACACTTAAGAGACACTGGGTCCCAGCCAAAACCTGAGCCAAACCCCAACCGTACACGTGTCTCCACAGTTCCCAGCAGCTGTAACTATGCTCTTTGGAGACCTTGAACTTCATGGCTATGCCTGGGGCCTGCCATGGTGGGTGAGTACTTTGCAGAACAGCAATAACCACAACCACTGCATGGGCAGCACCAACCACCATCATAGTGAACATTTATAGATTCCTTTCATGTGCCAGGCACTGTTCTAAGCGTTTCCACGTATTAAATCACTTCACCCTCACAAAAACACTGATAACGACGGTGCTATTACTATTCCCACTTTATGGATGAGAAATCTGAAGCACAGAAAGGTTAAATACCTGCCCAAGAGCCATTCTATCCTTTGTACATATTGGATTCCCATACACAATTTCATTCTTCTGTTCTTTCTTTCATCCACCCCTTGAACAGATATGCATTGAGTGTCTTCTGTGTTTCTTACGAAGCAATACTTATTTCTAAGTGAAATTTGCTGTCCAGCTCCCTGCGTCCTTTGACTCGCATCCCCTGGTCCCCGCATCCTCAAATGCCTGCAATTGCCTCCATGGGCTGTGCTGTGGTGCCCGGCCCGGCTGGCTCATCGGGACCCGGGCACCTGTCCCTCTGGCATCCGGGGGTGTTGGCTGCTGACGGCTCTCACTGAGTCCTTCTCTGGGAATTGCACTAGACCGCAGAGAACTGCGTGGATGTCGTTTCCAGTCCTTCCCCCTGGGGACAGCGGACAAGCAGGGACTGAGTACTGTGGAGGAACAAAACGGAAACCCCCTGATTCATTCAATTCAGGATAACTCTGCAGGCCCCCAAGCCCCCTGGGGATGGGCCAAGGCCTCTGGTGCAGCCACATCCCAGGCCACCTTCTCCTGAGAGCCCCGGCCCCCTCCCTCCATCACAGATGTGGTTCCTGAGTCCACTCTCCCAAACACCACCTGCTGCAGAGACAGTTACCTGAAAACTCCACCTAAGATGCTGTCCAAAGGCATCTGCCCCTAACCAGCGCCGCCCAGCTCCATCTCCCCAGCGGTCCTTTCCCAGTAAGACCCAAGTGAAGGGAAGCCGGGTGCATCTGATCTTCTCAAAGGGCCCTGAACCCGCCCTGAACCCCAGGGTCACCTCAGCCTCCACAAGCCCTGAAAGCCTTGGAGGTGGCTGGGTTTCTTTATTTCTGTGTTTTAATACATTAGCTAATTAGCTTTGTTCCCAGGCCCCATTACTCTTTCCTCGAGTGGGATCAAGTGAATCACAGCCTCAAAGCTGATGACAGGTAGGCGCTCAGGCGGCCGGGAAGACATGCTCGCTTCTTCAGGCCCATAGGGGGCAGCGCAGAGGAGAGAGAAAGCAGAGGGGAGACTGGATCGCGGGGAGTCAGGGAAAGGTCACTGCTCTCTGGCCTCTCTCCGCCTTTGAGCAAGGAGAGTGGAATCAGCATTTCCCCTCCTGCAGGAGCCGCATCCCAGGCAGAGGAAGGCCCTGGAGCTAATGGTCCACCTTTACTTCTCTTAAGTGGCCTCTCTTTAAAAATAGCCTATATCTGCCTCAGGCCTGACTCTACCATTTCTTACATTTAATTGCAAATTGCTGTCTCAGCAATTCTGCAGCCTTCTCAATCTGCTCTAAACCCAACAGATAAAGGCAAAAAACAAATGGAATTAGAACCTGCAGTCCACGGAGGTGATTTGGGATGTGGATATCTCCACTCCAGTACTCTTGCCTGGAAAATCCCATGGACGGAGGAGCCTGGTAGGCTGCAGTCCGTGGGGTTGCACAGAGTCGGACACGACTGAGAGACTTCACTTTCACTTTTCACTTTCATGCACTGGGGGAGGAAACGGCAACCCACTCCAGTGTTCTTGCCTGGAGAATCCCAGGGATGGGGGAGCCTGGTGGGCTGCCGTCTATGGGGTCGCACAGAGTCGGACACGACTGAAGTGACTTAGCAGCAGCAGCAGCACGAGGGTTCAGCATAAGGGGTTTCCCAGATGGCTCAGCGGTAAAGAATCTGCCTGTAATGCAGGAGAGGCAGGTTCAATCCCTATGTGGGGAAGACCCCCTGGAGGAGAGAATGGCTACAGACTTCAGTATTCTTGCCTGGAGAATTCCATAAACAGAGGAGCCTGGCAGGCTACAGTCCATGGGGTCGCAAAGAGTTGGACATGACTGAGTGACTAACACTTTCAGTAGAACTTAGTTTGAGGCAGCTCCAAGGTCACCAAGTCCAGGCCCTGCTGAGAATCACAGGAGGGAGCACCAGACAGTCCAGACACTGTTTCTCAGACAAACACTGTTTCTCAGTCCTTCAAAGAACAGAGAAACAGAGTGACAAGGGGGCCAGGCGGCCTGGTCTACCAGCACTCCCAAAGACCTGGACTCCGCACCTACTTCATGAGTACCTACTACATGCCAGCCCATGAGGCAGCAGCTCTCAGAAATCTCTGGTCTTTACACAGAGATTTAAAAATCACTGAGGACAACAAAGGACTTTTCCTTCTATTTTTCATAGAAGAAACTAAAATTGAAGAATTACACTGAGATTCATTCACTCATTTACAAATAATAACATGGTTACCAAAAGGTAAAGGAAGAGGGGAAGGATAAATTAGGAGTATGGTATTAACATACACACACTACTATATATAAAATGGGCTTCCTAGGTGGCATTAGAACCTGCCTGCCGTTGCAGAAGATGTAAGAGACGCAGGTTCAATCCCAGGGTTGGAAAGATCCCCTGAAGGAGGGCAACGGAAACCCACTCCAGTATTCTTGCCTGGAGAATCCCACAGAGGAGCCTGGTGGGCTACAGTCCAGAGGATGGCAAAGAGTTGGACATGACTTAGCATTCACACATACATAAAATAGATAAGGAACAAGAATTTACTACATAGCACAGGCAACTATATTCAATATTTTGTGATAACCTATATGGAAAATAATCTAAAAAAATAGTTATATATATATATATATATATATACACACACACGCACACACACACACACACAAACTGGATCACTTTGCTGTATACCTGAAAAAAACAAATAGATCAATTTAAAAAAACTCATTACAGCTTCACATGTAACACATTTTATGAAAATAAACTATTTTACAGAATAAAGACATTTCACGAGAAGAAGGTCACTGTTTCATATATTTGCAAATCTCTTCAACATCCAGCTTATGGAAGACAGCTGGATTCTCTGATCAGCTTCTACATTTGGTTTGTTGCAGTATCTTGTTCTGGTTTAAATGTATAAAGGAAATCTGGTCTCACATAGATTATGCAGCTGGAAAAGGGAGAAGCATTCTAATTGCCTTGAGAGATAATGATGAATATTCTCTGGTTCTACACCAAAACTTGACGAGTGTGAGGGGTTGTTGCAATAGGGATCTGAAACCATGTCAATGAACTCTTCTCTTCTGTCACATTAAAACTCACTGGTCTATCACGCACTTTGACTAGATCTTTTACCCAGGCATGATTTTATAACACTGTTCATTTGAAAACGATGGCCTCACTGACTCCCATAGATCTTCCAAATATTGACACATTTCATCACACAGCATCAAAAATTCAAATCCATTAATATCACCAGAGCTCTCATCAGAGTCTGTTTCATGAGAAGCTGTCAAGTTCAGAGCAGCAGATGAACGTTTTCCAAACTTCTGATTTTCACTTAGCTTGAATTTTATCACCGGTGACAAATACTGCCTGTTGCTTTCCTCAAAGTGACAGGTTCACTTTGTTCATTTTTGAGAAAATAACTGCCAAATACTCAAATCTGAAAACCATGGTGTATAGGCTTTCTTTCAAGTAAAAATGGTGTGCCATGAAAAAAGCCACAAGCCCAGAAGATAGTTAATTCACACGTGTTTTCCTTGACCTCACCTTCAACCAGTCTGTTCCGGTATGCAGCAGAAGTGCCTTGCATGTGCTTCCATTTTTTTACACAAATTTTTTAAAAGACAGGTACTCAAGGGTGCAGATGTCTATTAATAAAGTTAATCATGTTACTGCTTTATTAAAGACATTCTTAAGTGAAGCTGGCATGTGTGTGATAGTAAATGACACAACACTTCCTTGTACACTTTGGTGCCACTTCCTTGATTCGCACTAAGACACCAGCAGTTTTACTACCACCAGTCCAAATATCAACAGTATACAAAATGCAAATAATGTCACCGAGTTTTTATGAAAACTGTTTTAACCTCGAGAGCCCCCTGAAAGAGTCTGGAGGACCTGCTCCCTAGGAGTCTCCCTAGGATCTGCTTTTAGAAACAGGTACAATAAAGAAAATAAACAACAGAGTTCATATTACTAGTAAATTATTAGTAAATACAGGCCACCATCATGGAACACCTACTATATACCTTACACTTTATATACATTATCATCTTTTATTGGAGTATATTGCTTTTCAGCATTGTGTTAGTTTCTGCTGAACAACAAAGTGAATCAGCTATTGTATACATATATCCCCTCCCTCCTGCACCTTCCTTCCATCACTTCACATTATATTTAACATTCTCCAGAAACCTCTGAAATGCACATAAGTATTCTCTTTGTTTGGAGAAGTGGCACTTCCCTGGTGGGGCTCCCCTGGTGGCTCAGATGGTAAAGAATACGCCTGTAATGCAGGAGACCCAGGTTCGATCGCTGGGTCAGGAAGATCCCCTGGAGGAGGGCATAGCAACCACTCCAGTATTCTTGCCTGGGAAATCCCATGGACAGAGGAGCCTGGCGGGCTACAGTCCATGGGGTCACACAGTGGGACATGACTGAGCGACTAACACTTTCACTTTCAAAAACCTCTGAAATGCACGTAAGTATTCTCTTTGTTTGGAGAAGTGGGGTGACTCACTTCAGGACAACACAGCAAACCTGTGGGGAAGATCTAGATTAAAGCCAGACTGCCTGATTCCCAAGGCCACTTTTGCTCTTTCTACTTCCGCTAAGCCAAGAGGAAGAGCAATGTTCTGGGCCCTGACTGCTTCAAATTTCAGTAGTTTCCTACAGCTGACCAAAAAAGATCCAGTCCCTTTCACTTGGCATTCAACGCTTCCCAACCCAGCTGCACCTCCCTTTTCCAGGCTGCTTTCTATGAATCCCCAGTCCAGCCATGCTAGGATCCTTCCTTTTTATCCAGACTTGCTTCGGGTCTTTTCGGAGCAGTGACCTCCATCAGGAGCCCCTTCTCCCTCTCATCTTGATCGACTGTTGGAATCCTACCCATCTTTTCAGGCTCAGACAACCTCTTCTTTCTAATCTTCTGCATCTCTTATTTGTGTTGACGTCAGGCAGCACGGTCTGCCTACAGCTGCCGATCGATTCGTTCATCCACTCTTCAAACTTAATGACCCATCACCGGACTGCAGGCTCCTTGACGGCTGACATCACATTGGTCTAAGAAAATTATCTCTTGGGTCTTGCACTTAGAGCCTCCACTTCCCCCTCTGTAAAATGGGGATACTAGCACCCTACCTCAGAGAGCTGTGGAGAGGATTAAATGCATTAATGAATGTCAAGTGTCCAGTAATCCGCCTGGCACATAGGAAGGACTCAATCAACATGAGCTGCTTTCATTACTGTCATCATAATAATCACTCTTGTAAAATATCATGAGGGGAGAGGGGGTGAGCACCTTCTACGCCCAGCAGTTTCATGGTCCACTTTCCCATAATAATGGCAGCTCTGGTAACACGATGCATTTGAAGCCGATCTAGAAACATGATAGTAAGTCTAGATATTTATTACTTTGGTCTCTCTGCAAGCAGCTCTATTCTGAGAGCTTATTCCAGTTGGTTCCCTGTGTTCTGTTCTTCACACCTGCTGAACCTCCATGGATCTGGGAAGTCTGAAAATAACTGAACCAGGCCCTCCAGCCAAGTCGCAGAGAAGGCCCGGGGCACCCAGAGCCCTGATTAAGACTGCAGTGGAGTTGGCTTTGTATCAGCGGAGCTGCCTTCCTTTTTCAGTTCCACCCAACCACCCTCTCTGGGCCCCGAGGATGAGGCAGCCCCTTCAGCCCTGCTGGGCACTCAGAACCAGAAGGACAGTCAGTGCGATAAACTTTGATCTCTGCTGCTTCACTCTCATCAGCAGACTAGGAGGGTTCTTGGGTTCCCAGGCTCTGCCCTGCCTGAAGCAGGCTGGCGGGTTGTTGTCAGTGTGATGGGTTTGTTTTTAAGGTTAGTGAACAAAGCGCCCCAGAATGCCAGCTGCCTCAAGTTTGGCTACTCTATTCTCGAGGTGTGATGAGATCTTGGCATTGTGTGAATTCTGAAGAAGGTAGGATGTGTACATGAGCTCCAAAGGGCAATGCAGGTCAGTCACTCATGTTGGGGCTCCCGGGTTCTATGTCCAAACATGTTTCTGGCCTGCGGATACTGTCAGAGATGGTGAACCACTCCATGCAAAGACCTGATGCCATTTCCAGCTCGTTTCATCATCTAAGGCTGGCACAGAAGTTCTGCCTGATGCCACGCGGGTACCATTTCTGTGGCCTTGGCTCAGCCACGGTCACCACAGTGACGCCTGTACTTTCTACACCCCAGCCACGGGGTGCAACTCTTCACTGCATTGTCTAGTTTCACACTGAGCACAGCCCTGGGGGGACTACGGGTCTGACCGGTGAGGAAAATGCAGCTCCCAGAGGATACGCCCTTTGTCCAAAAGACACCACTGTTGGACCCAGAAACCAGAAATCAAGGCCAGTGTGATCAGATCCCACAAGGCGTGAGGACAGTTGCTCCAGCCCCGCTTACTTCTGCCAGTCTTCTTTGCCATCCGTCACACCTGGCTGAAATGAACTGGCAGAAAGTTGACACTAGGATTCTGGGGGAGTCTCCGCCTGCACCAGATCGTATACCCATGCAGTATCTTATTTCCTCCTGGAAGAAAGAAAAAGCCTTGCAAGGCAGGGATTATCGCCCCCAGTGTAGAGGAGAGGATTTGGAGGCTCAACTTGTGGGCTGACTTGCCCAGGTCCACAGTCAGGGTAGGATCCAGACACAAGTGAGTGTGAGCTCGGAGCCCAAGCCCTTCTTGCCACATTCACTGCTCTAATTGTGTTAGGACACCTGGTCCTCCTGGGAGAAACGAGGGAACCTTTTCCCAGACTGAGTGGGCACGACTGACAGGTGTGCTCATTGTCAGTGTATGGAAAAGGGAGAGGAAAAGCCCGATACCAAAAAGATGTGGGGGCAGGGGACTGCTCTGCAGGGGAGACAGGCAGAAACACAAGGAGGCAAGTCCCCGTGGTGTAGGAACAGGGAATCTGGGGACAGACAAGCCGGTCCTATGACAGACCATTCCTTCCATCAGAACCAGGATGTCTAGCCATCTGACTCTGGATCTTTCCAAACTTCAGGACTCAGTTTAAGCACCACACTGCCTGCAGAGCCTTCCTCCAGCTCACAGTGACCCCAGTCTCTATTAGTATTTTTTGTCTGTGCCTCTCAATCTGTTTTTCAATTATGTACATACTGTAGTCTGTCTCAAGTGTCCTGAGATAGAAAGTCCCCACCAGATAGGAGGTTCCCGTTGAGATAGGAAGTTATTAAGAGCGAGGGTACAGTCCCATTCATTCCTTTTCTTTTATCTCACAGAACCTAGAAGATTAGCGTAAACAAATACAGGCTCAAATAGATGTGGTATCGAACCATTCCCATTTTACAGATAAAAAGAGAGGAACCCCTATAAATTGGGTCAGTGGCTCCAAGGTTATCTGATTTCCCTCTAACATTAGATCTCCTGATTGCTACTACACCCCAATCAAAGTCAAGCAAATGGACTGAGGAGAGGGAAGAGCAAGAGAAAGAGGTAGGGGAGAGGAGGTGGGAGGAAGGGCAGAAAGACAAGGGCAGGAGAGGGGAGGAGATGAGGGAGGGGAGGGAAGGGGAGATGAGTGGGAGGAGGGGGAGGGGGAGGAAATGAGGAAGGAGGAGGAGGGGGAGATGAGTGGGAGGAGGGGGAGGAGATGAGCGGGAGGAGGGGGAGGGGAAGGAGATGAGGGAGGAGGAGGAGGGGGAGATGAGTGGGAGGAGGGGGAGACGGACATGAGGAAAGAGGAGGAGGGGGAGATGAGTGGGAGGAGGGGGAGGAGAGGAGTGGGAGGAGGGGGAGGGGGAGGAGATGAGGAAGGAGGAGGAGGGGGAGATGAGTGGGACGAAGGGGAGGAGATGAGGGGGAGGAGGGGGAGGAGAGGAGTGGGAGGAGGGGGAGGAGAGGAGTGGGAGGAGGGGGAGGAGAGGAGTGGGAGGAGAGGAGTGGGAGGAGGGGAGGGGGAGGAGGGGAGGGGGAGGAAGGGAAGGAGATGAGGGGGAGGAGGGGGAGGAGATGAGTGAGAGGAGGGGGAGGAGATGAGTGGGAGGAGGGGGAGGAGATGAGTGGGAGGAGGGGGAGGAGATGAGGAAGGAGGAGGGGGAGATGAGTGGGAGGAGGGGGAGGAGATAACTAGGAGGAGGGGGAGGAGATGAGTGAGAAGAGGGGAGGAGATGAGTGGGAGGAGGGAGAGGAGATGAGTGGGAGGAGGGGGAGGAGATGAGTGGGAGGAGGGGAGGAGATGAGTGGGAGGAGGGGGAGGAGATGAGTGGGAGGAGGGGGGAGGAGATGTGTGGGAGGAAGGGGAGGAGATAAGTGGGAGAAGGGGGAGAAGATGCGTGGGAGGAGGGGGAGAGGAAGGTTTTGATCTAGAGTGGGACACAGCTTTAAACTGAAATGGGCATAAAATCAGACTGGAGACAGAAATAGCACTCTTTTCCCAAACATGAATTCTATTTTTCCCAATCTAAAATGAGATTTTTTTGCCATTCAAACCTCCCCTTCTGTGCCTGCTTCACCGAGGTGTAGATATAACTAACTTCATCAACTGTGGAAACCTAACCTGCCATAGAATGAACTACATCTGGGACTCTGTAAGTGAATCTCGACAGAAATCTGGCGTCAAGGTCAAATCTTGAAGCAAATCAAAACAGACAGCTGGGAATTTGCAGCCCTGCCATGCCTCACGTGACCCAGTGCAGGCAGACCCTGAGAGGTGCTCCAAGCGGGGCGCAGGCAGGAATACTTTACTTCTGGCTAACATTTAACACCCTGGGGACCCCCGCCCCCCCACCACATAGCCTAACACGGGAGATGCTCCACAAACATGTCACCTGTTCCTATCTCTGAGTTTACAAACACAGTCAACGACTGTCAGATTTCACCACTTTCATTAACATCAGGATTTGCAACTAATCTCAATATTGGCCGCATTTCAGATTTTCTCTGCATGGTTTTCATATTTATTCTTTTTGGCAGTATTATTAGTAACGAGCCTCAGCGATGACACAGGCATTCTGGGTATTTATATGGGACTGCGACCTTACCTGAGCCTTCACACCTGGGCCATTTTGACCAAACTGGGCCTGTAACACATGCTGTATGTCTTGCTCTCGTGTTTTTTCTCTCACATATATTATGTTCCGAATTATGTATTTGTAGGTTTCCTTATTTTGTGTGTCTTCACCTGCTTAAAAATACTGGCAGCCATAAGGACCAGAATCATTTGTCTGCTCTTGGTGAAGAGCATAGTTCCCTGTGTATAGTATATAACCTGGCACTAATATAATGTGTGGTAAATGGTAGGTACTTAACAAACATGTATTGGATGAATGGGGCTGGGTTACATGTCTCTTAGCTCCTTTCAACAAGAAGAGCCTCAGGCTCCAGATCACCAGAGGGTCTTTGGCTGTCTGACCCCAGCAGCCAGCCCTTTGTGAATCGGCAGGTGATGCCCACACAGTGCTGGGACCCCAGATCCAACATTCAGGGTAGCTGTAGGTTCTCTGTTTGCGCAGCTGGGACCAAGGGAGACTTTGATCATGGGGGTGATCTCAGGCTGCAGGCCTGGACAACAGGCCCACCCTGGAGCTTACTTGACAACTGCCTCAGTCAGGACCCAGCAGGGGAAGGGCATCTCTAATTCCAGCAGGACTGCCTGCACCCCTGAGAGTCAGCAGCAGCGTGTGTGCCACACACAGAGAACAGCAGGAGAGGCTGGTGACAGGCAGGAAGGCACACCCACTCCCCCCAACCGGACCCAGATGTGACCCCAAGTTTGGGGAGATGGCCTTTGAGACAGTAGGCCATGCATAATAATGATGGGACTATACCTCGATTCTCAACAATCTGTCCTTTAATGCCCTTATAGCAGGTGCAGGGCAAAGACAGGGCCGGAGACACTGGCAGAAGCACCCCGCTCCAACCACATGCTGGACTCTGGGCCCAGCCCCAGTCCTCCAGGCTGCCTTCCTATGAAATGAGCTCTCTCGCGGCTTCCCAGAACCCATCTGCTCCTCCCCACAGCGCTCCTGGTGCTCCATCAACCTCAGCCACAAGCGCCCCTAACCAGTCCTGGCCCCCCTCCATCAGCCTCAGCCACAAGCACCCACTAACTAGTCCTGTCCCCCCCTCCATCAGCCTCAGCCACAAGCGCCCTCTAACCAGTCCTGTCCCCACCTCCATCAGCCTCAGCCACAAGCTCCCCCTAACCAGTCCTGTCCCACCTCCATCAACCTCAGCCACAAGCACCCACTAACTAGTCCTGCCCCATCACCATCAGCCTCAGCCACAAGAGCCCCCTAACCAGTCCTGTCTCACCTCCATCAGCCTCAGCCACAAGCGCCCCCTAACCAGTCCTGTCCCCACCTCCATCAACCTCAGCCACAAGCGCCCCCTAACCAGTCCTGTCCCCACCTCCAAGCCTCCAAACTACTGCTTGCTTCCCGGGTTGCTCTTCCCTCAGGTCTGAGCATGGCCACTCCTTCTTGCTATTTAGATCTAGGCTCAAACGTTGCTCCCAAGAGAAGCCTTCCCTGATCACCTACTGATCTGGACCCCAAATGATTCTGATCTTGACTTTGTTTGTTACTGGCTTGAGAGCTTCAAGAACTGACATCAGGCCACCTTTCACTTGCTCTTTTAGCTCAAACCCCAGCACAAGGCGGCACGTGGAAGGCACTCGATAAATACTTGTGTGAACAGATGAGAGACTGGGAAACAGTCTCTGTGAACAAATGAGATGCTGGGAAAGATTGAAGGCAGAAGGGGATGACAGAGGACGAGATGGTTGGAAGGCATCACCGACTCAGTGGACATGAGTTTGAGCAAACTCAGGGAGATAGTGAAGGACAGGGAAGCCTGGCGTGCTACAGTCAACGGAGTCGCAAAGAGTCGGACACAAGTGAGCGACTGAACAACAGAGAGACTGACTGAGAGAATGCACACGCTCAGTTAAAACACAAAGGACCAGCCCAGCTTCCCAAGGTCCCTTCAATGCCAGGCCAGCCCAGTAACAAGACCAATGCCAAGATCTGTGGATGATGAGGTGGAAGCTCTTAAGAAGAGTCTCCCTGTGTCAGGATGGGCTCTGGGTTTATGCCTGGCTAAGTTTTTCTTTTTATTGAGCATTGACTACCTGGCAAGCAGACATGGAGGTCTTTGTTTAATTCACAGCCTCTCCGCGTGTGGTCACCATGGTGATTCCCACATCAGGGATAAGGAGACACATTTGGGGATGTTAAGCAACTGGTCCGAGGTCTCTTGGCTATCAAGTCAGAGATCCCACTCAGCCTGGCCCCGGAGGCCCGATGCTCAGACACCTCTCTCTCCTGCTTCCCCACACACCCCCACGCCAGTCCCCAAGTCTAGGGAGGGGATGAGGCAGGAAAAAGAGCTCTCTCAATGAAGCCGTCCTTACAACCATCCACCAGGACCTTGCTCTGTGTGAGTCCCAGGGCCAAGGACAGAGGACATAGAGCCACGGGGCTGCACCCCACGCTCCTGCAGCTCAGGGACACCCATGTCACAGTGAGTCACCCATCACGTGGTCTTCTGGAAAGCTTTTCCTTAATTAAGGGTAATCAAAGTTCCTCTGGTTTTGGTGGATTTCTTAAAATTCCTCTAGCGGGGTGGGGAGGGTATGTGGAGGGAGTACTAATGTCTAAATTCAGAGGAGACCCTTGAGGTGGTAGGGGTATGGGAGGGGGAGTTTGGCCAGACAGCAAGCTGACTGGGTAGGCTGGCCTCCCAGGGCTTGCCCCAGTTTGGAGTTATCTCCTCCCCCAAAAGTCCTACTTCCCCCCTCTTCAGCCCCAAGCTCTGGACCTTGGCACAGGGCCAGAGGGCACCCGCCTGGGGAAAAGTGCCCAGCTCAGCATTCAGGAGCAGGTCTTGGAGTACAGACACCAGCACCTCTGTTGAGACTCTGGAATTTTTTAATTTGAAGCCCAAAGTTCGCTCTCTCTTTCTCTCTCTCACTCCCTTTCATTCATTCATTCATTCCTGGCACGCTGCACATTCTCCCCTCCTCCCACACCCAGGCCCATTGTCATTCTGGTGGCATTTCAGCCTGCTGCAGGCGCAGGGAGGCTCCCTCTTCCAGATTTCTCTGTTGAATCCCTGGCAAGGACAAAGCCGGTAGGAGCGAGATTCGGTAACTAGCTTTTTAATTTCATGGCCGGAGGTTGTCAGGACAGTGCAGAGAAAACTGCCAACGATTCTGAGCGCGGCCCATGAATCTGGGGCAGAGCAGGCGAGAACAAGGGAGCACTTCAGCTGGGGTGGGGGTGTTGGCAGCCACTTGGATGAGAAAGTTCTCTTCTTCCAAATTTCTTTGATTCAGATTCCGTGCTGATTTAAAAAAAAAAAAATCGATTCAGCAGTTTTCAGCCTTCCTCAATAAAGTGTTTAGAGGGCTAAGAAAGAAAAAACAGACACAGTGCTCCGGAGATCCTTCTCTATGGGGAATAAGGACCAGTCGGTCATAGGTTGCTAGGAAGTGGGGATTGTTAATTTGAGGAAGAGTTGTTGTATTTCCGAGTTCTCTTTGCATTCTCGGATGATAGCACATGTATATCTCCAGACGAAGGCACACTGTCAAAATGAAAAGATCTGCATCCCAACCCCAAGCTCAGCCACAGAGCTGCTGAGAGGCTATGGGCTGGAGGCTCTCCCTCTCTCTGTGGACTCTCAAAATGGAGAGGATTGAATAAAACAATGCCTGATATCGTTTCCCACCTCTGTGCTTCTCTGCCTTTACCAAGCCCACCAGGAATCTTTTCATCACCTCCAGTCTGAGGTCTCTGGTCTCCTGAGCGGAATCTCAGATGGGTCTGAATTGTAAGGACTGGTCTGTGACCTCCCGACATGTGAGTGACAGAACAGTGGCATCAGGAAGAATGGGTTTCCTGTTGTGCCATCCAAGACTCCCCAGCTGGGTATATTTGGGCAAGTTAACACAGAAGAATAACACGGTGAACCTGCACTGGGGTTTTGTTCTATGGTTCCCAGAACTTTCTCAAATATATTCTCTTTCAAATACACGCCTCACAACTACCCTATAATTGAGGTCCTATCATTGGCCCCATTTTATAGATAAGAAAAGTGATGTTCACATGCCCAAAAGGCTTGCTCTGGCCTAAGACAGACAAAAGTTGCTCCCAGAGAAGCAATTTCTGCAAGGGAGAGAAGTCAGGCACATTTTGCCAGATCCTTCCTTCCAGCTCCTGTGCCACCCCACGCTACCCTCTATTTGGTTGTATCCATCCAAGGCTCTTAGTCGCAAGCAACGTAAATGAAGTATGGGTGATTTAAACTGAAAGCAAATTTATTAAAAGGATGCTGAGCAGCTCACAGATGAGACAGGAAGGCTGGAGAACTAGGCTTAGAAGGTAGGCAGGAATAAAGGGAGGTCACACAGCCAGAATCACAGCTCAAACTCTTGCAACGGAACCAGCCCAGCAATGTTACCACTGCAGCTGCTACAAACACAGAGTCCTTGGAGCCACCGCTGTAGCACTGTCTCTGCTAACCTTGGCCATGTGCCTGCACCTAAGCTGCAAGGGGAGCTGAGAAAGCATGTACTGGGCACTTCCACCTTCTATAGGAAGGCTCTGCTGCCCAACAAGTCTCAGAGGGTGGAGGTTACCCCCAAAATAGGAAGGGTATTGAAATGCAAGTAACCAAGCAGATGGTAAGTGTGCACTGTTTCTCACGTCAGGCCAGGTAATGCTGTGATAGCAAAAAAAAACACCCTAAATCTGAATGACTTTAAAACAGCAAAGACTTATTATTTGATCACTCTATTGCTCCTTCAAGGGTCAGCTAAGGGCTCTGCTCTAGGTCACCCAGAGCCCAGGCTAATGGAGCATCCACCATCATTGCAGAGAGAGAGATCTGGAGCAGCTATTAGAGTTTAGTTCAGGAGTGACATCACTCTACTCCTGGCTCATTGGCTGAACTAGTCACATGGCCCTGCGTTGGGGCCAGCAGGTACAATACTGCCTTGGGCCTAGAAGTCAGAGAGCTGAGAATACCTGGTGATGTCCACAGCCCACTAAATGGAACCTGCCCGTCAGAGCCTTCCTCGGGAGGGAAGAGAAGAAAAAGGCACTGGAATGGAGGCAGGGGACCTGGGTTTCATTTTGGGTTGAGCCACTGGGACCTGTACATTTTCTCTAACACCCCTAAAAATGGAGGAAACCCCCACTGTGAAGTGTGATCCCAGGAAGTAGTCCACTCAAATATTAGTAGCACGTGGCAGCAGCAAATGCTCAGCGCACAGCCCACTGATGAAGTCCTGGACGGGCTAGGAGTAACTGGTGCCAGGAGCTGACCCCGTCTCACCCACAGGCTCTTCAGCTGCTGCACTGTCTCCCCAGAAAGATAAGCACTTCTCAGTAGCCCCAGGATCCCTCTGGAAATAAACCCGTTATGAGCAACAAGAGCTGAGATTTCTGGTGTATTCACGGGCCACTTGGGCCCACACTCTGTTTCAGCTGCAGAGAGGGGACTGGCCAGACTGAGCCCTAAGGAAACACAGGGAAGTGGGGCAGTATGAGCAGGGTCTGCTGCGCTTCTGAGGGGCCCTGCACCCCAGCGCTTCATGAAGCTGTAAAGTCGACACTTCTAAAGGAGTGAGAACAACTATTGGGACCACTGTGCCCCGTGACCCACAGACTAAACATTTAAGCTTCTTTCAAGATCCAGTCCTGGAAAAAGTACAGGTGTAACTTCTGAGACGAGTGGGTTTCCTTGATACAGCACAAACCACTAGTTCCTCCCGATACACACTCGCCACTTCTTCCTTAAGAATATCTACACCAATTTTTAACCAGAGGTTGTACCAGAAAGGTCCAACTACACTTCCCAACCTGCTCCACAGCGCTCTAGGGCCTGGAGACTTAAGCAGCCCTCCTGGGTCAGAGCTTTCAAGAGGGCAGAGGTGCCTGGGAGACTAAAGGCCATGGAGCTGCCCTGTCAGTCTTCCTCCAGACTATCCCATGAGACAGATGAGTTTCTGTTATTTTGTGGTTTATAATTACTATTGCCAAAAGCAAAATTCAACTGCCCAAAGCTATTGTAGAGGCAGAAAAGTAACTCTTAACCACTCCCATCTTTGAAGGAGTATGGGGCTTGTTAAAAGCGTGACTTCATGTTCAGATGGCCTCTTTCATGGGCCTGGAACCGGGTTTGGAAGAGAGGGCTTGAGAGGCATCCTCTGTGGGGCAACCTGTCAGGAGTATCCGGCATCTCACAGGCAAACCACAAGGCTGGGAGTGAAGATGCGATGGAGTGAGTAAGAGGAGAGAGGACGTAATGAGTTGGGACAGAGGCTGGTGCAGCCATGGGGAGAAACAACTGACCATGAATCCCTCGGGACATATAAAGTCCTCTAAGAACAAGGAGGTCGAAAGTACAATTTGCAGTTTGTTTTCAATGTTGCTGAAATGTCAGTCTCTCCTCTGATACTCTCAGAACTTCAATCCATGCCAAGGATTCAGGGTGCTGCATTTCATAAGAAAATCCATAAACTAAAATGAACACAGTAGAAGCTGGAGTTCTGATGCAGAGGTGACCATGGAGAGGTTGCAGAAATTGTGTCGTGGGGTCAGGCTTGGCCTTCTGCAGGGCCTAGGACAGCAGTGGTGGGTGGAGGGCGGGGTGGTCGGTGACGAGGAAGGAATGAGCAGTCTTAGCCAGATCTCAAGGGGCAGGGACGCCCTAGCCAGCGTCCACCACGTGAGATACTTCTTGCCGCTTCCTCATCCGTCTCCCTGCCCCCAGTTTCACCAGGTCCAATCACACCCCATGTTGCCCCAGAGAAATCTTTGTCAATTTTGCATCTGTTACTGCTTCTGTCCTATTTAAAGCCCACTGTTTCCACTCCAAGGTCAAATTTAACTCCTGAAATGGTAGCATTTGAGGTCCCAGCTTATTTCATCAACCTCATCTCCTGCTGGTCCCCACTCCACCCCAAATACGTGCTCTGCAACCCCACGGGACTGGCATCCCTCTTCAGAATATATCCAATGCTCTTCAAGATCCTGGGCCTCTGCTCAAGCTGGAACCCTCTGCCTGGGGCTCTGATCCTCTCTCCTCTCTGTACTTATCCAGGAAAGGTCCTTTAGTTGCAACAGAAATGAACTCTGGCTGGTTTAATCAGTAAAGTTATGCAGTAAAGAATATGGGGCGGGGCTTCCTTGATGGCTCAGTGGTAAAGACTCTGCCTGCCAATGCAGGAGACAAGGGGTTTCAATTCCTGATCCGGACAGATCCCACATGCCACAGGGCAACTGAGTCTGTGTGCCACAACTATGGAGTCTGTGCTCTGGAGCCCAGGATCTGCAACTACTGAAGCCTGTGTGCCCTGGAGCCTGTGCTCAGCAACAAGAGAAGCCACTGCAGT
Source organism: Giraffa tippelskirchi (assembly GCF_054371585.1). Lineage (NCBI taxonomy): Eukaryota > Metazoa > Chordata > Mammalia > Artiodactyla > Giraffidae > Giraffa > Giraffa tippelskirchi. The sequence continues at coordinate 112,720,375 of NC_137282.1, forward strand.
GAGAAGCCCACTCACCACAAGAAAAGAGTAACCCCTGCTAGCCACAACTAGAGAGAATCCTGCACAATGAAGAGTCAGCACAGCCCCCCCCCCAAATAAAGGAATACGAGTGGCCCCTGGAATCCCTGGGAGGGCCAGAGATCCAAGCCTAGAGATGACATGGACAGGAGTCACCCCTAAAATCACAGTGCTGGACATTCCACGGAGACGCTACCACCCCAGTGCTGGGTCAGAACAGCATCAGGTGCCTCAGACACTGGACATCCTGTGGGACACCCCCCCCCAAGGCCCCTCTGAAGGCAGGACACCACCTCCTGGCATGGAACACGCTTTCTTCACCTGCCACCTGCTGCACCAAGTGCCACAGTGGCCTCTAATGGCTGGAGTGAAAACCATGTTTAGGAAGCGAGGAAATCAAGTCTCTGGGCTGCCAGGTAGAAGAGGTCTCCCCATCCTACAGAAACTCACAGGTGGGGATGGCCCAAATGAACGAACATGTTCAAAGGCACTTCCATAAAGAAGGGCAACACCCACCACACTCATGAGGACCCTGTTTGAATGCCAGCTTCTGTGGGATGCCCCCACGGCTGCCTTGAGCAGTTACCTGCACCCCTCTCTACCCTTTGTACCCACTTCCATTCTCAGGAACCATTATTGATGACCTCCCTCAAGGTATAATGTCCTTCTCTTTACAGACAAGAGATGCAAGGGCCAGAGGGGAGATGTAAGGATATTTTCAAGGGCACCATCAACCAAAGGTAATCACTAAGGTATAAGTGGCCAGCTGGGAACAAGGATGAGAGTTGGGAGCAGAGGTTGAGGTGGAGATGACAAAGAGAAGATAAAAAACCAACATGCCAAAAGATAATCACCCTTTTCGGCTTGTTGATGGGGGTCAGAATTTTCTACCCAAAGAGGCAAACGTTCCTGACCTGGACCCATTATCAGAATCTCTTAGGAAACTTGTTATAAATGCACATGGCCATGACCCACCTCTAGGGAATGATTCTGTAGATTTGAGGGATGGCTGGGCATCTATATTTTTAATGAGATCCTCAGGGAATTTTGATGAACACCAAAGTTGAAGAAAGACTGACCGAAGACATCTACAAAGGTATACATAGTGAAGTAGGTGGATTTATAGTCATTCCTAGACATGATCTGAAGGGATGGGGCCCAGGAGAAGGAAGCTGATTCATTCACGCTTTTAGTCAATCATTTGTTTGTTAGTTTCTATGTTCAGTCATTCCACAATGATGGATTTAGTGGAGCAATGTGGTCAGGTATGTAACAGTCAGGATGGGCTAGATTATACTGCAGTAACAAACAACTCCACAATCCCAGTGGCTTAAAACAACCAAGGTTTATTTCTCAATCCTGCTGGTCCGTTAGGGGCCAACTGGAGCCCCTACTCCATGACCTGTCATTTGCGCCCGGGATGATAGATTAGCCACTATCTCAAATTGTGCTGGTTATCATGGCAGGTGAAAGGAGACTGCTTGGAGGGTCTCATGTTAGTACTTATATGTCCCAGCCCAGAAGTGACCCGAATCCCTTCTGCTCACAGCTCACTAGCCAGAACCAGTTACGTGTCCCCCAGCTAACCCTCAGGGTGTTGCTTCAGGACTGCTGCACCTCCATACCACAGCAGGACAGGGCAGTGCCTCTATCAGCAAGCAAAGCTTTCCCAGACACCCGGAGCTTCTATTTCCTTGGTCAGAACACCTACGGTCACCCTTAGCAACCCAAGGAATCTAGGGCAGACACTTTAACAGGGCACACTGAAGCCCCAGATAAAACTGGGTTTTGGTGATAAGAAAGGGAGTGAACACTAGAAGCATATGATTCAATAGGGGAGTCACTGAAGAATGATAGATAGCATTCTATGTGTGAAAACAGACAGAATGGATCCAGATCCCAGCAGCAATAGCATGGATGGCCCAACTATGAACCTGGCTTCACTGAGCCCACCAATTTAGGGACTGGTTAAGCGGTTCTCTATGTAATCAAAAGATTAAAACCAGCAAGTAATAAGTATAATTCTAAATACATATTGGGACTTCCCCGGTAGTCAAGTTGCTAAGACTCCACCCTCCTAACCATGGGGCCAAGGTTCAACCTCTGACCAGGGAACTAGATTCCACATATTGAGACTAAAAGATCCTGTATGCTACAGTGAGGACTTGGAGTGGCCAAATAAAAATAAATACTTTAAAAAATAATAATAAAATAAATACATATTAATCAAGATTTCTGCCCAATAACAGACTACAATTGAGTACACTAGGATGTTGTATCAAGACCATATTATTAGCTGTTAGCTATTTAGTGCCAACTATGTGTCAGGTTCTGCATACATAGTATCTGTTTCACAACAACAAATGGTAAGCATTAATATGCTCATTTTACAGATGAGCAAATTGAGGCTCAGACTGGTTGATGGATTGTTCAAGGTCACACACATGATAAGAGAGGTTCCCAATCCAAACTCAACCCAGATTTGAAACTTCCCATTCTTTTCTTACATTATATCAGATTGCCTCTTTCACTAAGCATCCTTTAGTGATAATAATTTGAAATGACAATGTGCTAAAAACACTGAAGCCTGAAATGTTATCTAAGATACATATTTGGTGGGAGAGGCAGTGATAGTATTGATTGGTGCTGAGGACACCTGCTTATCAAAGTCTTGTTTTCTGAGTATGTGTTTGGATCCAGTCGGTCATTAGAGATGCTGGAAACCATCACAAAGAAATAAACAAAAAGCAACTGAGATCCCTTGGTGCAGATGTAGCCAATATACTACAGATAGGAAATTTCGAGAAACACCGTATACTGTCAATTAAAAAATGAACATCTATATGGCCTAAGACTTAGTAAGGCTCTTTGGATGAAGATATGGAAGCAAGGAGAAAAAGGGCCACACCATGAACATGAATGAGGACCAACAACCTGTCTCACCCAAGTGGGCGTGATGTCTAAATGCAGCCCCGGACTCTGGAATGCTCCTGCAAGACTGGAAGGATACCAAGGCAACCCACAGATTTTCCTCTAGCCTTGGGGCCTGCTCTCAGCTCCAGGCTCCTGGTCCAGTTCAGTCATACATTACGGACAGCTCACTGGATTGCACCTGACCCCTCTGAAAACACAGCCAATATATTGATGATATTCTGCCATTTGGTGGAGGGCAGTATCAAAAATCTTGAATAGCCTGTTCCTATACTTGGAAGAGTTTTGCCAAGAGAACACACTGGTCATAGCAAACACCCTCTTCCAACAACACAAGAGAAGACTCTACACATGGACATCACCAGTTGGTCAATACAAAAATCAGACTGATTATAACCTTTGTAGCCAAAGATGGAGAAGCTCTATACAGATAGCAAAAACAAGACCGGGAGCTGACTGTGGTTCAGATCATGAACTCCTGACTGAAAAATTCAGACTTAAACTGAAGAAAGTAGGGAAAACCACTAGACCATTCATGTATGACCTAAATCAAATTCCTTACGATTATACAGTGGAAGTGATGGAACAATGGAACAAATGGAACAAATAGATTGAAGGAATTAGATCTGATAGACAGAGTGCCTGAAGAACTATGGACGGAGGTTCACGACATCAAACAGGAGGCAGGGATCAAGACCATACCCAAGAAAAGAAACACAAAAAGGCAAAATGGTTGTCTGAGGAGGCCTTACAGATAGCTGAGAGAAGAACAGAAGCTAAAGGCAAAGGAGAAAAGGAAAGATACCCAACTGAATGCAGAGTTCCAAAGAATAGCAAGGAGAGATAAGAAAGCTTTCCTCAGTGATCAATATAAAGAAATAAAGGAAAACAATAAAATGGGAAAGACTAGAGATCTCTTCAAGAAAATTAGAGATATCAAGGGAACATTTCATGCAAAGACGGGCACAATAAAGGACAGAAATGGTATGGACCTAACAGAAGCAGAAGATATTAAGAAGAGGTAGCAAGAATACACAGAAGAACTATGCAAAAAAGATCTTCATGACCCAGATAACCACAATGGTGAAATCACTCACCTAGAGCCAGACATCCTGGAATCCAAAGTCAAGTGGACCTTAGGAAGCATCACTATGAACAAAGCTGGTGGAGGTGATGGAATTCCAGTTGAGCTATTTCAAATCCTAAAAGATGATGTTGTGAAAGTGCTGCACTCAAAATGCCAGCAAATTTGGAAAACTCAGCAGTGGCCACAGGACTGGAAAAGGTCAATTTTCATTCCAATCCCAAAGAAGGGCAATGCCAAAGAATGTTCAAACTACCATACAATTGTACTTATCTCACACACTAGCAAGGTAATGTTCAAAATTCTCCAAGCCAGGCTTCAACAGGACATCAACTGTGAACTTCCAGATTTTCAAGCTGGATTTGGAAAAGGCAGAGGAGCCAGACATCAAATTACCAACAACTGCTAGATCATCGAAAAATCAAGAGAGTTCCAGAAAAACATCTACTTCTGCTTTAGTGACTACGCCAAAGCCTTTGACGGTGTCGATCAGGACAAACTGTGGAAAATTCGTAAAGAGATGGGAATACCAGACCACCTGACTTGCCTCTTGAAAAACCTGTATGCAGGTCAAGAATCAACAGTTAGAACTAAACATGGAACAACAGACTGGTTCCAAGCTGGGAAAGGAGTACATCAAGCCTGTATATGGTCACCCTGCTTATTTAACTTATATGCAGAGTACATTATGAAAAATGCCAGAATGGATGAAGCACAAGCTGGAATCAAGATTGCCAAGAGAAATATCAACAACCTCAGATATGCAGATGACACCACCCTTATGGCAGAAAGCGAAGAGGAATTGAAGAGCCTCTTGATAAAAGTGAAAGAGGACAGCGAAAAAGTTGGCTTAAAGCTCAACATTCAGAAAACAAAGATCATGGCATCTGGTCCCATCACTTCATGGCAAATAGATGGGGAAACAGTGGAAACAGTGAGACACTTTATTTTTTGGAGCTCCAAAATCACTGCCGATGGTGATTATAGCCATGAAATTAAAAGACACTTACTCCTTGGAAGGAGAGTTATGACCAACCTAGACAGCATATTAAAACACAGAGACGTTACTTTGCCAACAAAAGTCCGTCTAGTCAAGGCTATGGTTTTTCCAGTGGTCATGTATGGATGTGAGAGTTGGACTGTGAAGAAAGCTGAGCGCTGAAGAATGGATGTTTTTGAACTGTGGTGTTGGAGAAGACTCTCGAGAGTTGCTTGGACTGCAAGGAGATCCAACCAGTCCATCCTAAAGGAGATCAGTCCTGGGTGTTAATTGGAAGGACTGATGCTGAAGCTGAAACTCCAATACTTTGGCCACCTGATATGAAGAACTGACTCATTGCAAAAGATCCTGATGCTGGGAAAGATTGAGGGCAGGAGAAGAAGGGGACGACAGAGGATGAGATGGTTGGATGTCATCACGGACTCAATGGACATGAGTTTGAGCAAGCTCCGGGAGTTGGTGATGGACAGAGAAGCCTGGCATGCTGCAGTCCATGGGGTTGCAAAAAATCAGACACAACTGAGCGACTGAACTGAACTGATACTTAGAAGATGCCTAAGAAACTTCCTACAATGCAGGAGACCAGGGTTCAATTCCTGGGTTGGGAAGATCTCCTGGAGAAGGGAATGGCAACCCACTCCAGTATTCTTGCCTGGAGAATTCTACAGAGGAGCCTAGAGGGCTACAGTCCATGGGTCGCCAAGAGCCAGACATGACCAAGTGACTAACATTACATTACATTATATACTCCAGTTCAGTTGCTCAGTCGTGTCCAACTCTTTGCAACCCCATGAACCACAGTACGCCAGGCCTCCCTGTCCAACACCAACTCCCACAGCCTACCCAAACTCAAGTCCATTGAGTCGGTGATGCCATCCAACCATCTCATCCTCTCTCGTCCCCTTCTCCTCCTGCCCTCAATCTTTCCCAACATTAGGGTCTTTTCAAATGAGTCAGCTCTTCGCATCAGGTGGCCAAAGTATTGGAGTTTCAGCTTCAGCATCAGTCCTTTCAAAGAACACCCAGGACTGATCTTCTTTAGGATGGACTGGTTGGATCTCCTTGCAGTCCAAGCAACTGTCGAGAGTCTTCTCCAATGCCACAGTTCAAAAGCATCAATTCTTCGGCTCTCAGCTTTCTTTATGGTCCAACTCTCACATCCATACATGACTACTGGAAAAACCATAGCCTTGACTAGACGGACCTTTGTTGGCAAAGTAACGTCTCTGTGTTTTAATATGCTGTCTAGGTCGGTCATAACTCTCCTTCCAAGGAGTAAGTGTCTTTTAATTTCATGGCTGCAATCACCATCTGCAGTGATTTTGGAACCCCCAAAAATAAAGTGTCTCACTGTTTCCCCACCTATTTGCCATGAAGTGATGGGACCAGATGCCATGATTTTTGTTTTCTGAATGTTGAGCTTGAAACCAAATTTTCCACTCTCCTCTTTCACTTTCATCAAGAGGCTCTTTAGTTCTTCTTCACTTTCTGCCATAAGGGTGGTGTCATCTGCATATCTGAGGTTATTGAAATTTCTCCCGGCAATCTTGATTCCAGCTTGTGCTTCATCCAGCCCAGCATTTCTCATGATGTACTCTGCATATAAGTTAAATAAGCCAGTGACAATATATAGCCTTGACGTACTCCTTTTCCTATTTGGAACCAGTCTGTTGTTCCATGTCCAGTTCTAACTGTTGCTTCCTGACTTGCATACAGGTTTTTCAAGAGGCAGGTCAGGTGGTCTGGTATTCCCATCTCTTTCAGAATTTTCCACAGTTTATTGTGATCCACACAGTCAAAGGCTTTGGCATAGTCAACAAAGCAGAAATAGATGTTTTTCTGGAACTCTCTTGCTTTTTCGATGATCCAGCAGATGTTGGCAATTTGATCTCTGGTTCCTCTGCCTTTTCTAAAACCAGCTTGAACATCTGGAAGTTCATGGTTCACGTATTGCTGAAGCCTTGCCTGGAGAATTTTGAGCATTACTTTACTAGCGTGTGAGATGAGTGCAATTGTGTAAATTGTTCAATTTATGTCTGACATTATATACTTAGAAGAGCAAATTTCCCATTTACTCATTCATTATTTTTTTTCACCCATCCATATTTACCAAGAGCCTATATGTTCCAGGCACTATTCTATATGCTGGGGACACAATGATAAACAAACAGACAAACTCTCCATTCATGCAATTTAGAAGTTAGCAGAGGAGACACTGGTTAATTAAATAACTTCCCAACCCAAATGTAAACTTGTGACTGTATTATATTATCAACATCTGAGGACCAAGAATTATGCTAACTAGAATGTCAAATTAAAGCTTCATCCTCACCAGAGCCCTGAGGAACTAAGGCTCTGAGACGTGATGCAACTTTCCCAGTCACACCACCCCAAAGCGATGGAGCCGGGATTCCAATCCAGTGTCATCTGGTTCAGAAAGCCCTCACGCTTGGCTGCTTTTTCATATTTCCCTTGGCAAAGTATGGATCTCATTTCCAGTTTCTGCCCTTTCTCTTTTGGAGATCCGAGTTTAGCCTTGCAGTCATTGACATAATATATTCCAATGTACAATATGTACAATGCACTGGGCTCAGGCAATGTGCTACAGACATATTTTAACAATGAGAGGCAAAGATTATTTTTTCCTAAAGGATATCTGAAAATGAGATCACTATCTGGGCCAAAATTAAAACAGTATCTGCGTAGAAATTTGTAAAGATCCTGGATTATTAATACAACAATGGCGCCCCCTGGTGACAATTATTGTGTATTACATGTCTTGGTATTTTGGGTGTAGTGGAAACTTACTGCAAATCCGGAAGAGCAATAAGCCGGCAGAAGGGGGCGACAGAGGATGAGATGGTTGGATGGCATCAGGGACTCAATGGACATGAGTTTGAGCAAACTCCGGGAGATAGTGAAGGACGGGGAAGTCTGGTGTGCTGCAGTCCATGGGGTTACAGAGAGTCAAATACAACAACTTAGCAACTGCACAAGTCTTGATTCCTTTCTCCTCATTCCTTTGACTCCAACATAACCCATTTATAGCGATTCCAGAGACAAGGTCTCAGCTATAAGATTCAACCTGTTTTCACAGTTCAGAATTCTAGCAACTAGGATATGACACAAGGTCCTCATGAGACTGACAAACGATTAAACCATTTACTGTCAGTCTCCGGGATCACTTACCCATTCAGTCATGATGGATTAATCCATCATCCCCCGCTTTTTCTGAAAGTGGTGGCTACAAATGACACCCTCCTCCACCCACCCCCAACACAGACTCTCTCTCTGACTTTATCCCATGATTACAGAAAATAGACCAAAATTTACACGTATACTTTGAGCTAGGTATTGAGCTATGGGCTGGAAACATGACGATGAACAGCAAGCTCTAAAACTAGCTCTAAAACTTTAACCTATAAATTATTCACTTTCAATTACAATAATTGTTACAAGAAAGAGGCTCTGAGAGTCTATACAAGTGAGACAAGACCAATTAGGTCAGAAGGTCAGAAAAGTTTACCCTGAGGAAAGAGAGTAAGGTGTGCCTGTCAAAATGGAGAAGAGGCTGGTCAAAGTGATCAGAGAGTTTAGAGAAGAATGAACTTGGGGCCCAGGCAGCCTGAACCCAGGCCTCTCCTGGGGCTAAAAGTGGGTGATACGTGTGGAACAATTAGGAGAAATAGTCATTAGGAAATCCCCAGGATGGCTGAAGTATTAAGAGATAATGTTGGTTATTAACTTAACCTTTGAGGAAGACTGAACTTGAGTTAAAGGATGAGTATAAACTGTAACACCCCAATATTCATTTTAAGGGCTAAATGCTTTTACATGGGAAATGTTGGAGTGGAGAGCATCCATAAGAGGGAGATCTCTATTATTTCTCTTCTTAGGAGCAAAGGATATTGAAGAATTTATTATTTACATACCCTCCACTGCTTATGGAAGATGAGGAAATAACAATGCCTAGGTTATGGGCAGGAGTTCAGTCAGTAACAGGCAAAAGCTGAAAGGAAGACAGGATAGCGGTAGCAGTTCCATTGGTGAATTGCAGCTACAAAAAAATTGAGAAAAAAAGCTTTACCTTTGACATCAGTTAGCTCACAAAATGTAGTACACCTGAGGCCAAGATTCAGATTCAGGAAACCTGAGTTCAACCCCTCCTCTTCCACCTTTAGCTAAGTGATGAGGGTAACAAACTCTGTGCCTCATTTCTGGATCTGCAAAATAGCGATAATAACTGCTGTTTAGATTGTGAAGTAGTGTATATAAAGTACTTGGTATCATGCCTGTAATATTCCAAATACTCAACATTCATTTATTATTATTATAGGCTTCCCAGGTGGCTCAGTAGTAAAGAATCCACCTGCCAAAGCAGGGGACACAGCAAATGAGAGTTCTGTTCCCTGAGTGGGGAAGATCCCCTGGAGAAGGAAATAGCAACGCACTCCAGTATTCTCGCCGGGAAAATCCCACGGAGAGAGAAGTCTGGCAAGCCACAGTCCATGGGAGTTGCAAAGAGTCAGACAGGACTGACCAAGCAAGCCAAAAAAACCCCAAAACTATCTGGAAGGAAATACACACACACAGACACACACAGACACACACAGACACACACACACACACAGACACACACACACACACACACACACACACACACAGAATCAGGGAACTTTTTTACAGCACAATTTTCTGTTATTTTTCAATTTTCTAAAATAAGTATGTATTTCTATTAAAAGCAGAAGGGGAAATAAAACCCACAATTTTTGAATAAAAGTAATGTGACGAGTCCACTGCTTCCCACATTTTCCAGATCGTATCTATTGCTCAAGAAGGGCGTGGGAATACATGTTAAAAGCACAGATTCCCAGGCCACGACCTAGAAATACTGAATCAGAATCTCTAAGGGACAAACCTGTTAATCTATGCACTCAATCAGCCTAGCAAACGATTCTTACAATCAGGTACTCGGGGAACGCGCAGATTTAGAGCAAGGGGGCAGTAACGCGGCGAGGGCGAGGAAGGCCAGCCCTCGCGGCAGCAATCACTAGGGCCTAAGCCTACAAGTCCCATACTGTCCCGCAAACTAGAGACGCGACCCCGGAGCCTGCCGGCAGATGTAGTTTCCGTCAGCCAGACCTCTGCCTATAAGAGGACGGGAGCTGCCTGCCGGAAGACCACCGGCCCCACAATGCAAAGGGCGGAGGTGACGTCATCCGGAGTGCGTCCAGAACGCGGCGGGCGGTTTCCGCCGCCTGCGGCGGCGGCTGCGGTACCTGAGGGACTGTCGCGGCTGCTGTCGACGCCGCCCCCGCCCCTTCCTCCTCCGTCCCTCCCGCTGCCGCTTTCTCCTTTTCGGGCCCCTCCGCCACCTCTCCACCACCTAGGCCCTCTGTTCCTGAGAGGAAGCCTTATTCCGGCCCCTTCGCGGGCCCGGCGAGCAGCCATGGCTGACGGCGGGGGCGGCGGGGGCACCGGCGCGGTGGGCGGCGGCGGCGCGGGCCCGGCCTCGGCGGGGGCGGCGGCGGGCGCCAGCGGGGCTGGCGGGAGCGGCGGCCCGATCAACCCGGCCTCACTGCCCCCGGGCGACCCGCAGCTCATCGCGCTTATCGTGGAGCAACTCAAGAGCCGGGGTCTCTTTGACAGCTTCCGCCGGGACTGCCTGGCCGACGTGGACACCAAGGTCAGCTGAGGCGGCTTGGGCTCATGGGGGGCGGGCTGGGCTTGAGGCTGCTAGGGCTGCAGCTTCGCATTTCCAAATCGGAGAGAAAAACGAAAGGTACTTTTCAAATCTCAGCAGCGAGGAGATCGCTTGGGGCAGTATAGGAAGCTTTCTGAGGGATGACCACGTGGGTTCTGCTCCCCGCCCCATCCTTGCTCTGTGCGACTTAGCCCAACAGCATCACTGAACTTGGGGACCCAATACCGGTTTTACAGCCTCGATCCTGTATTTCCCAAGATGAGACTCCTTTAAGCACCTCAGTAACAAATCTCAGTATGTTAAGAACACTGGAGAAAACCAGGTAAGTAAGCATGAGTGGTTTGAATGCACAAACATCAGCCTTTCTTCCTTTTCTGTAGCTCAGTAATTTGCAGGCTTGAGTATGCAGTTAGTTGAGGTAACATTTTCGTAGAACCAGCACCCTTATTTTGTATTCCGTCATTGGTTGAAAGATTCTCTGTTAGATCCTAATGCCCTAGGTCAACCGGCTAATACAATGCTGTTTCATTTGACCTTGCCCAGATTCATTTGTGTTCAGTGAAGTCACCGGTGTTAAGTGTCAGACAAAGAGTAGTCGCTGAAATCTTTTTTTTACTCCCTTTTCAGAAGTTTCTCTCGCAAGACTGTGGTTGTAGATATAGGAGGCTCTCTTACTGAATGGGCTCCTCTAGGGAAGTGATTTCTCCTCTCTGAGCTCAACATGGAAATCTTTTGCCTACCTCACAGGAAGATTGTGAGCTTAAAACTTAAAGCTTAGGCCTTAAAGATAGATTATCCATTAAACATTTATTGGTGAGGTTTCTGGATACAGGGTCAAGCAAGTCACTATCCTGTCCTCAAAGTTTGTATTCTGGCGTAGAAAACTGAAATGTAGACCAGGTAATATGTATAGTAAGTAGTGCATACTGTTATTCTCCAAGATTAAAAAACTCATGGAGTAGTTCTCTCCTTGAAATGGGATAGTTAATTTTTCTTACTTAACATACGTATTGACAGGACTTTCCTGTTTTCCAGTCCTGGGTGTTCCCAGCTTCCCATCGCAAGTTCTCCACTACGTTTCTTGTGTCTCATTAGGTTTTATGTGGCTTAACCAACATAGTATACATTTTTTTAGTCGATATTGAGAATCTGTAGGGGTAGGGGGAATTGGAGCCTTCACCACTTAACACCTCCTTAGATGTTCTTTTTGGTTGTCACCAGGTTGTTTTAATTCTTGAGATAGTATGTCTCTAGGCACATCCTTTGTTGCTTTAGTCCCATGGTTCTCAAAGTGTGGTCCATGGATCATCAGCATCACCTAAGGACTTCTTAGATTTGCATATTGTTAGGCTCCACCCCAGACTGCAGACATATGGAAGGGAATGTGTACTGCTGATGTTTGTAATTTACTTCGCAATGCATCCAAAATATAAATAAATAGAATAGACTGATAGGTTAAGAAGGGAAAGTGATAGTATAATAAAACGTTAGTGACAGGCACTGTAGATCTTTCACTTCATGAACTGAAGGGATTTTTCTATATTGTCAAGGTCTGTTAAGGTTATAGAGTTTGGTTGGTGACATTAGCTGTCCTTGGTCCTTTTCAGTAAATGCAGCTAAGTCGCTTCAGTTGTGTCCGACTCTGTGCGACCCCATAGACAGCAGCCCACCAGGCTCCGCTGTCCCCTACCTAAAACTGCATGACTTATTTTGAATAGTAAAAGATACAGTATCAGGATTGATGGTTACAAGTGACAAATCTAACTCTCTAACTCCTGTGAGCAAAGGGGGAGAATCTATTGACTGGTGGGAATCTAAGGAAGGATAGAATAAAAAAAGGGTAGGGATGCATTTGGAACCAAGAATTCTCCACCAGGGCTATCTAACCCTATGTCACTGCAGAGCAGAGTCATCCATTTGGTTACTAGTAGTCTTGGTTACATCTTACAGCTGCTGCTGCTGCTGCTAAGTCGCTTCAGTCGTGTCCGACTCAGTGCGACCCCATAGACAGCAGCCCACCAGGCTCCGCCGTCCCTGGGATTCTCCAGGCAAGAACACTGGAGTGGGTTGCCATTTCCTTCTCCAATGCATGAAAGTGAAAAGTGAAAGTGAAGTCGCTCAGTCGTGTCCGACTCTTTGCGACCCCATGGACTGCAGCCTACCAGGCTCCTCCGTCCATGGGAGTTTCCAGGCAAGAGTACTGGAGTGGGGTGCCATTGCCTTCTCCCATCTTACAGCTACTTCCTCTCAAAAAGGCTCCAGTTAAAGAAAAAAAAAAAAATCCCAGGAAATACCTGCATTGTCTAAACGTGGGTCAGGCAGCCACCCCTGTGGCCAGGAGAATGTGGCACCCGCCACCCTACGCCTGTGAAGAGGGGAAGATGGTTACCAGGAAGAAGGACTTGCTAGGCAAATAGTACATGGGTATCTGTGAATTTTAGTCCTCATCCATCTCCCTGCCTTTCTCTTTTCAGGTTTGGTGGAGAGTCTTTGTTTGTGAGTCATGGCCTTTGGGAAGAGCCCACTCACAGAACTGAGGCCTCCTGATTCCTTTGTCAGTGTCACATACCTGACTGTTAACAGACTTTTGCCAGAGTAACACTACATAATAAACCAAATCTCAGTGGCTTATAATAAGCATTTGTTTGCATGCTGATGGGACTGCAAGTCAGCTAAAGTTCAGCTGATCTAGATAGACTTGGTGGCTCAGCTATAGGCAACCTGGGCTTAGGTCCAAGCTATGGTTGAGGGAAGATCTCTGCAGGTGTATTTTTCCTACATCCCAGGCCCGAGGGACAGAGGTTTCAAAGAATATACCTTCATAGAAGGTCACCAGAGTACCAGAGCCATGCCAGGTGGTACGACCACATTTAGGACTTCTTGTCACTGACACAGTATTATCAAAGTGAAAGTCACTCAGTCGTGTCCAGCTCTTTGTGACCCCATGGACTATACAGTCCATGGAATTTCTCCAGGCCAGAATACTGGAATGGGTAGCCTTTCCCTTCTCCAGGGGATCTTCCCAACCCAGGAATCAAACCAGGGTCTGCTGCATTGCAGGCAGATTGTTTACCAGCTGAGCTACCAGACACTTCATTGGCCAAAGAAAATCACACTGCTAAATGCAACATCAGTGGGGTAGGGAAGTGGTCCCTGGCCACAGTGGGAGGAGAGAGGAATGAAGTGTGAAACAGCAGTGCGTACTGTTACCCCTGGTTTGAACAACAGCAGCTGATGGTGCCAGAACCTCTTGGAGGCTCAGAATGCACATTCCTTGTGTTCATATGCGTTCCTTGTGTTCATCAGGTTCCTTTCTGATTTTGTTCTCCTGATACTAGTTGGATTTAGAGAACAGTAGTGCCAGTCAGCCTCCTTTGGGGACTTAAGTTTTGCTTCCTGTCAGCCTCTCCCAGTGTTCCATAGACTTTGACTTCAGCTTGTGTTTGTGAGGGCTGAGTGGCTTCATTTTATGCAGAGGGCTTCCGTGGGCCCTTGCTTGTTGCTGAGAACACCCTATAAGGTAAGTGGGTCAGTAAAATTTGTTTTACAGATGGAAATAACTGAGACTTAGGTTGGTTGACTTGTTGAAAATCAGAGAGCTAGTGAGCAGTGGAGCTGGGCTAGAACTCATTTCCTTGGAAACGGCCTGGGTCTGACCTTGACTTTGCCACATTTTATCCTTGTAGGCAAGTTGTTTACTTTTTCTAAACCTAAATCCTTTAACATGAGTGCAGAAGAGAACTAATAGGACCACCCTCATAGAGTTATCCGAAAAGTAAGTGGGACAGTAGAGCATCTGGCCTCATACCTACCTGCCAGGTGGCGCTAGTGGTAAAGAACATGCCTGCCAGTGTAGGAGACATAAGAGACACGGGTTTGATCCCTGAGTCTGGAAGATCCCCTGGAGGAGGGCATGGCAACTCGCTCCAGTATGCTTGCCTGGAGAATCCCATGGACAGAGGAGCCTGGCAGGCTGCAGTCCACAGGGTTGCAAAGAGTTGGACACAACTGAAGTGACTTAGCACTCACACATGCATGCCCTAGAGTAGGCACACTTGTTGGTCATTAGTCCACGCTTTGCTATGCAGTATGGTGATCTTCATGGACATGCTGGGAGTGTATTTAAGGACTTGAAATTCTGCATTCCTATGAAAATCTGTATTCTGAATGGCAAATTTATAAAACTTTGGTGCATGTAACTTCTGACCTTGCCTCCCCCCCTTTTTTTTAATATTTTAGCCAGCTTACCAAAACCTGAGGCAAAAAGTGGATAATTTTGTGTCAACACATCTGGACAAGCAGGAATGGAATCCCACGATGAACAAAAACCAATTGCGAAATGGTCTGAGGCAGAGTGTGGTTCAGTAAGTAAGCAGAATTGAAAGTGAAAAGGCAGTAACCATAAGTGTGACTCAGAAGGCCAGTAAAAGGCCCTATTTGGTCAAGTGCATGGTCTGCAGCCCACCAGGCTCCTCTGTCCGTGGGATTATCCTGGCAGGAGTACTGGAGTGGGTTGGCATTCCCTCCTCCAGGAGATCTTCCCAACCCAGGGATTGAACTTGTGTCTCCTGTGGCTCCTGCATTGGCAGGCAGATTCTTTACCACTGAGCCACCTGGGAAGCCCCAAGTGCATGGTACCTTCTAGCAGATATGACATACAAGTTGCAGCAGACCCCTACCTCCTAGTTAAGTTCAAGTAAGCAAAGAACTCAATTAAAATTCTTGATACTTACAGAGGCCTCCTGTGCACATCTCTACCAGGAGAGAGATTCCAAATTGTAAGACATATTTCAGTCTCTTTGAAGTTTTCAGTGTAGCATGAACATACACTGGAGTTCCTACCAATGTATCAGTGTTTGAGCCTTGGGCAAGAGCAGCTGGATCTTCTCACAAGCCAGTGTGAGTTACACAGATTTTAGGAAATCCACATGACCCCTCTAACGTGTAATGGTAGTGTTCAAGAAGGCGTGAGGTCTTATTAAAGTATATTCTTCATAGTAGCAAACTGAACCTCAGTTAATTAGGTGCTATTGATTGCTCATCCAAGTGACTTCTCTGTGTCACTGGGTACAAAAGTGGAGGTGGCTCATGAAATCTGGTGTCCTGAGATAAGCTTTTTCTTTTTTGTTCTTAATACCAGTGCTTATGTTCCAGTTTTCTTGATCCACTCACTCTCCTGGAATATCTAAAAGCTTGTGATGCTTTCCTCTTTAGAAAGAGAAATGGTGGGGAATTGTGGCAAGTGAAAAAAAACCAGTATCAAAAAGATACATGGTGCATGATTCCACTTCCATAACATTCGTGAACTGACATGTAATTATGGAGATGGAAAATAGATTAGTGATTGCTAGGGCCTAGGGTGACTCATTGGAAAAGACCCTAATGCTGGGTAGGATTGGGGGCGGGAGGAGAAGGGGACGACAGAAGATGAGATGGTTGGATGGCATCACCGACTCAATGAACATGGGTTTGGGTAGACTCCGGGAGTTGGTGATGGACAGAGAGGCCTGGCGTGCTGCAATTCATGGGGTCGCACAGAGTCGGACACAACTGAGCGACTGAACTGAACTGAACTGAACTGAACAGGGCCTAGGGTTGGGGGGATGTGAGTGTGGTTAGGAAAGGGTAGCTGGAAGCGGGTAGGATACAATTGAGTATTTTAATTGTGGTGGTTCATGAAGTTTCTTACAATAAAATTGCACAGAGCTATGTATGCAGACACTCAAGTGCAGCTATAACTGAGATGTAAATGAGGTTGAGTACCCATGCTGGTTTTCTGGGGTTTTTTGCCCGCCCCCTGCCTTTTCGGAGGTATTGTTGACATACAGCTTGTTGGTTTCAGGCGTAATTAGTTTCAAGCATGGTGATTCAATTTGTGTATATTTTGAAATGATCACCACAATAAGTAGTTAACATCCATCACCACATATGGTTACATAATTTTTCCTCTTATGTTCCTGGCTTCAATATTGTCCTGTAGTTGTGCACAGTACGAGCATTAGAGGTGTCTGGGTAAAGAGTGCATGGACCTCCCCTATGTATTTCTCTGCAACTTTCTATGAATATATAATTTCAAAATAAAAACTTTTATGAAGTAGGAAAGAATGTTTATTAACATGCTGGTGCTTTCAATGTGGCTGATGAAATCTGAATCTTTCTAAATGAAACTAAAGTATATAAAAGCTCTCAGAGTTATGGAAGAAGCATGATTCCAAAAGATGCCCAGTGCCTTGTCATTTTGGGTTCATTACCCATGCCCTTGTTCCTCTGGTGAGCAGACTGGTGCAGGAGTCCTTCAGAAAGAAGGGGACAGCGGCTGCCACTCACAGAGCAGCTGCTTTGCGTCTGGTCTAGTCTTTATATGAGTTACTGCGCAGTCTCAGTTCAGCTGCTTAGTCGTGTCCAACTCTTTGTGACCACATGGACTGCAGCACGCCAGGGCTCCCTGTGCATCACCAACTCATGGAGCTTACTCAGACTCATGTCCATTGAGTCAGTGATGCCATCCAACCATCTCATCCTCTGTTGTCCCCTTCTCCTTCTGCCTTCAATCTTTCCCAGCATCAGAGTCTTTCTTTTCACATGGGTCAGCTCTTCCCATCAGGTGGCCAAAGTATTGGAGTTTCAGCTTCAACATCAGTCCTTCCAATGAGTATTCAGGACTGATCTCCTTTAGGATGGACTGTATGGATCTCCTTGCAGTCCAAGGGACTCTCAAGAGTCTTCTCCAACACCACAGTTCAAAAGCATCAGTTCTTAGGTGCTCAGCTTTCTTTATAGTCCAACTCTCACATCCATACATGACCACTGGAAAAACCATAGCCTTGACTAGATGGACCTTTGATGGCAAAGTAATGTCTCTGCTTTTTAATTTGCTGTCTAGGTTGGTCATAACTTTTCTTCCAAGGAGTAAGCGTCTTTTAATTTCATGGCAGCAGTCACGATCTGCAGTGATTTTGGAGCCCCCCAAAATAAAGTCTCTCACTGTTTCCATTGTTTCCCCATCCATTTGCCATGAAGTGATGGACCAGATGCCATGATCTTAGTTTTCTGAATGTTGAGTTTTAAGCCAGCTTTTTCATCTCCTCTTTCACTTTCATCAAGAGGCTCTTTAGTTCTTCTTCGCTTTCTGCCATAAGTGTGGTGTCACCTGCGTATCTGAGGTTACTGATATTTCTCCCAGCAATCTTGATTCCAGCTTGTGTTTCTTCCAGCCCAGCGTTTCTCATGATGTACTCTGCATATAAGTTATTGCTAGTCCTTAAAACTATTTGACAGCTTAAGTAACAAATCAGATGAAACTTTTTTAATCCTACCTTCTAAAAGATTGGCAACCATATTGAAAAGATAAAGCACAAAATATTTTAAATATTTGAAAAAGTGCCAATAATGGCATGAATACTATCAACATTACAGTTAATTTCTAATGGGTGTTGATATCATCCTTGAGGTATGCATGTGGCACTTTTCTTCATATACCTTTCATATGAAATGTAACACAGAAAAGTGCTTACAACCTAAATGCAGTATAACAAGTAACTAGAACATCCCCGTAGTCCCACCCATGTTGAGAAATAGAACAGTACCAGCACCCTCCAAACCCCATGCCCTACCCAGCCCAGCCCTGCCTCCCACCTTTCCCGATACCCGTCCTCCTCCCAGAAGTTGACCATACTCCTCACTTGGATGGTCCTTATTCCCTTGCTTTTTTTTTCATAGTTTTACCACCTACGTAATTATTCCCTGCTTTTCAATTTGATCTAGAGTGTATTTAACCTGAAAACAGGGATTTGGATATCATACTGAGACATTTGTCTGTGATTCCTGCTAACATTTTGAATTTGAGGCAGATTCGAATGACGTTTTACAGTGAAGATTGGCTCCTTAACCCTGTCAGAGTGACACCGCAGCCCTCAGCATTGACTGGCCAGCCCCGCTGCCCAGGCCCAGATGCTGTATCCTAGGCTGCAGCGTGAAGGAAAGTACATGATAGTTGTTCGTTTCATCTTCTGTTTTAGGCACCTGACAATATTTCTTACTTCCTCCTAGCACTTTTAAAATCTCCAAGAAAGGGAGCTATATTCTTGGTACTTTGTTTTCCTTGGTCAGATTTTCACCTCCAGTAAAGACACCTGTGAGCCTGACCCAGGAAGCAGGGTGATGGAGGTCGATAGCCATTGGCTTGTGACTAGGGAGAGGCGGCTCTGCTCCCCGCTGACCCACGGGCTGCTGCTGGCCTCACTGTGTTCCGTGGCACACACTGTCTATTGGGGTCTGCTTGTAAGTGCCCCTGTACTCTAACAGTGGTCCGTTTACAGCTAGGCTTCCTGTTGATAAGTAGTCAGTCACCACTGGATTTAGGGAGCCCTTTATTCTCTACTCAGCCTAACCAGTTCAGGGCCTGTTTCTCATCTCACTCATCACCGCATGTGTTTGCTCGGTGGTCTCCTGGGCTGTGCCCTGACACACCATTTGCCCCATTACCTCAGGACCTATTTTTACCTAAGCAAAAGCTTGAATGGCCTAAGAAGTCTAAAGAAAAGTAAGTAAAACCTATCAACCACACTTGTGAATGGTATTTGAATATTTTAACCCTTTGAGGAGAACAATTCAGTTTGATCCTGCATGGACTATGTTCCAAACTCTTCAAATGTGATTTGTTTCCTATGACCATAATCTTCCTTGCTACCCACCCCTAATGTTTGAATATAGACATTTTGACTAATTTTTCTTCTATTTCAAAAAGGACTGGGGCTGTATTTTAGCCCCTTAAAAGCTTAGATACAGTCTATTTCTTGTCTGTTTACTTGTTTGCATCCAAGTTACCTTGTTGGAACAGCTTGAAGGCCTTGTTGAATGGATGATGATGCTGTAAGCCTTCCCAGCCCTGACTGGTTTGTGCTGTATAAGATTTAGGGCTTAGTAGCCAGGTTGCTGCTGGGGCCCACTTCTGCTTTGACGTGTGGAAGAACAGATGTTGAGGGAAGTGGAGTCAAGTGGGAGGCCTGCTGGCTTTGCTAGATTGAGGTTTCAAATCTACCCATGATGTCAATTCTTTCAACCATAGTGTTATTGTTTGTCTTTGGGAGAGTTTTGTTTGATTCTTTTGTACAAGGTTGCATTAGATGAGATTGTACATTAGGAATAATGAATGGCCCTCTATAAAGACACCATGGCTTGAACCCATGTGCTCAGTGTACATCCTTTGAAAGAACTCTCTCATGGGGCTGTACCTTGGACCAGGTAGACACTTACCTGGGCTCTCCCATGACACTTGCAGGCTAAATAATGGAATAATCTGTTTGTCTTCTCAAGGTCAGGGATGTTGGAAGCTGGAGTGGACAGAATTATTTCCCAGGTGGTGGATCCCAAACTGAACCACATCTTCAGACCACAGATAGAACGAGCAATCCATGAGTTCCTGGCAGCCCAGAAAAAAGAAGCCATGCCAGCACCGCCTCCAGAGCCTGAAAGCCAGGACCCTCCTGCTCCATCCCAGGATGCTTCCTAAGGTCCAGTATCCCGTCTTTTGTCCAGGAGCATTCACCTCTGGCTTATAGATATAGGAAATGGATAGAAAAGGGATAAACCATTGCCAAGGTTCATGTTTCTTATCTATTCAGAAGAGTGTTTGCTGCAAATGGATTTCATTTTGTCGTGAGTCATTTTTTACTGAGAATTAATTAGTAGCCTTTTCCTATGTCAGTGAGTGTGATTTTCTGTGCCAGCAGAGCTGAACATTTAAGCCATGAATAGATGCTTCATTAGAAACCAGCTGGGATGCTGGATATGCACATGCCAAATTCACATTAAAGCCTTGTTCTGAAATTGCCTAAGTGAGTCTCTCCCCTGGACATGAGTTAACTTGGGCTTACAATTTGAATATAAATAGAACAGTATTATGGACTCTATGGGAGAGGGCGAGGGTGGGATGATATGGGAGAATGGCATGGAAGCATGTAAATTATCATATGTGAAACGAATCACCAGTCCAGATTCAATGCATGATACAGGGTGCTCGGGGCTGGTGCACTGGGATGACATAGAGGGATAAGATGGGGAGGGAGGTGGAAGGGGGGTTCTGGAAGGGGAAAACATGTACACCCATACTGGATTCATGCCAATGTATGGCAAAACAAATACAATATTGTAAAGTTAAAAAATAGAAAATAAACTAATTAAAAACAAAAACAAAAAAACCAAGCAATGCGTTCTAAAGTGCCCCCTAAATGGTGCTCAGAATCCGCTTTCAGCCCTCTTGGTTTCCTTGTAGTACTTAGTAAGGATTTTAGTTTACCACTGTCAGTTACCATGGGATTCTTCTGCTATGAGCACTCTTTTTTTCTTTTTCACATTTGAAATTTAATTTTAAAAATCAGCTCTAGATGCACAAAACAATGCTGTTTGCAAGGGTTGGGAGACATTAATAAGCATACAGTTATCACCGAGTAAGCCGTGGTGGACTCCCAGCCATCGTGGGTGACCATCGCTGTGTGCCATATCCCCTCATTCTACGTGGGTGTTCTCTGTGTAAGAGTCTTTAAGATGTCTGTTATTTTTGATAAGTAAAATAAGCATCAGTGAGTGAACAAAGCAAGAACATCAGGCTCGCATGGGGAACTCATGAGAGAAATTGTCCCTTTGTGCTTATATTAGGAGAAAACCTCAATTCCATTATGGAGTGTAAAACATTCGCTTTAAGTCTTTCTTTCTAGCTTAATTCCTTTGGGAACATAAAATTAAACATAACACAAAACTAACATTTTGATGTGATTATCTTTCTTTTTAGAATATGCCTGACATGTTTTGGAAGCTTCATTGAATTAATGGTGAAGAACTGGATTCAGTTACATAAGAGTACAACTTCCAAGTGAAGACAGGCCGCAGTCCTCACTGACTTCCGAATTCAATGCTGACCGTGGGGCGGCGTCCAGATGGAATAGGGAGCAAGCGGGGTTGTAGAGAGTTCACCTTGCGGGCCTCACACTGTGCTGCCATCCAGCTAGCCTTCCAAGGTGGGACACCCAGTAGACACTACAGACGCATTGAGAAACACTACGTCACTTTGGGGTTTGTCCTGAAGTGAACCTTTGTACTTGAACTTAGAGACTGTGTATGGATTTTAGGGTTTGTGCTTGAGTGTAATCAGAAGCTACAGTGAAGGAACATAACTAGTCCTAAAGATGCAGTTTCAAAGAATGACAGTAAAGGGTTAGCCAGGGGTGGTAGGGTTTAACAATGCTTATTTGATACTATCAGTTTCTGAGAGTTGCAAATCAAGAGTTTACAAGCCACTAGCATCAAATAGCTGTAAGGTCATTGCGACCCTGCTGTAGGTGACTCTTTTTAGCTTCCACTTCCTTTCCCCTGCAAGAGGTGTCAAAACACGGGACCCTAGAATGCCTGAGGAAATGCAGACTTAAGTGTAAGGAAAAACATTTGCAGACTCTCTGTCCAGGGCTGCTTCCTATCCTGCAAGGGCTAGTGAGTTGGGTGTGTTTATTTTATTCTCATGTTTGTGTTTTTTTAGAAAGTGAATAAAGGGACTTCAGTTTTGTAAGTAAATCATTTGATACTCTGAAACTTCGACTAATTGTTAGACCCCAGGTATGGAGCATAACCTTTCTGCTCCATCTGTGTACCATTCCTGTGCAAAGACATGACTTAGTGGCAGTGAAGGGCTGGTAGATGTACCTAGGAACTACCATCGTCCTGCTAGTGGGTGTTCCTCGAAGTGGTCCTCTCTTCCCCGGACCATTGCCGTCCTCCTCTTTACTTGAGGACAGTGTGCTTTTTCCCAAACTTGCAGAAGTGTCACCAGGAGATTTGAAACAACATGCAAAGTCTGATTCAGAAGTTCAGAAAGACCTGAAAGTTTCTGACAAGATCCAAGCGATGCTTTCACTGCTGACCCTTGCCATTTTGCAACCCAAGCTTTGGATGATATCAAAATTTACTTCAAACTAAGAGTCTTTGGTTCTTGGTTGAGCCTTCTCCTGGATATTGTTACTCAGACTTTAACCTGTTCCACCTTTACCATCAATAACTACGTTAGGACTGCACTTCTGTGTTTAGCAAGATGTTTGGGCTGCATATGCCCTTATTTTGAAACAAGCTGACCACATGTTTAAGGCAAGTGGCAGTTACTTCTGAAGTGTGTTCTACTTCCAGGTAAAGCAGGTTGCTGCCCTTTTCAGTTTGGGATTCAACAACCAGGTCCTCAGTGCCCAGAGAAGGGCCCCTCAAGGCAGTCCTCTTCACTAAGAGGTAGATATGGAAGGACTACCAGGCCTGTGCTCTGCAAGGAAACTTCTCAGACTCGGACCCCCCTGTTCAGGACTGTGAGCCTCCTTCTCAAGGCCTCTGCTCCAGAAGGGAGGTCTCAACAGAGCCCCTCTCAACCCTGCCAACATTCTGCCTGTCCACCACTGACAGGGCAGTATGAGCAGCCCAGAGAAGCTTCTTCCTTCTGTCCCCAAATTCGCAAGTGACTCTGTTGTGCATACCTTTTGGCAGACAGTTTTGGTCCATCTCAGTTCTCTTTTTTCAGTTATTATAGAAGGATGTACCAGTTAATGAGAAATACCCTGATTTTCACAGAATGTTAAATATGCTGAGATACCAAGGAGATTTTTTTTTTTTAATCATTGTTATCTCCACTAAGAGTCACCATAGACTAGAGAGAATTTTTTCAAATGAAATCATGAGATTACAGAAGTAACTAGACACATCACTACTGTTGGGACAGAAGGCTGACTTGGACTCTTAGCTGAGCCAAATTGAAATGGAAGTAGTTCCCATATTCCCTTGAGTAAATGTAGTTAAGTGGGCAGCCTGGAAAAATGAGACCAAACAGCACTAGGGGGGCTGGGACGTCCAAAGCCACCTCTCCTCCCTCGAGAACTGGTCACCTGCTAAGCCTTTTTGCATTCTCAGTGGAGTCATCATGTTGAGTATTAGGCATGCAGAGCCTAGAAAAATGATCTGTGTTCTGAGAAAAAGCGAAATTCCTCCTAGATGAAGATGAGGCCACCAAAAATATTTCACCCTTAAGCACCTTTGCTCCAGCAAGCTCCTAAACAAGAAACTAAAGACTTGAGGTCTGTCTCAGACCTCAGGTCTTTCTGTGTAGTTGGAAAAACCACTAACATTTGCAAAAGCCTCATGAAGCACAGAACTAACCTGTAGTTCAGTCGCTCAATCGTGTCCGACTCGGCAACCCCATGAACCACAGCACGCCAGGCTTCCCTGTCCATCACCAACTCCTGGAGTCCACCCAAACCCATGTCCATTGAGTTGGTGATGCCATCCAACCATCTCATCCTCTACCCTTCTCCTGCCCTCAATCTTTCCCAGCGTCAGGGTCTTTTCCAATGAGTCAGCTCTTCGCAAAAGGATTGGAGTTTCAGCTTCAACATCAGTCCTTCCAATGAACACCCAGGACCAATGTCCTTTAGGATGGACTGGGTGTATCTCCTTGCAGTCCAAGGGACTCTGAAGAGTCTTCTCCAACACGACAGTTCAAAAGCACCAATTCTGCGCTCAGCTTTCTTTAGAGTCCAACTCTCACATCCATACATGACCACTGGAAAAACCGTAGCCTTGACTAGACAGACATTTGCTGGCAAAGTAATGTCTCGGCGTTACTCTAAGACATCAACAAATACCAGCCTTTAGAAACCATCCAAGGCTTAGAGTCCTGATGATATGAAGAACCCCATGTTCATGTTTGTAGTCCAGTTCTTTGACATGGGGCAGCATCTACCATTGCAACTAGAGACTGCTGCCCCAGCAGCTTTCCAGTTACTAGCCTAAATACTTTATTGGTATAACCAAACCACCATGTCCATCCAGTTGTGACTGTATAACCCTTGGCTTATAGTGAAGTTTGTGGCTCCTACATTAAGATTTTCAAGCATTGTTTTATCTTATTTCTGTCATTTAACCTTAGCTCCTGTTCACTCAACTGAGAATGTAGGGGTTCCCTTGCATTTTGTAACACTCACTAGTAGTGTGGACCGAATAAATACCAGCAGATTCATTACAGCAATACTTCTGAAAGCATAACCACCCAGCCACCAGCGGGAAGCATCAGCATCTCCTGGAATTGTTAGAAACGCAACCCTGACCCCAGATCTACCAATTCAGAGACTTACCGGAGCGGGGTTGGGGGGGGGGGTGGTGGCGAGCAAGCCTTTCTTACAATTCTGATGCACACTAAAAATCGTTTCCACTTTAGGAAACCTTTTTGGAAAGTTGGCAATGCTGACTGGTAATGACAGTTTAATTATGTTAATGGGTACACATAGCGTCTACATAGTGGGTAAAATGTGTCTCTTGTTCCTAAGGAGCAAAACTTTCTCTCTGGCTAATTCTGCCATTAGTCCCTTGCAAGGACTGTGCATTTGGCCTTTTTGGCTTGGAAGTGTCTGCATGTAATTTAAGCTCCCAAGCTTTCAAAAGCTTTAAGCCATCTTCCAAAGATGAGTTTGCTACAGTCCATGTGGTCGCAAAGAGTTGGACATGTCTGAATGACTGCACAACAAAAACAACAGAATTTTACCAGGAACTCTCCAGAAAGGCCTTCAGTGGCTCCTCAAGATAGAGAAGAGATGTCTGTAGAGACCCATCAAAGGTCAGGGCCTGGCTTGTGACTGAGGCTGGCACCAAGGTTCAGGCTTGGAAGTTGCGTCTGGATTAGCACTGGCAGGAGGCCAGGCCCTGCCTCCCTTGGCTGCACGAAGGCTGCTGAAGAGGGGGTGGGAAGCAGACAGGAAGGAAAGCTGGCACAGCCAAGCTTGCTTTGGCGCTGTGCGTTGCACCCTGTCCATCACCTTACCCGTAGAGAAGCCAGGAGGTCAGCTTTTATGGTCTGGCCCCTGGGGACAGGCTCAGCTCCAAGGCCGTGCAGTAATAATGACCCATCATCTCAAAGCAGTAACGCTGCTGGAGACCTAGCCAGTCTTTCTGACTCCAGCTGCCAGTCTTTCTGACTTCAGTCTCCCAGCTGCCATTTGGCCATCCTTCCCGAAATGTTCCTTTCATCAAGTATCCTCACTCACAAACCTTTGAAAGTAAGAATAAGTGAACTAGTTGCCTACCAGATGGCAAACATTTCCTTAGACACAACTTCATTTAATTCTCACAACCCTGTTATGTAGGATCTATCCTGACTTTTATGGATGAGGAAACCAAGACTCAGAGAGGTGAAGCATCTTACTATTAAGTAGGGAACTGTTAAGTATCAAAGCAAGGTTTGAACCCAAGCCTCTGAATTCAAAGCCTGTATTTTCCCGTCCCCGTCACCCTTTGCTACTCTGCCTCCCTATTAGTTAATAGAACAAGTTCAAATTTGTCAATGCTCCGGGGTCCACCCTTCATTCCAAACATAGCCCCAAATAGAGTCAGCTTGACATCTCAACACAAACCCTTAGTTCTAGCCAGCCTTTGCCCCCTTGCTCAAGCTCACATCACAGGGCAGAGTTTGCAAAGTGCCAGGCCGCTCTGCTGAGCCTCGAACCGTGTTCTGTCGGCCAAGAGTTGTGACTGTTGTCTCTTATTTTGTTTTCAACTATTTACTAATATTTCTAAATGGGGAGATTCCATATAGATCTGTATTTCTGACTCCTAAAGGAGAATGTCAAGGTTCAGAAATGCGTTTGTGCCCCACGGATAACAATCAGCAGCCGACCATCTCAGACGACAGGCGAGGCATGCAGGTATCACTGCTGGCCTCACCCATTTCCATCCCTCTGCTGGCCCCTGAGGACATGAGAGCTGGAAGTACTTGCCCCAGAGGGTCATCATCTCGTGATTACTTCAGATTATTCAAAAGCATCTCTCTAGCTATCTTCTAGACTTTAATTTTTCATAAGAGACAAGGTGGTTAAGTTACGCGAGTTGGGCTCTAGAATTTTCAAGATGGGAAGTAGCCTGAAGGTCCCTCACATCCCTGTCTAGGCGTCCACATAGGACCACCCGAGGCTGTGGGAGGGTGACACTGCAGAGACAGCAGGGAGAGGTGGGTGGAGGCACGAGGAGGAGCCAGCACCCGGTGTTCTCAGAAGCCTCTCAGAGGTGCCCCAAGTGGCAGTGTCCCCTAGGCAAAGACGGAGGAAGGCTTGTCT
Organism: Giraffa tippelskirchi; assembly: GCF_054371585.1. Classification (NCBI taxonomy): domain Eukaryota; kingdom Metazoa; phylum Chordata; class Mammalia; order Artiodactyla; family Giraffidae; genus Giraffa; species Giraffa tippelskirchi. The sequence continues at coordinate 112,747,239 of NC_137282.1, forward strand.
GTAGTTAATCTGTGTATGCAGCTTAGCATTTTGTAAATGAGGGTGAAGGGTAGCAAAAATGCCGCCCCAAACTATGACTGCAGGAGTTGAGGACATGCCACCACAAAATAGGCTGCTTTGTACATTATTTTGAGCTGTTGGCACTTGAAGAACAGCAAATGCAGGGAGATGCTTTCTCTGAACTCCTCTTATCTGCTTCATGACAGATCCTCCCAAAGGAACTGAGTTGTCACAGAGGCCCCCTCTTTGGTGACTAGATGGATTGATCCAGCTATTTATTGCTCTTATTTACTTAAAGCAACAATGCCTGTATGTGGGAAGACATCCCAAGGGTATACATGGGTTTAACAGGAGAAGTTTCCCACCATGTCCCCTAAGGACCCCAGAGACCATCACTGTTACGTGGGTCTATACAGATCCCTCCAGAGATGATCTGTGCATATGTAAGCAGGTCTTTATATGCTTATATAAGGTTTTCATGTCTTTAACTGGGACACACTCTACCTCTCTAACTGTCCACAGAAGAAGTTCCTAGAAAGGGAAAGAGAGCGGGCTGGGCGCTGAATAGTCAGCAAGTTCCTGGAGGTGGGAGGAGGGGCCGTTGGGGAAAATGGCAGCCACCCCACAGAGCTGTGAAGTTGATGATGCAATGATGTGGAATGATCAGAATAAGAGGAGGTGCCCTGTTTTGAGAACTCGCTATGTGCTGTCCACTACAGCTCTTCGCAAAAGTATTGGAGTTTCAGCTTCAACATCAGTCCTTCCAATGAACACCCAGGACCGATCTCCTTTAGGATGGACTGGTTGGATCTCCTTGCAGTCCAAGGGACTCTCAAGAGTCTTCTCCAACACCACAGTTCAAAAGCATCAATTCTTTGGCGCTCAGCTTTCTTCACCATCTGGAATAGTTCTTTTTAAAGACAATGGGCCAGACTTTTTGTAGAATAGTCCTTGGGTTTGTCTGACAGTTCCTTGCGGTTAGATTCAGATTCTGCATCTTGAGCAGGAATATTACAGAAGGGAAGCTGTGTTCCTTCCACAGCATCCTACTAGGTGCATGATTTAGATTTGTCCTTTGCTGGTGATGTTCACCTTGATCACTTGATTAAAGATGTGTCTTTCAGATTGCTGTTTTGTCCCTTTATGGTTAATATTTTGTGGGGAGGTACTTTCAGACTTTGTAAATATTCTGTTCTACGATAAGTACCAAATGGTAATTTTCTAATTCCATCATTGCTTCTACAATTATTAGTTGACATCCTACTGCAATGAAAACTTTTTCTTGTCCTCGTTTATTCTTTTATTTGTTTCTATTTGTGTTGATTCATGGATTCCTATTCAATCAATGTGTTCTATTTTTTAGTCTTATTTCTTCTGATGCTGAAACTGTCCCAGATTCGGCCAGTGGGTGGCCCTCCATGCTGTTTTTTGTGTCTGTGTGGAGAAGGCAATGGCACCCCACTCCAGTACTCTTGCCTGGAGAATCCCATGGACGGAGGAGCCTGGTAGGCTACAGTCCATGGGGTCGCTAAGAGTCGGACACGACTGAGCGACTTCACTTTCACTTTTCCCTTTCATGCACTGGAGAAGGAAATGGCAACCCACTCCAGTATTCTTGCCTGGAGAATCCTAGGGACGGCGGAGCCTGGTGAGCTGCCGTCTATGGGGTCGCACAGAGTCGGACACGACTGAAGCAACTTAGCAGCAGCAGACATTTCTCCATCTCTCTTTGGCACTTCCTTTCTGACACCAGAAGATGCCCCAAGCTCATCGTGTACATTCCCTGCCCCCAACTTGGAATCTGCCACTTTTCCAAGGAGGCTTGATCCTCTGGCTGGTATTTGAAAATCAAATCTGAGAGCTAGACATGCCTCTGCTCCCAGACCCTCTTGGGATTCAATTAGTTTCCTTCCTTTAACTGTAATTATTTTTCCACCACTTTCCCATTATCCTAAACACATTAACAACGGATCTGTACCGCTATTTGGAACCCCTCTCCCATCACTGTCACCACCTCAAGCCCTTCCAGATGCCCCTGACCCTGTCCTGGCTCCGACTCCACACCCTGATCCTTGGCCCCCACTGTCCCATCTCCATGCACGCTCACCTTGCTCAGCCCCACCCGGTGGCCCTGTGACTATTTGCAAACCCTTGACCTCACCCCTACTCCAAGGTCCTGTGGTATGAATGGGCCAGGAGATGGTGATAAACGGTGAATCAAACGCACACCACGTGACAGCCCCTGCCTGGCAGATAAGGCGGCACAGCTGACTTCCGGCTTATCCACAGGAGGAAACAGCAGAGAGAGGCTTTGGGGTCAAGCTCACTCTTTCTTTCTCCTTTGCTCTTGCTGTCTCGCCATCCCCACCCTGGCCCCGTCAGCTTTTGGGGTCTCTTGCCGTGGCTCAATGTCGGCCCCTCGGGTGGCAGGCCACACGTCTTTCTGATGCCGGCTTGTTTCTTATCACCAAGCTAGACCACCTGGTACATGCCAAATTTGGCAAAAGTCCACAAACTGTGGAAACTAACAGAAACTTACTTACATTCCATAAGTTATTAGTAAGCTGGGATTTTAATGGTGTTCACTCCTAGCACAAATCTCTTCATGGACGCTCGGCAAGCACGGATGAAAACAGAGAACACTCTTGGCTAAAGTCGCTGTAAAAGGACTGTTGTGTTGCGCCATTCCACTTTTCCTCATTAAGTGCACCCTGGGGACACCTTGTGGTTTGCAGTCGTCAGATGAGTCCCATGTGACTGGAGACCCAGGACCACTTCTCTCCAGCCTTGGCCCAGCCTCTCACCTCCTTACAAGTCCCTAAGGAGATGTTTGCACAGTTGACACTGGCAGAGTGATCCTTTATGATCAGCAAAGCCTCTGGCCCTAAACCCTGACACAGAACTCCAGGCGGACAAGCTGGACCACATAGGGGGCTGCGTTCACCCCAGCCAGCTCTCAGATGGCACGGCCTTGAACCAAAGCCAGCTTGAAGAGGGCGGCTCTGCCTGCTGCCCTGTGCTACACCCAGGTCTTGGAACACCAGGGAGACACAGACCTCTCCCTGCCTGAAGCAGAGGAAGAGAAGGAGAAAAAGGAGCAGGTGAGGCACATGGAACACAGCTGGGTTCCTGGAGCGAGAGAGGGAGGGACGCGTGAAAAACGGAGAGGCCCTTCCAGGGCCCGTAGAGCCAGGCTGTGTTCTCACCACATGCCTCCAGAGCAAGGCTGGACCTGAGGAAGCAGAGAGGCATCTGTGTCCATTCTTACCTGATATGGTGGTCAGAGTAGGGCGATGACCCAAGGCACTGGACCTGTGCGTGGAGACCAGTGACTCCATGCTAGCCCTGCAGCTTTGCTTAGACCCTGGAATTGACCTATTCTGACAAGGCTGGTCGCACCCCCTGCCCCCAGTCAGTGCAGGTCTCCGAGGTGGGTTCAACTCCAGGCCAGAGTGAAGCAGGGGGAGGGGCCCTTCCACCAACCGGACAAGAGTTATTGTAAGAAGCGGAAAAAGGAGACGCGTGGTTCCCAGAGGTTGCCCTGGCGATGGTTTTTAGGTGCTGTCATGTAAGACTGTGAACGTGTGGCCCATCCATTTGTGAGGAGGGACACAGCTACATCCTAGAGGGACAGAGTCACCTCTCCCAACCACTACTTCTGTTATCCGGCAGCTTTCTTGTCCTGTGTTCCGTAGACTCTGAGATGTGGCGCTCTGCTCCATGCGGATAGACAAGGGATGGGCTAGCAACAGGAAAGGAATAGGAACGGCAGAGGAAACACTCGTCCCTTGCGTGCATGTGTGCTAAGACACTTTAGTTGTGTCTGACTCTTTGCGACCCAGTGGACTGTAGCCCGCCAGGCTCCTCTTTCCGTGGGATTCTCCGGGCAAGAATACTGGAGTGCCATGCCCTCCTCCAGGGGATCCTCCCGATCCAGGGATCAAACCTGCGTCTCCTACATTGCAGGTGGCTTCTTCACTGCTGAGCCACGAGGGAAGCCCTCATGTCCTTCAGCTCACCTTTTTCCATCCTTTATCAAGTGCGATGGTGCCTGCAGAGCACCTGTCCATGCGGGGCACGTAGTAAGCACTCACGAAATATTGTAATTGTTCACAGTAACAATAGCAGCTATAGGCGTTGTTGCTGATGATTCATGTAACCAGAGTGCAGAGTCCAGAGCAGCCATTACACCCCCATTGTACAGAAATGGAAGCCCAGAGCTGGGAAGTGGCCTGGTTGCCCGCTGGCCTAAGGACAGCAGAGCCAGGGCAAGGAGGTCAGGGAGCCCAGCTCAAGGCGTGGAACTAGAACAAGATCCAGAAGATGAGGGAAAAGGGAAAGGAGACTTGGGAAGGCAGGGGTGGGGATGCAGCCTGGGCAAGAGGAGGGCTGGAGACAGGAGGTCCCAGCAGTTTGGGGGGGATGCAGAAGACAGGAGGTGGTGGCAGCCAGCCTGGGCTGTGGAGGGAAACCCAACAGGGTGAATGCGCTGCACAGACCCCTCAGTAGCCAGGCGACCTGAGGCCAATCCTCCAAACTCCCTGAGCCTCTGTTTTCTCATCAGTAACATGGGGAAATGGGGTGGTTCCTACCTCACGGAGCTGCTGATGAGAGAATGTGCAGCACCCAGATGGCGCTAGTGGTGAAGAACCCACCTGCCAATTCAGGAGAAAGAAGAGACACAGGTTCAATCCCTGGGTCAGGATGATCCGCTGGAGGAGGGTATGGCAACCCACTCCAGTATTCTTGCCTGGAGAATCCCATGGACAGAGGAGCCTGGTGGGCTACAGTCCATGGGGTTGCAAAGAGTGGGATATGACTCAAGTGACTTAGCATGCACGCACGCACGCGTGCAGCTCTTAATCATCACTCAGCCAAGCTGTGGTTCTTATCACAGAGCCAAATAGAGATGACAGACCCATCCTCTCTGGATCCACCCCACGGTCACGACGGAAGAGGGAACTCCCAAGACGCTGCCACGCATTTTCCTAAAGGAAAAGTTTTCGTCAGAAGAAAGCTGCTTGGCCCACCCACCAGGCTCAGTCCCACACAATTGGAGGAGCTGGGTAATGCACCCTAGCTTTGTCACTTCCTACCTCTGTGTCCGTGGGCAAGTAAGTGACTGGTCCTCTCTGAACATCAGGCTCCCCATCTACAAAATTGCCTTGAAGATTATAGAAATTCTTTAAACAGAAACTACTGGTATTAAAAACAATTTTTAAAGAATGTATATATAGGTATAACTCAGTCACTTTGCTGTGCAGCAGAAATTAACACAACACTAAATCAACTGTGTACTTTGTCGCTCAGTTGTGTCCGACTCTTTGTGACCCCATGAACTGAAGCCCATCAAGTACCTTTGTCCATGGGATCCTCCAGGATCCAAGTATACTCCAAGAATACTGGAGTGGGTTGTCATTTCCTACTCCAGAGGATCTTCCTGACCCAAGGATCGAACCCACATCTCTTGGGTTTCTTGCATTGACAGGCGGATTGTTTACCACTGAGCCAGCTGGGAAGCCAATAAAAAAAATAAATTTAAAAAAGGAAGTATTGGTATTAATTTTACCTGGGGAGGCAAAATAACCAAGCTGGAAATAACACAGACTTCTGACTTCAAAGAGATCAGCCAAATCCCAGCCCCTCTAAAAAGTAGCTGAACAGCCTTGGACAAGTTTCTCAGCCTCTCTGTTTGCTTCTCTGTGTGGAGTGAATTACTGAGATAATGCCTGTGAAGCCCTCAGTACCATCTAGTATGTAGTGAGGACTTACAAAACAGCAGTTATTATTGCTGTCTGTTTCACTCTCGGTCTGAACTCGACCCTGGCCTGACCTTGACTTGTATCTCATTCTGCTTTCACCCAGAGTTTTCCAACCGAGTGTAGCTTGAATGCTGATTCTGTGGGCAGCACCCAGGCCCGGCCACAGTGTTGGTCTCATCCGTTGCACCACCATAAACAGACAGAGGTGGTGTAAGGAAGCACGCACTCTCTGCTGGCCCTGGAGGCCACCAGCCTCGAAGGAGCCCAGGGGAAGGGTGGCAGCCTGCTTTGACGGAAATAAAGACTGAGCCCAGGAACAGAGCAGGCCACGAAAGACCCTTGGCCAGGCAAGGCAGCACACGGGGTGCTGAAACCAGAGGGCATACAGGCCGAGTCCCCCACTTCTATCTCACCTCCCACCCCCAAGCTGGCCCTCGTCCCCAGGAGCGACCACAGCAGCAGTTTTGACAAAAGTACACACCCCAGGTACACACAGCATCTCATGAATACCATCCCTGATACCCCAGCTGATGGCTGCCATCAATGAAGAGGAAACAGTCTCAGTAAGACAGCCCACCCCAAATCACATAGCTGGAGGGATGCCTGGAGTCAGAATCCCACTGTGATTCTGAACCCCAGCTTTCGCCCTGCTCCATGCTGGAAAATCACCCCTGCCTGCCCTGGAGTCAACCCCCAGAGCCACTCCGGCTGCACTGACCCTGCCTTTGCCCGTACCAAGCACACTCCAACACCCTCAGTGAAACAAGCACGTTTGCTGAATGGCTCCACAGATGGAAATAGAAAGAAGAATCCAAGAGGGAAGTGTTTCTCTGAAGGACAAGGGCATGGGTGGAGCACGTGTCAGGACTCCACACACTGCATTGCAAGCACTCATTCACTTCACCCTCAAAACCACCCAATCGGGTCTGCAGTCTGATCCTCATTTTACAACTGAAGGAGTGGAGACTAGAGGTTAAGTAAGGTGCCCAAGGATCACATCGCTCTTAAGTGGCAGGGCTGAGCGTGGAGCCGGGGCTGGGATGCTGATGTGGTGAGGATCACAGACGCCCTCCCCTCTGTGGGGCCACAGCCTTGTGTGGACATGGCCCAGCATGGGTGATCACCACAAGTCTGGTCAGTGAATAGACTCACAGGTAAACATAGTACTTCTTAGGCCTCTTGAAGTTGTAGGATAGTATTGGTGTAAAAAGCATGGATTCTAGAGCCACACCACCTGGATTCCTCATCCTGGCTGCCCTCAACCAGCCATATGTTCTCGAGTGCGTTACTTCATTCTCCTGTCCCTCACCCTTTCCATCTGTAAAATGGGAGTTATAATAGTGCCCGCCTCAGAGGGTTGATATAAGGAGCCAGTGAGTTGGCATTTATAACACTCTTAGAACATTACCTGGCACAAAACAAATTCCAACGAAGTGTTCATTAAGTTTAGAAAAAAATGTATATATGTATTGTTGACTGAAAAAAATGCACAGTCTAAAAGTTGAGAGTTATGTTTTTTTCAGGGGACATTTTTAGAACTTCAAGCCTAGGAGACAGCATCTCAGGTAATGCTGAGAAAACTGTTTTGAAGAGGAAGGGGGGAAACCAGGATATATAGGCGTTTGTGCAACAAAACCAGATAATCAGAACAAAAGATTCCTGTTAATAAAAGAAAACTAGGTATCTCAAGTTAAAGAATTTAGTGCTCCTCTGTGTATGGGAAGATGCAAGATTCTGGGCTTACCAATATGCTTCCTTTGATGTGCACCTCAGCTATCTCGGGCCAGCATCCTGTTTTCTTATCCGAAGTTTTCTCAGGTGTACCATCCAGGGGTGCCTGTGGTTTGAAACCCACTAGATGGGCTTGGCGGTGGGCAGCCCATTTGTCTCCATCCTGAGGTCCCTCCGGGCTCACCATCCAGGCAGCTGTCATGTAATGGCTTGAAGACAGCGAGATCCTTTGTTTACTGATTTGGTAGGAAGTTTTAATTTTTTATATATATTTGGCTGTGCTGGGTCTTCAAACTGAGGTGCACGGGTTTCTCTAGCTGTAGAGCATGGGCACACAGGCTTAGCTGCCCCACGACATGTGGGATCCTAGTTCCCGACCAGAGATCAACCCCTGAGTCCCCTGCATTGCATGTCGAATTCTTAACCAGTGGACCACCACCAGGGAAGTCCCGTGTGTGTGTGTGTGTGTGTGTGTGTGTGTGTGTGTGTGTATTTATAACTCTACTGCATAGCTGTCTTAATTTTTTTTGAAGGTGACGTTGTGTGAACCTTTAAAATTACACAGTTGTCTAAGCTAGTAACTGACCTGATAAAAAACATTACCTCTTGGTTTCTTGTGGATTTAGATACCTTTGCCCAAACTCTGAATTTATATTTTGTTTTACTTCAGAGATGGACCTCGGGCCTTGATCAGGGACATTTGAGGGGAGGATGTTCCCCATTAATCTTGGCACTGGAGTCACTTTGCTCCCTTTCTGTTTAAGGTGAAACAACATGAAAGGGATAGTTTTAAATGCCAAAGTTGAGAACGCTGTGTTGCTAGGGAAAAGCTCAGAACAGAGCTCCTCAAAAGCCTTCAGGCGAGGATGAAAATGGAAATGACCAAAGGGCGGTTCCCGGGAGGGAGCTCGGCGCAGAGCCGTCCAGAGAGGGTCCCCCTGTTCCCGGGGACCCAGCAGAGACCCAGGGCAGCGCCCACTCAGCCGTTGCACACCCACCCACTGTCTGCGCTCTGGGAGCCAGGTCCTGGTGGGGCTTGTGAAGTGTCAGGCCAGCCTCCGGGGAGCTCATGTCAACTGTGGGTGCAGAGAGAAGATGGAAATAGTGCAGCCGGGCCTCACAAGCCCACACCAAAGCGGGCTCCTTTGGTTTATGTTCAGACGTGATTCCCCCGGATGAGACCCTGAGTCGCTTCCACCAGCTTTCAAGTGTTGAGCCTGAATTAGTCACCGTCTTGCTTCCCGTGTTTTTCTTGGTAAGAACTGTGTGCTGAACGTTTCTGTGGTCTCCTCCCTCTGAATTCGTGCTTTGAAGCCCCAACCCTCAATACGACCGTATTTGGAGACAGGGCTCTCATGGAAGTAATTAAGCTCAGGTAAGGCTGAGATCCAATGGAATTAGTGTCCTTATAAGAACAGAAACAAACCAGGGAGATTGTATGCTGTCTCCCCACCATGTGAGAATACAGGGAGAAGGCGGCCCTCTGCAAGCCAGGAGGAGGGTGCTCACCGGAACTTGACCATGCTGGCATGCATGATGTTGGACTTCCTGCCTCCAAACCATGAGAAAAAGAAATGTCTGTTGTTTAAGCTGCCCAGTCTGTGGTATGTTGCCATTGCAGCCCAAGCAGATCATTACAGTGAGTTTGTCTGGGGTCCTTCATCTCCATTCTATCCAGCATACTTTGATCAGGGTCATCTGGGTCCTACCTGAAAGCCATTTGGGGAAGGAATCCCAGGGTACAGAGTACCCAAGGCCTGGCGGAGAAATAGAGGTGACATAGGATTTGGGTATGCACATCCCTTGACTCTTGTCCTGTGGGGAGGGGCGTGGCCAAATACTGCATGTTTTCACTTATATGTGGCATCTGAGAAAGAAAACAAATGAACATAACAAAGCAAATAGACTCACAGATAGAGAACAAACTAATGGTTACTGGTGGGGAGAGGGAAGAGGAAGGGGCGCAGGAGGGGTGGAGAATTGAGAGGTACAGACTACTATGTATAAAATAGGTAAGATATAAGGATGTAACATACAGCACATATAGCCAACATTTTACACTAACTCTATATGGATCACAATCGTGAAAATATCAGATCACTATCTTGTACCCCTGAGACGAATATAATACTGTGAGTCAGCTCTACTTCAGTTTAGAACAATGGTGTGGCTGCTGTGGAAGACTGCTGGTTTCTTCCGAAACTAGAGACATTCTTTCCATACAATCCAGCAATCGTGCTCCTTGCTATTTACCCTGAGTCAAAAGTTATGTCCAAACAGAACCTGCACAGGATACTTACAAGGACTTTAGTAATAATGGTCAAAATCTGGAAGCAATCAAGATGTCTTTTAGTAAGTACATGTGTAAATACACTGTGGTACATCCAGACAATGGAATATCACTCAGCACTGAAAAGAAAGGTGCTATCAAGCCACAGACAGACATGGAAGAACCTTAAATGCATATTACTAAATGAAAAAAGCCAATCTGAAAAGGCTACATACTATATGATTCCAATAAAAAGAGGCAGAACTATGGAGACAGTAAAAAGATCAGTGGTGGCCAGAGGTTGGGCAGAGACATGAGCAGAACACAGAGGATTTTTGAGGCAGTGAAAATACTGTGTATGACATTATAATGATAAACACATGTCATTATACTTTCATCCAAACCCATAGAATGTGCAACACCAAGAGTGAATCTTAAGAAGCTATAGACTGTGGGCGATGATAGCATGTCAGTATAGGTCCATCTTTGGTAACAAGTGTACACTCTGGTAAGTGATATAGATAACAGGAGAGGCTGGGAACATGTGGAGGCTGGGAGTATGTTGGAAATCTCTAACTTTGCTCTCGATTTTCTATGAACCTAAAATTGTCCCCCCAAATGAAGAATTTTTTAATATCATTTTTAAGTTTAATTTTTATTTTATAGTAGAGTATAGTTATTTACAATTTTATGTTCGTTTCAGATGTATGGCAAAGTGATTCAGTTATACATATACATATATTCTTTTTTTTCAGATTCTGCTCTCACATAGGTCATTACAGAGTATTGCATAGAATTCCCTGTGCTGTACAGTAGGTCCTTGTAGATTATCTGTTTTATGTATAGCAGTGTGTATATGTTAATCCCAGGCTTCCAAGGTGGCTCAGTGCTAAAGAACCAGTCTGCAGATGCAGGAGACTCAGGTTCGATCCCTAGGTCGGGAAGATCCCCTGCGGTAGGAAATGGCAACCCAGTCCAATATTCTCGCCTGAACAATCCCGAGGACTGAGGAACCTGACGGGTTACCATCTGTGGGATTGCAAAAGAATCGCACACAACTTACCGACTAAACAACGGCAACAACATTATGTTAATCCCAAACTCCTAATTTATCCCTCCCCCCTTTGGGAACCATAAATTCCCTTTCAAAGTCTATGAGTCTGTTTCTGTTTTGTAAATGAGTTCATCTGTATCATTTTTTTAGATTTCACATATAAGTGATATGCGTGATATTTGTCTTTGTCTGACTTACTTCATACGCTAAGGATGATCACTCTCGGTCCACCCATGTTGCTGCAAATGGCATTATTTCCAAAATGAAGACTTTCTTTGAGTAGTGGAGAAGTGGAAGCATTTTATTTTTTAAGAATCAAGAGTGGGAGCTCTGTCAGAAGAGGAAATGTAGTCTTCTTAGTGAACTCTCTTTTCTTTATTGTTTGCAACCCACCTTCACGCCATCCCCTCCTGCAATTAGAGAGACTGGGGGACAGAGAGATTTCCGGGACTCGCCAGAAGAGCAACTGAGAGTGAGAATCCAGTATTCCTACCCCGCTGTGCCTGCCTGTACTGCCCCAGGGTCACTTTAGTATCATTCTGCCCATCTCTATGGAAGAGGTGGGGAAGAGTGCAACGGGCATTTGGGAGCATCTGAAAGCTCGTTTCAAATAACTGCTAGGAGGGCGATGGATTATCTAGGCACATATTCATTCAGGATTCTGGAATGCAGAAATCTTGCTCAACCCTGACCCCCACCACAGACAGCCATCAGAGAATATTTTCTGTCCAGTTGCAAAGGAGCCGTGCACAGGGCACGTGACCTCTGCGAGAAACTGGCATCTCAAGTCTGAGAAAAGGACAGAGCAACCCAGAATTCGTGTCTCCCGTGGCCTGTGTGCTGGACTGCACAGCCCCAGGAAGCAGATGTGGCCAACAAGCCCCAGCCCTTAGTGGACACCACCTCCGCTGGCAGGGACTGCGTGACCTTGGCCAGGCTCTCACTTAACTCCTTGAGACACTCAAAGCAAATAAACTCTGCAAGGGAAAGCGCCCATAACATTTCCGAGGGCCAGACAAACTTTTGGCAATGGCAGCATTTTAACAGATGACCTGGCCCCTGCAGTAAAAAGAATCTTTCCCATTATAGCCAGATCTTATTTTTTTCCAAATCGCTTTTGCCTTTCATTACACAGCCCAACCCCAAAGAGCCTTTCCTTTCATCACAGGGTGGAAAAATTCTTTTTTTTTTCCTTTAATTTTTAAAAATATATTCATTTTTAGTTGGAGGATAATTCCTTTACCACGTTGTGTTGGTTTCTGCCATACGTCAACGTGAGTCAGCCGTAGGTATACACATGTCCCCTCCGTCTTGAACCTCCCTCCCACCTCCCACTCTGTCCCACCTCTCTAGGCTGTCACCGAGCACCAGGTTTGAACTCCCTGGGTCATACAGCAAATTCCCATTCGACTGTCTACTTTACAAATGGCAATGTACATGTTCCGATGTCACTCTCTCAATTCACCCCACCCTCTCCTTCCCCACTGTGTTCACAAGTCTGCTCTCTATGTTTGCATCTCCACTGCTGCCCTGCAAATAGGTTCATTGGTACCACCTTTCTAGATCCAAATACGGCACACACCCAGAGCTGAGACCTGCTTGCAAGCCCCAAATCCCCACGTCCCCTGACCAGGCACTTCTGGGGCATTCACAGGGGCGCCTGTCGTCTCGCAAGTTCTGGACACACAACTCAGCGCTAGCCATCCGTTGAAAGAGGGGAGGAAAGAGGAGAGGTACTCTTGGGACAGATCATTTTGCTGTGGTTTTATAATTGCTTTCAGTCCCGTTCAGTCACTCAGTGTGTCTGACTCTTTGCGACCCCATGAACCGCAGCATGCCAGGCTTCCCTGTCCATCACCAAGTCCCAGAGTTTACCCAAACTCATGTCCATCGAGTCGGTGATGCCATCCAGCCATCTCATCCTCTGTCATCCCTTTCTCCTCCTGCCCGCAATCTTTCCCAGCATCAGGGTCTTTCTTTTTTTTTTTTAAACAATCGTATTTTTAAAAAACAATCTTAAAAACAATTATTTTTAAACAAAAATAATTGCTTTACTTTTTTAAAAAAAAAAAAACAATCTGCTCAGAGCAGAAGAGAGAACACTTTCCCACTATTGTTTGGAAAACCCATGGGTTTTTTGTGTCAAGACTCCAGGGCAAGTCAGCTAGCCTGAGTGGTACATGTGAGACAGCCCAGGGGTACAAAATTGATGTAGCTACTCCTCCCTCAGGAGGAGTAACACAACTTCCTGTTCTTTAAGTGTGGGCGAAAACAGTGTGTTTAGCTCAGTCATGTCGGATGCTTTGCGACCCCCTGGACTGTAGCCCGCCAGGCTCCGCTGTCCATGGGATTCTCCAGGCAAGAATACTGGAGTGGGTTGCCATTCCCTTCTCCAAGGGATCTTCCCGACCCAGGGATCGAACCCGGGTCTCCCACATTGAGGGCAGATTCTTTTCCATCTGAGCCACCAGGGAAGCCCTCTGAGTCACACAGTGACTTCCTCCAAAGACAACCTATGGAAATGGAGAAAAGGTAGCTTGACAAACTGACAGACACCACCTCAGCCAGGTATCAAGGTCAACATCAGCAGTGGTAAGTCATGCTGAAAGTATGTTCCCTTGATAGGAGGTGGCATGAAGGACACTGTCTCTGTGGTCTTCCCTCCCTAAACCTATAACCTCAATCTAATCATGAGAAAAATAACAGATAAAATACAAAACCAGTACTTCTCCAACTGTCAAAGTCATAGAAGCAAGGAGAGTCCTGAAAAACTGTCACAGCCGAGAGGAGACTACAAAGACATGGTCACTGAATATGGTGAGATACTGGATGGGATACTGGGACAGAAGTAAGTCAAAACTAAGGATGCCTCGGGGGCTTCCCTGGTGACTTAGACAGTAAAGAATCTGCCTGCAGTGCAGGAGACCAGGTTTGATCCCTGGGTTGGGAACACTCCCTGGAGAAGGGAGTGGCAACCCACTCCGGTATTCTTGCCTGGGAAATCCCATGGACAGAGGAGCCTGGCGGGCTACAGTCCATGGGGTCACAGAGTCGGACATGACTAACGGACTGAGCATGCAAGGACATCTTAATTGATATTTGTTAATAATAATACATCAATATTAGTTCATTAATTTTGATAAACATACCATGCTAATCTAAGATGTTAACAATAGAGAAAACTGGGTGTGGAATAAATGGAAACTCTCAGTATTATTTTTGTTTTTTTCTTGTAAGTCTAAGACTGTTTGACAATATCAAGTTTGTTTTACAAAATGAATAGATTTAGTTTCACATTTTGCCTTCCTTGTTAGCCTCCTGGCATCACCTTCTTACAAGCCTTGGCATCTCAGCTGGACTCACGTCTTTTTTTAGATCTATTTACCTATATTTATTTTGCTCTGTCACTTTGGGGATTTTTTAAATAAAAGTTTAGTCTATCCAATCAGTAACTCATCCAGAGATGGACACACCAATATCCATCAGTCCTCCTCAACTTTTTAAGGGAGCTCCCAAGGGTCTGGGACCAACATCCTATTTGAATGCTTATTGCATAGGTACTTGGCAAAGTTAGATGTTTCACAGGGAGGTGAGGTCTTCGTCGGTCCCTACTAGGAGCTATGAGTGGGAGAAGAAGAAGGGAAGAGAAGGGGGTAAGGAGGAGAGGGAGGAGGGGGACGGGAAGAGATAAAGAATATTTGTAACTTGTGTTTTGCTGGTATCTTGGGAACTGTTTTGAAAGGCAGAAGACACAGGACCTCCCCCAGCCCCTCGTATGAATTAGATTGCACCCTAATCGCATACCCTGGCAGTTCAGAAGCCTCTCAGATTTACCCAGCTCTCCAAGGAAGCACGGAGGGAGATGAAGGAGGATTTCATGTCTCAGCAACTCCAATACTTTTCATCCAGACACTAGGCATTGCTCTCCATAAACGGCCGTGAGCTGTGGGGTCTCAAGGCACTTTCTCCTGGTCCGTTTGCCCCACAAGATCCCCAACACTACCTCCACCCTGGGCTCTTTCCTATCTCCCCCTCTTAGGAAAAAGAATAAAAATATCTTTATTGCTTGGGTTCTTGTCCACGCCCATGGAATCTAGGTCACACCTTACATCCCAAGCATCTCGCCAAAATATTTTCCCAAAGACTGTTTCCTTCTTAGGAGGGACACCGCCGCCAGCACTTAAGAAAATCTTTGCCTAATCATGTCTGACATCATTTATCAGTTCATCCTGTACCCTGGGCCTGCCCCTTTTGCCTTCATCTACCCTCTTACAACCAAGAACAAACCCCAGCTTTTAATGTTAATCTTTGAAGCTGGGTTCATATAAAATATTTGTCCGTGTCATCATCCTATTCAACTCCTACCCATAAACTTAACTTCAGTCAAAGTTGTAGGTGAGGCAAATGGACTTCCCTGACTTATGTACACATTTTTATTCAACACGGAAGGGAAATTAACACATTACAGAACCACATTTCTTACTGCCTAAGTTAGTCTCATCCTCTTTGGGTGAAAACTTACTTCTATAAATGTTTGTAACAAGATAATAAAATATCTTTGGACCCTTATAGAATTACTTTTTGTTAAACATGCTTTGCAATCTTCCCTTGGGAATTGAAAGATACCATGAGAGGATATCGTAAGAACCTTGGTTTTATTTTTCTTTCTACTAGGAAACTCAGAGTTCAAGTTAGAGACCACTTCAATTAACTAGCTGGAATCTTATGACAAACATGGTACCATAATCTTGTACACCATACAATTTATCCAATTAAAGTATAATGTTTAATGGCTTTTAGGGTATTCACACAGCTGTGCCTCCAATACTACAACTGATTTTAGAACATCCTCCTCACAGTAAAAAGAAAACCCACACCCCTTGTCTATTCACCCTTTAAGTCCTATCTTCCCCTAGTCCTAGGCAACTATTAATCTACTTTCTGTGTCTATAGATTAGCCTATTCTGCCTATTACAGATTTTCCTAATTTGCCTATTACATGTAAATGGAATCATACAATATGTGGACTTTCATGGTCAGCATAATGTTTTCAAAGTTCATTCATGTTGTAGCATGTATTGTACTTCATTCTCTTTTATTAACAAATAACATTGCATTGCACAGACACACCGCATTTCATTCATCTATTCAAAAGTCAATGGATTCTTGGGTTTTCCCTCACTTGTTTATAATGCGAATAGTGCTTCTATGAACGTGAGCACACACGGTTTTATATGGACATATGTTCTCGTTTCTCTTGGGTATATTGGGTATACATCTAGGAGCGGAATTGCTGGACCTTGTTGTAACTCTACCTTTAACCATTTGAGAAACTGCCACTGTGTCTCCATCTCTGCTTTGACTGTTTTCCAAAGTGCACCGTTTTATTTTCCCACCTCCATATTTTTCCCCATGCTTATTCTTGCCATCTTTGATTACAGCCATGCTAGTGGGTATGAAGTAATATTTGATTATGAGTTTCATTTGCATTTTCCTGATGACTCATGACGTTGAACATTTTATCATGTATTTATTGGCCATTTGTATACCTTCTTTAAGAAGCTGTCTATTCAGATCCTTTGCTCATTTTAAAAATTATGTTGTTTGTTTTTATATTACTGAGTTGTAATGGTTTATAAATTCTAGGTACAATTTTCTCATGAGATGAATTATTTGCAAATTTTTTCTCCTATTCTGTGAAAGGTCTTTTCATTTTTTCATTGCAGTCCTTCAAAGCCCCCAATTTTTTCATTTTAATGATGTTCAAGGTGTTTTTTCTTTTGTTGCCTAAGAAACCATTGCTCCATCCAAGGTCACAAAAATTTATACTGTTGTTTTCCTCAGAGAGGGACTGTATCTCCTCAATCATTAGGCAGCGCCTTCCCACGCTCCTAGCAGAGAACCAGTTTCCCTTCCCCCTCACACTATGGCTAACACTTGGCACTACCCAGCTTTCTAATTTTCACTTATCTAATGGGTATCACTGACTTAATGGACATGAGTTTAAGGAAACTCCAGGAGGTAGTGAAGGACAGGGAAGCCTAACATGCTGCAGTCCATGGGGTCACAAAGACACGATTTACTGATTGAACAACAACAAAATGGGTATACAGAGTAAAGTTTCACATTGAACTTTTGAAACAAACTTTAAAATTTTTTCTCCTTCAGGAAAAATATGAGGGAAGTGGGGAAGGAAAGAAAGAGACAGCTGGCTGGGAGGGCAGGACCAGGAGGTGAATTTTGCTGGACTGCTGGAGCCCCTGTGCAATCCTAGAGACAGACAGTGGTCTCGGGCCACCTAGGGGAGAAGGAAGCAATGCAGTTGGACTTTGGGAAGATGGCTTCCCAGCTAGCTTGGCTGGAAGGCATTCAACCCATTCCTCCAAGGCTGGCTTGGCTGCCTCCCAGAGGATTCCGGGACCTCAGAGATGCTGGAATCCAGCCTTCTTATCACCAGGATGCCGCCTCTTCCTCCTGTTCCCTCTCACTTCTTTCTTGGGAATTAGAGACTCTATCTTAGGGGAACCCATATCATTTTGTTTCTTTCTTTTACTTTTATTGGAGTATAGTTGATTTACAAGGTTGAGTTAGTTTCAGGTGTACAACAAAGTGATTCAGTTATACACGTTTATTCGCTCTTTTCCAGATTCTTTTCTCATATAGGTTATCACAGAGTACTGAGTAGAGTTTCCTGTGCTATACAGGAGGTCCTTGTGAGTTATGTATTTTTATACATAGTGGTGTGTGTATGTTAATCCCAAGATCCTGATTCATCCCTCTCTGACACCTCTCCTCTTTGGTAACCATAAGTTTGTTTTTAATATCTGTAAATTTGTGTCTGCTGTGTAAATAACTTCATTTGTATCATTTTTAAAGATTCGATTCCTGTGTCATCTTGCTTTAATCTTCACCTCCTTTGCTTTCTCTCCCATTCACTCCCTTCCTCTCTCCTGTCCTCCTCTTCCTGCTGTCCCCACAGAACAGAGGGGGCACAAACCCAGGGCTTTAGCAGCACCTGCTGGGACGCCAGCTGCCTTCCCCCAGGAACAGAGAACCCCTGATACCTCCGACTTTTGGGTTTCATCCAAGGACCTTGGTTCTCTAGCCAGAATATTTGCACTGAAGTCAGCAGGGTCTTCCAGCTATTAATATGAAGATAACTTGCTATAACCCTAAAGACTTGCACATATAGAAGGAAGAGAGTGATGCTATTTTGTTAAACCCCGACTGCAACTGTAGCTGGCTTGCCTAGGAAGAGCATCACCCAGTTCTCCACAGGGATAACATGTCTCTTTTGGAAATACCTGAAAAGGCCAGAAATGTGTATGGGAAAAAAAGAGTTTAATTGTTATGATTAAAAGGAAACAGCAGCTTGAAACTTGGCTAGCAGCTGCCTGCTGACCTCTGGAGGAAGCAGGGTTTGTGAGCCTAAACGAGGGACTTCAGGGCAGAGTAATTTACTTTGGGGATGACACCCTTTGTGAATTGCAGACCTTCAGGAAACATCTGCTCAACTTGACAGCTGTGCACTGGCAGTCGCTGAAAACCAGCATTATGTTGACAGGGACCGAGAGAAAGAGACCGTGGTGGGAGGAGGGGGGTGGGGGGTGGGGTGGAGACAGGAATGAGACTGAGTGCTCAGTGTGAATGGGGAATCAGAGACAGGAAGTGATCCATAAAGTATAAGCCCCTGGGGGCGGGTGTCTGGAAACATTTGGAAAAGAGCCCCAGGCTTCTCCATAATATGCAGATGTGGGCGCTCCGGAAGAAGGAACCACCTCCCTCCCACAGATTGGTGAACTTGGGGATATACAAACAGAAGGCATCTGGGACACACGTGTGCAAGCACACACGCCCACACACCGCTGTGCAGGACCAGATCTTTAACAGTGAATCTCTACCTTGCCTGCAAATTTTGAATTGCCTGGGGGCTTTAAAAAACGTGCCAGGCCTTTGCCTCCCCTAAAGCAATGACATCAGAATCATCAGACTTTCCGAGTTAGGATCATCTGACTTTCAGAGTGATTTCAGCTTAGGGTGCTCAGCGCTGTCCTAGAGCAAGGGACCTTGACAACCCCAGCTGCACAGAAAACTGATGTCGGATATCACCTCCTACACCAAAAGACCTGAACCCACACTCCTTTCTTTCACTCATTCCCACTCCCCAAACTTCTTCCTCCCTTTCTCACTGGCTTCTTTACTCCCCTCCCCCAGGTCAACAGGAGCCTCTCCCACTGGGGATGCACAAAATTCAGGAATTTGAGTTTCAGATAAAGGGTGAATAATTTTTCAGCATAAGTATGTTCCATGCAGGGGTTTCTCTGGTGGTTCAGAGGGTAAAGAATCTGTCTTCAATGCAGGAGATGTGGGTTCGATCCCAGATCCCCTGGAGAAGGGAATGGCAATCCCACTCCAGTATTCTTGCCTGGAGACTCCCATGGACAGAGGAGCCTGGCGGGCTACAGCCCGTGGGGTCGCAAAGTCTGACATGACTGAGCGACTAACACCTTCACGTGTTCCGTGCAATTATACAACATACTCGTAAAAAACTGATCCGTGATATATACTAAAATTCAAATCCAGCCAGGCACCTAGTGTTTTTAGTTGCTAAATCTGAAAACCCCAGATAGGAACAACTTAAAAAACAAAAAATGTAAAGACTTCTCCCACTGTGCGGATCTGGCGAGACGACCAGCCCCCAACCCAGAGTCAAAAGTTCAGGGCAGACTGCCAGGGAGAATCAGCAACTCTTTTCTCCTTTTCCCGCACATGTTATGGGTTCACAGCGCTACACGTTACCACCACCAGAGGGCGCGCCATGAACGGGCAGGAGGAAGCGGCTTAGGAGAACCGGCAAGGACTAGTCGCCCTGCCCTCCCCAACACAATGCTCAAGGATGCCGCAAGGAAGGAACCGCAAAATGAGCTT
Organism: Giraffa tippelskirchi; assembly: GCF_054371585.1. Classification (NCBI taxonomy): domain Eukaryota; kingdom Metazoa; phylum Chordata; class Mammalia; order Artiodactyla; family Giraffidae; genus Giraffa; species Giraffa tippelskirchi. The sequence goes on from NC_137282.1 coordinate 112,766,983, forward strand.
GAATGCTCAAGCAGTGGGTTAGGGGGAAATGGATTACGCTTTTAAACTAAATCGTCTTGCCGACAGCCAAAATGAAATCAGAGAGTAAGCTACACCCAGGGTAGAAGAACTCACGAATTGGTAGCTGTTTTTCTTATGGGTGGTTTATTGATTTTGCTTGTTTAAGGGTTATATATTTGCTGTGGATCTTCCCAGAACTTTTTCTATGCATGTGAATGTGTGTATGCATGTAAACGATTTGGGTTTGTTGGCAAAATTCTTTCACAAATGCTGTAACAGAATCTATGTGTATCTATACATAGGTATTTCTGGAAGTTCCTTTTTTTGCATTTAATATATTTTGAGGATCATTCTGTAGTATTTGTTGTTGTTTAGTTGCTAAGTAGTGTCCGACACTTTTGTGACCCCCATGGACTATAGCCTGCCAGGATCTTCTGTCTGTGGGGTTTCCCAGGCAAGAATACAGGAGTAGGTTGCCATTTCCTTCTCCAGGGGATCTTCCTGACCCAGGGATTGAACCTGTGTCTCCTGCATTAATAGGCGGATTCTTTACCACTGAGCCACCAGAGAAGCCCTTTCTGAAGGAGTCTTTTGGGCCTAGAAAAGAAAACAACAGTCTCTAAGGCCCTTGCTGAATCATCTGACTTCGGAGAAAACAAAACAGAACTTTAGGTCCCGCCCTGATGCTCCAAGCTGGTTGCATCTATCTGAGACTTACCACTGCCTGTCCGAAAACCTTCCACCCCCTACACCCACGCAGAAGATTTATCACCCCCTGTCCAGAAACCTTTCCCAAACCCCCTGTAAATATGGAGTCTCCCTGATCCCTCTCGGCGCTCAGCCTGGTCGTTAGGCTTACTGTCGCCCCTCCTTGCCTGAATAAAGGTAATCTACTTCCGTTGAGGTCGTCTTTCCTTTTCTGCCTCACCCGAACTATACCCTACACTTTCTATGGTATATACATAGTACTAATTTCCTTGTATCTTCACAATGACCCTGTGAGGCAGGGGCCATTGTTATCGTCCATTTTTCAGACGGAGAAATCACAGCACAGAGAGGTTAAGTGACTTGCCCGAGATCACACAGCAAGTAACCAAGTGAGATTTAGACCTGGACCATCTGTCTTCAGAGTACACATGGCCCCGATGTGTACTTAATCATGCTTAATGCTTCATCACTCTCCTGCACCGCTTCGTTTTAACCAGGCATTGCAGCCCATGCTGTTGTGCATATGACCACATTGGATGGACATTGAGCTGAGTCTCGGTTTCCATGACTTCTGACTACAGCAGCAGGAAAGCCTTGTGCAGTGGTGATTAGGGCTTTGCAAGGTAGACCCAAGGTGGGGCATATCCAGGTCACGTTTCCATAGTAACTGCTGCATTTTGCTCCCTATCCCCAGCAACTGTGTATAAACATCCCCCACCCCTCACTGCCATCAAAGACGTGCCGGAAAGCAGAAACAGTCTGTGGAGAGGCTCAAGGATGCACTACGGGAGAAATGAGGAAGAAGGAATTAACAGCAGTGCAGCAACACAGGAAGGAGACGATGTGCGTCATGAACTGGGTGATCTAGCCAAGGGGCTTTAGGGCAAGTCCAGGCAGCCAGCACCTCCATGAAGGTACCTTCCTTGCTAAGCATGCAGATTTCATATAGGGCTTGTGCAGCAACATGAACTGTGCCCACTGGTCTCCTTGGAGCTGATGGATTGAGAAGAGAGAGGATTATGGTTCTTGCTGATTCCCAGAGTGGGGCTCAGAGAGCTTGGGAGTGAGAGACTGTTGCTGTCCCACCTGTATTCCCCCAGACACTAGGAGAGATGAGGATGAAGGGTACCCCAGAAAACACAGACTCAGCACTCCACCCTGCAGAGAGGACTTTACACACAGTGACAAAGTCACATGGCCTAGAACTGGGGTGCGCTTTGGGGTGTCTGTGCCCCCCCCGGGGGGCCAGATGGGATTTGCATAGAGGAGGCCCCTCCCGCATTATTCTCCCCGGTGACAGAAGCCATTAGCACACATGCTGTCTCTCCTTTCCAATGACGGGGTATGTGATGACCTAAACCTGAAAATGATTTTCCCTTATTTACTTGCAATGCATATTTGTCCTTCTGCTTGTCTGGCATTTTTGTTGTTGTTGTTTATTTGGCTGCCCCAGTAGTTGCAGCAAGTGGGATCTAGTTCCCCTAACCAGGGATCGAACCCAGGCCCCCTGTCTTGGGAGCACAGAGTCTTAGCCACTGGACTACTAGGGAATCCCTTGTCTGGCATTTTGAATGCCCTTCATGGCTTTGAAGAATTCTCTCCTCCTGGGTCTGACTCCCCAGAGAAGCCAGAAACTGTTTTCCCAAAAGCTAAGGTGCAGGCACGTGAGCAGGCTCTCCGAGTAGATGCCCCAGCAGTGGACTCTGACTCAGAGCCAGTGGCCCTGACATGAAGCAGATGCCCACCGATGGCAGGGTGAGGGGGATGGAAGGGGCCAGGGTTCTGTCTGGGCCCTTCTGCGTGGTGGCTCTGCTGGGTGCTGGCCACGGTCTTGCTTCCTGGAGCCGCCCCACTGCGGCATGTGTGGGCCAAGTTCCCACGGCAGAGCCTCTGACCCGGTTCTAGGGCTACTCTGGAGATGCTGGCAGCCTCCAGCCTTCTGCAGTAAATCCCGTTTCCTCCTAAACTCATTGTAGGTGGTTTCCGCGGTTTGCAGCCAGGCCTGCCGGAGACCTCCCTGTTGGCCCAGTATCTTTGAATGGGAGGCGTTGAGCGTGACGGCTGCGGGGTACCACGTTTCCCTGTCAGACACGCCGACTCCTCAACTAACCCAAACATCCCATAGGAGAAACTGACCTCCACGTAGGGCCATTTAGATTAAACAGCGCTTGGGGTCCGTGCAGGAGGGTCTGGCCTCCCGCCTCCATACTCTCTCCTGCGCTGACCCATCCTCTCCTGTGTGGGCAGAATGAACTTTCTCAAAAATCATCTGGCTGTGCCACTGCCCAAGTGATATCTCTGCTGGCGTCCCCCGCCGGTGCCCACGAGGCTGGTGTGTGTGTGTGTGTGTGTGTGTGTGTGTGTGTGTGTGTGTGTGTGTGTGTGTGTGTGTATGTGTGGAGAGGGGAGCGTCAGCAGGCTTGCGAGGGAGACAGGAGAGTGGGCTTGGGCACCTGTAACCCGGATCCTCCCGTTCTGGGTCACCAAGGTCAGCAGCATCCCTTTCGCATCAGCCATGGGCTCCGGTCACCCCTCCCTGCCTCCCTCCTTGGGATGGTCACAGCCTCCCAAAGAGAGGGGAGCACATCGCTGCAGCTCCAGTCTCAGATCTGCCCCACCCCTGCTCCCTCACCCAGCCCACTCAGGAGCGCTGTCACTTCTCTCACCTCACACCCAGTCGTCAATGCTAGGAAGCTGTGGAAGTTCCCCCACGGATTCAGGGCCTCATCCCTGGAAAGCCAGGAGAGTTACCTTGTGTGGCAAAGACTCTGCGGGTACCATTAAGTTACTGATCGTGAGACAGGAGATGCTCATGCATTATCCAGGGGACCCTAAATGTCATCACCAGTGTCCTTAAAGGGGGCTTTCCAGGCGGCGCTAGTGGTAAAGAACTTGCTTGCCAACACAGGAGACTTAGACAGGGATTCGATCCCTGGGTCGGGAAGATCCCCTGGAGAAGGGCATGGCCACCTACTCTGGTATTCTTGCCTAGAGAATCCCCATGGACAGAGGAGCCTGCTGAGCTAACAGTCCATGGGGTAAAGAGTCGGAGATGACAGCAACTCACACTTTCAAGAGCTCTGAGCCAAGGAACACCACCAACCTCTAGAGAAGCTGAAAAAGGCAGGGAGCAGATTCTCCCCTCGTGGGTTCCAGAAGAAACTTTGGCTTTAGCCAGTGACCCTGATTTCGGACTGCTCGCCTCCAGAACTGAAAGGGAAGAAATTTATGTTGCTTTAAATTGAGTCTGTGGTCATTCGTGACAGCAGCTCCAGGAAACTAATTAGAGGGCTTTCCCAATGCCAGGCTGGGCTAGCGGCTCCATCGGAGCCCCACTGCCAGCTGGTGCTAGCTGGTGGCTCTCCTCCCACGGGACCCACAGGAACCGCCAGGAACCTGCAGCTGACCTGTCCGTCTTCTCCAGCAGACCCCATGCTTGGCCTCAGCCCCGTCGCTCCTGTCTCCCCACCACCCTCTGAGGGCCAGCACGTGGTGTGGCGCGACTGAAAGCTTGAAGCTTCATCACTTGTGGACTGAAGTACCCTAAAGCGGGGATGCTCACCGCCTCTGGGAATCCTAGAAGCTGCTCCCTGTGACCCGTGGGGCATCAGCCCTGGCCCCAGGACTCCAGCTGCCAGTTTCCTTCAACAGCTCTGATGGGGCCAAACCGGGGCTGAGGCCCTGGTCCTCCAGGGACCCAACCCCTCAGAGGGCAGCTTCTCAGCCCACATTCTTGGGATCCAGGGAGTGTGAAATCTGGGAAGAGTGCCCCATCAACAGAGGACGGGAGGGGAGGACCTGGGAGAAACGCCTGGCACACCATTCTGTCCTCTCTCCCTGCTGAGCTCTGGGGAATCCTAGGAGGGGGCGGTCTGCAGCGCTGGAAGGGTTTGCGCAGTCATCTCTGTGTGCTCAGCTCTGTGCCCATACCGAGGGCCCTGGGGCCAGGGGCCATGGCTGTTGCGAGGGATTTGGGTTAAAATTAGGTGATCTTGGGTCCTCTCCACCCTCCTCCTCTGAGCACCTCTCCTATCCCCACTGTCCTGGCAGCAAAGCCGCATGCCTGCCGTTGCACTCAGGTCTACCGACCCCACCTGCTGGGTTCCCTGCCGAGAACATCTAGTGAGGCCACCACACCACGGCACCACACCACGGTGCCACACGTGGCTCCCACACTGACGCCCCTTCTCTGTCCCGTGCACAGGCCTGGGGAATCTCTGAGAGCAGCCATCAGCAACCTAGAAGTGACATATATGTTGGCTAAGGAAGCAGAGCAGAGGGAGCCTGTGGGCAATGGGGAGAAGGAGCGTGTTTACTGTGGTGGCCTCTCTCGTGACCACTGCTCTCCCCAGAAGGTGGATCTGGATACCCGCATCCTCCACGGCACACACCTCACTACTCCTCTGCCCTCTCCTCTCCCACATCTCCTTGCTCATCCACTCCAGCCACACTGGACTTCTTGCCATTCTCTGAACCGGCAAGAATGCTCCCTGCCTCAGGGCCTTTGCATTGGCTGTTCCCTCTGGCCATCATGCTCTCCCCCCACGCCACAGGCACCCTCATGACTTGAGCCCTCACCTTCCCCAAACTTTGTTCACATGGCATTTTATGAATTGTCCTGTTCTGATTATCTAATTTAAAACTGCAGCCTCTCCAGCAGACCCAATCTCCCTGACCTGCTCATTTTCCTCCCTTTAAAAAAAAATAGCAATTATCATCCTCTAAGAGTGACTTTTTAACCTTTCTGTTTTTAACTTTCTCCATATGGGAAGGAACATTGGTCTGTTTTGTTCAAAGATGTTTCTCCCATACCTAGAATAGTGCTATCACATAATGGGCCCTCAACAAATATTAGCTGAAGAAATGAATGAATGAGTGATTAGGGGACGCTTCACTGAGAGGTGACAGTTAACCACGTCATGCAGGCAGAGGTTGAGCGGGGCTAAATCACCTGGGGAAAAACATTCCCCACAGAGGGGACAGCTGGTGCAAGGGCCCTGAGGTAGAAGCTGGGGTGTTTAGGCCGCAGCAGAGACGCCGTTGTGGCTGGAAGGAAGAGACCAGGACAAGAAGGGTGGAGAAGAGATCTGAGAGTAGAGGAGGCATTTACTCTGAGATGGGAAGCCGCTGGGGTCTTTAGAACAGGGATGTACCATGAGCTGATTTATGTTTTATAAACATTATTCTGCCTGCTAATTTTTAGAAAATAGACTCTAAGGGAGGCAGAGGAGAAGCAGAGAGACTAGTGAGAAGATATCTGTCATCATCCAGGTGGGAGACCTGGGGGACAGCCATGGAGGTGTGAGAAGGGGTTGGACTGAGGATGTATTTTGAAAGAAGAACAATGTGAGTGAAAGAGGAGGGGGGCATCCGAGGCAGGTCCAGGTTTTAACCTGGGCAACTAGAAGAAAGGAGTAGCCACCTCCTGAGCTGGGGATGAATGCGATCAGCCTGGGACTGGGAAACCAGGAGTTCCATTAGGGCTAATTAGACATGAGGTGACTATTGGAAATCTAAGGGGAGATGTCAAATAAGCACTTGGATATATGAGCCCAGAGTTCACGTGAGACTCCAGGCTTGCTGGATGAATTTGGGAGTGACTAGCATTTAGGTGCATCTTAAAGTGAGGAGGCGATATGCTCACCTGCGCAGGGAGAACAGGGACAGGGGAGAGGGGTCCAAGACTGGGCTCCAACGCTGAGAGGCAAGGATGCGAGGAGAAGCCAGAGCAGTGCAGTACAGGGATACCAGAAGGGAGACATGACGGAAAAGCCAGATGGGGGTGGATAAAGGCAGGGTTGTTCCAGCGCAGCCAACTGGGTCACAGTGGTGAGAGCTGAGAAGGCTTCTCCGGCCTTCTTGGCCAGTCTAGGGGCCTGAGGTCATGGGACAGGACTGGAGACCCAGCTCTGTCACCACAGGCACTCTCCTTATCAGGCTGAGACTTTGTTTCCTTTGATGTCCACTAGGACAGGAGTTCCAAAGAATAGCAAGGAGAGATAGGAAGGCCTTCCTCAGTGATCAATGCAAAGAAATAGAGGAAAGCAATAGAATAGGAAAGACTAGAGATCTCTTCAAGAAAATTCGAGATACCAAGGGGAACATTTCATGCAAAGATGGGCACAATAGAGGACAGAAATGGTCTGGACCTAACAGAAGCTGAAGATATTAAGAAGAGATGGCAAGAATACACAGAAGAACTGTACAAAAAAGATCTTCAAATCAGGAAAGGGTTCCAAATCAGAAAAGCAGTATGTCAAACCTGTATACTGTCACCCTGCTTTTTAACTTTTTTGCAGAGCACATCATGAGAAATGCTGGGCTGGATGAAGCACAAGCTGGAATCAAGGTTGCCAGGAGAAATATCAATAACCTCAGACATGCAGATGACACCACCCTTACGGCAGAAAGTGAAGAAGAACGAAAGAGCCTCTTGATGAATGTGAAAGAGGAGAGTGAAAAAGTTGGCTTAAAACTCAACATTCAGAAAACTAAGATCATGGCATCTGGTCCCATCACTTCATGGCAAATAGATGGGGAAACAGTGGAAACAGTAGCAGACTTTATTTTGGGGGGCTCCAAAATCACTGCAGATGGTGACTGCAGCCATGAAATTAATAGATGCTTATTTCTTGGGGAAAAAAGTTATAACCAACCTAGACAGCATATTAAAAAGCAGAGACATTACTTTGTCAACAAAAGTCCATCTAGCCAAAGCTATGGTCTTTCCAGTGGTCATGTATGGATGTGGGCCATAAAGAAAGCTGAGCGCCAAAGAATTGATGCTTTCAAACTGTGGTGTTGGAGAAGACTCTTGAGAGTCCCTTGGACTGCAAGGAGATCAAACCAGTCAATCCAGAAGGAAATCAGTCCTGAATATTCATTGGAAGGGCTGATGCTGTTGCTGAAACTCCAATCCTTTGGCCACCTGATGTGAAGAGCTGACTCACTGGAAAGGACCCTGATGCTGGGAAAGACTGAAGGTGGGAGGAGAAGGGGACGACAGAGGATGAGATGGTTGGATGGCATCACCGACTCAATGGACATGAGTTTGAGCAAGCTCCGGGAGTTGGTGATGGACAGGGAGGCCTGCTGTGCTACAGTCCATGGGATCACAAAGAGTCGGACATGACTGAGCAACTGAACTGAGGACAGGAGAGTCTGTCCTTGGATGACTGGAGAAGACACTAAACAAGATTTCTGAAGGCATGTTGAGTAGTGGGAAATAGGATTTCACAGGAGTGCGCCGCCTCAATGGTTGGGAGACATACCTGTGGACAAGTGAGCGGACAGGGTGAGGGAAAAGCCTTTGTATTTTCCTATCTTGTAATAGGGATCAACAACTACAACCAAAATGCTAGCAAGGGCATTACTGCAACAATTGGTGAAATCTGAATAAGGTCTGTGATGCCATAATAGTATAGCATCCATATTAATGTTCCTGATTCTGATAACTGGACTGCAGAGGATGACCCTGTTCTTAAGAAACATATGAACTATTTAAGGATGAAGGAGCCTCACTTCTGCAGCTCACTCTCAAATGGCTCAGAGTTTTTATATAGTATGTATTTAGAAAGACAGTGAATGATAAAGCAAATGTGGTAAAATATTCACAACTGATTAATCGGATAACAGGTTTATGGAAAGGCTGCGTTATTCTTGCAACTTTTCAGTAAGTTTGGAGTGATTTCAAAACAAAAATTACTAAAAGACCCTAAAAATGTTTGTGATATGTTCTTTCATAGTATTGTTTGAATCTTGTTCAATAAGAATACATTTATGTTACTAGAGTATGAGGCGGTTTTAGTTATAAAATAGGCACAGTAAATAAAAACCTCTCGTGAACTGTAAGTCATAAGCTGTTAAATATTCATCACATTTGTCGTTCTAGTCACTATTGTTTCTGTTATTATTGACATTGTTAGTATTTCAAGGAGTTTTTCAATTGCAGAGAGCCACCGGCAGGAGAAAGGAGCAGTGACCCCACAAGAGACTGACCCAGACTCGCCCGTGAGTGTCCAGAGTCTCCGGCAGAGGCGTGGGTCAATGGTAGCCTGTTGCAGGGTCGGGGGCACTGAGTGCATCAGTGCATGCATGGGACCTTTTGAAGGAGGTCGCCATTATCTTCATTACCTCCACCATAGTTTGGCCCCAGGTAAATAACAGGGGGGGAACACAGCCCCGCCCATCAACAGAAAATTGGATTAAAGATTTACTGAGCATGGCCCCGCCCATCAGAACAAGACCCAGTTTCCCCCTTAGTCAGTCTCTCCCATCAGGAAGCTTCCATAAGCCTCTTACCCTTCTCCATCAGAGGGCAGGCAGAATGAAAACCACAATCACAGGAAACTAACCAAACTGATCACATGGACCACAGCCTTGTCTAACTCAATGAAACTATGAGCCATGCCATGTAGGACCACCCAAGACGGATGGGTAATGGTGGAGAGTTCCGAGAAAATGTGGTCCACTGGAGAAGAGCATGGCAAACCACTTCAGTATTCTTGCCTTGAGAACCCCATGAACAGTATGAAAAGGCAAAAAGACAGGACACTGAAAGATGAACTCCCCAGATCGGTAGGTACCCAATATGCTACTGGAGATCAGTGGAGAAATAGCTCCAGAAAGAATTAAGAGATGGAACCAAAGCAAAAACAACACCCAGGTGTGGATGTGACTGGTGATAGAAGCAAAGTTCAATGCTATAAAGAGCAACATTGCATAGGAACCTGGAATGTCAGGTTCATGAATCAAGGCAAATCAGAAGAGGTCAAACAGGAGATGGCAAGACTGAACATCAACATTTTAGGAACCAGTGAACTAAAATGGACTGGAACAGGTGAATTTAACTCAGATGACCATTATATCTACTACTGTGGGCACGAATCCCTTAGAAGAAATGGAGTAGCCATCATAGTCAACAAAAGAGTCCAAAACGCAGTACTTGGATGCAATCTCAAAAACAACAGAATGATCTCTGTTGGTTTCCAAGGCAAATCATTCAATATCACAGTAATCCAAGTCTATGCCCCGACCAGTAACTCTGAAGAAGCTGAAGTTGAACAGTTCTATGAAGACCTACAAGACTTTCTAGAGCTAACACCCAAAAAAGATGTCCTTTTCACTCTAGGGAACTGGAATGCAAAAGTAGGAAGTCAAGAAACACCTGGAGTAACAGGCAAATTTAGCCTGGACGTACAGAATGAAGCAGGGCAAAGGCTAATAGAGTTTTGCCAAGAGAACGCACTGGTCATAGCAAACACCCTCTTCCAACAACACAAGAGAAGATTCTACACATAGACATCACCAGATGGTCAATACTGAAATCAGATTTGTTATATTCTTTGCAGCCAAAGATGAAGAAGCAGTATACAGTCAGCAAAAACAAGACCGGGAGCTGACTGTGGCTCAGATCATGAACTCCTTATTGCCAAATTCAGATTGAAATTGAAGAAAGTAGGGAAAACCACCAGACCATTCAAATATGACCTAAATCAAATCCCTTACAATTATACAGTGGAAGAGAGAAATAGATTCAAGGGATTAGATCTGATAGAGTGCTTGAAAAACTATGGACGGAGGTTCATGACATTGTACAGGAGGCTGTGATTAAGACCATCCCCAAGAAAAAGAAATGGAAACAGGCAAATGGCTGTCTGAGGAGGCCTTACAAATAACTGTGAAAAGAAAAGAAGTGAAAAGCAAAGGAGAAAAGGAATGATATACCCATTTGAATGCAGAGTTCCAAAAAATAGCAAGGAGAGATAAGAAAGCTTTCCTCAGTGATCAATGCAAAGAAATAGAGGAAAACAATATAATAGGAAAGTCTAGAGATCTCTTCAAGAAAATTCGAGATACCAAGGGAGCATTTCATGCAAAGATGGGCACAATAAAGGACAGAAATGGTATGGACCTAACAGAAGCAGAAGATATTAAGAAGAGGTGGCAAGAATACACAGAAGAACTATACAAAAAAAATCTTCACGACCCAGATAATCACGACGGTGTGATCACTCACCTAGAGCCAGACATCCTGGAATGTGAAGTCAAATGGGCCTTAGGAAGCATCACGACAAACAAAGCTGGTGGAGGTGATGGAGTACCAGTTGAGCTATTTCAAATCCTAAACGATGATGCTGTGAAAGTGCTGCACTCAATATGCCAGCAAATTTGGAAAACTCAGCAGTGGCCACAGGACTGGAAAAGGTCAATTTTCATTCCAATCCCAAAGAAAAGCAATGCCAAAGAGTGCTCAAACTACCACACAATTGCACTCATCTCACACACTAGTAAAGTAATGCTCAAATTTCTCCAAGCCAGGCTTCAGCAATACGTGAACTGTGAACTTCCAGATATTCAAGCTGGATTTAGAAAAGGTAGAGGAACCAGAGATCAAATTGCCAACATCTGCTGGATCATCAAAAAAGCAAGTGAGTTCCAGAAAAACATCTATTTCTGCTTTATTGATTATGCCAAAGCCTTTGACTGTGTGGATCACAATAAACTGTGGAAAATTTTTAAAGAGATGGGAATACCAGACCACCTTACCTGCCTCTTGAGATATATGTATACAGGTCAAGAAGCAACAGTTAGAACTGGACATGGAGTAACAGACTGGTTCCAAATCGGGAAAGGAGTCCATCAAGCCTGTATATTGTCACCCTGCTTTTTAACTTATATGCAGAGTACATCATGAGAAATGCTTGGCTGGATGAAGAACAAGCTGGAATCAAGATTGCTAGGAGAAAGATCAATAACATCAGATATGCAGATGACACCACCCTTATGGCAGAAAGTGAAGAAGAACTAAAGAGCCTCTTGATGAAAGTGAAAGAGGAGAGTGAAAAAGTTGGCTTAAAACTCAACATTCAGAAAACTAAGATCATGGCATCTGGTCCCATCACTTCATGGCAAATAGATGGGAAAACAGTGGAAACAGTGGCAGACTTTATTTTTTTGAGCTCCAAAATCACTGTAAATGGTGAATGCAGCCATGAAATTAAAAGATGCTTACTACTTGGAAGAAAAGTTATGACCTACCTAGACAGCATATTAAAAAGCAGAGACATTTCTTTGCCAACAAAGGTCCATCTAGTCAAGGCTATGGTTTTTCCAGTAGTCATGCATGGATGTGGACCATAAAGAGAGCTGAGTGCCTAATAATTGATGCTTTTGAACTGTGGTGTTGGAGAAGACTCTTGAGAGTCCCTTGGACTGCAAGGAGATCAAACCAGTCAATCCGGAAGGAAATCAGTCCTGAATATTCATTGGAAGGACTGATGCTGAAGCTGAAACTCCAATCCTTTGGCCACCTGATGTGAAGAGCTGACTCATTTGAAAAGACTCTGATGCTGGGAAAGATTGAAGGCGGGAGGAGAAGGGGATGACAGAGGATGAGATGGTTGGATGGCCACCGATTCAATGGACATGAGTTTGAGTAAACTCCAGGAGTTGGTGATGGACAGGGAGGCCTGGCGCGCTGCAGTCAATGGGGTCGCAAAGAGTCAGACACGACTGAGCAACTGAACTGAATGACTGACTGAACTGGCGCCAGGTCAGGCTATTTTTTTTTTTTAACATTTTACTGTGGAATATAACAGAATATGTGCAGAAAAATGATAACAGTTTAAAATACAGTTTTACAAATAGTTATTGAATAAACACCCATGTAACCACTGGTCCTGTTAGGAATACAACATTGCCAACTCCCTCGAAACTTTCTTATCTGATCACAACCTCCTTCCTCTCCACAAAGCTGTGCGTCCCTAAATAATATATATAGTAGTTTAGTTTTGTCTATTTTTGAACATTACATACAAGGAATCAACTTTGGGAAGTACTTTTTTGTAAAACGTTATGTTTGTATTATTTATTTTTAATCAGCTTGTCATTTCTATATATTATTCCATCATACGAATATACAGCACGAGACTACCCATTCTATGTTAATTTGGGTTATTTCCAATTTATATCTATTTTGAAAGTATTTTAATTTTATCAGTTGTGCTGCTGTGAATATTCTTCCGTATGTGCATTCATTTGTATAGGGTATACACCTAAGAGTAGACTTAGGAAATTACAGAGTATGTGGATCTTCAGCTTTACTAGATAGTGTCAAACTTTCTTCTTAAAGTAGTGGTACCAGTTTTTTCTGGCAGTAGTATTGAATGAGAATGCCTTTGCTTCTCATCAACACCTGATGTTTTCAGACTTTTAAATTTTTGCTAAACTACTGGGTACATAATGGTATCCCATATTGGTTTTAATTAGCATTTCCCTGATTACAAATGAATTTAGTGTGATTATTTGTCACTTGAATTTCCTATTTTGTTAGTGTTTATTCAGGTCTTTTGTCCATTAAAAAATCGAGTTGTCTGTCTTCTTATTTATATAAATTGTCTAAGTTCTGGTTTCAAGTCTTTTTATTGATTATGTGTGTCACAAATACTTTTTCCCCATCTGTGACTTGTCTTGTTAATATTCTTTTCATTTTTCTTCAGGTTGTCAACAAAACTCTTTTTCTTTTTTTTAATTTATTTATCTATTTTTACTTTACAATATTGTATTTGTTTTGCCATACATTGACATGAATCCGCCATGGATGTACATGATTTCCCCTTCCAGAACCCCCCTCCCACCTCCCTCCCCATCCCATTCCTCTGGGTCATCCCAGTGCACCAGCCCTGAGCACCCTGTCTCATGCATCAAACTTGGACTGGTGATTCATTTCACATATGATAATTTACATGCTTCAGTGCCATTCTCTCATATCATTCCACCCTCGCCCTCTCCCATAGAGTCCAAAATACAGTTCTATACATCTGTGTCTCTTTTGCTGTCTCACATACAGGGTTATCTTTACCAATTTACTAAATTCCATATATATATGTGTTAGTATACTGTATTAGTGTTTTTCTTTCTGGCTTACTTCACTCTGTATGATAGGCTCCAGTTTCATCCACCTCATTAGAACTGATTCAAATGTATTCTTTTTAATGGTTGAATAATATTCCGTTGTGTATATGTACCACAGCTTCCTTATCCATTCGTCTGCTGATGGACATCTAGGCTGCTTCCATGTCCTGGCTATTATAAACAGTGCTGTGATGAACATTGGGGTACATGTGTCTCTTTCAATTCTGGTTTCCTCAGTGTGTTTGCCCAGCAGTGGGATTGCTGGGTCACATGGCAGTTCTATTTTCAGTTTTTTGAGGAATCTCCACATTGTTCTCCATAGTGGCTGTACTAGTTTGCATCCCTACCAACAGTGTAAGAGGGTTCCCTTTTCTCCACACCCTCTCCAGCATTTATTGCTTGTAGACTTTTGGATAGCAGTCATTCTGACTGGCGTGAAATGGTACCTCATTGTGGTTTTGATTTGCATTTCTCTGATAATGAGTGATGTTGAGCATCTTTTCATGTATTTGTTAGCCATCTGTATGTCTTCTTTGGAGAAATACCTGTTTAGTTCTTTGGCTCACTTTTTGATTGGGTTGTTTGTTTTTCTGGAATTGAGCTGCAGGAGTTGCTTGTATATTTTTGAGATTAATTCTTTGGCCGTTGCTTCGTTTGCTATTATTTTCTCCCATTCTGAAGGCGTCTTTTCACCTTGCTTATAGTTTCCTTTGTTGTGCAGAGGCTTTTAATTTTAATTAGGTCCCATTTGTTTATTTTTGCTTTTATTTATTCTGGGAGGTGGGTCATAGAGGATCCTGCTGTGATTTATGTCAGAGTGTTTTGCCTATGTTTTCCTCTAGGAGTTTAATAGTTTCTGGTCTAACGTTTAGATCTTTAATCCATTTTGAGCTTATTTTGTATATGGTGTTAGAAAGTGTTCTAGTTTCATTCTTTTACAAGTGGTTGACCAGTTTTCCCAGAACCACTTGTTAAAGAGATTGTCTTTCCTCTATTGTATATTCTTGCCTCTTTTGTCAAAGATAAGGTGTCCATAGGTGCGTGGATTTATCTATGGGCTTTCTATTTTGTTGCATTGATCTATATTTCTGTCTTTGTGCCAGTACCATACTGTCTTGATGACTGTGGCTTTGTAGTAGAGCCTGAAGTCAGGCAGGTTGATTCCTCCAGTTCCATTCTTCTTTCTCAAGATTGTTTTGGCTATTCGAGGTTTTTTGTATTTCCATACAAATTGTGAAATCTTTGTTCTAGTTCTCTGAAAAATACCGTTGGTAGCTTGATAGGGATTGCATTAAATCTATAGATTGCTTTGGGTAGTATACTCATTTTCACTATATTGATTTTTCCAGTCCATGAACACGGTATATTTCTCCTTCTATTTGTGTCCTCTTTGATTTCTTTCATCAGTGTTTTATAGTTTTCTATATATAGGTCTTTTGTTTCTTTAGGTACATATATTCCAAAGTATTTTATTCTTTTTGTTGTGATGGTGAATGGAATTGTTTCCTTAGTTTCTCTTTCTGTTTTGTCATTGTTAGTGTATAGGAATGCAAGGGATTTCTGTGTGTTGATTTTATATCCTGCAACTTTACTATTTTCATCGATTACCTCTAGTAACTTTCTGGTGGAGTCTTTAGGGGTTTCTATGTAGATGATCATGTCATCTGCAAACAGTGAGAGTTTTGCTTCTTCTTTTCCAATCTGGATTCCTTTTATTTCTTGCTGTGGCCCAAACTTCCAAAACTATGTTGAATAGTAGTGGTGAGAGTGGGCACCCTTGTCTTGTTCCTGACTTTAGGGGAAATGCTTTCAATTTTTCGCCATTTAGGATAATGTTTGCTGTGGGTTTGTCATATATGGCTTTTATTATGTTGGGGTATGTTCCTTCTATTCCTGCTTTTTGGAGGGTTTTTATCATAAATGGATGTTGAAGTTTGTCAAGGCTTTCTCTGCATCTATTGAAATAATCATATGGTTTTTATTTTTCAATTTGTTTATGTGGTGTATTACATTGATTGATTTGCGGATATTGAAGAATCCTCGCATCCCTGGGATAAAGCCCACTTGGTCATGATTTACGATCTTTTTAATATGTTGTTGGATTCTGTTTGCTAGGATTTTGTTAAGGATTTTTGCATCTATGTTCATTGGTGATATTGGCCTGTAGTTTTCTTTTTTTGTGGCATCTTTGTCAGGTTTTGGTATTAGGGTGATGGTGGACTCAGAATGAGTTTGGAAGTTTACCTTTTTCTGCAATTTTCTGGAAGAGTTTGAATAGGATAGGTATTGGCTCTTCTCTAAATTTTTGGTAGAATTCAGCTGTGAAGCCATCTGGTCCTGGGCTTTTGTTTGTTGGAAGATTTCTGACTACAGTTGCAATTTCCGTGCTTGTGATGGGTCTGTTAAGATTTTCTATTTCTTCCTGGTTCAGTTTTGGAAAGTTGTACTTTTCTAAGGATTTATCCATTTCTTCCAAGTTGTCCATTTAATTTGCATATAGATGCTGATAATAGTCTCTTATGATCCTTTGTATTTCTGTGTTGTCTGTTGTGATCTCTTCATTTTCATTTCTAATTTTGTTGATTTGATTTTTTCCCCTTTGTTTCTTGATGAGTCTGGCTAATGGCTTTTCAATTTTATTTATTTTCTCAAAGAACCAGCTTTTGGTTTTGTTGATTTTTGCTATGGTCTCTTTTGTTTCTTTTGCATTTATTTCTGCCCTAATTTTTAAGATTTCTTTCCTTCTGCTAACCCTTGGGTTCTTCATGTCTTCCTTTTCTAGTTGCTTTAGGTGTAGTTATGTTATTTATTTGACTTTTTTCTTGTTTCTTGAGGTAAGCCTGTATTGCTATGAATCTTCCCTTAGCAGTGCTTTACAGTGTCCCATAGGTTTGGGGTTGTTGTGTTTTCATTTTCATTCGTTTCTATGCATACTTTGGTTTCTTTTTTTATTTCTTCTGTGATTTGTTGGTTACTCAGCAGCATGTTGTTCAGCCTCCATATGTTGGAATTTTTGATAGTTTTTCTCCTGTAATTGTCATCTAATCCTACTGCACTGTGGTCAGAAAAGATGCTTGGAATGATTTCAGTTTTTTTGAATTTACCAAGGCTAGATTTATGGCCCAGGATGTGATCTATTCTGGAGAAGGTTCTGTGTGCGCTTGAAAAAAAGGTGAAACTCATTGTTTTGGGGTGAAATGTCCTATAGATATCAATTATGTCTAACTGGTCTATTGTATCATTTAAAGTTTGTGTTTCCTTGTTAATTCTCTGTTTAGTTGATCTATCCATAGGTGTGAGTGGGGTATTAAAGTCTCCCATTATTATTGTGTTATTGTTAATTTCCCCTTTCATACTTGTTAGCAATTGCCTTACATATTGCGGTGCTCCTATGTTGGGTGCATATATATTTATAATTGTTATATTTTCTTCTTGGATTGATCCTTTGATCATTATGTAGTGTCCATCTTTGTCTCTTTTCACAGCCTTGGTTTTAAAGTCTATTTTATTTGATATGAGTATTGCTACTCCTGCTTTCTTTTGGTCTCTATTTGCATGAAATATCTTTTTCCAGCCCTTCACTTTCAGCTTGTATGTGTCCTTGGTTTCGAGGTGGGTCTCTTGTAGACAACATATATAGGGGTCTTGTTTTTGTATCCATTCAGCCAGTCTTTGTCTTTTGGTTGGGGCATTCAACCCGTTTACATTTAAGGTAATTATTGATAAGTATGATCCCGTTGCCATTTACTTTTTTGTTTTGGGTTCGAGATTATACACCTTTTCTGTGTTTCCTGTCTAGAGAAGATCCTTTAGCATTTGTTGGAGAGCTGGTTTGGTGGTGCTGATTCTCTCAGCTTTTGCTTGTTTGTAAAGCTTTTGATTTCTCCTTCATATTTGAATGAGATCCTTGCTGGGTACAGTAGTCTGGGCTGTAGATTATTTTCTTTCATCACTTTAAGTATGTCCTGCCATTCCCTTCTGGCCTGAAGAGTTTCTATTGAAAGATCAGCTGTTATACTTATGGGAATCCCCTCATGTGTTATTTGTTGTTTTTCCCTTGCTGCTTTTAATATTTGTTCTTCGTGTTTGATCTTTGCTAATTTGATTAATATGTGTCTTGGGGTATTTCACCTTGGGTTTTTCCTGTTTGGGACTCTCTGGGTTTCTTGGACTTGGGTGGCTATTTCTTTCCCCATTTTAGGGAAGTTTTCAACTATTATCTCCTCGAGTATTTTCTCATGGTCTTTCTTTTTGTCTTCTTCTTCTGGGACTCTTATGATTCAAATGTTGGTGCGTTTAACATTGTCCCAGAGGTCTCTGAAGTCGTCCTCATTTCTTTTAATTCTTTTCCCTTTTTTCCTCTCTGTTTCATTTATTTCTATCATTCTACCTTCTACCTCACTTATCCTATCTTCTGCCTCTGTTATTCTACTGTTGGTTCCCTCCAGAGTGTTTTTGATCTCGTTTACTGCATTATTCATTATATATTGACTCTCTTTTATTTCTTCTAAGTCCTTGTTAAACCTTTCTTGCATCTTCTCGATCCTTGTCTCCAGGTTATTTATCTGTAACTCCAATTTGTTTTCAAGATTTTGGATCATTTTCACTATCATTATTTGGAATTCTTTATCAAGTAGATTCCCTATCTCTTCCTTTTTTGTTTGGTTTGGAGGGCATTTATCCTGTTCCTTTACCTTCTGGGTATTTCTCTGCCTTTTCATCTTGTTTATATTGCTGTATTTGGGGTGGCCTTTCTGTATTCTGGTAGTTTGTGGTTCCTCTTTATTGTGGAGGTTCCTCGCTGTGGGTGGGGTTGGACGGGTGGCTTGTCAAGGTTTCCTGGTTGGGGAAGCTTGTGTCGGTGTTCTGGTGGATGGAGCTGGATTTCTTCTCCCTGGAGTGCAATGAAGTGTCCAGTAATGAGCTTTGAGATGTCAATGGGTTTGGTGTGACTTTGGGTAGCCTGTATATTGAAGCTCAGGGTTATGTTCCTGTGTTGCTGGAGAATTTTCATGGTATATCTTACTCTGGAACTTGTTGTCCCTTGGGTGGTGCCTGGTTTCAGTGTAGGTATGGAGGCATTTCATGAACTCCTATTGATTAATGCTTCCTGGATTCAGGAGTTCTCTGGTGTTCTCAGGATTTGGACTTAAGTCTCCTGCCTCTGGTTTTCAGTCTTATTCTTACAGTAGCCTCAAGACTTCTCCATGTATACAGCACTGATGATAAAACATCTAGGTTAACGATGAAAAGTTTTTCCACAGTGAGGGACACCTGGAGAGGTACAGAGAGTTACATGGAGAAGAGTAGAGGGAGGAGGGAGATAGAGGTGACCAGGAGGAGAAGAGGGGAGTCAAAGGGGGAGAGAGCAAGCTAGCCAGTAATCACTTCCCTATGTGCTCTCCACAGTCTGGATCCCTCAGAGATGTTCACTGAGTTACACAGAGAAGAGAAGAGGGAGGAAGGAGACAGAGGTGGCCAGGAGGAGAAAATGGGGAATCAAAAGGGGAGAGACAGATTCAGCCAGTAATCAGTTCCCTAAGTGTTCTCCACAGGCCGGAACAGACAACGAGGTTCACAGAGTTGGGTCGAGGAGAAGAGGGGGAGAAGGGAGATAGAGGCGACCTGGTGGAGAAAAAGGAGAGTCAAAAGGGGGAGAGAGCAATCGAGCCAGAGATCTTGCTCCCAAGTAAAACTGGGTACTGAAGATTGGGTTCTTAAAGATACAAAGTTGATAACAAATACCAAAAAGAAAAGATTAAAAATCTAGAGTAGAGGTTAGATTCTCAAAAATACAATATTAAAAAAAAGAAGAAGAAAAGAAAAAGAAAAGAAAAGAAACCAGAGTCACAAAAATTATAAAATATATATATATGAAGTTTGCTTTAAAAATAGGGTCTTTATGTTTTGTTTTTTTTTGCAAGGTAATAGTAGGTTATAAAAATGAAAATTGAAGGGGTAATAGGGGACTTAAAAACAAAAAAAAATAAAAAATAAATAATTAAAGTTTTAAAAATTTAAAAAATGATAATAGTAAAAATATATCTAGGACGTTCTTTGGAGCTGTTGTGGACAGTGTGGGGTCAGTTCATTTTCAGATAGTTCCTTGGTCCGGCTTGTACTTCTCAAGGTCTATAGGCCCCTTCCTATGTAGTTGATGCTAACTACAGGGTTTTAATCTATTGCACCTGTCACTTCCAAAATGGTTCCCTCTGTTTATTTTAGCTTCTTCTATTTGCTGGTCTCTTCAGTGTCTAATTTCCGCCCTGACATGAGGGGGGCGGTGGTGGTCACTTTTTTTAGTCTCACTTGCTCAGTTGTGCTGTGGGGAGAGAGGAACACTGCAAACAAATCTCACTGGCGTGTGCTCACAGTGAGTCAGCCACACTGGGTTTGCCCTGCTCACGGTGTGTGTGCTTTCCCAGTCTACACTGCTCAGGCTCTAGGTTGCACTGCCGGGAACTGTCTGAAGAGGCCCCTGGGGTTGCCTGTACTTCCCAGGTCTAAGCCGCTCAGGTTCAGGTTCTCGGGTACTCTACAAAGGCGCAGACTTGGTTGAGCCTGCATTTTGTGCCCTTCCCAGGTCCAAGCAGCTAAGGTGATCAGGTGTTTGGGAGCATGGTCAGGGGTTGAGCCTTTTTCCCTTCCCCCGTCCCAGCCGCTCGGTTTTCTGGGTGTACAACGGGTGCAGTTTCCCAGGTGTGCCGTGCTCTCCCCTGGGGAGCTGATCTCTGGTTGCGACCCTCTCAGCGGGTGTCGACCCTCCAGAGTCCCAAGAAGTCCTGGTTAGCAGCGAGGTCTGTTTGCAGTTTGGAATAGAATGCCTCTCTGGGGCCGCGATTGCGCCCTTCCAGCTCTGGCTGCCCTCGCTTGCCCATCTCCGGTGGGGGCTGGGCCGGTCCACAGCCAGCTAGCTCTGCTCAGTCCTTTGTTCTGTGAGCAGGCCTGGCGGTGTCTTAGGTTAAGGCTTTTCCCTGATAGCTATCTCAAGCTAGTTCCCTCAGATTGCCCTCGGGGCATTCAGGCCCAGTCCTTACCCAAAGCAATGCAGCCCGCCTCTCTCTGTCCAGCCCCTGCTTGCTAGTGGGGGATGCGCGCTTCTGGGCTGTGTGCCCTCTGGGAGTTGCTGTTAGGTACCTAGTCTGTGGGGTTTAATTATTTATTTATTTTTTCCTCCCGGTTATTTTGCCCTCTGAGATTCCAAGGCTCGCCACAGACCGGCAGGGGAGAGAGTGTTTCCTGGTGTTTGGAAACTTCTCTCTTTTTTAAGACTCCCTTCCCAGGATGGATCTCCATCTCTACCTCTTTTGTCTCTCTTTTTATCTTTTATATTTTGTCCTACTTCCTTTCAAAGACAATGGGCTGCCTTTCTGGGTGTCTGATGCCCTCTGCCAGCATTCAGAAGTTATTCTGTGGAATTTGCTTGGCATCTAAATGTCCTTTCGATGAATTTGTGGGGGAGAAAGTGGTCTCCCCCGTTCCTATTCCTCCGCCATCTTAGGACCGCCCCCCCCCCAGGTCAGGCTATTTCGACCTCTGGGGCCCAGGTCAGATCATTTTCCTCGACCCCGCCCCAGGGAGCTCTCCACGCCCCCAGCCAGCCCGTGGGCTTTCGGTAGTGCCTCCCTCCATCCACTAGAGGGCGCGCGCAACCCCTCCTTGTCGGCACCGCCGCTCCATGGAGTCTGAGATGCAGGCGCTGAGCCTCCGAACCTCCACAGATGTGGGCTGAAAGGAACCTGTGAACTCTCAAGCTCCCGGGCGGACCGTCTGGGGTCTCTGGAATCCAACTCAGTTCCCTGATCCCTTTTTCTTTTCCTTTTTATCCTTGCATAGTCGGCTGTTGGCTCCAGGGTGACATTGAAAAAGCGTGAAGTTTAATAATTCTGGAGGCTGGATGGGAAAGTACAATAAGTCAACCTATGCAGACCACCTACTCCACCCCATTGGGATCTACTCTGCTGCTGCTGCTGCTAAATCGCTTCAGTCGTGTCTGACTCTGTGCGACCCCATAGACGGCAGCCCACCAGGCTCTGCCGTCCCTGGGATTCTCCAGGCAAGAACACTGGAGTGGGTTGCCATTTCCTTTTCCAATGCATGAAAATGAAAAGTGAAAGTGAAGTTGCTCAGTCGTGTCCGACTCTTAGCGACCCCATGGACTGCAGCCTATACCAGGCTCCTCTGTCTATGGGATTTTCCAGGCAAGAGTACTGGAGTGGGTTGTCATTGCCTTCTCCAGGGATCTACTCAGAGGCAGGCAACACAGAACTGGCAACAGAGCAACCTGTGGGCCAGACACGGGCCCCACGTGTTCTCTGTTCAGCTTCGTGGTGTCTTATAAACTGAACTGGGGGTGGGGGTGGTCATTGTTTTAAAATTTTTAAATTGGGAGATTTCACATAAAATCCACATTTCTGTCTTTGTATATAAAATGGGGTGAAAGGCCTATATCCTGACATGGGAAACCTCTCTGGAGCTCTGGGGCAGTTGCCCTCTTTGGACTGGGCATACACTCCAGCTCACCGCAGTCCTCAGGAGGCCCTATTGTCTCACCACAGGGCAGACAGTTAGGAAAGCACATTTGTCAAGAGAAGGTTTTAGAGCATACTATTGTTAATGGCTTGGTAGCTTGATTAGAACTCCTAACTGATAAGCATATGATATAGGGTCCTCCCTTGGGACTCCTGCCTGGGCACCACATTTCCAGGGACAGACCTGACCACCAGCACCTAGAACACTACTGGCATTTTCAGTAGATGCTTTACAGATCTGATTTAAATGGTAAACTTATGGGACTGGAGTAGGGGCAATGGAGGGGTGAGAGGCAGTCCAGAACATCCTGCACTTGCCTGGTTGTGGGACTGGATTCCAACTCAGTTGCCCATGGCATTGGAATGGGAAGGTTGTCCCCATGCTCAGCCATCAGAAGAAGCCAGATGAATGACTTCCCCATGGCTCCAGAGGGTCTCAGCGTCATATCTCCACCGCTGAATGAATGTGTGTTTGCGTTGGTTAAACTTGGAGATTAAATTTTGCAATGAGGCTACTGCCCTGAGTCTGAGAGTCCTGGGTATCTCAGGAAAGGCCTCAGGAGGGACTCCAAGAATAGGTTGGGCACAGATACATGTGTCACATGGTGGTGAACTGGCATTCAGTGTACACCGGACCTTCATCACCAAGGAGCACCAAGAAGCATCTGGACAGGTGCTTCGGAGGCCACTCGCTGTTCTGATCTGGCTGGATCCTCTTTCTCTTCTAGCATCTAGACTCAACTAAACCCAACATTCTGCCTTCTACCCTCTCCAGTTGCTTTGTGGGCCCAGAGGTCTTGTTACTGATTGCATCTCCCAGTGCTCCTAGGTCACAGAGTAATAAACTATTGATTTCTAAAAATGCATTTTTCCGCAATGGGTTCTGCAAAATGCCTGCTCCAGATCTGATTGCATAGAAGGCTTCTCTGATTCTCTGTTTTCTTGAGGACTTGTTGCTCTCACTTTCCCTGTGATACCCTGGAAATTACTCCAAGTCTTCACTAGGCAAGATCAAGGATGTTCCTTAGAAGGAAGTCAGCTAGATGGAGCATCCCTTTCCCATCCCCTCCATCCTCCTTTCTGGAATGCATAAGAGATAGCTGGAACTCCAACAGCTTCTTTGGGCCATGAGACAAACTAGAGGATGAAGGCAAAAGCTAAAGATGGGGAAGCAGAAATAGTGAAGGAATCTGGCACCCCTTTGACCATGGAAGCACCCCACCAATCCTGTAGAACTGTTTGAAAGGAGAAATCAGCATGATTGTTTATAAACTACTGCTGTCCTAGGTGCAGTGTTTTCATAGCAGCTGCTATGAACTTAATCAAGAGACTGTCTGTCCCTGGACTGACTTCCAGCTGAGATGCCTCTTCCCCTCTCTCTCCATGTGGAATCGACATCCTGTGAACTGCCTCAATCCACTTTGTGGGCCAGGATGTTCCGTTTCTCGGGTGGTTTGTACAATTGTTTATAAGAGAGAAGTGTATGCTGCCTGCGTGTCTCTTGGATAAAAATGTCTTTCAGATGACCTCCCTCTGATTCTCATCTGGATAGTGAGTTCATGCTAGGCTGACCTTCAGCCAGTATATAAAGAGATTCTTGTACTGGCTGATAAATTATAAACACTACCACGCAGGTTGTAAACAGTTACTGCTTCAAGCCCCACTACTGTACCTCTACTCTGGTCCCCATTGCTCCCTGTAACCCTCAGACTCACATAATCCAGCAACTTTATTAAAAGGTTGACACCTGGGGAGTCAAGGGTCTAAGACTTTGCTCTGACTCACCTGCCTCCTGTGTGTTCTGATGGGTGATGCCCACGAGATGCGTCCATATCCAGGTTTGGGGGAGGGGTCACATACCATCTCAGCAGGGGAAGGACGGGGCCCTGACCTGGGTGTTCGCTGGCACCTGTTAGCATCCAGATCCATGGCCCTTCCTACCTGGTCTCTGGTGCCCTGCTGACTCAGATCCCCACCTGTGACCAGTAAGCTCAGGGCTTGTTCTTTGGGCTCAGAAACACCCCTGTTACCTTCCTGTGAAGAGAATTTCCCCCTTCCTTTGTTTTAACCCCTTTTGTTTGGGCCAGTGTTTCTCACAGAGGGACCTTCAGCTGTTCCAGTGATGGGGGTGGAGCCAGCGATGTTAGTAGATATGGGTTGACTTCTTTTTTCAATATTCACTGTAAACTTATTGAACTGTGGCACAAATACAGAAGTGTAGACCCAATACATTTTCACTAAGTGAACATATCCATGTAACCAACTCTCAGACCAAAACCAGGGGAACATCGGCACCCCAAACCCTTTGGGTCCCTACAGTCACGACCATCCACCAGGGATAACCACCACCCTGACTTCTGACACTTCTAAGGAATTCCTTTTTTATTCTAAACCTCCCAGAAATGACGTCACGCCCCGTGGACTCTCTTGTGTCTGGCTTCTTCCACTCGCTGTCACATGTTTGTGAGACTTCTCTGTGTTGCTGCATATAGTTCGTGATGGGCACATGGGCTGTTTTCAGTTTGAAGCCACAAGGAGTAGCACTGCCTCAAACATACCCTCACACACTTATTTACTGATACACATACACATTTCTCCTAGGCAGACACCAAGGAGTGAATGTCTGGATCACAGGGAAGGTATACATGCAGCCTCAGTAGTTACTGCCAGAGTTTTCCAAAGCTGTTGTAGCAGCTGGCCCTCCCACCTCCACAGTGGGAGTATTCCTGCTGCCCTGCTTCCTTGTTAACACTTGGTACCGTCTGTCTGTTTCATGTTAGCCATACTAGAGGGTGTGCTGTGGATATTGTCTTTTGTGAACTGTATACTCAAGCCTTCTGCCCAGTTTACCACTGTAATTTGTCTTTTCTCTTATTTGTAATTCTTTATGATTCCAAGAATGACTTCTTCCATGAATATATGGATTACAGATAGCCTGTCTTCAACTTGTCTTTTCGCTCTCCTGAAAGTGTCATCTGATGAAACCAGAATCTTTATAGAGTAAAATTCACTAACTTTTCCTTTAAGGTTAATAAATTTTGGTGCTAAGTCATCTTTTCCTTCTAGGAGTTTCACCCTTCACATTCTGACTTATAATCCCACACACTTTTGAATGATCCATCAGACATACATGAAGGTGAAAAACCTGTTTATAAGGATCTAACCTAGAGTCTGGTTCAGCTTTACACATAAACGCAAAGTATTTTTTGTAAAGTTTAATATACACTGAGTTTCCCAGAATGTAACTCCTGTGTAAATTTAGAGAAGATTAAATTTTGTTTTATTTGGAACCTTACCAAGATTCGAATCGCCATTTCAGAAAAAATATGTCACAGGCAGAAAAGTTGCTCGAGTTACCTGAGTTACCCATATAACCCACCTGTATCTGTGTACATGTCTAGATGATTCTACGTTTGAAATAGACACTCATTCTTAGTTGACTCTTTTCAAACTATTAACCATAAAAGAAATTTTAATAATCTTCAGTCAATAATTGTCTTACTTTTCTTCAATCCAAATGTAGTCATTATAGCTTGGAGCACATATCTGATCAATTAAACTATATCCCTTGATCTGGTCATGCCCAGGTGTTTAGATATTGGCACACGTATGATTTTACCATAAATTGCTTTTTTTTAAATTTCTCTTTTCTATTACAATAGGGCATTATATTTATTTGGGAGGGGGAATTATGTGTGTAGATACATTTCATTTCAGAACGGCAAAGGGGATTTTACAGAATATTTTCTGTAAGAAGGAATCACTGGGTCTGACAGGGTGAGGGCCACCGTAATTGGCTCTGCCCAGAGGACCTCACATTTCAAATCAAATGAGAACAGTAAAATGTTTTCTTTTTTTCCCTCCAAATGTAATTCCTTTTAAGGCAAGCAATTTTATGGTAACAGTAATGTGCTTCCTTTCACTACATTTGTGAAACAGAAGAACCCACACCAACCCCAGGAGAAGTGACATGTTCATGACTCCACTACTCAAAACCACCTCACCTCCCGCCACCATCTGCCTGCTTGAGATTGTGCACAGGCTCACTCTGGCTCTCCATTAAGTTTCATATGGAGAAAGGTTCGAGTTCAAACCCCGGTTCTGCCCCAGACCCTCTGTGTGACTCTGGGCAGTGTGTTAGCTGTGAGCCCACAGCACCCATTCACAAAATGAGGATAAGGAAACTTACTTGGCATATCTGTAACAGTTCAAAGGTAAGAGCTGCTGACATGTAACAAGTGCTGATTCCAGGCCAGTTCCGCTAAATGCCTTCAGAGGATAATCTCCTTTCATCTCACAAGCCTGCCTTTTAGATGGGGGCCAATCTTATCCCCATTTTACAGATGAAGAAAGTGGAGGAACAAGAGGGTGAGTAAATTTGCCCTAGGTCGTACAGTTGGTAAATGGCAAAGCTGAGAGTTTAACCCAGGCAGTCTGACTGCTACCCATTAAATAATAATTTGTAGGGAAGACAGTGCCCAGCACAGGGAATATAATAAAAAAGTGGTAGTCTTTGGCTGCTATTATTTGCCCATTGGTTGTATAGTTCTGAACATGTACATGTTCTGTTGCTCTTTTTCCCCTTAGTAAGAACTGGACACATGCCTTTGATTTAATATATTCAACCATTTCATATGTGTCACAGTGGATTTTAAACAACTTGATTTCTGATACACAACTGCCTAAATTTAGCAGAGTTTTTCAACTAGGTACTGGTAAAAGTGATGTTAATTTTAATTTACCTGTGAATGATATAGGGAAGTCTGTTTGCCCTGGAATTCAGGCTGATATTTACCTAAAAAAACATTGAATCCCATAAGCAACAAAAAGCACACTATGTCAAAAATATTTCCAAGCCCCAGGCCACTTATGCCTGGAAATACTTGACATAAGGAAGCACAACTATACGCTCCCTGCCGCTGTGCATTGCCCCGGGTACTGGTTGTAACAAGATTTGACCTGCATGTCTCTAGATCCTTAAGAATGTTCTCTGATGCAAACCAAGGTTAGGCATGGTAAATAAAGTGGCTTCCAGCACAAAATAGACTCCACTTCCCAGCAGGTGTGGCTGCTGAAAATTTTCCATTTATGAAAATGGTGGCGGGCTTGGAGAATTTTCAGGAGCTCTGTCGTGTAAGGCTGTGTCATGGCAGCCATCCAGGTAGCTCAAGTGTGTGGTCATTAGCAAACAGCAGGAACCTGGGCTTTAGAGTTGTTTCAGAATGAGTCTCTGCGATCACCCAGAGGTCAAGATACCTTGGGTCTCTGTTTTTTTGCTTCCCTCCTCATCAAAGTAAGAGGTTGAACAAGAGAATCCCTAAACTGTCCCCAGGTCTAGGATTTTAGGAGCTAAAGAGTCAACACTTTGCAGAGTTTTGGATCCACTGGTGCTGAACCATGCTGTGAACAAGCCAGTACTGACTTTCTTTCTAGCTGTGTGACTTAGGCCCACCACTATGCCTCTCTGAGCCTCAGTTTCCTCCTTAGTAAAATTAGAAATAATAATACTGATTTCACAGAGTTGTCATAAAGACAACATTTAAAAGGCTTAAATGTAAAATAGATGCTCACCAAATGCACTTTCTTGCTGTCACACATTTGCCCACCTTTTCTTTTTACCGCATTCTCCACTCTCAGCACCGACCCTCCAACCCAGCCCCATGCAGTCAGCCACCACTACCTGTGCCCCTTCCCAGCCCATCTGTCTTTCCCCCAGCATTACCAAGAGTCAAGACTCTCAAGTCTTCTGTCCCAAATTAGGCTGTGCTCCTGGACTGTCAAAATGGGAACCACCTAATAAACTGATACATCACCATCACCTCCCTGAAACATCTGCATTAAGAATTCTAACAGTAGAATTTCAGTGCCTAGAAAAGAGAGGAACCAGTTATTTAAGTATGGCAATATTTGCTTTAAAAATCCCATTCCCTGGTGATGCTTAAACAGAACCACTGGAATAGTTTCCCTTCTCAATGTATATCACACATAAATGTGGCTGATTCATTTGTGTGATGTGTTTGGTTCCATGATGTTTCTTTTTCCTCATGGCAAAATAATCCACTTTAGTGACCCTATCTCAGGCATTTTAACAGTGGGCAAAGTCTTAGAGCCGGGATTCTTGTTTGCTTTCTCCAGTCAGCTACCTCAAATTCTTTTTGGAAGTAGGTGGAGCATAAATGAAAAGTTGGTAAACAGAATTCTTTCTTTGGTCTCTTCTGGACAAGCCTTGGTCTCTTCAGGCTACTTCATGGCTCCCAAACTGTAATTACTGGTTGCTTTTTAAAGTGTCCTTCTGAACTGAGAGTCTTTAGTTGTTCTAAATTCATTTGGGATCCTTCTTGGCCCAAGAATTAAAGGTGACTGTCATTCCTGTAAGTCAGAGATGGCCTCATCTCAGGAAACCATCCAGGGCTGTTGGCATGTTGTGTGGTGAGATGGGCCCATTAAAGCTACATCCCAGCATCTTCCAAGTGGGAGTCCAAGGTAGCCGTGGGAAACAGGAGGCTTCCTTATGAGTCTGATCTCCAACCTGGATGGACCCTTCCCTTCCATAGCCCCAATCTCTGAGGTCCTGGAGGAATGGAAATGAAGAAGGAGATCATTGGCCCTGAAGAATTGTAGATGGTTTTATTGACCACTAAGTCTCACTAACATCCTAGGATTTGGGTAATGTCCTGAACCACACCTGACTTCTGAAAGAGAGGGGCTGTTCCCAAAGATTCTATGAAGTCTACTACACTAGATTCTTAAGCTTCCTTCCACCAGTCCTGTCTCCCTCCCAACACAACGTCTTATGGGGGATTGGGGATGGGGTGGGAGTCTGATCAAGAGACACTGCAACTTTTGTCATTTAATAATAACAATGATAATAACTAATGACATTTATTGAGTACCTTATAGGCATTGCTCCATTTCAACCTCACAATGACTCTATGAAGTAAGTCTCACTATTATCCCCATTTTACAGAAGAGAAGATGGAGGCTGAGAGGGGAAAAATAAATTCCTCAAGGTTAGTAAGTGACAGAGATTCAAACCCAGATCTGACTGGCCCCATAAGCCTCATTTTGACAATGTACCAATCTGCTGCCTGCTCAGCTCTGAGCCTGAGAGATTCACACTTTCCTATTCCACACCAGACCCGATCAGGTGTCCACTGCCCACACTGAACCCGAAAGAGACCACAGAGGGTGGAAGGGCAGCCTCTGGGGCCAGATGATTCAGGTTTGAACTCAGCTCTGATACTTATTCATGGTATGGCCATGGGCGAATTACTTTACCCTCCTGGGCCTTTGTTTTCCCTCCATGTAGAAGAGGAATAATCCCTTATCAGAGTGCTGTGGAGATGGGATGAGTAGATATGTGTAAAGCACACAGACAGAGTTTGGCACACTGGAAGAGCTCCATAAATACTGCGTGTTTTTCTCGGCTCTCCCACCTCTAGGCAACTGCCTGCTCACCATCTCCACCTTGACATCTAACAGGCAACTCCAACTGGCAGAGCCAAAGCTAAACTCCTGATCTGCCCTTCCCTCTCTCTTGCCCCCTCCAACATCTGGCAACTCTATTTTTCTAGGAGCTGAAAAAAACAGCTGGATTCCTTTTGTTCTGCACACCTCATATCTAACTCACCTGCAAATCCTTTTAGCTTTACCTTTAAAATAGACCCAGAGAGGGTGAGGGTGGGATGATTTGGGAGAATGGCATCGAAACATGTATATTATCATATGTGAAACATATCACCAGTCCAGGTTCGATGCATGATACAGGGTACTCGGGGCTGGCGCACTGGGATGACCCAGAGGGATGGGATGGGGAGGGAGGTGGGAGGGGGGTTCAGGATGGGGAACACATGTACACCCATGGCAGATTCATGTCAATGTATGGCAAAACCAATACAATATTGTAAAGTAATTAGCCTCCAATTAAAATAAATAAATAAATAAAAATAGACCCAGAATCCAGCCCTATCTCATCACCTCCACTACTACCTGGTCCAGGTCAGCACCATCTCTCCCTTGGGTGCTTCCAGCAGCCTCCTTGCTGGGCTGTTTCCTTCTGCTCTTGCCCATGAGTCTCTTCTTCTGCTATAGCTAGAGCAACTCGGGAGGCACTGTGTAACTCTCCTCAAGACTCCCATCTTATTCAGACAAAATGTCAGCATCTAATGGGTCCATAAAGTTGCTCCCCCACCACACTTCCCCTCTCGCTCCTCCTCTCCAGCCTCACTGGTCTCCTGCTTTCCCTCCTAGAGCCTTTGACCTTGTCTTTCCCACTCCAGAAATTTCCCACCCCCAACAACTGCACTCCTTATTCGTTTATCTTCTGTGGTCTCTGCTCACACACCCATTTCATCAAAGTGGGTTTCCCTCATCATCCTAAATAAACAAGTCCCCAAGTGGACTTTTGACTGCATGTGTCACAAGCCAATCAATGACTAATATCCCTCACCCCAACCCTGCTTTCTTTATTTCCTCCCAGTATCACATGTGGATCAGCTGTAGGAAAGGTAGAAAGGAGTGGCAAAATGCTTGACAAAAGTAACTGATGAAACTGATTCCTTGGGTTATATAGGAAGATGTCATTGTTCAGTCACCAAGTCGTGTCTGACTCTTTACGACCCCATGGACAGGAGCATGCCAGGGCTCCCTGTCCCCCACCATCTCCTGGAGTTTTCCCAAGTTATGTCCATTGCCCAAGTTATGTCCATCTATAAGAAGATACTACGATATAAATAAATATATTTTATGGGTTTTGCTGGATAGGACATGACTGGTTCAAAGTGAAATTTTGGATCAAGTGATACTGAGGAAGGCATTTCAAAACAGACTTGAGATATGCCTGAGCTCCCTTCCAAAATAAGACACAAGATAGGATTGGAAAAGAAGCCCTTTTGAGTAGAGAGCCTGGACTGAACACAAGCATCTTATTGGAATCCCTCATGAAACCTTGCTACAACTATCATGATAGGAGTTTATAAAGACATAAACCTAAAAGGAAAATGAGAGGTGAAAATCACAAAACTCTGGGAGTTGGAAAGTTTATAGATAGGAAGTAAGTCACCGAATAGCCCTGACTGAGCTGAATTTCAAGCTCACAGTAGGAAAATCCATGAACCAACTGGATTGATACAAGAGAATGCAGAGAGAAACCCGGGAATCTGCAGCAGCAGGTACTTCTGGAACCCAGAACAAAGTTGTGGGGTTGGTTGAAATCCACTTAGTAGCAGTTAGATGCCTGGACCCCAACCCCCACACTCCACACTGTTGGGTACCTGCCCCTCCCCTACTCTTGCAGAAGACTGACCATTTGCTCTCAAGGAAGGATAAAACATATAGACTCTGGACTGTGTGACATCAGACCCAGTTGATGGGATCTGATACCCAGGTTATAATTCAGAAACAAGGGGATTCAGTGACTGTGGATGTTGCTGTCTTCTCTCCCTCTGTCCCTGTTGAACTTACAGAATGCTGGTAGCTAAGCCTTTGCCCTCTAGACAGAAGGTTGGAAGAATTTTCTTTGCTATGTTTGACAAGCTCAGGCAGAAATACCTGAAGATACCGACACAGGGTATTTCCCACCGATTGGCACTCCACACTAAAGCTCACAATCAAGAAGCTCCATCCATTCAGACAACCACAGATGAAGAAATTTTCAAGAAAACTTCCACAAGGTAAGTTAGAGTACAAAATAAAAGCAACTTGGAGGAAACAGAAATTATGCAAGGAAAAACTATCATTGATAACCTTTGCAAAAATAATAAAAGGCATTACATCCATGAAACAAGAAGAGAATGCTATAGAAAAAGAACACTTAACAGAACAGAAAACATTTCTCGAAAATTAAAAATGTGAAAACAGAAGTTAAAAACTTTGTAAAAAATAAAAAATGAAGATGAAACTGAGGAAAAGTTTCAGAAAGCATGTCAGAAAGACAAAGAAGGAGTTCCCTGGTGACCTAGTAGTTAGGATATGATGCTTTCACTGTGGAGACCCAGCTTTGATTCCTGGTCAGGGAACCAACATGTATGCCATGCTGGTATGCCAGCATCCAAAAGAAAAAAAAAAAAGAAAAAGAAAAGACAGAAAACAGGGAAGAAAAGAGAAAATAATTTGGAGACCAGTCCAAGAAGTCTCACTTGCAAACAAGAGTACCACAAACAAAGAACAGTGAAAACTGAGAGGAGGGGAGCTTCATCAACAAAATAAAAGAATATTTCCCAAACTTGAAGAGCAAGAATCTCCAGATTGAAAGGGAACTTCAAGTTTGCAGGTGTGAAAAAATATATTCACACCAAAGTACATTATTATGCAATTTCAAGAACACTAGGAATAAAAGAAACATCCTACCAAGTTCCTAAAGTGTAGGGAAAAAAACAGGTCATATGCAACAGGTCAGGAATTAGAATGAATTTGAAATTCTCAACAGCATGCAGGGAGAAAAACAAGCAGATAAGCAAAAAACAATGGGGCAGTGACTTCAAAATTCTTAAGAAACATTATATCCAACCTAGAATTCTATATCCAGCCCAATTATCATGATGTGTAGTAAGTGAATAAAAATAATTCAGGCATCAAATTCTCAAAAAAAAAAAAATTAACTTCCACATGCTTTTTCCCAGGATGCCACTGGAATGTATACTCTACCAATGAAGGTATAAACTAACAACAAAAAAAATAAAGACATGCCATATGTAATAGTTCCTGGGGATGCCTTGGCAAATTATCACAAACTGGGTGGTTTAAAACCACAGAAATTTTACACAGTTCTAGAGGCTAGCAATTCAAAATAACGGTGTCAGCAGGGCCATACTTTCTCTGAAACCTCAAAGAGAAGATTCTCCTTTGCTTCTTCCAGCTTCTGGTGGGCCCAGGCATTCCTTGACTTGTGGCAGTCGAACTCCAATCTCTTCCTCCATCATCACGTAGTCTTTTCCCTTTGCATGTCTATCTCTTTATCTCTTCTCTTCTTATAAGAACATCAGTCATAGTGGGCTAAGGGCCCCCACCCTACTGCAATATGACTTCATCTTAACTATCTACATTTACAATAAGCCTATTTCTAAATAATGTCACATTCTAAGATCCTGGGAGAAACATGAGCTTGAAAGGGGAGGGACAATATTTAACCAGTACAACATACAGAAACAGGAGATGAAAGGAATTCTCTGAATAATGGCAAAGGACCAGCCCAGGCTGACAGTGTGTATGAGGGTAGAGGTCATCCAGACTGGACTGAACAGATTAGATGCTCATAGATTTTGTCAGGAAGGTGAAATTGAGATTTGGGGATTGAACTAATGATAAACACTAAGAAAATTAAACAAATAAACAACAGCACCAATAAAAAGGCCATTGTTAATTCCAAGAAAAACAGAAGATTAGTTCATAGCTCCATTCTGCAAGGAATATGTAAACATATAAAAGAAAAAATAAATGCTTATAAAGCCAAAATTACAGCATAAATATATGAAGAGAATGGGGAGATGGGAAGTGGTGGAGATGGAGGAAAGAAGTAGTGATAAGTCTTTATCTTCCACAGGCAATGGATAAATTGATAGATAAGGCCACAAACTGAAAAAGCCAGAGTTAGCAATTCAATTTTATAGAGAGATATGAAATAAATATTAAAGAGTTGAAACTATTGGCCCCAGAGAAGGGAAAATGGAAGGGGAGGAGAATGAAGGAATGTTGTTTGTCTAACAAATCTTGCAGAACTACTTGAATTATGCATACTCATAACTTCAACCAGAAAAAGAAAAATTAAAACAAGAGAGAGACAGGCACAAATTGGGCCAATCATCAAGAGCCTTGTAATTGCACACTACACCATAAGTATATTTTATCATTACCATATTTTATGATGAAACTCTAGAGTCAGCTTAACACAGTTGTTCTGTGTTAACAGAATGTGAGGAGCCACATTCCCTAACATTCCCACCTCTGGGAACATATCAAATTTGATAATGTCTGGAGGCACTTTTGACTTTCACAACTTAGAGAAAGGGGTGTCTATTAATAGTAGGTAAAGAACAGGAATGTTGCTGAGCATCCTGCAATGCACAGAGCACAATAAACAACAACAAAGAATTTGTTGCATATCTGAGGTTGTTGATATTTCTCCTGGCAATCTTGATTCCATCTAGCCCGGCACTTCATATACTGTACTCTGCATATAAGTTAAATAAGCATGGTGACAATATACAGCCTTGACGTACTTGTTTCCCAATTTGGAACCAGTCCATTGTTCCAAGTCCAGTTCTAACTATTGCTTCTAAACCTGCACACAGGTTTCAGAGGAGGCAGGTAAAATGGTCTGGTATTACCATCTCTTTAAGAACTTTCCACAGTTTGTTGTGATCCATACAGTCAAAGGCTTTAGCACAGCCAATGAAGCAGAAGTAGATGTTTTTCTGGAATTCTTTTGCATTTTCTATGATCCAATGGATGTTGGTAGTTTGATTTCTGGTTCTTCTGCCTTTTCTAAATCTGGCTTATACACCTGGAAGTTCTCTGTTCACGTACTGTTGAACTTTAGCTTGAAGAATTTTTAGCATTACCTTGCTAGCATGTGACATGAGTGAAGTTCTACAGTGGTTTGAACATTCTTTGATATTGCCTTTCTTTGGGATTGGAATGAAAATTGACCTTTTCATTCCTATGGCCATGGCTGAATTTTCCAAATCTGCTGGCATATTGAGTGTAGCACTTTAACAGCACCATCTTTTAGGATTTGAAATAGCTCAACTGGAATTCTATCACCTCCTCATTTTGATCATAGTAATGCTTCCTAAGGTCCACTTGACTTCACACTCTAGGAGTCTGGCTCTAGGTGAGTGATCACACCATCATGGTTATCCTGGTCACTAAGACCTTTTTTTGTACAGTTCTGCTGTGTATTCTTGCCACCTCTTAATATCTTCTGCTTCTGTTTGGTCCATACCATTTCTGTCTTTATTGTGACCATCTTTGCATGAAAAGTTCCCTTGGTAGCTCCAACTTTCTTGAAGAGATCTCTAGTCTTTCCCATTCTAGTTTTTTCCCTCTGTTTCTTTGCATTGTTCACTTAAGAAGACTTTATTATTTCTCCTTGCTATTCTCTGGAACTCTGCATTCAGTTGGGTATCTTTCTTTTTCTCCTTTGCCTTTTGCTTCTATTCTTTTCTCAGCTGTTTGTAAGGCCTTCCCAGACAACCACTTTGCCTTCTTGCATTTCTTTCTCTTTGGGATGGTTTTGGTTACTGCCTCCTCTACAATGTTATGAACCTCCATCCATAGTTCTTCAGGCACTTTGTCTACTAGATCTAATCCCCTGAATATATTCATCACCTCCACTGTATAATCAGGAAGGCATGATCATGATTAAACCATTGACCATTGATGTATATTTCAACCCCTAGTCCCTCTCCCCTCCCAAGCGGTCAGCAGGTGGGGCTATAAATTCCAAACTTCTAATCCTAGTTGGTTTCCTAATCAATCAGCCCCCATTCTTAGGGATTTTCTAAAAGTCACTTCATTAACATAAACTCTGATGTGGTTGAAAGGAGCCTGTTATGAATAACAAAAACACTGTTTGCATCTTCATCCTTTTCACTTCTGAAATTCCAAAGGTTCCTGTCCCAGGAACCTGGATGAAGCCCAAAGGTCTACTTCTTATTATAAATCACCTATTACAAGAAGTTGCTGAGATCCTCTAGGTAAGAAATCACAAATGACTGAATTAAGATGATTCTAAGGTAGACTCCATAGGACTTGAGACTGGATGTAGGTGTTGATAATGGAATCAAGGCTGAGTTTTCTTATTCAGGTATTTGGGTGGATGCTGATCCCATTAACCAGAACCAGGAAAAGGGTGAAGGGTGAGAAGAAAAGTAGTTTAGCTGGGCAAGTTTCGTTTGCAAGCCTTAGAGGCCACATGAGGTCAAGGTGAAGATATTTACTCGGTAGGGTCCTGGGGTTTAGAACAGAAGTCTAGGTGGCAGTCACCACATTTAGGGTTTCTTTTAAGCCTCTGTTTACCCAAGACCTAGCATAGTGGCTGACACTTAATAAAAGATCCATATTAAATATGTATTGGCTGGATGAAGGAAACCCACGTGTACCAGTTTCCTGTGGCTCCTATAACAAATTACCACAAACTGGGCAGCTTAAAACAACAGAAATTTACTGTCTCACAGTTCTGCAGGCCAGAAGTCTGAAATCAGTGCCACTGATATGAAATCAAGATGTCCACAAGGCCACACTCTCTCCAGGACAGAATCTAGGAGAGACTCGTTCCTTGCCTTTTCTAGTTTATGGTGGGTGCTAGCATTTCCTGGCTTGTGGCTACATCACTCCCATCTTTATCTCTCTCTTCACATCAGCTTGGCCTCCTTCTGTGTCTCTCTTTTTCTCTCTGTCATAAAGACACTTGTGATGCGGACATAGAGGACAGACTTGTGGTTGTCAGGGGGCAAGGGGTATAGTGGGAGGGATGGATTGGGAGTTTGGGATTAGCAGATGCAAGCTGTTACATAGAGAATGGATAAACAACAAGGTCCTGCTGTATAGCACAGGGAACTATATAAATATCCTCTGATAAATCATAATGGAAAAGAAAATGAAAAAGAAGATACATATATATATATATATAAACATATATATATATATAACTGAATCACTTTGTTATAAGTAGAAATTAATATAACATTGTAAATCAACTATACTTCAATAAATTAAATTTTTTTAAAAGGACATCTGTGATGGATTTAAGACCTTCCCAGATAATTCAGAAAAATCTCCTCATTACAAAATCCTTAATCTAATCACATCTACAAAAACTTCACATTTGAGGTAACAGTCCCAGGTTCCAGGAATATACTGGAATAACCTTATATCCTTAGGAGCCACCATTCAGCCAGCTACACCATGGAAATAGGGTGTAATATTTCCGTGGAAAAATAAGCCTTAAATTCCTGAAAAGGAAGACAAGATGGGAAAGCTGACTAAGCTAGATGTGGTGGTGCTTTAAATTGCCCACAGACCATTTGCTACTCTCTTCAAGAAGCAGACTCATTTACTTCTCCTTGAATATGGATTGCATTTAGTAATTCACTTCTAACAACAAAATAAAGTGGAGGTGACACTGTGCGACTTTGGAGATTAGGTCCTAAAAGGCACTGGGACTTGCTGTATGCTCACTCTCCCTTCCATCCTCTGCCCTTGGGACAGGACTTCAGTTGCCTAAAAGCTGGACCAGCATCTTCCTGAACCTAACAAACACTGAGTTAGAACTGCTCAGATGCGCCAGCATTTCTGACTCACAGAAACCATTAGTTAACATGTGCTTCTTATTTTAAGCCACTAAGTTTTGGTATAATTTGTTATGCAGCAATAGATAACCAATACAATGGGCAGTGAGAAAAAGCTGAACACAGCAATAGCAAAGCAAAACCAAAAGGATACCCTTAAGAGGCAAGATGTTGGTGAGTATGGCAGGGATGAGGTAAAAAAATTCAAACAGTGGTGGCATGGATCCTGGAAGGCCTATGAGTTTGAGTTCCCTTATGATCAAGTGGACAATGTTACATTATTTCCAAAAATATTTGGTCTGAGGATGAAAGCAGAGAACTGAATTGTATTAGAAAGATGCATATACAATCCTAGCATGGTGTCAGAAATGGAGTGAGGGGAAAAAAAATAACAACTAAACAAAACCCAACAGCTCACTTTCTGGCACTGCACTATCTTCCTGGGTGACACTAGCTCTGTGGTCCTAATGAATACTTCTTTATTGTGTCTGATGATATACACATACACATTAGGTATTATTACGCCTATCTTAATGAGGAAAGTTATGCTTCCAGAATTGGGGTGGCTTTTTATAGTTCCACAGAGTCAGGACATGAACCCAAATCAGGCTGATTTCAAAATCCACGCTAATCCCACGGCACCACCCATGTCTCTTTGTAGAACACTTATTTACATTCCCTGGGATTTTTTGAATTCTCTTCTTTCGGCCTTCTTAGCAAGAAATCTGCCAGTGTTCCTCTTACCCTGCTCCCTTAAAAAAAAAAAAATCCTTTAATTATTGTTCATTCCTGAAATTAAGTGTCTACATATTTGATTAGAGAGACTCAAGAGCTGAAAGGGATGGAATGTGGGAATTCTGAATTGAAAGCCTCTTCAAGACTCTTCCTCATTCTCTTTTCCCCAGGCTGGACGTGCAGCTATTCTGCCTGGCAACCTTCCTTTTCCCTCCACATCCCCCCACCCCTCCGGAGCTCTGTCTGGCCGGAGCACAGCATTGTCTCAGCCCCATTCCCCTGGAAAATGTTGAGTCTGCGTTGACATTGACACCCATTAGGGAGCTGCGCAGCTGTTACCATGCAGCCAGACCAAAGACCTTCCAGAAATTGTTTGCATTCAGGCGCCTCCTGTATGCCTGGCAACTCTGCAAGGCCTGGCACCCCAGGACTGCTCCTGGGTGAAGGTGCTGCTTTGTTTCTATGCTCCTCTTCTCCTTCTCTGAGTCCCTGAAGGCCCAGTAAATTGATAGTTCACAGCTAAGAAAGAGAGGTACTTCCCTCCTGTTATCTAGAATAAGCCGGGTTGGACAGGGGAGATTACATCTATTTTTTTCTTTGTGGTTGTAGACAATTATGATCATTTAGATCTCATTTGGCTTAAGCGGCACAAATCCAATTCCAAATGGATTTGGCAAAAAGAGAAGTTTAATAACAGAGCCTTAGAGTATCTCCAAGACAAGTGAAGAAAGGGCAGCAATGCTGCCTGATGGGTCACCATGTACAGTTGTGCAAGCTGCATACTGCACAACCCCAGGGGCCACTATCACAAGGCACTTCCTGGAGTTGTGCAGGGTTCAACTTGTTTAGCTCCTCTCAGTGTCCCTTGTCCAGGTTTCAGGGATAAACTGGAAGCAGAGTCTCAAATGCTACCAGGACTCTCTCTGCATCTCTGAAATGGACTTCTCTCTGAGTATTGACTCAATCCCTCCCACCATGGGCTAGTTTCATACAGGTGGTGGAGGAAGAACTGTCAGTGAATGGTTCCTAAAACTTCTAACATCAAGGAGGCACTGACTTGTAAGGTTATTGGTCCCAACTTCAGAACTTGTACAAAAAGGCTCTGATGTATGATTTGAGCTTAGTGTCCATCATTCTACTCATCAAGGAGCAGGATGGATGGATATAGGTGTTACCTGTGCCTTAGCCTGAGTCAGATCCCCACCCGGACCCAGCATGTCTGCTCAGTTGGAGGCAGGAAATGTCTGAGCAATCCCTTTGGGGGAATTTAAGGCTTTTAAGCCTGCATTTTTTGTCTTTTTTTTTTGTAATCTCTAGAGCCTTTTAGGAGCTCTACCTACCTAACAACAGGTAGGATAAAATGGAAGTGAACCTGCCCCAACTCAAGAGTAGGTGTGAATTAAACTACCTCCTCTGGGACTTTCATTTGACGTAGTCTTAAGAGTTTGGCAACATGGGAGCCTATATTCATAGTCTGAATGTTTGGGGGGCATTAGGATCCTTGTGTGGTCACATGCAGGCAGCTCTCTAGCTCTCTGCCTTGAAGGCAGAAAATACCAATTCTCTTCCCAAACCAACTGCCCACAGAGGTTTAGTAACTGCCTCCTTCAAAAGAGAGAAGAAACAATAATCTCATAATTGTTCATCTCCCTTCCACTCCCTCTCTAGCCTCCCCCTTCCAATACAAGCTTGGAGGCTATATCCGCTTCTTGCCCTTTAATATTATCCAAGATAGCATTCTCTCCCTGTCTTTTTTGAACCCTCGGTTTTTCATCCCATCTCTCATCAGTCACCATGGCTTAGGAGTTTGAACATGAAAGCCTGAAAAGGATTCTCTGGGTGTCATGAAATCAAGGGGTTACCATGAAAAGGGGTGGGGGGGATGTGTGGAATGAAGGAAAATGAATACAGCTGCCACGTGCCATAAATATTCTCGGACCATTTAATGCACACGGAACGAGGGGGTGTATGACTATTAATGACCAAAATAAATAGTAATCAATTATGATGACGGTAATTATGCTTTTGAAATTAGCCTGGGAAAGGATGACCGAGGCAATTTTTTATTCCAGCTCAGGAAAATGGGACGCCAGCTGGGGCTAATAAGAGCTTTCATTAAAGCACTGAGTTTCGTCCAGCACTGCAAAGAAAGCCCTCTCTGTGCTGTGACCCGGCCCGGCCCTGACATGCCTTCTGCTTTTTAACAAGAACTGAAAGGTGGCGAGACAGACAGTTCTTGCCTTGGCACCAGGCGAAGGCGGCCTTTGAAAAGGCAGGGATTATTTTCAATGGCTCAGTGCTGGGGAGTTTTCATTTCCTTTGCCCTCTGTCTCCATGCGCCTGGGTTCCAGCACCGGCGCGGAGGACCTGGAGCGGACTAGGTTGGTTGGCACCGGTGGATGACCCGGGGCAGAGGGTCTGGGCAGGGGAGGACGGGACAGGGCAGTTTGCGGTGACTGGCTGGATGGAGAGACAGAGGGAGACAAATATGTGGTTTCAGTACAAGGGACGGTGTGTCCTTCTCCGCACTTCAGTCACTCCAGAAGCTGTTGTGGAGATAGATGGTCACTAATATTTACCTGCCAGCCCTTCCACCCCAAAAAGCATATTTACCCAGGCCCAGGGAAGCCCTCACAGCCCTGCCCCACCCCGCCAGCTCCACTGCTCCTGCACACCCAGTGCCCTTGGGAATTTCATGGAAGTCACTTGCCACTGGCTCCTGCCTCAGTTTCCCCTTTGGGCATTTCTCCCATTTGCTTGATTTCTTGCTCTATTTCTCTCTCTCTGTAAAGAAACTAAAGAAGGTCTCTCACTTAGCCAACTAGAGCACCATTGAAGAGTTTAAGGGTTAGTGGGAATGAAATTTCCCAGCCTTTGAGTTCTGATACAGACTCACTGCTTCCTTGGTGGCTCAGATATAAAGAATTTGGTCAATTTAGTCTTGCCTGTGCAGGAGACCCAGGTTCCATCCCTGGGTGAGGAACATCCCCAGGAGAAGTAAATGGCAACCCATGCAAGTATTCTTGCCTGGAAAATTTCATGGACAGAGGAGCTTGGTGGGCTACACTCCACCGGGGTCAAAAGGGTCGGACACGGGAGAGCACCTCCACACACACACTCACAGACCCACTATCCAAACCTCTGATACAGTCTCATTACCTAAACCTGGTTCAATGCCTCACCTTCATTCAGTGGCTCTCAGCTTGGAGTGAATTTCCCTTCTCCTCTCCACCTACCGCCCCCCCCACCCCCCGCTGGCGACGGGGGGATGTCTGGCAGTGTCTGGATGTCTGGAGACAATTTTGGCTGCCACAGCTAAGGTAGGAAGCACTAACTCCCCAACATCTAATGGGTATAAGCCAGGGATGCTGTTCAACATCCTATGATGTATGCTACGTATCCCACCCAAAATGTCAGTAGTGCCAAAACTGAGAAACCAAGCATCTGATAACCACCACCATTACCTGCCCTCCAAGGCTGGCATCCTGGAAAGGCTGCCTGGAAATCTGAAGGCACCAGTCAGAGGCCCAGCTGCACGCATGCCTAGTAAGTCATCAGTGACCCTGGTCTCCTGGCAACTGCTCCGGCCAATCAGATTAGCTGATCCAGGTAAACTAAGGCCACAGAGGAGGTTACAGAAGCTCCTTTCCTAGCCCTTCTGCCAAAGACAGGGCGTTCCTTCTGTGTGAGCAGAGAAGGATTTGGGGAGAGGAGAAAAGAGGGTCCCTGAATACGCCAATTCAGGTTGTCTGGTAAAGCTCCAGAATCTGATGAACCCAAGAAGTGCTCCAGAGAGGTTTGCGTATGGCCAAGAGTTAGAAACAATCATTGAAACAATCATTGAAATAATCACTGAATCATGACCCTAATCTCAATGTTCATTTGGCAGTTGCATACAAAACCTTGGGCCAGGTGCTTTGCACACCCTATTTGATTCCATCCATGCAATAGGACGCACGATTTTCAAGTTTACAGATGAGGAAACTGAGGTCTGGGAGGATAGCATGTCTTGTCCAAGGCCACAGATCAAGTCAGTGAATAAGCTGGGGTTGGAACCCAGCCTGATCTACAATAATTTGAAGCCTCTTTGTTTCTGTATCTAAAGAAGACTGGGACCTGGAAGGGACTGAGCCACACTGGCTGGAGAGTTGGGCAAGGGGGGCCTCTAATGGACCCTAGGCATTTTGGTCTGGAAAGATCTGGGCTAAGAGCAGAAATCCAAGATCAATAACATTATGAGGGTTGTGGTGAGAGTAAATATGAGCTCTATCACCAAATCCCCACACCAAGAATTTAAGTTGTGTCCCTGAATCTTTGACCAGGTCCAACAGAGCGATCTTGCAAAACTCATCAACTCAAAATCAAATAATTTTACTGTTAAAAAGCAGAGTGTATTTAAACTTCACGTAAGTTCTAAAACTTGGGTAGTGGGAGCAGAAGGCGATCTTTTCTCTTTTTTTTTGCTTAACTGTATTTTAAATTTCATTTTTATTTTATATTGGGGTATAGCTGACTTACAATGTTGGGTTAGTTTCAGGTGTACAGCAAAGTGGTTCTGCTGCTGCTGCTGCTGCTAAATCGCTTCAGTCGTGTCCGACTCTGTGCGACCCCATAGATGGCAGCCCACCAGGCTCCCCTGTCCCTGGGATTCTCCAGGCAAGAATACTGGAGTGGGCTGCCATTTCCTTCTCCACAAAGTTGTTCAGTTATACATATGTGAGACTATCATTGATTGAGTACCAACTATATGCCAGGTTCTCTGCTAGACCTACACAAAGACGATTTCGTTCCCCCCTCCCCAGAATCCCATGAGATGCTCTGAACCCCAGCTCTAGGGACCAGGAAACTGCTAGGGTCAGAACCAGTGGCTCAGAGCCCTGGCACACACTTATGCATAATGCCCTGGAGCTTGGCAAGATCAGTCATTATTAAGGGGTCCTGGCAGTAATGGGGGCATAGCTCCACTGAGGCTACGTCAGAAAAATCCTAAAGGGATCCCACAATAATGCTCTCTGACCCTGAGTACTACTACAGACAAAATCTTGAGATACACACCCAGTGAACCTGAGGAGTAAAGCAGATATTGGCTTCTAAAAAGCCCATACAAACCAAGATGACTGTTCTCCATTTGGTGTCCTCAGAAAAAGGGAAAGGGCCTGCTCTCTCTTTTTTTTTCCTTCACTGACCCATTGAGGGGCAGGAAATTCTTCCATATAGACACCCTGAGGCTGCTGCTTAAGCCTATTTCCTCCTCTCTGGTCCAGAGTGATGAAGAACAGCTGGTAGCCACTGTCTCTAAGAATCTTTCATAAACCTGAGGACCCATTATATAACCAGCCTTCTGCAAGTGAAATAATCCCCATTCTTTTCTAAGTTTCTCTGAGCCTATTTGTTCTCCAAGTTTCCTTTGCAAATGATTTGATCCCTTTGGAAGTTCTCTCTGCTCCTCTTGAGACACAGAGACCATAATCAGACTGAGGTGGAGTCCATCACTTTGCAAAACAAGTGTCCTCTCACAAATGTTGTAGGAGGGTGACTTCCCAGTAAGATCAACAGGGAAGAAACAGAGATGTGGTGAAAAGCTCAAAGACACTTTGCTCAAATCCTTGGTTCTCCTTGAAGAAGCTGTGTGACCTCAGGCAGACCAGCTGGGCTTGCAGGATCTCAATTTCTTCATCTCAAAACAAAAGAAATGACTTTCCTGTAAGGCTCCAATAAGACAATGTAAGGGAAGTACTTGGCACCAGAAGGAATGCTCTTCCCAGGAGCTATTGTGACTTTACGGTTAGGCCTGTAACCACAAAATGTAGTCACTTACTTATTTGCTATTCCTCTGAATCAAACCAAGACAGCAAACCAAAAACAGGCAGCTCCTCACTGGCCCTGTCTGCCTCCTGAAGACGTGAGCTCGCTGTCCTGCACATGGTTGAACCAGACTGCTCATGCCTCCTGTGGGGTGTCAGGGAAGGGGCTTCTCCTTTGGGTGGGAATGGGCTTGATGACCTTTCAAAATCCCCCTTGTTTAGAACCCAAGAAACCCAGGCTCTCACCACTCATCCATTTTCCACAAAGGATCCAACCAGATTTCCCATGGGGTTGAGGGAGGGTACCCTGTACCCCTCACAACACACTTCCTCCACTCCTCATTAGACATGGCTTCCCCATAAGTGCCTATCTTTCCTGCTGCCCCTGATAATATCCCTCTTCTAAACTCTCCTGCAAAGGCTCTGCCTCCTTTCTATTGGGTCCAGAAACACAGCTCTGCTTTCAAACATGTCTGCCCCAGCCAGATCAGTTAACAGGATCCACCCTCCTTAGCAGGCAGTTTCAAGATCATCTACTTTTCCTGGAGCATGGCCTCTGGAGTCTTACTCCACAACCAAAGAGGCTTATCAGAGAATTCCTTTCCTTGACACACACAATTTTTTCCGAGAGGAACTTCTCTAATATAGTTTTCTCCATCTTCTTATATACAATTTAATGATTTGACCCCTCTTCAAAGAGCTTGTATTACCTCCTTATAAAACAAATTATGCCAACAAATATTTATATATGCATATTTTTAAAAATCCCCTTGCACTTGTTATCTATTGACTTTATGGTGTTTTTTTGTATGGTACAGCAGCAGCCCCCAACTGTTTTGGTGCCAGGGATGGGTTTCATGGAAGACAATTTTTACAGGGACTGGGGGAGTGGGGAATGGTT
Organism: Giraffa tippelskirchi; assembly: GCF_054371585.1. Lineage (NCBI taxonomy): Eukaryota > Metazoa > Chordata > Mammalia > Artiodactyla > Giraffidae > Giraffa > Giraffa tippelskirchi. The sequence continues at coordinate 112,811,864 of NC_137282.1, forward strand.
TCAGGATGATTCAAGTGCATTACATCGATTGTGCATTTTATTTCTATTTTGTGGCAGTCTCAGAATATTCTACCTTGACTTCAGGGTTAGGGTTCGCGCTCTTATGCAAATCTAAAGCTGCTGCTGATTTAATAGGCAGTGTAACCCAGGCGGTAATGCGAGCAATGGGAAATGGCTGTAAATACAGATGAAGCTTCACTTGCGCACTCTCCCCTTACCTCCTGTTGTGAGCAGAGGTTCCTAACAGGCCACGGACAAATAGTGGTCCCTGGCCCCGGGGGGTGGGGACCTCTGTGACCCGACATCCAATAGCGCTAGGCTGCAGCATCACAGCTTGCCTATGGGGGCTCCAGCTGACACACTTTTCAGCATTAACTACATCTTGAGATTGATGGTTCAGGTTATGTGAAATGAGCTAGCTGCCTACTTCTCCGCTTTGAGAAACTCACAACTTACCATCCTTTGAGTAAAAGGGAGTAGCTGAACTGGACTCTTTTTCCAAGGCTCTGGTCGACAGAGGGCTTTCTCAGTTGATTTGCCATGTGGAATTCTCACAGAGCAATCCCCTCCCCACCACACAATTTTGCCTCTTTCAGCGATCCCTGCCAGGTTTAGTCAGCAAGTGTTCCTGGCATCTCTTAGGTCACATGTCAGGGAAACCTTCCAGGGCAGTGAGACCCCACGATGCAATGATTTTGCTATTAAATCAAAGGCATGGCCCTCTGTTGAAAGGAGCTGGCCTCCTGCCTCTGAATGCAATGTGACGCCTTCTCAGCCAGGAGATGACGGCCTCAGCTGGACACTGCCTACCAACGTTGTCCAGGTAGACAAACTCCTGGCTCCTTATAAATCCTCTCTCACAGTCATGAATCTTTAACAGCAATTGCAAAGCAACTTGGGGGCAAATCAAAGGAACCACATTGAGCAGCATTTGAAAAAGTCTAGGCCAACATACTGCCTTCTCCCAGGACAGGGGCTTAACTGAATGTGGACTGCACCCGAAGCAAATCCTTCCCAACAGCTGGGTGGGGGGTGGGGCTAGAATGAGTTAGAGCACTTTTTGAGGCACTTTGGTCAATGGCCTGCCTCTAAAAGATGCAGTGCAGGCCTTTGCTTGCTCTGGTGGAAAATGACACAACTGATCCAGTAAAATGCCTCTCCTGCCCACTTCATTTCTGCATCTGCCTCTCTTTCCCTACTTGCACTGGCCTCTATGCTTCCCATTCCTACCAAAGTTGCCAACCAACCAGAAAAGCTAATTTGTCAGACAGCAAGTAACATCAGATTCTCTTTGGGAAAAGTGCTGTTTCCAGGTTCTGCTACTAAAGCCTCGGTATCCTGCGTTTTGTATGAACACACAGTTGAATGATGAAGAAAAATCTATTCTTGAGCAGAGCTCCAAAGGCACATGCTCATCTTTTAAATTGTACCCTCACTCATTTACTCAACTAAGCCTGTGTTGCCCAAGACTAGTGCTGTGAGCTGAGGATTCAGAGATGAGGAGCATTCAGTCACAGTGTTTCAGTCAGCAAGTGCTGTGTAAAAAACTACCCCAATGTTTAGCAAATTGAAACAGCCGTTTGATTATGCTCCTGTATTCTTTGGTCAGGAATTCAATGAGAGCATAATCATGGCATCAAGCTCCATCACTTCATTGCAAATAGATGGGGAAATAGTGGAAACAATGACAGACTTTATTTTCTTGGGCTCCAAAATCACTGCAGACAACGATGGCAGTCATGAAACTAACAGACTCTTGCTCCTTGGAAGAAAAACTATGACAGCATATCAAAAAGCAGAGACATCATTTGCCAACAGAGTCCATATAGTCAAAGCTATGGTTTTTCCAGTAGTCATGTACAGATGTGAGAGTTGGACCATAAAGAAGGCTGAGCATTGAAGAATTGATGCTTTTGAATTGTGGTGTTGAAGAAGACTCTTGAGAGTCCCTTGGACTGCAAGGAGATCAAACCAGCCAATCCCAAAGGAAATCAACCCTAAATATTAATTGGAAGGACTGATGCTGAAGCTGAAAGCTCCAATACTTTGGCCACCTGATGTGAAGAGCTGACTCACTGTAAAAGACCCTGATGCTGGGCAAGATTGAGGGCACGAGGAGAAGGAGGCACTAGAGGATGAGATGGTTGACTAGCATCATCGAGTCAATGGACATGAGTTTGAATAAACTCCAGGAGATAGTGAGGGACAGGGAAACCTGTCGTACTACAGTCCATGGGGTCACAGAGTTGGACACAACTAAGCGACTGAACAACAGAACACTTCATGGTGAGCTCCTTGATGTCTGGGACCTCAGCTGGGAAGATACAAGGCCCAGAGGTGGCTTGCAGCTGGGGAATAAAATTGCCAAAATGTCTGGACTGGGATAACTTGAAGACTAAGCCTCCAGACCAGAACGCCTTCATGGGGCCACTCCACGGGGCTTGGCTCTCTCACACATAGCAGCTTCAGAGTGTTCATACCCTTTACATAGTAACATAGGGTCAAAGCACAAGCATCCCAGGCAACAAGGAAGAACAGGACCCTTTAGGATGCAGCCTCGGAAGTTACATAGGATCTTTTGCCCTATTCTGCTGATCAGAGCCACCACAATCCCACACATACATAAGGGGAGGAGACACATACTACCCCTACCGTAGGAGGAGGGTCCAGTCACACTGTAGAAGAGTGCGGAGGATGGAATACTGGTACAGCCCCTTTGGGAAATTAGAGGTGCTACTCACTACTCATGGCGGACACAGTGTCTCTAGATGTCCCATCCTCAGGTACACGAGTCACCATCATACACTCACTTGCTCACTTGTAACCCAGAAGGCAGCTTCATCAATTCCTGACATAATAGCAGAAGTACCTTGTACCTAACAGTTCCAGGCTCAGAAAGCCTCAGCCTCTCCAGCATTTCTGCAATCCCCTCTTCTCTTTTGCAGAGTGGGAGCTGGGCTATGTCCATGCATGTGTGGGACTCATCATTGTGTTGGGGGGAGCAGGGAGAAGGGACTGACTTTGCATGTCTCATGCAAAGAGCCTACAAACTCAGATGGGAAAGGTCTGCTCTCTGTAGTCCTTCCCAACCCCCACCCCCACAATCCACACCACTGAGATTCCACCCCTTTTGTCCCCCACCTTCCTTCCTGCTCCACAGCCCCAGCCTCCTCTTCCCACCCACCAAACCCAGGCCCAAGGATCCACACTGTCCTGTTTGCAGAGCTAGTTTAGCACTCTGCTGCGGCCCCCAGAAGCTTTGCAACTTGCTGAGCAGAACGAAGGCCTTCCCAACACTTGCAGCCCACTCAGTTAAGAATACTTACCCATCACTCATTCAACAAATGGTGGCTGGGCAGCCACTGTGCACCAGGCCCTGGCTGGTACAGAGGCCCTCTGAATTATGTGACAGCTGCTTTCACGTTGTTGTTAGGCAAAATGCCCGGAAATGTTATCATGAGTGTTCTATCTGTTGTTATGGGTTACCACCTTTGCCTTCACAGACCCCTCTCACCTCTGCAAGACATTTCGCTACTTACTGTGAGCTCTTCTCTCTCAACTTCAATCATCTGTAAACCATCCTTATAATTTCAGCCATAAATGTGTGCCACTGTGTTTTATTGGCTTTGTATGTTTTTCAAGTGATTTACTCGCTTCACTTACCATTGAAAAAAGTTTTATATTGCTACCATAAATGGAAAACTATAATCCCTTGCCATACATAGAAGGCAACCCTCAAATTAAATTCGATTTTAAAACTACGCTATGAAACTTCAGCTATATATAGAAATCTGTGTCCGTGCCCTCTCTGTGTTAAAAAGAGAGCATAGGAGGTATTGAACAGGTGTTAGAGACAGTCTGTTCCCACTCTGAGATTTATTCCTTGGTGCGATTCAAAGAGTTAAAAAGGGAGGTGTGTTCTCACTGAGGGATGTAACACAATTTCATGCCATCTCTGCAGACCATCTCCTGTCATCTCAGGTACCACAAGGATTTCCATCTAAGTCAGCCAGGAGAGGAACGTTCTGCATGAGTAACAAGTAATACTCAAACTTTAAAATATAAAGGTTATTTCTTGCCCTTCTCTGCTGTAGGCTGGCAGGGTCCCCACTCCTTGTGGTTCAGGATTCCAGGCTGATGAAGTAGCTGCCATGTTGACCACTGAGGGTCGTATGACAGAAGGAAAGAAGAGGGTGATAGGAAGCATTAATACTTCCTTCCACCCAACAGGGAATACTCACCACTTGTGCTCACTTGTCAATGGCTAACTTAAGTCACATGGCCAACCTTGACTTCATCTGGGCAGAAAATATAATCCTACCATGTACTGGAGGGAGAGAGAGCTGGAATATTTGTGGACAGCCATCAGGATCTGCATCCCACGCGTGCACTGAGAACACCGCCCCGAACAGTTGTGCCCCGGACTATCCGGGCATGATTTTCTCTACCAGCCCTTGACACTCAGGCAAACCAGATCATTCCCCATTACTCGACAATCACCATACTCTGGACTCGCTTTCCCCTACCTCTGTTCAAGGCTCCCACTGACTGGAACACCCTCTCCCTCACCCTTCAAGAATCTACCTGTTCCTGAGGCTTTGTCTGCCGCCCAGAATGAAAGTCATATAGGGTAGCATTGTAGATGTTCAGAGCGAGAAAGGATGGACTCCTTCATCTACAGCAGAGTTTCTAAACCCTAGCACTGTCAGCATCTGGGCAGGATAATGCTCTCCTGTGGGGAATGGGCTTGCACACTGTAGGATGTTCGCAGCATCCTTGGACTTTGTCTATATGTCAACCTCAACTTCTCTCTCCAAATGTGACACAAAATAATGCCTCGAGATGTCAACTGTCTCTTGGGAGGGTGGGCAAAATTTTCCCCAGTTAACAGCCACTGAATTAAAAACTATACCCAAGGTGACACCGTGAGTAAATGGCCGAAGGCGCTGGCAGAGTCCATGACTTGCCCTCCACTTCCCCATCCAGTGTTCTTGGCCTTGATGCACAGAGATGAGGCTGGAAGCAACAATGAGAAAAATGAGTTGGGCTCATACACCTTTGACACATTTGATGTGCCCTATGGAACTGTTTCTCTGTCTATCAGGTCTAGTCCCTTAAATCTATTTGTCACTTCCACTGTATACTCATAAGGGATTTGATCTAGGTCATACCTGAATGGACTAGTGGTTTTCTCTACTTTTTTCAATTTAAGTCTGAATTTGGCAATAAGCAGTTCATGATCTGAGCCACAGTCTGCTCCTGGTCTTGTTTTTGCTGACTGTATAGAGGTTCTCCATCTTTGGCTGCAAAGAATATAATCAATCTGATTTCGGTGTTGACCATCTGGTGATGTCCACGTGTAGAGTCTTCTCTTGTGTTGATGGAATAAGGTGTTTGCTATTACCAGTGCGTTCTCGTGGCAAAACTCTATTAGCCTTTGTCCTGCTTCATTCTGTACTCCAAGGCCAAACTTGCCTGTTACGCCAGGTGTTTCTTGACTTCCTACTTTTGCATTCCAGTCCCCTATAATGAAAAGGACATCTTTTTTGGGTGTTAGTTCTAGAAGGTCTTGTAGGTCTTCATAGAACCGTTCAACTTCAGCTTCTTCGGCGTTACTGGTCGGGGCATAGACTTGGATTACCGTGATATTGAATGGTTTGCCTTGGAAACGAACAGAGATCATTCTATCGTTTTTGAGATTGCATCCAAGTACTGCATTTTGGACTCTTTTGTTGACCATGATGGCTACTCCATTTCTTCTAAGGGATTCTTGCCCACAGTCGTAGATATAATGGTCATCTGAGTTAAATTCACCCATCCCATTCCAGTCCATCTTAGTTCACTGATTCCTAGAATGTCGACGTTCACTCTTGCCATCTCCTGTTTGACCACTTCCAATTTGCCTTGATTCATGGACATAACATTCCAGGTTCCTATGCAATATTGCTCTTTACAGCATTGGACTTTGGGTCTATCACCAGTCACATCCACAGTTGGGTATCGTTTTTGCTTTGGCTCCATCCCATCATTCTTTCTGGAGTTATTTCTCCACTGATCTCCATTAGCATATTGGGCACCTACTGACCTGGGGAGTTCATCTTTCAGTGTGCTATCTTTTTGCCTTTTCATAATGTTCATGGGGTTCTGAGGAGGCCTCACAGATAGCTGGGAAGAGAAGAGAAGCGAAAAGCAAAGGAGAAAAGGAAAGATATTCCCATCTGAATGCAGAGTTCCAGAGAATAGCAAGGAGAGATAAGAAAGCCTTCCTCAGCGATCAGTGCAAAGAAATAGAGGAAAACAACAGATTGGGAAAGACTAGAGATCTCCTCAAGAAAATTAGAGATACCAAAGGAACATTTCATGCAAAGATGGGCTCGATAAAGGACAGAAATGGTATGGACCTAACAGAAGCAGAAGATATTAAGAAGAGGTGGCAAGAATACACAGAAGACCTGTACAAAAAAGATCTTCATGACCCAGATAATCACAATGGTGTGATCACTCACCTAGAGCCAGACATCCTGGAATGTGAAGTCAAGTGGGCCTTAGAAAGCATCACTATGAACAAAGCTAGTGGAGGTGATGGAATTCCAGTTGAGCTATTTCAAATCCTCAAAGGTGATGCTGTGAAAGTGCTGCACTCGATATGCCAGCAAATCTGGAAAACTCAGCAGTGGCCACAGGACTGGAAAAGGTCAGTTTTCATTCCAATCCCAAAGAAAGGCAATGCCAGAGAATGCTCAAACTACCGCACAATTGCACTCATCTCACATGCTAGTAAAGTAATGCTCAAAATTCTCCAAGCCAGGCTTCAGCAATACGTGAAACGTGAACTTCCAGATGTTCAAGCTGGCTTTAGAAAAGGCAGAGGAACCAGAGATCAAATTGCCAATATCCGCTGGATCATCGAAAAAGCAAGAGAGTTCCAGAAAAACATCTATTTCTGCTTTATTGATTGTGCCAAAGCCTTTGACTGTGTGGATCACAATAAACTGTGGAAAATTCTGAAAGAGATGGGAATACCAGACCATCTGACCTGTCTCTTGAGAAACCTGTATGCAGGTCAGGAAGCAACTGTTAGAACTGGACATGGAACAACAGACTGGTTCCAAATAGGAAAAGGAGTACGTCAAGGCTGTATATTGTCACCCTGCTTATTTAACTTATATGCAGAGTACATCATGAGAAACGCTGGGCTGGAAGAAACACAAGCTGGAATCAAGATTGCGAGGAGAAATATCAATAACCTCAGATATGCGGATGACACCACCCTTATGGCAGAAAGTGAAGAAGAACTAAAGAGCCTCTTGATGAAGGTGAAAGAGGAGAGTGAAAAAGTTGGCTTAAAGCTCAACGTTCAGAAAACTAAGATCATGGCATCTGGTCCCATCACTTCATGGGAAATAGATGGGGAAACAGTGGAAACGGTGTCAGACTTTATTTTTTGGGGCTCCAGAATCACCGCAGATGGTGACTGCAGCCATGAAATTAGAAGACGCTTACTCCTTGGAAGGAAGGTTATGGCCAACCTAGATAGCATATTTAAAAGCAGAGACATTACTTTGCCAACAAAAGTCCGTCTAGTCAAGACTATGGTTTTTCCAGTGGTCATGTATGGATGTGAGAGTTGGACGGTGAAGAAAGCTGAGCGCCGCAGAATTGATGCTTTTGAGCTGTGGTGTTGGAGAAGACTCTTGAGAGTCCCTTGGACTGCAACGAGATCCAATCAATCCATCCTAAAGGAGATCAGTCCTGGGTGTTCATTGGAAGGACTGACGTTGAAGCTGAAACTCCAATACTTTGGCCACCTCATGCGAAGGGTTGACTCATTGGAAAAGACCGTAATGCTGGGTAGGACTGGGGGCCAGAGGAGAAGGGGACAACAGAGGTTGAGATGGTTGGATGGCATCACCGACTCGATGGACACGGGTTTGGGTAGACTCCGGGATTTGGTGATGGACAGAGAGGCCTGGCGTGCTGCAATTCATGGGGTTGCAAAGAGTCGGACACGACTGAGCGACTGAACTGAACTGAACTGATGGAACTGTTTCATAAAGAAATACGTTGTCACTCATTTAAAACACACACATATTGCTTCTCAGCCTTTTGGCTAAGATCATGTGTAAAACATACACACACACACACACACACACACACACGCACACAGATATCTGAGTCTGTCTTATATCTTTCAACTTTTGATTTAGCTAAGAGGACAGAAGTATATCATTTTCCTTCATTTCTACTATGTGAAGAAGAGTAGTGTTCCTCCAATGACAACATCACTTCATGGCAAATAGATGGGGAAACGATGGAAACAGTGACAGACTTTATTTTCTTGGGCTCCAAAATCCCTGCAGATGGTGACTGCAGCCGTGAAATTAAAAGACGTTTGCTCCTTGGAAGAAAAGCTATGACCAACCTAGACAGCATATTAAAAAGCAGAGACATTACTTTGCCAACAAAGGTCTGTCTAGTCAAAGCTATGGTTTTTCCAGTAGTCATGTATGGATGTGAGGGTTGGACCATAAAGAAAGCTGAAAGCAGAAGAATTGATGCTTTTGAACTGTGGTGTTGGAGAAGACTCTTGAGAGTCCCTTGGACTGCAAGGACATCAAACCAGCCAATCCTAAAGGAAATCAGTCCTGAATATTCATTAGAAGGACTGATGTTGAAGCTGAAACTCCAATACTTTGGCCACGTGATGCGAAGAACTGATTCATTGGAAAAGACCCTGATGCTGCAAAAGATTGAAGGCAGGAGGAGAAGGGGATGACAGAGGATGAGAGATGGTTGGATGGCATCACCAACTCAAAGGACATGAGTTTGAGTAAGCTCCAGGAGTTGGTGATGGACAGGGAAGCCTGGCATGCTGCAGTCCATGAGGTTGTAAAGAGTTGGACACGACTGAGCATCTGAACTGAACTGAATGACGAGATAGCAACTAATGACGTTAAGAAACGGGCCCTAGGGAGGGCTGAGGACCATGATACTGGGGGATAGATGTCCCATCTAAGAGGCCAAGTGTAGTAGCCAAGTTGTTAGAATTTTGAAACAGTTGACATCCAGATTTTAAGGAGAGATCTCTTGATTTTTAGAGGCTGGAAACTAATTTAATTTTTTGAAATGCATAAGCCCAAACTCTAGGTCACACAAAACACCAAGTTTGGCCCTGGGACCATGACGCTCTGTCTTCTCTACATTATGCAAGTGACCACATCATTTGCCCATGAAGATACGTCACAGCCGCAACTCACACCTGCCCTGAACATCAGTCATCGTAGGAGTCCTGGACCCCACCTCGACCTGCCAAGAAGAAAACCCCCAGGGTGGGCCTCTGAGATCTGTGTTGTTGAAAAGCTCTGAGATGATGGTGAGGTAACAGGTCCCCTAATAGAGCTGGAAACCACTGTTTGAACTCCCCATCTCCTTTTCCCAGACTGCGAACTCCTCAAGGAAGGAAAGCCCACGTTGTATCCATTCATGTTTTCTCAGCACCAGCCCAGACCAAGCACAAACTAGGTGCTCTTTAACTATCGACTCAAACTGAGGCACCAGAAAAGCTGAAGTAGTAATTGCTTCCAGGCTTTACTCTTAGATCTCATTTTTAAAAAATCTCTGTGATATTTGATTGTAACATTCTTTTATTGACTCCAAGGTTCCTTGGAAGAAACATGGTCATAGAAGGCAGGGGAGGTGGTAGTAGGTCAATCACGTTATTGCCACTTTTTTATTTTTAAAAAATATTTAAAATTTTATTTATTTATTTTTGGCTGTGTTCAGTCTTGGTTGCTGGGCAAGGGCTTTCTCTAGTTGTGGAGAGCAGGGACTACCCTCTAGTTGCGGTGCATGGGCTTCTCATTGCAGTAGTTTCTCTTGCTGCCGAGCACAGGCTGTATGACCCAGGGCTTCAGCAGATGTGTGCACAGGCTTAGTTGCCCCGCGGCATGATCAGGTATCGAACCTATGTCCCCTGCATTAGCAGGCGGATCCTTAAGCACTGGACCACAGGGAAGTCCTACCACTTTAAATAAAAGGAGAAATTCTGTGACGGGGCTTTAGTTCAACGAAGGCTGGAGGGACTCACCTCTCAAGAAGCCCTCCCCCTGACAAGCCTTCCTCCAGTTCCCTAGAGGGCAAATAAGTTGTGACTTTATCTTGCATGGGCCTCCCTGGGAAGAGGTGCTCCTTCATTATCATTAATTAAACCTATCAAATTTTAAATTCACCCTCACCTGTTTTCAACAGTCCCATATCTGGGAAATCCTTTCCAACTATGTTAGGACAAAGGCACAAAGATGTAGGTACCAGAAGGCTGCAGCTTTGTTTGGAGGAGTGAAGTTGTGGATGAGACCAAGGCATCCATCAATGGGACGTGGAGGAAACTGACTATGGTCCATGAGGATAACAGGGACCAGTCAGCAGGCTGCCCCGTTGGTCTGTGTCATGACAGCTACTTATGTTCCCCACAGTCCTCTCTGCCACTTCCTTTACCAACATATGCATCTCATCAGCTGGTCACTGTTCATTTTTGATCTCAAGATCTAGATTATAATCTTCCCAGGAAGAGGCACCATGCATGCTTTAAGAACAGATATGTAGGGACTTCCCGGGTGGTCCAGTGGTTGAGAATCTGTCTTCCAGTGCAGGGGACTTGGGTTTGATCCCTGGTCAGGGAACTAAGATCCCACATGCCGAAGGGTAGCTAAGGCCACATGCTGCAAATACTGAGCCCACACACTCTGGAGCTCGCCAACTGCAACTAGAGAGAAGTCTGCATGCCACAACAAAGAGCCTGCGCACCAGATAAATAATTTTTTTAAAGAATATATATGTAAGTACAGATATTGAAAAGCTGCTCATGATAGAGTGCCAAGGGGCAGAGAAGTTCCCGGATGGCACAGGAGTCACAGGGCTCCATCAGCAAGCAGAGGGCAAGTTGCAAAGAGCACAAAAGCATGAAGGTGATGTTATGAAGGGGACAGGAGTGGTGCTGGGCAAGCGTAAGAGAATCAGCAGAGGTTGTGAAGTGCCCAAGAGGCAGGGCCAACAGGAAGTCACTTCCCTGTCTGGACCTCAAGGAACAAGGGGAGGCCCAAAATTACTGAGCCCAGAGGGAGGCGGGCTTTCAAGAAAGGCCAACATAGCTGGTGGCCTCAGGGAGTCCAGCCACTCTGAGAACCACAGAGGGGCAGAGCAGGAGCAGGAGGGCAGGAGAAGAGAGGAAATACCTAGGCCTCCTTCTCATCCCGTCTTTCCATCTCTTTTCAGGGCCTTCCACTGGCCAACTCACTCCATAGAAGCCAGGGCACTGCCCGGCAGCCTCCCAGACACAGAACAGGGCGCAGAAAGATAGAGAGGAGAGGGCTGGGGGAGAGGGAGGCACATGGACTGTAGTTTGATTCTGTTGTGTAAATTACCTCTGTCTTTTCATTTGCATAAAAACATGAGGACACACAGCAAGCACAGTGGCTGTCTCTGGGAAATCTGGGGGTGGAGGAGATATGAGCGGGGAAGGACAGTTTGACTCTGTGTACTTTTGTATTCTTGGCATCTTTCACAATGAACTGGTATCTTTAGAATCAAGTGTCATCATCAGCTCTGCAGTGCTAGCCACCAGAAATGCCAGGAAGAGAAAACCGTCCTTGTGGAAACAGGGCTGCTACTGCTGCTGCTGCTAAGTCGCTCCAGTCGTGTCCAACTCTGTGCGACCCCATAGACGGCAGCCCACCAGGCTCCGCTGTCCCTGGGATTCTCCAGGCAATACTGGAGTGGGTTGCCATTTCCTTCTCCAGTGCGTGAAAGGGAAAAGTGAAAGTGAAGTCGCTCAGTCATGTCCGACTCCTAGTGACCCCATGGACTGTAGCCTACCAGGCTCCTCCATCTATGGGATTTTCCAGGCAAGAGTACTGGAGTGGGTTGCCATTGCCTTCTCCAGGAAACAGGGCTGGTCCCTCTGAAATACGCCCAGAGACCCTGGTGGGGGAAACCAAGGGGTGAAGGGAGAGGGGCTGGAAAGCAGATGGGGCATTGGGAGTGGCCACCAGGGCACTGTGGTCATGCTGTGGGTGTGAGGGCGGGGCAGGTAGTTCAGGACTCAGAGGGCCCTTCGGCAGGAAGTGAGGAGGAGGAGGAGACTCCTCCCTGCTTAGGGGACAGGGTGCTTCCCGGGGCTCACTTCCAGCTCTGTCACTCAGCTGTGGACCTTGGGGCAACTTATATGGCTTTTTTTTTTTTTTTAATTAAAGATTTTTTTTTTGACATGGCCCATTTTTAAAGTCTTAATTGAATTTGTTACAATATTGTTTCTGTCTTATGTTTTGGCTTTTTTGGCAGCGAGGCATGTGGGATCCAAGCTCCCTGACCAGGGATCAAGCCCACACTCCCTGCAGTGGAAGGAGAGGTCCTAACCACTGGACCACCAGGGAAGTCCCAAAGATGACCTCGTGGAGCCTCAGTTTCCTCATCAGGAAGAACAGGCTAATACCCGAGGGGGGACTGAGCTCCCCCTCCCCCAACTCGCCCTGCAGGACTGCTGCAAGGATGAGATGAGATGTCTGTTCAGTACCTGGTACCTGGTACACCCTCCAGCACTGGCATTATTACTGTCGTTGCTGTCAGCATAGGCCCAGCTCTGAGTGGATGGGGCCCGTTTCTCATCTGGGATCCTGGGGCGAGTGAGGTGAAGACCCCAGGGTCCTTGCATTGGCAGCGGCCGGCGTTGTGCGTTCCGTGGTCACACAGTGTCCCCCTCACCCAGCCAGCTGTCTGACAGCCTGTAAACAGATGGGCGGGTGGGGTGGCCGGTGAGACTGTGCAGATGGTACTGAGCAAACCCAGCCGCACTTTTGGGAAAACAAGTCAGAGGCGATGGGGGCCCCATGGACATCTTCGCCTGTGACCGACAGCACACTCAGGGAGGCCTCCAAGGGAAAGGGTGAGATGTACCAGACCCTGGCGGGCCTCGCCAAGAACGAGCTCCACCCTCCATTTCTGTGGCCCACTGCCACGGAGACGTTGCAGACAGCTGGAGGTCACCCTGGCAGGGCTCACAGCTGAGGCTACGTGGGTCCTCCAAGGTCTGGGAGCTCAAAGAGCACTGTCTTCCAGGCTCCCTCCCCTGGGGCCTTGCCCAGCTTCTGGCTCCTTCCCACCTCATTCACCTATGTGCTCCTGCCTCCCCAGGGCCCAGGGACAGACCCACAGCCAGGAATACGTGCATGTTTGAGCGCAGAGCCACCCATGTGGCACAGCAGGAAGGGTGGAGGATGGAGCAGATAGTCCAGGGAGACGTGGGGTGGCAAGCCAGGTCCTGGTTTGGGCTGGAGGTGGGAAAGGGCCGACGTTTACAGCCACACGTCCTGCCACCTCCTCCAAGCTCCCTGCCTCCACTGGCTCTGACCTTGCTCTCTGAGCAAGGTAAGCTCCACCGAGACTCTGCCTCTCTCCTTTACGCACTGACTTCATACCATCTGCCGAGAGCCCATGCAGATGTCAGCTTCTTCTCCCTGCCTCAGCAGAGAGGAGAATCCCCTCACTGGTGCCCATGCTTCACTTGGTACAGATCTGCTCTACAGCATTATCGTATTCATCTGCCATGTTTGAAACTACCCACACTCACACAGCACCTTTCTTCACCCTCCATTCTAAGGCTGATTCCAAAGTTTTAACTAAAGAGGAGGGGGCACTCGATTTTTGCTAAAGCTGGCAAGGTCATTTGAAGGAAACCTGGGTTTATGCTAATACTATGCCAAAAGTGACATACATATGATACCACTCACTGCTACTGCTAGTCACAAACACTTCTATGTATGGGGGAAGCATCATGCTTATTATGTTGCAAGCATTCTCCCTAATCCCGGGGATAATCCAATCAGGTAGCTACTATTATCCTCCTTAGGTTATAGGTGAGAAATCTACAGCTCGGAGAGGAAAGGTGACTTTCTCAGTGGTGTATCTCCTAAGTGGCTGAGCCAGCTCTCAAATCCCCATGTGGCTCCAAGAGATGACCTGCCCTCCCAGGCACCCTGCTCTCAAGCTTTCTGTCTAAGTAACCGGCGGTGACTCTCCTGTTCCCCGTCATGCCCACATCTTAGCTGCTGAGTCTGCACAGTCAGTGTCCCCAGCTCGTGTGATGTGGTGACAGTTTCTGCGGGGCTGCTGTTTCCCATCCACAAAGCTTCCTTGGTGTTCCTGCTTCTGCTGCTCACTTCCACTGTCCTCAATGCTTATGACAACTTGCTGCCCCTAGGAAGTTCTTGGTCTCCTTTTCTCCTGTGATCACCCACACCTTCAGGGCAAACATGCCCGGCAATGTCACAGCATCTCCTTGGAGCCTTCCTCTGCAGCCAGCCAGGCCCCCATGACTTCTGCTTCCCTTCCTGCTGCAGCCAGGAGGTGGGAATGATGAATGCCAGTGGGTCTGAAATACACCAAGCAGGATCTCTGAGGTCCAGCTTCTGAAGTTCAAGGGCAGTTCTGCCACTTGCTACCCTTGTGACCTTGGGCATGTGTATTCTGCCTATGGGTCTTCTGTCCCTCCTCTGTTAGTCTAGGAGAAGATAGTGACTACTTTCTAGGGATGTTGTAATGGAAAAAGGAGATATTCAGTACAAAGAGCTTAGCACAGGTCCTCTCATATAGTCAGTACCTTAAATGCTAATTTGCAACCTTACAAAAGTGTTTATGTGCCAGGCAGTTTTCATAGTAGGTTGGAGGATGGAAGCTTAGGCCCACAAATAGATCATTTTGACATGACGTGTCAGAGTTAGAATGCAGAGCCTTTGGGGTTGGCATCTACCCATCAAGGCTTTGGATGAGGCTCTTCAGAGGAAAGAGCACCAACTGACTGTCAAGGATGGCACAGGCCCCCTCGCATTTGTTAGCCACTGTTTAGGGTTATTCTGAAATTGCTTCTCACATAGATTTACTCTGTCTCTTGCAACTTGAGGTCTTGAAGTCTTCTCATCTAGAAGGCATTCACCCATCCTATACCTCTACTCTCTCACCGCATCCCACACCGAGGTCTCACATAGCATCACTCATAGCTGTGCTCACCTAAAGATCTGGTTTTTCCCTTGGAATTTAGGAGACGAAGAAAGAAGAAAAGAACAGATCATTGAGGAACGCCTATGATGCTCGTATCTCCCCTGCATTACCAGTTTTATTCCACACAGTGGTTCTTTGAGACTACCATGCTGTATCATTCCTTTTTACAGATGAAAAGACTAAGGGTCAGAGCGGAAATGTACCCAAGTTGACATAAGCAGAGATGACATGATTGGAATCTATTCTTGGGTTCATCTTAGTCCTAAGCATTCCCCAAATGCCCAAACCATCATTTCATATTGTTATGAGATTCAAAAAGAGGAAGAATCTCATGATCCCTCATAGAAGGAAATTCATTTGGGCTCCAGTGGTTTTTGAAGTCATTTTTGTCTGAGTCCCCCGACATCTCTCTGGTGGCTCAGACAGTAAGAATCTGCCTGCAATACAGGAGACCAGGATTCAATCCCTGGTTCAGGAAGATCCCCTGGAGAAGGAAACAGCTACCCACTCCAGTATTCTTGCCTGGAGAATTCCATGGACAGAGGAGCCTGGTAGGCTACAGTCCATAAGGTTGTGAAGAGTTGGACACAACTGAGCAACTAACACTTTCTTTTCCTGACATCTCTCTGATTATCTCCAATGTCAATAATCAATCAGCCCATCAATGGAATCCCTTTCCATGAGCTGAATGGCCATTAATTTGCTTTTCTAAGTCCCATACGAGAAGCTGAACTCTATTTGCCTCCCTTTCTTTCTCCCCCGTCAATTCATTTCTAGCCTGGATGGAGTGCCTTGGTGCTGGAAACCATACCACACTTCTGGGCAGCATTTCCACACTGGCCTTCCCAAGGCCCTTCTCACCCACCACTTGCCAAACCAGGGACATGCACCCAAAAGGGGCAGAACTGACTGGTCAGACCCAAGTCAATATAACTCACAGCCCAAGACTTAATTTAGAACCCCCTGCCCAGCTACCATGTACCTTGGCGCTTATGTTTGTGGCTATCTTTCTGGCATGAGGGTTTCTGCCAAGGTTATTTTAATGCTGACTGACACCTCTGTCTATTCTGGGAGGATATCTCTGGAGAGTAGCAGCTCACGCTCAGGTCCTGAGACCTCTGGAATGTACTATTGGATTATCCACAGTACATTGGTTTTCTGGGTGGGAATTCCTATTGTGACCTCTACAGAGACCTCTAGAGAGACTTTTCCTCCTCTCTCATGTCAGAGGCAACTAAATGCTCCCAGTCTCTGCTGACTCACATTTCTAATCAAACCACCTAAACAAACTATAAAAAGGATCCAAGTACTGATAAGTTTGACAACATGGATGAACCTTGAAATATTATGCCAAGTGGGAGAAGCCAAAAGCAAACTGTCACATATTGGATCACTCCGTTAATATGAAATATCCAGAACAGGCAAACCCAGAAAGACATAAAGCAGAATGGTAATTACCAAGAGCAGGAGAGAAGTGGGGGCTTCCCTGGTGGCTCAGTGGTAAAGAATCTGCCTGCAATGCAGGAGCTGCAGGAAATGTGGGTTTGATCTCTGGGTCTAGAAGATCCCCATGGCAACCCACTCCACTATTCTTGCCTGGAGAATCCCATGAAGACAAGTCACAAAAAGTCGGATACCAAGGAGCGACTTAGCACGCATGCACAGAAAGAAGGGGGGATAAGGAGTGACTGTTTAAAGGCTACGGGGTTTTCTTTGGGAGTGATGAAAATGTTTTTAAATTAGATAGAGGTGGTGTCTGCACAACACTGTGAATGTGCTAAAATGCCACTGAATTGTATTCTTCAAAATAGCTAATTTTTTGATGAAACAAATTTCATCTCAATTAAAAAAAAAAATTCCCAAATCACTGCAGAAAGGATTTGACATGGCAGGCTGTTGCACACATGCCTCAGGATACAAAATGAATACCATAAGAAATTGGAACCAAAGGAAGTGGGGGCAGGAAAGGAAAATGAATCCTGAGTGTGCTTGCCATGCAAACTACAAGCCTTCAGCTGTCACTGGACTGTAAGAGGTGGACACAATTTCAACTTGAGCTTCCCTATGACTTACACAAAATAGAAGACAAGAGTTCTTCCAAAATTTGCAGTCAGATATTTAGAAAATGCTCTACTGAAGGTTGGAAGAGTTTTCTCCCAGGATTCCAGAATGGGTCATTTGTAGGGTGTCAGAGCTGGGGGCCCACTGGTGGCATGTCTCCTGCAGTGCTCCTCTGCCTGGCCATTCACACACCAAGGCTCAAACACTAGTCTTTTCCTAAAACAAGCATGTTCGGCAAACCTCCCAGCCCACTCCTCCCAGATCCATAAAGGAAACAATCGCATTCAGAAAAGTGTGTGTGAGACCCACTGTGCTGTGCTTAGCTGCTCAGTCGTGTCCGACTCTTTGTGGACCCATGGACTGTAGCCCGCCAGGCTCCTCTGTTCAAGGGGATTCTCCAGGCAAGAATATCAGAGTGGGTTGCCATGCCCTCCTCCAGGGGATCTTCCCAACCAAGGGATCGAACCCAGGTTTCCCACATTGAAGGTGGATTCTTTACTGTCTGAGCCACCAGGGAGATCCAGGGACCCCTCCAGATAAACCATAAATGTTGTCTAGACAATATATCATTCATCAGTCTTTTCACCTAGTATTTCATGAGCATCTGTGGCCCACTCTGCTTAGTCCCAGGGGCACAATGGTCAGCAAAGCAAATCTTATGAAGCTTGCTTCTACAGTGGGAGGTAGACTTTACTTTTTAATCACATAAATATATAATCGTGAATAATATTCAGTATGAAGAAAAAGCAGAAGAAAGGGTGTGAATGGGTGACAGTGTAGGGACTGGTCACGGTGGAATCTGGAGGAAGGCTTCCCTTAAGGTAGTGATACTTGAGATGAGATCAGAAGGAAGAGGTAGACCAGCAGAGAGAAGAGAAGGCTTCCAGACAGAGGAGAGAGCATGAGCAAAGGCCTAGGGGTGGGAGGGAGGAGCCTGCAGATACCAGGAAGTGACAGAGGGTCAATGTCACCAAAGCAGAGTGACAGAGAGAGTGAAGCAAAGAGGAAAAGAGATGCACGAAAGTCAGATCATGGAAGACTGAGGAGGAATGTATGGGTCCGGTTGCACTGCTGCCCACTCTGGGGTGTGGGGATCCTGGGAAGATAGCCACCAGGATGGGGAAGGAAGTTGGTTTCGAGGACTGAAGAGTTTTAGGATGCATCAGTCCCCAGGTTCAGGGAGGAGGATTCCAGAATGAATTGGGCTATTGCCCTGCTGGTAATATTGGGTCAGAGGGTTCCTGCCTCTCACCTCGGGAGCATGTTCCTGGCTGCATCTCTACGTATCATCGGTGCATATACCCAAGGTGCTGCTGACTTTTTTCTTCAATATTTACCTCCAGTTATCTACAGACTCTTTTCCTCACATCCCAAGAAGCCTGGAGAATGCCGTTGGCTTCCACAGCAACTATTTGTTGAGCTTTCATTACAGAGTAGGCCCTTCAGACATCTCAAATGCCATGGCAGACAGGCACTACTGGCTACATATTCAAGATGAGAAATCTGAGACTGGGAGTTCAGAGTGTTGGCCTATGGTTACTCAAGTAGGAAGCAGAAAACTTGGATTGGAGGGCAGGTCTTTCTGATCCCTCAAAGTGCTGTCTTTTCAGCCTCAGTTCACTGCCAGTCTGTCTGGCAACCCCCGAGATCACCCATGGTATGCCTTCAAAGGCTTTCAATCATAGGTCTCCTCTATGCCTCCAACCAGCTGATAGATCTTACGAAAGGCACTGGGTTATGTTTCCCTCTTAAAACAAAGGAGTTGCCTGTTTTAGGGTTTCCAAAATGCATTCCTCAACATTTTAGTCCCTTAAGATTCTCCATGAGAAAAAGATCCATGGTCAAATGCACTGGAGAAACCTTGTATACTCAACCTTCCTCTCGGTGATTCACGTGTGGTTAAGGCTTTGAGAAATCTCATACAGTCTGGCATTCTTCATACCTATTTAACTGTGGTGTGAAATTCCTAAGGACATCCTGGAAATCGATGTTTCAAAGCAACATTTGAGGAAGCACCAGATTTGAACACCCAAATACTGGTTGCTGTCTTCCATGCAAACATTCTAGGCTCCAAAAACAAATATAAACTGTCAGGATAAATGGATCCTGCCCGCAAAGAAATCAGACTCTGGCAGGTAACATAAATATGTCTAGGGTTAATTGTAGTGTTCTGTGGAAAGTGCCTAGCCTGATGCCAAGGGACAGGCACTTGTTGGATGAGCAAGGGCTGGGAAAGAAGTTAGAATGGCATACTGAGATGACCCAGCAGAAGGAGCAGTGCGTTCTGTGTACGTGGAAAGGCGTGGGGATGTGGGGCTGGTCAGAAGGACTGGACAGAAGAGGTCATCAGTGGGACCTTGAAAGATAAGCCATAATGGGGTGTGGAAGAGATGACAGGAAATTTAGAGCAAGGAAAGGGATCAACCAAGGCACAAAAAGTTCAGGAACTGGTGGGTAATCTGACAAAGCTGAATAGGAACTCAGCAGTGGGTATGGGGGAATGAGGTGGGGGTGGGCTGAGGCTCAGGGTTCCCTCTAACAGAACACCCTCTGAAAGCCTATGGGTTTCTGACCCAGGGACCCTCTCCAGTTCTCTTGTCTGTCACACAGCTAGAATTCTTGATCCAGATTTTCTGACCATACTCAACTTCTCTCCAAGGGTTTAGCCCAAGGATTCAGCCAAGTTCTAACCATAAAAAGTGGGCTTCCCTGATGGCTCGGACAGTACAGAATCTGCCTCCAGTGCTGGAGACTCGGGTTTGATCCCTGGGTCTGGAAGAACCCCTGGAGAAGGGAATGGCTACACACTCCTATATTCATGCTTGGAGAATCCTATGGACAGAGGAGCAGGCTGGTGGGCTACAGTCCATGGGGTCAAAAAGAGTCGAACATGACTGAGCAACGAGTATGTTCACCCACAAAAAGTGGTGACACCATGGTTGGAGAGTAAAATACAACCCCCAAGTTACCTCCTAGTTTTCCTTATCTGGGTTTCCAAAGGTTATCCGGAGCCCTGCTTATACTTTGGGCTTCCCTGGTGGCTCAGCTGGTAAAGAATCCACCTGCAATGAGTTTGATCCCTGGGTTGGGAAGATCCCCTGGAGAAGGGAAAGGCTACCACTCCAGTATTCTGGCCTGGAGAATTCCATGGACTGTGTAGTCCATGGGGTCACAAAGAGTCGGACATGACTGAGTTGGACGACTTATACTCTAGGCAGCAAGTAACAGAAAATTCAACTAAAGTAATCAAAAAATTTTTCCTCTGCAGGATAGGAAGGGCCAGGGTGGATGGAAATTCTGGTATCTAGGGGTTTCTCTACCACACAATGTCCTGTTTCAGGAATCTACCCCAAAGCAATTCAGTCATCTGGTAGGCCCAGCTGCCATCATAGCCCTCTTTCTTCTACCAGGACAGAGTTTGTCCTTCTCACAAAATACAACTGGAGTGAGGATATTTTGGCTAGAATTCAGCAGCTCAATGGTGTCAGAAACACCATGTCTATAATTCTCATCACCTTTCCGTCTTGTTTTTAAGACATCAGATAAGGCTCTATACATCATGTTTGTGCAGAAAGTAGAAATAAGGGAGAAAGAAGTACATTTTTTTTTTTTTTTTTACAGAGCTCTCGAAGCTCTTCCACGTGTAAATGTTTCATTGCCAAAAACATGTTACATGACTTCCCCTAGATACAAGGATGTCTGAGAAAGTGAGTGTTTCACTGGGAACTGAGTTCATTGCTGCTCTAAACAAAATCAGGGTGCTGTCAGCAAGGAAGGGGGATATGGATACTGTGTCAGTCATAAACAATGGCTGCCTTCCACAGGTAATATAATTCTGTTGCCCTCCTGGGCAGAATTCTTGGTGGGGCCCCATGACAGCACTCAGCTCCCATGAAATGACTGCTTCTTGGACATTTCTGTAAACCTCTCATTCCCCCACTCAAGGTTAATGCAAAAAGAATTTTACTGTTTATATGATTCAAATGGACTCTGTGGGAATATGAGGGTTTCTTTAAAAGACCTCAGGAAAAAGGCACAACTAATTATGTGCCTTAAGCATAACACACAGCAAACTCTGACCAGGGCACTCTGAGTACAAGACAGCCTGTGCTCTCAGGGATGTAACCCTCTGACATTCTCGGCAGAAGCTGGACATCGGCAGCATCTTCAGAATCTCACATATCCCTTGGGGTGGGGTGGGGATGAGACTTCCTGCTTCACTTGAGAAGAGGTTAGAGATATTTCAAAGAAGGTTCAAAATAGATACACAGAGAATGAAGGACAGAAAGACTAGGGAAGTCTGCTGGGTGTAAAACTAGGTGTGTCTTTCTTTGATTTTTGTCTTTCTGTTTCCTAAAATACTTTCATCATGAAGGCTCAGTTTCCTATTCTTATTCTACCTTTCATCTGAAGTCTTTAGAGTAGGATAATACAGACTCTTCTCCATGGAATGCTTATTCTATATCAGATACAATACTAAATGCTTTATATGCTCCATCTTATTAGGCCTCACAATCGCCCTGGACAATAGCAACTATCATCATCCTGCTCTGCAGAGGAGGAAACAGAGGCTCAGAGCAGCAAGTTAACATGCCCAGCGCTATCGCGTATCAGAAGCAGACTCCTAACCATCATACCATCACTGCAGATGATTGTTCAAGCTCAAGAAAACTAAAGCAGCTCTTTAACTCAGAGCAGTGTTGAAGACCTGGGTAGTGATCTTTGCCTTGGGGCCACCAGCCCCCTGAGCCTAGCACTGGGCTCCCTGCCAACTCTCTGAGCTACAGTGCCCATTACCATGGTCTGCTTATCTGCTTTCTTAACTCTGGAGGTGGGCCTGGGGCAAAGGAACTAATACAAATGGGGCTACAGCTTGAGCCAGGCCCCGAGGAACACGGATCTAAGCAGCATTTGATCCTCGCAACAGTTCAAAAGAAAACCTAGGAGACTGTCAATTGTAGTGGTCTGCCCTGCAGTCTGGCAGATTTCAGTCTTGCCAGCTATGTGACCTTGAGCAAGCCTCCTAACCTCTCTGAGTCCCATTTCCTCTTCTGTAAAATGGGGCCCATCATGGGAATCTTGTAAATACCAAGTTAAACAATCCATAGGAATAGCTTAGCACCATGCCTAGTGCAACAAAGTCCTTGATCAATAAGGACTTTGATCAATAAGGATCAGCTACTATCTGATCGCTACTCTATTAGCCCTCTTTTGAGAGTGAAGAGACCTAGGTGGCCTGCCCAGGTCCCACAACAGGAAAGCGACAGATTTGGAATGGACCCAAAGTCTGAGCTGGTTGGACGCGTGAACTGTGAAGCCCCCTCCAATGGGCTGTCACTATGGGGCACCTCTATCAGAGCGGCAGCAACATCACAGGGAAGCAGCATGTGCTGCCTGGGGAGGATTTGCTTTCTCCTTTGAATGCCAAACCCTCGAGGAATGGGGTGGGGCACAGCCAGACCCTGGGCAAAGGTGACTCTTAGCAGGTTCCCTTTTTGCTGTCAGCAGCAGGCATGCGGGAAGCCTGCATTCTAGGGGTGCTGCAGAGGGGAAAGTCGGTAAACTCGAATCCTCTCGAGATGGCACTGGTGCTCACTATGATATCTGCCGGAGGTGTCAGCACATCATAAAGCATTCCTGCTTGGCTTGGAGCAGCTGCTCCTAATTTTGTCCAAGGTTCAGAAACAACGAGACACATGGGCCTGCCACTGACTATTCCTGTTCAAGGCTATGGAATTTTGGCCTCCAAGGCCTCCATCGGAAAACATTCAGAGACATTCTCACAGGCCAGCTCAAACATGCTTCCAGGAGACTTCTCCCAAGTGCCCCTCCTCCTTCAAGCAGGCCAAGGGGTTTTTTGTTTTGTCTTGTTTTGTTTGTTTACCCCTTTGGGCACCAGAAAAGTACAGCGCACACTGCACATAAATGCAAACGGTAGATGCAAGGTGGCCAAAATGGTTTGGCTGTGAAGTTGTCATTAAAAGAGATGAAACAGATGACCAGGGCACTGCCTTTGGAGGCGGCTACCAGTGTCCACTGGGCAAAAGACAAGGGGGCCAGACATGGTTGGCGTGGCTCTTGGGTGCTCTTCACACTCCAGCAGAGGGCTTAGCCAGGCTTTGCAGTAAGTTGTGTAAATTCCCATTTGTGTGCACAAGAGGAGAATTCTGTGCTGCTGGGGCTGCCTGTTCAGGATGCACACCGTCAGCGTGAGGTGCCCTCTTCCTGGAAATCAGATACCAGGAATGCCAATCAGGGGCCCCAAGGGGAAGCCTGGGCCCATCAAGGATAGGGGGAAAAGCAACGGGCTATGGCAGGCAGAGCAGCCATTTTCTTTGGAAAAGAAGCGTGCACACTGTGTGCTCAGTCGCGTCTGACTCTCTGCGACCCCATGGACTGTAGTCCACCAGGCCCCTCTGTCCATGGGATTCTCCAGGCAAGAATACTGGACTGGGTTGCCATTTCCTCCTCCAGGGGATCTTCCTGACCCAGGGATCGAACCGCATCTCTTGCATTGGCAGGCGGATTCTTTACCAGACCTAAGTCCAAATCCTGGTTTTCTCTCTTATCTCCTTTGAGGCTTCAACCAAATCCTCTGTCCTCATTTGGAGCACGTGATTTACAACACCCTTTCTGCCATCTCCTAGGGTTGGGCAAATGAGGAGATGTGTGTGCAGGCTCTCATCTAGAAAGGACTCAGCACATAGAAGGAGCCAGGTTAGAGTTCACAATTGCACGTGTATTTGGTGTGGTTATAGGGGTCTGTGAAGGCACGCAGCATGCTCGTGACAAAAGGCTGGCCCCGCTGAAAGCACTGGAGAGAGTCCTCTGGGATTTTCTGAGTGAGTGGAGGAAGCCAGGATGCGTCGGAAAGCCAGCCCCAAGCCGGTAACACCCTGCTGTTTAAAACCCTTCAAAAATCCCCACTGCCCTGGGAATAAGTGCCGTGACTTCAAAATATGGCTATGAATTGACACTCCCTCAGATCTGAGTCAGAACCTCTGAGATGAGACCCAACAGTGTGTTTTTAACCAGCCTTCAGAGGATTCTAATACATGGCTGACAATCACCACTCTGGGTCCCAACAGCCCCTTATGGCCGGTGGAACACATCGACGTGGACTTTTAAGGCTGTAGTAGCCTACATGGTGGCTTCACTAGCTGCAGGCTTCCCCTGAGAGGTTCTTCTTTCAAGCCAGACCTGCCAGGAAATTGTAGCTCAAATTGCTAGATCAACAGGAACTCCCATCAACTTTAGACAAGGAGGGTGACGTGACTGAAGCTTCATCACAGAGAGAGAATGTTACCATGAATAGGATGGATTTTAAAGGGACAGAGGCAGATCCATGGTGTGTGGGTACCCTGCATAGCACTTGGAATGCTCTTAGCTACAAGTAATGGATTATCAAATGAAAGGTGGTTGAAACAATACAGGCCTTACTATGTCACTTTGCAAGAAGTCCAGAGGAAGGCAGGGCTGGTCACTGAGGTCTCAGGTCTTCCCATGCAGTGGCAGGTCATCCTTCATGGTTGTAAAATGGCTGTTGCAGACTCCATATGCAGGCACCATTTGCCTATTAGACAACAGGGCAATGAGGCCTTCCTTAACTTTATCTTTCTATTAAGTAGAATGTTCCCTGAAGTTTCCTAGCAGACTCCCCCTTACATCTCCTTGCTCAGACTCAACAAGATGATCACACCTGGGCCAATGACTGACAGAGGAGAATGCAATTGTGGCAATTGGCTTTGATGCCTCATGAACAAAATCAGGGCTTTTAATGGGGGGAGGGGGTGGGGGGGAGAGAGTAAGGGCCAGGGATCCACTGACAACTATGAGAATGTGTCTTCAGAAAGGAATGAGCTCAAGGACTTCCCTGGTGGTCCGGGGGCTGAGACTCCATGCTCCCAACACAGAGGGCCTGGGTTCAATCCCTGGTCAGGCAACTAGATCCCACAGGTAGCAGCTAAAGATCCTGCGTGCCACAACTAAGACCCGGCACAGCCAAAAAAATAAATAAATTTTTAAAGTTAAAAAAGAGAGGAATGAGCTCAGAGGATGAAGCACAGAGTGTCAGATGCCAGTAGGCAAGGCTGGCATCCGTGTAGATCATGGATGGTCCTGCACAGAGCAGGGGAGAATCCGAGGGGAAGGCGTTAGGGTAGAAGTTAAACCATGTTGAAAAATAAACTCTGTAGAGAAACAGAGCAGAGGGAGGAGAGCAGAAGGAGCAGATTTGAGCCTGAGAAGATTTTACTTTATAGGAGCCATTAGACGGACAGAGAAGACAGCATAAGTCTGTGGACACCAAGGCCGTATGTGGGTGGGGGTCCCTTCCACACCTGAAATCTTTTGGGGATCTGAGGTAGGGTTGAGGGCATACTAGAGGTGGTCCAGGTTTGGGGGAGCCCTCAAATGTCCAGCTGGGCATATGTCAACTTGCAGTGACTCCACACTGAGGGTCCTTGGGTCTTAATCTTTCTCTTTTCCAGCCAAAGGAAACTCGCAGACAGGGAGCACTGTGGGGCATGGAGGGAAAATCAAGTTTCTAAGCTTGCCAAGAACTTCCTTTCCAGAGTGCTGTTCTGTGTCGACAAGTCTGTGTCTATTTCGTGTAAAGAGATGGGGGGGCCTTCACCTCCAGCTCCTAGGCCATGCACATGTCAAGGGAGATCTGCCAGGCAAGCAGGGAGCACTCAGGGCCTAGGAGGAGGGAGGTGACAGGAAGTGGGCTAGGAGGAGTCAGGCCCTGCAGACACCCCCGACCACCCTCCCCCATCACCCCAGCTCCATCCAAGAGGAAACGGATCCCAGGGGTGCCGTGGAGGGGAGCAAAGGGCTTTGAGGGGCCTTGAGGCGAGGAGAAAAGATGGAAGACAGTCTACAAGGGGGCAAGGTGGTCCTGTGCAGTGATGCAAGGGGGGTGCTCCTGGGAAAAGCCTGCACCCCTGACCTGTGAGCCCAGGAGCTCGGTCAATGGGGTGAAGCTGCCCTGGGGCCGAGTCAGCAAGGCTACACCACGCGGGGACTTTGTGGTAAGCCGGCTGAGGGAAGACTGGTCCCTAAGGCATGCCCCTCTCCCTCTGCCATGAGTACTGCAGTGACAGAGGCGTCCGCGAGGGCCCAGAGGAGAGCAGCGTCAGCAAGCCACAAATGGAAAGCACTCGGCACAACCCCCTTGAACTGCAGTGCCGTTTCATCGGAGCCTTTCTCCCCACGCCCCCGCGCCTGGAGGATTTACTGTCCTAGGGGGTCTGTGTCAGCGTCGCCACCTGCTGCACTGCCCAGGCCCTGGAATGGCCCAGGGTCAACAGCTGCCCGCCGCCTCCCCCTGCCCTCGCGGTGCCCCCTCCCTGCAGCAGCCCCGACGTGCAGCTAGCTCCCTCAGCCTCAAGCACGGCCAGCCGCGCCCCTCACCTGCCATCCCGCCACCCGGCCTTCCCCAGAGGGCGTATGGCGCTCCGTGTGTCCCGTCATCGCCACTGACAGAGGAGCCTTGACCCCAAGCAGGCAGCCTCCCCACCCAGAAACCACAAGTCTCTTCTCAAAGGGTCAGCCCTGCAGTGCGGCTGGCTTCCTCCGCGTCTCACCACCTCGTCCGTCACTCAGAAGGTACGGACTCATCCGTCTTGTTGCCAGTGTCAGGTCCATATGGATCATGCCTCTGCTTCTGTGCACGCTTTCTGCCGGACAAACTCTTTCTTCCCCTCTTCATCAATTTCTCTTCAAACTTTACAAAGGTAACATGTGTCCACCCAACTCAGTAGGAAGATGTCAGAAGAAAAACATCACCTCTCCCCACCCTCTTTTCATCTGCCCTTGCTTCCCTGGTGGCTCAGACGGTAAAGAATCTGCCTGCAATGCAGGAGATCTGAGTTTGATCCCTGGATTGGAAAGATCCCCTGGAGAAGGCAATGGCACCCCACTCCATTTTTCCTGCCTGGAGAATCCCATGGACAGAGGAGCCTGGCGGGCTACAGTCCATGGGGTCGCAAAGAGTCGCACATGCCCGAGGGACTAACACTTTCACTTCTTTCCCTCTTCTTAAAGGAGGAAAAGGACAACCTTCCGCCTCTCCTGCTCACATAAAATACGTGCATAGGCAGCCTTTTGGCTTGGGGCTATCAATACACACATCCACCGCTCGCCTTTCTCTCTTGAGGAGGCATCATAGCTTTCCTCATCCATAGATAAAACCAAACACATTTTGGTACGTAGCTGCAGAATAGTTCCACGGATTTAATGCATCACAATTCATTTGCTCAGCTTTCCCCCCAGGTAGCCACTCAGGGGATCTCCAGCTCCTTGTCAGCATCGGCACATCCACGATAAACAGTCCCTGTCCTCCCTCGGGGCCAACTCTGGGCTCAGGGCTCTGGTCACAGATGCATCCTCCTCCTCCCTGGCCTTTTTCTTCCCTCCCTTTCTTTGTGGCTTCGCCCGTTTTCTCCATTTCTTGCCTGTAATTTCCATCATTGTACTGAATAACCAGGTCCAGAGAAATGGGACAGAAGCTAAATGAGAAATAAAAGGTAATTTGTTTTCAGATGAGAGAAAGGTAGCATGCTTGCATACTGCTGAGGATTTCTACTGCTTCTATTTGAAGTTCTTTGGTTCCTTGACTCCACTACTCTGAAATATGTGCTTAATTCCTCCCCCTTACTTTATTAACTGTAAATAATATCTGTTGCCTCTAACACAAAGGATAAACATATGGTTCGATCCTGCTATCACTTTGCTATCCCTCTCTGCCTTCCAAAGTTGCTTGTGTGTGTTGTGTGTATGTTTTATCCATTGATTACCTTTGCGACTTTAAATAACTGAAACCTCTATTTCTTCTGTCACTTCTCATATGTATCTCAGCTTTGTGAGTTGAGGTCATCTACACTCTTCCCTTTCCCCAGTCTTTTCTTTCCTCTGCCCCATTCCAACTTTGATTAGTAATAACTGTTTACAGACTGTTGGACTCTGTGGGAGAAGGCAAGGGTGGGATGATTTGAGAGAACAGCACTGAAACATGTATATTACCATATGGGAAATAGATCACCAGTACATGTTCGATGCATGAGACAGGGTGCTCAGGGCCAGTGCACTGGGATGACCCTGAGGGATGGGGTGGGGAGGGAGGTGGGAGGGGGGTTCAGGATGGGGAACACATGTACACCCATGGCTGATTCATGTCAATGTATGGCAAAAACCGCTACAATACTGTAAAGTAATTAGCCTCCAATTAAAATTAATAAATTAACTTTTTTTTAAGTAAAAACTGTTTATAGATTGAATCAAATTAGTTTAAAATATAGCATTAAAATGTCTATATTGGTACTATGTCCATTGGGCTAAGTGGTATGTTAAAATTAAATTATCTTCTCTAGAAGTCATTTATCCATTTATATGTGTATTTACTTATTCAGCAATTATTTACTGAGTACCTGCTACCTTCCAGGCACTGTTTGAGCCACTAGAGACAGCATGATGAAGAAAACAGAAGAATTCCTTGCCCTCTGAAGCTGATATTCCACTAAAGAAGGCAGGCAATAAACATGCAAACGGATAATGTAATTGCAGATGGAGATAAGTATTACAAAGGAAAATAAGGTGGAATAGGAATTTACACAGTAACCAGTGAGGGGTACTTTAGATTGAGCAGTCTTAGTTTCCGAATGGACACCTGCGGGGAGTGAAGGAACAAGTCATCAGCAGCCGCTGAGTTCTCCACCCTACATCGCAACACTTGGAACAGCAGGAGGAAAATGCCACAAACATTATAGTCAAAGGGATTTTCTTTCCTTACCTTTTTTTCCTGTACATTTGAATCATGATATGGCACTTCAGATGCTCCCATGTCCCTCCAACTCAAAACTCTGACATCCTTTTATTCGTAAAGGCAAACCGTCAATAGCAAACTGTCAAACACCAAACAATTTAAATGTCAAGAGATTTAGTTGCCACTCACTGAATTCATAGATAAATATTTAAATGGTAATGATAATAAGATCTAATCTTTTTGAATTTTTTTTGCCATGGGTAAAAAGTAAAAGTCAAGGGGAAACCCTCTCCTTTTTAACATGCTTAAGAAATTGGAAGATGTGTCAATTTGAAAGAAAAGTTCAGGATAATCCATACTTCTAAAGGAGTCTTCTTTATTACTTTGACAAGTTGAATTTAGTTCTGGTTGCTGTGATCACATCCTGGGTAAAAAAAGCACACTCAGTGAAAGCAATGAAGTCCTAATGAATCAAGACACCCTCCAGGAGCCCTTAGTAAGGGAATCAGCATGCAAGCAGTGAGGCAGAACTACTGGGATTCTGATAGAATGATTGGCTCTGCAGATTAGCATGGTCAGAAAGACTTCAAGCCTTCTGGTGTAGTTTTCACTTCCAAAGAACTTTTCAAGCTTTCTCTAGTTAGTTCTCAGCCTATCTGCAGGGACTATGAGATAAACTGAGGCATGGAATGACACTGAATCAGTCTAGCGTGCCATCTACAGGATCCCTGGGACCCTTTGTGATGCAGGGCCAGACAGGAGAAACTAACATTCAAGAGGTTCTTTGTTCTCCTGGACGAAGGAACCAGTGTCTGAGGACTCATTGTTTAGAAGAACAGAAGTTTCATGAAATGAAGTGGACAGCAAGGCAGTGAAGGGGAAAGAGAACAATTTCTCTCAAATACACCAAGTTAAGGGACTAGCCAATGGCCTTAAGAAACAGAATGAACCTTTAACAGATGGGAATATGGACCTATATAAAGAAATACAAAGCACTGATAACTCTGTTGTAAATATGAGATTTAGTAACTCTGCTTATAAATATGAGACTCTTTCTTAATACTTACATACTTTTTAAGGGATTATTTAAATAGAAATAATAACATTGTATTGATGGGTTTATAAAATGTACAAGTAAACTGTATGAAACAAGAGCATAAAGGCTGGAGAGGAGAAACAAATATACTACTGTGAGATTCTTATATTATACATGGAGTAACATAATTATCACTTGAAGAAAGACAGTGATAAGATACAGATGAATACTATAAAGCCTAAAGCAACCACTAAAACAACAACAAAAAGTATGGCTAATAGTAAACAAAAAAATAATTAAAAATAATAAAAAATATCTGAAAAGGAGGAAAAAGGACACAGAAAATACAGGAGACAAGAAAATAAATGGCAAGATGGTAGATTTAAACCTAACCATAGCAATAATCACATTAAATGGAAATGATACAAACATTGCCCTTTAAAAGGTAGGAATTATTGGATATTTTTTAAAGCAAAACAATTGCCTGCCATTCACATGAAACCCACTGTAAGTATAAAGAGCCAAATAGTTTAAAGTAAATAGATGGAAAAGTTGTACCATGCTGAAATTAATTTTTTTAAAAGAGTGGTTATTTTAATTTTAGACACAGGATAATACCAGAGATAATAAAGTTCATCTGACAGCAGTGGCAAACACATAGAACAAGTGCACACAGAATATTTACCAAGATAGAGTATATTCTTGGCTATGAACCAAGCCTTAATAAATTTAAAAGAATTCAAGTCATATAATGTATGTTCTCTGAGAGCAGTGGGATTTAATTCGAAATGAGTAACAGAAATATATCCAAGTACTTGGAAACAAAGTGATACACTCCTAAATAACTCTTGAGTTAAAAAAGTAAATGTGTTAGTTGCTCAGTTGTGTTTGACTATTTGCAACCCCATGGACTATATAGCCCACCAGGCTCCTCTCTCCATGAGTTAAAGAATAAGTCAACTGAGACATTATGAAGCATTTGAATTGAATTTAAAGGTGAAAATACAATAAACCACAATCTGTAAGATGTAAGGGCTTCTCTATTGGCTCAGATAGTAAAGAGTCTCCCTGTAGTGCAGGAGACCCAGGTTCAATCCCTACGTCGGGAAGATCCCCTGTAGAAGGAAATGGCAACCCACT
Organism: Giraffa tippelskirchi; assembly: GCF_054371585.1. Lineage (NCBI taxonomy): Eukaryota > Metazoa > Chordata > Mammalia > Artiodactyla > Giraffidae > Giraffa > Giraffa tippelskirchi. Next base: position 112,842,913 of record NC_137282.1, read on the forward strand.
CCAGTATTCTTGCCTGGAAAATCCCATGGATGGAGGAGCCTGGCAGGCTACAGTCCCTGGGGTAGCTGTAAGTAAAGCAGGACTCAGAGGGAAATTTATGGCACCAAATGCCCAAGAAGAAATGTCTCAAATCAATGACACCGGTTTTAATATTAAGAAACTAGAAAATAAAATAGAGTAAATGAAACGTAATTGGAAGTAATTGCGAGAAAAAAAATGAAGATCACTACCTAAACAAATAAAATCGAAAACAGAAAAAACAAAATCAAAGAAATCAACAGGTTTTTTTGTTCCTTGAGAAAATTAACATCTAGCCAGACTTATCATGAAAAAGACAAAAGACACAAATTACCTACCAACATTAGGAATGAGAGGGGTAGCATCGTTTTGACAGATATCAAAAAGATAACACAAGAATATTTTGAACATTATGCCAAAACGTTCTACAACTTAGAGGAAATGAACAAATTCACTGAAAGACACAAACTACTAGAAGTTATTTAAAAATAAACAGAGCACTCCCCTGGTGGTTCAGAGGTAAAGAATCCACCTGCCAATACAGGAGACACGGCTTCAATCCCTGATCAATAAAGATCCCAGAAGCTGCGGAGCAACTAAGCTCATGTACCAAAAAAAAAAAAAAAAAGAAAAAAGAGATACTCGGGTAGCCCTATACCTAATAAAGAAATTAAAATTTTGGTTTAAAACCTTCACACAAGCAAGCTCCAGGCCCAGGTGGCTTTGCTAGTGAGTTCCACCAACATTTAAGAATTTATACCAGGTCTAAGCAATCTCTTCCAAAAATGAAAGATGAAATACTTCCCAACTCATTATATGAGGCCAGCGTTACTCTGACCTCAGAACCAGAAACATTACAAGAAAAATAGAGACCAATATCTCTCATGAATATAGATAAAATAATCCTCAGCAAATTCAATCTAACATTAGATGTAAAGAGAATCAATGTAATTCATCACACACGTGCATGCTTAGTCGCTCAGTTGGGTCCGACTCTTTGCGACCCCATGGAATGCAGCCCACTAGGCTCCTCTGTCTATGCGGATTCTCCAGGCAAGAATACTGGAGTGGGTTGCCATGCCCTCCTCCAGGGGATCTTCCCAACTCAGGGATTGAACCCAGGTCTCCTGCATTACAGATGGATTCTTTACCATCTGACTCACCAGGGAAGTCCAAGAATACTGGAGTGGGTAGCCTATCCCTTCTCCAGGAGATTTTCCCCACCCAGGAATCAAACCGAGGTCTCCTGCATTGCAGGAAGATTCTTTACCAGCTGAGCTACGTAGTTCATCACAGTAGCAAAATAATCAATGACCATCTCAATAAATACAAAAACAGTATTTGAAAAAAAAATCCAACCAATATATGTTCCTGAAAAAAATCTCAGAAAGCAAGAGGAAATTCTGCCAGCAGATGACCTTCAGACTTTAACTGTAACCTGGGCTCTTTCCTGAGTCTCCAGCCTGCCAACACATCCTGCAGGTTTTGGACTTGTCAGCCTCCTTAAAATGGCATGAACCAATTCCTTAAAATAAATCTTTCTATATATTTGCATCCTATTGGTTCTGTTTCTCTGGAGAATTCTGACTAAAACACAACCCCAAAGTATTATGTTTCAACTGGTGAATGAATGAACAAACTGTAGTGCATCCAATAATGGAATTCTCCTTAAAAAACTACAAACTGCAGTTAAACTCAACAATGTGGATAAATCTTACATGCATTGTGCTAAGAGGAAGAAACCAAAGTTAAAAATAACTTGTCATAGAGTTAATAAAATGCTTACTTTTCTTTACAACACAGATGTGGTCTGATTTATTCTGCTGTTTACTGTAGACATCCCATTTCATTTCCCTGAAATGAAAGCACCACAAAATTAGATCTTTTGTCTTTTTTACTGCTGGACCCCAGGTGTCTAGAAAAGTTGCCAGCACAAAGTGAGTCCTCAGTAGAGACTGGCTGAGTAGTAAATGAACAAGATTTAAGCTCAGATCTGCCTCCAAAGCCAGCTTTTCTCACAGCTTCAGATTGTCTCTCATATCTCCTCGGATGACAGTGAAGCCTCCTATATGCTGGATTTGCCCTAAGCATCCCATGATACATGTTGTTGGCACCGTGCATAAACCAAGATCTAATAGAGTCCGACTTGGTGGCAGACAGACATTACCTCATTCAGTCCCTCCATACTCCTGTGAGTTGGGTACTATCACCCCTGTTTCATAAATTGAGGAACTGAGTTCCAGACAGATTACATGCTCATAAGGTCACAAACAGATTGAGGATTGTCTGATCCCAAAGTTTTAAACATATTTTTTTAAAACCACACTCTATAAACAATTTAATTTTCCTTATGAATATTGTGGAACCTAGAACTAGATTTGGGGTTTTAGTCAGACTATGTCAAAAACAGTGAAAAATGGACATTTGGTTATTCATTATCATTTCAACATATATTATCATTTCAACATATATTTTGAGGACCTACTGCATGCCAGGTAACACCCTATACACTGGAACAGAGCGTTGAATAAAATGGTCCATGTCCCTTCTCTCATATGCTTGTTGTGATAACTGATAGACACCTTAACTCAAACAAGCTTAAACACTAAAAGGAATTTTTGGTTCATATTACTATTAAGCCCAGAGGTAGTTTCCTTACTTCAGGTATGGCTTGATCCAGCATCTCAAATCAACAATATAATTTCTTTCTTCCTTCCTTTCGTTTTTTTTTTCCTCCATTTATCCAGCAATATTTCTCTTGTAACTGAAACTCTCCCTTCTTGTTTGCAAGATGAGTTCGGAGACCTACATGCTTTCTTAATATGTCCAAGTTGAGAGAAGCATCATTTTTGGTAGCAAGGACACTTAGAACTCACTCAGCTTCCACTTCTTTTCCACCCATGGCAAACTTTGAAGAAACTACATACATCAAAAGGCCTGGCACTCCCCCACGTTTGGTGTTGTTGATCTGTGCGGAAACTGGAGCAGAGGAGACTTTAGAGTCTGGCTGACCCTTGCTTTCAAAAATGTTTGTCATCATTGGCTGTCAGTATGGAATCTGCCATGGTTGAGATATGTGTGGCTGTGGAATCAGCCCGGAACTGAGCAGAAGGAGGCTTGTTTGAGCTCCAGCTAAGCCACTTCACAGCTCTGTGGCTTCTATAAATCATCTCAAGGCCCTGAGTTTCAACTTCCTCTTTGGTATGCAGATAACAACATCTACCCTTGTCAACTTCACAGGATTGTTGTAAAAATGCATTTCATCCACTCATCCATTCAGTAACTATTACGGGTGGCCCACTCCATGCTAGACATTGACCTAAGTTCTAAAGATACATCAGTGAATAAAACAAAGTTCTTGTGTCTCATAGTTTATGGTGGAGGAAAACACAGTGCAAAAAAAAATTTTTAAATGAGTATATAATACATCACGCGGTGATGAGGGCTATGGGAAAAATTGACACAGGGCAAGAAAATGGGGGTCTCTTTGATATTTTATATAAGATGGTCCATGAGTGAATATTAGAACAGACTAACGAAAAAGTGAATGAGTGAGTCATGCAAAGGTATGAGGGAAGAGGATACACAGCACATGCAAAGGCCCTGAGATGATGGGATGCTTGGTATTTACAAGGAAAAGCAGAAAAGTCAGTTTGACTGAGCACAGTGGATGAAGGGAGGATAGGAGATTGTAAGGACAGAAAGACGAAATGGAGCTAAATCAATCTGGGCCCTAGGCCATGGTCAAGATTTTGGCTTTTACTCTAATTAAGATAGAAGGCATAGAAGTGGTATGATGTGACACATGCTTTGTAAAGATCATCCCAGCAGTTATGTGAACAGGCTTCATGGGAGCTAGTTTGGAAGCATGGAGACCAGGTAGGAGGCTATTGCAATAAAGCAGGTGAGAACTGGCAGAGGCTTGGACCAAGCTGAGAGCCAAGCAGGTGGGGGCAAGTGGTCAGATTGTGGATATATTTTGAAGATAGCTTCAACCAGGCTTTCCTGATGAATTGGATATTAGCAAAGAGAGGAGTCAAGAAGGGTCCCCAGTTTGGCACCTAAGAAGTGAGAAAACAGAGATGCTACTTATTGATATGAGGAAGATTGTATAAAGAATGACATGGAAGGTCTCACTGAGGACCTCAGTTTTGGAAACATTAGTTTTGAGATGCCTGTGCCTATTAGACATCTAGACGATGACACGTGACATTAGGTATATGTATTTGAAGTTCAGGGAGGAGGTCAAGGGTGAAGCTATAAATTTTGGAGTTGGCAACCTATACAAAGCCTTGAGAACAGGTAAGATCACCTAAGGAATATGTAGAGATGAAACTATTCTGAGGCCTCTGAAGAGGAAACTCCAATATTTAAAGGTCTGGGAAGAGAGAGGGGCATAGCAAAGAGAAACAAAAATAAGAAGCAGATAATGAAGTTGGGAGGGCCTCCCAGGTGGCACTACTAGTAAAGAACCTGCCTACCAATGCAGGAGACCTAAGAGATGCAGGTTCAATCCCTGGGTTGGGAAGATCCCCTGGAGGAGGGCATGGGAATCCACTTCAGTATTCTTGCCTGGAGAATCCCACGGACACAGGAAACTGGCGGACTATAGTCCATAGGGTCGCAAAGAGTCAGACACGACACAAGTGACTTAGCAGCATCAGCAAGGAGGTAGGAAGAGGAACAAGAGAGACAGAAGTGAATCAAGCGAGTGGAAGGAGGGGTTGACTATTATTTCCACTTATTATCCAGTAGCTTGGCCAAGTATCATGATGGTAAATATAAACCCAAATATAACAGTAATTACATTAAATGTAAGTGGATTAAGTAGTTCAATTAAAAGTCTATAATTATAAAACCAAATTAGAAAATAAAATTCAATTTTATGCCGCTTACTAGAAAGTATGTTAGTCACTCAGTCATGTCCAACTCTTTGTGACCTCATGGACTGTAGCTCGCCAGGCCCCTCTGTCCATGGGATTCTCCAGGCAAGAATACTGGAGAGGGTAGCAATTCCCTTTTCCAGGGGATCTTCCCAATCCATGGATCGAATCCAGGTCTCCTGTATTGCAGGCAAATTCTTTACCATCGGAGTCACCAGGGAAGCCTGTTATTCACTAGAGATACACCTAAAATATAAGACATAGAGTAATGACAAATTAAAGATCATAAAAGATACCACGCAGGAACCATCCAAAAGAAACTGTTATAAGTGTGTGTGCATGCATGCTAGGTTGCTTCAGTCGTGTTCAACTCTTTGCAACCCTCTGGACTGTAGCCCATCAGGCTCCTCTGTCCGAGGGATTCTCCAGTCAAGAACACTGGAGTGGGTTGCCTTGCCCTCCTCCAGGGGATCTTCCCAACCCAGGGATCAAACTCACGCCTCCTGTGGCTCCTGCACTGAAGGCAGATTCTTTACTGCTGAGCCACCAGGGAAGACCCTGATACAGGTGTACTGACAGCAAAGTAGACTCAAGGCAAGAAGCATAATTAGGATAAAGATAAGAGTTTATAAAGATTAAAAAATTAATTCTCAAAGAAAACATCAATTTGTCAATTTATATGTACATTAAAAACATAGCTTTGGAATACACAGAATAAAAATTGACAAAATTATAAGGAAATAAAGGCAAATCTATACTCATAATGGAAACTTTAACATACTTCTCTCAATAAAAGATACAATAAGCAGGAAAAATCTGTAAGGATATATCAAATCTGAATAACACAATTAACAAACTTAATATATTGGCATGTACAGAACATTGTGCCCAAAAGAATGTCCAGTCTTTTCAAGTGTACATGGAACATTTATGCTGGCCATAAAAGAAGTTTCAACAAGTTTCAAAGGATTGAAATCACTCAGAGTACATTCTCTGACCACAGAAAATTAAGCTGGAAATCAATAAAAAAAAAAAAAGTAGAAATTTCTCAAATGCCTGGAAATTTAGTAATATACTTTTAAATAGGTCACAGAAAAAAATTTCAGTGGCAATTGGAAAATACCTTTAACTAAATGATAATGAAAATATATCAAAACATGTGGGATGTGACTAAGTCCCTGTTATAAGAAAAGTTATAGTCTTGAATGCATATAGTTTAAAAGAAGAAAGGATGAAAAAAAACCTAGATATCGATCTCAAAAAAGAACTGCAAATTAGATCTAAAGAAATGAGAAGGAAGAAAATAATAAAAACTAAGAGCAGAAATTAATGAAATATAAAACAGACTTTCAGAAGAGAAAATCAACATGCCCCAAAGCTGGCACTAGAATAATTAAAATGTTAGGTTTCTGGGCAATATAAGAAAGAAATAGAGAAGGCACAAATTACCAACCTCAGTGAAAAACAGAACATCAGTCCAAAGCCTACAGATATTTAAAAGATAATGATAATATATTAAGAACAACTTTTTGTTAATAAATTTAAAATTTTAGATTAAAAAATCCTCAGAAAAACAAGACTAACAAAAAACTAACACAAGAAGAAATAAAACACTTGGACTAGTTCTACACACATTAAAAATGCTGAATCAACTGTAATCAACAATGTCCATACAATGAAACTTTTAGGCATAAATGGCTTTCCTCTGAGTAAATTCCTCTAAATATTTATAGAAGAAATGATACCAATCTCATATAAATAGCTGAATAGACTAAAAAAAAAGGAAAATAAATCAATTTTATTTGTATATAATAGTCAAAAGCACGTGGCAAATAAAACTTCAAAAGAATACTCTTTGTATCAGCGTACAAAATATTAACATTAATGAGAGAAATTAAGGAAGACTAAATAAATGCTGGAACATACTATATTCATGTATGGAGTGTGAGAGCTGGACAATAAAAAAAGCTGAGCACCAAAGAATTGATGCCTTTGAACTGTGGTGCTGGAGAAGACTCTTGAGAGTCCCTGGGACTGCAAGAAGATCAAACCAGTCAATCCTAAAGGAAATCAACCCTGACTACTGGAAGGACTGATGCTGAAGCTAAAACTCCAATACTTTGGCCACCTGATGTGCAGAGCTGACTCACTGGAAAAGACCCTGATGCTGGGAAAGACTGAAGGCGGGAGGAGAGGAGGATGACAAAGGATGAGATGGTTGGATGGCATCACAGACTCCGTGAACATGAGTTTGAGCAAACTCCAGTAGATGGTGAAGGGTGGGGAAGCCTGGCGTGCTGCAGTCATGAGGTCACAAAGAGTCGGACATGACTGAGCAACTGAACAACAACCATATTCATGAACTAGAAGCCTTGATATTTTAAAGATCTCAACTTAATCTCAAATTTAACCATAGATCCAAAGCAATTAAGATCAGTTTCCTAAAATTCAAGAGGTAAGGACAGGGTCAGTTTGTCAGGAGCTGGAAGATGCATTTTCCATGTGATTCACTCACATGGTTGAGAGTTCAGCTGGGCTAACAACAAGTGAGGAATCCTGGGCTTCTTCACATGGCTGCCTGGGCTACTCCACAGCATGGCAGCTGGGTTCCAGGAGGGAGAAAGCAGAAGCAGTCAGTCTCGTCAAAGTCAGATCTTGCACTGGCATGACATCATTCTGCCCCAATTCAAGAGAGTGGAGAAATACAGCCCACTTCTCAGTGTAGGATGAGACAATGAACTTGTGCCTATCTTCCATCCAACACAGATACTGTAATACTTTCACATCCATATTTTGTGGGGGGAGGTGGGGAAATTTGAGGGAATTTTTAAAATCTTTTTCTATTGAAGTATAGTTTATTTACAGTATTGTGTCAGTTTCAGGTGTACAGCAAAGTGATTCAACTATATATTTATTTTTTCACATTCTTTTCTATTACAGGTTATTATAAGATTTTGGATGTATTTCCCCATGCCATACAGTAAATCTTTACTATCTATTTTATATACATATCCATACTTTCAGTTTATCCAGGCAACAGTTTTCATCTTTAATAATTTACTTATTTAATAAGCTTGAAATAAATATGACAAAACCTTAATTGCATATGCATGCATGCCACACAAATGTTCGCTATAATCATCTCTGCATACTTTTTCTGTTTTCTTTAAAATTTTAAGTTGAGGCTTTATTTTTTATAACAGTTGTAGATTTATAGGAAAAATTGCAAAGATCTATGGAGTTCTCATTTAAGGAATATTCCACCTCACATTCACAGTTGGCATCTTACATTAGTATGGCATGTTTGTCAGCATTAATGAACTAATATTTATATCTTATTATTAAATTTCATCGTTTATTCAGATTTCTGTGGTTCTAGCTGTTTTTTTGTTTTTCTGTTTCAGGGCCCCATCCAGGATACCAGCTATTATATTCAGCTATTCACATCTCTTTACGTTCTTCTGGGCTGTGACAGTTTCTCAGACTTTCCTTGTTTTTTGTGACCTTGACAGTCTGGAGGAGCACAGGTAAGTAAGGTACAGTGTTGGTTGCCCTATTATTGGAATATGTCTGGTGTTTTTCTCATGGTTAGATTGAGGTTGCTTTTGGGGGGAGGAAGATCACAGAAGTGAAGTGCTATTTTCATCACAACATATCAAGGGCACATGCTATCAAGTTGATTTATGATTGCTGACATTAACCTAGATCACCTGGCAGTCAGGTCTCGCCACAGCAAAGTCCCTCTTACCTAAAAGGAAGACACAGCTCACATACTCCCCTCCTTTAAGATGCTGCTGCTGCTGTTGCTAAGTCGCTTCAGTCGTGTCTGACTCTGTGCGACCCCATAGACGGCAGCCCACCAGGCTCCGCCGTCCCTGGGATTCTCCAGGCAAGAATACTGGAGTGGGGTGCCATTTCCTTCTCCAGTGCATGAAAGGGAAAAGTGAAAGTGAAGTCGCTCAGTCATGTCTGACTCCTAGCGACCCCATGGGTCTGCAGCCTACCAGGCTCCTCCACCCATGGGATTTTCCAGGCAAGAGTACTGGAGTGGGGTGCCATTGCCTTCTCCGCCTTTAGGATGAAGCATTGACATAAAGTATCTGGCGTTCATCTGTAGGAGAGATTTGTCTCTTCTCCCTCATTTATTAATTTATCAATTAATTGTTTATATCAGTACCAACTCATGGATATTTTTTACTTGGATTATAATGAATATTACTTTATTTTGTTGCTCAAATGCACCACCAGGGGCTCTTTCATTTAGTCAGCGACATTTTGATTTAGATATCACCACTGCCAGGAGAAAGATGAGAAAAAGGCAGTTCATCCAAGTGATGAGACAAGCCCAAGACACAGCAGCCCACCTCTGACTTCCAAATCTCCATTGCATCTACTCAGCCCGCCTGTTGCCCAAAGGACTGGCTGAGATCAACAGGGAGCACCTCCTAGAAAGCCAAGCAGATCAGCACAAGCTGTGGGAGGTCCTTGTGTGTGTGCCTTCTCCACCGTCTGAAAGTTCATTTTCCAGGAAAGGATAATTATATATCTCAATAGAGAAACAAACAAACAAAAAACCCCGTCGGAACAGCACTGGGTCATAATGAAGTGGTTCGAGGCTCCATAAATAGTGCTGCCGTAGTCCTCAACCGTCTCTGAAGCAAATTAAAGCTTGCCTCAGTGCTGGGCATGAACTTGCTGCCCTGCCCCATCCCTGGGGCTCCACAGGTCTTCACCAGGAGCACCATCTGAGCAATGGACCGAGATCTGAGAAGACTTACACAAGCCCAGCATACAAGGGGTAGTGTCCAGGGGCCCCCCTCTCGGCACAGAGTTGTTCTGGAACCCCACAAAGAACCCCCACATGGGCTACCATCTCCAGGCACGAGTGCCCCAGCCATGCACAAGGATCGCACAGATACTTCTCTTTGTATCCAACAAGGAGCCACCTTGAGAAATAAACTGGCTCTGGATGGAAGGTATAAAAATACCACCACAAAGAAGGTCCCATTTGAAGACACGTTCACATCTTTCAAGTGAAAGGTTGTTTGCTGAATCACGAAAAGACGGCTGGGATTCTTGGCCTCCGGAGGAGAGGAATTCAATCCGGGGCCAGAGACGAGGCTTGATCGCTCAGAGCTTTTGTGCAAAAGGGATAGAGAAAGCTTCTGACACAGGCATCAGAAGGGGCAGAAAGAGTACCCCCTTGCTAGTGTTAGCAGTGGAGTTATATACTCTAAGATAACAGGATTAGCCAGAAGGTTTAATCCAGAGACTGTCCTTCAGGCAGGACACATTATTGTTATAATCCTTGTGAAGACAGACCTACTCCCATAATTTACATTTTAAGATAACAGAATTAGAATCCAGAAAGCTTAATCCAGAGACTGTCCTCAGGCAGGATACATTATTGTTATATAATCCTAAGGAATGTAGAGAGAAAAGAAAAAAGAAGTTTGTCCTTTCTTCCTCCTTGAGAATTCCAGACCCCTTTCTCCTTGGGGACCCCTAGACTTCTTATCAACCTGCCTAGGAAAGGACTCTCTCACAAGGTCTATATTGTGTCTCAGACATGTGGCTCTTTCCGACCACAGAGAGAAGAGAAAGCTATTTCAACCTTGATCGCAGTGATATGCTTAATTAGGAAGTCATTCAAAGGCGAGGTGTATTTCAACACCCAAGTTCCCATTCACAGAGCAAGTTCTGTATGGAGTGCTATTAAAAACTTGTCTAATACAGAAAATGCTTTTAAATCCAACATCTCTCTTTGCCAGTATTTTTTAAAACAAAGCTGTAATGGCCAACAGGCACATGAACAGATGCTCAGCATCACTAATTATTATCAGAGAAATGCAAACCAAAACAACAGTGAGGTACCACACAGCAGTCAGAATGTCCATGATCAAAAAAATCTACATACAATAAATGCCGGGGAGAAGAAAAAGGAACCCTCCTATACTGTTGGTGGGAATGTAAATTGGTGCAACCACTATGGAGAACAGTGTAAAGGTTCCTTAAAAACTAAAAATAGAGTTACAATATGATTTAGCAATCCCACTCATGGGCATATATCCAGAGAAAATTCTAATTCAAAAAGATATATGCACCCCTTGTTCATAGCAGCACTATTCACAATAGCCAAGACAGAGAAACCACCAAAATGTCCATTGACAGATAAATGAATAAAGAAGATGTGGTGTGTATATATATATATACATACAATGGAGTATTACTCCGCCATGAAAAAGAACTAAATAATGCCATTTGCTGCAACAAGGATGGACCTAGAGATTATCATATTAAGTAAAGTAAGTCTAAGACAAATATTATATGATATCAATTATACAAGGAATCTTAAAAGATGATACAAATGAACTGATTTACAAAATGGAAACAGACTCACATATATAGAAAATGAACTTATGGTTACTAAAGGGGAGAAGTAGGGGAAAGACAAATTAGAAGTTTGTAATTAACAGATAAACACTATTGTCTATAAAATAGATAAACAAGATCCTACTGAATATATTCAATATCTTATAATAAACTATATTGGGGAAAAACGCTGTCTTATAAGGTATTCCGAATATATAAGCAAGTCTCGAGAACACACATAGCAAGTTTTTCATCTAAACATTTTTCCATATTTGCTGCAGATCTCTCTTTTTTTTTTTTTTAAGAAAGAAAACACTGTAGAAGCCCTCTCGGTCTCTGTGTACATCCCCATTTCTTGTCCCACCAACCCTCTCCAGCCCTTAAAGCTACTCTTTTCTCCAGCCTTTCACCACCTCCTGCTGCTCCAGGAGCACAGGACTAGGTAATGCATCAGGAAGCCTGTGTTGGGGAAGACCCACCTATCAGAACTGCTCAGCTCCAGAACAGGGCTGCCGAGCACAATTGTCAGGACGAGGAGATAGGACCTGGAGGACAGAAGGGACTTGAGATGCATTTCAACTCCTGAAGACAAAATAAGATGCATCACATGTTATCTGTTTTGCCTAAACTCTCCTTTGTTTTTCTTAAGTTGCTGTGCCTATGATGAGAATGATTCCACATGTCAACATTAAAAAAAAAGAACTTAAGTTCTTCATTCTCTTAAGAACTGAGGGATGGGGAGGCTCGGAGCTGGAGGAGCAGAGGAGGTCAGGGCATTAGGGAACCTGGGTGGGGTGAGTTCTGAACTGGCTACATAATACTGTTAAGGTCCAGAGAAGTAGTGAGTGTTAACAGATTTCTAACATTATTATTTTTCTTTTTGGTCTCACCACGCAGCATGTGGAATCTTAGTTTCCCAACCAGGGATTGAGCCTGCAGCCCCTGCATCGGGAGCACGGAGTCTTAACCACTGGGCAGCCAGGAAAGTCCCTATCAGATTTCTAAAAATTCTTTGATAAACTAGGGAATGTTTGGGCAGGCTATTGGGTTCAGAAATCTATTTCTGTAAGAATTCTGCTGACTGAATGAAGACGCTATGAATGGGTTCTCTCTAAGACATCAACTAAATCAAGATACAAACAAACAAAGGTAGGAAGACCCCCAAACCATACTTAGGTGCTAAATTTCCAACCATACTAAATTTAAGTTTTGTTAGTGAACTCAGAACTGAACCCAACCAAAGTGTTTTCAAAATCTCAGTTGTCAGACTGGTTCACTCTGGAAGTTTCTAACACTGAAGACTCAGACTTAAGTCTAGTCTCTGAATTACTATCACTTGAAGGGAAGGAGATGATCGAGGGTCTGTTCTGTGCCAGGCATAGTAATGGATGTTTCACTTTTCATGGCTTATTTAATTCTCACAAAAGCCTCTGAAGGATGGCATTAGCCCCATTTGATAGACGAGGCATTGGGACTCAGAGAGGTTAAGCAACCTGTAACACAGCCAGAAAGTAGTCTATCTGGGTGGGCCTTAGATTAAACACAACTGTATGTAAACTCCGGGTTATCTACAGTGGTCTCACTTGTGCTGTGTGTTGGTTGGACTGTTTCAGATTGCAGGGAACAGTGAAGTGCCTGGGTTCTTGTTTTCTCGGGACTTGGCAGATGAATTGGAAGAATTCAGAGGAAGTAGAGGAGCCCAGGAAACAAACACAATCACAGCTGTAGCCAGATTCAGGCTTCTTGGAGAAGGAAACACTGACCTGTCTTCTCAGCACAGGCAGTGTGGCTGCTGGTTCTGGTGACGCTGTCCTGCTCAAGCTTGTCTCTCTCTGCCTCCTCTGCTAGTCTCATGATTTCTGCCTCATGGCTCCACATCTTTCCCATCAATCCCCTGCTCAGCCTGTGTCTCCCTTTTTCAAAGGACTGGGTGGTAAGGGGCCAGGAACCTCACGGAAGGACGTCCTCACATCTCCAGCCAATCCTTGATCCCATTATGAGTGTCCAGGGTAGCGAGGTCACAAGACACAAATGCGGTTAATCATACAGAAGACCCCACTGTTCCTCAGAAAGGAGATGTGGGTGTGGCGAGCCCTTAGGGTCCCAGGGACTTCTGTCTTCGCCTTCTGTGGCTGCCATCACAAATCATCACAAGTTGGGTGGCTTTAAAACAGTGGGCATGTATTCTCCAATGCAGTTCAGGAAGCCAGAAGTCTACGTTTCAGGTGTCGGTAAGGCTGTGCTCCCTCCCAAGGCCCCATGGAGATTCCTTCCTCTTTCAGTTCCTGGTGGCCCAAGCATTCTTCGGCTTATGGCTGCTTCACTCCCATCTCTGCCTCCATCTTCACGTGGTCTTCTTCGCCCTCTGTCTCTGTGTCCCCTTCGCTTATTATAAGGACACCAATCACTGGACTTAGGGTCCATCCGAAGGCCAGGATGACTCCATCTCGAGGTCCTTAACTAAGTACATCTGCAAAGACCCTATTTCCAGAAAAAGTAACAGTATGGGTTTCCAGGTGGACATGAATTTGGAGGTACACTATTTAAACCATAACGGTTCTCTATGGTACAATATGTAGTGTCACACTCGCAGAGAGGGCAGAGGTCAGGCCCTTGTCACTTCTTTTGGATCTGCCGCAGCATGAGCCAGGTAGCAAGGAAATATCTACTGACTAGACCAGAATAGACCAGGAAAAACATTTCTGAAAAATCAATTGATACATCATTTTATCAGAGTCCCTACCTTCTGTATGTGGTTGCAACCAGCTTTGGCATCGTGTATTCATTATGGCTGCCTGGTAGTAGTTTTCTGGGCCATCCACACCTCACAGCACCCTCTCCAGGGACAGGAAATCATGACTTTGTCCTGTCTTCTGAACAGAGACTTGCCACCATTGCTTCTCCATCCTGGAGTCGACTTGGTGCCACCTCTGCAGCCTAACCCTGCCTTCTAGTGTTTTTCTGCCCATGAGCCAGCTGGGTCCAAAAACCCATCTGAGGTTCCTTTCTCATTGCCTCTTGTCTCTTGAAGAGACAGATGAGCCCTGTTCTGGTTCAGCCTTGTTCACTAAATGTTCTTTGGTGGGAAAACAAACCTAACCAAACCCCAGAACTCTGGTTTGGTTCTCAGTGATATAAAAAAAAATATTTGGATTTGGTTCCAGGTTGAGCAAACTGGTGCAGTTTGTTCCGGTTTCTGGTTCGTCGTTCAGGCCAAGTCCCTGCTCCAGACAGAAAGAATGTCCCTGGAATGTGTCTTCCAACAAGAGCGCAACAGCTGAAAGGGCTGCATGTCCAGACTGAGGCTGCCTGCTCAGCAGACACAGAGGGACTTCCCTGCTGGTCTCCCGAGCCTCGGGGACAGGGCGTGGCAGCACGTCGGGCCAGTTCTCCAGGGACGGCCATGGTTGCACTGCAGCGGAGCCCAAGGGACCTGGGAAAGGGGTGGGGGCAGCTGACTGGTGGGGGTCGCTGTGTAAATCTGCCACCAGTGCCACACAAGCACAGCTCCAGGGATCTCCATCAGGCAGCGAGACCCAGCAGAGGACCCAAAGAACTGAGTAAATGTTTGGCTAGTCAGGAGGCAAGGGGGAGCGATGGGTCCTAGGGGAACTGGCCAGAGGCAATCGAATTCAAACCGTTCTTAGCCTGATGCTCCTTCTGTGCAGCTGGCTGGTCTGAGAGGCCTGCAGAGGAACGCTCCATGCCTTCCTGTTTGGCAGGTGTGGATTCAGAGCACCGTTTCTCCAGCCGAGAAGCTCTCTCCCTCCCCAGCCAGGAAGTGGTAGGAAGCCAAGGAACCGCCATCAGGATCTGCATCTCCAGGGAGCCACGGCAGGGGGCGGAGCAGCTGGGGGCATCAGGGACACCAGGCAGTGAATCATCAATAAGGAATTTCGAAAGGAAAACACATATTTCCACTCTAGTCTCCCTCACACGCGGACCCACATATCAAAGGGGTCCTCAGATGCAGGAACTAGTCAGCAGGCCTGATCGGGTTTGCTCTGAGAGCTGGAAACCCAAGGGCTGGGACCAGAGAGCATGTCCCCGAGGGGCTGCCCCAACTCTGCGATGTAGGGAGAGGCACACCTCAGGCCCCTGTGCAGGA
This sequence comes from Giraffa tippelskirchi, assembly GCF_054371585.1. NCBI lineage: Eukaryota > Metazoa > Chordata > Mammalia > Artiodactyla > Giraffidae > Giraffa > Giraffa tippelskirchi. The sequence continues at coordinate 112,858,294 of NC_137282.1, forward strand.
AGCTGACAAGCACTGTCAAGGAAATGGAATGAAAGCTCCATGAAGCGGTCCAGTCCAGCACCTCTATTTCTTAGGACTACCTTTCCTAGGTCCTTACCTTTTAAATTATCAACCAAAGGGCACCCTTATCCAAGGCAACTCAGGTGTTCCCTGACTTAGCTCGAAGCTATTTTTATTCTGCCTTGGCTATGAGGATGGCGATCACTGCCTAAGACATAATCCAGAAATATTTCCGAGTGCTGGCCACCCGGACAGGATCAGACCCCTAGCACACTAGCTCTCAGCTGGCTGTGCATTCTGTTCATGATGCTTGCTACATGCTGGATTCAATTATAGGTTCCCTTACACTTACATCTTCATTAGTGCTACATTGCCGAGTAGATGGAATGTGCTGTCAGTTTAAAAAAAAAGTGTTAGTTGTTGTTTTTTTTTTTTCAGATTCACCAGTTAGGTTTTTTTTTTTTTTTTCAAAGATTCAACACTGTCTGGTCCTATTAAAAAAAGAAAGGAAAAAAAATAGCTTGGCTCAAGCATATATTGCTAATGGGCATGGAATTGATTCACAAGTCCCCAACTTGAATTAAATAAAAGTAATTACTGAAACCTAGAGTAATTGGTTCCATTTCCAATATTCACAGAAGGCTGTGTGTGTGTGTGTGTGTGTGTGTGTGTGTGTGTGTGTATGGACTTGAGTTGGGAGAGAAAAGAAAAAAATTAAAAAATATATCAGAGAGCATTTAAATATATATATATACACACACATATACATACCCCTAAAACCATCTTCAGCTGTGTGGGATACAGATCTTAAAAGAAACAAGTGAAGCAGAGCTGGCAGAAGCCAGAGCCCTGAAGCCCCCAGAATTCCAAGACTGGGCATCGGGCTGTCTGGGCACCAGAAGTCATGAAGAGCAGTGGCTACAGCGCCAGGAAGGCCCATTCCACAATGGCAGCTTTCAGCATGCGGGGGCCCCCTCTCGCGCAGTGGCAGAGCCTATCCCAAGCTCTGGCGGAGCCTTTGCCTGAATTCCAGTCCATATAATTTCATATCTTCCCTGTGGCTCCAGGAACCCAGGCCCCACTCTGTCCCCCAAGTGGGTCCCCCAGAGCTGGATGATATTAGCACAGGAGGACACAGCGTGGGGTCAGGTGAAAGATCCCCAAGTGGCTTCAGAAACCACTTCATCAAGGAAAGGTATCCAGGAGCGAGGTTTGCAGACCTGAAGGAAGATTTATGGCAAAAAGAAAGACTTTCAGAGTTGGAAACTCTGGAAGGGAGTTAGAGGCAAGCCTTCCCCAGTGATGGGAAGATGATGGAACTGACTTCATGGATGTAAAGTGAAATTTATCATCTATCTCTGTTAGAGTTCATGCTTGGTTGAAACCTAAAATCTTTTGGAGCTTTCTTTCTGCCACCTACAGAATTACCTTCTATCCTGGCTTTGTTTCATTGGCAAATATAATAAGCCTACCTTACATATGGACAAAAAGGGGGCAAAAGAGGATAAGATGATTGGCTGGCATCACCGACCCAATGGACATGAGTTTGAGCAATCTCTGGGGAGATAGTGAAGGACAGGGAAGCCTGGTGTGCTGCAGTCCGTGGGGTCTCAACGAGTCAGACATGACTTAAGAGTCGGATAGGACTTATGAAAATGCTAGAGGGAATTCCCTGGTGGCCAGTGGTTAGGAGTCTGCACTCTCACTGCCAAGGGTACGGGTTCAACCACTGGTCAGGAAATTGCTGCTGCTAAGTCGCTTCAGTCGTGTCCAACTCTGTGCAACCCCATAGACGGCAGCCCACCAGGCTCCGCCGTCCCTGGGATTCTCCAGGCAAGAACACTGGAGTGGGTTGCCATTTCCTTCTCCAACGCATGAAAGGGAAAAGTGAAAGTGAAGTCACTCAGTCGTGTCCGACTCTTAGCGACCCCATGGACTGCAGCCTACCAGGCTCCTCCATCCATGGGATTTTCCAGGCAAGAGTACTGGAGTGGGGTGCCATTGCCTTCTCCGGGTCAGGAAACTAAAATCCCACAAATCTGCACAGCGTGGCAAAAAAAAAAAAAACAAAAAAAACACATAATCAACAACTCAAGTAACAATAAACTGATTTTTAAAAAATGTAAACGCTAGATAAGGAAGGCCTCCACCCACCCAGCAACATCCATGCAGATGGGCCCAACCTGCTTATCAAGAAAGGTTGTTCAGCCAGGTACATGTTCACCGACCTACTCCCCCCACCCTCACACACTTCCCAGCTTACCTGTAAAGATGACACCAGATCTGGGGGGCTGAGAGGGAGGCGCAGCTTGGCCATCAGCTTGCCATGGGTGTCTCTTCTTTGTTTGGGTTCCCAGAGAGCTAGGAAACACGGTGTGCCAACATGACCCGGTGTAGGACACATGCAATTCTGTGGACCCTGGCCCAGGATCCTCTTGCAAATTCCACATCACAACTGGAGAGGCTCCTGGCTGCTCCTCAGCCTTCTCTCCGGCCAGCCTCTGTGGATTCTTAGCCTGGCAAGAGAGGCCAGTTTTTTAAATTCTGGCGACAACGTGGGGTCTGTCACACGCCGCCTTTGATTTTGGTGTTTGATTTAAACACAAACCACTTAATTTTCATGGGGTTACTGCTTTTGTCTCCTTCTCGCCTCGGGTTTGGTTCATCAAAGTCAGTCTTCCAGGAGGGTGTGAGGGCCCAATGGTCCCCAGGGGTGGTTCCTTGAAACACAGTCCGTAAGAAGTGTCAGGAGAAACAGGGGCATTCTTGTTCCTCCTTCATGAGATGCAGCTCAAGGACATGAGATATTTTTAATGAAGAGGATGAGAAAAACTAAATATTTTGGGAAAACGATTGGAAATTCAGCTAACTCACAATCAAGGTGCATTTAGTCATTTGAGAAAAGGCAAACGTGAGCTTTGGGATGTTCCGCAGGCATAAAAGGGTTTAAATTCAGAACAGCCGGACTCCGCAGAGCCCCGGCTCAGTGTTCCAGAGACTTGGCCTGAAGCAGGGAGGTGGGGACGAGGGCAGGACTTCTCCCCACAGTGGTGCAGGACTTTCTGCTCTCCCTGTGGACTGGCAGAGCCGCCATGTGTTCCCATTTTACCAACTGACAGCAGTTATGATTAGAAAGAGTTCTGCTGCCAGTTTGAGAATATATAAACCGGCAGGACGAGAGAATACATTTCAGCTCCTTGTTCAGTTGGCCCAGAGGCAGTTGCCGGTTTGGAATGTAAACGGAAGGTCTGGGCTGAGAAATTAGAGGAAAAGAAATATCTGCCATCAGTCTTGCTGAGAAGGGTGAAAGGACTGCCTGAAGTTATGTTTTTTCAGAGTTCTGACCTCAGTTTCTTTCTCTTTAAGATGTGAGAGGTCTTGGGCCATTGTGAGAATTTAGTGGCATAATAATAAATGCAAGTGGGAACACTACTGGGAAATAAGGGAGGAGAGAGAGAGAAAAAAGAAGAGACAGAGAGAAAGAAAGAAGCAGAAGTAAAGAAGACTTTGACTTTTCACCCGCTGATCTGTATTGCAAGCATGCATGCTCAATCGCTCGGTTGTGTCTGACTCTTTGCGACCCTATGGACTGTAGCCCACCAGGCTTCCCGTCCCTGGGATTCTCCAGGCAAAAATACTGGAGTGGGTTGCCGTGCCCTCCTCCAGCGGATCTTCCCGACACAGGGATCAAACCCACGTCTCCTGCATTGGCAAGCAGAGTCTTTACCACTGAGCCACCTGGGAAGCCCACTGATCTGTACTGACTGAGGCCAAACCAACCCACAAAGAAAGGCAGAGTTGAGATAATTTTGTTCACTGAAAGACTATTTATTATTCTAGATGCTATTCTAAGTGCCTCATTACATCCGTGAATAAAGCAGGGGAAAACGTCTTCCCTCATGGACAAAAGTAGTGCTGAAGCCTTACAATCCCTAGACACTTGAGGTATCTAAGCCAATAGATTTCCAAAGCATTTAAGTTGGTTTGAGTTAGCTTTTCTGTTCCTTGCAATGCAAAGTATCCTAACTGCTACCACCATCCTCTACACATGGTGGTATCTGAAAACACCCTGGTCACATTTCACTCCACATTCAAATTAATGAGTAACACAAAAGACAAAATGTACACATCTCTGAAGAACTGGCCACCTCTGGGTTGCATACAGCTCTTATAAATTTCCAGGAAGCAGATTCAGTCTGGAAAGGAATTTTAACAATTTAAAAAAAAAAAAAGATAAAAGGGAAAGAAAAAGAGGGAAGAATTCCACAGGAAATTGAAGGGGAATTTGGGAGATAGAATGTAGCAAGCATCATGGGACCATGGCCAGAACACTTGGCCAGAACAAGTCTCCTCTTATTAGAAGCACCGGGGGGCCTGAGTGTCCAAGAGCACCAGGACCACCCCAGAGCCTCTCACTGGAGAGATGTTTAATGAATAACATTTCAAGGTACAGTTTATATATGTGAATAAGCATTTTTTTTGGTTCATTTTATCCCCTAAAATTCTCTTCCACTTCGGAAAGATAATGCTCTGAATTTCAAGAATCTCCAAATAAATGCTTCTTTAAAAATTTAAACAAAAGCAGTGTTTTGTTCTCCATTTTTGTTGGGTTCATGAAATAAATCCCAGTTGTCTTAAAGTTTAATGGACTATGTCACCCTAACTGAGGAACAGAGCTGAGGGTTATGATACAAACATTCTCAGAATGATCTGTAAAAGCAATGCACACTCTCCTCCCTTTCTACTAGGAAGTAATCTAGCAGCTAATTGCTGCCTTTTAATAAGTTCTTTCAATGCTGTAAGTTGCCATGGACATTCTGCTATTTCTGCCTCATCAGCGGCTACTCCTCCATCTTCTGTTAGCAACACCCAATTTTTCTTGGAGGGCCAAACTTCCTCTACTTTCAGGCCTTGTGGTTCAGTTAGGTCTGACCCCCTGCTTTAGGGGAAGGACAGGAGACGCAGAATCAGCAAGTCAGGAGCACCACACCCTCCTGACCACATGATAATTGGTTTGAGGATGGTCATATGGCCCAAACCAACCCAACAGCTTAAGTTGAAATGATTGGGAAAGACACTGTCCCTTTCCACTGAGGCTGCTTAGCTGATAGGATGCAAGTTCAGAGTTACCATGATGCTAATGGGAACACAGCAGAACTGAGAGATCAGGACAGACAGAGTCTAGGCAACACATCTGGGCCTCCAGATCCAGCTATACCTACTGACAGGCTCTACTGATGAACTTTTTAAGATATCTGAGCCAAAATGTTTCCTTTTTCGCTTAAAAAAGTTTAAGCTATATTTCTGAAACTGTCAACCAAACATCTAGCTAATTCATAATAAAGGGTACCTGGGTATTCCCTACCAAGCTTATCTTGCACATAACACATGCTATCATAGAAGTTTCAGGTAGCTTGGATCCCACCATCTACCCCTTGGCATCTTTGAAAGGTAGCTTCTCTTTCAAAAGATGCAGTGTTCACCATGCTGTGTATGTATGCCAAGTCATATCAGTCGTGTCCGACTCTTTGTGACCCTATGGACTGTAGCCCGCCAGGCTCCTCTGTCCGTGGGATTCTCCAGGCAAGAACACTGGAGGAGGTTGCCATGTCTTTCCCCAGGGGATCTCTCAAACCCAGGGATTGAACCTGAGTCTCTTATGTCTCCTGCATCGGCAGGCAGGTTCTTTACCACTAGCACTGCCTAGATAGCCCATTTACCATGTTGCCCCTCCCTCAATTCTCTCTACTCACCATGAACTCCAGTTGTTCTTAAAGCTGTGTTTGCAGACCCCACTCACCTCCACTGACCCTGGGGACCTTTAACTCTGATGCAATTGCTGTGGCTTAAGTTTTTTTTAATATTTATTTATTTGGCTGCACTGGGTCATGGTTATGGCATGGGGGGGCCTTCCTTGTGTCACGCAGGATCTTTCGTTGCAGCACACAGACTCATGGGCTCAGTAGTTGTGGCATGGGCTCAGTAGTTGCGGCCTGTGGGCTTAGTTGCTCTGAAGCATGTGGGATCCTAGTTCCCTAACCAGGGATCAAACCTGCATCCCCTGCATTGCAAGGTGGATTCCTAAACACTGGACCACCAGGGAAGGCCCCCAGGATCTTTTTTGAAGGAACCCCGACTCCAGTTGCTGCATACAACGTTCTTGCAGTGGCAGACAAGGGAGCACAGACCGAAGTCCTGGTCACGATGAACTGACCTCAGCCTTTAGACTGATGTTCAACTTGGCTTCAGAGAAGTGAGGATGCACTTAGGAAAAAAAGCAGCTATAATACCACGGAAAGGAAATCAAGAGGACTTTCACAGCAGGTGTCTTTGAATTCCTCCCAGAGAGCTTGCTGCAACCCAGCTCCCTGAGTCCTGAGTCCTACCATAGTTACTGAGTGCCTGCTACAAAATCTCAGGATCATATTTCTATGCTTTTTTCTGAAAAGGCCACTGAAGTCCTCATTGCCCAGGTTACACGTGGCCCTCAAACTGAATGGTGTTCAAGCGGGCACAGGGAAAGGCTGACTTCAGGCCCTGATTACTACCTACCACCTTCCAGAAAGAGAGCCGTGAGCCAGGGTTCTACTGAAGCCCAAAGGGCAACAGCAAAGCCCTGCTCTGAGGGAGCATGTGGTAGGCGAATAATGGCTCTCAAAGATGTCCTTGTGCCAGCAATGGAGACGTGGACACAGAGAACAGACTTGTGGACACGGTGGGGGAAGAGAGGGTGGAACGAATTGAGAGAACAGCATGGACACATATACATTACCATATGTAAAATAGACAGCCAGTGGGAATTTGCTGTATGATGCATGGAGCTCAGATCAGGGCTCTGTGACAAGCTAGAGGGGTGGGATGGGGTCGGAGGTGGGAGGGAGGCTCAAGAGGGTTGGGACATATGTACACCTATGGCTGATTGATGTTGATGTATGGCAGAAACCAGCACGATATCGTAAAGCAATTATCCTCCAATTAAAAACAAATTTAAAAAGATGTCCCTGTCCTGATGCCTGGAACCTGTGAAGATGACCTTACATGGCCCAAAGGCTTTGCAGCTGTGATGGAGTTAAGGATCTCAAGATGGGGAGACTGTCCTCTGTCATTCAGGTGGGCTCAGCACAATCAGAAAGACCCTTATAAGAGGGATGAGGGAGGCAGTGAGAGCCAAAAGAAAAGACCATGTGATGACAGAGTGATGCACTTTGAAGATGGAGCAAGGGGCCACCAGCCAAGGGATGCAGGTAGCCTCTAAAAGGTGAGAAGGGCAAGGAAAGAAATTCTCCTCTGAAGCCTCCAAACCTGGGCTCCTTGAGCTTTGAAACCTTGACTTCTGTACTCCAGAACTGTAAGAGAACAAATCTGTGCTATTTTAAGACACTGCAATCTGGTACTAGGAATCAATCAATCCACCAATCACCGACTCATCCATAACTGGATGGGATATGCCATCTCCCACTGCCACTTCCCTGCAAGAAGCACTGTATAAAAGCACAGCTGACATCTCATAGAAGATGTGCCCCAAGGATGTGCACATCCCTGGTGGTTCTTCCCTGGTGGATCAGGGGCTAAGACTCTGTGCTCCCAAAACAAGGGGCCCAGGTTTAATCACTGGTTAGGGAACTAGATCCCATATGCTGCAGCTAAGGACCTCACATGCTGTGACTAGGACCTGGTGTAGTGAAGTAAATAAAGAAATAAAATTTTAAAAGATACATTGACAAAAAAATTTTTTTTATACATGTGCTGACTAAATGAAGGAAAACTATGCATGCTAGTTTCCTGTGAAGCCACTGTAACAAATTACTGCAAACTTAAGTGGCTTAGGAAAAAAACAGAAATTCACTCCCTTATAGTTCTAGAGACTGGGAGTCCAAAAGCAGTCTCACTGGCTAAAGTCAGGATGTCAGCACGGCGGATCCTTTGAGAACCACTGAGGGGAACATCAGCTATAGAAACCAGTGGTTATTTTGTGGTTATTACAAAAGTCAATAGAAACAACTGCAGGCAAAATCAAACACACCAAAGAGCAATCTATTTTCAATGGAGAGCTCTCTCTGGAAGAAGTCAAGCTAGTTTCTCCAGACCGTTCCTGTCCTTTATACTAGGAATGGTGAGAATTCTAGCCATCTGCAACCCAGACAGCGTGCTCGTGAGCCCCCTTTCCCTCCACTGGACCGACCACTGAAGGCTTCGACTTAACTGTGCATTCATGCACGGGCACCAGCTGGTGGCGCTGTTTCTACTGGATGGAACCCAATGGGCTAGAGCCGGTCAGCACTGGCTTTTACCCAATCTAGAAAGCGGCCAAATGCCCAGAGCTGCCCTCCACTCCTACAGTCTAGCCTTGTGACCAACAGAACATAATGTCCCTTGTCCCCAAAGATCAAACAAAGGGATAGGAAAATGGTGGCTCCAGGGCACGGCTGTTAATATGCCAACAGATCATGCCCTCAGTCAAGATGTTTCCATGGGTGAAAAATCCAACACAAAACCAAGATACAACTCTTCCTTCTCCTTAACATCAACACCCGAATAAACCTTACCTTAGAGCCCTGCCATCATCACAATCACCACCATTGTCACCACATGGGCTACCATTCATTGAATACTTAAACACCCCATGCTGCATACACTATCCCATGTAGTCCTTTCAAGTTAAGTATTATTTGTATTCCCATTATACAGATGAGGACACCGAGGATCAGAGAGATGAAGTAATTCAGCCAAGTTCACATAATTCAGTCCCTAGGTCCTTTCCAACAACTGTCACCCATACATCAAGTTGCTAAATTTATGTAGAGTGGGATGTTTCTTGAAAAAATACTCACAAATGAGGGTTCTGTTTGGCTGGTTTGTTTCTGTTCCTGCTGTTTCCTATCATCCTATGATGATCTCCCCATTCATGCAGCAGCCAGGGTTTCTACATTCTCTCCCTCAAGATGATAATGCACAAAGATTATTTTCCTGTCTTGACTTTCAAAAGGCTAGTCCCTTCAAGAACAGAAAGGGCCTATTTGCAAAAACAACACCAACAAACTTAGGAGAAGCTGTGATTAGGGATAGCAAAGCTTCCCATCAAAGCCAGGTAAAAGTTCTCCAGACTGAAGAGAGAAGAGAGAAGGAGCTGAGTTAAGAGAGGGAACCTGTCTCCTGCCCCTGGCCTTGGCCTGAAGGGGATGCAGAGTATGACAGAGGTCCCTCGCAGTGCTTCCCAAACTTCAGTCATTTACGTGTCGACATTCCAACTTTTTGCTGTGACTTTTCACTTGTGGTAGCATTTGCCTATTATTTCTTTTTAAATCAACTTTTAAAAAACTTTTTAAAACTTAGCTTCCTTTAAGCAACAATAGTCTTAAACCCAGAGACTTGATGTGCTAATTTTATCTTTCTAGTACTCGTAAAAATTAAAATACTTAACAATCAACATTTTTAAAAAATGCTTGTGCATCACCTAAATGCACTAAATGCTTCACTTGAGGAAACGCTGTGTCCCTGTGACTTCTAGGGAACACAGTTACACTTTCAGATGTGAGTCCTGGGCAGATCAGCTTGAGCATATGAGGAGGGTTGCCCTGGGCAACCATGAGGAAAGTGTGGGCCAGGGTGGGGTATGTGCTGAAAATGTTAAAGACAAATGCTGACAAGGAAAAGGCAAGGAAGAAAATGCTGACAGTCCTAGAGGCAGACACAGCACTCACCAAAGCTCCACGCTCAGTAAAATCATTGATTTGTGACAGGCTGGGAAATAAACACTTTCCAGATATTCCTTGGCTACATATCTAAGTTTACTATCACGAGTATACCCTGACCTTTGAATCTCATAGATATCAGATGACCTGAGTTATGGCTCCCTTCTGGAAAACAGTGAGAACATGCCCCTGCTGAGTGATTTGGTTCTGCTCTGTCTATAAACCCACAGGCCCACTGGGGCCAGGCAGACAGGGAGTGAAGTGGGCCTGGTATCAAAAAAGCTACACTGCAAGCAGGATGAGAAATGGCCACTAATGCTTGACCTTAGGAAGGGGCAGGCAAGAGGGAGAGGTGGGGCTATGGAGAATGGGGAGCAGAAGGTGTCAGCTTTGCCTCGGTGCCTGCCAACTGCTTCATGCACAGATAGGGACACAGTTTGGCCAGGTGTTCAGATATTTTAAAGCTGGAAAAAGATATCATTATGTACACGCTCTTAATTTTTAGGTGTTGACATCCAAATCAAAAGAACAAAACTCTCTAGGGGACACCATGTGGACCAAATCGGGCCCAGCGACATCCAGTTGCAGCATCTGTGGCTGGACTATGAATGTGGGGACCTGAGCTTACTTCGGTCTGGAGAGAACACTTGATCTGTCCTCATGGGCCCAACGGCACCTGCGTGTGTTGGGCATAGTGGGGAGGGGTGCCGGTTATCCCCTGGGTGCAGAGGCAGTGATGTAGCACTATGGTCAGGAGAACAGGCCTCAGTGCCTGGGTTCCTCGACCGTGTGACCTTAGCAAGTTACTTCACCTCTCTGTGCCCCAGCTTCTTCATCTATAAAACAGGTCAAAGATCGTTGTAGGGTGTTGGGAGGGGAAGTCATTAATAAATGAGATTATGTGTGTCCCCCACCAGGCACACAGTAAATATTAAAAAAATATTCATTCTCATAACTGGGAGGGAAATATATGGCTGATTCATTTTGCAGTGCAGTAGAAGCTAACACAGCATTGTAAAGCAATTATACTGCAACAGCAATTAATTTATAAAAAAAAAGTTGGTTCTTGATAACTGATTTGCCCGAGGTCACAAAGCTTTCGTACAAACAGCCCAAGTTGGCTGACTCCAAAACAGGCTCCTTCTATCAGACCACACGTCTCCCTGTCACATGAACAGCAAATTATGTCATCTGTAAACCCATGCCAGTTTAGCATTGTACCCAAATCACACTTCCTAGAAAGTTTCTCTGACACATTTAGTGACAGGCATAGTCACTATTTCACAGTCTGGGAATTCAGCTCAGGTGAAAGCTCTGTGGGGCCACAGGAAGAGCTCAGTGCATGAAACCACACAGGCCTGGATCCAGACCCAGCCACAGGATCTCCTCTCTCTAAGCCTCAGTATCTGCATCTGAGAAATGGGTATAATGGTTATACCAGCTACCCCACTGAGCTGCAGGGGTTTCTCAATGAAATAACATGAAGCCAAGTGCTTCAGAGACCAAGCAGTATCTCACAATCGCTAGCATGGTAGCTAATGTCTATGGTTATTTAACTATCACGTGTTAACAGAGCCAGCATCTCTGGGTTTGGCTGGACAATGCCAGGCTGCAGCAGTGGAGCCCAGGAAGTGGCTCTGGACACATGCCTGGATCCAGACCCAGGCCACAGGACCTCCCCTCTCTAAGTCTCAGTATCCTCATCTGAGAAATGGGTATAATGGTTATAATTAGTGCTAAGTAAAGAAGTGTGGAAATAAAGGACTAAAATAGATATGCCATTTAAAAAAAATCAATATCTAAAAATAACATACTTAAGATGTGCTTTTTACTGTGTGTTAAAAAAACTGTAAGCAAAGAGTGAGCTCTAGTTAACAACATACTTTGCTAAAGTACACTGGGATTGTGTACTAATTTCTGCAACTTACTCTGAAATGCACCCCAAAATTATTGATGTGTGTGTGTGTTAGTCACTCAGTCATGTCCAACTCTTTGTGACCCCATGGACTGTAGCCCGCCAGGCTCCTCTGTCCATGGGATTCTCTAGGCAGGAATACTGGAGTGGGTTGCCATGCCCTTCTCCAGGAGATCTTCCCAACCCAGGGATCAAACTTGGGTTTCCCTCATGGCAGGCGGATTCTTTAGCATCTGTGCCACCAGGGAAGCCCTAAAATTATTGATGAATGTATAACAGAAGGAAAACACATGAAATACATGGAAAACACATGATCAAAACAGTAAAGTAAAACACTAGCGCATGTAGAATTTAAGTAGTAGACATACGAGTGCTCCCTATAAAATTCCTTCAACTTTTCTGCATTGTTTGAAAATTTTTTATAAAAAGATTTTAGAAAAATTGTTTAAATGACAAGAAAAAAAAAAGTTACCCTATAACATTAAGCAGGAAAAGCAAACTACATGACCAGTAATTTAACAGCTCCTCTACCACCATGATGGGACTAAAGCATTTTAGAAAAGACTCCCTTTTGAAAAAAGAAAAAAACAAATCTTGGCTGAAATATTATCAATGCAGATATTATTATTCATTATCATTGTTCATAATATTATCATTCATCTGTAGCTCAAAGCTTTTTGATCTTCAAGAATCCTCTTTTATGTTTGCAGTTCAGTTCAGTTCAGTCGCTCAGTCGTGTCTGACTCTTTGCGACCCCATGAATCGCAGCACACCAGGCCTCTCTGTCCATCACCAACTCCCGGAGTTTACCCAAACCCGTGTCCATCAAGTCGGTGATGCCACCCAACCATCTCATCCTCTGTTGTCCCCTTCTCCTCCTGCCCCCAATCCTACCCAGCATTAGGGTCTTTTCCAATGAGTCAACTCTTCGCATGAGGTGGCCAAAGTATTGGAGTTTCAGCTTCAACATCAGTCCTTCCAATGAACACTAAGGACATGTATGTTAAGGGAGTCCTTAAAGAAAAAATTCCTCAAGCTCTGGACAAATATCTGAAAGGGAGAGAAATTGACAACCAAGTGAGAGTGAAATATATTTGGGGAGTAGTTAGGTGAAAGGTGACCCCCCACAGAAATGGGAGCAAATGACATCAGGTGAGGACAAACTCCTCTTTGGAACACAGTTTCCTCCTGGCTGCCTCACAACATTTGCCACATTGTATCTTACAGACAGAGAAACTGAGACACAAAGATGTAATGAGACCTGCCGCAGGCCACAGACTGCTCCACAAATATAAAGGTTGGCCACAGCATCTTCACCATCTCAGCCAAGGAGCCTGCTTCACGCAGTGCACCTGCTCTAGAGAACAGGCGGTCGGAAGCTGGGAGCCGATGTGCTCAGGTGAGGTGGCGAGACTACCACCAGAACTGCACACACGGGCTTCCTTGGGGACACTCATTGCACCCCACTTCTTTCAGGTGAGCAAGCACCCCTCTGATGCTCTGCCATCGCTCCCCAGGTGTGGGGAGAGCAAAGAACAAAGCTGGGGATACTCCACCATTGTCATCCACCACTAACCCTAAGGCAAATCTTACTGCCACCGTCCCTAAGGCAAATCTTACTGCCATCGTATTCACCTGTCTTCTGCTTGAGGGAGAAACCGCAGGTATGGTAGCATTGTGGGAGAGAAAGGAGGGGCAGCTGTTTTCTGAGCAGGTCCAACCCCCGAGTGAGATGACCAGAACCTCTCCACATGACCCGCCGAAGATGCGCTGATGAGAAGCCAGCTTGGAGACCTTGATTCCTGAAAATGCTAGTCGAACCGCCTCTTAAGTTGGCTAGTTACTCAAGCGTATAATTACTCAGAACATCTTTGCCCATTAAACTGCCCCCATTTTTTTTTCCCAAAATCTGGCTGCTCCTCCCAAAATGTTTTGACTGGAAATTTTTGAAATGTCTTGAATATATTTATGTGCAATTCTTTGAAACCAGGGGAATTTCAACCAACGCTTTGCTCAAGAGCTTGCCCTGCTCTGCACAGCAGTGTGGAGTGGAGGGCTGGAGTCAGAGCCTCACAAGCCATCAGGCTCGAACTATAGTAACGCCCTCCGGAGGCCAAAGATGCTGAGCAAGCATCCCACTCGCCACGGGCCAACGGAAGCGGCCTCCCAAGACCGGGTCCAATCCAAAAAAACAACCACTGAGGCAGAAGAGGTGAAATGAGCTGCATTTGGGGACAACTAAGAATCTCTCCAATGAAGGTTCAGAATCATCCCCTTGACATGCAATTATTGAGCACCTACTACGTTGGAGATTCAAGCAGATAGTAAGAGAATGTATGTGTAACCAAAGCCATGCTGGGTGATAGAGACCATGACTGTATGGGGACTGGAGAGCCCAGGTGCGAAGCAGAATAAAGGTTGATTTGGGCTACAACTAATAACCAGGACAAGCCCATTCTGCAGCCCAGTTTACAAGCCTCCCTCCCCAGGTCGGCACAGTGGCTATATGACAGCTTCCCATAATCCATTTTGCTCACCTGAGAAACCTTCTGTCCTAACCACTCCAAGATACTCACATCCACACCCCTGACCTGGCCAGAACCACTTTGGGTTCTTCCCAAGAATTCTGCCAGTTTCCCAGCTACATGAACATCTGAGGGACTCTTTTAGAAAAGATCTCTCGACCATGACACCATGTCCCATCGGCCCACTCGTCTCTACAGAGGAGAGAGGAGACCACCTTGCAGGAGGTGGTCTCACTCAAGCCAGCCTCTCTCCCACCTCAGATACGAGCTGTGATTCTCTGGATTCTGGGAGGGATGTATTTGGAATTCTTGCAACACAGCAGGCTCCCTGGCTTCTTGAACTTAATGAGGAGTGAGATGCTTTGCTTTGATCTCTGCCCCAAGCCATAGAAGATCAAAATACTCTGGATTTGTATTTATGTAGGTAGCTCCATTTTTAGGCAAAATTGCCCAGAGGGACTTCGCCAGTGTTGGCACCTGACAGGTGCAGCATCCTTCCACTGCCCACACCCAGCCTTGTATGTCTGTGCTTTGGCTCATCCATCTCAAAGCAGAGTATTAAAGGCTTACTGAGCTACATCTTTAATAATATTTTTTAAAATGTTTAAGAACCACCATAAAAATCCATTGGATGGCATTTTTTTTCCACTTTGGCAAAACTAGAGTCATAGTCTATGTTATTACAAACTTGACCACAGGAGAAGAAAGTCGGCCAGTCACAATTTAGAAAATCACATTCCATTAGCACTGGAAGGGTATAATAGCCGAGCAGAGATGTGTCCAGTCACATCTGTCTTTTTCCATAGACGCTGCTCCCCCCAGGCCACTATTGAGCAATCTGTCCCCTTTCCAAACAGCCTGTGCATGCTGGAGACTGACCTGAAGTGATTCCTTGTTTTCTCAAACCTACAGACAGAGAGGCCTTAGATTTGACATAATTTGAGAAACCCCAAAGGAAGACCCCTTCACACTCCACTACCCCACTCTACCAATTTAGAGATTTACTGGGGGGACTATCAACTTTAAATAGCCCCTTATAAATGTAAGCTGCTCCTAGGAGAGATAATGCATCAAAACCCATAGCATTCACACTTTATTATGAAGTTTTCTGATAATAGCTATTATTTATTGAGTATCTGATCTGGGGCAGGCATTGAAGCAGTCCCTTTGACAGTCACTTAAACAGATTTTGAAGGAGTTAAACACTATAAATGTTTTATTGGAATATAATTGCTTTACAATGTTGTGTTAATTTCTGCTGTACAATGATGTGAATCAACCATATGCATACATATACCTCCTTGGACCTCCCTCCCACCCCACTCCCATCCACCCCTCTAGGTCATCACAGAGCACCAAGCTGAGCTTCCTATGCTTTATAGCAGGTTTCCACTACCTATCTATTTTACACATGGTAGTGTATATTGGCTCTACCAAGAATCTGCCTGCAAAGGAGGAGACCCAGTTTCGACCCGAGTCGGGAAGATTCCCTGGAGAAGGAAATGACAACCCACTCCAGTATTCTTGCCTGGGAAGCCCGATAGACAGAGGAGCCTAGCAGGCTACAGTCCATGGGGTCACAAAGAGTCAGACACGACTGAGTGGGTAAACAACAATAATGAGAGAGAGATAGAAAGCCAAGAGAAAAGCAATAAACTCTAATGGAGAACTCAAGGCTTCACAGAGGTGAGTTTCTGTGAGTTTTAGAAGAATGAGGAGCAGTTCAACAGGTAGCCAAGGTGAAAAGGGGAATTTTTATAGAGGAAAAAATCATTGGGAAAAGTGTACAGGTATTATATATTTTATAAATATAAATAACATTATATCTGTCTATCTTCCATCTATATCTGTTTGAGTTCCAGCAGGAATACTCAAATGAGGGGAATGCAAGAAGGAATTAGTAAACAAGCTATTGACAAAAGTGTGGGCAAAATACAGGGAAACCGCAAAACGTACTGTGAGATTCCAGGTGCTGTACCACCCCCAGACTTAGGATGATAGAAGGCAGTTGTTACCTGGATGCAGAAACAGCAAACTATGTAGAGAAGACAACCTTAAAAGGATGCGAGATTTCTAAGGCACAGAGCCAGCCTGAGCTGACCTCACAGGGAGGGAGTCAGGAGATTAAATCCTTCTGCCTCTCTCTCCCCTTCCCTCTGCCAGAGCTCCTGAGGGGCTTCCCACATGCCCAAACCCGTAGGAAGCCAGCGGGCAGGGCAGGGGAGCCTGGCCAGTGCACCCCTAGTGGTCTGGCTCCTGGGGCTCAGAGCTGGGCAGAGCTGGGTTGCAGGGGGCACAGGGAGGGGGCAACTAGACAGCACCGGATAGAATGTATGAGGTGCGGCTGGAGCACAGAGCATGGGGGACAGAGGGAGGGACAGAAGGACAAGGAGCGGGGACGTGCCTGTGATGCAGCCTGTCTGGCAGGTGAAGAGTGAGCGGGAACCAAGGACCAGACGTGATCATTAGGGACCCTGGCCACCACTGGGCCCTGGGGACAAGCGTCCACCAGGAAGCATCTGGCAGCCAGTTACTCCTGAGCGCAGCCAACACCTTCCCGAGCTCCCCAGGCTGCCCTCTGGAAGCGACCCCAGCCAGCCTTGTCTCCTGGCGCTCCTGACTCCGCAAACCAGAGCCTGGGAATGCAGAGGGGTGCCTGCTGCCAGGGGCTACCAAGAGCCCATAACATCTTGTACCAGTTAAAACCAGCCTATCTCTTTTATTTATATCTCATTCCACCTTTTCCCCGCTCCCCATGTGGAAAGAGAGCCCGGGGATCAGGAGTTCTGCAGAAGCAGATTTCCCAGAAAGACGAAAAACGTCTGTCCACCTCCCCCAGGGGACAGCTCCAGGCGGCTGGCCGGGAAGCCCGGCCAGTCCTGCCTTGTCAGGCCTCAGGAACAAGACGAGCGCCAGCCCCCTCTCGTCCGGGAACCCTGATCTCTGAAGTGATTCACTAAAAGTATTCTAATGGCAGAAGACCATCACCCAGATGTGAAAATAAACAGAGAGGGAAATTCCAGCCCCAGAAGAGTTTCAAGTCTTTGAACAAATGCATGGCTATTTCAGGGAAGGGAAGACTATGTGACTGTCTTTCCAAGCCCCCAGAATCTGAGTTAGACTCTCTCCATCCAGCAGGCCAGGCAAATTCTCACGATGCCAGGCACAGAAGACTGTGAAAACACTCATTGACTTCCTGGGGCCCTGCCCGCTTGAACTTAGTGGCACACCAGCCAAGGCCAGTCACCCAAGCTTACCAAGCCTTCAGCTCAACTTTGTAAAGCATCAGAATTGAAAACTGAAGCAATTAGCTCATTCTGCTCTGAAAAAAATCAGCATAGAAAATAAATGGAGCATGAATCACTATCAAGCAAAACTGAGAGTGTGTATTCACTGATAAAACATAGTAAAAATGGGAGGAAATGGGAGCTACTCAGGGCACAGATGAGTAGTTATCATGTCTGATAGTTATCATGTCTGAAAGTGAAGTGAAAGCGTTAGGTGCTCAGTCATGTCAGACTCTTTGCCATCCTATGGACTGCAGCCCCCCAGGCTCCTTTGTCCATGGAACTCTCTAGGCAAGAATACTAGAGAGGGTAGCCATCCCCTTCTCCGGGGGATCTTCCGAACCCAGGGATCGAACCTGGGTCTCCTGAACTGTAGGCAGATTCTTTACGGTCTGAGTCAGTGTCTAGCAGAGCTAAGGGGCATATGGTAGGTACTTGATGAATATGTCAGGAAGGAGGGAAGGAAGGAAGGGAGAGAGACAGGGAGGGGGGAAGGGGATTCTCAGCCCAGAAGAATGATATCCAACAGCTACTGAACTACCTGCTTCACTTGGAGGAACCCAACAGACGCACAAACGACCCCCACTTTCCACCTATTACCGGGTAAGGATTGGCAAAAGGTAAGTCTCTTGAAGCCAAATTCAAATTCTTTCCATCAGAAAGCATCAACCTGTTCCTACACAGATAAGATTTGTTACTTTTATGGTGGTGAAATACACATAAAATATACCATGTTAACCATTTCTCAATGTACAGTTCAGCGGCCTTACGCACATTTTTGTGCTACCATCACCACCATCCATCTCTCTTTTTTCATCTTGAAAAAACTGAAATTCTAAAACCATTAAACAACTTCTTGTGAAGTAAATCAGAGAAAGATAAATATCATACGATATCACTTATACTTGGAAGCTGAAAAAAAATTATACAAATGAACTTATCTACAAAACAGAAACAGACTCACAGAAAATAAACTATGGTTTACCAAAGGAGAACAGTGAGGAGTTTAGGATTAACATACACACATGGGCTTCCCCAGTGGCTCAGCAGTAAAGATTTCCGCCTACAATGCAGGAAACACAGGAGGCTCGGATTTGATCCCTGGGTTGGGAAGATCCCTTGGAGAAGGGCGTGGCAACCCACTCCAGTATTCTTGCCTGGAGAATTCCATGGACAGAGGAGCCTGGAGGGCTACAGTTCATGGGGTGGCAAAGAGTCAAACACGACTGAGCGACTGGGCAAGCACGTACTTCTGTATTTAAAAGAGATACCAACAGAGGCTTATGGTATAGCACTGGGCACTCTGCCAAATATTCTGTAATAACCTAAATGGGAAAAGCATTTGAAAGAGAATAGATACATGTATATGTACAACAGAAACACTTTGCTGTACACTTGAACTAACATAACATTAGTTAATCAACTCTAGTCCAATATGAAATAAAAGTGTATACAAGCCATGTTTATAATTAAACAAAACAAACACACAAAAACCCTCCCGATTTCCTCCCCCAGGCCCTGGTAACCACCACTCTACTTTCTGTCTCTATGAATTATTGCCAAATTCAGGCTGAAATTGAAGAAAGTAGGGAAAACCACTAGACCATTCAGGTATGACCTAAATCAAATTCCTTATGATTATACAGTGGAAGTGAGAAATAGATTTAAGGGACTAGATCTGATAGACAGAGTGCCTGATGAACTATGGACAGAGGTTCATGACATTGTACAGGAGACAGGGATCAAGACCATCCCCATGGAAAAGAAATGCAAAAAAGCAAAATGGCTGTCTGAGGAGGCCTTACAAATAGCTGGGAAAAGAAGAGAAGCAAAAAGCAAGGGAGAAAAGGAAAGATATTCCCATCTGAATGCAGAGCTCCAAAGAATAGCAAGGAGAGATAAGAAAGCCTTCCTCAGCAATCAATGCAAAGAAATAGAAGAAAACAACAGAATGGGAAAGACTAGAGATCTCTTCAAGAAAATTCGAGATACCAAGGGAACATTTCATGCAAAGATGGGCACAATAAAGGACAGAAATGGTATGGACCTAACAGAAGCAGATATTAAGAAGAGGTGGCAAGAATACACTGAAGAACTGTACAAAGAAGATCTTCATGACCCAGATAATCACGATGGTGTAATCACTCACCTAGAGCCAGACATCCTGGAATGTGAAGTCAAGTGGGCCTTAGGAAGCATCACTATGAATAAAGCTGATGGAGGTGATGGAATTCCAGTTGAGCTATTTCAAATCCTGAAAGATGATGCTGTGAAAGTGCTGCACTCAATATGCCAGCAAATTTGGAAAACTCAGCAGTGGCCACAGGACTGGAAAAGGTCAGTTTTCATTCCAATCCCAAAGAAGGGCAATGCCAAAGAATGCTCAAACTACTGCACAATTGCACTCATCTCACACGCTAGTAAAGTAATGCTCAAAATTCTCCAAGCCAGGCTTCAGCAATACATGAACTGTGAACCTCCAGATGTTCAAGCTGGTTTTAGAAAAGGCAAAGGAACCAGAGATCAAATTGCCAACATCCGCTGGATCATCGAAAAAGCAAGAGAGTTCCAGAAAAACATCTATTTCTGCTTTATTGACTATGCCAAAGCCTTTGACTGTGTGGATCACTATAAACTATGGAAAATTCTGAAAGAGATGGGAATACCAGACCACCTGACCTGCCTCTTGAGAAACCTGTATGCAGGTCAGGAAGCAACAGTTAGAACTGGACATGGAACAACAGACTGGTTCCAAATAGGAAAAGGAGTTCGTCAAGGCTGTATATTGTCACCCTGCTTATTTAACTTATATGAAGAGTACATTATGAGAAACGCTGGGCTGGAAGAAGCACAAGCTGGAATCAAGATTGCCGGGAGAAATATCACTAACCTCAGATATGCAAATGACACCACCCTTATGGCAGAAAGTGAAGAAGAACTAAAAAGCTTCTTGATGAAAGTGAAAGAGGACAATGAAAAAGTTGGCTTAAAAACATTCAGAAAACTAAGATCATGGCATCTGGTCCTATCACTTCATGGCAAATAGATGGGGAAACAGTGGAAACTGTCAGATTTTATTTTTTTAGGCTCCAAAATCACTGCTGATGGTGATTGCAGCCATGAAATTAAAAGACGCTTGCTCTTTGGAAAGAAAGTTATGACCAGTTTAGATAGCATACTAAAAAGCAGAGACATTACTTTGCCAATAAAGGTCCATCTAGTCAAGGCTATGGTTTTTCCAGTAGTCATGTACGGATGTGAGAGCTGGACTATAAAGAAAGCTGAGCGCCGAAGAATTGATGCTTTTGAACTGTGGTGTTGGAGAAGACTCTAGAGAGTCCCTTGGACTGCAAGAAGATCCAACCAGTCCATCCTAAAGGAGATCAGCCCTGGGTGTTCATTGGAAGGACTGATGTTGAAGCTGAAACTCCAATACTTTGGCCACCTCATGCGAAGAGTTGACTCATTGGAAAAGACCCTAATGCTGGGAAGGATTGGGGGCAGGAGGAGAAGGGGACGACAGAGGATGAGATGGCTGGATGGCATCACCGATTCGATGGACATGAGTTTGGGTAAACTCCAGGAGTTGGTGATGGACAGGGAGGCCTGGCATGCTGTGATTCATGGGGTCGCAAAGAGTCAGACACGACTGAGCGACTGAACTGAACTGAAGTTCCTCAAATAAGTGGAATCACACAGTATTTAACCTTTTGTGTCTGGCTTACTTCACACAGCATAATGTCTTCAAGGTCCATCTATATTGTAGCATGTTTCAGAATAACCTTTTTAAGGCTGAATGATGTTCTGTTGTATGTTTATATCACATTTTGCTTATCCATTCATCCACTGATGGACACTGATGGAAACAACGTTGCTTCCACCTTTTGGATATTGAGTTAATGCTACTTTCAGCATGGATAGGCAAATATCCTTCTGATTCCTTGGGGTATATACCACTGGTATTTCTCTTTAGGGATGAAATTTTCCCTGAAAGGTGGAGTGGAGAGGCGAGAACCTAGCATTCTCTGAAAGTAAGTAAATCAGAAGCTGTCAGATGGGTGGTGAATATAGCAATTGTGAACCTACTCATGTTTATATTAGACTTGTAACTCTAGTGTGAGTGCAGACAGTTATGAATCTGTGGGAACCCCACTCCTCATCAGAGCCAGTTGCACATTCCCAGAGAAGATCAATGTGAAGGGGAGAGTTTGGAAGCCTGAGAGACCTGGATTCAAATCCCAAGAGGCACCCTTATTAGCTAAGTGGCTTGAGCAGGTCAGAGGCCCAATGAGATCCTCAGTCTTCATACCCACAACATGAAGCTGATATAACACTCTTCCATCGCTGACATGACACCTAGTGAGAACGTGTATATGATGCTGGTGTGTTGTAGGAAAACAGTAAACACTGCATTTCCTCCATTGTAGGGTACTCCTCCTTTTCTCTTCCAATTTCACATTCTAAGGTCCCTGCTCACCTCAGCTGAATGAAGTTTCCGAAGAGTAAGTCCTTGGCCCAGAGCTATGTAGCAAAACTGTGAACAATGTGGCTGAGGAACAGACTCCACAGTGGAGCAAAAGGGTTGAGGATAAAGGTTCTGGAATTAGCAGTCCTGGGTATAACCTTTAAAAAGTCATTTCACTTCTCCAAACCTCAGCTTCTTCATCTGTAAAATGGAGCCAATAATAGTATATCTCCTAGGGTGGCTGTGAAGAATAAGAGATGGATAGTGTCATAACGTGCATGGCACAGAGCCTGCACTGGGCAGCTATGGAACCCAGAGGAGATGAGC
Source organism: Giraffa tippelskirchi (assembly GCF_054371585.1). Lineage (NCBI taxonomy): Eukaryota > Metazoa > Chordata > Mammalia > Artiodactyla > Giraffidae > Giraffa > Giraffa tippelskirchi. The sequence continues at coordinate 112,880,505 of NC_137282.1, forward strand.
CAGGTCCCCTCTCCCCTCAACCCTCAGGCATTTCTGCAGAAAATGGAGTATAATGGGGAGTGTGTACCATTCTCTGACCCCTCTCCAAACTGTACCACCAGCCCCCTCCATGCTTTCTTACATAACACTTAAGGCCTTAATCATTAAGTTTAAGAGAAGTAAAAAGTAGCTCACCCACTCAGCACCTATCCATTCATCCATCCACACAACTATCCATTCATTCAATCCATTCATCCTTCCATCTACCCACTCACCCATCCATCCATCCACTCACCCAACCATACATGAATCCATCCAACATTTATTGAGTGCTTGCCATATGCCAAGCCTGAAATAGCCATTGGGAACCAGGAGATGAATAGAATAGGCTTCTTCTCTACAGGAAGTCAGGGGAGGAACAAATGCAATGGTAAGAATAGCAAACACTTATTTATGGCTTTATGCTAGGTGTGGCTTCAAGTGCCTTTGTATAATTCACCTAGTTCTCCCAACAGGCCTTTGATTTTAAAAAAAAAAAAAATTGGTAAGTAGTGGAGCTGGGATTTGAACTCAGTCCTCTGGCTGCAGAGTCCATGCTTTCAACTAACTGAGAGTCAAAAATCTTTAACATCAGGTCTGGTACTAACACCAGTTCATCAGGACAAACATTGGTGATTTTGTGATGCTCTCACAAGCCAGCTAAAAACCAGCCAGCCCTGCACAAACCACTCTTAACCTCTAGACTGTAGAACCCTAACACTAATGGAGTCTTGGAGAGAGGTCAGGGTTTTGGGCTTGGGGGCATGAAAGAAGGTGTCCCAGAGCTCCCCAGAATCAGCAGGCAGCCAAGTGCTTGTGGGGCTCGAACACCCTGTAGATTGATGAGTGGTGAACATGTAAATTGCACTCCATCCTCACGATTCACTGAGCTCTGTTCTCACACACATTGGCTCATTTAACCTTCAAGAGAGCCCTGTGAAGAGGATCTAATTGCTGATCTCATTTCAAAGGGGCCACCTGAGGATCACTGTCCCCGAGCCAGGGATGCCCAGCACGCCTACTGAAGGCCCCTGTCCAGCTCAGATGAAAGGATTATTTCCAGAGAACATCTCTGGCCCAATCTGACATGCTTGCCAGAAACAAAAGAGCTGGACCTGCATTCAGTTTCTTTGCCTCCCACAAATGACCATCCAGATGTCAGTGGGTCCCTTCTTTTATTCTCTGCCATGGTGTCCCCTCTCAAGGTGGCCACACTTCTCAGCACCCCACCGCTCGCCGCTGCCTGTCTGCTTGTTTCCCTCGGGATACTACGGTAATCTGGCATCACGGTAGACTTGCTTACTGCCTGCTTCTCCCCAGCTAGACTGTAAGCTCCATGAGGGCAGGAAATCTGTCCCTTTTGCTCTTCACTGTGTCCTCAACACCTAGAGGTGTGAGTGCACTGGAGATGGTTGGTGTGGCTTAGTTCAATGGTGAATAAACACAGGAATGGAGGTGGGATAGTACAGGGGCCCCCAAGACCCAGGCTACTGACTCCAACAATGGTCTGTGGCCTGTTAGGAACCAGGCTGCACAACAGGACGTGGCGGGGGTGGGGAGGGCTGGTAAGGGGGAGGGAGGCAAGCAGCAAAGCTTCAGCTGTATTTACAGCGGCTCCCCTTTGCATGTGTTACTGCCTGAACTCGCCTCCTGTCAGATCAGTGGAGGCATTAGATTCTCATAGAACGGTGAACCCTACTGTGAACTGCGCATGTGCAGAATCTAGGCTGTGAGCTCCTTACAAGAATCCAATGCCTGATGCTCTGATTCTGCATTATGGTGAGTTGTATAATTATTTCATTATATATCACAATATAATAATAATAGAAATAAAGTGCACAATAAATGTAATGTGCTTCCATCCCCTCACCTTGTCTGTGGAAAAACTATCTTCCACAAAACTGGTCCCTGGTGCCAAAAAGGCTGGGAACGGCTGGGTTAGAGAACTAACCAGGAAGAAGAAGCATAAATTCACCCGGGACCCCCCTCACCCAGATCTAACGTACCCTCTCACCTTGGGCTTAGCCTCCGGGCTACAGGAACACTTGGCCTCTTGCTTTCCCTCTCCCAGCCCTATTCCCTTTCAAGGATACTCTCCTAGGCATCATGCCTATAAAGTGAAAGTGAAAGTGTTAGTCACTCAGTCATGTCTGACTCTTTGTGACCCCATGGACTATAATCCACTAGGCTCCTCTGTCCATGGGATTCTCCAGGCAAGAATACTGGAGTGGGTTGCCAGTCCCTTCTGCAGGGGATCTTCCCAACCCAGGGATCAAACCTGAGTCTCCTTACATTGAAGGCAGATTCTTTACTGTCTAAGCCACCAAGGAAGCTCATGCCCATAAGGGGCCCCTCATTTCAGAAACTCTTTTAGATGACACCCCACAGTCTCACTCCAGGTCTTTCTTGCTCCAGGTATACTCCCCTATTTCTACCCCAAAACAGTACCAGGCGTAGTCTATTTCATCAAGTATTTTGAAATCCTATAAACTCATTCATGCAAAACTATTGATGGATGATGACAGGTGTCATCATTGATGACAAAATCAAATGATGATTTTTAAAGGGGTTCTTCTATTTGGACAATATAATAACATACTAGAATGGATAATTGTAGAAGTTCCCAGTATCCCGGAAACTTAATATGCCTCAGCATATACAGAATATTACCTTCAGATGCCATTCATTCATTTCCTCATTTGATACTCCAGCAAACATTTACTAAGTGTCTTGTGCTTGCCCAGAAGTGTCCTGTGTGCTGAGGATACGAGAGTGAGCGAGGTCCCTGATCTCAGAAAATTCACTGTGTAGCTGAAAGAGACAGAGCTGTAAGCAGAGCCCTTGAGTTTTCATTCTCATTCTTAGGATTATAATAGAGGGTGGACACTTATGCAGGGATCAAGGCAGCAAGGAAGCCTTGCTGGGGAAACTGCAATCCGCATGGGTTGTTCGGGCTTGACTGGGAGCTCACCAGGCAGCCAAGAGCAGCAAGCATTCCAGTACCTGCAATGGGGCAGAGTCTGAAATGGCACAAACAAGGCTGGCCCTGGGTCCACTCATTTCATGAGACCCTTAAAAGTGGCTGAAGCTTAGCAAAGCCAAGACATTTGTGCCAAGTAATAGGTAAAAGCAACAGGGCAGAGTGTCTATGGGGTGGAATAGATGCCAGAAGTTCATCCCTCCCTTTTGAATCTTAGAGCCTGTGTTCCTAGGGTTCTCAGTTTCCAATTAAATTGCCCAAGTTCATGATCAGAACAACACAGGAGGCAAACTGGCTGTCTCTGCACAAAATCTGCAGTGTCTCCCCAACCCTGGCATGTCTGAGGAGCTGTTTCAATATTCTGCTACCGTCTCCCCTGCCTGTCAAGGGAAAGAAAGCCTTCATCATTAACCACGACAATGATGGGTGACCTGAGAGTTTTTTGTGACTTGCCAACTGAGGTATGTGCCTTTTTGCAAAGATCCCAAGATTCTGCTTTTAATTTAGCATGAACCCAAGTTTCCCTCCCAGGCACTATATCCAATGTGCTCGGTTGCTCACTCAAAAGAAGCATTTTTTTTTACCCTTTTCTGGCTTTTTCTGATACAACAAGCATCCAGCAACTGTCAAAAAAGAGGGCAAGTAACATTCGTGGTAGAGAGAAGCCTATGAAATTAGTTCAAACATACAGCAAGGCACTGTACTCACTGCAGAGAGACACATGTGGTTCCATGGACATGGGCCTATTCGTGAGTCACCAAGCATAATGGGACATTGTTGAAAGTGTTGGGAACATGAGAATTTCCTCACTTCCCAGCTTAGGTAATGTTGGAGCTACATTTGCCTCCAGAAATGAAGTCAGACAGACTCAGCCCAACTTCCAGTTGCCAGGCCCAAACCATGGGGCCACCATGTTTTCAGGCTGATTTTGTGCATGGGAGTCACCCCCTGGGTTGTGTTTAAGGACCAATGTCTCATCTGAATACAGTTGAGAAGTGAATGCTTTGACAAAGGGTTGCACAGAATTCTGGCCAGAGGGTCCTAGTCCACAGAAAAGGCTATTTTCAAGACACACATACACAACACCAGGGCTCTGCCTTGTCAGATAGATTAGTGGGAGAAGGAAAAACTTGCCTACGCTTTGTGTGAGGAAGGGATATGGAAAGCATGCAGGCAACAATCCATCTAGAATATTATATCATAGCTCTCATTTCTTGAGTATATTATGGGCCAGGCACTGTTCAGTGCTGTATGTACATGACTTCATATCCTCCCAGACCCAGGCAGGTCATGCCAACCTCATTTACAGAAGGAGGTGATAGAACACACCTATATCACAGAGTTAGTGATTTGCACACCCGGGATTTGAACCCACGTCTGAGGGACACCACATGGACATCACCAAATGGCCAATACCGAAATCAAATTGATTACATTCTTTATAGCCGAAGATGGAGAAGCTGTATACAGTCAGCAAAAACAAGACTTGGAGCTGACTGTGGCTCAGATCATCAGCTTCTCATAGCAAAATGCAGGCTTAAACTAAAGAAAGTGGGGAAAACCACTAGGCCAACCAGGTATGACTTATATCAGACCCCCTATGAATATGCAGTGGAGGTAACAAATAGATTCAAGGGATTAGATCTGGCAGACAGAGTACCTTAACAACTATGGATGGAGGTCCATAATACTGTACAGGAGGCAGTGAACAAAATCATCCCAAAGGGAAAAAAAAGCAAGAAGGCAAAGTGGTTATCTAAGGAGGCCTTACAAATAGCTAAAGAACAAAGAGAAGTGCAAAGCAAGGGAGAAAGGGAAAGGTATATCCAACTAAATGCAGATTTCCAAAGAATAGCACAGAGAGATGAGAAGGCGTTCTTCAATGAACAGTGTATAAAACTAGGAGAAAACAAAAGAAGGGGAAAGACTAGAGATCTTTTCAGGAAAACTGGAAATATCAAGGGAACATTTTACCCAAAGATGGGCACAATAAAGGACATAAATGGTAGAGACTTAGTAGATGCTGAAGAGATCAAGAAGAGATGAAAAGAATACATGGAAGAACTGTATAAAAAAGATCTAAATGATAATAGCAAATGAAACAACTGACAAAGGATTGATTTCCAAAATATACAAGCAGCTTATACAATCTCAATACCAGAAAAACAAACAATCCATTCAAAAAGTGGGAAAAGACCTAAACAGATATTTCTCCAAAGAAGACATACAGATGGCTAACAAACACATGAAAAGATGCTCAACACCGCTCATTTTTAGAGAAATGCAAATCAAAACTACAATGAGATATCACCTCACACCAGTCAGAATGACCATCATCAAAAAGTCCACAAACAATAAATGCTGGAGAGGATGTGGAGAAAAGGGAACGCTCTTGCATTGTTGGTGAGAATGTAAATTAATACAGCCACTATGGAAGACAGTATGGAGATTCCTTAAAAGACTAGGAATAAAACCACCATATGACCCAGCAATCCCACTCCTAGGCATATACCCTGAGGAAATCAAAATTGAAAAACATACATGTATCCCATTTTTCACTGAAGCACTATTTACAATAGCTAGAACATGGAAGCAACCTAGATGTCCATCACAGAAGAATGGATAAAGAAGTTGTGGTACATATACAAGATGGAATATTACTCAGCCATAAAAGGAATGCATTTGAGTCAGTTCTAATGAGGTGGATGAACTCAGAACCTATTATACAGAGTGAAGTAAGTCAGAAAGAGGAAGATAAATATCATATTCTAATGCATATATACGGAATCTAGAAAAATGGTACTGAAGAATTAATTTACAGGGCAACAATGGAGAAACAGACATAGAGAATAGACTTATGGACATGGGGAGAGGGGAGGAGAGGTTGAGATGTATGGAAAGAGTAACATGGAAACTTATATTACCATAGGTAAAATAGATAGCCAACAGGAATTTGCTGTATGGCCCAGGAAACTCAAACAGGGGCTCTGCATCAACCTAGAGGGGTGGGCTGGGGAGGGAGATGGGGGGGAGATTCAAAGGGGAGGGGATATGTGTATACTTCTGGCTGATTCATGTTGAGGTTTGACAGAAAACAGCAAAATTCTGTAAAGCAATTATCCTTCAATAAAAAAATAAATAAATTTTTTAAAAAAGGAATGAAGTACTGATACACGCAACAATGTGTATATATGATCCTCAGAAACATTATGCTAAGGGAAAGCAGCCAGAAACCAAAAGGTGACATATTATATGATCCCATTTATATGAAACAGCCAGAATAGGAAGATCCATAGCGACAGAGAGAGAGCAGACTGGTGGCTGCCAGGGGCTTTGGGGAGCGGGGAGGAGGAGTAATGGTTTAATGGATACGAGGTTCCCTTTTGGAGTGATGAAAATGTTGTGGAATTAGAGAGAGAGAGAGGTTGCACAACACTGTGAATATACTAAATGTCACTGAATAAACTGTTGTTGTCACTTAAAAAAAAAAAAAAGATCTAAATGAACCTGATTGCCATGATGGTGTGGTCAGCAACCCAGAGCTAGACATTCTGGAGAGTAAAGTCAAGTGGGCCTTAGGAAGCACTCTTATTAATAAAGCTAGTGGATGCGATGGAATTCCAGTACAACTATTCAAAACCCTAAAGGATGAGGCCATCGAGGTGTGGCATTCATTACGTCAGCAAATCTGGAAGACCCATGGGACTCGAAAAGGTCAATCCTCATCCCAATTCCCAAGAAGGGTAGTACTAAAGAATGTGCTAACCAGCAGACAATTGCACTCATCTCCCATGCTAGTAAGGTCATGCTTAAAATCTTGCATGTTAGGCTTCAGCATTATGCAAACCAAGAACTTCCAAATGTCCCAACCTGGGTTTAGAAAAGGAAGAGGAAACAGATCAAATTGCCAACATTCGCCGGATCACAGAGAAAGCTAGATAATTCCAGAGAGACATCTACCTCTGTTTCATTGACTACACCAAAGCCTGTGACTGTGTGGGTCATAATAAATGTGGAAAGCTCTTAAAGAGATGGGAATACCAGACCACCTTACCTGTCTCCTGAGAAATCTGTATGAGGGTCAAGAAGCCACAGTTAGAACCCGGTATGGAAAAACTGATTGGTTCAAGATTGAGAAAGGAGTACAACAGGAGTGTCTGCTGTCACTCTGTTTGTTTAATCTATACACTGAGCACATCATGAGAAATGCCGGGCTGGATGAGTTACAAGCTGGAATCAAGATCAGTTCAGTTCAGTTCAGTCGCTCAGTCGTGTCCGACTCTCTGCGACCCCATGAATTGCAGCACGCCAGGCCTCTCTGTCCATCACCAACTCCTGGAGTCTACCAAAACCCATGTTCATCGAGTCGGTGATGCCATCCTACCATCTCATCCTCTGTCGTCCCCTTCTCCTCCTGCCCCCAATCCTACCCAGCATTAGGGTCTTTTCCAATGAGTCAACCCTTCGCATGAGGTGGCCAAAGTATTGGAGCTTCAGCTTCAACATCAGACCTTCCAATGAACACCCAGGATTGATCTCTTTTAGGATGGATTGATTGGATCTCCTTGCAGTCCAAGAAACTCTCAAGAGTCTTCTCCAACACCACAGTTCAAAAGCATCAATTCTGCGGCACTCAGCTTTCTTCACCGTCCAACTCTCACATCCATACATGACCACTGGAAAAACCATAGTCTTGACTAGACGGACTTCTGTTGGCAAAGTAATGTCTCTGCTTTTAAACATGCTATCTAGGTTGGCCATAACCTTCCTTCCAAGGAGTAAGTGTCTTTTAATTTCATGGCTGCAGTCACCAGCAGCAGTGATTCTGGAGCCCAAAAAAGTAAAGTCTGACACTGTTTCCACTGTTTTCCCATCTATTTCCCATGGAGTGATGGGACCAGATGCCATGATCTTAGTTTTCTGAACGTTGAGCTTTAAGCCAACTTTTTCACTCTCCTCTTTCACCTTCATCAAGAGGCTCTTTAGTTCTTCTTCACTTTCTGCCATAAGGGTGGTGTCATCTGCATATCTGAGGTTAGTGATATTTCTCCCGGCAATCTTGATTCCAGCTTGTGTTTCTTCCAGCCCAGCGTTTCTCATGATGTACTCTGCATATAAGTTAAATAAGCAGGGTGACAATATACAGCCTTGACGTACTCCTTTTCCTATTTGGAACCAGTCTGTTGTTCCATGTCCAGTTCTAACAGTTGCTTCCTGACCTGCATACAGGTTTCTCAAGAGACAGGTCAGATGGTCTGGTATTCCCATCGCTTTCAGAATTTTCCACAGTTTATTGTGATCCACACAGTCAAAGGCTTTGGCATAGTCAATAAAGCAGAAATAGATGTTTTTCTGGAACTCTCTTGCTTTTTCGATGATCCAGCGGATATTGGCAATTTGATCTCTGGTTCCTCTGCCTTTTCTAAAACCAGCTTGAACATCTGGAAGTTCACGGTTCACATACTGTTGAAGCCTGGCTTGGAGAATTTTGAGCATTACTTTACTAGCATGTGAGATGAGTGCAATTGTGCGGTAGTTTGAGCATTCTTTGGCATTGCCTTTCTTTGGGATTGGAACGAAGACTGACCTCTTCCAAGATAGGCGGGAGAAATATCAACAACCTCAGATATGCAGATGACACCACTCTAATGGCAGAAAGACTCTTGATGAGAGTGAAGGAGGAGAGTGAAAGAGCTGACTTAAAACTAAATATTAAAAAAACTAAGATCATGGCATCCGGCGCCATTACTTCATGGCAAATAGAGGGGGAAAAGGTGGAAGTAGTGACAGATTTCCTCTTCTTGGGCTTTAAAATCACTGTAGATGGTGACTGCAGCCATGAAATCAGAAGCCTGTTTGCTTCTTGGTAGGAAAGCTATGACTAACCTGGACAGAGTGTTAAAAAGCAGAGACATTACTCTGCCGACAAAGGTCTGTATAGTCAAGGCAAAAGTCTTCCTGGTGGTCACGTACGGTTGTGAGAGCTGGACCGTAAAGAAGGCAGAGCGCCAAAGAATTGATGCCTTCGAACCATGGTGCTGGAGAAGACTCCTGAGAGTCCTTTGGACAGCAAGGAGATCAAACCAGTCAATCTTTAGGGAAATCAACTCTGAATACTCATTGGAAGGACTGATGCTTAAGCTCAAACTCCGGTATTTCGGTCACCTGATGCGCACAGCTGACTCATTGGAACAAGTCCCTGATCCTGAGAAAGACTGAAGGCAGAAGGAGAAGAGGGCATCAGAGGATGAGATGGCTGGGTGGCATCACCGATGCAGTAGCCATGAACTTGGGAAAACTTCCAGAGATGGTGAGGGAAAGAGAGGCCTGGCATGCTGCAGTCCATGGGGTCATAAAGAGTCAGATATGACTGGGTGACTGAACCACAACTGAGGGATGCCACTGAGGTGGTGCCCCCTCTTAGCCACTACACTATGCCACATGATGGGATTTAGGGGGAGGAAATTTAGCGGCTGAGTGTCATTTAATTGCAGTATCTCCTTAGCCTTGGATAATAGGCAGCACAGGGACCCAGCTACACAGTCTCAGACCTGGAGCTCCCTTCTCCCATGATCCTTTGTGCCTGTCTCTATTATAGCCCTTGTCACACAGCTCAACACCAAGATGGCTTGTTAGAATGCTGTCTCCCCACTAGATCCAAGTCTACCAGAACAGGCACTCCACTGTATTCTTTGCATCTGCCACAACACCTGGAGATGGGCTCACACTCCAGTTTTGTGGGTCCGCATGAATAGAGGGTCACCTGTATGCATAGATAATTCAGACAAACTGGGTTCAGTTCATCTCAGTCACTGGCTGCCTGGGTGGTCTTGAGCAAGTAACTTCATGCCACTGAGCCTCAGTTTTCTCATCTGTACCACTGAGAACAACTGCATCTACCAAACAAGAGACAGATCCCACAGGTGGAATACAAAAATGAACTCTCTTTGTTTCTTATTAATTTATTTAAATTGATAGAGATTTATTTCATCCTTAGAAAAATGTAACTAGCTCTTCAAACCTCTGAAGAATTTTCTTTTAAAATAAGACTGAGTGAAAAAAAAAAAGTAGTTCATCTTAATACATTATTGGCCAGGGGTTATTTGCAGAAACTAATGCCTGTGAAAGATTGATGCTGGGAAAGATTGAAGGCAGGAGGAAAAGGGGATGACAGAGGATGAGATGGTTGGATGGCATCACTGATTCGACAGATATGAGTTTGAGCAAGCTCCAGGAGTTGGTGATGGACAGGGAAGCTTGGCATGCTGTAGTCCATGGGGTCGCAAAGAGTCAGACAAGACTGAGTGACTGAACTGAATGCCTGTGATGTTAATACACCTCCGGTCGATAATGTGTTGGGTCTATTCAATCTTGGACCCCATTCAGGTCTCTTCGTGTCATGTCACCCTACATCCACTCTTTCTCACCCCTGCTCTCCAGCCCAGGGACCCTTCTGTGGTCTAGGGTGGAGAGAAGCCCTGAGGCTTTTCCTAGCTCTTTGTTCTAATCCTAACGTTACAGAGAAATTGTGCCCACTCCCCTTTGTTCCCCACTCTTAATTCAGAAAGGCCAGAAAGCAAGTAATTAAAATTGGGTTCAGCTTGAATATCACCATGTTCTAGCTGTGTAATTCAGTCTAGTTACTTAACTTTTCTGTGCCTTCCTCTGTAACCTGGAGGTCCTAGTAGCAGCTATTGTGTGAGAAGTCAAAGAATTCACACATATACGATTCCCACATAGGGTCTGACAGATGTAAAACAATAATTTTTAAATTTGTATAGAAACACAAAAGATCTGAAATAGCCAAACAATCTTGAGAAAGAAGAACAGAGGTAGAGGAATCATACTCCCTAATTTTAGACTGTACTTCAAAGTTATAGTCATCAAAACAGGATGGTACTGGCACAAAAACAGACACATATATCAATGGAACAGGGTAGAAAGCCCAGAAATAACCCGCACACTTATGGCCACTTAATCTACAATGAAAGAAGCAAGAATATATACTGGGGAAATATATACCCGTGTCTTCAATAACGGGCTGGGAAAACTGGACAGCTACATGTAAAAGAGTGAAAACATTCTCTAACACCATACACAAAAATTAACTCAAAATGGATTAAAGACCTAAATGTAAGAACAGATACTGTGAAACTCCTAGAGGAAAACATAGGCAGAACACTCTCTGATGTAAGTTGAAGCAATATGTTTTTGGATCCATCTCCCAAAGAAAAGGAAATAAAAGCAAAAAAAAAAAAATAAATGGAACTTAATTAAACTTAAAGCTTTGGGGTTTTATTTCTTCTACTTTTCATATTCACCATTAAAATCTGGTCTGTCTTGAAGTGTGGTGGCCTCTGTCTGACCTATGGACAGGTCGCATATGAAGAGGTGGGAGGGAAGAAACACAGAGGTGGTACTGGCAAGTCAGGCTCTTCCAACAGCCAGCATCCAACAGGGAGGAGTGGACGCCCACTCAGGACCCAGAGCCGCACAGCGTTCCCAGGGCAGGAGAAGCCCAGCGGTTCAGCCCAGAACTCCCCAGCTCTCCCAGTCACAGAACTGGGTCAGCGAGTTCAGCATGAATTTGTCACACAGAGTTTCAGACACTTCTTTATGACCACCTCAAACATCACTCCTCATTTGTGAAGTTGGTAATAATATCACCTCACAGGATCTTCTTCCATTGCATCTATTGGCACTGCAGGTTGTGAGAATGATCTAGATTAATCCACATAAAGAGCTCAGAAGTGAGCCTATGTATCAACCTGCCCAAATGTTAGAGCTTATTGTTACCTTGGTAATCCTTATTTTCTTCTTTATGCCTTTCTGCATGTTCCTTTTTTCTATGATGGGTATGTATTACTTTCACAACTAGGAAAATACAGAAATAGGAAAATAACCCGTTTTAAAGAAAACAAAAACCATGATTAAAGATAGAATGGCAGTGTTGATGGCTGTGAAGAATGGAGAGGCTGTATCTGGTTGGGGATAATTCCGGTGGGCCTCATGAAGGCAGGAGTGTCAGAGACAGGCTTTCAAGTGTGGGCAGAAGCTTACTAAGTGGTGAGGGGTTCCCTGGTGCACCAAGATGGGCCAAGGAACAGGGAAATCTGGTGCGCATGAGAAAGGTATGAGGAGAGAAAGCCCAGCAATGCCAACAGATGAGATGGCAAGAAGATCCTGTGAGAGGCATATTTTCCAGAATGCCTAGTTTCTTGGCAATAAGGAGGCAGAGACAGAGAGTGAAGGCAGTCTTGACAACAGAGAGACTTCGCTCCCATGTCCTGGCTGTTGTAAATAGTGCTGCTATGGACATTAGGGTTCATGTATCTTTTGAATTATGGTTTTCTCTGGGGATATGCCCAGTAATGGGATTGCTGGGTCATATGATAGTTCTATTTTTAGTTTTTAAAGGAAACTCCATACTGTTCTCCATAGTGGTTGTATCAATTTACATCCCCAGCAACAGCGTGAGAGGGATTCCTTTTCTCCACACACTCTCCAGCATCTATTGTTTATAGATCTTTTTTTAATAATAGCCATTCTGATGAGTGTAAAGTGATGCTTCATTGTACTCTTGATTTTCATTTGTCTAATGATTAGTGATGTTGAGTATTTTTTCATGTTTTTGTTGGTCATCTGTATATCTTCTTTGGAGAACTATTTATTTAGGTCTTCAACCCACTGTCCATCAACAGAGGAATGGATAAAGATGTGGTACATGTATACGATGGAATATTACTCAACCATAAGAAGAAATGAAATTGGGTCATTTGTAGAAATGTGGATAGACCTAGAGATTGTCATACACAGTGAAGTTAAGTCAGAAAGAGAAAAACAAATATCGTATGTTAGTGCATATATGTGGAATCTAGAAAAACGATATAAGTGATCTAATTTGCAAACCAGAAATAGAGACACAGATGCTGGGAACAAACATATGGACACCAAGAGGGGAAGTGGGGGTTGGGACAAATTGGGAGATTGGGATTGACATATATACACCACTGACAGCTCTGTATAAAGTAGATAATTGAGAACCTACTGTGTAGCTCTGGGGTGACCTAAACGGGAAGGAAATCCAAAAAAGAGGGGATATATGTGTGCATGTCACTGATCTGCTTTGCTGTATAGCAGAAAATAACAACATTGTACATCAACTATACTCCAATATAAAATTAAAAAATAAAAATAAAACAGAAAGACCTTTCTTTGTTACTGATTCAGGCTTAGAATTGTTGCTGGAAAACACAGATCAATCACCTATAAGATAAGAAATTAAACAATGGTCACTAAAACCATGGGGAAATGGTAATGAAGAAAAACAGGCCAATACATATCAGGCCAGTTAGAGGGGAAAGTGAGGCAGAAAAAGGAAGGCCATGAAGAGTATTTTCACAGCTGCAGAAGAAACAGAATTAAATCTAGCCTTTTCTGAGATGACACAGACCACCACATTCTCTTTGGTCTCATCTCCAAGGCCCTTCATTGAATGAGGTTCAGTGACCCTCCACTCACCTCCCTGGGCCCTGGCAGCCCCCCACTCTCTGCTCTGCCAAGGGATCCTTGACGGGTAGAGGAGGAGGACATGTGTCCTGTCTTTAGAGAAGCATCAGAACCCAGGGAAGTGAGAAGCCAAGGCAGCTGGCATAGGCAAGGGACTTCAAGCAAGTGCATTCCTACTTCTTCCAATTGTTTTTAGGAGCTCCTCCAGTTACATGTAAGCAAATCAATAGACAGTGCTGTGACATTTCAGTGGTGGTAGGATTCTCGCTTCTGCCACCCTGAAACAATTTCAGGCAAGGGGCCACCCACCGTGGGGCATGAGTTCCCTCATCCATCCAACAGAACGGATGACACAGACTTTGCAATGTGGTTAGGAGCATGAGAGAGAGGAATTTGGCTAAAGTCGAGCTGCAATAAGGACAACCTTATCAAAAAGTCAGAGAGAGGCTGACAAAATGCCCAGTGGCTCCTCTCGACTAGAGAGTAAAAGCTGGAACTTTAGCATGCTGCTGAAGTCCTTAATTCCTCTGGTTCTCTGCTCCAAGTGCCCTAGGCCAGGAGCAAGCACTCAAATTGTTAAAAGTCTCCTTTTCCTAAGATGCAGAACAGTAATGGGTGGTTCAGTGTGGAATTGAGCAGGCAGAGCTATGGGGCTGGGAGACAACGGGCTGGGTCTGGTCCCTCAAGAAAACCTCAAGCACTTTTTACGGTTACCCACTGACACGGCAAGAAGAAGAGGCCTCAGACATCCACCTGCGCCTGATTCAGGAGATTCAGAAGGCTTCTAGCTCAATTCTACAGGAAGGAGAGATCATTCAATAAAATGGTGCCTATGACCCCAGATTCTTGAGAATGTGCCTGGTTCTCCCCACTGCGTCCCCATCTTCCAGATCACAAAACAGCATAAGAGCCTGACATCTGGGGACTAGCCATTTGATGTGGGAACTAAAAGCTGCTTCTACTGACTCAAATAGGGGGCATCACTGTCTACGTTGCGTTCTTCTCGACTCAGTAACAACCAGGAAAACATTTCCTGCAATGTGGCCTTTCTTTCACTCATCTTCCTGCCTAGAGTCACATACGGGCAAGGCAGCCAGGAGTCAAGTTCTCCCTTCATTTCATCACATAAAATGCTGCCAAAGTAACACCAATATGTTCCGTGGTCTCCACTTAATTCCATCTTCATTTAGCAAAACCCACTAGCACCATTAATCGTCTTTGAGGCTCAGGGGAGAGGAATAAAGAAGCCACTTACACGAGACTAAGCTAACATGACATTCAGTGGGAGAAGAAGGCCACTGCTGCCAGTGGCCAAGCACTGTGCTTGTTAAACCCTATGAAATTAATCCCTGGAGAGGGTGCTGAAGATGCTGGCAGCTCAGGAAATTCAAGTTGAGGATAAATAAAAGAAAGCAGGCTTCTCATAGCGAGCAGGTAGTACACATGAGAAACAGACATTGCTTTTTACTTTTGTTATTTTTAAAAGATTTTTTATGCAGATCATTTTTAAAGTCTTTATTGAATCTATTGCAATATTGTTTCTGCTTTCTGTTTTGGTTTTTTTGTCTGTGAAGCATGTGGGATCTTGGCTCCCAGAAAGAAAGTGAAAGTGTTAGTCATTCCGCCATGTCCAACTCTTCGAGATCCCACTGACTGTAGCCCACCAGGCTCCTCTCTGTCCACAGAATTCTCCAGGCAAGAAGACTGGAGTGGGTAGCTATTCCCTTCTCCAGGGGATCTTCCTGACCCAAGGATCGAACCTGGGTCTGCCACACTACAGGCAGATTCTTAACCATCTGAGCCACCAGGGAAGACTCTGCCCAGGTATCAAACTCCCACTCCTTGCATTAAAAGGAGAAAGTCTTGATCACTGGCCTGCCAGGGAAGTCCCAGTGCTTTTTAAGTGTTTAAATAAATTCAAAGATGATAGATCCAGAAGAGATCTGAAAGGAACCTAGAACAGGCAACATGATCATGAATCAGAAGAATGAATAAAACCGATGGGATTCTTTCTCCCCCATAAGAACAATATTGCCATAGCAAAGTTAAGAAGTATTCCTGACACTGAACTTCACAATAATTATACCATAAACATGACTCTGAGTATGTCAGGAAAGCAAAGATATCACAACTATAAACCGTTTAAATAGTTTATCGTGCTAAGAATTTTGTGGCACATCTAATAACATAGGCATTGCTCTACCAATCACATTAATTATATGAAAGGTCCCATTTTACCATTTTACTAAAAAGCTTACAAAAATCAACTAAAAAGAACAATGCAACTGCACCACCAACTTGACTTAAAGCCCATGTGTCAGCTATAATACGCATTAAATTAGCACCAATTTGACTTAACTTCTTAAAATGTGAGAGATTCAGAAAAAATGATTTCAACAATCTTCACCCCTTTTGAAGACAGTGCAAGAAAAACTATATAGATGTCCTTGTTTTGTTTTAAGAAATGGTCCAGCAGCTGGGAGGTTGCGCATGCTCGGTCGCTCAGTTATGTCCAACTCTTTGCGACCCCACAGACGAGCCCCACAGGCTCCTCTGTCTATGGGGTTTCCCAGGCAAGAATACTGGAATGGGTTGCTGTGCCCTCCTCCAGGGCTTCTTCCTGACCCAGGGATTGAACCTGCATCTCTTACATCTTCTGCACTGGCAGGCAGGTTATTTACCAGTAGTGCCACTTGGGAAGCCCGGCAGGCAGGGGCATTCAGCATCAACCTCCTCCTGCCACAGAGTCCTGCTCCCACTTTAAAGTGATCTGACAGTCCCGACCTTGGGGGTGGTGGTGAGCATGCCAGCAACAGTGACTCTCTTCCCTCTTAGAAATCTTTCTGCAATTTCCCAGCTTTAGCTTGGATGCCTCAAATTCTGGAATACTCACCACAAGGCAGCTCCTTACCTTGAGGGAGATATCTAGTTCCCCCAAGTTCTAATTCTGCTTTCTGGATAAGGAAATAAAGCTAGTCTTCCTTTTGTACACTATGTTATGTCAGTGAAAAGGCTGTTAGCTTCAATAAAAAGAAAATCCAGCTCAAGGGAGATGAAACAATAAGGAGATTTATAGATTCATCTGAAAGAGAGCCCCAAGTTGAGGTGAGCTTACTTTGGGGAGGGAAGATTGACCCAGTTACCCAGCCATCCACCAGCTTCCTGCTTTCTGCTTATTGTTGGGGGGTGAGTTGGGTAGAGAGAGGGTCCCTTCTTGAATCCCCTCATTAAAGTTCAGAATGACTTTCCTAAACATCCCTACTAAATCCTTCCTTGCATCTCACTGGCCTGAAATGTCTTAGATCTGCCCATCTCTGAATCAATCACAGAGGCAAAGGAATGAGACTTTCCTGACTGGCTTAGCTATGGACCAACCAGAGCCCATCCAAGCTGTGAGTCAATCTGTCATCCCTCGCTGCTGTCACTCAGTGGGAGAAGAGTACGTGGGTGTGGGAGGGGCAACTGCAAAGTCTATTTCATGGTCCTCCCCCCTCCTGCTTAGAAAGCCCAGCCCCTTCCCTGATACTTCACAGGCACCATTCCTGGGCTTTTATTTTTTTTTTTTTTGGTCTAAGTTCCCCAGAATTCAGCACTTTGGGGAGCTAATCTACCCAGGGGAGCCACTCTGGACCTGTGTTGATACATTGGGTGTCTATGAACACTAAGCCCAACTTGTGGCTTTTACAACCATGTCACAATGGGAGCTTATATTGGACAAATCGCTGTGAGCTTCAGTGCAGGCTGGCTCTGGATTCCTGCTCCACCCCTTTCTGGATGAGTTACCCTGGGCAGTTTATTTCACCACTTCACCCTCAATTTTCTCATCTGTAAAATGGAAAAAAATGATAGTACCTATTATACTGGGTTATTTTGAAGACATAAAGCATTCACTTTGTGGTGCAAAATAAGTTCCTCATAGATCTTGGTATTATTATTAATAAATTGGTTCTCTCCCATCTGGTACCAATATCAACCTCCAATTGTACAGGAAAGTAAAGGCTTTCTGCTCCTTCACTGGCACCAGACCTGGGAATGTGATCCTTGCCATCTGTGGACGCCCAGTTGTGCAGAAGTCTCCGCATTCTCTACAGGAGAAAATGGCTCTCTGCCCTCTCGAGTCCTCTCCTCCCACACTCCACCTGCTTGGCCGCACCCTGCACCTCAGACCCTTGATATGTAAGAGAACTAAGCAGAAGAGCTCTGTCCTCACAGAAATATTCTTTTATAGTAACTGAGTGTCTTTTCCCTGCAGCTTCAGTTGACACTCTGGGCCTCCATTACTCAAACATAACAAACCAACTTCTGCATTACGAAAGTTAATTATAAGAAAAATAAAACCATCAGAGCAGCTGGAAAGATCATTTCAATAGCAACCACTCATCTTGTAAAATACTCAGCTTACTCCAGGAGCTAAAGAGAAAAGTAGCTATCACCCTATTTCTTTGCAAGTGTTTTATGCAATAGGATCTCCTCATATGACATAGGGAATTCATGCAAATAATTACCTATATTGATATTTTTAAGCAGTTTTAAGAAATTTGCCAAAGCAGGAGTGGGAGGGAAAACTGATTGCCCAGCTACTGTTTCCTTCTTGGAGTGAAAAGCAGTGACGGAGTAGGTTATGTTCCAGATCATAACACTTCCTTCCCTCCCAGGCTGAGAATTTCTGTTGTTTGAGAACTTTCTTGAGCTCCCACCCTGCAATCTGTCCAGCACTCTGGTCTGCTCCCCAGGCTCCATCCATTCTCCCTGATACGATCTCATTCAGCCTAGCCCTCTGGACAGGAACCTTAGCCAGACTAGCTGCCTGGCTGTTAGGATGGCTCCTGCAGCTCACTTTTAGCCCCAGGCTCTGCAGCCAGGTCTCTCCTGCTCCTGCACTGACCACCTGCCTACCCAGTAGGGGAGTCCAGCCAGGTAAGATGAAGATCATCTTCTTACACACACCATGGGGCAATACTTGAGTGGGTTTAGGGTACATATCTCAACCTTGACTTTGCCCTCAAGGAGGAAACTCAAATTCTTGCAAAAAAACATCTCCCTTATCAGAAAGACTAGATGGACCATGAAGCTAGTTCTGTGTGGGAAGGCTGACATGGATGAGGTCTCATGAATGAAACACATGGCAGATTGGACAGCTGTTCCTATTTCTTCTCCCCTCCCTCCACCATAGGACCTTGCAGAGCAGGGAATGTGCCCCCATTGCACTGACACTGGGCTTGGCTATATGCTTTGCTTTGGCTGAAAGCATATTAGCAAGCATGATGTGAACTCCTCCAGGCTTGCACAGGTTGGTATGCCCTCGACACCTGCATGATCTGCCATGAGAAAGGCAGGCTCCAAGTAGCTGTCAGTCCAAAGAGATTTGGACCCAACCTGCAACCTGGAGCCAAGCCCAGTCAATCCCAGCCAGGACATGGTCAACCCCAGGTCTTTGAGCAAGAAAATAAATGTTTGTAGTTGTTTGTATGCAGCAAAACACAAAACAGAACAGTCATTGCCCAGAAGTACCATTACAGGCATCCTGACCACAGGGCTCCTTATTGCCCAAAATCAAGACAAAATGAAAGGGTGATCAATAGAATGGGAGAAAATCCTTGCAAACCACATATCTGATAAGGGATTAATATCCAAAATATGCAAGGAAATCATACAATTCAATAGCAAAAATAGAAACATACAACCCCATTTAAAAATGGACATGGACCTGAATAGATATTTTTCCAAAGACTTTCAAATGGCCAACAGGCGTATGACATGATGCTCAACACTGATTAGGGAAATGCAAATCAAAACCACTGAGATTTCACTTCACTTCTGTCAGAATAGCTATCATCAAAAAGACAAGCCACAGCACATGCTGGAGAGGATGTGGAGAAACGGGATCCCTCATACACTGTTGGTGGAACGTAAACCGATGCAGGCGCTATGTGCAGGGAGACGGGTGGTGGTTCCTCAAAAAAGTAAAGTAGAGCTACCATGCGATCAGACAATCCTGCTTCTGGGTATATATCCAGAAGAAACAAAGCACTATCCCTAAAATATCTTTGCACCCACATATTCACTGCAGCAGTGTTTAGAACAACCAAGACCTGGAAATAACCTGTGTGTCCATCAACAGATGAACAGATGAATAAACTGTGATATCTTGGGTTGGCCAAAAAGTTCATTTGGGTTTTTGTAAGATGTTACAGAAAAATCCAAACAAACTTTTTGGCCAATCCAGTATATACACCTTTCTATCTGTCTGTCTGTCTATCTATCTATCTTTGGGCTTCCCTGGTAAGCTCAGCTGGTAAGGAATCTGTCTGCAATGCAGGAGACCCCGTTTTGATTCCTGGGTCAGGAATATCTCCTGGAGAAGGGGTAGGCTACCCACTCCAGTATTCTTGGGCTTCCCTGGTGGCTCAGATGGTAAAGAATCCTCCTGCAATGCGGGAGACCCAGGTTCGATCCCTGGGTCAGGAAGATCCCCTGGAGGAGGGCATGGCAACCCACTCTAGTATTCTTGCCTGGAGAATCCCCATGGACAGAGGAGCCTGGCAGGCTACAGTCCATGGAGTCTCAAAAAGTCAGACACATGACTAAGCACAGCACAGCATATATATATATATACATATATATATATATATATATAAATAATGGAACATTGGTGGTGGTTTAGCCTCTCAGTCGTGTCCAGCTCTTGTGATTCCATAGACTGTAGCCCACCAAGCTCCTCTCTCCATGGAATTTTCCAGGTAGGAATACTGAAGTGGTTTGCCATTTCCTTCTCCAGGGGATCTTCCCAACCCAGGGGTCGAATCTGGGTCTCTCTCACTGCAGGCAGATTCTTTATCTACTAAGCTACCAGGAAAGCCACAATGGAACACTATTCAGCCATAAAAATAAAGGAAAGCCTGCCTTTGAAACAACATGGTTGAACCTTGAGGGCATCATGCTAAAAGAAAGGTCAGCCAGAGAAAGAAAAATACTGTATGATTGCACTTATATGTGTAATCTCAAAAACCAAACTCTTAAAAACAAAGAACAAGGGCAAAGGGATGGGGGGAGGGTGTGGTGTGGAATGGGTGGAGGTGACTGAAGGGTGCAGATTTCCAGATATAAGATGAATAAATTCTAGGGATCTTATATACAGCCTAGTGATTATACTTATAATCAATATAAGTTAACAATATACTTATAATCAATATACAGTTAACAATACTATATTGTATTTTGAAAGTTGCTAAAATAGTAGATTCTAAAAGTTCTTAACCACACACACACAGATTATGACTATATGAGGTGATGCATGTGTTAACAAACCTTGCTGTGGTAATCATTTCACCATATATACATATATCCAATCATTACATTGTATACCTCAAACTTACACAATGTTACATGTCAGTTACACCTCAATAAAGTCGAGGGGGGGAAATAAAAGGATGTTTAATAGTTTTTAAAAAGAGGTGACTTACAGTCTTTGGAGAAGGTAAGAGATAAGAGCAGCCACTCCATCAATAAACCCCAGCACCCTGCAATGATGTTAAAGGAAACAAAGCAATCAGAATCCTGAAAGAGGCCTATCTTCTGCCTCTCTTCATGTGCCCGACACGATGAACAGTTGCGTTTGCCTGCCCCACGTCCATTATGCCTTCCTCTGGCACAAGCCCAGGCCCCCAGTGGGGAGCTTCTGCACCTTTACTGTCAGCCCTGTGATGTCAGAAGGCGTCCCTGATCTCCGGCTCATGTATGGGTTTGTGATCCTAGCATAGCCATTCCACATACTCCACTACCCTGGCCACAGTGAGTGGGTCAGCGGTGGGCTTGTGACCTAGGTCAAACCCAAAATAGAAAAGCCAGGAGACTTCTGCACGAAGTATTAGGGGGGAGAAATTCTCTTTCTGGTAAGTTTTGCGCCTGGAGCTGCGGAAGCCACCACACAGACAGATTGCCCAAGAATGAAGTGAACACAGAGGAAAATCAGAACTGAAAGATGGAAAGAGACAGATGTTGAAAGGCTTTGGGTGAGCACCTGGATCCAGCTGTGCCTGAAGTCAAACTATCCTGAACATGTCAGATATATGAGCCCATAAGTTTTTCTTTGTTTCTTCAGCCAGTGGATTGGGTTTTTTCTCTCCCCTACTGACAGAGTCTTGATTGAGATGCTCCCTTTGTTAACTGCCCTGTGCAGTTGCTTCTCTCCATCCTTTTTCACTCAAGGTCTAAATTTAATGTGAAGAAAAGGCAGAGAGTTTTCATGCTCCCCCACTGGGATTTCTGTTGCTGGCCTCCACCATTGGTGAGCCGGGAACTCCAAACATTTGGGTGTGGCAAAGTCCATCACTGCTGCTCAGGAATATTGCATATCATGTATTTCTTTATGTATGCATTTATTATTTTCTCAGCAAGTCATTATCCCTTCATTTTTTTCTTGCAAAAAAAAAAATTGAGCATGTCATCACCTCATTTTCCCACCTCCCCTCATATTCAGGGATATGACAGAGTTGAATTGCATATTCCTGAACAGTAGAGTTAAAAACGAATCAAATCACCCCCCTTCCAAAACAACAAAGAGCTCTTTTGCCACAGAGGGTCCTCGCTTCTTAAATGCATTCCAGAGCAAGGCCACAAATGCATGCATGAGGTCAAATGCCGTCGGCTGCTGATTGAGAGCCATGTGGAGAACGTCTTCCCCTTCCGGCCACCCCCCAACCCAGCTGTCAGGGCTTCCCACTTGGAGTCCTCAAGTTCCTGAAATGATACGGGCAGTGCAGATGTCACAGGGCTCATGTAAGCCATGAGCATGGCCTCGGCCCTTGCGTGCTCCCCTGTTCAGCTGTCACAGCTGATTGGGCCACTGACCCAACCATGGGGTCCTTTGGAGAGCTTCCCAGACAAGAGCCACTTTCCCCTGCAGTCAAGCTCCTGATGTACCAGCAACAGCCTTGTATTGCTGGACTGGCAGTAATAACCTCTCTGAAGTCACAGCCTTTACCGTCATTTCTCTTTTCTTTTTTTAATTCTTTTTTTCAGTTGTGATCAAATACCAATAACATAAAATTTACCATCTTAACCATTTTTTCATCTTAACCATTTTTAAGTGTACAGTTCAGTAGTGCAATATGCATTCACATTATTGTGTTATCAAGCTTCATATGTTTTTATCTTGCAAAACTGAAATTCTGTACCCATTAAGCAATCATTCCTCTTCCACCCTCAGCCCCTGTCAAATACCATTGTACTTTCTGTCTCTATGAATTTGACTACTCTAGGTCATATAAGTGGCATCATACAGTATTTGCCTGCTTGTGACTGGTCTATTTCACTTAGTCCTCAAGGTGCATCCATGTTGTAGCAGGAGTCAGAATTTCCATCTATTTTTTTTTTTTAGGATTTATTTGTTTTTAGCTACGGTGGGTCTTCGTTGCTGATGTGGGCTTTCTCTAGTTGCTTCTCATTGCAGTGGCTTCTCTTGCTGTAGAGCATGAGCTCCAGGCATGTGGGCTTCAACAGTTGCAGCACGTGGGCTCAGCAGTTGTGATGCACAGACTTAGTTGCTCTGCAGCATGTGGGATCCTCCCAGACCAGGGATCAAACTGGCGTCCCCTACACTGCAAGGCAGATCCTTAACCACTGTACTACCAGGGAATTTCCATTTTTTTAATGTAAAATAATATCCTATTTTACACATATACTACATTTGCTTTATATATTCATCCATTGATGGACACTGAGGTTACTTCCATATCATAGCTATTGTGAATAGTTCTGTAATGAACATAAGTGCTAACATGTCGTTAGTTTTTTTGGACGTATACTGAGAAGTGTAATTTCTGGATCCTATGGTAATCCTATTTTTAAAGTTTTGAGGAATTGCCAGACTATGTTCCACAGCAGCTACACCATTTTACATTTTTACATTCAAGGGTCCCAATTTCTCCACATCCTTTTCAACACTTGCTGTTTTTCAGGATTTGTTTCTGTTTACCTGTTTGTCTTTTATAGTTTCCATCCTGATTGTGGTTTTCATTTTTTATTTCTATAACTGTATTATTTCCGTAGCATTTATAGAATGTAGAAGGAAAATTCTAGGGCAGTTTTACAGAGAGTTTAAGAAAAATTCTAAGAAAAGTAATAGTCTATTTTGTTAAAGAGATGGTTTTACAATTAAAATATATGACTACATACATAGCACCTTGTATTGAGGAAGTTAAATGCAATTTGCTGGTGTATTTAATAACATGAATACTAGAGCAAATAAAATAGCAATCATAGCAATGAAGCTTTGGATTTCATACAGATAATTAATTTGTCTTTTCCATCTATCAGGAGAGGAAAGTTACAAAGCAGTTCCTAACCAAGGGTGGGGGGTGGTGGCAAATGGACTAATAGAATCATTTATTCATTTTGTGTGCATTTATTCACTCAACAAAAATGTTTTGAGTGTCTCACCATCAGAATATAGTCAATGTTTGTTCTACACTGATCAAACACAAAATAGTCCTTGCGCTGTGGTTTCATTGTATCTGTTATTGTTGTTGTAGTGGCCAGTGTTGCAACTTTCTCCTGTTTTCTTTCTTTTTTTTTAATGTTTCAGAACTGAGTTAATTTCACTTTAAAGATAGATTCTCTCCAGAACCTATCCAACTTGCTGCTATCTTCTAAGAGAGATTCTGCTGCAAAATCACAAGGGCCTGGAGATCCTAAGTGATTAGTGCCACCCTCCCCTTTTCAGAAGAGGAAACAGAGGCCCCCAGAGGGCTACTGCCGTTGATTAAGAAATCCAAGGTGGGCAAATACGGAGGGGAAAGCTGGCCCTGCCGCTCACCAGCTGCATGGTTGCAGGGTGTCTCTTGGCTTCTCTAAACCTCGTTGGGGTTTTTCTCTGTAAAATGGGAATAGGTACACATGACTAATTCATTTTGCTATACTGCAGAAAATGACACTTCCTACTTTTGCATTCCAGTCCCCTATAATGAAAAGGACATCTATTTTGGGTGTTAGTTCTAGGTCTTGTAGGTCTTCATAGAACTATTCAACTTCAGCTTCTTCAGCATCACTGGTCGGGGCATGGACTTGGATTACTGTGATACTGAATGGTTTGCCTTAGAAACGAACAGAGATCATTCTGTCATTTTTGAGACTGCATTCAAGTACTTCATTTTGGACTCTTTCGTTGACCATGATGGCTACTCCATTTTTCCTAAGGGATTCTTGCCCACAGTAGTAGATATGATGGTCATCTGAGTTAAATTCACCCATTCCAGTCCATTTTAGTTCGCTGGTTCCTAAACTATCAATGTTCACTCTTGCCATCTCCTGTCTGACCACTTCCAATTTGCCTTGATTCATGGACCTAACATTCCAGGTTCCTATGCAGTATTTCTCTTTACAGCATCAGACTTTACTTCCATCAACTGTCACATCCACAACTGGGTGTTGTTTTTGCTTTGGCTCCATCTCTTCATTCTTTCTGGAGTTATTTCTCCACTGATCTCCAGTAGCATACTGGGCACCTATGGACCTTGGGAGTTCATCTTTCAGTGTCCTATCTTTTTGCTTTTTCATACTGTTCATGGGGTTCTCAAGGCAATACTGAAGTGGTCTGCCATTCCCTTCTCGAGTGGACCACGTTTTGTCAGAACTCTCCACCATGACCCATCTGTCTTGGGTGGCCCTACACGTCATCACTCATAGTTTCATTGAGTTAGACAAGGCTGTGGTCCATGTGATCACTTTGGTTAGTTTTCCGTGATTGTGGTTTTCATTCTGTCTGCCCTCTGATGGAGAAGGGTAAGAGGCTTACGGAAGCTTCCTGATGGGAGAGACTGACTAAGGGGGAAACTGGGTCTTGTTCTGATGGGCAGGGCCATGCTCAGTAAATCTTTAATCCAATTTTCTGTTGATGGGTGGGGCTGTGTTCCCTCTCTGCTAGTTACCTGGGGCCAAACTATGGTGGAGGTAATGAAGATAATGGCGACCTCCTTCAAAAGGTCCCATGCACGCACTGATGCACTCAGTGCCCCCGACTCAGCAGCAGGCCACCACTGACCCATGACTCCACCAGAGACTCCTGGACACTTAACGGGCAAGTCTGGGTCAGTCTCTTGTGGGGTCACTGCTCCTTTCTCCTGGGTCCTGTTGCACACAAGGTTTTGTTTGTGCCTGCCAAGAGTCTGTTTCTCAGTCCTGTGTAAGTTCTAGTGGCTCTATGGTGGGATTAATGGTGACCTCCTCCAAGAGGGCTTATGCCATACCCAGGTCTGCTGCACCCAGAGCCCCTGCCCCTGTGGCAGGCCACTGCTGACCCGTACCTCCACAGGAGACACTCAAAGGTAGGTCTGGCTCAGTCTCTGTGGGGTCTCTGGGTCCTGGTGTGCACAAGGTTTGTTTGAGCCTTCTGAGCATTTCTGGCGGGTATGGGGTTTGATTGAGTACAGAATGAAGCAGGGAAAGGCTATTAATAGAGTTTTGCCAAGAGAACGCACTGGTCATAGCAAACACCCTCTTCCAACAACACAGCAGAAGACTCTACACATGGACATCACCAGATGGTCAATACCAAAATCAGATTGATTATATTCTTTGCAGCCAAAGATAGAGAAGTTCTATACAGTCGGCAAAAGCAAGACCGGGAGCTGACTGTGGTACAGACCGTGAACTCCTTACTGCTAAATTCAGACTTAAATTGAAGCAAGTAGGGAAAACCACTAGACCATTCAGGTATGACCTAAAGAAAATCCCTTATGATTATACAGTGGAAGTGAGAAATAGATTCAAGGGATTAGATCTGATAGACAGAGTGCCTGAAGAACTATGGACGGAGGTTCATGACATTGTACAGGAGGCAGGGATCAAGACCATCGCCAAGGAAAAGAAATGCAAAAAAGGCAAAATGGTTGTCTGAGGAGGCCTTACAAATAGCTGCAAATAGAAGAGAAGCAAAAGGCAAAGGAGAAAAGGAGAGATATACCCATTTGAATGCAGAGTTCCAAAGAATAGCAAGGAGAGATAAGAAAGCCTTCCTCAGTGCAAAGAAATAGAGGAAACCAATAGAATAGGAAAGTCTAGAGATCTCTTCAAGAAAATTAGAGATACCAAGGGAACATTTCATGCAAAGATGGGTTCAGTAAAGGACAGAAATGGTATGGACCTAACAGAAGCAGAAGATATTAAGAAGAGGTGGTAAGAATACATAGAAGAAATATACAAAAAAAAAAATCTTCATGACCCAGATAATCACAATGGTGTGATCACTCACCTAGAGCCAGACATCCTGGAATATGAAGTCAAGTGGGCCTTCTGAACTGCAAAACAGACACAGCAGTGTAAAGCAACTATATTTCAATTTAAAAATAAAATAAAATACTTTCTATGAAAAAAATGAGAACAGGAACAGTGTCTATTTCACAGGGTTGCTTTGAGAGTTTAGCTAGATAGTTCAGTCGCTCAGTCATGTCCGACTCTTTGTGACCCCATGAGCTACAGCACACCAAGCCTCCCTGTCCAACACCAACTTCTGGAGCCTACCCAAACTCATGTCCATTGAGTCAGTGATGACATCCAACCATCTCATCCTCTGTCGTCCCCTTCTCCTCCTGCCCTCAATCTTTCCCAGCATCAAGATCTTTTCAAATGAGTCAGCTCTTCGCATCAGGTGGCCAAAGTATTGCAGTTTCAGCTTCAACATCAGTCCTTCCAATGAACACCCAGGACTGATCTCCTTTAGGATGGACTGGTTGGCTCTCCTTGCAGTCCAAGGGACTCACAAGAGTCTTCTCCAACAACACAGTTCAAAAGCATCAATTCTTTGGTGGTCATCCTTCTTTACAGTCCAACTCTCACATCCATACATGACTACTGGAAAAACCATAGCTTTGACTATACAGGACTTTGCTGGCCAAGTAACGTATCTACTTTTTAGTACACTCTCTAGGTTTGTCATATCTTTTCTTCCAAGGAGCAAGCAGCGGGAGAAAGAAAAAAAAAGAAGAGACCCATAAAAGGGGAAGTCGAGGACCTAAGTGAGAACTTCTGGTCCCGGGTATAACCAATCAGACTCCAGGGGGAGGAGACAAAAAGCATAAAAAGGGAAGCCAAGAAGACTCAGGGCAGCTTTCAGTGTTGGCCTGCCCTTGTCTTGGGAGCCTGTTGCCCACTGCCTGCTTTCCACTTAAGCTGTAACTGAGCTGTAACTAGTTTGTCATTATGAATACGGCCTGCTGCTTGCTTAATAAAATCCTGCCTGTTTGAGCTACAAGTGGTCCGTGGTTACAAATCTTTGTTATGCCAAGGCAAGAACCAAAGGAGAGAAGTTTACCAACCCGACAACATGGTCTCATCTGATGCTATTCCTAAGTGATTCAGGACGTGCTTTATCTTTGCATCAATTCCATCAGGCTCGTATCTGATACTTGACACTTTACAAAGATTTCCTCATTTGACAAGTAGTTCTTGAGAACCTACTCTGATCATGAAAGATGATGTGTGAGGTGCTGGGACATACCAAAGAGCAACATCAGAGGATCTGAGGAACAAGAGAGATATTCAGAAAATTGAATGAGCAGTGGACAAGGAAGGGAGAATAGGCAGTGATGGGTGAGATGCGTTCAAACAAACAGAGCTAACTCCTGCTGGACATTCTTCAAAATCCATGTGCAACATGCCTCAGACTAGTTCCATTGGAGGATGGGCAGCCTGGGGCATTTACTCAACCACTCTCATCCCCAACTGGCTGAGGTTTTCCCCTGGAGGCATCAACATCCCCTAGATATAGCCCCAGATAGCTGCAGATAGGACCTGTCAATGTACTAGATCGGTCGACCTCAGCTACAGGTGAAGTCAAATAGCCCAGGTGGGTGTAGAACAAGTGTCAATAGCATCTGCTATGGACTCTGTCACCACCCACCATGAGACTGTGCATGCATGCATGCTAAGTCACTTCAGTCGGGTCTGACTCTTTGCAAGCCTATGGACTGTAGCCCATCAGACTCCTCTGTCTACAGGATTCTTTAGGCAAGAATACTGAAGTGGATTGCCATGCCCTCCTCCAGGGGATCTTCCTGACGCAGGGATAGATCCCACATCTCTTTCAAGTCCAGTATTGCAGGCGGGTTCTTTACCCACTGAGCCACCTGGGAAGTCCATAAGATTATGGAGTGGCTTCTGAAATAAGTCTTTATTGGTCAGGGAGAGGACTTGTACAAATAAGTCACTGGGACTCAGGAAACATAGATTCTGTGACAGCCACAAATGCATGCAGAAATACTAATAAGAGCTGAGGCAGTGGAAGACTCTGATTCACTCACTCAGTAGATGTCTACTGAATACCTGCTATATGCCATACACTATGCTAGGCTCTGGAAGAGAACAGTGGACAAAACAGACATTGTTTCTGACTTCAAAGGGCTTACAGGCTAGCAGATAAAACCAGCCTTCAACAAGCACACAATGTAATAAGCAACACTTGTGACAAGCGGTTTAAAAGTACAAATATTCTGCCTGCAGATTCAATGGGAAGGAATGCATTTTCTGCAGAGAAGGACAATCTGAGAAAGTCCAGGAATCTACAGCCTTGACAAAGCTGCAGAAGTCATCGCACATGGTCCCAGGATATAGTGAAGACAGAGTAGACTGGTGTCACAAACTAAATGTATATGTCCCCCTCCTACAAAAAAATCTATATGTTGAGCCTCTAACCCCCAATGGGATAGTATTCAAGGGTGGATTCTTTTTAAAGTAATTACGTTTAAATGAGGTCACCAGAGTGGAATCCCCATGATGGGAGACCAGAACTCTCTTTCTCTTCCTTTCTCTTTCTCTTTCTGGCTGTAAGGGCACAGCAAGAAGGCAGCTGTCTGCAAGCCAGGAAGACAGCCTAAGAACTGAATTTGCCAGCACCTTGATCTTGGACTTTCCAGCCTCTAGACATGCAAGAAATATGTGTTTGTTGTTTAAGTCACGCAGTCTGCAGTATTTTGTTACAGCAAACAGAGCAGACTGAGACAATGGTGTTGGAAGGGGTTTTCAACATGTGGTAGGGGACTCCTTCACAGAAAAACTTCCTCATCCATGCAAAGAGTGGAACAAAAGGATATGGGGCCCTTCCTACTGGGCAGACAGAGCAAGAGCATCTCCCCAAAACTGGACTTCTATAAGGAAAGGTCAATATCGCTCCACCAAGGATCCAGTCATTGAAATGACTGTACTCGAAAGCAAGAAATACAACCAATGCTCTAAGGACGGTGGCTTGCAAAGAGAGAATAGTCTGGGCTCCTTGATGACATTGTTGAGCCCTTGTGCGAGCTTTGGAAACTCACCTCCAAACTTCTTGTTATGTGAACTAATTAAAAGTCTTTACTGTTTGATCCACTACAAATCAGGTCTGCTATCACTTGCGGTCATCCCTCACTGACCCAACAGATCATTTTTCTCAATACCCTTCATGAGAACTGTTCCTGTACCCGTGAATAGTTAAGGAAACTGATACCCAGAGAAGCAAACTGAAGTGTCTAAGGTAACACAGCTAACAGAGCTGGAATCAGAACACAGGTCTTCTCTGAATCCGCGCTAGTACAAGATGCTACAGTGAATATAAGCCCTGCTTCACCCCTACAGAGCCCTGACCACAAGCCGTCACCTTACAGATCTGTTTTTAGTTTCCAAATGCCATGAGGCACTGCGTCACTAGCTGCCAGCTCCTTGCTCAGTGCCACTGACATGACGTGTCAGCACAGTGGCCTTTTGCTACAGTTGTGTGAGGCCAGAGGTCCCCTGGGCATTTTGCATCCTTGCCTTGATGGTTTGTATCATTCCCTCCCTTCTGTGGACATTTTTTTCTACAAGCTCCCCTAGAACTCCATTACATCAGCACATACATACATTCTTACAATATTTAAAATAGTGGTTATGAAAATTATGAAATGACACTAAAACATTACATGTTAGGGAGAAAAGCAGAATAAAAATTGCATGTACAGAGATATGAAAACAATACACATACACATAAAAAAAAGAAAGCAAAAACAAAAGACTGATCACTGTGATTGCGGTGCTGTGGTACAATTATGGGTGACTTGTTTCTTTTGATTTTCGAAATTTCCTGTGATGTACTTACAATGAAAAAATAGGTTGAAATGTTTTTTAAAATATGTCATTGTTTATCTGGCTCCTCTCCTATGAGGCAGCGGAGTATGCTAGTTAAAAATATGAGCTCTGGAGTTTCATTGCCTGGGTTCAACTCTGAGCCCTACAGTCTGGATGGGAGAAGAGTCTGGGGGAGAATGGACACATGTATATGTACAGCTGAGTCCCTTTGCTGTCCACCTGAAACTATCACAGCATTGTTAATTGGCTATACTGTTAGTTGCTCAGCCATGTCAGACTCTTTGCAACCACATGGTCTGTAGCCCACCAGGCTCCTCTGTCCATGGAATTCTCCAGGTAAGAATACTAGAGTAGCCTTTCCCTTCTCCAGGAGGTCTTCCTGAACCAGGTATCGAAGCTAGGTCTCATGAATGGCAGACAGGATCTTTACTGTCTGAGCCATATACTCCAATATAGAATGAAAAGTTTAAGAAAAAATCTTAGCCCTGCCCCTTCATAGCTGCATGACTCTCAGTGAAGTCCTAAACTATTCTGTATCTCAGGTTCCTTATCTGTAAAATGGGGCTAGTAAGAGCACCTCTCTCATAGGGTGGTTTTGAGAATTAAGTTAATATTTGTAAAGCACTTAGCACAGTAGCTAACATACACTGTAACTGCTATGTG
The DNA here is from genome assembly GCF_054371585.1 of Giraffa tippelskirchi. NCBI lineage: Eukaryota > Metazoa > Chordata > Mammalia > Artiodactyla > Giraffidae > Giraffa > Giraffa tippelskirchi. Next base: position 112,911,769 of record NC_137282.1, read on the forward strand.
TTATGTTAAATACAAGCCATTTTGTTGTGCCTTATCCACTGGGGAGCATCTTTAAGGGACTGTGGTGTATAACCAGGACAAACCTCATGTTGTTAAGAAGTCCAGCTGGCAGAAGCTGCAAAGAGATGGATTTGTGCTCAAAATAGTAAAGACCTTCTTAACTCTAGAGCTATCTCATAACATGCAGGCTGGAGGTGAACTCCTTAGCAATTCAGCACTGAATGGCTGTCTGCCCTAAATATCCTCTGATGCTTTATAGCTCATGAAGTATCCACATATAAGGCCTCTGGTGAATTAAGTGAAGGGCAGATAAGCAAACCTCTTCCAGTGCAGAAAGGCCCTGAACAAGTCTTCCTCTGCTTAAATAGAATGAAGTCCTCTAGTGGCCAGGAGGTGACATTACAACTCAACTCTGCAGAGTCTCAACACAGGATGCCCAACGGTTGCTGGCAACCTTTAGTTGTGCTTGGTCTTGCTAAACAAATCAAGAAAGAATGCAAGGCTCCTTCTCTCCCCTTGCAGTGGCTAGAAGAGAGAAAATACATTTCTTAAGACCCAGTACCTGTATGTTTGTGGTATGAGCCAACGTTATGCAGCTGATCTCTAAAAAGGAGGGCCCTACCCTGGGCAAATTTGATGGTGTATACCACTTGTGTACACATTATATCTGCTTAGAAGCAGGAGGTTTTAAAACGGATGGCTTAAAATGGGTTACAGATGGAACAGACCTTAAACTAAATCCTCTCATTTCAACCCCTTCACTTTACAGATGGAGAAAATCCCAACATTTAAATAGTGCCTAAAACATTGTAGGCATACGTGTTCAGCCATGTTCAACTCTTTGTGACCCATGAGTGTTTCCCACCAGGCTCCTGTGTCCATGGAATTTTCCAGGCAAGAATACTGGAGTGGGTTGCCATTTCCTACTTCAGGGACCCTTTCTGACCCAGGCATCAAACCCATGTCTCTTGAGTCTCCTGCACTAGCAAGCAGATTGTTTACCACTGCACCGCATGGGAAGCACAACATAGAAGGTATATCATAAATATTTTATGAGAATCTGGTGTCACTTTTTATCCTTGTCATTACTTTCAGAGTGTACCTCATCAAAAACTCAGCTGATGACACCTTAACTGTTCTTTCCTTCTCAACTTGGCACTGGTAAAATGCCCATGAAAACAGGATACTACATTAAGAATAATCTTCCTTTATGTTTATGCTTTATATAGTATTTTATAGCTGGTAGGAAAAGAAATAAACAGGTAGGAAGAAGAAATAGACAAATAATAAAAATAGTCTAGAGTGGAGCTCAGCGAACTTGCAGTAAAGGGCCAGATGGTAAATCTTTTAGGCTTTGTGGGTCAGGCAGTGTCTGTCATCACTACTCAACTCTGCCATCTGTAGTGTGAACGCCAGCCACAGATAATACATAAGTGAAAGGGACTGGCTGGATTCCAATAAAACTTTATTTACAAAACCACTGGGCCGGATGAAGCCCTGTGAAGTCTTCATCTAACGTGAGAATGGTGACACTCTTACTCTTCATACAGAGCAGAGGGGTTCACTGACTGCAGCGTCCACTTACTGTCTGAGTCCAAACCCAGTTCCAGGACCTTACTAAATGCACAACCTCAGGAAATTTATTTAACCTCTCCATGCCTCACTTTTCTCATCTCTAAAATGGAAATAGTAATATTATGTGCCTTGACGGATGGCTGTGAGAATCAAATAAGACCACATTGGCAAATGCTTAGTACAGAGACCAGTCCTTATGGAGCACACAACATATGTTAGCTGCCTTTATACCATCTTCTTTGTCACCATCATCATCCGCTTTTACTGACGGACGAAGCCATGAACATTAAAAGAGATAACAGACATGAAAGTGCTTCTATCTGATACCAGACCATCTGACCTGTCTCTTGAGAAACCTGTATGCAGGTCAGGAAGCAACAGTTAGAACTGGACATGGAACAACAGACTGGTTCCAAATAGGAAAAGGAGTTTGTCAAGGCTGTATATTGTCACCCTGCTTATTTAACTTATATGCAGAGTACATCATGAGAAATGCTGGGCTGGTTGAAGCACAAGCTGGAATCAAGATTGCCGGGAGAAATATCAATAACCTCAGATATGCGGATGATACCACCCTTATGGCAGAAAGTGGAGAGGAACTAAAGAGCCTCTTGATGAAAGTGAAAGAGGACAGTGAAAAAGTTGGCTTAAAGCTCAACATTCAGAAAACTAAGATCACGACATCCGGTCCCATCACTTCATGGCAAATAGATGGGGAAACAGTGGAAACAGTGGCAGACTTTATTTTTCTGGGCTCCAAAATCACTGCAGATGGTGATTACAGCTATGAAATTAAAAGTCACTTACTCCTTGGAAGGAAAGTTATGACCAACCTAGATAGCATATTAAAAAGCAGAGACATTACTTTGCCAACAAAGGTCCATCTAGTCAAGGCTATGGTTTTTCCAGTGGTCATGTATGGATGTGAGAGTTGTACTATAAAGAAAGCTGAGCACTGAAGAATTGATGCTTTTGAACTGTGGTGTTGGAGAAGACTCTTGAGAGTCCCTTGGACTGAAAGGAGATCCAATCAGTCCATCCTAAAGGAGATGAGTCCTGGGTGTTCGTTGGAAGGACTGATGTTGAAGCTGAAACTCCAATACTTTGGCCACCTCATGCGAAGAGTTGACTCATTGGAAAAGATCCTGATGCTGGGAAAGATTGGGGGCAGGAGGAGAAGGGGACGACAGAGGATGAGATGGCTGGATGGCATCATCGACTCGATGGACATGGGTTTGGGTGGACTCAGGGAGTTGGTGACGGACAGGGAGGCCTGGCATGCTGTGGTTCATGGGGTCACAAAGAGTCGGACACGACTGAGCAACTGAACTGAACTGAACTGAAGCAAACAGAAGGCATTCTTCATGAAAGTGCTCAAATGCATAGCAATAGCCCATGTGCTCACTCCCCATTGCTGAAATAGCAAGGGAAATTGGGTATATTCCTCTCATGCTAATGGAACATTTAGGAAAACTAAGGCTCTGGAAAACTCAGGTGAATCATTAAGAATGGCAACTTATACATAGAGGATAGACATGTGGACACAGTGGGGGAGGAGAGTAGGATTGATTGGGAGATTAACATTGACATATACACACTGTGCCTGTGTGCATGCTCATCACTTCAGTCGTGTTCAACTCTTTGGGACCCCATGGACTGTAGCCCACCAGGCTCCTCTGTCCAGGGGATTCTCCAGGCAAGAATACCAGAGTGGGTTGCCATACCTCCTCCAGGGGACCTTCCTGACTCAGGGATTGAACCCTTATTCCCTGTGTCTCCTGCATTGCAGGCAGATTCTTTACCCACTGAGCCACCTAGGAAGTCCCATATAGATACCACCATGGGAAGCGGCTGTATAGCACTGAGAGCTTGGCCTGGTGTCCTGTGATGACATAGAGGATGGGATGCAGGAGTGGGTGGGCGGGAGTGGGAATATATGTATGCATCTGGCAGATTCACTTTGTTGTACAGAAGAAACGGATACAAGATTGTAAAGCAATTATAGTCCAAAAACACACCCCACCCCCAAAATGGCAATTTATGAGGTTTCCCATCAGGGGTTGACATTCTCAAGGACATGGGAAGTATCTCTTTAAAATGCAAAAAGCCAATTATCTACTACACATGGTCACTCCAATTACCAAATAAATTTAATTTGAACTATGTGCGATAAATAGTACTCTCAAGACTTCTTTAAGACTAGTTATTATTAATCTTGAGAACACATATGTAATGGGTTGTGTCTGCTTGTCTATATGAAAGGGTGACATTTCTTTCTGTCTTTGCAATCTCTTAGTAAACTGCCTATAGTGTAGATTACATTCTAGTATAGTCCTTATTCAATAATAAAATTATCCTATATTTCTTCTAAAAAACAAAAAAGGCAACTTATTGACTTAATGATGGGGCACCATTCCTTGCCTACTTTTCAGCCTCCAACCAGCGACTTTGGGTTCCAATGACCCTACTGGGCCCTGGTTTGCTCAGAAATTTGTTCAGTTCTTTCAGATCTGCTCTCCCACCCTCCATCCTCCTGTCACTTCCACCCACTGATTGCTGGTCTTTGTTAACTGTGCTGAGTCCATTGCAGCAGCCCCGTAACTGGTCCCATTGATGAGGATGAATTTTTTTCTGTTCCATCATCTATCATCCACCCACATCCTCAGTGATCTTCAGAAAGCATAGACTTGACTCTCAGGCTAAAGGTCTGCATTGTAACAAATGCATCTGAGGCCTTTCACAAGCTGGGCCCCCGTCAGTGCAGCAGCCCCAGCTCTGGTCCCTCCCATCCCTGTCCATCCCCAGGGAACCAGAGACACGCTCACTCTTTGCTCAGCTTCACAGCAGGGACCCATAGTCTTGGCAAGGCAGCCACATTCCTCCCACCCCACTCCTGACATTACTGCACACACATACCAGCACTCTTCATCACAACACAGGGCAAGGAATCTTCAAGACCAAGTCCACCATGCCTCAGCCACCACCCAAAGCCCATGACTCTGAGCCATCCCCCATTACCTAGTCTTTCCCCCCCAAAGAGCTTTGTACGGCCTGCGGTGACCCAGCTTATGACCTCTTCAGTCTCCTAGCCTTGGGTCCTGTGGCTGTCACCAGTGATTCTCAGAACAATTCTCTATTTTCATCCCCTTCCCTTCACTGTGTCCTTAACCAAAACCCAGTTCTCTCCTGAAAACTGCTACCTCTGCCATCTGCTCAAAGATGGCTCTTCTCTTTTCCAAACTTCACGTGTTCCTGGCCCAGATATGGAGAAGGCACCCTCCTTGCCATGTTCAGGCCTTTACCTCTCCCTAAAAAAAGCTCATACCACTAGACCACCAGTCCCTCCCTGCCCAAACCCATTGGTGCTTTACATTTATTAATTCACTTAAACCTCTAAAAAATCCATGAAGTAGGTATGATAATCAGCCTCATTTTACAGATGAGGAAGAAGAGACCCAGGCTGAACAGTTTGCCAAAGATCACACAGAAAAGGTTCAAACTCAGGGACAGGCACTATAATCCAGTTTCTTAAACACTCTACCCCACTTGCCCCCAGAGACAGCAGCATCCCCCACCAAACCCTGTTCCATAAAGATTTTAGCACCAGTCTCACTGCCTCTATTTCCAAAAACCACTCCTGTCATAACAGCAATTTTAGTTCCATGAAGACAATTCTTCCCATACGCTTCCCTTAGTTCCTAGTCTCCTTAGTTCCTTATCCCGTTCTCCATCCTAAAATCTTAAGAGGCTTAGACCTTGTCATTGACAATAATTGCACATTATGGACTAAATGTTCAAAATTCATATGCTGAAGTCCTAAGACCCAATGGGATGGTATTTGGAGACAGGTTCTTAGGGAGGTAATTAGGATTAATTGAGGTCATGAGGGTGGGGCCTTCTTAATGGGATTAGTGTCCTTATAAGAATTGACACCAGAGAACTTGCCTTCTCTCTCTCCATCCCCCAGCAGGACAAAGAGGTCGTGTGAACACACAAGATGAAAGTCCCCTACCAGCCAAGAGAAGAGGCCGCAGAATGAAATCCACCTCACCAGCACTTTGATCGAGGACTTCCCAGCCTCTAGAGCTCTGAGAACTTTCTGATGTGAATCCACCCAGCCTGTGGCATTTTGTTAGGATAGGCTTAACACACGATGCACTCCACTCTCCTGAGAATCTCAAACACTCCACCCACAGCCACTCTCATCTTTCCAGTTTACACTCTCTATGAACCCAACTCTAATCATCTTAAAAACCCATCAGCACTTCTGTCAGTGACCCCAAGTGCCAAGAGAACCTGCCCACCCTGCCTGGTTGGATTCCAGGGTCATGACTCCTTTTCAGTCACCCTCAGTCCCACAGTCCCTTCTTCCTGCCCCAAAAAGTAACAAACCCAACCTTAATGAAACCCAACCTCCTGCCGTCTCTGTGCCTGCTCCTAACAGCTGAACTTGGCTGGAGAAACATACCCCGCTGTGCTAATGGACTCACAATCTCAAATACTCCTTGTCCTTGCTCAGTAGTCCCACATTTCCCGACTAGTCCCCCTCCCCAACCTGCGGACTATTCTCCACTCCTTCTCCTCAAACTTCCAACACTTCCTCCCCCTTGCTCACTCTCAACTGATAACCTTGCTTTCATTCCTCCATGAGAAAACAGTAGTCAGGAGAAGACTTCCACCTGCAAACCCCATTAGATCTACTCACCCACCTGCATTTGTCCCATCTCCCCACCTTCCTCCTGTCATGAGTGGGCTCTTTGCAAAGCCCCTCCCCAGGCCCTGGAGGCCATCACCTCTCACACGCGCTGAGGCATTATAACAGCAGTGAATTCCTCCCCGACACCACCTTGACTTCTCTGTGCCCGGGACTCCCCTCTCTGCTGAATCTTCTCCATCTTCTTACAAACATGCTGTTCCTTCTTCTCTCTAAAAAATGCTTTTTAACCACTTTGACCCTCACCTCCCCCTCCATCTACCTCCATATGTCTTTGTTTTCCTTCATAGAGTAGATTTTCTAAAACTAAACTAAAAATGGCTAGTTTCTCTCCTTTCATTCTTTCTTAAATCCACCCAAGTCAAGCTCTCAGCCTCACCCACCCGCTGGGAAATGGATCCTTCCAAACCCCTCAAAGATCCCCATGGTGCTCAATCCAGCAGTCAATACCCAGCCCTCATTGCTTTGACCTCCAGCAGTATTGACACAGATGGCATGCCCTTCTCTTAAATTACAGCGTGATCCGAAAAGAATCAAACACTTCCAAAAATGTGTTGCTCAGTAACTGGATTATATGAACAAGTAGTCAAAACCCATTCTTCAAAGAGTTATCATTCTTATTTCAGTCACCTTTTAAAAGTATTAATTTATCTATTTGATAAACGGGGTCTCAGTTCTGGCACCCAGAATCTTCCAGCTCATTGTGGCACTCTGGATCTTTCAGTTGTGGTGTGTGAACTCTTAGTTGCGGCATGTGGGACCTAGTTGCCTGATCAGGGATTGAACTCAGGCCCCCTGCCTTGGGAGCCTGGAGTCTTAGCCTCTGGACCACCAAAGAAGTCCCTATTTTCATCGTCTTATAAACACTCCACGTGTGCCCCTCATCTCCCAGTCCATGTCGACCCTGGAAGGTCTATGGCCTCAACCTGTGTAATATATCATAGCTGGATGGCTGACATGGTAGACATGATACATTTCCTCGTGTCCTCAGGGATGGGAGGAAGAGGTGGTGTAAACCACAATTCCTGAGGAATACAATTTTTATCTTGATTACTGAACGATGAAATTATATCCGACTTGTCTTAATGGACATGCACTTTCTTTACTTGGCTTCTGGGATGCCATGTTCACCCAGGCTTTCTTCCCACCTCTCCAGCAGTTCCTTCCCAGCCCCTTCCTCAGTTCCTTCCCACAACCCACCCCACCCCCCACCCCAGCCTCCCTGGTAACATAGTCTGTCTAAGAGCTCTTCTCCTATGTCTACTCTCACTCCTTGAAGCAAGCATCCAGGCTCTTGGCTTTAAGCACCACCAATACGGGCTCCCCTGGTGGCTCAGATGGTAAAGAAATCGCCTGCAATGCAGGAGACCCACATTTGATCCCTGGGTTGGGAAGATCCCCTGGAGAAGGGAATGGCTACTCGCTTCAGTATTCTTGCCTGGAGAATTCCATGGACAGAAGCGCCTGGCTGGCCACAGTCCATGGGGTTGCAAAGAGTTGGACATACTGAGCGACTAATGTTTTCACTTCATTTTTTTTTCATATGTCCAAGACTCTCAGATTCCTATTTCCATTGCAGGTGACAAGCTCATATACATCTAACTAACTACTTGACATTGCCACCTGAGTGGCATCAAATAGGCATCTTCAGCCCCTGGTCTTCCCACACACATTAACCTGATTCTCCCAGTCACCTCTTCTGAAGATGTCCTTTTCATCCTACAGTTACTTAAGCCACAACCAGCCTATCTTCACAACAGGACAACCTCTGGCCCTTCGCTGCTCCCATCACAAGCCAAGGCAGCATCGTGTTTCACCTGGACTACGGCAATAGACTTCTTCCAGATGCCCTGCTCTACCCTCACCTCTCAAATTCATTTCCTGGAACAGCTGTAGCAAATTTCCTCAAACTTGGTGGCTTAAACCACAAGCATTTATTATCTCCTAGCTCTGGAAGCCAGAAGTGCAAAACTGAGGTCTCAGCAAGGTCATGCTTCCTCCAGGGGCTCTAGGAGAGACTCCTTCCTTGCTCTGTCTGGCTTCCACTGGCTTCGAGCATCCCTTGGCTTGTGGCTGCAGCACTCTAATTCCTGCCTTTGTTTGCACGTGGCCTTTTCCTCTGGGTCTATGTTTTCTCTTCTTCTTTCTCTTACAGGACATTTGTGTTGGATTGAAATAGGTCCCACCCAAATAATCTATAATGATCTCATCTCAAGTTCCTCAACTTAATTACACCTGCAAAGACCCTTTTTCTAAGTAAGGTCACATTCACGGGTTTTAGGCGTGAGGATATAGATATATCTAGAGTTGGTTATCCATACAGCAACCAGTCGGGGTCTTTAAAACCATATATAAAATCATGTTATTGTTCTGTCCCTAAGTTGTGTCTGACTCTTTGCAATCCCATGGACTGCAGCATGCCAGGCTTCCCTGTCCTTCACTGTCTATTGGAGATTGCTCAAACCCATGTCCATTGAGTCAGTGATGCTCTCAACCTCTGTCACCTCTTTCTCCTCCTGCCTTCAATCTTTCCCAGCAGTAGGGTCCTTTCCAATGAGTCAGCTCTTTGCATCAGGGGGCCAAAGTATTGGCGCTTCAGCATCAGTCCTTTCAATGAATATTTAGAGTTGATATCCTTTAGGATTGACTGGTTTGATCTCTGTGCTGTCCAAGGAACTCTCAATAGTCTTCTCCAGCACCACAATTCAAAAGCATCAATTCTTCGATTCTCAGCCTTCTTTATAGTCCAACTCTCACTTTTGTACATGACTACTGGAAAAACCATAGCTTTAACTATATGGACCTCTGTCAGAAAAGTGATGTCTCTGCTTTCTAATACACTGTCTAGGTTTATCATACCTTTCCTTCCAAGGAGCAAGCATCTTTTAATTTCATGGCTGCAATCACTGCCCACAGTGATTTTTGAGCTCAAGAAAATAAAATCTGCCACTGTTTCTATTTTTTTCCCCATCTATTTGCCATGAAGTGATAGGATGGGATGCCACGATCTTAGTTTTTTCAATGTTGAGTTTTAAGCCAACTTTTTCACTCTCCTCTTTCACCTTCAACAAGAGGTTCTTTAGTTCCTCTTCGTTTCCTGCCATTAGGGTGGTGTCATCTGCATATCTGAGGTTCTGGATATTTCTCCTGGCAATCTAATTATGTTGTGCTTTAAACCCTCAACGGGCCCTCCATCTGATCATAGCGAAATCAGGTCCTTACCATGGCCTAGAAGACCTAGGATATGGTCCCCACTAACCCTCTGACCTCATCTCCAGCCCTCTGGCCCCACTCCCTCTGCTCTAGCCTTCTGGCCTTGTTCCAGCTCTGGGCCGCTGTCCCTGCTATTCTCTCTGCCTGAAGCACCCTCCCTGCTCCTGGCTCCAGGCTTCACCCTTTCACTTCCTCCCAGGTCTTTTCTCCACCATCACCGTGTAACACAGATCTTCCCTCTGCACCTGCTACTCTCTACCTACCTTGCTTTATTTTCTTCTTTATTTTCATTCTCTACCATCATTCACTGTATATTGCTAGTGTGTTCACTGTCTGCCTCCTTCACCAGAATGTAAGACCCATGAAGGTAGGGGCTCTGTTTTGCTTAACGCATGTTATGAACTGAGTGTGTGTGTCCCCACACTACTCCTGCCCCCACATTCATATGTTGAAGCCTTAACCCTCAGTGTGATGATATTTGGAGATGGGACCTTTTGTAACTGGTTTACATGAGGTCTTAGGGTGGGGTCCCCATAAAGAGATTAGTGTCCTTATAAGAAGAAGCCACAGAGCTTGCTCTTTCTCTCCACAACGTGAGGACACAGGAAAAGGAAGCCATCTGCAAGAGAACCCTCACCAGGGGAAAAATGAACCACCACCCTGATCTTGGACTCTCCAGTCTCCAGAACTGTCAGAAATAATGCTTGTTGTATAAGCCACCCAGTTGACCGTATTTTGTTACAGCAGCCCAAGCTGACTGAGACTGACCACACTATCTCTACTACCTAGAATAGTGCTTGGTTGGTGATGACATTCTCATAAATGTTGTTTGTTAAAACCTCCCCACAATCCTCTGGGCAGAGCCTATATCCCAATTAGGAGGCACTTGGCTTCTCTTATTGAAATGATGGTAAGCAGCATGAAATTGCAATCAGGCTCTGGAGTCCCTGTCAATCTGTGCACACATGTCCAAGCTACATCTCAGGACTGACTGTGCCATCCTGTTGTGCCATGACGCATCTGTCTCCTCTACAAGATTAGGAACTCTTCCTGGGATGAGTGGGAATTCCAGAGAAATGTTTCCTGAAGTAATTTGGGTAGCACAATTTTATTAGCAGGTGTTTCCAGTCACATAGCAGACCAGGAAAGGACAACACTTTGGCTGGGTGGGTGTAGCAGTGCAGGTTATGTTCACTTCAAGTAACAGGAAACCCTACTCAGGCTCAAGCTTTATAGGGAACTGAAGTTCTTGGAGGTAGAACAGGCTTCAGGTATGGTCTGACCCAGTGACTGAACAATGTTGCCCAGTATCCATTTCCTTCCCAACTTTCTGTGGACCTTTCTTAGAATCATCTTCATCCTAAAGCCGACTCCTCTCATGGTCACAAGAGAGCTAATAGGGCTCATCTTCCTCATTTATATCTCAAGGGAAAGAGACTTTCTCTTCTCCACAACCTTGAAAGAATTCCTGGGCTTCCTCTTGTTGAAGCTACTCACATCACATTCCCACTCCTGAACCAATTCACTGTAGCAGGAATTAGGCCAACTGCCTTCAACCAAAAAAGAACTGGGCAATTGCCTTCAACCAATCTGCAAACCACATGCTAGGAAATTCGGGATGCATTTAGGAAGGAGGAAGGCGAACGGATGTTGGAGAGGTGACCGATAATTCTCAGCACGATGGGTCTTCCAGAACATCAACTCTCCCAGGTGACTGCTGCCCCTGTCTCCAGGCAGGATTAGTTCTGGGGTACCCGCAGTCAAGTTATGGCTTTTATGAGATATGAGTGAACCTAACCAAGGCTTTGGAATGTCTCTTTTAGAAATTAGTGGTGAGCAGGCCAAGCATACAATTAAGTATTGAATTTTTCTACAAACACACAAACACAGATACACACAGAACAGGGCATGGCATTAAGCCCTCACACAGATCCCTTTCCCACGAGCCTGTCTTGTGCTGAAAGACCTCTGGTTAGAGAACGTGGCAGATGATGGAATCGAAATGTTCCACCGTAATTGAAGCAGATTGTCGGCAGCAGCTTTGCCCTCTGCACTGCATGGAATGCCTTTATGTAAGTGCATATCTATGTATGATGACCCACAGCATCAATCTTGAGGGTTCTTGCTCTCTTTCCTCTCAATCTCAGGTGCTTTCTCTCTCTCCCCAAGATTAACAGGAGCTAAGTGCCAGGGAAATCTTGACTCTGTTAGAAGTGTTCCAGGCCCATAGGTAAGCTTCCCATCTCAAAGCAACTTAAGAATCCCAGAAAGCTTCCTTGTCTCCTCCCACCTACCACAAGTCCCTTTGGAGTCTAAAATTCCCACACTGTCAAGCCTTTGGATTTGAGGGTCTTGAAAATGGAAGAAAATGATCTCTTAGAGCTATTAGAGCCACTCAAGGGTGTTGAAGACCTTGAGGGGGTAAAGCCTTAGGTGTGCACATTTTAATAGGAAGGAAACACGGCATTAAACAAAGATCAGACCAAAGGACACCCTAGGGTGCTGGGAAGTAGGTTGAAGAAACTGAATTTGAGATGGAAGGACACCAGCCTGCAACATTCCTCACAGTGCAACCGGAAGGCACTTTGTTTCTTTTATCAAAACAATGGAAGGCAGCAGGGGGCTGTGATTAAGCTCTAGAGTCTAACTTCCTGGGTCCAGACTCCAGCTCTGCCTCTAACTGTGTGACCCTGGACAAGTCTCTTCAACTTTCAATTCTCAGCTTCTTCATCTGCAAAAAGAGGATTATAATAAGACCATGTAGGATGATATTATAAATAACATAATATAAAAATACATATTATATACTATTAGTGCTATAGTACAATATACACTGTATATATAATACCATAGTGTACTACACTACATATGCTATTATTATATTATGCTATGTAATATGTACTTATATAGTATACTATAATGAATAATATAATAGATTATACTATATATACTATATGTATTATAGTATCATACTATATTACACAGTATAATATATATATATATATAAATATATAATATACAATACTATATTATAGTACATGTCTGTAGTATATATAAGGGCTTCCCTGGTGGCTCAGTGGAAAAAAATCCACCTGCAATGCAGGAGTTGCAGGAGATGCAGTTTCGATCCCTGGGTCGGGAAGATCCCCTGGAAGAGGCTATGGCAACCCACTCCAGTATTCTTGCTTGGAGAATTCAGTGGATACAGGAGTCTGGTGGGCTACAGTTCTAAGGTCACAAAGAGTTAGACACAACTGAAGCAACTTAGCACACACACACACGCACACACATATAAAAATATATGTATATAATATATAGCATACTGTAGCATACTATATGCATATAATATATAGTATGTACAAACAGTATGCTTATATAATATGTGTAAATACAGTATAATATGTATATATGTTATTGTATGGGTGGTGGTGATTTAGTCACTAAGTTGTGTCCGACTCTTGTGACCCCATGAACCCTAGTCCACCAGGCTCCTCTGTCTATGGGATTTCCCAGGCAAGAATACTGAAATGGGTTGCCATTTCTTTCTCCATAGGATCTTTCTGACCCAAGAATTGAACTCACATCTCCTGCATTGCAGGCAGATTTTTTATTGCTGAGACACCAGGAAAGCCACATTATAGTATACTGCATTCTATACACACAGTATTGTATGTGTATATGTAATATGTAATATGTGTGCGTGCTTGTGCAGTTGCTTGACTCATGTCTGACTCTTTGTGACCCCATGGACTGTAGCCCGCCAGGGTCCTCTGTCCATGGGATTCTCCAGGCAGGAATACTGCAGTGGGTTGCTATGCCCTCCTTCAGGGGATCTTCCCAACCCAGGAATCGAAACTACACCTCCTGCATTGCAGGAAGACTCTTTACCGCTGACACAGGGGAAGCCCCAATATGTAGTATCAGTTCAGTGCAGTGGCTCAGTCGTGTCCAACTCTTTGTGACCCCATGCACTGCAGCATGCCTGGCTTCCCGGTCCATCACCAACTCCCTGAGTTTGCTCAAACTCATGTCCATCAACTCAGTGATGCCATCCAACCATCTCATCCTCTGTCACCCCCTTCTCCTCCTGCCTTCAATCTTTCCCAGCATCAGGGTATTTTCCAATCAGTCAGTTCTTCACATCAGGTACTATATTACAATACAGCATATTATACATATACTATATATTATAGTGTATATTTACTGTATACTACATAATATAAACATATAGTATACTATATATACTATATAATGTGTCTGTGTATATTATACAATATATATGTAATACTGTGCTTACATACTATATTTAATATAGACAATATTATACTATATACTGCAGGAGTATGGTATACTATAGAGTTAGACATCAAAACCCTTGTCATTGCTTCAGGGAGTGTGAGGACTCTTCCCTGCCTTTGACTTCACACTTGAGTATGTTATTTGCTTTGGCCAATGAGCTGCTAATAATGGCCTGTAATACACCCGTGTGACTAGCATGCCCTCTTGTGATCTTGCCTTGGCTCAAGGAACCACCTAGTATAAGAAGGATCCCATGAAACAGATCTGGATCCAGCCTGCCGCAGAAGCCCGACCCAGCCAAGTTCCGCGCCAATCAGGAGAAACTCAGCTGACCTGCAGACGTGAGCTGAACATCTCTGAGATTCTGTGTTTGCTTATTACACAGTCAAAGCTAAGTGTATAGTAAATACTCAATATTCATGTTATAATTATTAGTATAAAAACTGCACATGGCTCATACAACCAGGGTATTCATTTGAAATGTCAGGTTGGTGCTACTTGCTCTCATACAAAAGTTACACTGCAAGCTCTCAAGGGCCCATTTGAGGTCCGAGCCAGTAGGCATCCCATGGTGTGGCTGACCAATGGAATCATTAACGCACTTCCCCTCTGATCTGCACCAGTGTTTGTCTCCAGTTCTGTATGGCATCACCATGTTCTCCACTCACCCATTTGGGCGATGTTTATCAAGTGCTTTCCACATTTGCTAGGCAAGAGCACAAACCACAATGAACAGGGCGGATGAGGCTGAGCCTGCAAGGACTGCATACTAGTGTGTGTGTGTGTTGAGGGGTACAGGTACCAGACACACATGGAGAGACAAGCAAGAATAGACCGATGAGAGCCGCAAGGGCAATAAACGGGAAGGAGCCAGAGAGTAGCTGGGAAGGCCACTTCATCTAGGGGTCTAGAAGGGGTGAAAAGGTGAAGTCGCTCAGTCGTGTCTGACTCTTTGTGACCCCATGGACAGTAGCCCACAAGACTTCTCCGTCCATGGGATTTTCCAGGCAAGAGTACTGGAGTGGGCTGCCATTTCCTTCTCCAAGAAGGGGTGACGGGCAAGTATAAACTGCAGAGTGTCTGGGGAACCAAAAGGAGCCATGTGGTTTGAGAGGGGCATGGGAGAGGCAAGTTGCTAGAGAGATCCCATCCACATTCCTTCTCCCCAAACTTCTTTGTCACCAATTTTCCAATCATGTTCCTTCCAAGTCCGTGGCCATCCAGCCAAACCACTGGCCACAGCCCATGAATCAATCCATCACCGGCCACTTCTCCTTCTAAGCAAAGTGAACAATCCCATGCACCTCTCAGAGTTCTGCCCACTGGAAGGATTTCCCTTCACACTGTCCTCCAGGGATGCCCCAGAGAGAGGCTGTAGTATAGAGAGTCTGCAGCCATCCACTTTCAGGTGGGGCCTGCCATGTTGTGTGGAAACCTCTGTAAACCAGACCCCAGACTTCCCTCCTTCTATCAGTGCACCATACAGAGTTCCTGATGAGGTCACGGGTGCCGGCTGGGAGACAGAAGGCTGTGTAGCAGGAGTGGGGACCACAGCACCTGGGCCATTTCATTGTGTTAACTTACTTCTGTCCTCAAGGCCCAACCACGTATATATCACCTCCACGTTGAGAATGAAATATTGCTGTGCACAACTCACTTTATGATTTGGAGGGTCAGATAACACCCAGTTCATGAGAGGCAGCTCAGATCTTATGGTAACCGGGTGGCCCAAAGTTAAGTGTTCAGTCTCTACTAAGGCCCAGTATTAGGCCAAGAGCTGTTTCTCAAAAGAAGAAGAGTTATCTGCAGATGATGTCAGGGTCATGCCCCAAATTCCTAAAGGCCTGTGCTGGGATTCCCCGAGAAGCGCCAGCCAAAGGCTCCCAGCAGTTCCGTACCAGCCACTCCCACTTCAAGCACCACCGGATCTGCTGGATCTTCTGGCGCAGAGCATCGGTTTGGCTGGATGGCCAGGGACTCGGAAGGAACATGACTGGAAAATTGGTGACAAAGAAGTTTGGGGGGAAGGAATGTGGATGGGCTCTATCTGGGGTCATCATGCCCTGAGCAGCCTGGACCTACTGTCAAGCCTTCTCTTCTTCTGGCCACCACTCAAAATAAGCAGTAGGTTGACTACACGGACCTTTGTAGGCAAAATAATGTCTCTGCTTTTTAATACGCTGTCTAGGTTTGTCATAGCTTTTCTTCCAAGGAGAAAGCATCTTTTAATTTCATGGCTGCAGTCTCCAAGTTACCAAGTTACCCGGGTTGGGACAATGCCCTGGAGAAGGAAATGGCAACCCACTCCAGTATTCTTGCCTGGAAAATTCCACAGACAGAGGAGTCTGATGGCCTACAGTCCATGGGGTCGCAAAGAGTCAGACTTGACTGAGCGCGCACACACACACACACACACACACACACACATACACACACACACACACACAGCCTTGTAGGCAGAAATGTGCGCATCTTGAAGAAGCTACTGGAAGCATTCAGAGCTCATGCGGAGGACTCTTCATGAGAAGACTAGCCCAAGAAAGAAGCACAGTTTCCTGCTAGGGTGATCACTTCATAGGGAATAGAGTTAACTGTTGGTAACAGGAAGAATCTATTTTCCTCTTGGGAAATGGAACTGTGTAGTCACTGGGGGAAAGGTGGTGGTCACGGGGTTGTGTTCTGTGGCCTGAATGATGCTGAGGGGTGTCTGCCCTTGGAAAACTAAAAAGAAACCAAGCAGGCTTCCCTGGTTGCTCAGGGGTAAAGACCTTGCCTGCCACTGCAGGAGACATGGGTTTGATATCTGACCCAGGAAGTTCCCATATGCCACGGAGCAACTAAACTCAGCTGTCACAACTCCTGAGCCTGTGCTCTAGAGCCGGGAAGCCACAACTACTGAAGCCTGCATGCACTGAAGCCTGTGCCCTGCAGCAAGAGAAGCCACCACAATGTGAAGCTCAAGCATGGCAACGAGAGGAGCCCCTGCTCTCCTCAACTAGTGAAAAGCCCGAGCAGCAATGAAGACCCAGCACGGCCAAAAGTTAAATAAATTAATTAATTAAATTTTTTAAAAAAGAAAAAAGAAACCAACCAGGACTTCCCTGGTTGTACAGTGGGTGAGAGTCCAAGTGCCAATGCAGGAGACACAGGCTCAATCCCTGGTCTGGGAAGATTCCATGCGCTGCGGCGCATCTGAGCCTGTGTGCCCCAGCTGTGAAACCTGTGCACTCCAGGGCCACAAGCCACAACCATTGAGCCCACGGGCTGCAACTCCTGGAGCCTGTGTGCCACAGCAGGAGAGGCCGCGGCAATGAGAAGCCCATGTGCTACCATGCAGAGTGGCCCCGCTCACCACAGCTAGAGAAAGCCCATGCACAGCAGCGAAGACCAAGCAAACCCCAAAATAAAAATAAATACTATACTCCAACAGAAAACAAAAACATTTTTAAAAAGAAACCAACCACAGGTCACAAGGAGAGAGAGACCTGTGGTTGAAATTTGTCTCCTTGAGTGGTAACAGCTTTGCACCACATCAGTTTAGCTAAGCTGAAACAATCTTTTCCAGAATTCTCTTCCATGAGCACAGAATTCTGGGCCACAGGAAGAATTTGTGCAGGAGTTGGGAGATGGACATGATGCTGCAGCCATGTTTAGGCTCAGAATCCATGTTCAGGGTCACGCTGCAGCTGGAGCTCGCTGTCACTCACCTTTGTGGGCATCAGGCTGGAGCCAGGCTGCATCTTTGCAGCTCCGCCTTGGATCGCCTCTTCCGGCTTCCCTGGGAAGGGAGTGCTGCTCCATGACAAAGCACATGAGCTTCTACCGCAGGGATTCCACATCCTGCAGGTGGGATGTTTGGAAGTGGATGAAACTGATGCGGGTCCCAGCTCCTCCTCGTGGGTCCCAGCTGGCTAGGGCTTCCCCCACTTCACAACCCTCTTCTCCCCAACTGCTAACCTTGCTGACTTCAGGCCCCGTGCCAGATGCAGATGTAACAGACTTACAGAGTGTGGTACCAGCTCCCACGAGTGCACAAGGTCAGAACCTTAAAATAAATCCTTCATTCTACATTACAGATGTTCTATCTCTCTGATGGAAGCCCAACTGCCACATACCCCTTCATTCATCCTCTAAAGTTTGAGCAGCTGGAGTCTGTAGTGTCTGAAGACTCATGAAAGGGTTGACCCTTCTCTGTGCAGAAGGTCCCAAGGAGGAGGTAGTGACAGATAGGACAGACTCAAAGGCAGTCCAGTGGTTATGACTTTCCCTTCCTACGCAGGGGGCATGTGAGTTTGATCCCTGGTTGGGGAGCTAAGATTCCACAAACTAGACGACCAAAAAACCCAAACATAACACAGAAGCAATGTTGTAGCAAATTCAATAAAGACTTTCAAAATGGTCCACATTTTTAAAAAAATCTTAAAAGGAAAGGTAGAGCTAGAAGTTTACGGGGGATCCAAGTGAGGGGAGTCAGGGGAATGAGGGACATATTTGTGGGACTACTCCAAAACTCTGTTTCCAACTCATGTATATGAGGAATAAATCAGCTAAAATCCTCTTTACAGAACCCAGACCCTGACCTGTGCTTCTGAGAAGGTCCACAGAGAAGAAACTGCCCTGACATATTAGTCTGACGGAGGTATCACACCCGGGAGCTGAAGCACCTTCTGTACCTGATTCCTGGTAGGATGCTTGCCTCCTACATGGATGCTGAAGCAGAGAAGATTACCAAAAGCATAGTGGTACCCAAGGCTGAGAGAGCCCAGGCCTGTTGCCCTCATCTTTCTGTTTCCCAGCAGGGAATAAGGGACATCCACACAGAACAGGAAGGAAGACCTTACTCTGTGTGTTACATTTGTAACTAGGAAACTGATGCTGCCTCTCTGGGCACAGCAATCCCAGAGCAATACTTCCTTAGAAGAGCAGGGGTCCTTTTAAGGTGTGAAGGATGGTGACCTTTCACTCCCCTGTCTCCTGCGCTCATTCAGATGCCAATCACTCCTGCCCTGGCAATGCCTGCCTACTCCGCTGCCTGTGGAATTCATCATCCCCTCTTTGCTTGTAAGTAACAGGAGGGTGAGTAGAACAATATATGTGGACCAACCGAGTAATAAGAGGCCAGAGGTGACTTCGAGTGATGGCGTTCAGTTCTTCAGAAACTACAGAACTGACCTAAACTGCAGAGTCCCCAGGGCAGGGACAAGAGGATGTCATGGCCCCAGAGGAGCCCCACTCTGGGCCACTGAGGATTCTGAGACCAAGGCCAGGAGAGATGGGGGCCAGCAAGACCTTGTGAGCCAGCTGAGGCTGCCACAATCTGGGTCCTTCTCTTCCCTAATGTGTGTAGTATCCCTGTAAGGTCCAGGATGGTGACATTTTTAAACCCTTTCTCAAAATGAAACCTTTTTTATAAACCAATATGTAAAGCTGAACTGCTCTGGTGAAGGACAGAGGCTGGGGCTGTGCACTGCCAAGCCCTCCAAAGCCCCAATCCACCCAGCCCCCTCCTCAGATGCCCCCGAGGTGGCCCTAAGGAGCCCCAGACTCCTGAGAGCAAAGAGTGGAACCATCTAACAGAAGAAGCTCAGAGTGAGCCCCACTGGGCGGCAAGGAGACAGACCACTGCAAAATGACCATGGCATTCCTGTGGGGGAGGGAGGAGAGGGAAGGGGGTGAGCTCAGATTTAACAGGAGCAATAATAACTACAAGCGTGCATGCTTAGTCACTCAGTCATGTCCAACTCTTTGCGACCCCATGGACTGCAGCCTGCCAGGCCCGTCTGTCCAAGAGATTCTCCAGGCAAGAATACTAGAGTGGGTTGCCATGCCCTCCTCCAGAGGATCTTTCCAACCCAGGGATTGAACTCAGGTCTCCCACATTGCAGGCAGATTCTTAACCACCTGAGCTACCAGGGAAGCCCAATAATAACTACAGACACCATTTATTATACGCCTGTAATATGACAGCAAGCCTTGCAAGGTGAGAAATACTATTCCCATTTATAAGTGAAGAGTGTGTGTGTGTGTGTGTGTGTGTGTGTGTGTGTATTAATCACTCAGTCGTGTCCGACTCTTTGCGATTCCATGGACTGTAGCCCGCTGGAAGAAGCAATTTTCTGGGTCACACACCTGAGAGTCAAACCAAGCTGTGGAAGCTCCAAAGCCCATGTTATAGAGGAGGTGTAACTGCCTCTGTCTTCCTGGCACCCCAGCTTCTCTGGGGAACCTCCCTGCCTGTTCTGGTGGGGTGGCCCATCACAGTAGCCTGCCACTTCCCCCTTCCCCCTCCCCCCTGGTCCAGCTCAGGCTGATGAAAGTACTCCAATGCCCTCAGAACAGTGCTCAGGCCACAGGCTTGTGGATGACACAGTCAGAACCAATCGGAGCCCGGGCCTCAGACAGAGTGTCCAGCGAGAGGTATGGTCTCTCCTCCCACCTGGGTCACTAACCTGGGAATGTGTGTATCTGACGCGTGGCCAGCAGCCCTCTTTCCCACCACGGGGTCTGCAGGCACTGGTCTTCAGAGAGAAGCTGAACAGAGCAGCAGTCACAGCTGATGGAGAAATGACCTCTCCCCACTCCTGAGCCTGAGTCCAGCAGGATAGCTTTTGGCTCTGTAACCTCCCCCAAGCCCATTCCAGCTCTGTGAGCCAGTAATCCCCTGTTCCTTCTCTTGAAGCGTGACTGAAGCACGTGCAGTAGTAGCTAATACATGCACAGTCCTCTGTGATGAAGACAACAGCTGTATCTGCAGGCTGGTGCCTTTCAGCCCGTGCTCAGGGGATCTGAGCCCGTGGAGGCTCCTCTGAAGTCATCTTTGCCCCCATTTCAACATCAGAAGCTCCACTTTGACCTGCTGTGAATATGGGGCTTCCTCATCAGATCTGGATGGAAGAAAGCACAGTGCTCTGAAAATATTAAATGAAAAAAAGAGAGAGAGTGAGCTTGAAATCCCCTGCTGTCACTAGCTTGGACCCAGTGAGTATTTAGTCATGGGAACAATGTGAAGGAGACGATATTGGGAAAGGAGTAATGTCCCGGAGGTACTCAGGACAGATTAGAAGAGGGAAGATCCTCGAGAAGTCTTCATCCCAGTCACAAGCCACGGAAAGCATCCGCTGCCTTGGCGCACCTTGGGATCCCAAGCAGTCTTGGTTTTTTCTAAGCGAGACCTCAAGCCAGTATCCCCCGGCAGTACATCAGGGGCTAGAAGACAAGCACACAGAGCCTGGGGAGGTGGGTCAGGGGGAGCCCTGGGCAGCTGGAGAGCCATGGAGGAGCCTGGGACGGGGGGCAGGGCCAGAGGAGAGCCAAGCGCAGGAAGGACCTAGCCTCCGGCCAGCCCTGGAAAATCTTCAACGACCGCACAACGGCTCCTGCAGCCCCGTGGAGATGACCAAGTGAAGCCCAAGAATATTTTGGATGCTTCTCAGCGGACTCCTCTATCCACCCAGCATTACAAGGACAAGGGGTTCTGTGGCTGCAGACAGAAGCGGGGTCACCATCTTGTCCCAGTCTGCCCGCAACTTTCCCTATTTTCAAACTGGAAGTTCTGTTTCCCAGGAAACTCCTCCATCCCGAGTAAACCAGAATGTCTTGCCACCCTCAGACGGTGCTGAACTATGCAGCTGAAGATGGGGAAAGAACCTGGCCCGTATCAGGGCTGAGTGCTATCCTGATGGGAAACGCTAAGAATTCAGAACAATCTGCTCGTGAACTTTGTCAGGAGACTGTCTCAGGGGAACGAGCTCTGCCCAGAGGAGGTGGGGAGCAGGGCGTGCCAAGTGGGGCAGCATGGAAGCACCCCTCAGTCACCCATTTGACCCAAAATAAGAAAAAGGAGTCTTCTTCCAAGTGGAACTCCAAAGTCTCTTCATCACATGAAGAAATTCCAGTATTATTGCCCTCGTGGGTCGGCTTCTACTGTGGGTTCTGGAGCCATTTAGGCCAGCGAGGAGTGAGCAGAGAGGGAAACCAGGGCCCAAGAACCACGAGAGATCATCAGTACCTTTCTCACCTGGAAGCCAAGAGGTCTGAGCTGTGACCCATCACTGAGGATCCAGTGATGAGTCCCATCCTTCCCTCCATTCAGTATCACCTCCTGGCACCCCTCCCAGCCTGCTGTCAGCCATGCCCATTCCGTAACTCCTGGAATACATGCCTCCACCTTACCTGCCTGTCTGTCCTTGGGGAATCAGCCACACCTCCCCCTGGAAACCTTCCATCACCCCTCAAACTGAGGTCTGTACTGGCCCCCCACCTCCAAAGGGCATGGCATGGGTTTGAGATCATCCAGCTGCACAATTCTCTCCCCACCAGACTCTACCCTGCTTGCCTCCTACCCACAGGGCAGCACCCCACACAGGACTGAGCCCAGAGGAGATATCGCCCCCAACCTGACACAGGAGGGAGGGGGAGAGGGAGGAAGGAGGGGGATCTCCAGGGCCTAAGGAAGTGACGCACAGCGATCAGAGACAGTTGAGCCTTCCAAAGATACACCTAAGTACCCCAGAGAGCACCATAAATCAAAAGGTGGAATAAAACCCACCCCTATGGACCCTGTCCTGCAGGGATCCACCTATACCTCCTATGGATCCTGTCCTACCCCACTAGGACACAAGGTCACTCTGAGGAGTTGAAGAGCAGGAGACGGAGAAATGCTAAAGGAAAAGTCTGCAGATGCATCAGAGAATCTGCCTCTGGGCTTCCATGGACATGCACTACCATCAAGGTTTTAAAGACACAGGCAATATATGACCATTAACACGGTGCAGTTGTGCAAGGTGATAGTTACCTGGAGAAGCATAACAGCCGGCTTGGTTCCCACTCTGGGGGTGAAGAGCTTGCTATGGCTCCATGCTGCCCTGCAGCCTGAAGGACTGCCCCCCACATGGCCACAGGGAGGCCCCTCCCTCCCCTGTAAGGCCAGCTCAAAGGTGTCTCCCGTAAGAACCCTCCCAGAATCCCTAGATGCGAGTGGCCTGGGTTTTCTGAGCGCTTGGGGCCCTGGGGAAGGAGCTGTGTTTTGCAAACAATCTGCCAGGGTTCAAATCCCTACATCCAACTGCTTATCTGTGTACTCAGGACCCAGTCACCTACCTCTCTTGATTCAGTTTCCTCACCTATAAAACATGTCATGTCTGACCCTTTGTGACCCCATGACCTGTAGCCCACCAGGCTCCTCTGTCCATGGGATTTTCCAGGCAAGAATACTGGAGTGGGTTGCCATTCCTTACTCCAGGGAATCTTCCCGACCCATGGATCAAACCTGGGTCTCTCGCATTGCAGGTAGACTCTTCACCGTCCGAGCCACTATAGAAGCCCCATAAAACACAGATGGTAACAAAACCCACCTGTTGGGGGCGCTGAAACAGTGAGTTAATATATGCAAAATGCTAGGGACAGAGTCAGACATGAAGGAGGCTACTAGTGTTTTTTTCTTGTTTTAATTTTTTAAATTGGAAGATAATTGCTTTATAATGTTGTGCTAGTTTCTGCTGTAAAACAACATGAATCAGCTATACATATATACATATGATAAAGCAGAGACAGAGGTTCATCTAGTCAAAGCTATGATTTTTTTCAGTACTCATGTACAGATGTGAGTTGAACCATAAAGAAGACTGAGTGCCCAAGAATTGATGCTTTCAGATTGTGGTGTTGGAGAAGACTCCTGACAGGCCCTTGGACAGCAAGGATATCAAATCAGTCAATCCTAAAGGAAATCAACCCTGAATGTTCACTGGAAGGACTGATGCTGAAGCCAAAGCTCCAATACTTTGGCCACCTAATGCCAAGAGCCAACTCATTGGAAAAGATCCTGATGCTGGGAAAGATTGAGGACAGGAGAAAAGGGTGACAGAGGATGAGATGGTTGGATGGCATTACTGACTCAATGGACATGACTTTGAGCAAGCTCCGGGAGATAGTGGAGGACAGAGGAGCCTGGAGTGCTGCAATCCATGGGGTCGCAAAAAGTCGGACACGATTGAGCGACTGAACAATATCTTCTCCCTCTTGAACCTCCTTCCCACCACCCCTCCCATCCCGCCCTTCTAGATCATCACAGAGCACCAGGCTGAGCTCTTGGTGCTAAACAGCAACTTCCCTCTAGCTATCTATTTTAAACATGGTAGCCGCTAGTGTTTGATGATATTATTATTATCATTTCTCTCAGGATAAAGATCACATCCTTTCTTGCAGAATTACCACTGATGTACTCGAGACTGGAGATATCTCCAGAGAAGAAATCATTGACCCAAATCTTGGTTTTGCTCTCAGCCCTGTGTGACTCTCACAGAGCAAATACAAAATGATAACTATTTCCTCAAGGAACATGCAGGTGCATTATAGGGAAGACACTCTCTGGCCCACTGCTTGGTCTAGAAAAATTAAGTCTTGACACTAGGAATATTCAGCAACCCTTTCCCTCTCCCAGAAACTTGGGCTGTGACAGCAACCACATTCAGAGGCAGCAGGTGAGGGAGGGCTTTTTGAGGCTTTACTCCTCTTTACTTTTTTCTTGTCCACCTCCACCTCCTTTCCCACCAACACAAAGGAGATGAGTTGCGTGGAAGCTGTACAGCGGAAGTTAGGAATCTGCGATCAGTGGAATAAAGAAGAACGGCATGGCAGAGCTAAGAAGTCTTCCAGGCTCTACTGCCTTGGACAAATCAGTCCAAGGCTCTGTGCCTCAGTGTTCCTCATCTAGGAAATGGGGCTAAGATAGCAACATCCAGTCTCGGGGAGGAATAAGTAGGCTCGCAAATAAAGTGCACAGTGCGGGGCCAGGCACCTGGTGGAAACTCTGGGTTCTGAGGGCGGGGAGAGCTTGAGTGCTCAGGGAGCAGTCATGTCCAACTCTGCGTGACCCCATGTACTGTAGCCCACCAAGCTCCTCTGTCTATGGGATTCTCCAGGGAAGAATACTGGAGTGGGTTGCCATTTCCATCTGGACACATTAAAGCAAAGCGCTCAAGGGCAGAGGGAGCGGCTTGTTTAGATTCACCTCGGTTTACTTTTCCCAACAGCTTGGTACATTGCCGTGGGCATACTATGGCACTCCGCAAACATCTCAGAAGAATTGAGAGCCTCCTCAGGAAGAAGGAAGCATATGCGATGGAGGACTCCAGGCTAAAACTCAGATTTCCTGCCTCCAAGAGAGTTGGAGATGCCAACACTCTTTTGATAGTCAGTGGCCACACACACAAAAAACAAGAAATGTCTGAGGGCACCAGGGTCCCGATCTGACTGGGTGAGAATGACTAGGTTTTCAAGGTGGAAATAAAATAAAAGGAACACCCATCAATAATGTGAAATGTTAAAACTGAGGGAAAAAATGCAAGCCCTCCCCATCCTGGGCAACTAAAACGAAGCGAAGGGAAAAAAAGAGGCAAAACAAAAAAAGAGATGGAGTGAATAAAGAAGAAAAAGAGCAATCAAAGCAGGAAAGAGAACTGGGAAGGAAGAAGGAGGTTCCACGAGAGTTACAGGAAGACCAGCAGCAAAACCACTGAAAAAAGAGGTGGGGAGGTCATGGGTGCAGAGACGCGGAGAAGAATTCTCCAACATGCAGCCATGGACAGATCATAGCTCATTCAAACAGTGGAAGTGTAACTCACACTGAAGAGCCAGAAGCCTTAACCTGGGAACTTGGACAACTGCACTGCATTTGAGACTGAGTTTGAAAAAATGGTATCAGGCTCTGCTCAGCTTTCCAGTCTGGGTCTGAGTAGGAAAATGAGAAATATTTCAGCAACACAGACAAGGCAAGTGCTTCCCTAATCTGGGTACTGCTCCAGCTGAGCCCTTGTTTGTCCTCAGATGGTGCAAGCTAGTGGGTCAAAAGGACTAGGGTCCATTCCAGCTCCAGACCCGACAACACCCTCAGTGGAGATGGGTTATTCTGGATGCCTCAGGGTGCATTCTGTCTCTCAGGAGCAGCCCTGGACCTTTATGCCCACATCCCTCGCTCCCCATGGGTTATTCTGGATGCCTCAGGGTGCATTCTGTCTCTCAGGAGCAGCCCTGGACCTTTATGCCCACATCCCTCGCTCCCCATGCCTCCCTCAGATGCCCAGGGGAAGCCAGCTTCACCCTCCAGCTCTGTGGGAGGGTGCCTGGTTTGTTGTTGCTGTTCAGTTGCTAAGTCGTGTCCAACTCTTTGCGACCCCATGGATTGCTGCACACCAGGCTCCTCTGTCCTTCACTATCTCTTGGAGTTTGCTCAAATTCATGTCCATTGAGTCAGTGATGTTACCTAACTAACTCATCCTCTGCCGCCCCCTTTTCTCCTGTCCTCAATCTTTCCCAGCATCAGGGTATTTTCCAATGAGTCAGCTCTTTGCATCAGGTGGCCAAAGTATTGGAGCTTCAGCAACATAATCAGTCCTTCCAATGAATATTCAGGACTGATCTCCTTCAGGATGGACTGGTTGGATCTCCTTGCAGTCCAAGGGACTCTCAAGAGTATTCTCCAACACCACAGTTCAAAAGCATCAGTTCTTTGGTGCTCAGCCTTCTTTATGGTCCAAGTCTCACATCCATATGTGACTACTGGAAAAACCATAGCTTTGACTAGACGGACCTTTGTAGGTAAAGTGATGTCTCTGCCTTTTAATATGCTGTCTAGGTTGGTCATAGCTTTCCCTCCAAGGAGCAGGTATTGTCAAGGCTAATTCATATAATCCTACTGTCCAGATCACAGAGGCGACTCAGGGTTGGTTCACGTTCCCTAAACTGATCCAATAAGAGTAAAACCCAAGATTTTGTATCACGGTTAAAGAAAGAAATGTTCTTCTCTGCTGGATATGAAATAGCAGTACTGGGACACAGGGGTGGGGTAACCATCTCATGACAACGAGGACAGAATCGATGAAACTGGAGCCAACTCAGAAGCCGCAGAGTGGAGACTTTAATCTAGGTTGCCTACTTCTGGATCAAGCTGTTCCTGATGACCTTCAGTCTGTTCATTTAAGTGAATCAACAAATTCTCTCTTACGATTGACCTGGTTGCAGTTTTCTATCATATGCAGTGGAAAGGTTCCTAACACAATGTCTTATTGATTTCATGAATGAGTACTTTGTGTTGTAAGTAATAATAATAGTAAAATAATAATACTAATGTAAAATAAAGATAAATGCTAGAGTAAACACATATGGGAAACAAACTTCAGCACATCAAATCATTTCATTTTCTCAGGGGCTCACCACACACCTATCAACATGGTTAAAATTTTTAAAAGTGACTATATCAAGTGTTAGTGAGGATTCAGAGGAGCCGGAACTCTCACAGTCCTCAAGAAGGTTAGTGCTTGTATAATAACTATATTGGTGCGTGCCCATGTTCACTGTAGCACTGCTCACAATAACCAAGATATGAAAGCAACCTAAGTGTTGACAGATGAACGGTTAAAGAAGATGTGGTACATCTATATGTGTACATCTATATGTACAATGAAACATTTTTCAGCAAAAGAACAATATTCAGCCATTTACAATAACCTGAATGGACCTTGAGGGCATTATGCCAAGTAGGAAGAGTCAGAAAAAGACAAATAGTGTGTTATCTCATTTATATGGAATCTAGAAAAGTCAAACTTGTGAAAACAGAGAGTAGAATGGTGGTTACCTGGGGCTGGGAGTAGGGGAGTTGGGGAAATGTTATTTGAAACTATAAACTTGCAGTCAGTAGGTAAATAAGTTCTGGAGATCAATGCACAGCATATTGATTACAGTCAACAATATTGTGTTACAAACTTCAAAAATGCTGAGCAACTAGATCCTAATTCTCACCATAAAGAAATGGTAATTATGAAATGCAGCAGAGGTAGGTGTTAGATAATACTGCAGTGGTAATTATATCACAATATATAAATGCACAAAACCACTGTAACTTTGTACACCTTAAACTTACACAATTTTATATATGCCAATTATATCTCAATTATAATAATTACTATAATGGAATATAATAATTATTATAATGGTGAACACCATTTACTGGGAATTCATTGAGAATCGTGGGACTCCACAGGCAGGAGGCACTCCATGAACATATGAGAAGACATAAATAATCATAATGAGAAAAACACTGCCTTCTACTTGGTCCTAAGTCCCCTGACTCCCCCTTTTCCTTCACTTGCCTCACCCTACCTCCAACCACCACCATTTACATCCATCCTCACCATCAACACAGGCTGTGTGCTGCTGTCGAGTGGGAATAGGACCCTGAAGGTGGAAGCTGAGAGTGGCCAGGGCCACTTTATCCCTAAGGCCCTGCACTGCCCTGGAGCCAGGAAAGAGTCCTGACCACAGGCAGCCCGTCCCAGGCCTAGAGGCTCCCTCTAGCTCAGCTTGACATAGGAAAAGAAACCAGGCCGACCGTATCTCCTCGGGTAGAAACATGACCGGCAGAAATGATGGGCCAGCAATTGGTGGGAGCCAAGCTGAGCTACAGGGGCTCGTGGCGAACCCAAATTGTGAGGTAGCCAAACCTGAGAGTACACAGAAGTATCAGAAATACGCAGAGCGGAGGGGGAGGCCCCCAGACTGCAATGAGGAGGAAAGAGCAGGCATACAGGAAGAAGCAGGGACGCTGTGGGTGCAGTGATCTCAAGAGAGACAGGCAGGGACTTCCCGGGGGGGCAATAGCTAAGACTCCTTGCTCCCAGCGCAGGGGACACAGGTTCCATCCCCAGTCAGGGAACCAGATCCCATGTGCTACAAATAAAATCAATTAAGACCAAAAAAATAAATATTTTAAAAGAGAGAGACAGAGGGAGGGTCACAGTCTCAGAGCCACCTCAGCTCCCAAAGTTTTCCTGGTCCCCCTTTGCCCTTTGTATTCTCCACGACCCACTATCTCCTTCAAGGGATCTTCATAGGTCACCAGGTTAGGCAAAGATCTCCCCACTGGACCACTGCAGACAGATCACGTGCTGCAGGAGAAGGCCCTGTGACTTCGCACCTCTTACCGATGGGGCTCCTTCATTTCAGTGGCTCACTTCTTACCGACTTTTCAGTGTCAGACCCAGAAATTGCAAATCCGGCCCAGCAAGATGACTTTCTTGGACCTCCAAGTCTATCCTCCCTCGTCAAAAAGCTAAAGAGATGCTGAGAATCACTGTGTCTTCTAAAAACATCTCAGAGGACAAGAAACCAAAAAAGCCCAAATGAAAAGATGGATTGAAAGTTTGTTGTTGTTGTTTTTTTTACCTACAAGATTACAGAGAGACCAGTTATGAGTGTGTGTGCATGTGTGTGTATCCGTGTGTATGTGTGTGTGACTCTTTAATCCTGATGAGTCTCTAAGTCCAACCATTGAGGGACCCTGAGGCTGAGAACATGGAACAATCATGGTCAGGGGAGGGGCAGGTTTGCCTGTAAGAGGGCATGAGGGGAACTTCTGAAGTAATGGAAATATTTTATATTTTGATCTGGGTAGTGGTTCTACAAGTATAAACATATCAAAACCATCATCAAGGTGTACATTTAAGATTGGTACCCTCAAAAACCACTACAATATTGTAAAGTAATTAGCCTCCAATTAAAATAAATTAATTAATTAAAAAAAAAAAGATTGGTACCCACTATCTGGCAGTTCTACACTTGGGCATATATCCAAAAGAAGTGAAAGCAGGGACCAGACAGATGTTTGCACACCAATGTTCAAAGCAGCATTAGTCACAACAGTGAAAAAGTGGAAACAATCCAAGTGTCCATCAACATATGAACGGATAAGCAAAACATAGTATATACATACAATGGAATAGTAAGCAGTCTCAAAAAGGAAAGAAATTCTGATACATGCCACCACGGAGATGAACCCTGGACATTCTGCCAAATGAAATAAGTCAGTCACAAACAGATCAGGACTGTGGTGGTGGTGGTCATTTAGTCACCAAGTCAGAATACTGGAGTGGGCTGCCATTCCCTTCTACAATGGACCTTCCCCACCCAGGGATGGAAACCACATCTCCTGCGTTGCAGGCAGATTCTTTACCATCTGAGCCACCAGGGAAGGCCAGACTTTGGAAATGTTATTTGAAATGAAATAAGCCAAACACCAAAAGATAAATACTGCAGGAGTCTACTTTCATGTAGTCCCTAGAATAGGCAAATTCAGAGACAAATTGTACAACAGAGATTACCAAGGCTGCAGGGAAAGGAGAGAGAAGTATTGTTTAACGGGCACAGAGGTTTTGCTGGGGACGATGAAAATTCGGACCGAAGACAGTGGTGATGGCTACCCAACACCGTGAATGCATTTAAAGCCACTGAATTGGGTACTTACAAATGGTTAAATGAAAAACACTGAGCTTTAAATACCTTTTTCAGTTATGAGGCTCGGCCACATCCAGGGTACTTTGTCAGCCAGTGTGGCAGAAGCTGGATTCAATCTCAGGTCTCCGAATTCAGAGGCCAGGAATATAGTCCCGCACCCATAAGGCAACCCCTCTCTAATAAACTGGTCAATCCAGTTCTGCTTGGGCCAGGACAGCCTCCATCCTGAAGTGGGGGCTCAGGCTGCTGAGCTCTATTTACTGGTGTGGGTCAATGAACTGAAAAAAATCGGTGTAACTTCAGGCTGGTGTCCTTCCTGAGCCTGTACAAAGCCCCTGGGATGTCTGTGGAGTTACTTTGCCTGCAAAAAAAAACAAAAACAAAAATGCCCCAGCTCCCTTGTCTATAAAAAGCAACTAGCTCAGAAGGTGTGGCTGAGACCAGCCATGACAAAACCTCCCAAATCAAATGATGAATTTAATCCCACCTGGCATCAGAAAGTATGGTCAAGAACCATCCCTCCACCCTTGCTACTCTAAGGCAGAATAAATATAGATGCTCATGATACCAACTTTCCACCCTCCACGTACGCTGTCCTGCCCTGCTCTGCCAGGTGGGCTAGAACAACCTGCTTGGAACAAAGATCCCGCCTTATATTCAATAACATCAACAACCTTTGGATGAGGATGGGCACGTCTCCACAGACAGTGGATTTTAGAGTTTAAAGCATCTTTTGAGGTCATCTCACCAAATCTCTTCATTTTCCCAGAAGGAAAAACATAAGGAGGGAGTGGTGAGGAACACTGATTTTTTTAGTTAAATAGTCCTGGATTTGAACTTGACTTTGACATTTACTTTGATATTTATATGGTCTTCAGCAAGCTGAGCTATTGTCTTTGGACCTTAGTTTGCTCATCTGTAAAATGGGGATAACATTACCACCACCATAGGGTTGTTGTGAGTATTAAATAATATTAGGTTGGCCAAAAAGTTCATTTGGGTTTTTCCTGTAAGATATTAGAGGTCTAGAGCCTGGCACATGCCTCTCTCACTGTGTGGTAAGAATTCTCCTCCACCACCATCACCATCATTAGTATCATCATGAAATGAAGACCCAGGGAGATGAAGGATTTCTCCAAAATCATACAGCTATGGCTAGTGGCAAAACAAAGTCTTTCACACCAATGGGTTTTTCCATTTCATCACCCTGAGACAGCACAATTACCTGGGCCTAAAAATTTACAGCACTTCATGGAAAATATTTGAAATTATATGACTTTTCCACATTTCCAAATTAGAAGTCCAAGCTTGATGTCCAAGAGTCTTCAGCACAGAAACAAACTTTTCAGAGTAAAGATATTGAAACCAAATAATGTGAGCCTTCTCGCTCTCTGCCTTCATATCTGAACCTGAAATTCTCAATGAGGATCACAGTGGAGCTGGAGATGGTCCAGAGAGTTCACCCAGAGGGTGGGCATAGGACAGCTGACCAGGAAGACAACTGACATCTGCACAGAAAGCTAAAAGCTGAACAAAGAATTCAGACGAACCGTGAAGGGAACAGATAATAACGATCACGGTAACAGCACC
Source organism: Giraffa tippelskirchi (assembly GCF_054371585.1). Classification (NCBI taxonomy): domain Eukaryota; kingdom Metazoa; phylum Chordata; class Mammalia; order Artiodactyla; family Giraffidae; genus Giraffa; species Giraffa tippelskirchi. The sequence goes on from NC_137282.1 coordinate 112,943,444, forward strand.
AACTGAGTGCTTAGTAGCTGCCAGATGCCATTTTAAGCATTTACATCCATTACCATTGTTAATCCTCCAACCCTATGAAATAGGCAAAAATTATTACCTATGTGAATGAGGAAGAGAAGGCCAAAGGAGCTTTACAAACTCATCCCCCAAGGAAGGCCTTCCATGCACCATGGCTAGGATCTAGCCATACTGGGATACCTACTCATCGCCCCAAACCTGACAGGCTGTCTCATACCATCTTTCCATCTGAAATGCCTCTCCTCATCTCTGCTTATTTCAATGCTATTTATCCTTCAAGATGTATCAGGAATGTTATCGCCTCAGATTTTCCCATGCATATCGCTTTCTGACTCATTCAGCCACAAGTTCATCACTTACCATATTGTATTATAGCTTGTGTGTGTGTATGAGTGTGCTTCTACACTAGGGGTGAAGAACAAAAAGGGCTAGAATCATGTTTCATTTGCCTTTATATGTTGCTTAATATGGGTTTCCCAGGTGGCATTAGTGGTAAAAGAACCTGCCTGCCAATGCAGGAGACCTAAGAGATGCAGGTTTGATCCCTGGGTCTAGAAGATCCCCTGGAGGAGGGCATGGCAACCCACTCCAGTATTCTTGCCTGGAGAATCCCATGGACAGAGCAGCCTGGTAGGCTACGGTCCATTGGGTCACAAAGAGTCAGACAAGACTGAAGTGACTTAGCACGCACACACATTGCTTAATATACATAAAAAAGAAATGCTCAATAAAGGTTTGTTGGAATTCTCAATGCCCTTGGTCACACAACTTGACCTTGGAGAAACTAGGACACCTTCGATATGGACTCATCCCTCAACTCCAAGAGCTCATGTGGATTTGAAGGACATTCTTTCCAAAGTGGTTGATGTCCTGCACAGGTACACAGTTTCAAACTAGTCATTTGCCCTCATGGGTTCAGTGAACAAGTGGGCAAAGATCCACATACAAAGATGTTCATTACAGCCCTGTTTACAGTGGAAAAATATGAAAGTAACCTAAATGGCCAACCAGGGAGAACTAGTCAAACATATATCAGTAAAAATATCTCGCTGTGTACCCAGAATGAAATGGTATGTAACTTTAAAATGGTAAAGTGCATCTCAGTGCACAGACACGGGAAGCTCTCTGGGATGTATCCCTCTTTTCTTCTAAAGCTATTTATTTATTTAATTTTTCTTGGAATATAGTTGATTTACAACGTTGTGTTAGTTTCAGATGTACACATTCTTGTTTTAATTGATAGCTTTTAGATGACATAAAAAGTAACTTGTTATTAACTAGAACATTCAGCAAAACAAAATAGCCCACAAATCCTAATCGTGTCAAATGATACAATTCTGAATACACGTGCTTTATATTTCTGTTTGCATGCTTGTGTACACATATTTGCAGACACATATGGTCAAAATATCTACAAAAGAGTATGTTTCAAAGCCAAAGAAAGTACATTCATCCTTTGAAAAAAAACTCTGCTTTCTATGTTTCATCTCAATTTGAAAGATATGAGCTACGCACGGTTGGATAGAATATTAGTGAGGTTCAGCCTCTAATTAAGGTTAAAGCTTGATTACTTCCAACATCATATTGAGATACAGGAAAATATTCCTAAAGAATTTATATATAGATGGATAGATGGACTGATAAATAGATTTGAAGAAAGCTTATAAAAACATATTCAATATAATAAAAAAAGGATGAAAATCATAGATATGGAAAAGAAAGGCTGGGCAACAGGACAGTATCAGGGACACGTAGAGACTCTCTGGATGCCATCCCTACACGATCACTGTCTACAGGCTGAGAGCTCAGCTCCCCAGCGGTCAGAACAAAAGGGACGCTATTCGTCACTTACTCCCAATGTGTCACGATCACAATCAGCCATCTTTGCTCTCCTGGTGACACAACTAAATGAAATAACATCTCTCCTACGACCCCAAGCTAAAGATGACAGATCAACTGAAAATATTCTGAAGATAATAGAAAATAAAAGGCCAAGAATCTCGCCCTGTTCCTTTATCCAGCATCCTGAGATTGTCTATACCCAGTTACAGAACTGTCCACTGACTTCTTTTTTACCTCAAGACAGGCTCCTGGGCACAGACACTAATCATCTACCCTTTTTCAAAACTACAATTAAAAAGAAAAGATTCCATTTTAAACTGGGCCAGCCTTTAATATGTGCAGAGGACAAACAGTCCCCAAATGCTCCCGCCCACACCTCCTCATCTCCACACCCACCAGCTTCAGGAGGCTTTCAGCACCATCCTGTGTTTGCCAGGGTCCTGGGACTCTGAGGAAAGCCTCTTTGCCGCTTCTACCAAAACACTGTGCCGTGTGGCAGCTGTCTGGAGGAACAAGGAAAGGGGTTGCCAAGCAGGAGAGAGGTCTGGGAAGTCTGGGACAGAGGTGAAAAGCCCCTTTTGGGGAGTGCTATGGGCTGAACTGTGGAGGCCAAAACTCATATATTGAAGTCCAAACCTCCAGTATTTCAGAATGTAATGCATTTAGAGATAAAATCTTTAAAGGGGTAATTAATTTAATTAATTAAATGAGGTCATTCAGGTGGGCCCTAATCCAATATGACTGTTATCCTTATAAGAAAGGAAAGGAAGGTCAGAGACACATGCAGAGGGAAGACCACATGAAAAGACAGGGAGAAGGTGGGCATCTGCGAGCCAAGCAGGGGCTTCCCTGGTGGCTCAGCTGGTAAAGAATCCGCCTGCAATGCGGGAGACCTGGGTTCGATCCCTGGGTTGGGAAGATCCCCTGGAGAAGGGAAAGGCTACCCACTCCAGTATTCTGGCCTGGAGAATTCCATGGACTGTATAGTCCATGGGGTCGCAAAGAGGCAGACACAACTGAGCGGCTTTCACCCACAAGCCAAGGAGAGACCTCAGAAGAAAGCAACCCTGCCGACATCTTGATCTTGGACCTGCAGGCTCCAAAACTAGTGAAGAAATACATTTCTGTTATTTCAGTCATGGGTCCTCAACCCCAAGGCCACAGACCCAGCCTGTTAGGAAGCGGGCTGCACAGCAGGAGATGAGTGGCAGATGAGCTTTACAGAGAAGCTTCATCCATATTTACAGTTTCTCCCCAGGGCTCACATTACGGCTGGAGTCCCGCCCCCTGTCAGATCAGCAACAACATAATCAATGTCATGCACTTGAATCACCCCGAAACCATCCCCACCACCACCACTCCAGGCCTGGAAAAACTGTCTTCTACAAAACCAGTCCCTGATGCAAAAAGGTTGGGCAACACTGGTTTAAGCCACCCGAAGTCTGGGATACTTTGTTATGGCAGCTCTACTAAACTAATACAAGGTGATCTTAAAAAGAAAAAAATAAAAACTTACTATTGGGTAAACCATTTGATGAGAGACCCTTACAGATACTAAAGAGAACTTTAAAAGAGAAAGATGGCCTTCTGCACATTGGAGCGAGAATTCTCAATCCATCCCTAACGTATTATTCTACTTCAGTGCCTTTTTGAAACTGATTTTGTTTGTTTGTCCAGACTTAGATGTCTGCTGACTGAAAAACCTCAAGACATTTCCTGCCATCTTGATGCTGATTATTGTGGTGGTTTAGTCACTAAGTTGTGTCTGACTCTTGAGACTCAATGGACTGTAGCCTGCCGCCAGGCTCTTCTGTCCATGGGATTTCCCAGGCACGAATACTGGAGTGGGTTGCCATTTCCTTCTCCAGAGGATCTGTCCAACCCAGGAATCAAACTTGCATTGCAGGTAGATTCTTTACTGACTGAGCCACTAGATTACAACTCGAATGAATGTTCAACAGCAAGTGGGCTGTTGAGAAGGAAGATGCAATGGGGTGGGGTGAAGAGGGAGCTGGTGAGAGTGATGGCCCAGGTATCGGGCCATGTACCTGACATACATCAACTCATTCAATCATGTCACCCTTCAAGTTCAGAAATGGACATGGCATTTGTGGTTTGCCCGAGGCCACATACTAAGTGGTAAAGACAGAATATGGACTCAGCCAGTCTGAATCCAGAGACTACGCCTTAACTCCATCGCCTCAGTGAGGTCCCCTCCTTCCCCAAGGGCTTCGCTGAACCCAGGACAAGTTAGGACTCTCCCAACTACGACAGAAGCACAGCTTAAACTCTCATAACTCGAAAAGTGGGGTGGATCTCGAGGCAGCATTAAATCCAGGACTCTAATGAGTCATCAGGGCATTTCATCTTTCTTCTCTGCTTCCCTCTCAATGCTGCTACATCTGTCCTGCTAGTGATGGGTCCCCTCCACAAGATGGGTAAGATGACCATGAGATGACCAACATCACATCACACCAGCGTGCCAAGCCCATAGAGGCAGAAGGTTAGCATTCTCATCAATGCCAGGAAGAGAGCCCTGGCCTGCTGGAGTCATGTGACCATCCCAGAACCAGTGACTGTTGTTTGATTGTCCAGGCTTGGGTCAAGTGTCCATACCTGTGGCCAGGGCTGTGGCAGGAGGGCAAGTGGTCAGATTTGTTACCAGGAAGAGGGGAAGGGGACAAGCAGCATTAGCTCCCACAAATTCGTAGACCCTGGTCACTGGTAAAGTGTGACCCAGGCAGGTGAGTGGGTTTCCCCAAAGTGATAAGGCAAGAGCAAAAGTCAGGGGGCTCAAGCCACAGCTGGGCAAGGCCCACAGTTTGCCTCAACTTTCCAAATACCCAGGTTTCAGCACCAGATATGATCTTGGGTGGCCTTGGCCTGCAACAGCTTGGAGCGGGGCTTGGCTTCCCAGCCAGAGGCTGAGGCCGGGTTGCAGCAGTGAAAGCACCAGATCCTAGCCACTAGTCCAGTGGTCAGTAACAAGGGCCCTGGCCCTCTGGCTTTGCAGAAAAGAATTTCAGCAAAAACGAAAAGTAGGGAAGCAAGTAAAGTATTTATTAGGTGGAAAAAGAGTGCAGTACATGTGTATAGACACACGGGCTTACTCAGAGGGAGAGTCCCTGAGTTCCACCCTTGTGGTAGTTTGAATCAACTTTTATGGGGCATTTCTTCTGGGTTTCCTTTGGCCAATCATTTCGATTTGCCGGTTCACAGTCCATATTCGGTATATCTCAGGATCCTCCTTTGTGTGCGCATGCATCTCTTAGGCAAGATGGATCCGACCTAAGAGACCTGTTGGCACCCTGGCATTAGTAAGCATCACTACCCTTTGCAAGGAGCTTTTCTGCACATGTGTGGTCGGGGAAGTCTCTTGACTTTGGGAATGAGAGATATGTGGTCTGCAGGGCCCAGACTCCTCCCTTAACTGTCCAGCTATTCTTGGAGTTTCGGTCAATAGAGAATGACTCTCCAATTGCTTTCTCTGGGGAGGGGGCGGCCATCTGCTTCCTACCTCAGTGTCATGGTTAGGGATGGGGAGAGCTGGGTGTCTGGGCTGCAGGAAGCTATGAAAGAAGTGCTAATGTGGGGAGCTGTCCAGGTACGAAAGGCTACAGAACGCTAGTACCTTTTGTGTAAGAAAGGGGAGAGACAAGCAAATATATCCAGTTTGTATTTGAGTAAAGAAACTCTGGAAGCAAGGATGTACAGAAAAAGAAGGAGTTTTGGTAACTTACAGGGGGTGGGGTGAACAGAAACAGGAAAGGATGTGAGGCTTCTCACTGTACATCTATGAATATTTTTATTTTTTAACTATTCAAAGTATTGCCAGTTTTCTAAAATACAAACTTAATTTAAAATAAAGCCTAAAAATTATAGATAGAAAAAATATGAAAGGAAACAGCCTGAAAAGATAACAGTGGATATCTTTGGATGTTAAGCCTAAGTATGATTTTTTTCCCTTTGAACTTAATTATCAAATTTCCTAAAATGAACAGGTACTGTTTTTCACAAGGAAAAGAAAATGAACTTTAAAAAGATCTGAACTGAAAAAGTCACATGACATATGAAGCAGAAATCATAATTGACAATATCATATACATTTATTTTTCACTCCCTATAAATCAAATTGCCCTGCAGCCCCTGCCCTCATCACCACCCCAACCAATGCTTCAAAGAGCCAGATTGCTGCACTTTGAATTTCAAACAAGATTTGTAACAGCAGCAGAAAGAAAGTAGTTTTGAAAGTCAGGCTTTGTTGAGAAAAGGAATTTCTAAATTCCAAACTGCTTCCCTTGCAAAGAACACCACGTGGTGTTCTGGATAAGTTAGTGACACTGAGAGAAAAAGATGGGATTTGACAGGAGGGGAGCTCTCCAGGCTTCTTCTTCCTCTGGAAGGTGATGCTGAAGATAATGAAGATGCAGACCAAGAGAGGTGGGGACACCCTTGGCCTGGCCTGATTTCTGAAGGACCCAGCAACCCCACCTTGGCCATGGCCATGTGGGCCAAGAAGAGTCCAGCAAAAAAAAGAACAGAGATAAAGGTACATCAAGGGGAAGGGGACTATTATGGACCATAATGCACTTTCCCAAGTTTACATGTTCAAGTCCCAGCTCCCAGGATCTCAAAATGTAACCATATTTGGAGATGAGATATTTAAAGAAGGGTTTGAGTTAAAAAGAGGCCATTACAGACATTTCTCCAAAGAAGACATACAGATGGCCAAAAAGCACATGAAAAGATACTCTACATCACTAATTATTACAGAAATGCAAATCAAAACTAGGGCTTCCCAGGTGGCACAGTGGTAAAGAATCCACCCACCAATGCAGGAGACGCAGGAGACACAGGTTCAATCCCTGGGTTGGGATGATCCCCTTGAATAGAAAATGAGAATTCATTCCAGTATTCTTGCCTTGAAAATTCCATGGACAGAGGAGCCTAGCAGGCTACAGTCCATGCAGTTACAAAGAGTTGGACATGACGAAGTGACTGAGCACGCAAATCAAAACTACAATGAGGTTATCACCTCACACCAGTCAGAATGGCCATCATCAAAATACCTACAAACAATAAATGCTGGAAAGGGTGTGGAGAAAAGGGAAACATTTTGCACTGTTAGTGGGAATGTAAATTGATAAAGCCCCTATGGAAAACAGTATGGAGGTTCTGTAGAAAGCTAGAAACAGAACTACCATATGACCCAACACTCCCACTACTGGCATACACCCAGAGAAAACCATAATTCAGAAAGATACCCACCCCCAATGTTCACTTCAGCACTATTTACAACAGCCAGGACATGGAAGCCACCTAAATGTCCATCAACAGAGGAATGAAGAAAGAAGATATGGTACATATATACAAGTCAATATTACTCAGCCACAAAAATGAATGAAACGGGGTCATTTGTAGAGACATGGATGGAATTAGAGATTGTCATACAGAGTAAAGCCATAAAGACAAAAACAAGTATCACATATTAAGGCATATATGTGGAATTTAGAAAAAATGGTATAGATGATTTTATTTGCAAAACAGAAATAGAGACACAGATGTAGAGAATAAATGTATGGATACCAAGGGGGAAGGCAGTAGGAGGAACTGGGAGACTGGGGCTGAAACATACACACTGTTGATACTGAGTATAAAACAGATAACTAATGAGGGCATACTGAGAGGCAGGAAACTCTAAAAGGAAGAAAAGCAAGGAAATTCAAAAGGGAGTGGATAGATGTACACGTTTTATGCTTCACTTTGCTGTACAGCAGAAATGAACACAACACTGTAAAGCAACTATACTCCAATAAAAATTCATTTAAAAAGATAAATAAAAAGAGGCCATAAGAGTGAGGCCCTAATCCAATCTGACTAGTGTCTTTATAGGAAGAGGAAGAATCACCAAGGGCATAAGATAGCAGGGCAACGACCATGTGAAGATGAACAAGAAGGCAGCCATGTGCAGCTCAAGCAGACAGGCCTTAGGAGAAGCCAACCCTGCCAACCGACACTGGTCTTGGACGCCCAACCTCCAGAACTGTGGGAAAAGAAATGTCTGCTGTCGCAGCCACCTCATCTGTTGTATTTTGTTATGGCAGCCTGAGCACACTAATAGAGAACCATCTCAAAGAATGTTCCCAGAGCAACAGCGAGTAGCTAAGCAAGCGGGAAACGCCAGCTGGTGAGGCGAGGTGCTCCTAGGAGGGCACGCATCAGGGGCCACAGAGACCCTCAAGGGGGGGACCAGACTGCATTCAAACTCAGGACCCTCACCACCAAAGGGAGCGGAGAGACCAGAGGCTTCAGCAGCAGGTGCTGCATGACCCACACCCAGACAGGGAAGAGTGAGCAAACCAATCCCCCAGCATACATACGAGTGCCAGGGACCAGGCCAGATCAGCGAAGCCAGCCTCAGCGTGGCCCACAGCATGACGGCCGTGAGCAGTCCCCACCAGTCTCACGATGTCATGGGGAGCGTGAATGATACCCAGAGAGCCCTGGGGAAAGGGTGGGTGATCTGAAAGACTATTTTCCCTAAAGAGACTGTTTCCCTTCAGAAGCATTTCCATTTTTAAGCGCCTCTGGCTGACTAGCTATGAGGCTTTCTGCCATATTTTTCTGCACCTCTGAATTATGGTGGATTCACTGCCAACCAAACCCTCGTGTGACCGATAGGGAGAAGTCATCTATAAAGGAGATGGCAAGAAAAAATGACCTCAACTTTGTCAAAGCACTGAAGACGCTGAGGGCATCCTAGCATGGAATCTGGACTGCCTTGAAGTCCTTTGACAGTTCCAGGAGCCTTGATGGGACTTGGGTAGCATGAATCCTCTCTTGAGATGTGGCACAGACCCCAGGAGCCACATTATATGAGGTTCTGGTCAGTCTCACCAGAGGGCGAGTTCCAGTCTAACGGCTTGGAGGTCTTCCTGCTTTTTTTTCCATTTTTAAAAGAGCAGATGTTCTCCTGGGAAAGAGATATTTAGCTACCCAAACAAATCAGAGAAGTGGAGGAATGGAAATAAACCAGGCATCTGCCTGCCACGGTGGCAGTGCCCAAAGAAATCACATTAGCTGGACAGGAGCATCCGGCCCCAGGGAGGGCGCGCAGCTTGGCACCGCTCCTGCCCCGGGTGAGTGACGAATACGACCGTCTTTGTTCTGGTTCTCGACGTGAAGGACGGTCTGTGGGGCTATTTGTCTAGCTTGTTGACTCTCATAAAAGACATTCATAAATTTATTCTTAGTGCCAGGAGTGCTTACCGGTGTCAAAGTGGAGTCTTTTCAGACAGTTGCTCCGTGTTAAAACAAGCCACTCAGATGCATCTATAAATAATTGTCTGGGCTTCGTTTAGCTAACAAACGGCTTTTTTTTTCTTCTCTCTCTCCTCTCTTTTTAAAATCAACTCTAAAATGATTTCATAAACAACGGGAGGAATTTCCCATTAATATTAAAGCGTGTCTGGGTTGGTCATTTTAATAGAACTTTCCAGAGGGAACAAGCAGTCCTTCCATCTTGTCCATGTGAAACCTATTCCCTTTTCAGAATAAGACATTTGGCAGCCCAGCCTCGCTAGGACCAGTCATAGCTTCCCTTCCTCATCATCCTATGTCCATCTCTTTCACTGCTTTGGCCAAAAAAGGGAGGACAGCAATGCTGTGGAGAGCAGCAGCGTGAGCCAGTCAGGAGAGCGTGTCACCGCCCGAGGCCGCCATGCTGCCGCTCTGACCTAGATGTCCAGAAGTTTACTGCCCAGGGTACCACCTATCTACCCTAGAAAGCTAGAGTGATGGCTGTATCTGTCTCATGGATACAACAGAACTCCCCCTGCAAGGCCCCTGGGAAAACAGTGACTTAAAAGAAGGCAGGTATTTATTTCTCTTTTACATAAAAGTAGTCTAGCGACAGACAGCTTAGGGTTGGTGTGTGGCTCCACAGTTTCAGCCTCTGTCTTTGTACCTCATCATCTTTGGCATGTCACTTCATGGTCCAAGATGGCTGTTCAAGTCCAAGTATCACGTCTGAATTCCAAATAACCAGAAGAAATAGAAGATGAAGGGTATTCCTTCCCATTTAAGGTCACTTCCTAAATTACCACACATGACTGCTTCTTCTGCTTCACAGGATAGAATGTAGTTAGATGACCTCACCTAGCTGCAAGGGAGGCTGGGACTAGCCAGGCAGCAGTGCTACTTGAAAGGGAAAATGGACACTGAGAGGTCACTAGCTGTCTAATCCACACGATGACTGCACTTGATCATCTCCCACAGAGTCTCCCACGACTACAATTCCAAAGCCCACGGTCCCGCCACTGTTCCTTTTTAAAGAGTTTCATTTTTTGCATCACTTCTCTTTAAAACTCACTTTCTAGCCTTCACTCTTTCTTTCTCAGAGTCAAGGTTCTGACAAATTGCACAGCCAGAATGAATTCAAGCTTAGTTCTGACCAGGTCAGCACCATGTGTTGTCTTAAACTGCTGCCCTGTGGGCCTTCTCCACAGGGCAGCAGTTTAAGACAGGTCTTAAGAAGCCAGGAATGGAAATCACCCCAGGAGGATCCCTGCAAGTACAACTTGAAAGCAAAACTTGAGTCTTGCTTCATCCGTGCTTCACCCAGGGAGCACAAATCTTCCAGCCTTTATGGCCCACAAGAGGGAAGGTGCCAAAAGCCATGGGGAGGGCAGAGCAGCTCCGGCTGGGAGAAACAGTGAGCCCCATTGATGGATGAAGCCGCTGCCTGGACCAGACGTGCACATGTCGTGGATAGTCTCCTGCTCCTCGGGTCCACCCTGGACTCTAAAGACCAACCACCGCAAGGACCCCACACCTTGCCTGACCCAGACGCTGCCCCTGCCTGGCCTTGCGGGATTTCGGCAGACCATACATGGCCTGTATTTGCTGACCTCTTGTTGCCCTCCTGCCCTTCTGGACCACGTCACCAGTTCAGCTCAGTGCTTGCTCCACTATGTACCAACTTCATTACTGTCACAGATAAACGCTGTTGAGCATCAGGTGTCAGAACATGAAATCCTCCACATGAACTCTACCCACCCACCCTGCATGGATCACAGGAGTAGAGCGAGTAGTAAAAGGATACTCAGCAGTTGTCAGAGAAATACGAGGTCGGAAAACTACAAGTAGGAATGGCAAGGGAAAACAAGCCACAGAGCAGCCTTGCTTAAACTGCATTCAGTGACACACCAGTGCCACACAATGTCAAAAAGTGCTTCCACTCCGCAAAAGCATGGTCAGTTAAGTTTGGAAACTGCTCTCACTAGAGATTCATACTTCAGCGAATTAAAGGCTCTGAGAAGGTCTGCAGTAAAGAAAGTTGTTTATTTCCTCATTTAGCCCAGCCTTTCCTAAACTGTTTAACTACCCTCTTTTCCTTCTGGAACGTCTATTACTCTCTCATGAAGCCATGTTCGTCAGAATACTGAATGACGCACTAATGCACTGAGGGTCACGGCTACGTCTCTGGCTCTGGAAATGAATCACCAGCATTCAAATCCCTGCTCCAGCAGTTTTTAGTGGTGTGACCTCGAGCGCATTACTAAGTCTCTTTGGCTTTAATTTCCTTGTTGGTAAAATGGGGATAAGAATAGCATCTGCCTCCTAGAGTGGTTATGAGGCTTAAGTAAGTTAATGCATGTGGAATGCTTAGAACCGTGAGAATAAATGTTAGTGGTGATGATGACAATGATGATGATGATGAAGGAGGAAGAGAAAGGGAGGAGGAGGAGGTGTGGAGAAGGAGAAAGAGAGTGAGGAGGAAAGGTGGTGGAGGGGAGGGGAAAGAGGAGGAAGAAGGTAGCAACTCTGTTCTTGGAGGCTGGCTAGAGCTGACAAGTAAGTTTCTCCCAGGTGTCAGGATTCTGATTGAAATCATCTATACATCTCCATTGCCAAGATATGGAAGCAACCTAAGTCTCTGACAACAGATGAACAGATAAAGAAGATGTGGTATATATCTGACTCTTTGTGACCCCACGGACTGTAACCCCCCAGGCTGCTCTATCCATGGAATTCTCCAGGCAAGAATACTGGAGTGGGTAGCCATTCCCTTCTCCAAGGGATCTTTCTGACCCAGCAATCAAACCCAGGTTTCTTGCATTGCAGGCAGATTTTTTTACCATCTGAGCCACCAGGGAAGCCTATATATACATGTATATATACATACATACATACACATACATACACACACACTGGAATATTACTCAACCATGAAGAAGAATGAAATTTTTGCCACTTGCAGCAACATGGATGGACCTGGAGGGCCTTATGCTAAGAGAAATGTCAGACAGGAAATATATAAATAAGTCATACAGAAATCCTGTATGATATCACTTGTATGTGGAATCTAAAAGTACAGCAAACTATAACAAAAAAAGAAGCAGACTCACAGATATAGAGGACAAACCAGTGGTTACCAGTTTGGGAGTAGGGAGAAGCCATATAGGGGTGGGGGAGTGGGAGGTACAAACTACTGGGTGTAAGATGAACTCTAGGATGTATTATACAACATAGGGAACATAACCAATATTTTGTAACAACTGTAAATGGAAAGTAACCTTTAAAAGTTGTATTTAAAAAAATCAACTGTATGTCTCCAGCATCCAGTGTAAGGGCTGGATGCTCCCAAAATGTTTGTTGAAAGACTAACAAACAGAAACCAGAAGTATGGCATAAGGAGTCATGAAAAGTGACAGACTTTGGCCAGCAACTGCAGGTAAAAAGCAAAGGAGAATTTCTCCCAAGGAAGAGAGTCACAGTTGTCCTCCCTAACACACGTACAGACCTCCAGTGACCACCTGGAGTGCTGGACGGGGTACCGATGTCTCACACACACTGTCCCATGAGCTGGAATAACACATTGGTGCCCTCTTTTTTTTTCAGAGCTGAGGTGTTGATCTACAACATGTCCTGGGATAGAATCAAGGCTGGTTAACTGAACCATTTGGATCTTGGGTCATTGGGGAAATCAATGAGCGAGTACAGAGAGGGTTAGCAGTGAGAGAGGGGGAGAGGGAGAGCAGAGAGCCAAGGTTGTCGGGGAAAAGGCAGTCAAAAAGCAGAAGTGAGGAGGTGAAGAGAAGTCAAGTCGTGGCTGCAGGTGCTGTGAGATCCTGCGGAAACCAACCTCGTAATCTCTTCTGCCCTCACCCCTTGCTTGCACCAACTCCTGCTCTATCCCCAGTGCTGTGGATGCTTCAGTCCATTTTTATTCTTCCAGATACCTATCTGTGCATTCACACAGCCATCCCGCACACATCTGTGTTTTACTTAAACGGTGGTAAAATTCACTTAGCGCCTACATTCCTCGTCAGGCTGGGCTCAGCCCTGCCCAGCATGGGGGGTGCTGAGGCAGCAGGAGAGGGTCTCTGAACAGCTCCCTTTTGTCTCATTAGATCCCGTTGTTCTCACTGCCTCCAGGACTCCCAGTGTGGCCCCCCCTGCCAGCCCACCTTTTCCCACCGGCAGCCCCATCACTGCTCACCTGGCTCCCTCCATCCCAGCCTCTCTTCTCCCCCTAGAACATCCTAGGCATTTTCCCAACTTAGAGATTTCCCTCTGGCTTCTCCCTCTACCTGGGGCACTTTTCCCGCAGACCCTCTATCCCAATGCCCCCTCCCCAGCGAGGCCTTCCCTCCGGTGCTGCTGCCAACAGCTACCCCCGCCCTCATTCCCATCCCCCTCATCCTGCCCCAGCCTCTCCCCTTTCTGTAGCACTTAGGCACCTTTAGTAGAAGACATCATTGGTTTAGCTGTTAGTTGACTGTTTACAGCGTGAACCCCACGAATACATAAGCTCCACCAGACACGCATCTTAGCTATTTTGATCACCAGTGCATCTCAAGAGCCTCCAACACACTCCTGATCTAACAGGAACTTGGTAAAAAGCATGGGAATGGACACATGGATGGATGGGCTCAAGGCAAGAAGTGACAAGTTACAATGTAAAGGAGACAATATTTGATAATTCCCTGGCGGTCCAGTGGTTAGGACTTGGGACCTTCACAGCTGGGGCCCCAGTTTGATGCCTGGTCAGGGAACGGAGATTCTGCAAGTCAGGCAGCGAGGCCAAAAAAAAAAAAAACCATGAAATTTCTGAACTCAAAAGAGAGAGGGGCTGGAGTGATCTCATCTGGATATTAAAGAAAGAGGCAGAAATTTGGGTCACTGAGATGGGGAAAGGGATGTCTAGAGACTGATACTCCCAAGTTAAACAAAACGATGATTTTCTCTAGGGATGGGATTCTGAGTGATTTGTATTTTATACTCTGACAGTGGTGATTTAGTCACTCAGCCATGTCTGACTCTTGGCAACCATGTGGACTGTAGCCTACCAGGTCCTCTGTCCATGGGATTCTCCAGGCAAGAATACTGGAGTGGGTAGCAATTTCCTTCTCCAGGGGATCTTCCCAACCCAGGGATTGAATCCAGTCCCTTGCATTGCAGGTAGATTCTTTATCACTGAGCCACCAGGGAAGCCCCATTTTATACTTTATATATTCTCTATTTTATATATATACACACACACACACACATACAGTAATAGATAATATGACTGTTGCATTTTTATATTTTATATATGTAACATACATCTATATATGTTACATATATGCTTGAATGTTTATAATACACCTCCATATAAGTTTCTGCCTGTCAATGTTGGAGATGCTAGAGATATGGGTTTGATCCCTAGGTAGGGAAGATCCAAGCAGAAGATATTAAGAAGAGGTGGCAAGAATACACAGAAGAAATATTCAAAAATATACAAAAAAGATCTTCGTGACCCACATCACAATGGTGTGATCACTCACCTAGGGCCAGACATCTTGGAGTGCAAAGTCAAGTGGGCCTTAGAAAGCATCACAATAAACAAAGCTAGTGGAGATGATGGAATTCCAGCTGAGCTATTTCAAATACTAAAAGATGATGCTGTGAAAGTGCTACACTCAATATGCCAGCAAATTTGGAAAACTCAGCAGTGGCCACATGACTGGGAAAGGTCAGTTTTCATTTCAATCCCAAAGAAAGGCAATGCCAAAGAATGTTCAAACTACTGCACAATTGCACATGCTAGCGAAGTAATGCTCAAAATTCTCCAAGCTAGGCTTCGACAGTATGTGAATTGAGAACTTCCAGATGTTCAAGCTGGATTTAGAAAAGGCACAGGAACTGGAGTCAAATTGCCAACATCTGTTGGATCATAGGAAAAGCAAGAGAATTCCAGAAAAACATCTACTTCTGCTTCATGGACTATACTAAAGCCTTTGACTGTGTGGATCACAACAAACTGTGGAAAATTCTTAGAGAGATGAGAATACCAGACCACCCTCTTGCTTGGCTTCAGGTCTGCTTCCCATTCCTGAATGCCTTCCCTTGGAGCACCCACTTCATACATCACTGCACACAAATCTGAGGGATGCAACTGGAGACGTCAGATGCAAACAGGCCAGGTGGGCCCTGAGCACTCCCAGAGGCCAAAGGGTAGGGAGCCTGGAGGTCATTCTCCACCAATCCCCAGAGGATTCCACGCTAGGCACAGGGTGTTTCTTCTCTCCCTTCCTCCAGGCAGCCGTGGAGTAGACCGCCTCCAGAATACCCAGCACCTGGGTTGTCACACGAGAAAGGAAACCAGCCCGGCTCCCTGCCAGGGAGAAGCAGCATAGCAGGGGTGATAAAGGACTAAGGCACGAGGTCTTTCCTCCCCACTCTGAGCCCTAGACTCAAGGCCAGCCTGCACAATGCACTCTGATCCCTGCCCTCTTCCCCTTTCCCTCTGTCTGCCCTCGCGGCCTCCGGAGGTACAGCAGTCACCAGTACCTTGGGCCAGTGCCCTAGGATGCTAACAGGCAGCTCTCCAGACCCATCTTGGATGGGCCCCACCATGCCATGAGCCAGGACCGCACACGGGGCCCTAGAGTTCCTTCTACTCCTAGGGACATGGGCAGCCAGAGCTGAATTTCTACTTCTTTTGCTGCCACTAAGCTTTGACTCTTGAAGGTGGTGACTCTACTGTGCTTCTTCAGACCTTGTGGACAAAATGACCACAAGGAGTGTGTAGACCTTCTCCCAGCATCGAGTGGGCACTGCTGCTTTTGTCTTCTCAGGAGCCACTCCCGCTCCTTCCAGTAAGATGCCCCCAAGGCCACGTCACTCTGAAGGCTCCTCTGACGAGCAAGCAGCATGACAAAATAAATGCACAGAACCTGGGCCACAGTGATTGGCTGGGGTGCAGATCCATGACCACAGACTGGCCAGTGAGACCTGACAGTGGCCTCAGGGGAAGGGAGATGCTTTCTTTCTGCTGGATGTCAAGCTGGGAGCACATAAGCCTAGAAAGGCCAGGAATCACCATGGGGAAGGTCTGGTCAAGAGTGAAGTCAGTGCACCCTCTGCTCTGTTGCCATTAGGGTTCTGCTATTGTTGTTTTCTTCTAGTTTCCTGTTTAAGCCGGTTTGAATAGAGTTTTCCATCACTTGCAACCGAAAGCGTAATGACCAATAACAATCCTGATGGATAAAACACAAGGGAGGAAACTGCCTCTTGCTCCACATGGCTTTGCTCAAGGCCCTTAGCACCTAAAACAAAGGCGGTGGAGAAGTGATGGAAAGATCTGGGCTCTGGGCAGAACACATCAAATTTACTTTGCCTTCAGCTTCCTTTCCAAGGAAATCTCCTTCAGAGCTCAGTTTAAACCTCCAGGACGCCAACTCTTCTCTCCCCAGTCCTTGGGGATACCTCCTGCTTCGAATTCCTGCAACATTTACCTGTCTCTGCCGTTTACTGGTTCTCATACCACCTTGACATTTTTAGGTCACAGGTCATGTATATGTGCTGTATTTCTCCCCACAAAACTCTTGAAAGTAGCAAACTGCATTACCATATCCCAGGCACTGTGCTAGGAACCCATTATATGCAGATTCCTATAGATCCACCTGTGATGCAGGAGACCTGGGTTTGATCCCTGGGTCGGGAAGACCCCCTGAAGAAGGGAATGGCAACCCACTCCAGTATTCTTGCCTGGGAAATTCCACGGACAGAGGAGCATGGGGCGCTACAGTCCATGGGGTCACAAAGAGGTGGACACGACTGAGACAGACTAACACATAGATGCTCAAGGCCACCCTGCAAGTTATTATCTCTTTATCCCCATTTGAAAGAGGGGAAAGGGGAGCTTGAAGAATATAAGTCACTTGCCAGAACTCATCCAGGGGGACAAGACAGGGGGATTCTTTGAGATGAGAAACTTCTGGGTCATACTACTCTGCTCTGCAAATATATACCCTCAGCCCAGTGCTGTGTATCACATATCAATTCCTCCCAAACATCTGCTGATGGATTCAACTATTATGAGAGGATTTGGGGAAGCAATAGGTCAGGCAAGAGGAAAGACCAGTGGCACATGGGGTTGCCTCTCCGGGCAGCCCAGGTCCACAAGTGGAGGAGAAACTCCCCGCAGAGGCTCCCCACGCCCGCACCTATCTGCTGGACCCAGCTCCATCCACCGCACAGAACCCCCTTCACTGCCTGGCCAGGAGGTGAGGCAGCCTTCCCAGGGAATCCCAACCAGCTCTTGGGAGCTGTGATGGCAGCTGGCTAAGGGATGAGCAGTTCTCCCCTGGAACAGAAGAAATTCAGTTCTCATCAACAGCATGAGACCCTAAGCCTAAACCTAACAATGAGATGTCAATCTGGGACCCAAACAACCCACTCCCCGCACCCAAACCCTGAGATGGACCCAAGCACTAATTTTGTTACCAAGCAATGAAACAAACCAAAGTGTTTTTCCCCAGGAAAAAAAAAAAAAATAGCAGACTAGTTTGATCCTGAGTTTAACCTGTATATTTTCGAAGACCACTGAATAGGAACAAAAATCAGACATCAAAATGTCCTGTGAATGAAACCAATATTCATCCAATCCAAATTCTTGACTCAGGCAGGAGCTTTTCACCTCCCTGTGTGATTCTGTGGAGTGTGTAATTGTGTTCTTGGGAACTTGGTGTGAAGCATAGAGGCTGGCTTTTCTTAATTGTGGTTTTAAAAAATGTTATTTTATTTTAACCTTCTAAATACAAGAATCAGAAATTTTCACAGCATTCAGTTCCCTCTATTGAATGGATTGATAAAAGTTCAAGATGGATCCATTATAACAGCATAGCCTAAAAGCCTCATGGAAGAGGACAGAGTCTTGAGTCCTGGATCCAATGGCCCAGGTGACTTCAGGCACAGTACTCTGCAGCTGTGGTTCCCAGAAGTCAAGACCATCAAGGGGCCCCTTGGGCATGTCCCCTTTAAGAAGGCCTGACCCCCACAAAAGCATCTGACTCCAGATCTCATGCCCCAGAGGAGACAGCACTGGACTGTCCTATTCTAATTCCACCCCAGACTCTGTCCTTGCTGCTCACAGGGTCCCAAGCAGGAACAGGAGTCTGAGAGCACCCCAGCCATAAACACATGCAGACCACACCAATCCTGGAGCCTAAAGAAAGAGAAGCCATGCAGAGGATGGGGGGCTGACACTACTCCCAATAGCTCCACGCACTGTCACAGCATAAACAAGTGAAAATGGTCATCCCATTGACCAAAGATCAACTACTTCTGTTTTATAAAGACCAAGGGCATCCAAATGGCTAACAGTAGTTACTTTGGGGTATAGGAATCAAGAGCAGGAGACAGAACTATTTACACCCATATCCATCATTTGGGGCCCTTCATAAGGAGCATGCATGCATTGCAATTATAGTGTTTAAAATAAAGGCTAAAAGCTAAGTATATGATAAAGGCAGAAACCACAGAGGGAAAGATTGATGGGCTTAACTGCACAAAACTGAAGAACATATGTGTTAAAAAAAAAATTACCTTAAATTACGTTGGGGGAGAAAATATTTACAATATTAATAATAGTAAATATTTACTATCCTAACATATAAAAAGCACTTGGAGGAAAACCAAACTCTAAAAAAAATTAGCAAAAGACATAAATAAGCAATTCACAAAAGAAGAAATACAAGTGGCTAATAAACATAAAATCTGCACTACTGCTACTAATTGAGGACACACAATGAAAAGTCAGTTAACATTTTTTTCCTATCAAACTAGCAAATATGTGTCAAAAATTTTTATAATACTTACTGATAAGAGGACAGACAGGTAAAGAACCTCATACACCGTTCACAGGAAGGGAAACTGGTAAAACCTCTTAGGAAAGCAATATTGCAAAGCCTATTAATAATTTTTAAAATATGCATAAACTTTAATATGGCTAATCTATTTCTAAGCATTTATCCCTAAGGAAAATCATCATGGCCAAAGATACATGTATTTGGATATCCAGTGAAGCACTGTTTATAAAAGCAAAAAGTTGGAAATGGCCTCACTGTCCAAACAATGAAGAATTGGTTTAATATATTATGGCATTATACAGAGGGAATAACTATGCAAATATTAAAATGATGATAGAGAAAAATATGAAACAACATGAAAATGTTCTTGATACACGAAGTGAAAAACACTGGATACAAAGGGTTTGTACCATACGAACCCTCATATATAAATAAACAGTGCTATATATCTACATTGAATGTTTAAATATCTGATCATAGGCTATTTTAATTTTCTCCTTTCTGCATTTTTTGGAATTAAAAATCTGTATTTTTTAAATAAAAAAGACCCGGTGCCGACACGCATCCAAGAATCATTTTTAAGTAATCAATTAGGAAGCAAACATCTTTAACTCGACAAGTTAAGAACCAAAGACATATCAAATAAGATAAAGTTGTATCAATTGTTCCAAATAACCCCTCCAATTAATCTTCTATGGCTTTTTTTAAGACCACAGAGTCTGAGTTCATACAGATGAAGTCATTGCATTGCAAAACTTGCTAGACCAGGACAACATTCTAAAGTCATAACCTACTCTCACCCACAAAAAAGAAGACAAGCTTGCTCCCTTGTTTTCTTAGAAGAAAACAATTGCATCTTGGAAACTCAAGATGGAAAGCCTGAAGCCAGATTCCACAGGGTTCTAGGACCAGGATGGTTTGGTTCTCCAATAGCATTGCTTCATGCCAGTGTGAAGTTCAGAGTTTCGGAGAAAGGAAGAGGTATACTCGAAGAGAAAATGCTATTTGCGAGCTGCGAAATACTGATGTGCAATGCTAAGAAAAGAGATCAAATAGCAACTGGGGAGACCTATCTGTGGTGTTCTGCCTAGTCTTCTGAGGCTGGAACACACACACACACACACACACACACACACACCACACACCACACACACACCACACACACCACACACACACACACACACACACACACACCACACACACACACACCACACACACCACACACACACCACACACACCACACACACACACACACACCACACACACACACCACACACACACACACACACACACACACACACACACACACACCTGGCACATAGGAGTTGCTCAGTAAATTTTGATTGGATAATGTTGGAGGTGAATTTCACTAGTCTCTTAACTTCTATTTGACCACATATCCTTAGCCAGAAATACCTTCCCTCTCAGTGAGGGCCAGCACAAAACATTTAGGCCACAGACCATGACTTTCAGGACAATACAGCAGCTCAGTTAAGGGGAAAGTTAGACATATGAGAAAGTATAAACAGGATGCTAATGGATTAATCCACTAACATTACTTCTCCACTCTCTCTCAGGAGATCCTCCTAAACAGGTGCTAACTTCCAGAAATTACAATCGACAAATCCATGAATACTCCTTGTAGATACATCCATGTGCTGGAAAGAAGGTTCCCTTGGTTCATTCAAGTCTTTGGGGCAAGTCAGAAAGACACTGTTTTCATTTATATATGAATTTTTATTGTAATCTAATGAAGACTGTCCACATTCCAGAATGGCAACCTCCCCTATTATTGTGTCATTGATCTCTCTCCGAATTCAGATAACAGCTCCTTTTGATCTTTGACCTAACATGTAGAAAGAATTTCATGTCTAAAGTATCAATTTTTTATGAATAATGGGCCTGTAAAAGAAATTTCTCTTCACTGGCTTTTAACCACCCTGGGCATTTTCTTCCACTGTTTGTGCATTTCCTACCAACCAAACCACAGACTGTTCAGATGGATGATGAACACAGTACATCACCTCACTTGGAAATGATCTGCAGCAGGACCTCTCTTAACCATAATTCTCGGAGAAAGAGGTGTTTTGTTTTCTTTTTAGAGCCCTGCTTGGCAGAAAGCTAAAGAGAAAACTTCCCAAGGGGAAGGTTTTGTACTTAAGGTGGGTTTCAGAAGGCCTTTGGAGGAGATCAGATGAAAGTTTCTCCAACATGGAGATGTTAAGACACTATCACTAGTAAATGTCTGCAGAATGGGATCATGCTAGTATATTAAAGGTCTAGGTCATGAGTAATGGTATTAAGGAAGAAGACAGAGAAAGACCTTATGATCAGAGCTGAGGGAGGACATTCAAATTAAAAAGTTAAAACTTCATCCACATCCCTCTGTCCCAAACTGTGATGCCCATATTTAGTAATCAGACTTGTTTTGGTAAGCAACAATCATTGATTGTAAACTGTTTAAAAACCATTTTACTAAAAGAATAAAGTTTTTTGTATACATGTTCTTTGTCCAACCCATGATACTTGCCATTTTCGGCTGGAAATCTGGCTTATGCTATTTATACAGAGATTTATGTAACTTTCAGATGACTTTTGTATATATTTATGTGTGTCTGTTCCCTCTTGTTTTGCATATGGCCAGCACTGAATATATGTTTGCTGTAGAAAGAGATAAATGAATGGCTGCCTTCAGAAAGCAAACATTTCCAAACATTTGGCCACAAAACTGGGGGAATTGCTGATGATCTGATAGGCTATGAACCTGATCCACTCTCATACAACCTGAAGGATCCCATCTGGAAACCTCCCCTCGAGAAGACCAAAAAGTACATAAACAAAGCAGAAAAAAGAAGTGGACCTACTGGTAAGTTTCAGAAATTAGGAATAATGTTCACTTTCTTCCAGCTCATATCCAAAAGGGTCCTTGAACCTCTCTCCAAACCCCACCCTGTGCTTGGTGGAGGGCCCGAGTGAAAGGGTCAGCCCTTCACTGGCACATCA
This sequence comes from Giraffa tippelskirchi, assembly GCF_054371585.1. Taxonomy (NCBI): domain Eukaryota; kingdom Metazoa; phylum Chordata; class Mammalia; order Artiodactyla; family Giraffidae; genus Giraffa; species Giraffa tippelskirchi. The sequence continues at coordinate 112,965,445 of NC_137282.1, forward strand.
AATAGAGGACTATGGTGGTGGTTGAGAGCCAGGCCACAGAATAACCACTGACTCTTCTTTGCCCAATTCTCATCACATCTCAGGGATGACACTCCAGATGCACAGATGATGTACAGTCTACATCTCCAGGGCGAGTTGGATTCCCTGTAGTTATAGGCAGGCTCATCACTGGACAGATGCAACATCATTTTAGGTGGAGCTTCACTGCATATTTACTGTTAAAGCAATTATAAACTCCTTTATATTATTAATTTATATTCTCTAGGAACATTATAGCCAATCCAGGAAACACTGCTTCAGAAGAGCACCATCGAAGGTGACACTCCACAAGTGTGTCTTTCAAAAGTGTGTTTGAGGCCAAGGTGCAGTTGGGAACAGAACTATACAGCCCCAGCTTTGGGGCTTTGGGGTCTTTGGTTCTTTCAGTCCTCCCCCTCCACCAGACCCCCAAGATCCTACAGACAACATGGAGTTAAGCTGGTACATAGGTTTGGGAGAGACTACAAACCATAGGGGTATAAAGCAGAGCAGCGTATGAAAGGTTCCAAGAGGGTTTGTGGTTTACAAAAACAGCCCGTTTATCTTGGTTTCACCTTTTTTTCACATCCTGCATATTATTATCATGGACAGAGGAGCCTGGTGGGCTATATAGTCCATGGGGTGGCAAAAGAGTCGGACGCAACTTAGCGACTAAACAACAACAAAACAACAATATTATTATCCCACTGGACACAACTTGCAAGCGACAGCTCCACATTTTCTAAATTCTACTTACTTTGGGGTAAACTCTGACCATAAGAAAGCTGACAGTTTGGGCCAGAGTGTCTGGGGTTCTTGGATAATCGTTTTTACAGGATGGGCCTTGCTTACATGGCAACTGCCTCAATGGAGGGGTTTTTTTTTTCTTAATCTTTATTGCAGATAAAGTTAGTTCCATAATTAAGGATAATTGCTTTCCAGAATTTTGTTGTTTTCTGCCAGATATCAAAGTGAACTCACTGCTCCATGCACAGCAGCGCTGGGGTAAGGAAGTCTTCAACTTCATCACACCATGTTTCCTCCGTGAAAACCTAGGGTAGAAACCAGCCTAGCCTCAGTTCCAGCAAGTACCATGCTTCTCCTAAGCAAGCCGACGTGGGCTGATGATGGACAGCACGACTCGTCTTGAGGCCCTTATTTCCCTCTTTGCTTTGGCCACCACAAAGCTCAGAGCCAAACCTGTAGTCCACCTTCAGAAACTGTGTAGAACTTCAAAGCTCAAATGTCTTTGCCAAGTCTATCTCAGACGTGTTCTTACTGTCTTACCTTGTTCCTCTTCACCCTGGCATCCTTATCTACAGAGGTTGTCCTACCATTTTCTATGTGTTTGCTACAAGGTGTCCTAGACACAGAAGGGGTGGATTCATAGATGTTTTGACCCTCCTTTCACTCCATGAAGACCGAGCAGGGAAGAGCATCTGGGCCACAGGATGGGAAAAGCCTGTCTGCACATAGGAAAACAAACATCCTGTTTGCTCCGTGGAGAAACATTTTGCATTTTTACGTGGTTTACTTTTTATACTTTTGGTAGATTGTGGTTTTCTGAAATTATTTGTTTGGGTGTAAATCACTGAAAGTGCTGTTTGTACATTGCTTGTCTATTTTAGCTTTAAAAAAATATTCTTGAGTACTTAGAGCCTGGATCTACATGTAGCCTACCTGCCCTCCAAACAAAAATAGTTAGGCTACCTCTCTGAAAATCTCAGAAGCCAATCTGGACCCTCTTCCCTACATTCAGCTGATGGCAACATCTGACACAACTGAAAGGGGACACACAGGCTGAGACCAGCATCTTCCTGGCCTTGCATTCTCACCAGAACCCTCACTTCCCAGCAACTGTAGCAGTTTTACTATTTACGTGCTACCCCATATAAGGGGTAAAGGAATATACTCTAATCTTTTATGGTATCAATAGGCTAGTATTGGGACTTCCCTGGCGGTCCAGTGGTTAAGACTTTGCATTTCCACTGCAGGGGCTCAAGTTTGATCCTTGGTCAGGGAACTAAGATCTTGCATGCTGTGCAGCACGACCAAAAACAAACAAAGAAAAAAAACACAGAGAGAGTATTTCCTTACAGAGACTGTGTTTGGTTCCTTCCATGAGTAAAGGTGAGTATAGTTATCTCCAATGGCCAAGAAGAAAATCCAGACTTGGACAGTTCAGGAGCTTGAGTTTGCATTTCATCTTTCTGTCAACCCCTCAGTAAGTGGAAAGGGTGAGAAACTAAAAATTTAGCTAGGAAGTCAAGGAGCTCGGGTAGAAGGGAGCATGAAATTAACTCATGGACTATTTCTTCGATGTCCCTGCGCCCTCTTTCTTCAGCTCCCTTCTTTCATTCTTAAACTCCCCTTTCTATTCCATTGTCCCCTCCCCAGAAATCTACCAAGAGGCCTCAACTCTTCTCTGGCTCCAGACCTCCTAATACTTCTTTCTCTCTCCGCCACAGTCCCTGTCCTTTCTTTCCACTCTGCTTCAAGGTCAAGGGCTTTGGTGGGAGAGGAGTGTGATAGGTTAAGTCTATTACAATAACTCTTTTTCTTTTTTCCCTAATATTACTTTATTTTAAATTTTATTGGAATATTAGTTGATTTACAATGTTGGGTTAGTTTCAGGTGTACAGCAAAATGATTCAGTTATACATATACATACATAAATTCATTCCTATCACAGAAAAAAACAATCAAAAGTGGGCAGAAGATCTAAAGGAACATTTCTCCAAAGAGCACATACAGTATCCTTTTCTTAATGTACGTCTTCTCTCTGAAAAAGACCATGGCAGCCACACCTTGACAGTAAAGAATCTGCCTCCAATGCATGAGACTCAGGTTTGATCCCTAGGTTGGGAAGATCCCCTGGAGAAGGGAATGGTTACCCAGTCCAGTATTCTTGCCTGGAGAAGTCCATGGACAGAGGAGCATGGCAGGCTGCAGTCCTTGGGGTTGAAAAGGGTCAAGCATGCACGACTGAGCAACTAACTCAGTCGTGAGTTTCAGCCGGAGCTGTTGGGGCCACAGGGCAACGTGACAGGCGTGGGTTTACCTCCAGTCGGGCCTGGGGTTTATGGGACCTGTGCTCTCCAGGCTGGGCCAAACATCTGACTGATGAGGGAAGAATAAGGCCGCCCAGCGTCTGATTCCATGACTCCTTGTATTCCCATTGAGAGTGTGAGCTTACGGAGCTCACACTTTCAGTGTGAAGGAGCTCGGGTAGAAGGGAGCGTGAAATTAACTCATGGACTATTTCTTCGATGCTCCTGCCCCCTCTTTCTTCAGCTCCCTTCTTTCATTCTAAAACTCCCCTTTCTATTCCATTTTCCCCTCCCCTTCACTTCACTTTCAAGCAGGAAATTAAGGAAATATTCCAAGCTGCAGCAGGCTTCCAGGAGCCCTGACTCCCCTTGCCCTGGGAAAGCCTGAAGCCCCACACTGCCATGTGAAAAAGGAGGAGGCCCACCCCCCATGTCCTCCACCAGGGCCCAGTTACCTTTGACGACTGGCCTGTGACTAAGGAGAGAGCCATCACTGATGGAGAAGAGCCTGGGGAAGGGTCTGCGGGTCAGAACTGCAGGGGTCGTAGCCCAGAGGGGCTGCCCTCACTGGCGTACCTGAGCCACACTGCACCAGACCCAGCGGTTCATCTTTCACCGGGAACCCAGACCTGCCTCCAACAGGCAGCCCATCAAAAGGCCTGGCCTGCATCGGATCCCTGGGGCTCAAGCTCTCGGAGCCTCCTGGTTGCCTTGCCGGGTGAGTTTCTAGTCGGCAGCCTCGGCGCGGGACTCCAAACTGCCCCACCCCCTAGTGGAGAGAGACAGCTGTGCGCCTCCCGCGGCCTCCGCCCAGACCCAGCGGCCTCCTCCAGCTGGGTTCAGCGAGCCAGCCTAGAAAGGAGCGGAGGCCCACGGGGCTCAGGGGCTCCTCCCCGCACCTCTCCCAGGGTCTCCGACGGCCTGCACTCACTTTTCTGGCCTACCCCATCCACGCCAAGTCTCAGATTGTGAGAAGTCAAACATGTGAATAAATAATGGAAAGTGTGTCCGTAAGCTCACCCTCTCAACGGGAATACAAGGAGTCATGGAATCAGACGCTGGGCGGCCTTATTCTTCCCTCATCAGCCAGATGTTTGGCCCAGCCTCGAGAGCACAGGTCCCATAAACCCCACAGGCCCGACTGGAGGTAAACCCGCCCCCGTCACGCTGCCCTGTGGCCCCAGCAGTTCTGAGGCTCCGAGGAGGCAAATCACTCTCTTGGCGGAGTCAGCTTGACGCCCCATCTTTGCAGCTTATAGGCAGGATCTCTGTGTTTGCTGTAGGGGGCTGCTTTCAGTTTGTTTGCTGATTTCCTATCCATTGACCAAAATATAAGAAAATTCCATTTAGAATTCCTTAGCTGGACGAACATTTGTGCTCTGTGACTCACTCTGATACAAGAGTTTCGAGGAAAGGTGACTGGAGCTAGGACAAGATGCAGCCCCTGTCCCACACAGAGCACAGGCACAAACAAACATTCCAGGCATTCGCCAGGATCACCTGTTCCTTTGACATGACACATTGGTCTGGGACAGAAAGGTAGGTAAGTCCCCCAGACCTGGCCCCCACAGAAGCTGCCCTGGTCTAGTGAGGGAGACAAATGAGAGGAGAAACATTAAAAGGACTGCATTCATGACTTTCCCTAGTCCAGGAGTGAGCTACATGGTGGGGAAGTTCAGAGGGGGTGGCATTTTGTTCAGAGTCTTGAAGAAGGAGCAGAAGAAATCTCTTCCTTGGGTTTTTTTTTAGAGGTACCCTCGTCCTTCCATAAATACCCCTAATAGACTCAGTGCTCCAAGGCAGGCCAAGAGGAAGACTTTGGGTCCAGGGGTCCCGCTCATGTGGCCCCTTCCTGCATCCACTTCCCCTAGATCAGGGACAGTGATGAGGCAAGCAATGGAGCCACTAGCAAGGAGGAGGATGGCCCCAGGGCAGTAAGTCCGGACCCCAGATGTTTAGGAGAGTCTCTAGAACATTTTTATTGGGAGTGTAATTTGGGGCATAATCACTTGACAATGTTGTATTAGTTTCTGCTGTACAATGAAGCGAATCAGCTATATGTATACATATATCCAGTACTCTTGCCTGGAAAATCCCATGGACGGAGGAGCCTGGTAGGCTGCAGTCCATGGGGTTGCGAAGAGTCGGACACGACTGAGTGACTTCACTTTCACTTTTCCCTTTCATGCACTGGAGAAGGAAATGGCAACCCACTCCAGTATTCTTGCCTGGAGAATCCCAGGGACGGCGGAGCCTGGTGGGCTGCCGTCTATGGGGTCGCACAGAGTCGGACACGACTGAAGCGACTTAGGAGCAGCAACATACATATATCTCCTCCCTCTTGCATCTCCCTCCCCTCTAGAACATTTTTAAATTAGTACTATCATTTAAAAGTTGGACTATTTCATATAAAAATTATCTTGAATTTTTCTCTTCTCTGAAAAAAAACTGGAAGGTATGGTGATGTTTAAAAAAAATATTACTCGCTCAGTCGTGTCCAGCTCTTTGTAGCCCGCCAGGCTTCTCTGTCCATGGAATTCTCCAGGCAAGAATACTGGAGTGGGTAACCATTCCCTTCTCCAGGGAATTTTCCCTACCCAGGGATCAAACTCAGGTCTCTGCATTGCAGGCAGATTCTTTACCATCTGAGCCACCAGGGAAGCCCAAAATAGTGGTACCGTACTCTAGCCTGGCAGCTCTAGGCTGGAGCTGAGTAGGAGCTGCCCCCATCAAAGGGCACATGTACCAGTTAGCCTTTGTTCCATAAGAAACCACTCCAAAGCTTAGTGGCTTAAAACAATCATTTATTAGCTACCACTCTGGATGTCAGCAGTTTGACCTGGGCCCAGCTAGTGTTTCTTCAGTTGGTCTCCCCTAGACTTGCATCCACGGCTGCAACCAGAGGCTGAGAGGTGTTCAACTGTCCTCCACATGGCCTGTCAAGTAGGCTAGCTCAGTGCTTCTCCATCAGCAAAAGAGGTCAAGTCTCAACAGGCAAGCATTTTTCCAGCATCTGCCTACATGCCTTGTATTAACGTCCAGTTGGTTAAAGCAAGACCAAAATCAACCAGATTCAAGGATCAGGGAAATAGATTTTTACCTCCTGATAGGAGATGAGCTACAAAGAATATGTGGTTATTTTTTGTTCAAGAGCTCTCCAGTTCACCAGAATCCCAACCTTGCAGACACCAGGGGTCATTTCTTCTGGAACCTGAGCTGCTGATTTCCTTACATCTGATCTTCCTCAAAACTTCACTCTATCTGGAGCCCCGTAGGCATCCAACTTCAGGAACTAAACCTAGAACTCTTATCTTTTAACTTGGCTCTGAACAAGCATGCCTGACCCTTCACTCATGCACATGGGAAAATGAAATCGATTGGATGAAAATAAAACCCAGAAAGAGGATCCAAAGTAGGTGGCTCTGCTCAGTGATACCAAAGGAAGATCCGGATGGCCAAGACCACAGGTGCTGAACAGCAAAGCTGCGAGAGCATCGGGATGCTGAGACAGACCAGAGTGTCCCGCGAGAAGGACATGATGGTCGAGGGATGAGGGCACGACACAGCACAAGGTTTACAAGGCAGCCCCTGGAAGAACGCACAAAGAGGACAACTGCAGACAAGGAAAGAAGAGAAAACTCCTTTTTCAGAGTCAATTCTCAGCAAACTGGCTCTGCAGCAGAGCATTCAGAGGCGGCAGAGAGCCAAGCCTGGTGTGTCCAGGGAAGCACCGCTGCCCTGCACTCTACCCTGCAGGGCTCGTGGGGGGACCCAGAAGATTGCAAAACAGGATGCTTGAGTCTCAGTGAGTAGACGTTCCAGGACACAGTACAGGACATCTCCAGATAACACGAGAGGGTGACTGGGGAGGGCTCAGCGCACGAGGGGGACAAGGGCAAGTTCCAGCAGGACTAACGGGCAGCTCCTGTTACGCTGAAAATGGTGCCCTTCCCCCCCTTTCATGAGAATTGTTCAGCTTTGGTTCCCAAGTGTACAAAAGTATGTCTGAAGTTAATAAATGTCTTAAGATGAGACGAAAATTAATATGCTAAAGTTCACATTGCCCTGAAATGCACATCACCCCCTATGCCGTATTCTTGATAAAAAATGAATGAATCTAATCAAGTCTTTACACTTCAATTCTAGAAAACAGGAACTTCTGGGGAGAGAGGAACAGGTAAAGCAACACCATGAAGTTAACACTCAGACATTCAGAATGTGGGACGATTTGTACAACTCAGTTGGCCTATCTTGTCATGGTTATTTAAAAAGAAGGGAAGCAGTAGATGTTCTAGAATGAAACTAAAGAGATATATCAAGCAAATGCAATGCAGGAACACTGATTGGATTCTAATCCCTAGAGAATTAAAATCCCAGCCATAAAACACATTTGGGGGAATAACATGGATTGGATATTAAATTATATTTTTACTGTTAAATGACTGCATATTAATGATAATAATGATGTTTCTTAGGCATGACAATGATGACAATGATATTGTATACATGCAGGAGAAACTTCTTAATTTAGGAGATGAATGATAGAATATTTAAGGTTTGTGCCAGTTATTAAAAATATTGTCTCTTGGCTCCAAACTCACCCTCTTGGCCTTGTAACGCTGGGTTTCGGACACTGCAAACCACATGAAAGGATCTACCAAAAGGGGGCGCTAGAGAGAGAGCCTGCAAGGCTGTAGGAGGAAGGGACTTGCTTCTTCCCATCTACTTCCCATTCTGGTACTGTCCCCTCAGCACTGCTTCTTCATCTCAGTAGCAGGACTTCCTTCCTACAGTAGCCACGAAATCCAGCCCCATAGAGACACCAGCACCTTTTAACCAGCCCCCCCTCAGAGGTCTGGGTCCCAGGGCCATAACTCAAGAGACCAGCACTAGAAGACCCTTGACTTCAGACAGGAGAGTCTCAGCAACAAGGGGCCCTCTTGCAGAAATCTGGTTTAATAACCCTAATCTTTGTCCCTTATGCCACCAGCCCAAAGGACAGTAGCTGCTTCCTGAAACTGTCTCCTCCATAATTTCCAGGAGTCCTCATGTTCTTTTTCTGGTTACCCAGTTAATAACACATTTAGTATGGGCTTCCCAGGTGGTGCTAGCGCTAAAGAACCTGCCTGCCAATGCAGGAGACATAAGAGACCCGGGTTCAATCCCTGGGTGGGGAAGATCCCCTGGAGGAGGAAATGGCAACCCACTCCAGTACCCTTGCCTGGAGAATCCCATGGACAGAGAAGCCTACAGTCCATAGGGTTGCAAAGAGTCGGACACAACTAACATGACTCAGCACACACAGCACAGTTAAGTCATTATAGTAAATTCTCTCCACTCAAATAGCAGTTGTGGTTTCTGTTTCCTGACTAGGTGAAGTGCAATGATGTTTGCTGCTTGCTTGAAAAAGACTCAGTCTAAAGGAAAAAATACATAGACATATGTATAGATACTATATACACATACAGAAGCATATATTGAGACAAAGGAAAGAGATAAAAGTGTTGAATCTAGGCGGTAAGTACAGGAGTGTTCATCGTATTTGACCTACCTTCACTTTTCTGTGAGTATAAAATTGATCATGCTACGGCTACGGATTTCCCTGGCAGTCCTGTGCCAGGCAGTCCCATGCATTCACTGCAGAGTGCCTGAGTTCAATTCTTAACTGGAGAATTAAGATCCCACAAGCCAAGCAGCATGGAAAAAAAAAGAGAGAGAGAGAGAAAATAAGGACAATAATACCTAACTCACGATACTGTTATAAGTCAGTTGAGATACTCATTAGAAGAAAAAAAAAACCACTTTTCTACTTTCGCAAGTACGTGTGCAGCCCCGAAAGCCATTCAGCCCGAGAAGTCTGGGTCCTGCTGGTTTGGCTTCTCTCCTGGAACAGAGAAAGCACGTGGCTATATGAGCCTGAAACCAGCACCTGCCAACAGTGGCTGCACTGCAGTCATCCACCGAGGCCCTGACTTGACAGAGAATCCAGGCCTGGGGAGATTCCACAGGTCATGTCAAATGATTACAGCAGAAGAAAATCTGTGCCTTTAAGTCGAAGACAAAGAGGACATTTCAGAAACTTTTCTAAGAAATCACATCAACAATTATGCTCGTCCCCATCAGTTCCAAACCTTTGACCTGAACCCCTCATGTTCCAGACGAAGCCCCTTCTTCTTTCTCTTTCCTCCCACAAAATCCCCTTTTGCTATGAAAGAAGGCCTCTCCTATACCTTATTAGATGACCCTGCACCCATCTCTTGGCAGAATGTCATCCAAACCCTGTAACCATCTTCCTTGTTCTTTCTTTTTTTAAAATTTCTTTGGGTCCAATCTCACTGAGATACAGCTGACATCTAACATCGCATTAGTTTAAGGTATACAACATATTGATCTGATATATGTATACAATACAGAATGATTCCTGCCATAAGACATTGTTATTTCTTTCTATTTATATATTTTTGTCTGTGCGGGGTCTTCATTGCTGCACAGTCTTTCTCTAGTTGTGGCAAATGGGGGTTACTCTTCCTTGTAGTGTGTGATTTCTCACTGCAGTAGCTTCTCTTGTTGTGGAGCATGGGCTCTAGGGTGCTCGGGCTTCAGTAGCTGCGGTTCCCGGGCTCCAGAGCACAGGCTCAATAGTTGCAAGCTGCTCCACAGCATGTGGGATCCTCCCGGACCAGGGGTCATACCCGAGTCTCCCGCATTGGCAGGTGGATTTCTCACCACTGAGCCACCAGGGAAGCCCAGACATCATTATTTCTTAAACACTATTTTGCTTTTCCTCCAAGCCTCTGACCACTGAGCCACAATGAAAAGCTGGCCTCTCTTTTGGTCCTGATCACTATACCCCACATTGCACTAGGTTCCTATTTGTTGTTTCCAGACAGAGGTTTGTTTGCTTAATACCTTTGACCCATCAGTCTGTATCCCAGGGCAGGTCATTTCCCTATACTCTTTCCTTTGTTGGCTGCACCCTCTACTGATCCAAATTTGGTGAGCACGAGCTAGTTTTACTGCCTTAAGAAAAACACCGGCTACCTCAGCCCCAGTTAAATTTCACTCAGACAAGGAAGGTGTGTGTGAATGCTAACATGGTCTTAAAATAGAAGGCCAGGGAGTCACCTGCCAATCTCTGGAGGCTCTTTGCAAAGCTTGTCATGGAGATGACTGTGAAAGAGACGGCGCTGGGATTAAATAGCGGGCCCCACCCCCAGGAAAGTGGGGGATCCAAAGTCTGCGGCCATTTGGCCCTCACTGCCCTGTGGTTTGCTCTGTCTGAAACAGCCTCCCTGTCTTGCCTGCCTACTAAAAGTCTTCCTATCCAGTGAGGTCTGGCACAACTATTATAGCCCTCATGAGGCTTTCTCTGCTTCCTCCAGTGCAAACACAGATGACCCATCAGCCAATAAACACGTGAAAAGATGTTCCTCTTCACAGCCAGGAAAATGAACATTAAGACAGTAATGCAACACTTACCACCCCTCGGATTATGTAGAAACAAAATGTTTGATAACACCAAGCATCCGAAACAGTGTGGAAAAAGAAAGATTCTCGTATCCTGTTGGTTGGGCTCTAAGCTGGCGGAGCCTCTATGGAGAATCAATCGGAAAGATCTAGCAACATTTTAAACATGCACACCTTATGAACAAGCACTTTCACGTCCCATCACCCACCTTTGGAGAAAGACTACTTCCATATAGCAGCCAAAAGCATGCAAAAGAATGCTTTCTGAGAGAAACAGGGACACACTGGAAGCAATCTGAACATGCATCACCAGAGCAAGCAGGACACTATGGTGCAGCCACCCTATAAGCTAGCAGGTAGCAGTTAAAAAGACTATACTAGAGAGAAGCAAGGAGCTCAAGAAGTGATGAACATGCCAGCAAGCAGATCTTGCTCTATGATACCATCCCTACTAAAAGAAGCCAGAGGTCCTTGTTGAAATGATTCCAGGGATGGACAGGGTAGGTACAAGACGAGCCTGGAACATTTTGTAATGCCAAAAAGTAATGAAATATTCCAAAAAAAGATGCGTGTCACAAAGACACAGGAAGGGGCTTCTACTGGCCAAACACTGCCAAACCTATGAGTCGATAATAAACAGATAAATAAACAAAAAGACAGGGAGAAGGGAGGGTCCTAGCTTACCACAGAATGAGAAGTCCCCTGGTATATGGGGAAGGATCATTACAGCTAGCAAATCATCATTTTGCAACCATCTCAACAGAGATTGGCTCAGATAAGAATCATCAAAGGATGCTAAATCTGGGAGGAAATGTTGACAAGGAGCAGGCTATGTGCATGGTCTTAAGTGCCTTCAAAAGACTACATATTAGTTGCAAGGGGAAAGAATAATGGCTTTACAGTGGACAACTCAGACCACATCTTGTCCAGGTGATCAAAGTTAGCATCACCAACAAGGGGCAGATGAACACTGTGATTGTGCACACGCAGTCCCCTGACACCTGTACTTCCTGGCCGAAAATGCCTAACTTGAACCTAATCATCAACCTAATCATGAGAAAACAATGGAAAACCCCAAATAAGAAACAGTTCATTTTATAAGAAGGGACTGTATTCTTCAAAAGTGTCCATATTCGGACTTCCCTGGTGGTCCAGCAGTTAAGACTCCATGCTCCCAATGCAGGGGGCCTGGGTTCCATCCCGAGCCAGGGAACTAGACCCCACAGGATGAAACTAAGACCTGATGCAGCCAAATAAATAAATATTTTTTAGAAGTGTCAATATCATAAAGTACAAAGAAAGACTGTAAAAAAAATGGTCCATATTAATAGAAGAACAAAAAAGACATGACAACTAAAGGCAATATTTGATCCTAGATTGGAGGGGAAAATCCCACAAAGGACATTAATCAATTAATTGACAAAAATGGAATATAGATGGTAGACTAGATCAAATTAGCAAGTCAATACCATATTTAGAGGAGCTGATAACTGCTATGCCTATTTAAGAGAATATCTTTACTTTTATGCATTGAAGAATTTAGGGGAGCAGGGACATGATGTACACTACTTACTTTCAAATGATTCAGAAAAGAAAATTACATTTTATCTGTATAATAAGATTACATTTCAATGGACATGAGTTTGAGCAATCTCCAGGAGGCAATGAAGGACAGGGAAGCCTGGTGTGCTGCAGTCCATGTGGTTGCAAAGAGTCGGACACAACATAGCTACTGAACAACAACGACAACAACAACAAAGATTACATTATATATATAATGTGGGTATATACATACATGTATATACACACGTATATAACAAATATTAAATCTGGAGAAAGGTTATCTGAAGATTCTTTGAGCTATTATTCTTATAGCTTCTGTGTTTAAAATGAAGTTGTTGCTTCAGGCTAAAAAGTTGGGAAAAAATGATGTAGCTATACATACTAGCATAGAGCTCCAAATATACTACTGAGTGAAAAAAGAAAATTTGCAAGATAACTCACTCAGTGTGATAAGTTCCCGTATTATATCCACTTGTACATAAGTAATTCATAACGAAAGGTCTGGAGAAATACCTACCAAACTGATTATGTAGTTTACCTTTGCGGAAGAAACCAGGAGACCAGTATAGCTCTTATAGAACAGCTCATCTGGGGACCTCCCTGGTAGGTCCGGGGCTAAGACTCTGCACTCCCAAAGCAGAGGGCCCAGGTTCGATCCCTAGTCAGGAAACGAGATCCCACAGGCCACACTAAAGATCAATGAAGATAGGGCACGTCCAAATAAGTCAATCAATAAAATAAAGAATAGCTCATCTGCAATATCTTTATTTTTTAAAAGAATTCGTTTATGAAGTGGGCTTCCCTGATAGCTCAGTTGGTAAAGAATCTGCCTCCAGTGCAGGAGACCCCAGTTTGAATCCTGGATCAGAATGATCCCCTGGAGAAGGGATAGTCTACCTACTCCAATATTCTTGGGCTTCCCTGTGGCTCAGCTGGTAAAGAATCTGCCTGCAATACAGGAGACCCTGGTTTGATTCCTGGGTCAGGAAGATCCCCTGGAGAAGGGCAAGGCTACCCACTCCAGTATTCTGGCCTGGAGAATTCCATGGACTGTATAGTCCATGGGGTCGCAGAGTCAGACACAACTGAATGACTTTTCACTGTCATTTATGAGTTGCTTATGCAATTAGAAATAACTTTTTTTTAAAAGGCTAAAGTTGCCTTGCTCTCAATTCCCACTGGTGACAAGGATCATGGCTCAAGTTTTCCGAGACAGGCCTCATTTAAATATTTGAGCCCACTCTCACATACAACAGTCTCAGAAAACCTCCAGCTTTGGAGTTTGAGAAATCTGGTCAGGAAATGGCAGAGGCATGGAGTGTTTGGAAAGACTTCAGAACCACACAGAACTAGTTTGAACCCTTCCCTCCATCACTCACCCACAGTGCAATGTTAAGCAAGAGAGAGACCTCCAGGAACCTCAGTTCCCTCACCTGTACAAGAGGAAAGAATGCTTCTAGGGCAGAGTGACTGGGCTCTGTGTATAATGTACATAATGCATGTGTCCTTAGACAGCATGCACGTAGAATGCCGAGCCCATCCTGGGGCTGGCAGTGAGCATCTGTTCATTGTTCCTTATTGTACCTTTCTTGGTGATCTGCTTGCTTGTCCTCTTCCCCTGTGAGCCCAGTGGCTCTTTAAAGAAGGATCCATCCCCTTATTCATTCTCTACTCCCAAATGGGCCTCACAGAACACTCCGTACATTGGCACGTGACAAACACTTGGTGGCAGGGTAAATAAACCCTAGCATGGCAAATCTGGAGCAACATGGAAGTATGCTGAGGCCTCAGGGTCACAACTATCAAATGTAAGGAAACACGGCTTCTGAAGTCACAGTGTAGAAACCTGTAAGTGTCAAGATGAACACATGACCAATGACCTCATATGTTCCAGAGCAATGGAGGTGAAAGAGCAGTGAACATTCCCCCAAACCAGAGGTGTTATTCAGTAACAAGTATTATTTTTAAATGTTCTGTGGTCAAAAACGTTGAGGAGATGCCAAATTAGATAAAACGAAATGGGCTATTTACTGCAGGACTTATCAGCTCCTTTTATATGCTAATATGTTTCATGAATATTCAAAAGTGTAATTTGCATTACACTACAAGCTTATTTGAGCACACACACACACACCCCCTTTTTAAAGGATCTCAGTGTTTAGATCCCATAAAATATTCTTTCTGACTGTGGCTCACCTCAGTCAGCTGAGCTGGAACTGACTGTGGCTCAGTTCATGAACTCCTTATTCCAAATTCAGACTTAAATTGAAGAAAGTAGGGAAAACCACTAGACCATTCAGGTATGACCTAAATCAAATCCCTTCTGATTATACAGTGGGAATGACAAAGAGATTCAAGGGATTAGATCTGATAGACAGAGTGCCTGAAGAACTATGGATGGAGGTTCATTACATTGTACAGGAGGCAGTGATCAAGACCATCCCCAAGAAAAAGAAATGCAAAAAAGCAAAATGGTTGTCTGAGGAGGGCTTATAAATGGCTGAAAAAAGAAGAGAGGCTAAAGGCAAAGGAGAAAAGGAAAGATATACCCATTTGAATGCAGAGTTTCAAAGAATAGCAAGGAGAGATGAGAAAGCCTTCCTCAGTGATCAATGCAAAAAAACAGAGAAAAACAATAGAATGGGAAAGACTAGAGATCTCTTCAAGAAAATTGGAGATACCAAGGTAACATTTCATGCAAAGATGGGCACAATAAAGGACAGAAATGGTATGGACCTAACAGAAGCAGAAAATATTAAGAAGAGTTGGCAAGAATACACAGAAGAGCTATACGAAAAAGATCTTCATGACCCAGATAACCACGATGGTGTGATCACATACCTTGAGCCAGACATCCTAGAATGCAAAGTCAAGTGGGCCTTAGGAAGCATCACTATGAACAAAGCTAGTGGAGGTGATGGAATTCCAGCTGAGCTATCTCAAATCCTAAAAGATGATGCTGTGAAAGTGCTGCACTCAATATGCCAGCAAATTTGGAAAACTCAGCAGTGGCCACAGGACTGGAAAAAGTTAGTTTTCATTACAATCCCAAAGAAGGGAAATGCCAAAGAATGTTCAAACTACTGCACAATTGTACTCATCTCACATGCTAGTAAAGTAATGCTCCAAATTCTCCAAGCCAGGCGTGACCTGTGAACTTCCAGATGTTCAAGTTGGATTTAGAAAAGCCAGAGGAACCAGAAATCAAATTGCCAACATCTGCTGGATCATCAAAAAAGCAAAAGAATTCAAGAAAAACATCTACTTCTGCTTTACCGGGAGAAGGAAATGGCAACCCACTCCAGTATTCTTGCCTGGAGACTCCTGTGGACAGAGGAGCCTGGTGGGCTGTTGTCCATGGAGTCGCACAGCGTCGGACACGACTGAAGCGACTTGGCATGCATGCATGCATTGGAGACGGAACTGGCAACCCACTCCAGTATTCTTGCCTGGAGAATCCCAGGGACAGAGGAACCTGGTAGGCTGCCGTCTATGGGGTCGCACAGAGTTGGACACGACTGAAGCGACTTAGCAGCAGCAGCAGCTGCTTTACTGACTATGCCAAAGCCTTTGACTGTGTGGCTCACAACAAACTTTGAAAATTCTTCAAGAGATGGGAATACCAGACCACCTGACCTGCCTCCTGATAAATCTGTATGCAGGTCAAGAAGCAACAGTTAGAACCCAACATGGAACAACAGACTGGTTCCAAATCAAGAAAGGAGTACACCAAGGCTGTATACTGTCACCCTGCTTATTTAATGTATATGCAGAGTACATCATGAGAAATGCTGGGCTGGATGAAGCACAAACTGGAATCAAGATTGCCGGGAGAAATATCAATAACCTCAGATATGCAGATGACACCACACTTATGGCAGAAAGCAAAGAACTAAAGAGCCTCTTGATGAAAGTGAAAGAGGAGAGTTGAAAAAGTTGGCTTAAAACTCAACATTCAGAAAACTAAGATCATGGCATCTGGTCCTATCATTTCATGGCAAATAGATGGGGAAACAATAGAAACAGTGACAGACTTTAGTTTTGGGGGCTCCAAAATCACTGCAGATGGTGACTACAGCCATGAAATTAAAAGACACTTGCTCCTTGGAAGAAAAGCTATGACCAACCTAGACAGCATATTAAAAAGCAGAGACATTACTTTGCCAACAAAGGTCCATCTAGTCAAAGCTATGGTTTTTCCAGTAGTCATGTATGGATGTGAGAGTTGGACTATAAAAAAAGCTGAGTGCCTAAGAATTGATGCTTTTGAACTGTGGTGTTGGAGAAGACTCTTGCGAGTCCCTTGGACTGCAAGGAGATCCAACCAGTCCATCCTAAAGGAAATCAGTCTTGAATACCCATTGGAAGGGCTGATGCTGAAGCTAAAACTCCAATACTTTGGCCACCTGATTCGAAGAACTGACTCATTGGAAAAGATCCTGATACTGGGAAAG
The DNA here is from genome assembly GCF_054371585.1 of Giraffa tippelskirchi. NCBI lineage: Eukaryota > Metazoa > Chordata > Mammalia > Artiodactyla > Giraffidae > Giraffa > Giraffa tippelskirchi. The sequence continues at coordinate 112,981,997 of NC_137282.1, forward strand.
ATTGAAGGCAGGAGGAGAAGGGAATGACAGAGGATGAGATGGTTGGATGGCATCACCAACTCAATGCACATGAGTTTGAGCAAGCTCCAGGAGTTGGTGATGGACAGGGAAGCCTGCATGTTGCAGTCCATGGGGTTGCAAAGAGTCAGACACAACTGAGCAACTGAACCTAACTGAAAATATGCTTTGGAAAATACTGCTTAGAGTTGTTTCTCCACTGTCAGTGCGTAGTAAGAATACTACTTAGTGGAAATTTAACAATACAACTTGCCCACCTAACCCAACAGGGTAAGGGAGTTAACTAAGTTAAGAATTAACCAAGACATTTTTAAGGGTCACTGTCAATTTCCCTCATATTTCTCCTGTTCCTTTGCCCTGCTGGTCCAAGAAACATGTGCAAAGAACCCTGACCAAAAAAAAAAAAAGGTTATATTTATGACTCCCTAACTGAGAAGACAGACCCCAATATCATCATTCCAGTCCTTACGGCTTCACTTAATCTTGTTCATTCCAGTCTACCCAAACAGCAGATGGGACAAATGACTGAAATAGCCAGGATCTTGCACTACAGTCAAGTCATGGACCACATGTAGAAATGCTTGTCTCTACACCAGCCAATTGGAATAGTTAAGCAAATGTTCCATAGGATGGGCTAGAAAGGCCAAAAGTCATACTCATGCTCATTATGACCTCAACAAATAGGCAATGTGACAGTCTGAAGTGTCACCTTTTTATTCATTATCTCTGAGCAAGAGAAATCTGTTACATTAGCCCATCCAGCATTTATGCCCCCTTTGCGGATAACAACACATCTTTCTTTTGGAGAGTTGTTCTTCTCCTTTTCTCCCTACCCAGCCCTCCACACTGCATGTCTTGATGGGCCTGTTCATACAGGCACCCTGTGCTCCACTGCCCAACGAGTGGGTACTGCACCCAAGATACCGTCAGTTAGACCCAGGTCACCCAGAAATTTCAAAGCTAAAATAGGGTGTGCCCTCGTGCACTCTTTCATGTCTGACTCTTTCCAACTGCATGGACTGGAGCCTGCCAGGCTCCTCTGTCTATGAAATTCTCCAGGCAAGAATACTGGAGTAGGTTGCCATTTCCTTCCTTCCAGCGATCAAACCTGCATTTCCTGTGTCTCCTGCATTGTAGGTGGATTCTTTATCCGATGAGCCATTATGAGCCATTGCAGAAGCCCAGAATAGGGTGATACAAGGCCAAAAAAGGTTAGGCTTTGATGGACATGTCGGTAGAGCTCCAGAGACAGCATTTAAGTCCTGTTACCCAGGTCCCCAGGCTTCCCTGGTGGCTCAGACGGTAAAGAATCTGCCTGCTATGTGGGAGACCTAGGTTCGATGCCTGGGTTGGGAAGATCTCCTAGAGGAGGGCATAGCAACCCACTCCAGTATTCTTGCCTGAAGAATCCCCATGGACAGAGCAGCCTTGCAGGCTGCAGTCCATGAGGTTGGAAAAAGTCGGATGCAACTGAGCAACTAAGCAAGCACCCAGGTCCCCAGAGTTGTCCTGGGTCCCCTCCTTTGCAGAAATTCAGCTTTTCTTTCAATCCTCTGAGATGGGAGTGAGATCAAAGACCCCAATTAGAGTAACAACCTTTTGCTTTCCACTTCTGTTATCTTGCTTTAACAGCTGCTGCTCATCATTCCCCGCTTCTGCTTCTGTGATCTTGCTTGCTTGGTGGGAACTTGGGCTTCCCAGGGAGGGGAACAATCTGAGCTGTTTGAGGGGAAAACCCTAGAGACTTGAAAGTTTGTGGTGTATAAAAGATACCCAGAACAAAGCCTGGGCACTCAGCCTCTGGAGGCGACTCCACTGAGCCCACACCGGTGCTGAATAAATCCTATTGTTCTGCATCTCCAAGTGGCACTTGTATCCTTCCAACATCACGGTTCCTACAACACGAGTGCCCCCAACATCCTGCCAACAAATTTTCAGAGTTTCCGTTGCTTGCAGCTGAAGAACATGGCTCAATACACTGAGCAAAATAATCTCAGCAAGTTATGTCCAACTCTTGGCGACGCCATGCACTATAGCCCACTAGGCTCCTCTGTCCATGAGTTTCTTCAGGCAAGAATATTGGAGTGGGTTGCCATGCCCTCCTCCAGGGGATCTTCCCAATCCAGAGATCAAACTCACATCTCTTCTGTCCCCTCCATTGGCAGTCAGGTTCTTTACTACTAGCGCCACTTGGGAAGCCCCTACCTCTCCTTTACTTGGACTTAAAATCTGAAAGTGACCTGAAAGCTCCCCTGACAGCCTCACCTCCACATTCCGCATAAAAAGGATACTTGGGCCGCACAGTTCACTAGTGATGGTCAGCCTGCCTGTGCATCCTGAGCAGATTTTCAAACAACTTCTATTTTCCACGTAGATACAACCTAAACTGCTCTGGGTAGAAGGTCCGAGTTGTGACTGTTTTTCCTCCCCTCCTGGGCCAAAACTGGCCCTCCCCCGCCACTTCTCAGATGCTGCACGAGCGTGTGTCCCCGCTTGAAATAGTCCAGGGAGCCTGAGCATGCCCCCACAGCCTGTCCCTCAGCACAGCCTCTCGGCTTCCTGTTCTGAAGGCTCTTGCCCTCGGTCAGGAGCTCCAAGTATGGAGCGTGGCAGTGCCCGCTCTCCGGCTCTCGTCAGCGGCTCGCAGGGGATCACCAGGCCAAGGACGTTCTATTCTGAGTGTGGCCCAGTGTGTTTCATTTCTTCAGCAAAGCACGAGTTTATTCTGGAGCAAAAGATGTTTTGGGCATATTCACAGAGGTCAACGAGCAGTAGTACTTCCTTATATGCAGAACACAAAATCATCACGTAAAAATCTGACCCAACTGGCAGTATGGGGTCGAAAGTAAACAAACTCACCCCGAAAATGACCTCGCTGGGGCTGAACAAGTTTGCACCTCAGAGTCCCAGGCTGCAAGAGTGGTACGGAGTCTGTAAAAATCAAACTGCACTGATCTTGGGTTCTCTCGTAGAATGGCTGGGAACCAAAGCTTCCATTTTTCTCTTCAAACGGGAGGTTGTCAGTGGCTGCTGAGCATACGCTGCAAATCCACATCCCTTGGAAAGAGCAAGGACAAAGGAGCTCAGGTTCTTCCCCGCAGGGCGGCCCAGGGCTCTCCGAGCAAGGGCGGGAAGGGAACCCAGACTTGCCCAGGCTTTCCAAGGGAGCTGAGAAGCATGCTGCCCTGCCCACAGCCAGCTGCCCGGCCCTGAGTTCTCTCTCCCGCTTCCCCCCCTGCTCTGCACCTCCCTCCTTTCCTTCCTCATTTCAGGAAGCGCTCTCTAACCCCCACCGACCTCTCCCAACCTGAGCAAGGGGCCCGCAGCCCAGCCCACCCTGTCGTGCCCCACTCTGGAGTAGCACTCCATCACGCAGGTCTTTCCGAGTCCAGTCTCGAGCCCCCACTGGACCACCGAGAGTGCCTGGAGAGCAAGGGACATATCCGTGTCCATGTCCCCGGTCCCCCACAGGCACTCAAGGAACAGAACAGAGCTAAAGGCACAGAAGTGTCACCGGCACAGTGACGACCATAGCTCCAGGCCCTAAGAGGAAGCAGCTATGCCGACAGGTTACTTAGCTCTCCCTGTGGCAGACCCACCACACCAAGGGAAGAGGCAGTCAGGCCTCACCCTCTGCAGCCCTTCACACGGCCAGCATCCCCAAAGTGTTAGGATGAGTGGGGACCTCCAAGAGGCTGCTGAAAGTAGCCTTTGAGATGAAGGCATTCAGAACCAGGTGGCTAGGTTCAAATTCTGCCTCCACCACTCAACAGCTGCATGAACATAGTCAAGTTAACCTCTTGATGCCTTGACATTCTAATCTGTGAAAGGGGGATAATTAGAATCCAACATCATAAGATTATTGTAAAGATATGTGAGTGAATCTCAGTAAAACACTTTGTGCCTTCACTGTGTATTAGTTGTTTTTTGAGATAAATTTGCATGTGACTATGTAAGTTTAAGGTATAGGATGTGTTGATTTCATACATTTATATGATTATCACCAGAGTTTTAGATAACAATTGGATCACATCCCATAATTAACAATTCTCTTTTGCGGTGAGAACATTTAAAATTTAGTCTCTCAGAAATGTTGAAAGTCACCATACCTTTATGGTTTAGGTGGTATTCAGATGTAGCCTTAAGACCATTCAATCAAGGAATTCATTTGTTCTCAACTCTCTTTCAGACTTCCTGATGATTTTCAAGGAAGAGTCACAATTGAACGTTATCTCTAAACTTGCTGTTCTGTGTTTCAACAAAGAGAAAGAAGCCTCAAGCTCAAGTCTCCAGTAGATCGAGCTGAAATGCCTAAAGTGATTTTGTTTTGTTTTGTATTATTTGTATTGTTTCATGGAAGTTGACACGGCAGTTGAAATAAAGCAGACAGTGGTATAAATTTTCCATTTTAAATAAATCTATTGATATGAAAAAGTGAGTAGGTTCAAAGGAAAATATGAGGCAACACTGTAAGTACAGTCGGCCCTCAGCATCCGCATGTTCTGCGTCTGAGAATTGAACCAGCCAGGGATGGACTGGGTGAATGCACATGGGCAGACCCCATGGATACAGAGGGCCAAGTGTACTGTGCCATTTTATCAAAATAAAAGACTTGAGGATTCTTGGATTTTGGTATCTGCGGGTGTCCTGGCCCCCACTTCCCACAGACACCAAAGGACGACTGTAGTTGCAAACATACTACAGCAAAAATCATGAGGGTGAGACCCAAATGCCTCAAGTGTGGGAAATACTGATCTATACTGAGGAAGGCCTGGGAGTAGAGGTTCCCCTAACATGCGCTGTCCCCGGAAGTGCTCAGGAAGCTGGCCAAGGGCAAAGGCCTGCCTCTGAGTCCCTGAGCAGAACGCGGTACAAGACGGCAGACACTGTTCCACTTAGAGGGGTGTCTCCCATTCACAGGCCTGGGGGACGGTCAGCAGTGGGTGGAGAGTTTGAGAAGCTCCATGGAAGGGGGTGGACTGGATAGGCAGCATCAGCATCTGCTGACACCAAGAGTCTCAGAAGAGAAGAGCAGACTTCACTTATGACCAAGTGAGGGTCAGGCAATGACCTTCGATGAACTTCCCAGGAATCTGGTGTCTCCTGCAGTCCCTGCCACCCATGCAACAGCAGGCCAACGCTGTTGCAGGAAGGAAGAAGATTCAGGTTGAAAAACGCCCAACTGGTCCTTCCCAAGCAGTGTTGCAAGACAACTCAATGGCGTCTCTGGGCAATGGGATACTCAGCTCGAGCCACGATCCCATGATTTTTCTTGTGTCTCTGGCTCACCTGTTTGTCTGTTCATGGGACGGGGGCATCAGTAAAAAGGTCCACTTGCTTTTCAAACCAGTTCTATTTCCGTTCCCTGGGACTTGTAGGCCAGGCTCACCCACAGAGACCCCCTTCTCACTGTCCTCTGGCCAACTAGTCACCAAAACCATGCTCTGGACATGCATGGGGAGGGCATGCAGGGGGACTCACTATCCTTTCTCCCTAACCAGCACGGGTAACAAGACACAGGCCAGCTCTCCAAGGGCCTCCAGGTTCTTGAGCGAGAGAGTTACGTGAATAACTCATTCTAAAACCTAACAGCTACCACTTCAGAGGGACCTGCCCTATGCCAGGCACATTACCTCATCCTCACGAGAAACTCCCCATCTCACAGGTGAGGAAACTCAGGGGAAACTGCAGCAGGCAGGATGTGACACCGGCTGCTTTGTGGACCCAGGTCTTTGTGCGTCGAAGGCCACACTCTTCCACCCCACCGCCTCCCCTCCCCCTGCCTAGGGAAGAGCTGGGTGTCATGATGGTGCCACCAGAGTGCTGGGAGAACAAAGGTTTCATTCTGCTTAGGGCAACAAGGCTGCCCCGGTAGCTCGGCTGGTAAAGGATCCGCCTGCAATGAGGGAGACCTGGGTTCGATCCCTGGGTTGGGAAGATCCCCTAGAGAAGAGAAAGGCTACCCACTCCAGTATTCTGGCCTGGAGAATTCCATCAACTGGAACAGTCCATGGGGTCGCAAAGAGTCAGACACAACTGAGCGACTTTCACTTTCACTTTTAGGGCAACAAGGGAAGGCCCCGCAGAGAAGGTTATATTTGAGCTGAAATCTTAAAGATGTTGTCAGAAAAATAAAATAATGTACACTATGTTCACTCATTCATTCCATGCTATATTTCCGGGACAAAATGCTTAGGTCCTAGGAATTTGGTGGTGAAAAGACACAGCTCCTGCTTCCTATTGGAGGAGACAAAAAAAAAAGAATGAATAAAGTTGCCATTAACTGTGCTGTGAAGAGATGAAATGAGGGACTGAAATGATAACACCGGGGAAATCTATGTTAAGATAGTCAGGGGAGGTCTTTCTAAGGAGGTGACATTTTTGCTGAGGAAGAACGGTAAGGTGACACTGCTATTCATGTAAAGTGAGAGTGAGCGTTCCAGGCAGAGGGAACGGCATGTGCAAAGGCCTGAGGCTGGAAAGGGAGTTATGTGTTCATGGAACTTAAAGATGAGAATGTCTGAAAACAAGTGAATCCAAGGAAAAGCATCGCTCGTGGGAGGCTGGGGAGAGAGGCCAGAGTCAGATGACGCAGGGTTTGTTCTAAGCGCAGTGGGAAGTTCCTAAAGGGTATTCAGCTTGGAAGTTAAGAGAATCCAATCTACCTTCTAAGATCAGGCCTCAGCTCCCTCATCTGTACAATGTGAGTAAATAAGAGACTGCATAGAGAAATGCAAATCAAAACTACAATGAGGTACCACTCTGCACCAGTCAGAATGGCCATCATTAAGAAGACTACAAACAATAAATGCTGGAGAGGATGTGGAGAAAGGGGAACTCTCCTACACTGTTGTGGCACTAGTGGTAAAGAACCGTCTGCCAATGCAGGAGATGCAAGAGACATGGGTTCCATCTCTGGATCAGGAAGATCCCCTAGAGGAGGGAATGGCAACCCACTGCAGTGTTCTTGCCTGGAGAATCCCATGGACAGAGGAGCCTGGTGGGCTACAGTCCATGGGGTCGCAAAGAGTTGGACACAAGTGAAGCAACTTAGCTTGCTTGCCTGCACCTACACTGCTGGTGGGAATGTAAATTGGTGCAGCCATTATGGAGAATAGTATGGAAGCTCCTCGAAAAACTAAAAACAGAACTGCCATGTGATCCAGCGATCCCACTCCAGGACACATGTCTGAAGAAAGCTGTAATTCAAGGATACGTGCACTCCTGTGTTCACAGCAGCACTGCTCACAACAGTGAATTGTGATATCAAAACAATCTCATGTTCATTGACAGATGAATGGACAAAGAAGATGCAGTGAATAAATATATATGTATATATAATGGAATACTGCTAAGTCACCTCAGTCGTGTCCGACTCTGTGCGACCCCATAGACGGCAGCCCACCAGGCTCCCCCGTCCGTGGGATTCTCCAGGCAAGAACACTGGAGTGGGTTGCCATTTCCTTCTCCAATAATGGAATACTACTCAGCCATTAAAAAGAATGAAGTAATGCCATTTGCAGCAACATGGATAGACCTAGAGATTATCATACTAAATAAAATAAATCAGGAAGAGAAAGACAAATGTCATATGGTATCACTTACAGATAGAATCTAAAATATGACACGAATTAACTTATCTGTGAAGCAGACTCACAAATACAGAGAACGGACTTGTGGTTGCCAAGTGAGTGGGGTTGGGGAGGGGTGAACTGGGAGTTTGGAATCAGCAAACCAATACAACATAATGAATGTACAGAAAAACAAGATTCTACTGTACAGCACAGGAGGAAACTATATTCAGTATCCTGTGAGAAACCACAATGGAAAAGAGTATGAAAAAGAATGTACATACATGTATATATATAATTGAATCACTTCACTGTATAGCAGAAATTCACACACCATTGTAAATCAACTATACTTGAATAAAATAAATTTTTAAAAAGAAGAGAATTTTTAAAAAAATTTAAAAATAAATTTTTAAAAAGAAGAGAATTTTTAAAAAGAAGAGAAGACATACAGATGGCTAACAAACACATGAAAAGATGCTCAACATCACTCATTATTAGAGAAATGCAAATCAAAACCACAATGAGGTATCATTTCACACCAGTCAGAATGGCTGCTATCCAAAAGTCTACAAGCAATAAATGCTGGAGAGGGTGTGGAGAAAAGGGAACCCTCTTACACTGTTGGTGGGAATGCAAACTAGTACAGCCACTATGGAGAACAGTGTGGAGATTCCTTAAAAAACTGGGAATAGAACTGCCATATGACCCAGCAATCCCACTGCTGGGCATAGACACCGAGGAAACCAGAATTGAAAGAGACGCGTGTACCCCAATGTTCATCGCAGCACTGTTTACAATAGCCAGGACATGGAAGCAACCTAGATGTCCATCAGCAGACGAATGGATAAGGAAGCTGTGGTACATATACACAATGGAATATTACTCAGCCATTAAAAAAAATACATTTGAATCGGTTCTACTGAGATGGATGAAACTGGAGCCCATTATACAGAGTGAAGTAAGCCAGAAAGAAAAACACCAATACAGTATACTAATGCATATATATGGAATTTGAAAGATGGTAACGATAACCCTATATGCGAGACAGAATAAGAGACACAGATGCATGGAACAATTTTATGGACTCTGAGGGAGAAGGTGAGGGTGGGACGTTCTGGGAGAATAGCATTGAAACATGTATATTATCATATGTGAAACGGAACACCATTCCATGTTCGATGCATGTGACAAGGGCTCAGGGCCGGGGCAATAGGATGATCCAGAAGGATGGGATGGGGAGGGAGGTGGGTGGGGGGTCCAGGAAGGGGAACACATGTAAACCCATGGCTGATTCATGTCAATGTATGGCAAAAACTATTACAATATTGTAAAGTAATTAGCCCCCAACTAAAATAAATAAATTTATTAAAAAAAAAAAAAAAAGAAGAGAATGCATTAAAAAAAAAAGTCCTAGTCAGAGGACCAGAGCTCTGGTCAGAGGATGGATTGAAGATGTTCTGAAACATAAGCTTGCCCCAAAATCACCTGGGGTGCTTGTAAAACTCAAGATTGCTGGGCCCCACTCCCAGAGATTCTGATTCAGTATATCTGGGGGAGATCCAAGAATATGCAATGCTAACAAGTTCTGAGGAGCTGATGCTACTGCTGGTCTGGGGACCCCATTTTGAGAACTCTTGGATTAGAGAGAATAATAAAGAAGTGGGAGATGCCATTGGGATGCTATTGCAATCATTAAGAGCTGATGGAGTAAAATGATGTCAGTGAAATGGAGAAAAGTGGTCCAGAAGAGTTCTATCCTGGAGGTACCATGGACAGGACTAGCCAATAGCTTGGATGTTGGGGATGAGGGAAAAAGAAAAATCAGACACTCCTAGATCTCTGGCATGATAGTGGCGGACACTGAAATGGAATCCTTAAGGAGGGATGGATTTGGAAATAAGGGCTGCGATGTTGTAACTTTGAGGTCTCTGCAACTTCAAAATGATAATGTCAAGCAGGCAGGAGAAGCCTTCTGGAGGACAGCAGCCATATCTATCTTGCTTTCCATTATATCCCCAGATCTGAGGCCAGGGCTTCTTGGTACATAATAAATATTCAGAAAGCCTTTGTTAAAGGTTGAAGAATAATAAATGGAGGCTGAGGAACTAGGTTAACCAAAGACACTGGGGTACCAGATGGCGCCATGTTTGGGGAGCTGTGAATAGTCACTCTTAAGGCGTCACCACTGGAGCAGCGGTACCACGGCTCCATCACTTCCAGACCTTGGCGTGTATGCTGAAGTGGGAGGTGGGGGCAGAAGAAAAGACAGAAATGAGCTCCCCAATTCATTGTAGGGGTAATTTAATAGTCAAATATATCACATTTGAGTCTTTCTTGGGTGGGTTTCGAGATGGAAAGGTTTGAACTGTGAACTTAATGAGCATGAAGGCCAGAGGAATCTAGCTAACGTGGGTTTTTTAGAAAATAAATCATGGGAAAATCAAGCTGTGCAACTCACAGAAGCAAGGCGGGAGGAATGGGGAGATGGAGAAAAGACGGAGGACAGAACAGGAAAAGGGGCTTAACCAAGGCTACCTACCCACCAAGGGGAAAAGGGGCCAGTCTGGATTCCCAGGCGGACCTTGACCCTGGGGTCCTCCCCACATTTCAAACAGGGACAACGGACCCTCGGCCTCCCCTTTTACCAAGTTGTAAATTAAAAGGCTGTAATTCCAGCCAGGGGTTCTGGTGACATCATAAACCACAGAACCACAAGCTCAATTCACCAGAAGCCCCAAGATGGAATTACACCCTTTTTTCCTAATCCAGGCAGCTCTGGTCACTGCCATTTTTTCATGATATAATAGAAGTGAGCGATATTTTAACCATTTGCTCGTGGCCTTCCTCATCTAGCAGTTGGGGGTCCCTCTCTCCTCTTCTCTCTCCTCCTCTCCCACCCTGACACATCCCCTCCTCTTATGCGGTACCCCTTCCTCTTAAGGGAACATCCCCTGCTTCCTGAGGTTGCCCCTCCCCCAGGCCTGCTCCCCACCCCTCTCTCCTCCACCTCTCCTCTGTTTTCTGGCTCCTCTTATGGACTAGCTACATCCTGACTTCTACCTTAAAGTCACTTTTCAAAAGAAGCCCCATCTCCTCCACGTCTAGGACAAGGTCCTGGAGAACAGATCCCAAACTGTCTGGAATAAATTCCCAAAAGCAGCCTAAACTGGAAGTTGTGAATGAATGAGGGAAGTTTATAGTTTAAAGATGAATCTTTCTGAAAGCAAATGAATGCTTCCAGTATCTGTTTGTTCTTGGTTTGGGTTTGAGTCCTAACTTTGATCAAGTTTTGCCTGACAGTGTATACCCAGGCGTCATATTACATCTACCCTGCTTCCCCATCTAAAGCCAATGGTTGGTACTTAAGTTCTTATGGGAATCGCATGTAAAGGGAAAAGCCACAAGGAAGGGTAATAATAAAAGCAGTTATCTGAGGGGTGGGGGAGGGAAAGGATTGGGACTTTGGGGTTAGCAGATACAAACTATTTATACACAGGATGGATAAACAACAAAGTCCTACTGGATAGCACAGGGAACTATGGTCAACATCCTGTGATAAACCATAATGGAAAATAATATTTTAAAAGAGAATTAATACATAGGTATGACTGAATTTTTTTGTGGTATGGCAGAAACTAACACAATACTGTAAATTAACTATGTGTCGATAAAAAATAAAAAAGCAATTATCGCTTAATGAATGCTTCCTATGTCTCAGATGGGCTTCCCTGGTGGCTCAGTGGTAAAGAATCTGCCTGCCAATGCAGGAGACCTGGGTTCGATCCCCATGTAGGGAAGATCCTTTGGAGACAGAAACAGCTACCCACTCCAGTAGTCTTGCCTGGGAAATCCCATGGACAGAGGGGCCTGGCAGGCTACAGTCCATGAGGTTGCAAAGAATCTGACACAACTTAGCGACTAAACAACAACACCTCAGATACTTACATTCTTTATCCCTTACACAGAGGTATTATTTTCCTCATTTTATGGAGGAGGGAAACTAAGGCTCAAAAACATGGAGTATTTTGCCCAAAGTCTCACAACTACTAAGTAAACCCCTTGGATTTGACCTCCATCCAACTCAAAAGTCTCTACCTACATGCTCCATTAGTATCCCCCTACGTAAAATATTTTGAGAATAAATGTTGCATGGGTCTCTAAAAGAGCTTAACAATTGATCTTCATGTAACAGGGGTTTTTTAATTCACAACGGATGAAAATTCCACACAATTTTAGGGTACAATAAGAAGCAAAAAACACATTCCACAGGGTCTGTGTATTTTGTAAAAAACAACACATTATATTATCTCAAAAAGACTATGACTTCCCCCAAACCAAAAACAAGCAAACAAACAAAAAAGCTTAATTCCACACTGATATAATTTGGCAGGAACAAGGTGGACCAGTGACTCTCTTTATAAGGTGTCAACCACAAAACATCAGTATTTGAGATGGAGCTTTCCAAACAGCTCACATGCACAGGTCTGTCTGCCCACGCTGTGTGTGCCGTGCAGTGCAAACTCTGGGCATCTTGGGGATGGCCTCCAGTGGGAGGAGCAGGCTACCTGGGCATCTTGGATGTCCTCCAGTGGCAAGAGGGAGACGAGGTGCAGAGAGTCAGTGCTTCAGGGGTTAAAGAACTTTGCGCTTAGTTGCTAAGTCATGTCCGACTCTTTGCGACCCCATGGACTGCAGCCTGCCAGGCTCCTCTGTCCATGGAATTTCCCAGGCAAGAATACTGGAGTGGGCTGCCATTTCCTTCTCTGGGGGATCTTCCTGACCCAGGGATCAAACCCACGTCTTCTGCTTGGCAGGTGGATGCTTTATCACTGAGCCACCTGGGAAGAAGCCCTTTAAAGAACTTTAGGACTTTATAAAAAATATAATGATGCTACCATTGAACAGAGGCTGCAGCTCACCTACTTCACAAAAGAAAAAGAAACACATTTGACATCATTTCAAAATGCTATCTGCAAACATTTGAAACACAGCAGTCTTGGTTTTAGAAAAGTTGGACTAGAAGAGGAAAAAATAAAGAGAGAGAGCCAGTTTTCTCTTCTTCAGAAAATGCATCTCTGCCTAGTGAACCACATGTTCAGATGGTTAAAAGAAGATGTGTGAGGTAGTGGCCTAATTTTTTTCCTCTAGCATCAGGGATCGTAAATAACATCTTCCCAGAGTCTACAAATGGGGAAAGACCGTCAGCATATATTACATGAGGTTACAAAGTGGAAGTGAATGCCACTGTGAACAAGCCGGCGCCCTGCTTCTGCAACTTCAAAGTGAGATGACCAAATCTGGTGATGAGAACAATTTATTCATTCCCAACAACAAACATTTGATTACCAAAATAATCCCATAGCATTTTACTGAAGAATGGAAAATCATCATCAGCTTCTAAATGTAGAAAGACAATGAATCTGAAAACACCATGTGGGTTTTCCTCGTAGACTGAATGTCCAGGATCCCATTGGCTCTGCACACAGACCTTCAGGCAAAGCCAACTTTGATCAAACTGCAGAGAAAGCAACAAGAGTTCTGATGAGGCAGTAGTAGTACAAGCTCTGGGGCCAGACTACCTAGGTCCAAACTTGGCTGTATGATCTTGAACCTTCAGTTCCTTCCGTTTCCTTGTTTGTAAAATGAGGATAAGAGTGGCCTACCTTGAGACCTCCCTGGTGGTCCAGTGGTTAAGAATCTGCCTTCCAATGCAGAGCACACAGGTTCGATCCCTGGTCAAGGAACTAAGATCCCACATGCTGAGAGGGGCAACTAAGCCCACATGTCGCCACAAAGAACCCAACGCAACCAAAAAAATCACAACAGTGCCCTACCTCACGGGCTTGTTGGGAGGATTAAATGAAGTAATACACATAAAGTGCTTATAACAGCATGCAGTAAACACTCAAAAGTGACAAGTATCATAGCCTTTTCTCCCCTATTACTGTGCTTTTGCTGGCTAGAACTCTTGCCAGACGTAGAAAATCAGTCTCAAACTTAGTTCACTTAAGTGAAAAGTCCAGAGGAGTACCAGCCTCAGGTATAGCTTGATCCTGGGACTCCAATGGTATTGTCAGGCCCTGATCTCTCTCTTTACCCCTCTCCATCTAGTCTCTCCTTCCTCTGGTATAGCTCCATTCTCAGACAGGCTTTCCCTTCATGGTGGCAAGATGGTAACAGCATCACCCTATATCCGTCCAGGTTTAAGTCCAGCAGGAAAAAATGAAGCTTATACCTCAGTAGAGCCTACACAAACTCAGGAATTCAATCTGATAACACTAGTACAAATCATTGCTCTTCATTTTACTGATTACTGACAAGGTTGAGCACATTTTCATGGCATTCATATCATTAAAGGGTGTTAAGCGCATCATTTTACTGAAAAGCTTCATGTTCATTATGTATAATATGAGAAAAGCATTTATTTTCCGGTTTACTGAAGGGGATGTCCTGGATCTGCCAAAAGTAGAGGCTTCTCCCTTTTGAGTGGCAGAGGATGAGATGGTTCGATGCATCACCAACTCAATAGACATGAACTTGAGCAAACTCCAGAGGACGCAGAAGCCTGGCGTGCTACAGTCCGTGGGGTAGCAAACAGTCGGACACAACTTAGTGACTGAACAACAACAACCCTTTTGGGCAGAAGACTTTCACTCTGATGATCTGTTGGTCTCCTGAAGCATTCTGTTAAAATAGTAACTTCAGTGTTGCCGTACCCACACTCAAGTCCACCTAAAAACTGAAACCACAGCAATGCCCAAGCCCTTTCATCTCCCATAGTCTTCACCCCTAAGTCCCCACCTGACACCCTCTTGACTCCTGGGGCTGTTAGATTTCCTCCAAACACCAAGGAGAAAGTCTGGCTTTAGCTGTTCCCATTCATTTTGGCATCATATTAGATCAAGTCCCTGCTCTTTTCTAAACACTTGATGAAAACTTGCTTCCTCAGCTGCCCAAGTCCCCATCCCTCAACAAAAAAGTGCTGGGAGAGCTAACCTACCAACTTTTCTGCACAGATTTTCTGAACACCGCAGTTCCAGGGGGTTTGCTGTTTAATGTGCCTGGGAAGCTGGGGGCCAAGAATTTTCCCCACCAACACACTTGGTGCCCTTGGATTTGCTCCCAAGCTATTTCGGACCCAGGTAAGTCCTGCTCTCTTTAATGACTGGACTCAAGTACACCTGAATCTCCAAAACTGGGCTTAGTCATTCCTGCCCTTCTACTTCCAGGTCATTTGGCTCACATCCAGAAGAGTGCTGGGCTAAGACTGTTGGCTTTCTCACCCACATCTTTTCCCACCTGCCTACACCTAGCACAGCATCCAACACCGAGTCCCAGCTCAGCACATGTTGGCCGAATGAGTCCCCCCAGAAGGATGGGATATATGTCTACACTCAAGGACCTTCTCATCCTCATGACCCCACTTTGGTACTTCCTGAAGTGTGGTGTGCACCCTCATGACCCTAAGTAAGAAGCAAGAACACAAGATTGGACTTTCCTACTCGTTTTACCAAAGTCTGTGCCATTGAACATGCCCCACAATGGTATCAGAGTGCCAGAATGGTAGCTGTAAATGTGAGGAGGAAAATAAGCAACTTAAGAAATCGCTTCCTAAGTGCTTCCAACATGCAAAAAGCTGAAAGGAAAAGTGAGTATATATATATCAGATTAGCCTAGGTTTTCTGCAGTAACAAACAATCCCTAAATCCTAGTGACCTTTAACAGCAAAAGTTTATTTCTTGTTCATGGACCACTGTGGGTTTGGCAAGGGTACCCAGGCTGATAGAGCAGCTGACCATCTCAAATACGGTCAGTCGGCATTCAAGAGGGCATAAAAACTCTGGGCCATCAGGTACTGGGGGTTAAATGCACAAATCAGTTCCACTCACAACTCATTTGCCGGAACCAGACCCCGCCCAATCATAAGGGGACCAGAAAATACAATCCTGCCACGTGTTGGAAGAGGTGGAACTGGAGATATTTGGTGAGCAGCACTCATGAGGCCCATAATAGGTAACTTATGGGCCTTAGACTTTGATGGAGGAAGAACAACATTTAGGGAAGGAATAAGAAGGATATCAACCATAAAAAGAAAGAAAGAAAGGTGAGGGTGGGAGATGCTAGCATGGAATAAGCAGGCCCCAGCATCCCATGAATTTGTGATTCAGCCACTGAATCTAGAGCTATTGTCTGTTACATGTGTACATAGTAAATGCATGTGCTAAGCTTTTGGATCAGTTAGAATGCTCAGGTTGGCAAAGACATCCACTCTGGCCAAAGATGGGTGATAACAGAAGGCTCCAGAGGAGCTCACAGAACTGGAGGGCAAGTAAATGAAGTAGGCTTTCCAACAGAAATCAGACCAGCTCCAGGGTTCTCGACAGCAAGACCAAACCACAGCCTCATCAGCTCCAAGTATGTCCATGTCAGGCAGGTTCCCGGCAGAGAGGCTATGGCACGGCTCGGGTGCTGGTGCAGATCGGAGAGGGAAGGCCAGCCACATTAAGATGCCGTGAAGTAGGGACCCCGCCAAGGGAAATCAAGGTGCTGCGTCCAGGACAAGGGGGTGATCAACGATGGCTCAGGCAAAGCAGATGTTCCTAACAGCACTTTAAATCCAAATGGATTATCACAACCATACATGGCTATTACCTCCCCATTTACACAAGAAGGAGCTGAGCCTTAGCGCATAAGGAATGTCCCAACATCACACAGCTAGTAAGTGTCAGAAGCCTGATGCTGTGGGGGCCCCAGTGTCTGTACCTTTACCGTTGTTATCTACTATCCCACACTGATCTGGTGGCCTTTTTGTTGCCATTTATCATGACACATTAAAATGAGGAGAAGGAGTACAAAATGGACACATTACTACTAATTATGTGACCATCATATCTGCAGGACACTACCATCTACAAAGTATTTTCACATATATGACCTCCTTGCTCTTATATAGTGTGAGGTGGGCAGACCCTCTATCACCCATCTCATTTATTGGATGAAAATGTGGGCTCAGGTGGGTCCCACATTTCTAGGTCTTGTTTCCAGCTGGAGGGGATGGTTTGGATCTTTCCTGGCAGGTGTGGGACTTAGTTTGCTGGTCTGTGGTGTGGGGCTGGCAGGTTATGGTCAGCTCGGAGCCAGAGGACAGGACTGTGGTTGGAAATGACCAGGCACACGAGGTGCGTGGGAAGCCAGAGCCTCTGAAGAAAGAGCTTGGTCTCAGTCTCGCCAGGAGACTCTCAGGGGAGTTCCCCATTGTCGAGTGCACGTCGGTCTTACTTAGTGGTGTTAGTGGAATTAGGGAAGCACAACTGTAAGGGAGCTTGGCTCCTAACCCTTCCTGCATCCCTAACAAACTGGACTCAGGAGGCCCCTAGCAAATGTTCCATGCTGTAAAATAGCAAAAAGCTAGTCTTCATAGCCTTCAGGATGTCTATAGAAATGAGTTAAAAATAAAAGAAAGGCGCTATGGGTATTAAAGCATCCCTGTCACCTTCATCTTCCTGTCTGCATGTAACCAGTCCCTCCTGCTCCTTGGGAACTTGGGAGGCAGGACAGTATGGTGGTTTGGGCTGACCACATGTCTCTAGCGTCCCATTATCTGACTCTGAATCTCAGTATCATTATTTTCTGTTCTGTGATTTTGAGTGAGTTATTCATTTCTCTGAGTCCACATCCCCATTAGTAAAACATACTTACTTGGTGGGCACAAAGATAAACTGAGCTAATCCATGGAAAGAACCTAGAATGGTGCTCAGCATGAAGGAGACTTTTGGAAGCAGCCAAATAAACAATAAACGAGGGACTGAGTGACTTGTCCAAAGGTAGACAGCTAGCTAGGAGGGGAGTCAGGATCCAGCCCCAGATCAGAGTCTAGATGCTAAATGCGTCTTCCCATCATGCCATGCTGCCTCTCAGAGCCATCTACTTCTCGGGGTATCAATCATACAAAGGAGGGGCTTGGAGTTTCTGGTAGATACAGGTAAATTCGTGTCTTATTTCACTTTCCACTGAAGCTCTCCCTTACCTTCAGTGGACTTTTTACCTCCATGAGGCAAAAGCATGATCCTTAGATTAATTTTTTTTTTTTTCCTTAAAGTCACCTAGCCTTGAACTTGTCAGATCTGCCTTGACTCCTTAAAGGATGCTCTGTAAGCTTGGGAACAACAAAGGAAATAATGTTTTTACACAGCATATGCCCGCTTACCTAGAGGAGAAAATTCTTCCACAAAGAATCTCTAGCTTGACCCTGACACAAACTTATTTGAACAATCAAAAGACACACTACTATCTCTTGTAACAGGGAGTCAAGAGATGGTATAGGCTTCAGGTGTGATATGATCAGGGCTCTATCTGAACTCCTCGGGCTCTCTGGGCTCAGCCTTCCTCCACACGTTGACTCTGAACTTCATGGGGGCAATTGGCAGCCTGTAGCAAAGGTACTTGCTTACTCTCCATATCTAGGGAGAACAAGAAGACTGTCTCATTCCAGCTTGGGCCACACGCCCACCCCAACCTAATAACAGTTGCTGGGGCAATATCATGTGATCAATGGATCAAATTCAAATCCCTCAATCAGTTATTGACAATCACCCTCAGGCCAATCAGGGCCTTGAGGTGAGGATGGACTCAGATTCTGTGGGCCTCAGGGGCCTCAGGGGCCTCAGGGGAGGAGTGGAAACCAGAAAGCCAGGCTCTGTTGGGATGGAGGAAGGAAAAGTAGGGGCTAAGGACTCAGTTAACAAAGCCCATCCCACAAGGATGGCGGAGGGCAGGGGACACATAGTTAGAAAGTGCTGTGCCTAGGAATCCAGGGGAGAAATCTCATAAGATGTCACATCTCTTAAGTCAAAAGTCTAATATGAGATCAACACATTGAATTTAAGAAGAAAATGTCACAATAGTTACTATGTACTGAGCAACATCAATTGAACATGGAGATAGGTACTTTCCCTGCATCATGCTGTTTAACCGTTTAATCCTCACACTGCTGCTGTTGCTGCTAAGTCGCTTCAGTCGTGTCCGACTCTCTGCGACCCCATAGACAGCAGCCCGCCAGGCTCCGCCGTCCCTGGGATTCTCCAGGCAAGAACACTGGAGTGGGTTGCCATTTCCTTCTCCAATGCATGAAAGTGAAAAGTGAAAGTGAAGTCACTCAGTCGTGTCCGACTCTTAGCGACCCCATGGACTGCAGCCTACCAGGCTCCTCCGTCCATGGGCTTTTCCAGGCAAGAGTACTGGAGTGGGTTGCCATCGCCTTCTCCGAATCCTCACACTAGCCCTTAGAATTTGGAGTTTATACTCCTATTTTATAGCTGAGAAACAAGGCTCTGAGCAGTACTGTGCACACAACTGAGAGAGATAGAACAGGACAGCAAACTCGGATTTCTGTGTACAAAAAGCCCCAGCACAACATCTTGCTTATTATACTTCAAGAAATAAAAGTAGGATATGTGAGTTAATTTCATGCGGCTCTAATACCATTGTCGGAAAGCAGGAAATAAATGACCTTCAGCCTCTGGGCCCATGGGGAAAAACACACACACGAAAAAAAACATTGTTAAAATTTAAAAATAAAGTGCAAAGTGGAACCAGAAGAATTGTGGTGATTAGGAGTAAGCCACCATACATTCTTCTTCCTAAACACACAAAATCCTACTTAGATTTGGGGCAGGAAGGTGGGAACCCCTCTCCCCCAACCCAGGGCTAGCTTGTCATGAGTGGACACCACTATGAGAGTGACTTTAAGAGGTTGTTTTCTGCTAATATAAAAAAAAAGATACCTCCGTTGAAAAGGAGGTATCTTTTGGTCCAGCCTGTCTGTCATCCAGGTTGGCATTTACAGCATTTAAATGAACATATATACTAAAGTGAGTTTTGCTCGTGAAGGGCACTTGACTGTACAGGTTATTGGACGGGGCAGGGAAGCAACTTAGTCAACAAGACTCTGGATAATAGCCATCTGGGGGTCTTAATAGAGAAGGTGTCCCTGTGGCCATCCCTACAGGCTGCTGGAATCCACACCTACTTTTCTACCCCTGCAGTGAGGATTGAAGTGAACTGGCCTGCTCTTGTTGCTGTAACAAAGCTCCATGACCTGAGTGGCTTCAAACAATACAAATTTGTTATCTAGCAGCTCTGGAAGTCAGAAATCCAAAATGAGTCTCATGGGGCTAAAAGTGAGGTGTCATCAAGGCTGTTTCTTCTGGAGGCTCTAGATGATGATGATGATGTATGGTTTCAGTGGACCTGGGTTCTGTGATGCTGGACTTGTGCTCGGAGGCTGTGGGGGAAATCTGTTTCCTTGTCTTTTCTAGCTTCTAGAGGCTGCTCGCATTCCTTGGCAACTTAGCGCACGCACACGCACATATTCAAAGACTGGGAAAAAGAAGAAATTACCTGTATGATTCAGGGCCCTAATACGTATTAGTCCTGATATTCCAGATAAACCCCTCTCCCACTCACATATTTTGACCGTTTCCCCTTCCACACACAGACTAGAGGTGTGTCTTTGTCATGTCTCTCCCCAGCTATGACTACTAGGAGGCTCCTCCCTGGGAACTCTGCAAGCAGACAGGGAGCTGAGTAGGGCAAGAAAATCTGGGAAATGGAAAGTTGGGAACATCTCCAGTGGAGCAGAGTTTCCCAGACTTCAGGCATCCAGGTACCATTTTTAACACTTTGTCCTATATTGGCATCTTACCTGTGCTACTCTTAAATTAATATTTTCTTAAATTGACTAACTTTTGGCGAAATAAGTTGTTTTATCTGATATTAATTCCATAAAAAAATAGAAAGAATGCAATAAAACTAAAAATCATCAAATATTATTAAAACAATTTATTGTTTAATAGTTATTAAGATAAAAGTATATCCATATGCCACCTAAAACTGTCATACATATCAGAGCTTTTCAAACTTTGAAAGTGAAAATGAAAGTCGTTCAGTCATGTCCGACTCTTTGTGACCCCATGGACTATACAGTCCATGGAATTCTCTGGGCCAGAATACTGGAGTGGGTAGCCTTTCCCTTCTCCAAGGGATCTTCCCAGCCCAGGGATCAAACCCAGGTCTCCCACATTGCAGGCAGATTCGTTACCAGCTAAGCCACAAGGGAAGCCCAAGAATACTGGAGTGGGTAGCCTATCCCTTCTCCAGGAGATATTCCCGACCCAGGAATTGAACCAGGGTCTCCTGCATTGCAAGCAGATTTGTTACCAACTGAGCTATCAGGGAAGCCTTTAATGCATATAAATCCGCTGGGGATCTTGTTAAAACACAGATTCTAACTCTGTCCGGTCTGGGGTGAGATCTGAAATTCTGTATTTTTAAGCAACAAATGGCAACTCAAGTTTCAGAAGACCGAATCATACACTCATGGGACATTTAGGCTTGTTCATTCCACCCCCGCATCCTCTCACCCCTCTTTCTTTCCACCTCCCTGAGATTGGTGTCCTTTTTATTCTCCCTCTACATTTTATTCCCCCATCCATCAAACACAAGGCTGGAACTTAGCTACCATGGACATCAACAGTGCTGTTTCCCCAAATACTTCCAGTTTCACACACACACACCCCCAACACATGGTAAGATTGTACAATCTGGTCCCCTATGGTCGGGTGGGGCCTAGATCTGGCCCTTGAGTCGTGAGTGAAAGTGACAAGTCATTTAATTTCTATTTCCCATCTGGGATGGTGACTGACCATAATGAAGATGGTGGCTGTTCTAGCTGCCTAGGAGCCCTTGCCAACCCAACAATGAACATGTACCATGAACAAGAAACCAACTTTTGTTGTTAAAAGCCACTGGAATTTAAAAATTGTTCATTACTGCAACAAAGCCTAGCCTAACCCGTCTGATACATATACCCGAGTTTCATCTACTTTACCCCTCAGCACTCTGGAGGATGGAAGAACAAGTGTTTTGTCAAATTGCTTATTTTCTCCCCCAAACCTATGACTAATATGTTAGTGTTCTTCCGTCATTTCTGGTCACGTTCAGTGGCACAGAATTTGGTAAAACAGGAAGAAGAGAAAGAAAGGCCAAGTGTATTTCTTTGCTTCTTACTGAGCCACATATGAACTGATGTGGGATCCACGGAGCAGTTCCTCCTCTCACACTCTACAAATACCTACACTTTCCCACACCATTTCTGGTTCCCAATCACCTTCTGCTATGAAGTTTCTTTCTGAAGGTGTTATACAAAGCTACTGATGGGGAGTGAAGTTTGGTCCACCCTTCTATGGAACAAATGTTTTCCTAGATATCTAGCTTGGCTGATGTGAACAAGATTCCATCAACATAGAGGGCAATTTCTTCCACGTGATAACATGACCTCTCACTAGACCACAAATCCAGAGGCAAGGTAAACTGAATAAGCGACTGTGGCAAAAGCACCCAAGTAGAGAATACAATGAACCAATCCCAATTCTGATATCATATTTGTCCACCAGCCTCTTTTGAGGGCAAGTGAAAGCAACCCAACTTACACAATTTATAAGAACGCTAGAAAATAAAAACCTCTCCAGGTTCTCAGAAACTGTCAAGAAGAAACCATCTCCCTCCACGGCAGCATACTGTTGCCTTTTCGTTGGCTCTTTTCTCAGCTCTGCTTTCCCCAAGTGGCAGCAAAGATGACCACAGCATGTCCAGGCTTACATTTCAGCAGCTCAGCAACTCTGGGAGAAAGGGACACCCTCTTTTCCAAGGGCTCCATCAAAAGTCATAGAATGAAATTTCACTGGCCTCATTTCAGTCACATGCTCACCTCTGAACCACTTTGTGGCCACGGAAATGCAAGTGTTCTGAATGGCCAGTCCTGGGATCATGCCCACATCTGGAGACAGAGGTTGGAGCAGCCTCAGTCAAATCACATGGACTAAGGGATGGGAGGGTAAGTCTCTGCAAGCAAACTAGAATGCTATGTCCAAAAGGTGGAAATGATCGCTAGAGAGACAAAAGCAGCTGGAAGCCACTCCAGCAGCAAACATGCTCCCATCACTCCAATCTCAATTCTAAATGAAATCGTTTGTCAACATCCAAGGGAACAACAAAGGCACTACAATGCACCATCATTTCAGTGCAAACAGATTGCAAAGTGCCACTAACAGTCATCCCAAAGATGCAAGAAGTCATGAATTACAGATGAGTGATGATGGAGAGCTGCTCAAGCCAAATGTTAGATCATTGGCAAAGGAGGATATGGCCAAAGTCAAACAGCTTATAACTGAAAAGGAAAAGTCTGCAGGGATGATGCAAAAATAAGAGTTTCAAAAAAGAATGATTTAAACAGAAAATTTGATGGCCTCAATTTTTTTTGTCAACATTGATCCTTTTTACAATAAGATTCTGGGTATCCAGTTACACATCTTATGAGCTGAATTTTTTTTAATTACACCAAAAAGATAAACATCTGACTTGTACTTTGTACATTCTACCAATTAGTGCACAATTACAATTAAAAACTAAATATGGTTAAGTATATGGTTCATTTTTCCTAATTAAATGGGTGTGAAGAGGAATTTCATTGAGGTTTTGAAACTGACACAAATTAATACAAAAAAGAATTAACAAATTTACTGACTTTTTGTGCTCCCTCTTCTGAGAAACATGTCTTTGCCATGTTTCTATTTTCTTTCCTTATTGACTTGTAGGTGTTCCTTTTATAATGTTGATACTAATCTCTGGTTGTATGTATTGCAAATATCTTCTCCTATTAAGGATCAGTTCAATTTATTGAAGGTATTTTTTAATTAACAAAGCATATATCAAAGGGCTTTGTTTGTTTGTTTTAGATTCAATAGGAAATATTAACCCTTATTTTAAGCAGATTTACCTGAAAGGTTGTTTCCCAATATTATTAGCTTCGAGGACTTTCTGCAGTTCAAAATCACTTTCCTTCACATCAATGCAAGATACTGATAAATTTTCACTCTGACTTTTTCTTCAACTTTCTAAATCAGCACTAGGAAATGACCCAGTATCTTTCCTTGGGATGGGCCAGATTGGATAAATTTAACAGGATGAGTGTTTCTCTGACATGATATGGTCTGTCTGAAATTGATAACTTCTGGCAAAGATCTGCATGCTATTTTAAGTTCCTTCTTGGAAATCAGAGAACATTCTGGTTACATTAATACCACACTTAAAAATCATCAATTAAGTTAGCCCTTTTCTAAGACATTTTTAAGAAAACAATCTTGTCATATTAGTTTTCAATGCAGAAAATATCATATTATCTTTATGAAAATTCTATGAGTACATTGGATTTCATTCATCATCATACACTCAAAAAATTATTTCTCCATCTGGAAGAAAAACAAAGTTAGACCCTTACTTCATACCACATAAAAAAATTAAATTCTTAATAAAGTTCTAAATGAAAAATAATATTAGAAGAACACTTTTATAAAATCTATAGGAGGCCTTCCTAGTAAACAAGCATAAATATTATAGCTCCAAAATAAAGAATAGGCAGATACAATGGAATATTTTTTGGGTGCAAGCTTCTTAATCCAATTAAAAGTGAATAAGCAATAAGGACATTTAACCACCAAAAAGAGTAAGATAGATCCTGGGTTGATTAATTCGCTTTTCTGTCACTGAGAACCTAGGCTCTGTATTTTTTCACTCTGCAATCCTCAGCTTTGGCTTTTGCCCTTGGGCTTGTCCCAAAATGCTCCACTTGATCCCAGTGCCACAGCCTCCCTCGACAATGTCCAGAGGCAAAAAAGGAAAAACAGCACTCCTTGGGTCCCTTTTGCTCTGGTTTTTTCTTGTTGTTGGGTTTTTTGGGGGGGGTGGTTTTGACTCGGCTTTCAGGATCTTAATTCCCCAACCAGGGATCAAACCCATGCCCTCAACAGTGAACACACAGCGTCCTAACCACTGGACCACCAGGGAATTCCTCCATGGGTCCTTTCTGAAGGATGTGAAACCATCCCTTAGGATTTCCCATCTCAGCAACCCCCAGTAGGGTTCAGTCATTGGAGAAATCTACACTTGCTGCATCTCAGTGGCCATAATCCCATCACAAACCTATGCCTAAAGCACAGAATTAGTAGGAGGAGTGGAATAACCATAATTGGCTTGAACTAACCAAAATTCACCCTCTGGGACTGGGGAGAAGCTGATACCCTGCTCTTAAAGCCCAAGGCTACCCCATTAGCAAGGAAGAAGAGGGAAACTGCTGCTGGGAAAACAACACACAGCACCTGCCATAGATAACAGAAAATCTCCTTCTCAAAGGAAACAAGTTTACATTATTGGTTTAGAATATGTGCCAAGTCGCCCTCTAGAAGCTCACAGCCTAGCGCAAGAGTTGGCAAACGTTTTCTGTAAAAGGTCAGATGATAAATATTTCAGTCTCTGAAGGTCATTTGTTCTCATGCAACTACTCAGCTTTTCCAGTGAAGCTCAAAAGCAACCACAGGTAGTATGTAAACAAAAGGACTGTGCTCCAATAAAACTTTATTGATAAAAGTAGTGGGTCATATTTCACCCAGGAGCTACAGTTGGTGAACCCCTAGTCTAGTGGAAAGATAAGTATGTAAACCAAGATCTTATACTGTCGTGCAGACATGTTTTGTTTGGCAAACCCTGGGTTTAAGCAAGACATTCACTTTCTAACTGACCACAGTCCCCACTATTCCCTATTGTCCCACACTACACCACTCTCACTTTTACAGTCATAACTCTCAAGTAAAGGTAAAGATTGTTTCATCCAGAGTTCTAGGGAACACCCACTTGCTTATTTATGGCATTTTTGGGGACAAATTTTTGTACATAAATTTCATTATTTACCATGCAATGAAACTTTATGTTCCACTGTGATCCTTGGTATACTTTGGGACCACAGACACACAATTTAATGGAATTATCTGGGCACAAATCTTTCTAGGCATGCAGTCCAGAGGAGCCCCATGATAACTCTTTCTCAAGAGTGATCAACAGCCCTGAGTGGACCCTGTTGACAAGTTCCGTGGTAACCCAATCTCTACATTCTGCTGACGAGCCACACTCCCGTGGTTTATGAGCTCAGTGGAATCCCTGAATAGAATTATACCCTTTTATTGAGTCCTAAACCATATATTATCATGAATACTAAACCAGTTCAAATAGTCCATCCCCTCTGCCTTAACATTAGACAAAGCCTTCAGCAATTACCCTTCTCTTTAAAGAATGTGTTTTCTTTGGCACTGAATCCTGCTGGAACCTGATGTGCCCAAGCCTTCTGCATCAGGCTCCAAGTAAGGCTGCCTCTGGCCCCATCGGTGTCTGGGGTCATTCAGACAAAGACCACAAGAAAGCAAAGTGTCTTCCCTTTACATAAAGAAAGGATCAGCAAGGAGAATTATAAGCATGGGCTCAACTTGAGAGGAAATGGTTACAACCCTTACAAAGAGCAGTAGCTCTTTATCATCTGACATCTTCAGGTGATGCAAGCACTTGAGAAGCACGCTTTCCAAGCTCAACAAGTCCAAGGCTCTCCAGAAGGTGGTACCTTCTCTAGAAATTTCAAAAAAAGGAGTCATGTTATTTATTTTCATTCATTCAAGAAATATCTATTCGGCATCTGCTGTGTGTCAGCTACTACGCCAGGCACTGCAGATACAGCAGGAAATGGAAAAGATCCAAATGTGACAGTGACAAGCAATGTTGAGGAGGAGTTGGAAATAGATAATAAATAGATCACCAAGTTCACGATGTGAAAGCAACTTGTCATAAGCAATATGATGGAAAAGAACACAATGCTGTGTGTATGAGTTCCCTGTGGCTGCTGCAACTAAGTACCACACACTGGGTGACTGAACACAACAAAAACGTATTCTCCCATAGTTCTGGAGGCTACAAGTCCAAAATCAAGGTGTAGACAGGGCCACGCTCCCTCCGAAAGCTCTAGGGGAGAATCATTCCTTGCCTCTTTCACCCCTCGTAGCCCCGGGTGCTCACTGGTCATGGCTGCTTCATTCCAATCTCTCCCTCCGTCTTCATGCGGCCATCTCCTCTTCTCCCCACGTGTTTCTTTTCTGTGTGTCTCTTAAAGGACATTTGTTGTTGGATTCAGAGCCCACTCAGAGAGTCCAGGATGATCTCATTTTGAGATCCTTCATTTAATGACATACATCTGCAAAGACCATTTTTCAAAATAAGGTCACATTCACAGGTTCTAAGGGGTTATGGAATCCAGAACTTGGGAGTCACCATTCAACTACAGGAAACAACAATGGGATAACTTATTTTAGATCAGAAGGTGGGGGGAGTCAGGGAAGGTTCTCTGAGGAGGTGAGATTTAATCAAGACTTGAAGGATGAAGAGGAACATATCATGCAGAGTAGAGGAGAGTATGGTATCCCCATACCGTGCACAGGGACAAGGAGAAAGGCATTGCTGACTGAGCGCCCAATCTATGCAAAGGCCCCCAAAGCTGCTGAGCTTACAGTCCTCTAGAAACTGATAGAAGGTTAGCAGGGCCAGAGAAGAGTAAGGAAAATGGCCTGAGGTATCCTGGGAGGGATGGGCAAAGGCCTAGCCTGAAGTCACAGTAAGGAGGTGGAATTTCACTTCAAGTGTAAGGGGGATCCCTTGAAGAGTCTTAAGCACAAGAATGGCATGATTAAATTTACATTTCATCCTGAAGGTATTTTCAAAAGCATATTGGCCTCAGTTTAGACTGGGAATTACTATTTTTACTGGAGTCTTGGTAATAACAAATGCATCCTATTTTATCATTTATACCACTAGATGCATTAACTCCTTTAATTAAAAAATGCATATAACCCAAATACAAACCAGAGTGTCATGTGGCCCAGTGTCTGTCTGATATTCCATTTTAGGAAGTGCAGTGTAGAGATCAAAAATAATGAGAATTCCAATCTTTGCTGGCATCTCTTCTAGCACATCAAAGGGGATCTAATTCATAATCTATACCAACACTTAATCAAACCCTCTTTCCCCATTGCTCTCCTTCATATCTCTTATCTCTTCTAACCCACAGCTTCCTTTTGCCCAGTCTTGACTAATTGCCCATCAAAATCTCTCCCCAAAACCTAGCCTAAGGTTCTTGACTCCTTCACCCACTGATCCAGCAAACACACAGCCTCCCTTAGCAGAGAGAGGAGGCAGAACCCAAGCAACCAGGGACAGACTCCAAAATCCAGTTTCTGTTTCTCTGAGGAGGTGTTGGCACTAAATACAGTTTTATGTGTTCTTTCTTTTCACACACAAACTTTTAAATTTTTAATTAAAACCTCCATGAGGATGGAAATTACATTTCACACATTTTGCATCTCCTACATTGTAGACCCTGATGCTGGGAAAGATTGAGGGCAGGAGGAGAAGGGGACAACAGAGGATGAGATGGTTGGAGGTGACTCAATGGACACAGGTTTGGGTAAACTCCGGCAGTTGGTGATGGACAGGGAGGCCTGGCATGCTGCGGTTCATGGGGTCGCAAGGAGTCAGACATGACTGAGTGACAGAACTGAACTGAACAATGTAGAGTTAACTTCTTTGCAGAAAGGTGAGACAGACTGATAACAGGAGTTTGCCGGAGACCCTGAATCCTTCCTCTGTGATCAAACATTCTTTGCACAACATCGATGAAGTTCCTGAGCTGAAACTGTCTGGTCTTAATTAAGCTGTGGCGACATCTGTCATGAGTGATTAGTGACACTTTTCCGTCCACTCATCACCCCTAAATATGGACTCAAACCTGCTAAGGAGGAATGAACAGACTAAGGCAGACTGGAGCATAGGTGAGGGAAGTTGCAGAGGTCACCCAGCGGGATGTGCGAGGCAATGGGGCAGGGAGAGAAGCAGCTGCCCCACTGGGGACCCTGCTCCCAATGGCAGGCAGTGCGGACAGCCCAATCCCCTTCTACCAGTAGCATCTTCTACCAGTGAGGCATGATCCAGAAGGATAGCAGAGGACGGCAGAGAAAGGTGGGCAGTTCACCATGGACCGCAGGCTCCTCCAGGCCAGAGACGGTGCCAATTCAGCTTTGTCTCTCCCGCCTCCCCCCCACCCTCCGCCTCCTGGCTCCTAGGCTCCTGGCCTCGGATCTAGCACACTGTGAAGTTGCTGGGGTGGCTGGGTGGTTAAGTGAGCAATTAAAGTCTCTAACAAGAGCCTTCCCAAGTGCTATTCCTCTGAGACTTGGCAAAGGCCATAAAGTTACACTTGCTTCTGCTCCCTTAAGCCAATCCCCGAATTTCCCAGACTGAGAAAGAAGATTCCTGATTTCTAAGAATGACAATGTGGTATAATAAATAAATATATATACATCACATGTATTTTATACACACACACACACACACACACACACACACACACACACACACACACACACACAGTAGTTGGTCTTTGTCCTGGGTGACTGGCACAGAGCTCCTAAAACCCTTGGAATTTTCTGAGTGATGAGAATTTCTTTTGTTATTTATAATGACTTCCTTTGACAGTACCAGAAATTATGCTGATGACATGAACTTTGGCAGACCCACTGGATAGCTTCAGGATGGCAGCTGGATGCCAGAGAAACCAACAGCAGGAGTGGACCACAGGTTGGAAATTTCAGCCCCACCCCACAGCTCTCTGCACAGCCCTGATCTCTGGAGAGAGGAGAAAGACTGAGCCTAGTCAATAATGGCCAGTGATTTAATCAACTGTGCCTACATAGTGAAACAACACAAAGCTGGCGGAGCTTTCAGGTGGGTGAACTCACAGATGTGATAGGAGGCTGGTACCCAAGAGAAAGCACGGAAGCTCCCTCTCCCCTCAACTTCTTCTTACACATCTCTTCTGTTTGGCTGTTCCTGAGTTGTATCCTTCATAATAAAACTATTATTGCTAAGTATAGCACTTTCTGGAGTTTTGAGTCATGCTAGCAAATTATGGAACCTGAGTGGGATTGGTGGTCATGGGAATCCCCAATCTGTAGCTGGCCAGACAGAAGTGTAGGTAGCTTGGGGACCCTATTTGCAACTGGCATCTGGAAGGGGGAAGCAGTCTTACGAGACTCAGATCTTGACCCATGGGCTCTGTGCCAACTCCAGGTACTTAGTGTCAGAACTGAATGAAATTGTAGAACAACTGGTGGCAGAGAAGGAAAGAAGTCATTGCTACTGGAAACCTGAAACTGAGATCCCAAAGATGCTCTCTAGCTGTCAAAGGGTGCACATCCCAGCCATTCATCAGAGGACCTTACTCATGAAAATGTTCTCATTTTAAACTCGTATGACCGCTTTAACTGTACTCTTTCTAATGCCTGGAAAATCCCATGGATGGTGGAACCTGGTAGGCTACAGTCCATGGGGTCACAAAGAGTCAGACATGACTGAGCAACTGCACTTTCACTTTTATTTCTGCTAATGTTTTACAAACTCCACTTAAGTCCCTCTTCAAATATAAACATTTTTAAGCACCCATCATGTGTAAAGTGCCATAGGGTAGATGGTCTTCAAACTTTTAAGCCCATACTACTCCTAAAAGAATTCTGATGCTGTATATAAGCCCTTGCACATTTTCATCATAAATTTAAATAGTACAAACCATGCACTTCCCACTGTATTGTAAATATTGACATTTTATAAAATATAAAACTGTTACATCACTCTTTTAAAGTTTCCAATGGAATCCAAATGCCATAGCAATTTGATACCCACCATCAGCTATTTTAAAAACTACATAAACAAACTCTTCTTTATGAGTCAGAAAAGTTTACATTTTTCCTTTTTCCTCCTTGAAGTTATATTTACTTTTCTTAGCATAATTTTATTGTGCTTGTAATTTTTATGCTATAAAGTCTTTTATTAATCATCCTATCAAAATTTTATGCAGGAAAAACGTACATTATTTGAAATTGTAATTTACTTTTTGATTTCTGCATGTTAGGCTCTGAATGTTAAAATTTTTTCCTTTGGAGTCTATACATTTGATCAAGGCATTGTAGATATATTAAAAATATTGGTGTATACATGTTAAATATACATAACACAACTTCTTGAAAATACAAGTCTTAATCAATATGAGGGTTCCACAGGGACTTCCCTGGTGGTTCAGTGGCTAAGACTCAGAGCTCCCAATGCTGGGGGCCTGGGTTCAATCCCTAGTCAGGGAACTAGATCCCACTAGATCCATGCTGCAACTAAGAGTTCACATGCCACAACTAAGGCCTGGCACAGCCAAATAAATAAATATGAGGGTTTCACAGACATGGGCATTTTTAAACTCTCTGTTTGGCACTTTAGGGTGGGGAAGAGCTGCCACTTCCTCTGAAAAAGTGAGAGAAAAGCATCTGGAAAGAAGAGGAACAAAGGAGAACTGGCCTCCAGAGCAGGTGCACTCTCAGGCAGATGTGTTCGAGTAAAGGATGCTGAAGTGGATTCATTTGAAACTACCTTTGCTCACATCCCCATGGAAAGTTCTTCCATACCCCCAGGGATAACAGAAACCCAGGTTTAAAATTCAACTTATAGGCAATTCACAGAGGAGCAAGACAGAATTTCAGTCTTTGAGGACTTTACACCTGGATAGGGCGATGAGATTAATCTCCACCTGAGATTTATAACAGCAAATGATCTTTAAAAAAAAAAATTGTTCAAGACAATAGAAGTGGTGGCCAGCAGAATGGCCCCCAAAGATGTCCACATCCTAATCCCCAGAACCTATGAAAATGTTACTTTCCATGGCAAATGGGAAAGAAGGCTGATAATCAGCTGACCTTAAAATAAGGAGATCATTCTGGATTTCCAGGAGGGCCTAATGGAGTCCCCAGACTCCTTACAGTAGGAGAGGGAGTCAGAAGAGCAGGTCAGAGTGATGCTCTCAGAGGAAGGACTCTAACCGCCCCTGCTGGCTTTAAGGATGGAGAAAGGCAGCCTCTCTGAGCTGGAAGAGGCAAAGCAACTCATTCACCTTTAAAGCCTCCGTAGGGAACAGGTGGCTCAGTGGTAAAGAATCTGCCTGCTAATGCAGGGGACGCTGGAGACGTGGGTTCAATCCCTGAGTCAGGAAGATCCTCTGGAGAAGGGAATAGCAATACACTCCAATATTCTTGCCTGGAGAATCCCATGGACACAGGAGCCTGGTAGGCTGCAGTCCATGGGGTCACAAAGAGTTGGACACGACTGAGCGACCAACACACACAGAGAACACAAACATCCTGACACCTTGATTGTAGCCCGGGGAAACCCACATTGGATGATAAACTGGTGTTGTCTTAACCCACTAAGCTTATGGTGGTTGTTACAGCAACCATGCACATCTAACACAATAGCAACCCATTCTGCATACAGAAAAACAGGAGGCTTGGGGGCTCAGAAAAAGGTACCTCCTCTTGAGGGGAAAGGAGGGTGTGGCGGTCAAGCACTGGCCACACCTGAGCATGAATCCCACCCCATCTGGCTTGGCCTGGGGGCACTGCCAGCCTGAGGACACTGGTGTGAGGACTACTCAGCTGCTAGCCACCATTGTCCCCACATCCACCCTGTCTGCTGTCTGTAGAAAGGCGGGGTCCTTGCATCTCTAATCCTCACAACGACTTTGCAAGGTGTACCGTCATCCCCATTTTACAGCCGAGGAAACTCAGGCTCAGAGAAGTGGAGGATCTGTAACTGGCAACGGCTAGTCCACCCATTATCTTGGACATTTTTCAAAATCTAGCTTCCTAAACCCTGCTACAGACCCATAAGGATCTCCAGGAATCGCCAAGTTCAAATCAAACCCAAAAATCTCTTCTCCCAAGTTCCTTGGGGTAGGCTTGAGCACCACCGCACAGGGTCACTTAGAGCTGCCAGGGTAAATCCTTACGTCTGCAGAGTGAGAAAAGGTAAACTGAGACATGTGAAATTTGAAGACTTTATAGGAGCAAGGAAGGCAGGGGCGAGGGTGGAGGTTTTTACGGTGAAGAGACAGAAGCAAAGCAATCATTTAATCGGCTGTAGCTTAAACAGTTACCTTAATTGGACAAATCTATTTGGCCAATAGGACAGTTATTCTTGAGTTTCATTTTCTCAGATTCGAGTAAATCTAGTTGGCTGTTTATAATTAGTCATTCTTGAGTTTTGTTTTCTTAGAATTGAGTGCACTGACTCTGGCTTGGGCTTGGGTTTGCTTATACAGGGTGCCAAGGCCACTAGGGCCACCCCCGTCTAACAGCCTCCTTGTCTAACTACCTTAGCCACAGGCAGATCCCAAGCACTGTCACCTGCCCTCATTAACAGTGAAGTGCTGCTGTCAATCAAAGGCTGGAGGGGCACCAGCTCCCCCTCCACTACATGGTTCTCAGCCTTGGCTGCATATTAGAATCACTGGAGGGAGAAAAAAAGTAAAAGCTCTCTGCCTGAGGCCCACTATGTTGACAAAGGTTCAAATTCCATTGATCTGGGTGGGACAGAGCGACCAGTGATATTTTAAGCTCCCCCAGATGATTCAAATGTGCAACCAAGGTTAAGAATCACTACCCTACAACAGTAATACCTGCGAGCAATGTTCACACTGTACTTATCATAGATCAGACACTAAGTGTTTTGTCTGGGCATATTAACTAAATCCATATAACTGCATTAAGAGATAATCTTCATTTCATAGCTGAGAACACTGAGGCACAGAGAAAGATCTGCCCAACATAGAAGAAGCAGTAGTGGGACTTGAATGCAGACAATTTGGCTCCTGCATCTCTGTGAACCACTGCCTGCTTCCCTGGGAGGTGAGCCCTACATCCCTCTGGCTCCATGGCCAGGTCCCAAGGAGTCCATATGTCCCTGTAACTGCCCTGGTGTCAGTAAATGCCAACGGCAGCAGGCTGTCCATCCGTCTACACACATCAGGGCTGAAAGCCATCTACGGTTGCAAGAACAAAGTTAGGATGGGGAGGTGCTTTCCCTACCCACATTCTAACTGCATCCTCCCTGCCCTTCCCACTCGAGTGCACAGCGGGCGCCCCTGGGTGCAGCCAATCCAGCTCACTACCACCACACAGCCAACCCCTCTCCACTGAGCGTGTACACAGGAATGGTGTTTCTCCTGGAGAAGCCACATTTCATCTGATTTGAAATACTATCTTTTTAAAAAAATCATATTAAAGTGGGGGAGGAATGCAGTGGGAGTTTGGGGTTAGCAGGTGAAAACTATCATAGATAGAATGAATAACAAGTTCCTACGGTATAACACAGGGAATTATATTCAGTATCTTATGATAAACCATAAAGGGAAAGAATATTAAAAAAAAAAAAAAGAATGTCTATGTATGTATAGCCGAATCACTCTGCTGTACAGCAGAAATTAACACAATGTTGTAAATCCACTATACTTCAATAAAAATTTTTTAATTTAAAAAATCATTTAAAAACATTATGGACAGATGGACATTGTGAAATGGAGGTGAGGGCTGTTTGCAAAAAGAATGTGTACACCAATTCCCGTTTGGTATAAATATATACATGTTTAAAACTGGAAGGATGCAGACAGAAGGGTGATTTTTGTTCTGATCATCTGGGCATTCTAAATAGTTTACAATGAAGTCGCATTACTTCTGAAATAATGTAGGAAAAGAATCAAAGTAAATATTTTTTAAAGCAATGGTCTACAATAAACTAAGATGTTTGAAATTCTAACCAAAAGTATTTTTGTACCTGATCCTATATTAGTGATGGTTGCTAAGGAACCATGTGATGCAAATTAGGAATAATCCCAACTATAGCTCAAAAGGGTGAAAACAGAGACAGTCAGGTACACTTTATGGATTAAAGAAAGGAATCATGAAAAAATGTGTCTAATCATGCTGGCTCTTTCTCTTTCCTCTCAGGTGGAAAAGAAGGGCCGTTTGTTCCCACAAAGCACACACACTTAGGTAGCTGAGTATCAGAGCCCAGGAGCCAAGAGCCTCTCTGAAGACGAGTCAGGGGCGGGAGAAAACAAACCATCATTACTGTTTATCGGATGTATCTACGTGCCAGACACTGGGCTCGGCGTTTAAATCTCAAAACACCCCCAAAAGGTGGTGCTGTTACTAACCCTATCTTCCAGAAAAGGAAACTGAGGCACAAAGAGTGACTTGTCCCAGTTCACATAGCCAGGAAGTGTCAGAGTTGCCCTACAGACCCAGGCAGCCAGATCCCAGAGGCACGAAATGCCACCACACCCAGAAAAGGCAGAGTGAGCGCTTTCATTCTGGTCAGAGCTGAAAATAAGGCTCAAGGGCATCTTTCAAAGCCAAAGAGTGGGAAGAAGCAGCAGCCTCTCTTAAAGCAGAATGAGAAAGAGGGAAGGAAACATGAAGTATTACCAGTTAAAAAGAGTAGAGAGAAAAGTATGAGATTTGGGGTTGGCATGAATCGTACTAATTTCTGCTAGGTTTCCTGCTTCTATAAATAGCGTGTTGTTTGATGTTTATGTTTTCCTGCTTAATAAAGGATCTGTGAAGTGAGTGTGTGTCCACATGTGTGTGTGAGTGCGTGCTCAGGCTCCTGCATGAATGGCGGGGGCATGCATAGGGGGAGGGGGCACAAGGGCCTGTAAGTGTGTGCGTGTGGAGGCATGGGTGCACGCGTGTGTCTGCGGGGGCAAGGATGTGTGCATGCGTTTGCATATGAGCACCAGACCATCACCAACACACTTGTGTTCTCCCAGCGGCAACCTGGCCTAGCTGCCAGCAGAATTCCTCAACAGAAATAAGCAGCCTCCTGGGAGACTCGACCCTCCACCCCTTGCTTGCAGCAGCAGCAGATGCCTCCTCCTCTGTCTGCCCTGCACCCACAGAGCCCCAAGACAGAGCACCTCAGTCCGAGTTGTTGACAAACTGACAGCAAGCAAGGCTGTGGCTGGGGAGGGGCCGGGAGAGCGAGGGGGGCGGGGAGTGCCAGAGGCACAGTTAGTGGCCACTCCTTTCTGGCTGGACACTCTTGCCTTTCACACATTCCTCAGATTTAAAGAAGAAAAAAGGCCTGCTTAGTCCGCTCTCCCTGCAGATGCACAGGGTGTCAATGACCAGCGCTGTACAGCACGGGCAGCCCCGTGTGGCCCGCCGCCCGAGCACCGAGAGGGAGGGCACCGCCCCAAACCCTCCTGGCCGGGCGCGGGTTAACCCACACACTCTGGGCTGGGACAATGACCACAGTCTCAAGTGTGTCTGATAGCTGGTACGCTTCTTGCCCCCAAGGCGGTTGTGGGGGCGGGGGGAGGTGTCTTACTTTTTGAAGCTTTCTCGAAACTAGAAAAGAGCAAAAAAGGGAGCCTTGATGGAAACTTCTTAAGCAGGCAGGGCTCTTCCTTGCCTAAGGCTAACATCATTAATACCCTCAGAGCATACTCCAAGTACTAAAAGGAGCAGTTTTGCAACTGCTTCTCAACTCAAGACAATAAGCAGAGCCCTCCCCAGGGGCAGCTTGCACGATACTCCACCTTCCTGTGAGAAGGAGAATCGGGAAGAAAACAGGTCAATAAGGGAGGTGCCCTGAAGAGCAGCCTCTCTACAGATTTGGGGGTGGGCCAGCTGTAGAGAAGTTGCAGTCCTCCAGGGAGATCCCTGTCCCTTCTGTAAAGCCAGAGAGCTCCTGGATCATTTCCAAAGCAAAGGGGCAAGTGTAAGAAAGGGGAGGCAAATTGCAGGAATGGAGCCTAGTGAGCACTTAGGTTATTTTTTTAAGCATCCAGAAAAAAGATGTCAATTCCCCAAGGTGAACTGCAGGATCATGCTGGCTAATGCAGAGGGAGTCTGGGTGGAGGAGCTGATTATTAGACCCGAAGGGAAGAGAGTACTGTCCACGAGTGAAGGACTGTCCAAAGTGTCACCAACGACAGAAATCATTTCTTCAATCCATGGATACCGGACTGGGGTCTCCTCTGGACCAGGCCCGGGCAGCACATTTCCCGAACGTGAGCAGGTGCCAAGAGCCAGGCAGCTCACCAGGCAGAGTGAAAAGTAAGGAGGCCCCTCCTCCTCCCACTGATTGTGTCTCTCTACCCTTTGGAGGGAAGCCACGCCCCCACCCCGACAGACCTCATCCAGTTCCACAGAGACCAGTAGGGCCCAACCTCACTTGAGAGATGATAGAAAACCAATCAGGTCCACCCACAAATGAGGGGCAGAGGCAGGACCAGAACCCCGATCTCCTGGGACCTGACTCATCGGTGGCGCCATATAACATGCATGGACCAAACCCAAGCAGGAATCTGGAAGCAGAGAGTGCTGCCTGGTTCCTAGCGCCCCTCAAATTACGCACAATAAGACAGACCCCAAGCAGCATCTATTCAGAAGTGGCGTTCCATCCCAGACTGAAGCCCACCCCACTATTCATCCATAAAATAGGCATGGTGCCTGGATCCCTCATTCCTTATCTGAACAGGTAGCACATTTCAGAAACCTCCAAACACTTCTTGGAGCCTGTGTGCCAAGTACAGGAAGTTTTACATGCCATGCTAG
Organism: Giraffa tippelskirchi; assembly: GCF_054371585.1. Lineage (NCBI taxonomy): Eukaryota > Metazoa > Chordata > Mammalia > Artiodactyla > Giraffidae > Giraffa > Giraffa tippelskirchi. Next base: position 113,019,009 of record NC_137282.1, read on the forward strand.
TGAGCCAGGCTTCATCCTGTAGGAATGGTTTAGAGGCTGGAGGACACTGTGGAAAGGACTGACAGAGATCAGATGTGCATCTTAGAAGGACTAGTCTAGAGCCACATACAAATTAGATGGAACAGGAAGCCTGCTACCAGGTCATAAAGAATGAAGATGAGTAGTATTTTTGGGGGGGATTTTCTGTGTTCAGGTGTTATACTAAGTACTATACCAAGCACTAACTGATTTAACCCTCAGAACAACTCTACGAGGTACATACTGTTACTACACTCATTTTAGACATGAGAAACTAAACACAGAGAACTGAAATAACTACCCCAGAGCTCACATATGACAACAGAGAATTTGAACCCATTTAGTCTGACTTCAGAGCCTGCATGTTGACCTACTAAACTAAATTGCCTCTGTCCAGATAGATGCTAAATATCTAAATAGGAACCCAAAAATGTCTGCTGACCAGATTATCTGGCTTTATAGAGAACAGAAATCAGAGAGATGAGTGAACTTTTTTTCCATTTTCATCCAAATGTTTGGCATCCATAATATAGTATGTCCGTGAGTGGGAGTCACTCGGAAATTAGAACTGTTACCAGTAGAAACACTGTCTTAATGCAAGGTTGTTGTTTCATGAATTAACATCCTACCCAAGCCTTGTGCTTTTTGAGGAACTGTTTTTTCAGCATTTTTGCTCCACTATGGGTTCGAGCAGCAGTTAATAGACATACCTTGCCCATTTCTGTCTTCTATCCAGTATTAGCTGAAGTCACATCAGATTTTTTTTCCTACATCACAAATAACAAAAACCATGCATATTTTAACTTCATCTCTAGGATTAAAGTAAATACATAATTTTGGCAAATTACTTGGAATTACGGGCTAGCAGCATCTGGTTCGGATATTCTCGAGTAAATTATTGGCACGATCTCTGCCACATTTTTAATTTTAACTAAAATGTTCTCAGAAACATGTGTTTTCTGTCCCATTTGCATGGAATCTGTTTTAGAGGGCCTTGGAGATTTACACTGGGGTTTCAGACATTAGCTGCAATACCTGAGCTCTGCTCGTGGGCCCTGAAGAGCCCTCCTCCCTCCCAGCACCATCCTGTCCTGCCTCCAGCTCTGCAGGGCGAGAGGCCCGCAGGTACTGTGTGTACGCGTCACTGGCCCTTCCTTCTGCTCCCAAATTACATACCTCACTTTTATGTCAAGTCCAATATAGCTTCCTTACCGTTATTTTTTTCCTCCTTATTCCACATCAAGAGTACCCAATTACTTTTATAAATACTTGCTTTAAAAATATCACAGTGGTTTCCTGCTGCTTCAAATTCTGAAGGGTTATGCAGGATTTTAGACTTGTATAAATCTTTCAAACAGTTCATATTTTATCAACAAAGGGTGCTTTTTTGTAAACCCTAAGTATAACTCCTCATCGAAAGTTTTTTTTTTTCCCAATTTGACCTTTCCTTAAAAACAACAAAATTAAAGGAATTTGGGTCATTTCAAAAGTTATTTGCCATGCTGTCCTCGGGCTCATTAACTCCACCTCGCCCACCAACAGGAGTGGGGTTTGGTTAAAAGAGAAAGCAGGAGGGCTGTCAATTTCAAAACATCCCAACAGACGTAAAGCAGGGTTATGTACTAGGTCTATAAAAGAAAAGTCCAGGAAGGCCATGGCTTTTGTTAAAACTGAAAAACTCAAGGAACTTCTTGAGTGAATGTGGTGTCACATCACCAGGGACACAGAAGGATTGGGCTTGATGGTGGAGGCTGGGCACCCCCCACCCCGCCACAGTCCTGAGGATGCACCAGTCCTGCAGGTTACCCAGCTGTCTGAATGCATATAGCCACTTCCGTGGTTTTCCACTTGAAACTCTTTAGAGATACCCAAGGCTTGGCCACTTAGGAGACAAATCCAAGAATGATATTCAACCACCAACAAGATGCAGTTCTAAGCAAGACAAAAATCAAGGTGTATCCACCAACCAAATGATCACCTGGAAACTCAGGAGTTTCAAGGCTTAGTCTCCTCTACTATATTTGAATTTGTATAATATCTTATGATCTGGAAACCACGGCTGGGCATAGCATCAGAGAACAAGAGGGGAGAAGTGTAGTCTGGGAACAGTTTAGACCCTTAGGTTGCAAACACAAAAGAATAAACTAGGACATCCCTGGTGGTCCAGTGGCTAAGACTCCTTGCTCCCAATGCAGGGAGCCCCGGTCCGGTAACTGGTCAGGGAGCTAGATCCCACACGCCACAACTAAGAGTTCACATGCCACAACTAAAGGTCCTGCATGCGGTAACTAAGACCTAGAGAAACCAAATAAATATTAAAAAAAAAAAAAAAAAGGAACAAACCAACTCTTTGAAAAATGACCTTGGGTTAGAGACCCTTGATTACCCCCACCAAAAATCCAGGAGAGTGTTTGTAATCAGCTTAGAGTCACCCCCACCCCCAACTCACCGATTCCCCACATGCACGCATCCAGCGAAAACTTGGTGACCACTTACTGTGTGCCTAGCTCTTCTGGGAGCTGAGGCAGGGCCAAAGAAGCACAAAATGGACCCAGAGATTCCCATACTAAGCAAAGTGAGCCAGCCAAAGACAAGCATCATATGATACTGCTTACATGTGGAATCTTAAACAAAATGATACAAATGAACTTAAATACAAAACAGAAATTGACCCATAGACATAGAAAACCAATTTATGGTTACCAAGCGGAGAAGGGAGGGGGGAAGGGATAAATCAGGAATTAGGGATTAATACATACACTCTACTATAAATAAAACAGATAACCAACTAGGTTCTACTGTATAACACAGGGAACTATACTCAATATTTTGTAATAACCTATAAGGGAAAAGCATCTGAAAACAACAGGTATATATGTATGTATAACTAAGTCACTTTACTGTATACCTGAAACTAACACAACATTGTAAATCACCTACACTTCAATTAAAAAAAAAAGCACAAAATGGATATGCCTCCTCAACAGTGGAATTGTGGGTGTACAGCCTTAGAGCTACATAACCCTGTCAGGCACTAGGTGAGCAAAGCCAAGCAGGGATCCAGTCAGGGCCCTCAGAGTTGGTGGGAGGCATGGCTTCTGAAGGCTGGCTACTCAGAGGAGGGTTCCAGAAAGGGAGGTCTGGGCCGAGCCGCAGGAGGCATTCACAGTTAGGGTTCACAGAGAAACAGAACCAGGAATACAGACATACATATCTGTGTGTATGTATATTTACACACATATACACACGCTTCCCAGGTGGCACAGTGGTAAAGAATCCACGTGCAATACAGGAGACTCAAGAGTCACGGGTTCGATCCCAGGGTCTCGAAGATCCCCTAGAGGATCCCCTGGAGGCAACCCACTCCAGTATTCTGGCCTGGAAAATGCCATGGACAGAAGAGCTGGTGGGCTACAGTCCATAGGGTCACAAAGAGTCAGACACAACTGAACACACACACACACACACACAGAGGATGTTTTGTAAGAAACTGGCTCTTGTGATCATGGGGGCTGACAAGTCTGAATTTTGAGGACAGAATGTAGGCTGAAAACACAGGAGGAGTTGATACTACATTCTGCAGGCAGAGTTCCTTCTTTGGGACACCTCAGTTCACTGTATGGGAACAACCCACATCATCCAGGGCAATCTTCTTTACTTACAATCAACTGACTGTAGATGCTAACTACATCCGCAAAATACTTTAGCAGCAACACTTAGCTTCCCATTTGACTGACCAGCTGGGCCTATGACCCAGCCAAGTTGACACATAAAACTAAGCTCCCAGGAGGCGTCCGGAGAGGAAGCAAGAAGGGGCAGGCTGTGGATTGTGGAGCCCAGCTGGGCCGAGGGGAGAATGGTGGGTCAGAGGGCTGAAGGCAGTGAGCTGAAAACAGGATCATGGGGCAGGAACTGCTGCTTGGGTGTCAGGTCGGGGATTCAGAACTCTGTGCTCAGAGATTCAGGGCACATGTCCCAGCCTCTGGAGTCACTAAAGGTTTCCCATGATACAGGCAATCCTGCAGTCTGGAGGGAGCCTGAGGATAAACCAGGAAGAACAGACCACTGAGAAATCTGCATGAATCCACCCAAGGGAAGGACCAGATCCCAGACTACTGAGAGGAGAGGAGCTGAGGGGAAGGATGAATGGCTACATGAGGCAGGCAGCCCAGACAAATGCAAGGGACAGACACAGTGCTGGGGCCTGAACCGCAAAGGACACCCCCATCCCCATGGGCAGCAGAGGGGATCAAGAGGAGCAGCCAGCTTGGAGGTCAGGCTGGGGGTCCTTGGACTCAATGTCTTGAGGGTGAGCCCCCAGGGGACTCAACCACACGCAGAGCAGAACTCAAAGTCACCACAGAGAGAAACAGGCCAGTGCTAATTCACTTGGTGGCATCTCCCAGGGAGAGACCGAAAAGAACAAATTGGAGAGTTGAGCCTCGGAGGGTGGTTCCAAGGAGCCCAGAAACCAAGGGGACGGAACCAGAAAGTCAGACGAGCCATCACCAGATGCCAGCCAGGCCACAGAGGGAGTGGAGGGCCATTTTGCAGACCAGGGTATAAGCAAAAGCTTTCCAAATGGCAGAACCAACACAGCAGCTAGGAAAGACCCCAGGAAGAAACAGGAGCTGCCCTCAGGGCTCCTCCCATGTGCAAGGGAACTGGAGAGAAGAATCTATAGCCTGGGGCACGGGCCATGTGATCAAAGAGGGAGGCTGAAGCAGAAAGAATTTCTCCCTGAAATTCTCCTCAGCCCTTCCGAGCCCCGAAGGGGTGAGCAGAGGACCCCCAGGAGACCATGAGTAGATAGGCGCTAGACTTCAGGGGAAGTCTACTTAACACCTGGACACCCAGTAGGCTGGAGGCAGGGACAGGTTACTGAAAGTGGAGGAGCAGGTAACAGAGATAAAGACAACTGCGAGAGAGTAAACCGGGAGAAAGACGGGGCAGGTGACCACGGGGGCAGGGCAGGAGGACCAGGTACCTTGTTCCTTGATAGACAAATTAGATGGTTCACACGCCGCGGTTTATAGGATGCTGAGGCTCAAGGCAAGGATGGAAGATCAGTGTGGCGGATATGTTAGGTAGTGTTGGGATAGAAGGCTAGTGTAGCATCAGTAAGTGGGCACCAACCAACACTGCTTCAGACACCTGCCTGGTACAAAAGGGGTGGTGGAAAAAGAGGTACAACTGAGTCTTGAAAAAATAAAAGACTACTTTAAACAAGATATGGTAGAGGCAGCAGCCCCAGATGATGTCAACAGCTCACACTTCTCCATGGTGCTTACTGACCATCAGACACAACTTGAGGAGCTCTATATGCTAATATATGTCAAGTCTCTGAATCACCACAACCCTAAAGAGATGCAGAACAATGATTACCACATTTTACAGAGAAATAGAGAAACAGAGAGGTTAAGAACCTGCCCAAGGTCACACAGTTAGGAAGTGGCAGAACTGGGATTCAAACTAGACAGTCAACTTAGGTATGAGAGGCTAAAAGCCTTGTCTGAAATAAAGCAAGAAGATAAATGCAGAACTCCAACACAAGTATACACTTGTACTTGTGTTGGTTTACCCAACTTGGCTGGTTTACCCACCCAGATGCACAACAGCCTGAGGCATCCCGTGATCTGGAGGCAGAAGGACACTCGCCAGGAGCTTGCAATGCCCCCTCCAGTCCTTAGCCAGGCACACTGGTTCCCAACATCCTTGCAAAGACTTGTCATAAACCACCATGATCTGTGCCCAGGAGCCAGAGGTCAAGGGTCCAGAAGACAGGGGCTGCAGCTGCCAGCGTCACAGCTTGGACAATACTGGAGGGGCTCTAAGAAGCCAGGGCTTCACCTGCCAGGCAAGTCCCCCACCAGACTCACAGTCAGATTGCAGAGATGCTGAGTATGCTGGAAGTAGCTCAGCCAAGGGGCTCTAGGAGATGCTTCACACCAAGGTCCCAGTCGGCTCTAGGAGTCTCTGTGTCTACGCTGAGCCAGAACACAGATTTGGAACCTGGAGGTATACTGATGATCTGCTGTGTCACTTGACCTCTTAACCTGCCAAAATCCAAACTGGTAATTAAGGCAAGTCCAAACATCCAATAGAGAGAGAGAGACCATCTTTGCCCTAAAAATAACCTATTGCTTTTACATTTGTACCTTGCCTTTTAGTGATAAAACCTTTCACCCTACAGAAAGGTTACCCATTGCAACATAAGAACCAAAATGTTGATTTTGTGCTTGTCCACCCAGCCAGGGCCTTAAGGCTCAAGAGACAGATAAACATTGTGCTATTTTCTTGCTCTCAGCCAAAGCCATTTTCCTGCTGCAAAGTATTATGGCCAACCCTCCACACCTCGCCGCCCCCTCTCCTCCACTGTCCAACCTCTCATCCCACTCTCCTCTCCAAGACAATTGCCCAGGCTTTGTTCCGTAAGCCCAGTTCCTGCTCCCAAGCCACACAGCCTCGCCTCTTCCTACTCCTCCTTCCCTCTCACTCCTCCCCATCCTCACCCTCCTCCTCTTCTTCCTTCCTGTCCTCCTCTGTCTCCTCCCTCTCCTCATTCCTTCCCCCGCCTCCTCCATCCACCTCACCTCCTCCACCATAGCTGTTCCCATGATGGGGATAAAAGAGTGGCTTCTACTCTGGCAGGAGGAGCCTGGAATAGGGCAGGAGGGCAAAGAGCAGGGGGTCCCCGTAGACAAGAGAAAGGCACCACAGCCCTTCCACGGGCCCTCTCAACAGTCAAGAAAGCTGCCTTCTCAGTGAGATAGATCCACAGCAGGTGGCAGCGCCCGGCTGCTGTGACCGCAGATCACGGAATCCGAAGGTCCAGAAGTGTGCCCAGGGCCAGCGGGCATTCTTCTGAATGCATTCTCACCCATCACATAAATCAGAATTCCCCAGTGTGATGTGTGTGCTACCGGATCCCTCGAGATCGCTCACTGGGTGATGGACACGTGCTTTCTATTTAAGAGATGTGTATATATTTGTACAATCAACTTCCATTTACAGGAAGATAAAAACTAGTTTTAATGCACGGTCATGGAATAAAGTTTCCTGTTAAAATTAATTTTCTAAGTGAAAAACACAAGCCACTTTAAAGAAAAGTAGAAAGTAGTAAACGCCTGGGTAGAATGCAAGTATGGTAAAAGCCACAAAGGCAACAAGCAAATGACTCATGACTGGTGATGCTGACATTAACTGCATAGATATGGACCCATCCCACAGGCCCCCATTGGTCCTTGGTTAACTGAGAACAGGTCAGACTCACAAACCACTTTCAATTCAGTGGACAAATATTCACCGAGAGCCTTTGCCGTGTCCAGGACTGTGAGAGTCACAGAGAAAGGAGAACGCCCACAGCCACCCCTGACTTCAGGAAGTTTTCCATTAACTTGTTGGAAAAAACAAGGAAACTGGGTGAGAATGGAACGAAAGTCTGTAAGAGAGACAAGCTGACTTTAGTAGTGGGGAGACAAGAAAAGGGAGCCCGTGACTGGCTGGAGGGACCCGAGGGTGGGGCTCAGGAAGGGTCATGGAGACCCTAATCAGTTCTGAGGTGCTTAGAATGTTCCTTCCACTCTGACTTTGTCACCTGGATCCCAAGAAGCCACTCCAGACTCCGATGACCTTTCAGCAGCAAAAGTCACCGGAGGACCTCACTCGGAGAGGCTGTGAGAAAGGAGCGGACACTGGCAGGTCACGTCCTGGGCAGCTCTGTCAGCCTGACAGCCACCCCGAAGCCTGATGGCACAGCTCTCCTGCCGAGGACCCCAGCACCCGGCAGCCAGGCTCCGCCTAGACTCACAGTTCTAGAACTCTTCAGTTCTCTGCTTCCTGGTACGGCTCTCCTGCCTCCAAAACTCTCGGTGCTGGCCTCTGTGGTGGCTGGGAGAGCCATCTCCCTGCCCAGTCCTGCGCTGACCTCGGAACCCAGAAAGCTGGGCGTAGCTGAGTGGGAGCAGAGGCAGATTCACAAGTGCCGATTTCCCTCCAGATCTCGAGAGCTGACACTTTCGGGTGCCTCCTGGCGCCCTGTCTACCATGAGGTCCCATCTTAGGGAACTGCTGCCCCCACCCCACCCACAGAGTCCCAGGATGGGCCCCCATCCATGAGATCGCAGCACACGGCCCCACCCCCTTGACCACAAAGCATCCGAGCAGAGATCTGAGCCAATCAGATTCTCCCTCCGGAACTGAGAACTCTTCAGAATTCGGAATTACAGCAGAGAGACTCCAGCTTACTCTCGGCTGGTCTCTCGATGGTAGAGGAGGCCATCTTCTGCCACATGGCCCAGAGATGCAGAGAAAGTGGATCTGCCGTGAGAAACAGAGACATGAGACAAAAAGAGATAAGTCCTAACGAGCTATGCTCTCCCTCAACCTTTCAAATATTGTTGCTGCCCCAACGCCCTCTGCCTCCTCCCTATCCAAGGTAACTGCCCAGGCCTCCCAGGCTCCATCACACTGAACAGTAAAATCTGTTGCTCGTGCCTCTCAATATTTATATGTGGAAACCCTAACCCCGCGGTGTAAAGGTTTTAGAGGTGGGACCTTTGAGAGAGAATTAGGTCAGATGAGGTCACGAGCGTGAAGCACCCCATGATGGGATTAACGCCCTTAAGGAAAAGGCCCGAGAGCTCGCCCTCTTTCTCTCTCTCTCCGCTCTGTGAAGACACAGCAAGAAGACAGCCGTCTGCAAGCCAGGAAGAGGGCCCTCACCAGAACCCAGCCAAGCCGGCACCCTGATCTCAGACCTCCCAGCCTCCAGAACTGTGAGAGAAGAGACACCTGCTGTTTAAGCGGCCCCGTCCATGGCATTTTGTTTCTAGCAAGCCAAGTCAAGCCAAGACATCCAGACTTCTTGCCCTGGGCCACTGGCCTTAAACTCCTCACCTACTTCCACTTCCCACGTCACTCACTAGACCCTGGCCACACCAACCGTCTTTCAGTTCTTTGAATAAGTCAAGCTTAATTCCAACCTCAGGGCCTCTGTACTTAATACTGTGCTTCTGCCTAGAAGCAGCCTCCCTCAGTCCTGATACAGCAGGCTTTTTCATGTCATTCAGATTTGTATAGAAATGATCCCTATTCAGGGAGGCCTTCCCCGACCACGCTTGCTGACACAGGCCCTCAGACACTCTTATTTCCTCAGGACTTTGTGTCGAGCTACCTTGCCCATCTTATTCACCACGTGTGTGCTTGTGTCCAGTCGCTTCAGTTGTATCCCACTCTGTGCAGCCCTATGGACTGTAGCCCGCCAGGATCCTCAGTCCATGGGGCTCTCCAGGCAAGAACAGTGGAGTGAATTGCCATGCCGTTCTCCAGGGGACCTTCCCAACCCAAGGCTTGAGCCTGGGTCTCCTGCTACTGCAGGTGGACTCTTTACCAAGTGAGCTGCCACAAAGTCCAGCCCAGTGCCCAGCACAGAAAGGTGTTCACCAGATATTTGTTGAATAAATGACTGAGACATGTAAGTCTGGCCTCCACGAGTCCAGACAGCCAAGCTGTGGGTGGCAAAGGGGAAGGGGAGACACTGGAAGAGGCCACCACCATAGCTTGGCCTCAGCAAACCAGCTCACTCAAGACCGCCTGGGGAAACACGGTCAGTGCAGAACGCGGGGAAACGGAGCCCAGCAAACCAGCTCACACAGGACCGCCTGGGGAAACATGGTCCGTGCACAACGCAGGGAAATGGAGCCCAGGGCTGGTCCAGCAAGCCAGCTCACACAAGACCGCCTGGGGAAACACGGTCCGTGCAGAACGCGGGGAAACGGAGCCCAGGGCTGGTCAAAAGACAGTCACATGCTAAACTATGCACGACCAGATTTTGTGCACTGCATGTTTTATCTTTGACCGTACTTGTGGAAACATTATTCAAGAACATCGTGAACACACAAAAATAAATCTCTAAAAATATCATTTGGACGACACACACATACGAATGAAAAGATTTTTCTCTTTTTACTATAGCGTTCCATTAAGGCATTTTGAAAAAAGCAACTTTGCTAAGTAATGGCACACAGTAACCTGCGAATATAAATGGATCCAGTTGCTACCTACACAGCAGCCCCTAGATGAAACCCACCCCAATCTCACTATCAATCAAGGCAGGAGGAGGGGGTAGCTCACCAACTCTGGTTCCTGCCTTCTGGGGATCTGACAGTGTCCAAAGCAACAGAAGGTCATGGTTCTTACTCACACCCGGATGTGGGTCAGAGGGTTGCCACAGCCCCCACCACTAGCTTTGATCCCGGGGAAAACAAGCATTGGGCAAGGCACTTGACGCGCTACCTCATTTAATCCTGCAACAACCCTATGAAGCACACGGTATTACCCTTAAACTTAGGGTGAGCAGGCTGAAGCACAGAGAGTAACCTAGCTGAGAAGACACAGCAAATTAGCATCAAGGCTCAGATTTGAAGTCCGCAGCATCGAAATCCCCCGAGAAGCTGCCTCAACGTCCACACTCCATAGATTAGCTCTCCTTTCCCGTCTTCTCCTCCACCATCTGTAACTAATGTCAACGGCCCAACACCTTCCTCTTTTCTGTGTCTCCTAAACACCTGCCAGCCTGCAGGGAACGTCACATGGTTGATAATGATGAACCCAGGCTGCTTGCAGAGCATCCCCTTCTGGTCTGCCTCTCCCTCCCTTGGCCACCTCCACACACATATACATGGGGGCTCTTTTTCTGTCAATTAGCAGCCCTCTCGCTTTAGTTTTGTATGTCTACTTTATCTTGTTATCCACATCTTTTTGTTTGTAACCTAGCCAAAGAACAAGAAGAGTCTAAAACACATTCTGTGACTTTCTTTTAGATTATAATCTTATCTTAGTTGTTGTTCATTTCTTTCTTCTGAGGACTTTGTTTTACTTTTCTCTTTGTCTTTCTCTTTTCCTAGTTCTTCTGTCTCTCTCAAGGTTTTAAGGTCTTAGGGAGAAAAAAATACATATACATATATGCACATACATGGCCACTGGATTCCTCTGGCATCAAGCTACCTTCACTTTGTTCATCATCAAAATGAAAATGTTCTGCAACATGATCTACAAGCCTTATTGTCGCTGGTGGGGATGGAGAAGTAGATTATGAATTCAGAACAACAATAAAATACAAAGATCTAGGAATCTAAATACCCACATGCAAATCTGGACTTGAACCCTTCCATCTGTATGTGCTTTTTGGATAAGAATCTCTGAATTTGAGGTTTTCATCTGTAAAGGAATAATACTACTACTCCCTCCCAAGGTTGTAGAGAGGTTTAAAGGGGCCCTATATATGAAAGGACTTTTAACCTAGAAATTATTTCTGCATGAAGCAGTATGGAATCAGGGTCTTGGCTGAACTATGAAATACAGAAGAACAAGGAGGATGCTGTTGAACTGTGCATTGCATATCGCACCTTGATGGCCCACTAACCCTTTACAGCCACCGTCTTTCCCCCAAACTGGGTTTCCCCCTGGAAGTCCTAGTTCTGCTAATGGAACCAGGAGGCATTTCATCACCCAACAACCACACACACAAACATACACACACACACACACAATCTGCTGTGAGTCAGAGTAGTGGGTGCTGGGAACTGGACATTGAACATGCTGGACAATACCCTCTCCTTCAGGGCCCTTGTGATACATTTTGGGTGGGAGAAAGAATAAGACAACAAACAATGAAAATAAGGCAACAGTATAATAACTGATCAAGGTCCCTAATTTACAGGACAGCCTGTATGAAGGGCCCAAGGCAGGAGAGAGCTTAGCCTCTTAGTAGCATAAAAAGAAGGTGCTGGAAGGGAGCGATTGAGGGAGTGATTCCCCTGAGGTCTGCAAAACCAGCAGGGCCAGATCTTACCAGGCCTTCCAGTCCACAGTCAGAAGTGTGACCTGGACTTTAAGGAGGCCTCTGGAGTTATGCAATAGAGTGATAGGATCAGAGTCAGAGTTTATTTTTGTTGGCTACTTGTTCTGTTTTATTTTATCAGTCTGGCTACAGTGCAGAGAATTAGGACTGGATAGAGTGTTAGTGAGCAAAAGTGGAAGCAAGAGAGCAGATGGTCAGCTCCACAGTAGGACAAGACAGAGATGACTGAGGCTTCGATGGTAGATATGTAGAGAGGTGAACAGGACTGACAGGTATTTTGGAGTCAGAAACAACATGAATGGCTGATAAGTTCCATACAGAGGCATGCAAAGGGAAGGAGAAAATGGCTCATTTTTCATATGGAAGATTACTCCTGGGCTTTTGTGCTCAGACAGTAAAAGAATCCACCTGCAATACAGGAGACCTGGGTTCAATTCCTGGGCCAGGAAGATCCTTTGGAGAAGGGAATGGTAACCCACTCCAGTATTCTTGTCTGGAGAATGCCATGGACAGAGGAGCTTAGTGGGCTACAGTCCATGGGGTCACAAAGAAGTGGACACGACTGAACGACTAACACACACACACACACACACACACACACACACACACACAGAAAAGTAGTGACAGCATTGATTGGGAGATGTGGGTGGAGAGTGGAAGAGGTGGGCGGGAGCACAGGGCAGGTAAAGGGAGAACCGGTAAAGAGAGGCTTAAGCTGCCACCATTTTGCCCACTTACCCCTCAAGTGCATAAGTTGACTACCCTGTCCGTTTGTCCCCCACAAGCTTCTCAAAATCACCTCTATCGTCACATCTCCAACTCGCTACCTGACTTTGCAATGTGTTCCCCGCTCGGAGGTTTCCATCTCCCATCCACTTTCCAAAATGGGGAGTAACACACTCGCCTTTAGTAAAGCTTTTGCTTAGGGTTTTCCGTTACTTGCAGATGAAGACAGACACAACAGGCCCTCAGGGTCTAATCCCAGCCAGTGTCCAGCCGAGAGTCCTCTCCTCCACAAACACCATCCTGCCCGGCCGCACCAGACCACCCAGCTCTCCATCCTGCCTGCGCTTTCACTCCTCTGGGCCTCTGCATATGTTGGCTCTGCTGCCTGGGAGGCTTTTTCTCCCTGTTTCCACCCTCCAAATGCCTCCTAACCATTCTCCTCTTCAATTCCTGTTTTTTAAGTGAACATAAATAGTAATGTTCACCTATCGTAAGGCGTCAACCACTGAGGTGTCAATGGTTGAAAGCAACCATTCTCTTGGTTCATCTCCATGGTAATTCTGACCACATAGTGCTGGAAAAATTATTGCTTCCTCCTCTCTAGATTGATGCTGCTATAAGGGCAGTCATGACAGTCGCTCAGTCATGTTAGACTCTTTGCGACTCCATGCATAGTAGCCCGCCAGGCTCCTCTGTCCATGGGATTCTCCAGACAAGAATACTGGAGTGGGTTGCCATTCCCTTCTCCAAGGGATCTTCCCAACCCAGGGATCAAACCCAGGTCTCCTGCATTGCAGGCAGATTCTTTACCATCTGAGTCACCAGGGAAGCCAGAAGGGCAGTGCCTGGGTTTAGCTCTTCCTTCCTGCCCAGTGTGTAACACCAGGTCTAAAACATAGACACACACAAGAGTTCACTGAATGAATCAAAGTCAGAATGGTTTAGTGCTATAGACTGAATGTCTGCATCCTCCCTGAATTCATAAGTTGAAAGCCTAACCCCCAACGTGATGGGATTTGGATGTGGGGTCTCTAGGAGGTAATTAGGGTTAGATAGTTTATGAGGGTGAGACCCTCATGATGGGATTAATGCCCTTATAAAGATGGATCTCTCTCTCAGCATTTCTCTCTCTCCCTCTTTCTATGTATAATCAAGGAAGCAGGCCTCCACCAAGAACCCAACCAGGCTGGCACTCTGATCCCAGGCTTCCAGCTTCCAGAACTAGGAGAAATAAATATTTGTGGCAGCTCCCTGGCAGTCCAGTGGTCAGGACTCTGCATTTTCACTGCCAAGGGCATAGTTTCAATCCCTTATCAGGGAACTAAGAACCATGCAAGCCGTACAGGCAGGCCAAAAGAAAATTGTTATTTAAGCCACCTAGACAATGGTATCCTGTTATGCCCACCTCAGTGGACTAAGACAGGTGGGTTCTAGAGTCTTCAAACAAAGTAAAAACTCTTGAGTGGTCAAAATGAACCTTAAAAATCCTGCCTACCATACAGTAAAATACAGCATCCATATTTTATGTCATGTACAGCGACTCTTATCCCCACTGAATTTTGAGAAATACTGAGTTCCACTAAAGGGGAGAATAAACGGAGAGGCTGTATGACAACGTCTTTCATTCAAAGCACCCTGCTGTAAAGCAGTCATTAAACCTTAAAGGAAAGCTTTAAGGAAAGTGGGGTGGGGGAAGGGCTGAGAATGGACAGATGGACGGAGTCTTCTACACTGGCTCCTGCTTACCTGAAAGAGTTTATTTGACTTTTTTTTTTTAATATTCTATGTATGTAACCTCAGGCCCTGCTGTATGTACAGCAAGAAAAAGTTGTCATCATCATTTGGTCCAATGAAGTCTTTTTATTTTTCTGAGTAATTTACAGAAGTAATAATAAAGGGATAGTTTCTACATTTTTACTACAAAATTCATTCAATCATTTAAATACAGCACATTTTCATTCCCTGTTCTCCTGACTTTGAAGGTATATAAACTCAAAATGAGCAATATTCTCTACATGCAACTAACTATTCATGAGCTGTCAAATGTGAACCTGGGGGATCCATCTCACAAATACTAATTCCATATTTCAAGTAATTCTCCAATAAGTTCTAATTTATTGTCATTTCTGGTTCTTCTTGCATTATAAAACTAGTACTTCTGAAACCTCTGATGGGTTATAACTTTGCTAAAGAGAAGATGGTCATCTTTCTCCATAATTGCAAAGCATTTTCAATTTTACATTTATAAACACTGGTAAGAATATTCTTTGGATCACTTTTGCAAACACACCTGATTTTGTCATTTGTCCCCTTCAAACTGTATGGAGAAAATTTTGTTAAACAAACACCACAAAAGGTTAAAGAACATTGGTTCCTACTTCTTCGAGCAAAACAGGATGGTCCCGGTTCTTGTTGCACAACATTGGGTGATGAAATCATTCTTGTTGAATGACTAACTGGATGAGAATATCATATTTTCTCTTTGTCCTCAAAAATATATTGTTTATTCATTGATTCTGGAGTGTGAGAAAACTCATCTAGAATATTGTATGGTAAAATTTAGGGTCTGAGACTTTGCTTACAAAGTGAATTTTACTATTACCATTAGAGTCAACATCACTACTGTCTCTTCTGATTTGTCTAACTACTGTAAAAACATCTCCCTTTGTCACTTTTCTTCTCTTCACCATTTTGTGCAGGCAGTGAAAAATTCTCTATTCTCAATGGCATGCAATGAAAGCAATAATAATAAAACTACAAAGATAGTATCTTCTATCCTCTTTTACACTTTCTTGAAAGATGATGTAATACTCTAAGCAATGTAATAAAACTGAAGGGTGATGCAATCATGATGATTTATTTCACTATTGCATCATCTTTCTGGATGGTGATGCCATCATTTTTTCATTTTCTTATTATTTTAGTATTTTTTAGTATAATTGGTAATAATTTATGGGTAATGATAAAATAATACCAAGGACGAGAAAATGAAAAGTGTTTCAAGATACAAGAAAAATTAGATTTCACAAAGTCTTAGATTTATAAATGGTCCCAATGGTCCCATATGGTACATTCAAGATAGAATGGGTTTTATTCTGTTTTTGTTTAAAAAGTAAATGTTCTCTTTGATCTTTGCAAGATTTCTTTTAAAAAGAACCAAAATCATGAAATATTAACCTTTACAAATAGAACTCCTCAGGAAAAAAAAAAAATGAAAATTTAGTTCCATGGACCCTGATGGCATACTGCTGGTTAAATCACATTAACAGATTTGATCATTTCATGAAGATTTTCAAAATCTGGCTTACTGGAAAACTGCCCCCCCCACACACACAAAATAACAACAACAACTCTTCCTTTACTCACAGTTCTCAGACCAAACCCATCAGAGAGAAAGCTCCACAGTGCTCCAAGGCCACAGGGGCTCCCCTCTGGGCCCCACGAGCACTCCCTGGAGAGATCAGGCAGATCCTGGCCTGGGACATTTTCTCCTGGAGTTTTGTCTCTGCACACAATGAGGAAGCAAAAATCATGACCCGAGGAAAACAAGAGATGCCAAGTGGAATACTATGCAGGCTTCAGAGCAAGGCACAAACAAAATTCAGGCCATGATCGGATGCCTGATGTTTACGGCTTTTGATTCTTTACAGAGAGGAGACAGTGTTATTATTCTCTTGGGGTTTTTTTAAAATTCTCATCCATCTTTTGTGTTTCCAATCAATCCACAACCACGATTCGACTATTAATCTACGACATAGAGGAAATGTCCAATTCACAAAAGTGGTGTACTCCAAACCTTTGGGAGCTGGTTATTTTGGGAACTCAGAATAGTTTTTCCTCCAGTAAACAATACTATAAATGATGGTGAGGTTTCCAAATCAGCCCCACAAAAAGTCTTCTTAACTCATAATGTTATTGAGGCCCTGGACTTTTACTGTGAAAATGAGTAGAGAGCAATTTTGTTGTAACACCAACATACAGACTCAAAGATGGATGATACAGTCTCCCTTCTCTTGAATTCTATTTAATGAAACAACCGTTCAATGAAAGAAAACAAAGGGAAAGACAGAGACTTTTTAAGGAGAGACCTCTCTTTATTTTGGAGGCTGATAGCAGCATTTTATTGTTATTTTGTCTGGCCAGTTTCACTTGGACACCTTTTTTGCCATTTTTCCTCATAGAGACATGACACAAAGAAGCCATGATGTTACAGATTTGAGGCTTACATCAAAGGAAGGGGAAGGAAAAGCAAAAAGTTTGAATGAGATTTCCTTGATGGGGTGATTGAAGCATGTGGCTGCAAGGAGGAGACTGTCTAAATCTGTATTAACTTATTTGCTAAGGAAATTGAGGAGAAGGTGGAAGACCCAGTATTAGTGTCTCAGGTCTTTGAGTCTGGAAGAGAGGAGAGTCCACTATTTGGACAGGCAGTTCCCTCTCTGACCATAAGGTGGTGCCATCAGTCCAGACAGTCGGCCCCCAGGGGGGCGTGGCTTGCAGGAGGAGGAGCTCTACACGTGGAAGCCACGTTTTCCACTCTGGCTTTGGAACTCAGAAAGCCTGGACCAGCCATCAAGTATTAACATCAACCTACACAACACTGCCTCATCATTCAACAACTTCCCATCCTCCAAGGCACCACCTGCTCACACCCAAGCAAGAACATCCTTCTAGGCATAGAAATCCACATCAAGATTCCAACTAATTACTTACCGTTCCTCTCATCCATCTCTTCCTTCACAGTGTCAGCTCTGGGCCGCTGACCTTTTCCTAACTCCAAAGGGAATCTAGTCTAAGAGCATCCTGGAGTTTCATCCTTAAATGCCACCAGGATGAGATAACAAAATCTTCTCTGGTGAGCACAGATTTGTTCACAAAGGCCCTGCAACAAGGCCCCAAATGCCCTTGACAGCTTTATCTTGCATTTGAATACCAAACTGGGCAAATCCTATTCCTCATATGAAATGCACCACGTCCCTCCCCTCTGTTCATTTACCCCTGATGGTCTTCCCTCCTATGATACCCTCTGTTCCTTTTCCACTTGTCAGTATCCTCTCCCCTTTCAAACTTAAACCTGAATTAACCCACTCACTGTTTGGACTTAATTGGTGGAGTGAGAGAGGAAAACTTGGGTTCCACGCATTAACCACAGAAGCCCCCAGATGTCACAAAGGGAGCCTGCCTCATCCTTCCCACTGCCAGTTGGGTCTTAAACTGAGAAGGAGGGCCCATCCAGCCAAGAAGCCTTGCTGAGTCCCAAGGCAATACCAGCTGGACTGTCCTTGCACCTCCAAGGTCTGAATTCCCACCTAGTAGAGACCAAACTTGCAGGCACAATGCATGGGTCCAGTGTCTGCTCCCCATTCATGGTCCCTTTACAATAATAATAATACTTACCATCATCATTACTGCCCCTTACCTATTCCCTACTTCACCAGCCACAGGCTGCCAAACCAGGCCTGAGTTATAAGGCTAGAAGGAGAAAGGGAAGATCACAGCACAGTCACCAGCCTGAGCTCTTCTCCCTACTCTGACCCCAGACCCGTGGCCTCAACTGGCAATCCCAGTACACTGCCGCCTGCTTCTGCAGAATTTTCTCAGCCCCAATGGGACAGTCTGGGATGGGCATTCTTCTCTGGATGTCTGGCTCTGGCCAAGTGGTCTGAATACAAAACTCTTAAGAACTGGTAACTGTACTTGCTATACCTCAAATCCAGCCACCGCTTTCTTTTTTTTTTTAGTTCTAAAAGGGGCAGGTGGCCCAGGTAGGAGACACGAATGTCCCCTGTGAAACTGGAGCAAATAGCTTCAAGATGAATTTTTCTATTATGCAGGTCCTCTGAGGGCAGTCCCAGGGCCTTGTGGTGGCAAAAGGCTGTGCCCCAGCTCTGGGAGGCAGGAGCCCAGAGACCTGCATCTGCCTGGCCCCTGCTCCAGGTGGCTGCCCAGCCTTCTGACAAGAAGACTCTGTGTCTGCATCCCACAGAGGTGGGCTTGCTCCCACCCACTAGACCTCTCCTGTTTTTGTTGCTGAGCCAAGAGACCAGATGCCCTTTTTAATGCCAATATTAGCCATGTTCTCACCTACAAAAGAGGCTCTCCAAGGAAAGAAAGCCTACCCAGGAAATTCAGAGGCTTATGGACTTCGTGGGAGGCCAGACTGCTGTTGGTTTTTTGTTATGCTTGTCTCTTAAGAATCTACAGGAGATGGTGTTTCATAAACAAATAAAGGAAATAAATACCCAAACAAAAGCAGAGTGGAAAGTGCCCACCACCTATTATTAATATAATGGACTTGTACCCCACCTCCTTCCCCCCAAACTCTTGAGGCTGTAAGATGTAATTGTTATTGGGAACACGGGCATGAGTGGTCAGTTTTGGTCACGACGCAGACTCAGACCTTCAAAGTGACCATTTCTTGGGGTTCTGAAATCGGGTGGGGATGGTGGACAGCAGCTACCCCAGGCGCTGCAACCCCTGGGAGGGCCTACTCGAAGGTGCCTTTCCCACCCCCTCCTATCATTCCTCCCACCTCTGGGCCGCTGGACACCAGACAGCCGCAGCCACGGGTGCCCACCCTGCCCCCATCCCCGTTCCTAAAGCCCTCCTGCCTCCGGGACCTTGGAGGGGAGCTTTGGAAGCCGAAGGGCTGACCGAGGACGACCTGGCCCCGGCTTCTCCGCACCCCCTCCCCCAACCGTGTCACAAGACTGCCCCAACAAGGCGCTCGGTGCGCCCCGCCGCGGAGACCCAGAGCCGCGTCGCCGCGGGCAGTGGGTGATGAAACCTCCGGGGCGCATTACCGCAGAGGGCGCGGGCTGGGAGCGGGTCGGGGGCGGGGGTGGGGGGTTGGAGCTGGTACCCACGCTCACCTGTTCCGCAGGAGGGTGGAGACGGCGGGGGAGGGGCGAAAGCGCGTCCACCCGGGGTGAGCGGCGCCGCGCTCGAGTCCCCGCCCTCCTCCTGCCCTACGAGCCCCCAGAGCTGCGCCGTCGGACTGACGGTGCCCGGAGCAGTTCCTGTCCCCGGCCTCGGCGCGGGGGAGACGTGAGCGTGCACACGTACGCACACAGCGGGGGAAGAGGCGCTCCGAGCGGCGCCCAACTTTCTCCCTGCTTCCGCGAGCCGGGGGGAGAAAGCAGTCGAGGGCAACCCAGCCCCAGCCGTGCTTGGGGAGGGAGCTCGAACAAGAAAGGAGAAGAGATGGAGAGAATTTCCTCGCGTTCTGTTTTTAGGGTTTGGGGAGGTTTTTTGTTTGTTTTTTTTTTTTTTTGGACCTTTTCCATCCGATGAATGAAGAGTAAAGGGAACACAGAACGCGGCGGCGAGTAGCGCTTTGGGAAAATGGAAGAGTATGTTTGGAGACGCGTAAAGTTGCCGTTCAAGCTCCAGCCTCTGGGGCACGCGTTGCTCCGCCGCGGGCTGACTCAGGGCTGCCCGGGCCTCGCTGCCACCCGCCTGTAAATGATGCAAGTCCAGACTCTCACCTGGATCCCTGCAGCCCAGCCCAGAATCCGTCTGGATTGAGGGAGGGGCAAGAATCTCGCACCTAAAGTGTGGCAAGGCCCACCACGGCGGGGCGAAAAGACGAAGATGGGGCAGCCGCTCAGGCAGAGTCCTATATCTAGAGCTTCTGCTCCTATCTTAAAATAGTTTGGAGGATTTTTTGTTTTTAATGCAAAGCATCCACCGCCAGGAACTTCCATCTGTGCCCAGCTTGCCCCCAGCACCACTGTGTCCAGGAAACTTCTCCAATCTGTCAAGGCCTCGGGCCTGGGAATCTCAACTAAATTACAAAAGGCAGAAAGAGGAAACTTTCCCAGCCCGTTGCGGGTGTGATGCGAGCCAGGAGCCGGAGGGGGTTGGAAGGGAGGGGGGACGCTGTCCCAGCGCAGATATCCCCTCTCGCCTTCTTTAGCTGCAATCAGAACTGGGATTCGCTTTTAGTTAAGTCCGTTCGGCCATTGCCTTGGAGCACCCGCACACGCGCATGTACCTCCGGCCGCGCTCTCACAGACCCACACACGCACGCAAACGCGTGGCCGTCGCCAGGTCGGCAACTTTGTCGGGCGCTCCCAGCGGCGCTCGGCTTCCTCCTGTAGTAGTTGGGCGCAGGCCCCGCCTCCCGGCTGTGTTGTCAAACGGGCGGGGGTCTCGGATTGGTCCAGCCGCCGGGACAACACCTGCTCGACTCCTTCATTCAAGTGACACCAGAGCTTCCAGGGATATTTGAGGCACCGTCCCTGCCATTGCCCGGCACTCGCGGCGCTGCTAACGGCCTGGTCACATGCTCTCCGGAGAGCTACGGGAGGGCGCTGGGTAACCTCTATCCGAGCCGCGGCCGCGAGGAGGGAAAAGGCGAGCCGGGAGGAAGAGTGGGAGGAGGAGGGGAAGCGGCGAAGGAGGAGGAAGAGGCGGAGGGGAGCACAAAGACTCCAGGTCTCCGGGCTGGAGGTTTACACCAAGAACCATGTGTGCCGAGCGGCTGGGCCAGTTCGTGACCCTGGCTTTGGTGCTGGTTATCTTCGATCCAGCTCGAGGGACCGACGCCACCAACCCCCCCGAAGGTCTCCAAGACAGGGGCTCCCAGCAGAAAGGCCGTCTGTCCTTGCAGAACACAGGTAAGTGCGTGCGCCCCCGCGGCGGGGAGCTGCTGGGAGAAGACATCCCGCACCCACGCAGCGCGCCCCGGGCGCTTCGCCTAGAACTGGGCGCCCACTCTGGGCCGCGCAAACTCTTGGGGTGGAGCGGGGCGTGAAAAGGAAAGCGCGAGGCAGAGCGAGGTCCACACCGGGCTCCGCGCGCCCGGAATCCGCACGTGCTGGCCGGGTGATGGAATGGCTGGGGCAGGACTTGTTGCTGTCCTCCCGTGGTCGAAGGTAAATGAAGCACCGCATGACGCGGCCAGTGCCGGCTCCAGCGTCCCCGGACCGGTTCAAAACTCCCTGCTCCATCCTAACCGGCTTGCAGGAGGCACCGAGGGTCCCCGCTACCGGTCTGCGCCCTGAACCGAAGAACTTCTCTTCCCAGCAGGACCGCTTTCCCCCCCTCCTCAAAAGATGCCCGACATACAAGAACTTTGTAGGCGAGACAAATTGCATGGCGAACTTTCCCCCTTGTGGGGCATTCCTTTCGGAAGGGGTAGGGGCGGGTGGAGTAAAGCGTACCTCTGCGGTGCTGCCTCCGTCCCCGGCTCCAGGGCAGGTCAGCAAGAGAAGAGATGGTGACACGGCCCGAACCGTGCGCTGCAGCTGCTCGACCGGCTCTCCGCTTACCCGCGAGCTGCCAAGCACAGCCAGGCGTGCAGGGCACGGGGCTGGCCCTTTTCCCAGCCCCCGAGAGAGGAAGAAAATCTGCCTGGCGCTTTTTCGCTCTCCACGGCCCTCCCTTTATGAAGGGCCTGCGAACCCGGCGGTGCCGTGCGTGCGCTCTCCGCACGAGCAGGAATGCACGAGTGCCCATTAGGGGCGCCGGGAGTCAGTGGACCGCGGCCCTGCGCGCTCCTGGCCGGCGCACCGGGGCCGCGCATGGGACCGCCCAGGAGTCTCCCACCTCCAGAGGCGGCTGCCCGCACCCCCGGCTCGCGCCCCGCTCATCCGAGGAATCTCACCCACCGTTTCCCCTCCCAGAGCTTTCCCTGAGAATCCAACGTGATTTTCGCTAGTTGGTGACCCTCAACAAATCCACGCCCCTCATTCTCTCGGCAGATTTCATCTGAATGCGGATTGTCTCCTCCGACCCGCCCTTCTTCCAAAATATATTCTTTGATGTAATTTTGTGGTTGGTTTAAGTCAGGAATTGGGTAGGGGGAGGGAAGGGAGAGAGGCTTTGCAGCCTGACAGTTAACTCCCTCTCAGCCTGTCTTTTCCGAGAGGCGAATTGGGGCCACATTCTGCGAAGGAGGGCAGCGGACACCCGGGTCGCGAGAAGTCTAGGGAATTAAGCGACATCTCACACCAGATCTCTATTAAAAAGGAACCTCGAACTGCAAATGTTGCGTTTCTGCAGACTAGCCCCTATCTGACTCGACTCCTGAGCCTGCCTGCAAGCAAACCGCAGTTTCCCTAGCCTGGTATTTTTAATGCGGATGGTTTGGAGGCGCTGCCTTAATAGGAATTTTGTTTTGATTTTTAGGTGTTGAATCATAAAGCTAAATTGAAACTGCTTTTTGGACGCTCTCATTTGGGGGTCAGGAAGGAAATGGCCGTGATTTAATAGCAGCAGCTTCATCCAAGTACAGAAGAGTATTTCATTGATGAAGGACAGAAGGGAAAGACCGAGCTAATGGGTTGAAATTTTTTTTTGTCAGTGGGTTTAGAAAGCTGAAATATCTTCAGCTGTCAAACTAAGTATTCCCACAAATACTTTAATAAGATGAGAAGGATGAAAAAATGGAGTGTTCTGACCTAACTTCTCTTGTGACTTTTGCAATGTAGGTCTGGCTAATTTTTACGAATATTTACAAGTACTAGTTATCTTCGTAAGTAGATTAAGTGATGAAATTTTCTTTCCTTGGTTTTTGGATCCCGAAACAGTCATTTCTAACACTTTTTCTTAATTTTCCTTTTAGTCATTACTTTTATTTCAACCAGCCTCTCTCTGCATTCCCCAGCATGGCAGAGAATTTTGTATATGATTGTATGTAATTCTCATTTTAGCGGAAATCCAGCACTGTTTGGTCAACGCTGGCGATGTGGGGTGTGGCGTGTTTGAATGTTTCGAGAATAACTCTTGTGAGATTCGGGGTTTACATGGAATTTGCATGACTTTTCTGCACAACGCTGGAAAATTTGATGCCCAGGTAAAAACCATATTGAGCACCAAGAATGTTTTGGGTTCGCAGAGCATGACTGAAACGTTCGCTGGAAAAACCTGTTAACAGAGTTTCCTAGCTGATCGTCGTGGGGGGTTTAGTACTTGCCAGAGAACTTCCAGTGTGCAGCAGGGTCCCAGTGCTCTCCACTCTTCACCTGTGTTTGCACACACAGAGTGGGATGGAGACCAAGCTGAACAATTATTTGAGGATTCTTAGCAGACAAAACTCATAATAAATAATAAACATCTTGTAAGGGACACACGCTGTCTGGCTACCCAGAACCCAGTCTGCAGTGACCATAACATTAGGCTGGGGGTGGGGCAGGGAAGATCAGGGACTCCCAATTAAACATGCCAAAAGCTATTTTCACCTAATTGGCAAGAATAAAAGAAACACGAAATTTGTAGAAATTCGTCATCTCCTAGAGGACATGTGGGCAGGCAGCATGGATAAATCAGGGCCTCCAGAGAGCGGACTTTTCTTCCTTCTAAGTAGCAGATCCTCCTCTCCCAACCTGAAAAGTTGGAACCCTGAATGAGTCCTGCTCTATATAATAAATATAGTCAGGGCCTGACCCACTTCACTTATCCTGGGGTCCCCAGGGTAAAAGCCTAGATGCTGCGTGGGTAGGGAGAGAACCCAACAAGTAAGCTTATGGCTCCGTGCGCACCATATGAACACATTTCAGGTGGAGTGGAGCACTAGGCTCAGCTCCTTCATGTCCTCCCCAGCCCGTATGTGCACCGTGAAGTACCCTGTTGTCATTTCATTGGAGAGCCATGACTGTTTGGATGAGGCCAATAGTTGAGGTGTGAGTTATGAACATCACCAGTTACCATGTACTGACATCCTGTAGACAGCCTGACAAAGCAACGCCTGGGAACCAGAAAGGGATGCGACGGGGCTGGCAGCCTCCCCTACAGAGGATGTGGGGTGCCAGCAGGGGAAACCAGAGAAGGAAAGAGGAGGAAAGTGTTTGAACTCCCTGAGATGCCCTAATAAAGCATCCCTTCTGAATTAACTGGAATTAGGAAACGTAATAGGAAATCCGGAGGAAAGATGTGTATTTCAGGGCAGTCCCACAGGATGTCAGGGAAGAATACTGAGAACAGATTGCTGCAGCCCTCGCATAAATTCATCTTCCTTTTTTTCCTCAACCAACAGGAGTATGTTCTCAAGTTAGAAGCATCCCTTTCAAGTCAGGCCTCAGCCCATAACTACTTAATCAACGGGCACACCCTATCCTCCATCCTATTTGGCTCCCACTGGCGCAACAGAGGAAAGGGAATCACCATGAGGTGGCTTTTCAGTGATCAGACTCTATCTGTAGACCTTTCAGCTGCTTCTAAAGGAGAAGACTGAAGTAAATGTGCTGGCCGGTGTCCCACTTCCAACCTAAACCCATTTACTTTCTCAACTCCGTTACTTCCAGGCCTGTCTAAAAAACAGGGGTGACCTCTCCAATGACAGCTCGCTTCAGAAGAGGGGGTGTGAGGATCCCTGGGTGGGTAGCCCACGGTGCCTGTGTGCCCCGAGAGGTTGATAAGGAAGCTAACGGCCCGGGCTCGCCTCCACACCCCCAACAGCTGTCTCCTCTCTAGGATGAGAACAATCTCATGGGGTTGCCAGGAAAGAGAGCTGCAGGCCAGATGTATGCCTGGCTGCCTTCGCCACTCGGAGGCCTGGGGCGAGGGGGAGGGGCCGTCAGCCGGGCAGTTCAGGCTCCAGATGCTGGCAGGCAGTGTGCCAGGCGGGCCTTTTAGAGGCAGTAATCCCAACAGTTTAAAGGAGTCGAATTGCTTTCAAAAAGGAAAAGAATGCTCCTCCTTAAAGGCTAGGAGGAGGAGAGAGAGAGTATGGGTTGGGGTCGGCAGGAGGCATTGAGGCAGGAAAGGCAGGCCCAGCTCCCACCTGACCTTGACATCTCTAGAAGGAGCAGGAAAGATGTGAGATCTGGACAAGCAGGCACCTGGGAAAAACTCTCGCCACGTACCGCCAAGGAGCTCTGGGCTTATGCCTGCCCAAATTTCCCTCGGGGTTTCAGAAACGTTGCCATGGACAGAGGGCCGCAGGAGCCGCGGGACGAGGGAGGCTAATAGAGGGGTTTGGGAGGAAGGAAGCAAACATGTCCGTCTCCCAAGTAACATCCTTTGGGGCCGAAGGCAGAGGTCTCACGTCACTCTGGACAGACCTCCTGACGTAGCCTCAGCCTGTCACCTGCAAGGATGTCCGTCTGGATGGGGACTTGAGGTTCGGTTGTCAGAAAAATCCCATGTAAGCCCAACAAGGGTCAGAATGTCAAAGTGTGTAATGAGGACTGGTCTCTTCCACCCCTCTCTCCCTCCCCTGTCCCGTCCACTCTCAGGGCAAGTCATTCATCAAAGATGCCTTGAAGTGTAAGGCCCACGCTCTGCGGCACAGATTTAGCTGTATAAGCCGGAAGTGTCCAGCCATCAAGGAGATGGTGTTCCAGTTACAGCGGGAATGCTACCTCAAGCATGACCTGTGCTCTGCCGCAAAGGAGAACACCCGGGTGATGGTGGAGATGATTCACTTCAAGGACCTGCTGCTGCATGAGTGAGTGCTGCCCTGTGGGGGTGGGGTGATGCTGCAACGTGGATGGAGGCAGGAGAGGTCTGCTGGGGGCCAGAGACAGTCTTCTTCAGTGTGATGGGTTGACTTGCAGAGGCTGAACTCTGCTGTTAAGTGGGGAGGTTGTGGCTTACCACAGAAAGCTGCACTGACTCCCCTGGGCGTCCCTTTCCGGCTGGCCTTCAGGAAAAGCAAAAGAAATTTCCACCATCAGTTTCAAAATCCTAAGTAATAGCAACAGGAAATCTTTTTCACTGAGTGTGAAATGTGTGGAATTCAGGAATACCTTTCGTCTTTCCCTCAGCCAGGATCCCAACAGTTCTGAGTGTTCTGAGTTGCCATGTAGGTGCCCCAGCCGATGGCCAAGGGCTGCTAATATATACTGAGCATGTACTGAGTGCCAGGCATCGTGCTAAGGGCTTCATATGATTTTTCACTTGATCTTCATGACCGCACCATGAGCTAGGTACCATTCTCATCTCCATTTTACAGATGAGAAAACTGAGATTCACTGGGGTAAAGGTCACACAGACAATGATGAGGAGCCTGGCAGTCCAGCTCCAGGACTTATACTCTTAAATACCAGTCGCTTTTTCCCTTGCCTCTGCAAGCCCTGCTTTCCCTTAGAAGGTCCAATTCACCTTCTCCAACATTCATGCCCTCCCAGAGAAAATGCAAAACAAATGACAAAAACTTTAATCAGCTAAACACCTTTATGCAAAAATGAGAGGATAGGAACATACTCTTTGGAAGACTTGCAATTCAATCATAAACCTGGGACATCTTCCTTTAAAAACATCCCTGCAGGATCCTAAATTTTGCAGAGTAGTAAAGCAGGTGAAAGCATAGTTGGCTCCTAACACAGTAGCCCGTGATGGTTACAGTGGCTCCTTCCTTGGGGACTCAGGGCAGAAAGCAAGTTACTAGCTAAGCAGCCCAGTACAAGTCACTGCACTGTTAGTCTTTTCCCAGTGACTGGGAAAAATCAGGACAATTTTATCAACCCTTGCTCCTTAGTTCGTGCAACAGCCTCCCTCAACTATGTCACTAAACAGGCCACTCCCCACCCCACCCACACCACTTAGACCACAGAGAATAGTAACCATCACCTGTCACTTTCCACTTGGTTATAAGGCTTTAGGTACCTTCCAACACCCCTGGTGCAGGGTTAGAATTATTAGATTCACCATGAATCTCTATGGGCAGCTCTTGCCAGGAGCAAAGTGATATTGCCTTTGCCTTGAGTTACACTGTGTTCTCAGTTGCTCAGTCATGTCTGACACTTTGTGGCCCAATGGATTGTAGCCCACCAGGCTCCTCTGTCATGGATTTTCCAGGCAAGAATACTGGAGCAGGTTGCCATTTCCTCCTCCAGGCGATTTTCCTGACCTAGGGATCAAACCCACATCTCTTGCATCTCCTTCATTGGCAGTTGAATTCTTTACCACCAGCACCACCTAGGAAGCCTGAGTTATACTAATGCCCAGTAAAATATTTTCTATTCTTCCAAATCTCTGTAAAGAATCAAACCAACAGTAGCATCAACAACAATAGCAATAACAGTAACTCTCATTTTCTGAGTGGGCCAGGCCCTTGGCCAGGGACTTGGCCTGGATTATCTCACTTACCTTTCCCAACAGTGCCACAAGCCAGAAAATACTAACCCCATGCAACAGAGAGAGAATGTGAAGCTAAGAAGTTAGAGATCTTGCTCTGGGGTTCAGTTCCTAATTTCCAACTTGGGAATTGGTGATTCTGAAGCCAGTTGTCAGGAATGGACCTCAAACCTCCTTGTCCTGGCCTCCATTCTCCCCACTAGACCAACTAAAGGCTCGTTGGTCCCAAATGCAGCAGGATTTTTTCCCTTTTTTCAAAAACAGTCCCATTACACAAGCAGATCACTGAAGTTTCCTTCCTTCAAGGTGCCCCTGCAAGAGGCAGACACTCCGTTGCCGAGAAACTCATGAAGTTCATTTGTCCTCGACGTACTCTCCTCCATCAGAGATAGTTTGTTGGCCTCAAAAATGGATGACAGAGCACTAGTTTTTAATTCTGTAACACATTCCTGGAGCCAAGAAGACTTTTGTTTCTTTGGAGAAAAGTCTTCTTTGGGAAAACTGAAGGCTTTGAGGGGTTTTTGCCATCCCACCCCACTTTGAATTTAAGACAAAAAACACTATGGCTTTCTGATGTCTCCTCCATGGAAACATCATCCATGGGACCCTTACTTCCAAAAGGCTCCATGCATCATTTAGAGCCCACATAGCCCCCACCCCAGCCTGCTCTGGAAATGCAGGTGGTCTACCCCAAAAGCAAACCTGGACCTTTTTTAAAACTACTCAATGTGGCTACATGCAATTCCTCTTGCTAAAGCCAGCAATTCTAGCTCCCCACAAAGTCCTACTGCCTTCCCTTCTGAAGCTGCAACTGCACACTGTGTCAACTACTATTTAAAGCTGAACTGAATTTTTTTTTAGTTTTTCTTAACTATCTTAACTGATTTGGGCACCAAAGATTCCCATCAGTCCCCAAATATCAAGAAGACCATTTAAGAATGTGTGACCTTGGCCACAGATAAGAATGAAAACTGCATTTGCTCTTCCCTCTAGAGAGAAGGAAATCATAGTCATCCTAGAATCCACATCACCCCCATCCCTCAACCTGACCCTCACCTAACCCCTAAAACACTCACATTCAGTTACAGCGACTTCCTTCAAACGCTCTGCTCCCCTCACCCCTTCCCATCCCTCTTTCTCCATATCACCCACTTGGCCATCAGACACCCTGTCACTGGGTGCTGGCAGCCTCCAGGTTCATCCCCCTCTAAGTATTTTTAAAAACCCTTTAGCCTTGCTGACGCCCAGTGGAGAGAGCTGGGCTTTGTCATTAGACACGGGCTGAGCTAGCAGCCTGAGAAGGCACCATGCCAGCCTGAAACACAGCTTAGATGAACACACCCCTCCCCATGGTTCACAGCTTTCTCCTTGGCAGAGAGCGCCAAGGGCAGAAAAGAGCATGGGGTAATCCAGCCTTCTGGGATCTGCCTTGGGATTCAGCAAGCTCATCTGGCAGGAAGGATGCCCTGCTGAAGGAGGCCAAGAGGCAGTCCGTGGATTCCCAGGAGGGCCCTTCCTCTCCTTAGTCTGGGGAAAGAAACTTGGAAAAAAGCATCCCCAAAAGACAGATGCTTAGTCTCTGTGATCTGCTGATCTAGCTGCAGGAGGTGGCAGGCAGGATCAGGTGCTAAAATCCCAATGATGCTCTAGCAGACGCTCAGTGAACTTGACCTCCCCGAGGCTGTCAGTTGCTAGTTTTCAAAAGATGGAAGGAAACAGACATGCAGGGAGCACTTCCCTCATGTGCCCATGCCCTCCTCTCTTAGCTGAAGTCAACTTGGGTCATCACCGTCCTTGTCACAGTTAGGGGCCTGCCTTCAAGACTTTCAGCACCCTGTCCATCAGCTGTGCCCAGACTCTCGGACTCCAAAGGCATCAAGTAAGCCTTAAAAGGCAGCTTGATCTCTGTCAGCCGGAACATTCCTCTTCTCCGCTCTCAGCCCAGACCCAGGCCTTCTCGGCCCAGAAGCTTCCAAAAGCCACTTTATCCAACCCCACCCCCGCCCCGGCCATGTCTCTGTTTTTCTATCTATGAAATGAGGACAGTTCACTCAATTACAACTTGAGGACTAATTCATAAAAATGGCAGCAAACTACTTCACAAGTCTTAAAACAGTCTGCCCTTCCTGCCGGGCAACAACAGCCAACATGCAGAGAAAAGATTCAAATGGACTATAGGGCAGCCTCCCAGTGGTGCAGGCGCACCGAGGAAAAAAAAGTCTTGTTCTTATAAATGATCTCACGTGCCAGAGTGATTTCCTGCCCAAGGGGATGGCCTAGTGCATGGTCAGATAGACCCAGAAATTCTGCCAGTGAGGGCTGCTTAAGAAAAGCTTGTTAGCCACCTGGAACAGGCCATACCCCTCCCCACACCTTGGGGATTTTAAGAGTCTAGTGAGATGTAAGAAAGGCTTGGTGAGTTGGCCAGGAGATCCCATTGCTGGGGCACCTGTTGCCAGATGGGCCCCAAAATAGGCATGCTGCTCCGGCTTTCTGCACACACCTCCACCCCCAGGAGGAAGGTACGTAGTCATTCCTCCTTCAGCACTTTTCCTAAAGATGGCCTGAGCAACTGGTCCTCCCCCTGGGAACCAAGCATGCTTATTTCACAGACAGCTGGCTCTCGTCCCAAGCACAGAGGCCCCTCTCTGCCAGGCCAGCCCTCACCTCCCTTTGTGGGGAAGCCCAGACTGAAAGAATAGAGCTGTTCAGACAGCCACTCCCCCGCCTCAGCCTCTGCCACCAAGGAAGGGAAATCTTGGTTGGAATCTACACCCCAGCCCCACCCTTCACCTGTTCCAGAATACGCCTCCAGATACAAAGGAGAATGCATCCAGAAACTTCGCCAAACACCCTTCATTATCATGAGATCAAACCAGGGGCAGATACACACGTGGGGAAAGTGGTTTTTTGGGAGCCTAACTTAGGCTTATCAAGGAGAAGGATACCTAGTCAAAGCCAGCCAGTCTCGCTTTCCTGCCATAAAGACTCCTCAGTTCAGTATTTAAGGCCCTTACCATTTGCCTGGCATCCACTGGCTCCAAAACCCATTTCCCCTCCTGCTAAAATCCTCCTAGTTAGCACACCCTAAACAGGCCCGGGGACTTCCCTGGTGGCTCACATGGTAAAGAATCCTCCTGCAAAGCGGGAGACCTGAGTTTGATCCCTGGGTTGGGAAGATCCCTTGGAGGAGGGCATGGCAACCCACTCTAATATTCTTGTCTGGAGAATCCCCATGGACAGAGGAGCCAGGCAGGCTGCAGTCCATGGGAATCACCCAGAGTCAGAGACGACTGAGCAACTGTGCAGAGCACAGCACAGACAGGCCTGGGGCTCCCCTGCCCGCCTCGTTCCCACAGCTGTGTGCCTCATTCCCCAGGGCTGCTTGCTAGGCGTCTAGCACAGACACCTGCGTATTGTCAGGGGCCCTTTTTCTTGTGGCGGGCTCCCTCTCCCAGGCCCCAGTGCCTGGCAGGGAGCCCAGTACTACACAGAGTCCAGGTAAAGGCTAGCAGTAATTCCAGGAACATCTTTTGCCAAACCAAACCCAAGTCAAGCATCAGCCAGATCTCTCCCCTCGTGTGGGTCCTGCCCTCCGCAGCCCACAGGAGGTGTTCTCCAGTCCCGGTCTCTCTCTCAATCCCCAGACCCTACGTGGACCTAGTGAACCTGCTGCTGACCTGTGGGGAAGAGGTGAAGGAGGCCATCACCCACAGTGTCCAGGCTCAGTGTGAGCAGAGCTGGGGAAGCCTGTGCTCGATCCTGAGTTTCTGCACCTCGGCCATCCAGAGACCCCCCACGGCACCGCCCGAGCGCCAGCTCCTGGGCGACAGGGCCAAGCTCTCCAGGGGCCACCCCGTGGAAATGGGTCACCACCTCTCGGAGCCCAGCAGTCGGGAGGCCGGCCGAGGTGCCAAGGGTGAGCGAGGTAGCAAGAGCCACCCCAACGCCCACGCCCGGGGCAGAGCGGCCAGCCCTGGGGCCCAGGGAACTTCTGGAAGCAACGAGTGGGAGGACGAACAGTCTGAGTATTCCGATATCCGGAGGTGAAACGAAAGGCCCGGCCGGGAAATCTTTTCCTCCACGCCTTCCATTTTCTTCTCTCTGGACATTCCAAAACATTTGCCATTAAAGAGGGGGGATATCCCTCGCAGGATGTGATGGGGATTGTGGACTTGATTGGAGGTGTATGTTAGCGGCATGAACAGGTGAGGCGGAGGCTCCCTGGGCAGCAGCAAGGGCCCGGTTGTGCCTGGTGTGTCCTGCACCCACACATCCCGACGGGAGGTCGTCCTCCTCGCAACTTTGCCTTCTTTCCATCCGCGGAGACCCTGGGCTGTGGCTTGCGGCTCCCTTTGCTGTGGGAGGAGACGAGAGGGGCGGGGTGACCCCCGGGGCCCAGCCTGTGCGCTCGGTGCTGGGCCCCCAGCTTCTGTGCCGTCCTAGCGTCCTAGCGGAGCGCAGCTGGATTTCAGCACGGGAGTGGGTGTGCAAATCCCCCTGGGAATCGGGAGAAGGGTGGAGCGGGGGCAGGACCGTGTGGGTGCTTGGTGCCAAACAGAAATCCAGTTTCTTGCATGGGACCTTGAGGTTTGGAGTAACTTGGGATGGGGCGGGGTGGGGTGTGAGGGCGGCGAGGATTCTAAGTATAATTTCTGAGCCATTGTTCTGTCTAGGGGACCCTGCTGCAGGGAGTGGCCCCTGTGTGTTTGTATTTTAACCACTGCTTCGAGTCTCGATTTCACTTTTTTTATTTATCCAGTTACATCTCCGTATCTGTCGTCTAAATAAATAGCTTTCAAACAAGCAACTGGGTCATTAAAACCAGCTCAAAGGAAAGCAAAAAGCAACCCATCTTTGGGGGCTGAATTTTTTTTTTAAGTGCTATTTTTAAAGTAATCAAAAAGTGATGTAGCTTTATGTCTGACTGCCTGACATGGGCTCATTGCCACTAGAGCAAAGCCCACCCTGGAAAAAAATGCACACGGGAGTGCATTTGACAGAGTTCCCTTTGCCTTTCGGTACCTCGCCTTGACCCTCAGCCAAGACGGACCCTGGGTTCCATTGGGCCGAGTTGGAAAGCTGGCCTGTCCGTGCTAGAGGCCTGAAAAGGGGAACACAGAAGGACTACTCAGTAATTTTCACCAGGGAATGCCGACCTTTTATATAGATGGAGGAGACTGCTGCACATCACTGGAGAACAAGATTTCCCAGATCCAGAATGAAAATTTAGCAGTGAGAAAAGGAGTCAGAGTGGACAAAGAAAAGCAGGGAGGAGAGACAGAACTGAGAATACAGGGAAAGGATTAGAACAGAAAGCATTGGCAACCGGTGTCTTGTGGTTACTGAAGGGGTCTCAGAGATAGGCCTTTTCTTCTCTTTCCGGACAAAGCTTATCCTTTCTTGCAGCCAGTACTCAAATAGGAGCCCAGTATTGCAAGGAATGGATGGATGTTCTGAGCTAGGTCCTTCTAGAACAGGGGTCAGCAAACCTTGTCTGTAAAGGTCCAGATAGTGAATACACTATTTTCAGTTTGGCAGGTTGTATGGTTTTTGTTGCAGCTACTCAACTCAGCCTTTGTTGCCTGAAAGCAGAAACATACATA
This sequence comes from Giraffa tippelskirchi, assembly GCF_054371585.1. Taxonomy (NCBI): domain Eukaryota; kingdom Metazoa; phylum Chordata; class Mammalia; order Artiodactyla; family Giraffidae; genus Giraffa; species Giraffa tippelskirchi. Next base: position 113,052,246 of record NC_137282.1, read on the forward strand.
GACAACACATAACAAATAGGCTTGGCTCCACTCCATTAAAATTTTATTTAACAAGCGCCCGACTGGATTTGGCTCTTGGGCCTAAGTTTGCTGACTGCTGTTCTAGTGACTGGGCAAAAAAGTATGCATTCTCCATTTATATCAACTCATAGCTCTCCCTCAAAGCAACCTGAGGCCAGAGATAAAGAGGCTAAATTTATCTACTCAAAAATGATTTGTTCCACAGAATGCCCTTACCCAAAGCCCAGCTAGTGTTTATATAACTGAAATCCAGTCTCCCTGCTGCCAGGACAGGGTGCCAGAGCATCGTTTCCCCAATCTTTCACGATCCATGTTGGAAAGAAACCATCTGTTGGGGGGAGGGGTACAAAAGGCTGAGAGAAGCACCTAGAAAGAGCTGGAGTTGCAGAAAACAGAGGAGATGTTGCGCTTGATCTGCCTCTGCCCTCGGAGAGAGGAGGACCGGTGTGTCAGACTCTGCCATGGCAACTGAACGTAAACCATAGCTGTCTGAAGCCACACAGCACGTGGACTGTTTTCCTTACATCACTCAAAAGCTGAAGCAATAACATTCTCTCGCGTTGCTGGGTCAGCTGCTCATTTGTTCACCCGCTTCTGGGCTGGGTGGGTGAAAGGCATCACTTTTATATTTTCCTCAGTGTAAATGTTTTACGTGTTCGCTACTGATGCCGCATGTGTTGCTTCTGTTGTAAATATTTGTCCTTTGTATTTATTATCTGGGTGTTTTCCCCCAAGGCATAACATTGCTTACCGTGTTGATTTGAACCCCCTCATTGATTGCTGTTGTATATTTTTTCATGCCACTGCTTTGTTTCTTCTCAAAAGTCAGGTCGAAATCCTTGCATTCTGGTTCCTAATGAAGCCTACAGTAGTATTTATTGTTGAGATTCTTTATCTCAAAACTGGGGAACATCCAAATTCCTGTAAGCATGGACAGAGGCATTTGTACAGTCTAAAATATAAGCAAAGTCGTCCTTAAAAATAGACCCTCCGCTTGGGGCTTCGTACTTCATACAAATTTACTCCTGAGCCTTCCTTTGAGGAAGGATGTGGATTTCCAAATAAAGATATGATGTTTATTTTGAGCCCTGCATCTTAACAAGATGATCTGAACACCTCTCCTTTGTATCAATAAATAGCCTTGTTATTCTGAAGTGAGAGGCCTTAGTAGAGTGAAATGCTGACACTCAAAACTAAATAAATAGAAAATGCTAGCCCAGAGCTGTAGCCGTACTTGCACACACAGACACACACACAGAAATTTCAACTCGAACCTAGGAAAAGGCTTAGTTTAGAACAACATGGAAAAACAACGCTTCCAGGGCCCATTTCCTAAGGAAGAGCAACCCTCGTGTGATCTCAGCATCAGGACCATGTGGGCTTGCTAAATTATAATATCTGTTCCTGTTATGGATTTAGGCAGCAGGACCTGTACATTGTCACATTGCATTATCTTTCTCCAAGCCTTAATAAAGGTTTTAAATAACTGACTTCCTCTTGAGTAGCATTTTTGTCTGAGAGAGCTTTGGATGGGCCAAGGGGATGGCTGTGAGCAAGTGGGCTTTGAGTCCATTTAAAATGTTGGATATTCAGATATCTATGAAACAGAAACAGGCTCATAGACAAAGAGAACAGAGGTGTGGTTGCCAAAAGGGGAGGGGGCTGGGGGGAAGGGTTGGGAGTTTGGGACTAACAGAGGCAAACTGTTATATATAGGATGGATAAACAAGGCCCCAGGACTTCCCTGGTGGTCTTGTGGTTAAGATTCTGGGCTTTCACTGTGGTGGCCCACGTTCAATTCCTGGTTGGAGAAGATCTCACAAGCCACATGGTGTAACCAAAAGAAAAAAAAAACAAAACCTCCTGTATAGTACAGGGAACTATTTTCAATATCCTATGATAAGCCATAATGGAAAATAATACGAAAAAGAATATATATGTGTGTGTGTGTGTGTGTGTGTGTGTGTGTATTATTGAGTCACTTTGCTATACAGCAAAAAATATTACAACATTGTAAATCAATCATATGTCGGTTTAAAAAATTTAATGGTGAATGTTCAGTTTACAGGGAGAGGAACTCAGGGAAGAAGACTACTCTGGACTTTTCTTCCATCACAGGGACTCTGTCCAAAACCCTGCCTGAACCACCCAAAGAGGAGGCTGAGCTTCTGTGGCCTGCCTGAAAGCACCAACCCCAGGGCCATCAGGGTGGTCCTCACAGCTCCTTCTGGAGTCCACAGACCTTAGAGTCAGCTCCCCTTTCTTTCAGATGGAGCCTACAGAGGACACCACTGGCATAATTAAGCCTTGGCCAGAAAACAGCTCAGGGGCCGTGCACAGGCAGGGAAGCCTCTGCCTCACCTCTTCCTTCCTCAACACTACTGGAGTCCCTGATTTATTAATCCTGTGGTTTACTCCACCACTGACATACTTACTATGTTCTCAGCACCATGCCAGGCCTCTTGCATACGTCACCTCATCCCCACTATGTCCCACAAGCAGCAGGTATTATCCCCACTTTACAGGTGAAGAAGCCAAGGTACAGGAAAGTAAAGCAACTTCTCCCAAACCGTGTGACTAGTGGCGGGGGTGGGGGACATCTGAACTCGAACCCAGATCTGTGACTCTAAGTCCACATGCTTTCCCCTACTTCAGGCCCAGATTCTTCACATACGATTTATTTTTAATTTAAACCAATCAGTATGATTCTATTTTACACAGGGCTTAAAGAAAGAATAATTATACTCTAATGTTTATAGTACCAGGCCTCCAAGGAATAATGCTTTAGAATGGAAAGGAAAATTGATGCTCTCACCTTTCCTCTCTGCAAAGACTCAGATTTTAGTTCAGATTAAGGGAGGGGAGGAAAATCATGGAGTCTGACTGCTGTTCAGTGCATATGCGTAATTTTTTTTAAAGATGCTTTTTAAGTGTTCCTAAGGAAAGCCTTTGAGGAGTGGCTGGCTGGAGTGACCATGCACACTGAGTTTTCTCCACTAAACCCACCCAGTCGCCAGCCCTGTCTTGAGACGTCAGGCTTCACTGAAATCTTCACCACCACCATCACTCTCATCATGATAGCTGCAGTTTCTTGTGAATCTGTTACATGCCCCCTGTGCTGCTTGGTGCTTTACAGATATCATTTCTGAGCTTCAGTTTACATATGAAAAAATTGAAGCCCAAAGGCATCTTCATTTGCCTAGAGCCCATCACAAGGCTAGCAAGCTCCAGGGGGTGGCAGGCTCAGCCAGCATTGTCTTCTATCTGTCGATTACCCTTGATGTGAAAATGTGGGTTAAATACACCCAGTGTTCCGAAACGCAGCTACCTCCCTCCTCCCAACCCTCTGAACTGCTCCAGTCCACTGGTTCAGGAATGATGAGGCTGTGGGAGGGCTAGAAGATCTTCCAAATATGCTGGATTTAAGCAAACTTTTCAAAGGAAGCTGGAGCTGTGGGTCCCACAATCTGGAGACAGAAATCTGAATTTATTCGAAAGTTGACAAAAAAGAAAGCCTCCTACTGAAGAGGGAACAAGTCTTGGCCAGAGAACAAGTTTCATGTGACATCGTTCTGTGGGGTCAGAGAAAAGATCAATACAAGCCTAGGGCTAGGAGTCATATGAGGCTGCTAGCGTAAGAAGTTCCATTTCTATCACTCCCCAGAAAGAACATACAACTCAAAAGTCACTCCCTAAAGAAAAATGGGGGGAAAAGCCAGCCTAAGCTGACGCATGAAATGGGCCCCGTTTCATTCAGCAGGATGAACCTCGCTGTCCCGAAGGACCTGGGCACATGCCCACCGCACCGTCTAACACCAGGTCTGCCTGCGTGAGCCAAAGCTTGGTAGAGACAAGAGAAGCCCCTCCAGGAATTCTGATGCAGGTCAGCTGTTCACAAGCTACAGAGAACTGGCTAGTTCCATGTTCCACTGGAGAGTTTCCAGAGTTTTTTGTGGTTCTTAAAGCAAAGGAGTGCCCGTGTAAAAAGTAGTGGCACCCTGACAAGGATGGGGACCGCCTGCTTGCTCACCCTCACAAGTCATGAAGAATACTCAGCAGAGGAGTAGGGGCACCAAAGAGGGCTTTGTGCAGGCAAGATAACTAGGCCCTGGAATTTTGTCCCGATTGTTTTTTGCTGTGTTAACAAACAACCCCAAAACTTAGTAGATTGAGACAACGATTTTATTTTGCTCACAATTTTGTGGGTCAGAAACTTAGAAAGGGCTCTGCTGGGTGGTTGGTCTTTTCTCCAGATGGTGTTAGCTGCCTTCCCAGATGGATGGATGCGCCCTTCAAGATAACTACGCAGTGCTCCCAGTCCCTTCCCCCCTCCCTTCTTGCTCTTTCTCCATGTGACATCTCACCCCCTGAGGCCTTGCAAAGTATGGCCATTTCAGGGAGGTTAGTCTCCCTTCTTTCATGGTGACTGGCTTCCCCAAGAGAGGCTGGAGAATTTTACAGCACACTGCAGATATAAACTAGGGTTTGGACTTCATCCTTGGAAATGAATGTCACAAGAGCAGAAACTGTCACTTCAGCACACAATTTCATGTCCCTCCAGTGACCCTGCCATCACACAGCTAAAATGAATGAATGAATGAAACCTCTTGTCCAAAAGGATGCCAAATTGTCAAATCAGATAAGTTTCTATTCACTTTAACTCCTAAAGGAAATGTATCCTTGTGTCCTTGTAAGGAGCACCAACGTGTCAGTGAGTCAGTGGGTGGGTGTCAGAACTAAAGGTCACAGGGAAGCCTAATAATTTTGGAGCCAGGAGACAGAATATTAATCCAACCACTCATTCCTCTTGTACCTGGTAAATCTTTTTATTCTTTTTATATAACAACTGAAAAAAAAAATCAGGACTGACCCTGAGATCCTGGCAAATCAGGTAAACTTTTTCAGCTACAAAATAAGGAAACTGACAGCCACTCTACTTCTCTCACAAGGGGTAGTAAGGAGAAAATGACTGAAGCTATACGAAAGTGACAATACGCAAGAGATGCTTGGAAGAGCATGGATGCCCTGTCAACAGTGGGGACTATTTCTCCTGGCCATTTTGAAAGGCTTGTGTCTAAAGTCAAGAGCACAGAGAGGATGAGCCACCCCATCCTTTCCATTGTCCTGGTGGTTCTCTGAGGCAGGTACAAGGTCTTCTACAGCCAGGATAGAGGGTCAGCCCCACATGGTGGGAATCTGAACCAGGCATGAGGGGGCAGAGCCTAACTAGAGGGGTGAGAGCAGCCCCTGAGCTGGGCTGTGGAGCCACCAACAGGCTGGGGAGCAGAGGGCCTTCCTGCCAGGCCTCTGCAAACCTCAAGGCAAGGGACCCACAAAAAAGCCGGTTCATAAACTCCTTAATGAGAAAGGAAAGCAGAGACTGACAGAGATGAGGGAGGAAAGAGATTTGGGGCCAGAGCCCACTCCACTGGGTGCCAAGTTTCCTGAGAGTTTGACATTTGGAAAAGATCTGGCCTGGAGGAGCCAAGGATTTGGGACAGGACTCCTTCCGGCTCCCAGGACTGTCAAGAAGAGGAGGGGGAGGAAAATGACTCAGCTGAAATAAAGAGAAATGTATTTTTAAAAGGGAAACGATGAGAGGCGCAAAGGAATGAGATGGAGCCCCAGGACAGTCCAGATGCCTCCTCAGACAAAGCAGGGCCAATCTGCAAAACGCTAGCAAGCTCACTAGGGCTTCCAGACCAAGAATAACACCTCGAAAATGAAGAGCATCTTCCAGGCTTGCCAGGCCCAATGCCCTCGGAGCCCTCCAGGTCCCGGGTCCCCAGGGGCTGGTGCCCACCTCTGCAGGAGAAATGCTGGGGTTGACCCAGCAGCACAGAAGCTCCTCCACAGTTTTGACTCTGAAGATGGGGGCAGTTTTTGCACAGAAGAGTTAGATAGAAACTCATTTCACATTCAGGCTCACACTCATCCATCAGGGCAAGGCTGGGAGGAAGGGCTAGGATGCCCTTCAACTCCTCCCTGGCTTCATTCCATCCACCAAACCCTGGGGGGGTGGGGGAGGCATGGAAGCAGGCTCCCTCCCTGGAAGCTGATGCAACTCTCAACACTAACCCCCTACTCCCAACAGCCAAGTGCAGATGACCCTGATTGCAGAAGTGTCAATGGAGACTGAGAAGAGATACGAGAATAAAGAGAAGCTGCTGGGACTTCCCTGGTGGTCCCGTGGCTAGGGGACTGGTTCCATCCCTAGTTTGGGGAATAAGATCCCACAGGTCATGTAGTGTGGCCAAAATAAAGGGGGGAGCAGGGTGGTCATTAAAAAGAGAGAGAGAGAGAGAAGCCGCTGGCTGACAACTCTGCATCTCCGTCCCCCAGCTCACCCAGCATTGGGTTCATGCTGGGGTCCACCTCCCCTCAGCATGGAACTCACATTTCTAGAAGAGACGAAATTAGGAAGAAGAGTTCAGCTCAGCATGGCCTAAGAACTGTGAACCCCTCACACAAGCCTATCAACCCTGTCAGCCTTTCCGAGTTGCTCAGCATTTACCCAGAGGCTCCTGTCACTGGGGAAAACATCATGTGTCCTTCTGGGAGGATGCAAAGCAGGGAGGCCAGCCTGCCGGGGAGCACAATGACACATGCAGGGGAGGACCCGGGAGGCAGTCAACAGACCAAAGCCAGCTGTCCCACTGTCCAGAAGCAAGGCTGGGGTGGGAAGCCTCCCCTGACTTGTAAGAGAGCTCTCTGACAGTAGCCCTACATTCTAGCAGAGAATTCCTGGCCCTCCACACGCTGGGTTATCCCAGCACCTTCGAGACTAGAAGCTGTCCCTCTGGACAATTCAAAGGGCTGCCAGCACCTGGCAGAGGGGTCTCAGGCACCTAAAAACAGAAAGCATGGGGCTGGCTGGCTGCCCTCTGAGGTCCCTCCCGCTAGCTGTGGCCGCCCTGAGGTTCCTTCACCAGCCTTGGACCTGGACCTGCTACACAGACAACCACAGGCAGTGTGGTAAGCACATCCACACCTGTCTTTCCAGGGCCTGGGACTTCGGAAACTGGTTTGGTGAGGGAAAGCAGAGACAGACTTAAAAGTGTGAGAGATCTGTTAAGAGAAACAGTGTGAAAGGTCAGGTGAAAAGCAGCAGCAGGCAGGTGGTGCCTCAGACCGAAGTGCAGGGCTGACACCTGGGAAGGGAGAGAGGGAAGGGAGGAGCGCTGAGCAGGACTGCAGGGCAGCTCTGAGAAAGTCTCAGCCAAGAGGGTGGGGAGCCCAGGGATGCTGCTCTGTGTGGGCAGGAGTGGCAGGCTCTGCCCCAACCCCCACCCTGTGCTTAGTCATTACCAGGAAAAGCCTGGGAAGAGGGTGGCTCAGCATGAACACAGTGATGGACTGGAAGGAGTGGCAGGTGGAGGCTGAACTGGCTACACTCTTCACAGCAGGGAGGTCTGAGCAGCACCCTCCCACAGCTACCTAACAGCCAATGCCTTCTTAAACTTGCCAATGCCTTTTTTAAACTTGGGCTTCCCTGCTGCTCAGATGGTAAAGAATCTGCCTGCAATGCAGGAGACCTGGATTTGATCCTTGGGTAGGGAATACTCCCCAGGAGAAGGGAATGGCTACCTGCTCTAGTATTCTTGCCTGGAGAGTTCCATGGACAGAGGCACACAGCAGGCTATAGCCCATGGGGTTGCGAAGAATTGGACAGAACTGAATTGCTACCACTTTTTTTTAAACTTACTTGGTACTAGATGAAGTAAGTTAGACAGAGAAAGGCAAACATGTCTCTTATATGTGGAATCTAAAAACGATACAAATGAACTTATTTACAAAACAGAAACAGACTCATAGAAAACAAACTTTTGGTTACCAAAGGGGAACGCTGAGAGGGGCATAAATTAGGAATTTGGGGATATATATAAAGTAGATAAACAAAGACCTATAGTATAGCATGGGATATAGCACTGTACAGCACCCAATATTTTCTAATAAACTATATGGGAAAAGAATCTGAAAATCTGAAATATATATATATGTTCGTTTCCAGATTCTTTTATCTTTCACTTTTCATATATACATATGTGTACATATAGGAATCACTTTACACATGAAATTAACACAACATTGTAAATCAACCTATACTTCAAAAAGATAATTAATTAAAAAACAAAACAACAAAAACAAATCCTTTAACAGAGCATTCAATTTTGGAAACAGGTTCTACCAGCCCTTTGCTAAGAGGCTTTACCAGGTTGTTGTGCAAAACAAGTGCGAGAATGAAGGTAACACTGATCGGCAAACTAGAAGGCCCCCACTGGAAGTTCACAGAATGATGGCTCACAGGTCACATATAGCCTGAGGTTTTGTTTGACTCCCACACTGATTTTTTTTTAAGTTAAATTAGTTGCCAGCACAGAGAAGTCATCAAAATCCAAATTTCCAGCTTCCCTTCAAAAATAATAACATCCATCAATCCTGAGACTTCCCTGGTGGTCTAGTAGTTAAAACTGCACCTTCCAGTGTAGGGGACATGGGTTTGACCCCTGAGCAGGGAACTAAAATCCCACATGCCAAGGGCGACCAAGCCCAAGCACTGCAATGCAGATCCCGCTCATCACAACTAAAAAGACCCAATGCATTAAGATAAATTTAAAAAATAATATCCATCAATCCTGAGCCCACATGCCAGTTCACCACAGTCCTTATCACTCCCTACTGTCTTACTCCCTACCTGCTTCCCTCACGTACTTGACCAGACTGGCTTCTGCAGGCCCCCCGCCTACACTCATGGATGCATCTCAGCCATTCATGGCCATTCCATTTACTAGGGGGATGCAAAGAGGAATATTTAGAACATCTAAAAAGAGCTCTGGGTAATTAAAATATAACAGAGAAAAATGAAAAAAAATCAATAAAACTGGGAGATAAATTTAAGAAAATCCTTCAGAAAGAGACTAATTATGGAAGAGAAGGAAGATCAATCTAGGAGATTTATCCAATCAGAAGGACTTCCAGAATAAAGGAATGAGAAAATGGTAAGGAGAAAATTATCTAAGAAATAGTACAGAATTGAAGCACAAGAGCTTTCAGACTGAAGAGGCCTAAAGAGGACCCAAGACAGTGAATGAAAAACTCCCCAATAGTATGCATCCTTGTGAAAGTTCAAAACTCCTAAGGGGAAAGGGGAAAAGCCCAAATGCTTCCAAAGAGTGGAAAAGAAATACAAGGAATCAAGATCAACATGTACACACTGCTATATTTAAAACAAATAACCAACAATGACCTGCTGTAGAGCACAGGGAACTCTGCTCAAGTGTTATGTGCCAGCCTGGATGCAAGGGGAGTTTGGGGGAGAATGGATACATGTATATGCGTGGCTGAGCCCCTTTGCTGTTCAGCTGAAATTATCACAACATTGTTAATCACCTATACCCCAGTACAGAATAAAAAGGTTTTTTGAAAAAGAATCCGTAAGGCCTCAGACTTCTCACCAGCAACTTTGGAAGCCAGAAGACAAAGGAGCCATGCTTCAGCATCCTGAGGGAAAGTAACTCTATCCCTAGTCAGATTATCAATTAAGTGGAGTACATTCCAGATATTTTTCAAACATGCCAGGTCTCAAAAATTTTCCTTCTGAAATATCCTTTCACAGGAAGCTCCTGAAGGCTGTAAGCTGCCAAAATGAGGGAGTAAAATTAGAACAAAGACATAATCAGATCCAGGAAGCAAGAGACCTAGCCCAGGAGAGAGGGAAGGGGCTTCCCAGGATGATGGTAAGAAGAGTCCAAGGACTTCCCTGGTAGCCCAGTGGTTAAGACACTGTGCTTCCACTCCAGGGGGGTGGGGGTTCAATTCCCTGGTCTTGGAATTAAGATCCCACATGCCACATGGCATGCCAAAAAAAAAAAAAATTCCAGGCTGACAGTTGAGCAGCCAGCCCCACTGGGAGCAGGGGATCACGGGGACTGCAGAGGATCACTTTATGGTTTGGCCAGAGGTCTTAAGGGGTAAGTTAGTGATGTTTAAATTACTTACAGGAAACTAAGCAAACCAAAAATAAGTGACAGACTTGAATGGGCATTTCACAAAAGAAGATCTCCAAATAGCCGATAAGCACATGAAAAAGGCCTCAACACCATTAGTCAATAGGAAGATACAAATTAAAATGCCTATGATCATCAATCTCTACCCAGCAGAATAGATCAAATAAAGAATAACTCAGTCCCAAGCACTGGTGAGGCAGTGAAGCAACTGGATCTCTCATACATTGCTAGTGGGGCATCAGTGATCCAAACACTTTGGGAAACTCTTTGGCAGTTTCTTAGAAAGTTAAACACATGCCCATCCTATGTCCCAGAAACCCCACTCCTAGGAATACATCCAGAGGAATGAATACAAACAGAGCCACAATAATACTAGTACAAGAACGTTGAGTAACTTTATGCATAATAGCCAAACACTGGAACCAGCCCTAATGTCTATCCAATTGGAGACGGATAAACCAAGTGTGATCCTTCCATCCAAGGAATACGAGTTGGCAATCGAAAGGAATGAGTGACACACACAGCCACATGGGCGAATCTTCAAAACACGGAGAGAGGAAGGAGACAGAAAACAGTACAGAAAAGACAGAAAAGCTTACTTACAAAAGTTCATACCCAGGAAATACTAATCTATGTGGTGGGAATTCAAAATAGTATTATTTCTAGGGGATCAAGACTGACAGATATTAACTGACAAGGACAAAAGGGAAACTTCTAGGATGACAGATATGTCCTGGTGTCACAGGCATATTGCATTTAAAAGTCATTAAGCAGGGAACTTAAAATACACTTTACTATGTGTTAATTTATTCCCCCAAAAAGTACTGGGGGAAAAAAAGAAAATTAAATAAATAAAAAATTATTAATTTCATGAAAAATAAAAACATATTAAAAAAGAAAATGTTACCATAGGACATTCCCTGTAGTATGGACCTAGCTTGGCTGTGAACAACAATCACACAGTTCTAATAGATAAATACACTATATATGGATTCAACCAGAAATCTCTATTGGTAGGATGAGCAGAAGGGCAGTGTTTATGTATTGCAGAGGGTTGGGGGTGAGTAAAGAGAGCCAAATCCTAATATTTTATAGTAGGAAGTCAACAGATCATGTGCAAAATCAAATATACAAACAAACAAGAAATAGCAGTGAGGTGTGTTCTTCAGGCTTCTGAAGGTAAATAAAAGAAGAAATAGCTAAAGAGCAGCAAGTGGTTGTCTCTGGGGAATAGCATTCAGTGGTGGGGAGGTGTGGCCAGATCATTTGAATCTACTAGAATTAGATTTGGCAAAAAGAAACAGAAATCCAAAACAAAATCCCTTAATTAAAACAGAAATGTAAAAGCCTGGAGACAGACAACCCAGGACTGCTCCACAAAGGTCTCAAAGACTCAAGCTCCTTTTTCTCATTGCTATACCATACACTGGCTCCAGTTTCAAGACCACCTTATGCTTCAATATGGCTGCTCCAGCTGCAGCCATCAAATCCACATTTCAACCAGTGGGATGGAAAAAGAGATGAAGACGAAAAAGGATGCCTATATTTCCCCAAAGCAACCCCACAACACTTCTGTTTAAATCTCACTGGTCAGAACTGAGTCCCGTGGTCACTCCTAGCTGCAAGGGAGGCTGGAAAAAAATCTTCTCTAATCTGAACAGTCATGTGCCAACCATGGAAGAGGGTAGTCTCTGTCATTAGGACCCATGTTTAAATTTTTTAACTATATAGGTATCACTTTGATTTAAAAACAAAAATTTGAACAAAAAGAAGTAGCATGAGCAATCAACAAAGTGAAGAATAGTTATGCTGCATTATTGCACTGCAGGCTGCATCTGTCCCAGGTAGGCAGTAGAAAATACCTAATGATGCATAACCACCACCTCAGTCTTTCCACCACAGCAAGGGAGCCAGAGGGGACCCAGAAGGAAAACTAAGGAGGTGACATGTGGAATTAAGGTATTGGGTGGTGTATGCAGGGGCAAGAATCCACCTGAGGGCCAAGCAACTCCATAATGACAACCTTTCAGATAGCCCCAAGCTCTGAAACCTTTCCTAGCCTTCCACATTTAGACCAGCTTTTAAAAAGATAAAAATCACACAAGACCCCAGAAAGGTAGAACCTGTTATTCCTCCTTTACAGATAAACAGACTCCCAGAGGTTGAATAACTTCCAGCAGGTCATATCTGGAGAGGCTAGGACTTGACCTCAGGAATCCCCAAGACAGAGTCCTGGTTTCTCTCCTCCATGACATGAGCACTCCTCCAAGGGGTCTGGGCGGCCACCCGAGGCTTTTGGATTCTCTGCAGAGCCACATCAGGCCTGTCAATAAGTCACAAGATGCCATGACTCATCTGAAGACAAGATAAACAACAGGGAGGCCCAGTGGGATGAGAGGCCCTGTTTCCTAGGAAGTTGCCTTCTGCAGGGCTGAAAGAGTACATAGTCAGCAGGCAGGAACCTCTTCTGCAAACACCAGCGCAGCAGTTTGCAGACAAAGAAAAGGCGCTGCTGGTCCTGGAGATGGGTGGCAGAGCTGGGAGCCGTGAATTATTTCCATCCTGAAAGGGCTTTTGTCAAGCCCAGGCCACGAGCCTGAGCATATAAAATCCCAAGCCTTCCCCTTCCAATTTCTCCAAAACCAGAAGGGAAGGTCCATCTGCACTGATCTAATGTGAGTTCTCTGCTGCATCCCTTCTGAGAATCCAAAAATGTTTAACCAGTATTTCTGGAAAAACCTGCAGACCCTCCAAGTGACCCAGGGGCAACCATTTCCTCTTCCTGCACCCCAGCTCTCAGGGGAGATTAAGATGGCTCTCAGGGAGACGAAGGTGATTTGGAAGAGGGCAGAAGGAGCTTATTGCCCCCAGCACCCAGCCAACCAGGTCTGTCTGGGCACAACAGGCTCATGGGGACCAGTCAAAGCACAGAGCCCAGATGGCACAACAGGAAAGTGGCAGGTAGTCAGGAAGGGCGGAGCAGAGAGTGCAGAAGCCAGCAGGAGGGACCCAGCCCAGGGCTCAGTCCTGCAAAGACTCAGGCCTCGAGAAGAAATCTGTCAAATGAAGGATCCAAGTAGAGCCTTGAGGCTTGGTCATCAGGAAATATGACAACAGATAGGCTTGCTAGACTGTAGGTCAGAGTGAGGTGACATAATGCTGATTCAGCCAGAGAGAACTTAGAGGAAATTTGCGCTCTCCCTAACCAGTCATGGAGCTGGTGCCAGAGTCTGCAACTGAGGCAACTTCAAATGTTTGGGGATGAGAGGACAGGGAAGCCCCAGAGGCAATTCAGGAAGCAGCATGTGCTTGGCCACCTCCCTCCTGTCTGCCTGCTCAGAAGGACCTTCTCCTCCAAATCATCACAGCCAAGCAGGTGGCCTTCAAAGCAGCCCCAGGTCTCTGTGACAACACTCAGAACAATGTCTTGCTTATCCATGACCTCTTCTTGGACACCTCCAGTTTGAATGGACCTTCCCAATGCACACATTTTATCTCTGAGTCAATTCTAATCTTCTATTGCTATTGGCTCAGCAGTAAAGAATCCACCTGCCAATGCAGGAGATGCAGGTTTGATCCCTGGATAGGGAAGATACCCTGGAGTAGGAAAGGGCAACCTACTCCAGCATTCTTGCCTGTAAAATCCCATGGGCAGAGGAGCCTGGTGGGATACAGTCCAAACGGTTGCAAAGGGTTGGGCATGACTGAGCAACTGAGCACACATTGTTATTTTAAAATGACTGACTCACTCGATCCCAGCACAATGCAGGGTACTCAGAAGAGCTTAGTAAATATCTTCGTCTTTGACTACACTTGAAAATAATCTATTTAAGGAGATTAAAAAAGAACTTCATGAGAAAATGACAATATAAGGACAAAATGATGCTATGAAAACAAGTCATAAATCCTGAGGGAGCATTGAAAAAATAAGTAAATCAGAGAGAGGGGCCATTAATCTGAGAGGGCTTCTTAGAGAAGGTGAGTTTTGAACCAGCTACTAAGAGAAATAGAGAATATATTAGAATTATTTTGGTTGCAAGCAACAGCAATCTAATTCAAAGTAGCTTAAGCCAAAAAAGACAAAAAGTAGGAAGGGGAAGGGAAGGAGTCAAGGAGGAAAAATACAGGGGAACTGCATTGACTCATGTGATGAAATGTAGGCATGGCGGGATCCAGGTGCTCAGACAATGTTATCAGGAATCCACCGTTCTCTGTTCTGGTCTCCTCTGTGATAGTATCATTGCAAGGCCGGCTCCCTCTAGGGTGTCTCCCTAGACATGGATCCTACAGCTTAGCAACCTCAGGAGGAAGAGAAAGCGTCTCTTTTTCAATAGTTTAGAGGTACTCAAAACAAACAAACAAACAAACAAAAAGCTTTTGTTGTAAAGAGATTCTGAGGGTTTATTTCTTTTTGGACGGTGAAAAAAGCTGAGTGCCGCAGAATTGATGCTTTTGAACTGTGGTGTTGGAGAAGACTCTTGAGAGTCCCTTGGACCGCAAGGAGATCCAATCAATCCATCCTAAAGGAGATCAATCCTGGGTGTTTATTGGAAGGACTGATGTTGAAGCTGAAGCTCCAATACTTTGGCCACCTCATGCGAAGAGTTGACTCATTGGAAAAGACCCTAATGCTGGGTGGGATTGGGGGCAGGAGGAGAAGGGGACGACAGAGGATGAGATGGTTGGATGGCATCACTGACTCGATGGACATGGGTTTGGGCAGACTCCGGGATTTGGTGATGGACAGAGAGGCCTGGCGTGCTGCAATTCATGGGGTCGCAAAGAGTCGGACACGACTGAGCGACTGAACTGAACTGAACTGAACTGATTTGTTTTTGCAGCTTAACTTGGTCTATCCTGACTAACACATGCCCTGTATGTCTAGCCGGGGACACAGACTCACCCCTATAGTCAGTAGAATATGCTGATCTGATTGGCCAGGCTGAAGTAGAGTATGGTGCTCTGATTGGCCAGGCTGAAGTCAGAGTATGGTGATCTGATTGGCCAGGCTGAAGTCAGGGTATGGTGCTCTGAGTGGCCAGGCTGAAGCAGGGTATGGTGCCCTGATTGGCCAGGCTGAGCTGCACACCCAACGCGGGAACCAGGGATCTGAGGCCAGCGCCACCTTAATCATGTGAGCTGAGATTTCCTCACAGGAAAATCAAGATCCTGTTACCAAAAAGAAAGGGGAATATTCACTGGGCAGCAAAAAACCTAAAGAGTTTAATACACACTTGGCAGAAAGGTGAAAGGAGGCTGGGCATACTTCACAACCACGATTCCTGCATCTGGGGCCCGCCGTTCTGTCGGATGATCCCCCTCCCTCCAAGGCACTCCCTGTCTCCCCACAGGAGAGTCCCCAAACGAAAGCTGGGTTTCGGAAGAGAACTGGCGGCCTCCAGAGACGGGTCAGGTGTATCCCCCTCACCCCATCTTTGCAGCTCACCACCTGCTCTGGCCAAGACTCCCAGCTGCGAAAGCTCCCGGCGGTGCAGGGAGGCTGCAGAGGCCCGGCGCCCACACCTGCAGGCTCTGAGGGCCGCACCAAATCCTGCCGTGACCCTCCCAACACCAGGCGCGCGGATGCTCACACGGCATTCCAGCGGGGCCGACTCCTCGGGGAGCTGAGCGCAGCGCATCAGCGCTTTGAGCTCTGTCATTCCCTTACAGACTTTTAACCTCCTGGACGAAAGAATTCAGTCCGGCTTGTTGCCTCTCTCCGCAGACTTGAGAATCCAGCCGGAGTCGCTACGTCACACTTCCTGCAGCAGCCCAAGGGTCAGGAGTTCACCCGCTGAGCCATTTGCCTGGGGAGCCGTGGTCCTAATAAGCATGACATCCTCCCCCAAAGCTTCAGCAGCTGTGTTTCCCCCTGGCTCGGAAGGGAAGGAACCAAATAAAGCAGCAGGAGGAATTACGTGGTGCAGAACTGCTCAGCATGGGATTCCAGGTCCAAAGGTCAGATGCTCAATTACGATTTCCACGAGGTCAGTCTTGGGGGTTTTGCCTCAGTTTTCCTGTTGCTAAAATGGGGGGAGAGGAGATGTATTCTGGGAAGTGAGCCGGTGTATGATAAGGTAGGAACTTCACCCAGGTTCCAACAGTCGCCCAAAACCAAGCCAACACTTTTATAGAGAACTTTCTAGACTGCCCAACCCACCCTAGGTGCAGAGAACTGCAGTCCAGCTGAGCTTGCATCTTCAATTCTCGGTCTACACTGTACACTGGATGAAGCGGAAATCTGGAAGGTTGAACCACTAGCTGATGGCTTAAGGCCCCCAAGCATCTCTCCGAGGAGATGGAAGACTGGCAGAGGGCCAGAAGCAGGGCAGACAAAAGTGTCCCAGTCCCTAGAACCTGTGTTCCTACATTATTCCTGGGAGCACCAGCGTAAAAGAGACTTTTGAGAACTCACAACCTACTACTCATAGCATTACATGGATTTATAAAGGCAACAGGAACCAGAAGATGGAGGGGCTGCAAAGTTTGGAAGGGGATTGAAGAGAACTAAATACATGACTAGATCAGAACAGGCAAGAGAGAAGGTGGCTCCTGGCTGTTAGTCTAGAACTCAAAGTTATTGTTATTTTTAAAAGCAGTAGAAAAAAAATTTTAATCTGAATAAAACACCTCTGTGTACTAGGCTAGGGAGCATACAGCTAAGTATAAAGAGCAGAGCCCCCTTGGGGGGCAAGACTGACTATAAGGCACTTGTATGGTGCTTCCAAAGGACACAGCTAACAAAATCACTTAAATGGAAATTAGGCCAAGTCCTGGAAATTGTATTAGAGGATTTTGGTTGCCAGTGGCAGCCACCCAGTTTAAACTGGCTTAAGCCAACATTGGGAATTTATTGCCTCACTGGACTAAAAACAAAAACCAGGGGTTCCAGCTTCAGGAATAGTTGGATCCAGGCTGAGACAGTGCCATGAGGACTGAGACGCCTCCTCTCAGCCCTGCTTCCCTCCACACCAGCTTCATTCTAAGATCCCCTCCAGGGATCCCCTGGAGGCTGAAGGCTTACAACCTCCTACCTGCTGGCAATTGCAGAGGAAAAAGAGCTTCTCCTTCCCAAGGGTCCTCATTGGCCCCATTCGTGTCACAGTCACTGTGCAGGGAGAAGGATCCATTGATTGGTCAGACTGCAGCCATGCACAGAGTTTCATAGGAGGGTCTGGAACTTTATGAGAAAGCCTGGTCCGGAGATTAAAAAAAAAAAAAAAGGACTCATTGGGATAGAGACGTTACCAGTTTTGCCATTACTGGGCTGTGGGGCCTTGGGCAAGCCATTGTCCCACTGTGAACCTTTGTCTCCTCCTCTGTAAAAGAATAACAGTATCTACTGCAGATGGCTGCTGTGGAGATCAACTAAGAGAACTTATGTAAATTACCTAGCACAGAGCATTTAACAGATAATGGCTACTATTCTTTTTTTCTGAGTTTCCCAGGTGGTATTAGTGGTAAAGAACCCAGCTGCCAATGCAGGAGACATAAGCGATGCAGATTTGATCCCTGGATTGGGAAGATCCCCTGGAGGAGGGCATGGCAACCCACACCAGTGTTGTTGCCTAGAGAATCCTATGGACAGAGGAGCCTGGCGGGCTACAGTCCCTGGAGTCACGAAGAGTCAGACACGACTGAGGTGACTTAGCACAGCACACATTCCTTTTTCTATTTGTTTCTCACTTGAGTTTCCCCTTTCCTGTATCTACCTTAACACTGCTGGAGGCTCACTCTTTGGCACTACTCAGAGTCCTGGGAAGAGCTGGGAGAGGAGGGGGCCTCCTGAGAGAGGAGGGGCCTCCTGAGAGAGGAGGAGCCTGGGCTGCCAGGCCTTATTACAACTACCCTTCTGTTCCCTTTGGCATGCTTCATCTTGCAGCTGTGTGCTGGGAGACGGGGATTGGCCATGCCAGGTGCCAGCCAGGATGCCAGGGCTAGAGCAAGGAGTTCTACCTGAGACATGGCGAACTATCAAAACCACAGGCCCCTGTAGGGAAAGCAAAAGGCAGAGCCTCCAAGAACGCACCTCTGGTACATCAAGGCAGGAGTGAGGTCGGGACTGCTGGGTCGAGTGAGTGAAGGCAGGAAAGGGAAGCAAAGAGGAGAGGCAGAGAAGTGACCCAAGGAATCCAGCCACTCACCAAAGGCCGGGAAAACCCAGCCTGGCAGCTCCAGGGCCAAGTCAAGGCCATCCCTGAGTTCTAAGGGATTGGAGAAATTCTTTGAATTAAGAAAAACATCAGGGTAACCCCACCCACTGTTCCTGGAAGGGGGCCACGGGATGACACCCGCAATCCTGGCCCAGATGTGGGTTCTGAGCCATCACGAGGAAGAAAGAGCAGGCCACCGATGTGGGGAGGCTCTCCCCCAAGCCCAGCCATCCTGCCTTCCCTTGGCCTTTGCCTTTTGAAGAGATTCTTTCCGGGACTTCCCTGGAGGGCCAATGGTCCACTTCCACTGCAGGGCGTACAGATTCAGTCCCTGGTGGAGGAACTAAATCCCACATGCCACTCGGCATGGCCTCAATAAATAGATAAATACATAAACATTTATTTTTTTTAAAGACAGATTCTTTTCATGGAGAACCTCCCTCCAGACCTTCCCAAGGGCAGTAAGAGCCCTGAGCGGGAGAGGGGCTCCATCAGAGCACTTGCAGGAGAGTGAACGTGAGCGGATGATGCTGAGTTTCTGTCATTCCTGGACTGAGGGACCCTGGACAAGCCCCATTTCCTAGTCTAGGAAGTTGGAATAACCACCAGTCACCTCTGCTCAGGGCTGGGCCCAGACATGGGCAGGATGAAGGAGGGGAAGTAGTGGGAGAGCTGTGAGCCAGGGGGAAGCTTCAGGGGCCCTCCTCGCTCCATCCCCCAGCCAGCAGGCCCCCTGGATCAAGAACACCCAGCGTGGGGGCTGAGGGCAACTTTTAAAAGACCTCTAGCTCTTCCCCTTCAAGCCCAACCCTGGCAGCCAACCTTGGCACATCAGTGGCCTTCTCTGAATCAGAATTCCTGATCTGAGTGGCAGTAAGCTTGCTGGGAAGCCACAGTGCACCTGCATTTTGGAGTTACCTTGACTGCGTTCAAATACTGGCTGTAAGCCTTATTAGCTTAGTAACTTTGGGCAAGTCATCTCCCCTTCCTGGGCCTCAGTTTTACAATCTTTAAAATGGTGATAATAGTCTCTATGTTGAATGACGTGAACTTTGTGACTGGCGCATAAAAATCACTCAGTGATGGTAAACTGCTATGATTGATTGTTGTTGTTAGGCTTAGGGGGTGGAAAAAGAGGTCTCCAGCAAAACATTTCAAAATTCACAGATTCAAGAGAGGTGACTCAGAACCTAAAATTCAGTTTTATTGCTCCTTTAACTACTGTTCTGCTTTATTGTTTCCAGGCGCCTTCTTTGCAAGATCGCCCAAACATCTGCCTTTGTCCATCAGCAGTCCAGAAGTAGATAGTAAGAAATCTAGACAAGCAAACGCAAAAAGCTAATATCACAGCTTGAAAACTAGACTGACCTGCAATGTTGGCATTTTATTAAATGAGTGGGTGCCCAGGGAGCACTCAATCATGGGTGTTGGTGGCAGTAGTGTGGCTGTCAGACACAGGTCACATGCTCAGTTTCCCAAGGGGGCTTGCAGACCAGAAAAGGGCCCAGGCGCCACATGGTAACCATGTGTCATTCTTCCTATAGAAAAATGACGTTGAAAAGGTCGAAGTGTTAATAGCTCAGTCGTGTTCAACTCTTCTCAATGCTATGGATTATAGCCCATCAGGGTCCTCTGTCCATGGAATTCCCGAGGCAAGAATACTGGAGTGGATTACCATTGCCTTCTCCAGGGAATCTTCCCAACCCAGGGATCGAAGCCAGGTCTTCCACATTGCAGGCAGATTCTTTACCTTCTGAGCCACCAGGGAAACCCATCAGTATGTCCTTCTTCCTGTAGAAAAAGGACACTACTGCTTTGCAATCACAAGCACCAGAGCCTCAGCAAGCCCTGGAGGGAGATTTGCATGGATTCTCTGCCATGTCTCCTTGCCGCCTTGCTTGCTCCTCCTCTTCCCTCCACTGCATTTGCCCAAGAACCAAGGTGCCCATCTGTGGGTCACGGAGAAATTGAGGGCACATCCCTGACCTGAGATGGAGAGAGAAATCTAGAAGGTTCAAGGAGGAAGGAGCCTCACCTCACCCTCAGTGATACTCCCTCTCCGAGACTTTGATTCAGCTGAAGTTAAAATGAAGCTGGACCCCTCCAGCACAGCGGCTGATGCCAAAGATAGCAGGAGGTGGGAGGGAAGGGTGCTGGGGCATGGACAAATGGAGGAAGGCCAGGCAGGCCTTCCCAAAATGATCCAGATTTTCACACTAGTGGACCCTGGAGCTGGATTCCAGCAGCAGAGCCTTTCCTCGGGTGTGAAGGTAGCTCAGGCAGTGGAAGAGAAAAGCAAGAAAACAGGGGCAAGGGGGAAGGTGATGAGAGGCAGGGAAGGGCAAAAGGACAGATGGGGAAAAGAGGAGAGCCTGAGGATGCAACCAGCTTGGGGGATGGGGGTGGAGGAGAAGGTAGTTGGCTTGTTCCATGCAGAGACTCCCCCTGCCCACCTGATGGGCTACACAGGTGTCCCCAACTGTCCCAAATCTAAGCCAAGGATAAGCCCCTGTGTGCTCTGTGTCCACACGCTGCAGCTCATGTGTACGGTCTTTATCAGTCTTACAGAATGTGCCCACACAACTCCAGGGGGCCCCTGAATGCCTTGACGCCAGCCGTGGGCTCGTGGGTTGTGCGGTTAACAGCCAGGGCAGCCCTGTGCCATGCCCGAGGATGCAGCCATCCCTGCTGCGTGCTCTCCTCCAACTCCACCTCTCCTACCTTGGCAGCCTTCACCCCAGCTATGCCCCTGACAGGTGGTGAGGATGTAGAGTGACCACAAAGGCAAGAGCCCAAAGAAGGGTAAAGAGCCAGAAACATAGACCTGGAACTGCCCTGGTGATCCAGCGGCTAAGACTCCGAGCTCCCATTGGAGGGGGCCAGGTTTGATCCCTGGTCAGGGAAATAGATCCCACACACTGCAACTAAGACCTGGCACAGCCAAATAAAAATATTAAAAAAAAGCCACACTATCGCCAGAACAGTCACATGGGAAAAAGACAAAGAATACTAGACCTGTTCTCTCCCCCATTAAAGGGGCCAAACGTGTGCTGTGTGCTAGTCACTCAGTCGTGTTCGACTCTTTGTGACCCCGTGGACTATAGCCCACTAGGCTCCTCCTGTCCATGAATTCTCCAGGCAAGAATAATGGAATGTGTTGCCATGCCCTTCTCCAGGGAATCTTCCCAACCCAGGGATCAAACCCAGGTCTCCCGCATTGCAGGCGGATTCTTTACCATCTGAACCACCAGGGAAGCCAAACAAATAATATAGCCTTGTTGAAGCCACTGCAAGGTAAGGCTGCCTGCACCCAGCTGCTCCCACCTGTGGCATCCTGCTGGCTGCTGAGACAGGAGCTCCCAGGCCATCACTCACAGGTGGGCCCACCTCCTTCAGGTACACACCTGCCACGGCAGCCTCCTCTCCTGCCCCAAACTGGACCCCACCCCTAGGCTTGGGGTGCCCTTACCCAGCAGCCAGACCTCACACACATACCCTTCTTGAGTATCCCAGGCACCTGCCCATCCCCACCTGGAAAAGAAACTCCAGCCTGCTTTGCCTGAAGAGGGTAGGATGACCACTAACCACCCTAGGCCATGCTAGACCCAGCCCTATCACAATCTAGGAGAACACTGGTAGTTTCTTACCCAAAAAGCATTCCCCTAAATCACCTTCCAACCTGCCTGCCCCATTTTTGTTAGTGTTATTAAAATGGACATTGAGACTTCCCTAGTAATCCAGTGGTTAAGACTGCGTGCTTCCAATGCATGGGATGCAGGTTTGATCTTTGGTTGGGGAACTAAGATCCCACATATCATTTGGCCCAGCCGGGGGAGAAAAAAAAAAAAGGACATTGTTTAGACATCTTGCCGTGTGAAGCCAGACTCTCTCTCCCTGACTTAGGGGATAAATTATGCTCGGTCTATGCCAACCTTGGTCATCCTGTTCCTCCTTGCCAGTGAGAGTCCAGGAATGAGCATGTGACTCAGCTCTGGTCAATGAGATGTAAGAAGTCTGCCAAGATTTTCTGAGGTTGCTGACTAAAAAAAGAACACTGTGGAGAAATGCCCTCTTTGCCATCTTTCCTGCTCTATGTGAAGACGTGAGACCTGGAGCATCAGCAGCCACCTTGTGACCTAGAAGACAAACTTAAGGCCAAAATGCCAGTGCTAAAGATGGCAGAGTAGACCAAAAGAACACGTGTTCCTCTCACACAGCCATCATGAGATTGCTGAGCCAAACCTGGAACTGCCCTCTCCAGATTCTTTATTGGTGAAATAACTAAACATTTCTATGATTTAAGCCATTGTTAGTGGGGTTTCCTGCACTTGCAACCAAAAGCAGCCTAGATGGTACAACAGTCAGCAAGTCCCTCTCCAGTCACTCTGGCCAGGCTTGGGGTGCCCTTACCCAGCAGCCAGACCTCACACACATACCCTTCTTGAGTATCCCAGGCACCTGCCCATCCCCACCTGGAAAAGAAACTCCAGCCTGCTTTGCCTGAAGAGGGTAGGATGACCACTAACCAACCTAGGGTCCATGGACCCCAACTCATTCTGTCCCCTCTGTTCATCAGTCAGCTGTCTCCTACACAAGCCACAACCTCTCTGGGCCTCTGTTTCCTTGTCTGTAAAATAAGGGTGATTTTTTAAATTGCCTTATTTGCTCATAGGATATCAGAATGGAAACTAGATGAGAGAGGACAAGCAAAGGCATTTTGTGTATTTTAAAGTGCTCAGTAAATGTCAATTAGCATTATTACTAAAATCATCTCCAGATGGGGAGGCACGTTGAAAAAAAATATAAATTGTTGTGGATCTGTATACTTCAACAGAATGAATTGTTTGATAGATATGATTCAAAAAACGATGTAAAAATCATTTAATACATATGTATGTAGTGTATATACATATATATGTGTCTATATATTCATTGTTATCAAAATCATTATTGTGATGATAAAAGGTTTTGGAACAGGCAGGCCTGGGTTAGAATTCTGCCTCTGCCACTTACTAGCTGTGTGACTTTAGGTGAGTCACTTACCCTCTCTGAGCCCTGTTTCAGCTTGAAAATGGAGAGTGTTAGTTGCTCAGTCATGTCCCGCTCTTGACTGTTCTGTCCATGGAATTCTCCAGGCAAGAATACTGGAGTGGATTGCCATTTCCTTCTCCAGGGGATCTTCCCAACCCAGGGACTGAACCCGGGTCCATACCCAAGAGAATAATATCTCATTCACAGGGCTTGAAAAGGATTAAATAAGATAGTATGTGTGTTCCCGGCCCCAAATGGGCGTACAATAACTGTCAGTTCCCCTTCTCAGGGGACCCCTGCGGTTTGGCCATGGAGTGGCTTCCCTCCACCATCCACAGAGAGTCCAGGTTCTTGCTCCAAGTACAGTCGGTGACCACTTCCATCAGAAGTACTGAGATCCTTCCAACAAGCCCCTGGACTGGCACCTACACAGCCAGGGTCTGGGGAGCCGCCTGCTAACAAGTGTGCCCCTGTCCCCGACTCGGCCCTAGTCCCCGCGCTCTGCGGTTTAGACAGACTTAGTGCTCTGATGGCCAGGTGCCCGGCCCTGTTTCCTGGCTCCTCGCCACACACCCCAAGAGGAGGGAGACAGTCGTGATCTTTCTCGTTCCATGAGGCCATCTGATGGGGGAGTGGACAGAGTGTGTTGGATGAGACTTCAGAGAGCAGGAGGCCTTGAACCTCAAGAGTCCCTGGGCGTCCAGCCCTCACTGCCCATGCTGGCACCCTTCAGACCTGGCAGATGCCTGTACAGGGAGCCGCTCCTCCAGGCCCCGCGCCTCTGCAGCTGGGCACAGCAGGAGGGGCTGGAACCAAGGCAGGCTTGCTTCCGTGGCTGCCCCAAGGACAGGCATCTTGGACCTGCATGCCCAGTGGCCTGCACGAGTCACGGTGCTTCAGCTGGGCCCCTGGGGCCTCCTGAGTGGCACCCCTCCCTCCTCCCTCTCCAGCCTCCCCCTCTTCCCCACACCAGCAAGGCGGGTCCATACACCTCATCCAGTCCTCTTTCCTGCCGCCTGGCCTTGCCCTTACTGTCCCCTGAGCCCAGCTGACCGGGATTCCAATCTCCCTATTCAATCCCCCACTGTGTTCAAGGCCTGACTCATACCTCCCCTGCTCCAAGAAGCATTCCTGGACACCTTATCTGATGGCCTGTAGTACTGATTATCCCTTTCACAACTTGAAACCACCATGATCTAGAGTGTACATGTGCTCAACTGATTCAATATGCTGGGCGTGCTCACTTGCTCAGTTGTGTCCCACTCTTTGTGACCCCGTGAACTGTAGCCTGCCAGGCTCCTCTGGCCATGGCGTTCTCCAGGCAAGAATACTGGAGTGGGCTGCCATTCATCCTCCAAGTTATCTTCCTGACCCAGAGATCGAGCCTGAGTCTCCTGCATTGAAGGCAGATTCTTTACCACTGCACCACCTGGGAAGCCCTTTGATTCAATATGGCTTCCCTCATAGCTCAGTTGGTAAAGAATCCGCCTGCAACGCAGGAGACCCCAGTTCAAGTCCTGGGTGGGGAAGATGCGCTGAAGACGGGATAGGCTACCCACTCTAGTATTTTTGGGCTTCCCTGGTGGCTCAGCTGGTAAAGAATCTGCCTGCAATGCAGGAGACCCAGGTTCGATCCCTGGGTTGGGAATATCCCCTGGAGAAGGAAATGGCAACCCACTCTAGTATTCTTGCCTGGAAAATTCCATGGACGGAGGAGCCTGGTAGGCTACAGTCCATGAAGTCGCAAAGAGTCAGACACGACTGAGCGACTTCACTTTCCTTTCTTTTCATTGGGCACTTTCTCTGTACAAAGCAGCAGGACAGATATAGTGAAAGATGACAGGCCCTTAACGCCCAGTGAGGACACCGAGGGTGGAACACTGTATAGGACCTTAGCTCACTGCAGCTTCCCAGCAGACTGTGGGAGCCACCAGATAAGACCCCCTGCCTCCTTTCCTCATCTGCCCTGCTGCCTGGCCTTTTAGAGCCAAGTACCTACCCTGACAACATCCCAAGGACCACTCATTTTACAGATGGGGAAACTGAGGCTCAGAAACTAAGCAGCTAGCTATGAACACGCCACTAGTACGTGCCTGCCGCTGCATCCACAGCCAGTCTGTGTGGCCCCAGAACCCACAGGAATTCCCTCTACATCACACTAGCTCTCATATTAGGTGTCAGCAACAACATAGTGATTGCCCCATTCATGCTGCTTTTTGGGGGGGGCGGGGAGCGTGGAGGGCGTGCATGGCAAGCTCCAATACTTTGGCCACCTGATGTGAAGAGCTGACTCATTGGAAAAGACCCTGATGCTGGGAAAGATGGAGGGCAAAAGGAGAAGCTGGCGGCAGAGGATGAGATGGTTGGATGGAATCACCAACTCAATGGACGTGAACTTGAGCAAACTCCAGGAGATGGTGAGGGACAGGAAAATCTGGCGTGCTGCAGTCCATGGGGTCGCAAAGAGTCGGACACAACTTAGGGACTGAACTATAACATGGCAAGTGGGATCTTAATTTCCGGACCAGGAATGGAACCCACACCCCCTGCACTGGAAGCCTGGAGCCATCTTAACTGCACCACCAGGGAAGTCTGGTGCTGTATCTTTCTTCCCCCGTGTTTTTCTACTTTTTCCTGGGATCTCCTCAGTCCTCGCCCTGCGTCCTGCACACACCCCTAGTAGATGTACCTTTCAGTTTGCTTCCTTCTCTCTAAAGATCGCCGTCTATGACATTTCTTCTTCCATAAGCGGCGAGTTCGTTTCCGATTCCATAGCGCCACCTTGCGGTCATGGAGAACACAGCGCGTTTTTGATCAAGTGGGCAAAGGGAGGATGCCTCGCCGCCCTCTCGGTTCAGTTTAGTCACTCAGTTGTGTCCGACTCTTGGCGACCTCATGGACCGCAGCACACCAGGCCTCCCTGTCCATCACCAACTTCCGGAGTTTACTCAAACTCATGTCCATTGAGTCGGTGATGCCCTCCAACCATCTCATCCTCTGTCGTTCCCTTCTCCTCCTGCCTTCAGTCTTTCCCAGCATCAGGGTCTTTTCCAATGAGTCAGCTCTTCGCATCAAGTAGCTAAAGTATTGGAGTTTCAGCTTCAGCATCAATCCTTTCAATGAACACCCAGGACTGATCTCCTTTAGGATGGACTGGTTGGATCTCCTTGCAGTCCAAGGGACTCTCAAGAGTCTTCTCCAACACTACAGTTCAAAAGCATCAATTCTTCGGGGCTCAGCTTTCTCTTGGTCGGGAGATATTCTGTCTGGCACACCAACAGCAAAACCAGTGTTTCCAGCACAGCCCGATCCACCTCCCCACGGAGCTCACACTCGCACTGACTCCATCACAGCCCACCCTGCCCATGTAGGAAACAGACCCGGAAGGCTTCCCCTCATCACCAGCTGTTCTCCTGCGGGTTTGACGGCCACTGAGCACAGTGAAGTACAAACCAGAGGACTCCCGCCCTTCGGTGGAGTCCCCGTGCTCTGTCAGGCCCCAGACGGGGAAAGGGCCAACCCAGCAGGGGCACCAGAGGCGGCTCTAAAGTGACCAGTGGAGAGCTATGCCTAGGTCTGCCCCCAAGCCCCAGGGATGTCTTTCCTCTCACTCAGGAAGAAACACGCCAAGAACAGTCCTCATTCTTACGACCCCATTTTCAGTGATAAATGCAAATAAAACATTGACGGACTGGATGACCTTTCTTCTTTTTACCTAACAGTCACATGTTACAAAATTGCACCAAAAATCTGGAAGTATGTTAAATGTTAATGGGGGTTATTTGTGAGTGGTGGGATTTTTAATATACTTTTCTATATATTCCAACATTTTCACAATTATCCTGGAATACCTTTATCATGGATAGAAGGGGGAGAGGGCAACATGGAAGATGTTTATTTATGCTCTTTGGAAAACGAAAAACGTTTCCTGTGATGCACAGTGGGGTTGTGGTGTAGGAATGTGCCTTGAACTGGAAGCCAAAAGCCCAGGTCCTCCACTCACAGGCTGGGTGTCCTTGGACAAGCCAGTTCCTTAACCCCCATGTCTCCCCCCAAAACTAGAAATAATTTAGCTACCTGCCTTACAGCGTTAGTCTGAGGGCTGAAGGAGATCATGTATGTGAAACTTCTGGCATGAAGTGAGTCTTAATGAATGTTCTTTGAGTGAACAGTGTTTTATACAGTTAGTATTGAGCAGTTCAGTGCAAGCTACAGAAACCCACCTCAATCCAGTTTCAGAAAAATAAGAAGACAGAATTTGTTAAGTCACAAAATTGAGAAGACGAGGGTTTCAGGCACAGCTGTATCAGGCTGCTCAAAAAGTGTCTTTAGAGATATGCTTTCTCTCTGTCTCAGCTCTTCTTTCCCTTGTATTGGCTCAAGTCTCAGACAGGCTCTCCCTGGAAGTGGCAAGACACCCTCTGTAGGCTTCAGCCCTCATCTCATCATCTCAGGTCTCAGGACCCTCAGCAGAGAGAGTGCTTCTATTCCCTGGGAACTCTGACCAAAGTTCCTCAGCCCTCATCTGAACACTGAGGCAAGAGTCTGACTGTCAGGCCTAGGGAGTTGTAAGAACTCCACTGGCAAAGGCAGTCAGTGGCCGCCTTGCCCAAACCATGTGTTTACCCAAGGGAAACTTTGGGTACAGTTACTGCAGAAAGAAAGAAATGGCAGACATGCCCAGTACACACCTGCATCAATAACACAGCACAAAGGCTGCCACGAACATAGGGTCCCACCTCTCTTAAGAGAGAGATTCTGATAATTAGCTTCGACACTTATGCCAAGAGCTACCTTGGAGTGGAAGGAGCCTGGGTTGGGCCCCGGAAGGCATGCTCTCTCCTTCTGGCCTGGCCCACGTGAGCTTGAGTAACTTGGCTGGGTCTCAGGTTCTCCACCTGTCCAGGCAGGGTGCTGGGCTAGGACCCATACTCACATGCCTCCAGACTCAGGCGGTTAGTGAGCGAGTGAAGGACCAGCTCTGGGACCACTTATGAGCACAAGTCCATTAGAAGGCCAGGCCTCATTGTGTTGTGAGGGAGGCCCCATGCTTGTCTGGTTTTTCAAGGTTTTCTGTGAAACCTCCTGACTTGGCAGTGTTGAAAACTAACTTAATCAAGGTGATGGCTGCGCACCTCTGGAACTATGCCCATGACTGTGAGAGCCATGAAACTGTATGCTCCAGGGGGTGAATTGGATGGTATGTGGATTTCATCTCAAGACAGCTGTTGCAAACGAATTCAAAAGCTTTCTAAAATTAGTGACAGAAGCCTTTAAAAGAATGAAGCCCCCATATCTACTGCAGCATGGAGGAACCTCGAAATCATTATGCAAAGTGAGAGCAGCCGGTCACAAAAGGTCATCTATCATATGATTCCCTTTATATGAAATATCCAGAACAGGCAAAGAGCATTGATTGTTGCAAACTATTATATACAGACTGGATAAACAATAAGGTCCTACTATGTAGCACAGGGAACTATATTCAATATCCTGTGATAAACCATGATGGAAAAAATATGAAAAAGAATATATTTAATATAAATGCATATATATACATATATCTGAATCCCTTTGCTGTACAGCAGAAACTAACACAACATTGTAAATTAACTACACTTCAATTTTTTTTAAAAGCCTGATGTTAGTAGTGGCCGGGGGAGAGGGAAATCAGGAGGGACGAGTTTCCTTCTGGAAAGATCGGACTGTTTTGGAATCCGATAGTGGTAAGAATTGTACAACATGGTGCCCACACTGAATGCCACTGAATTGTACACGTTAAAATGGTTAATTTTATGTAACAGGAATCTTACCTCAATTTTGTGTACGTTTTTAAAACATTCTGCTAGCCAAATAAAACACACCCGTGGGCTGAACTGTACCCAGTAGTGGCCTGTTTTTAATCTCGCTAAGGTCCCTTCTAATCCTCAGATCCCATAGTTCCAGGGACAAAAAATGTCAACTGCTGTCAGAGGCAGTGGCAGGCTCACCGCAGTTTACGGCCAAGAGGAAAGAGGCATTCTGTCTCCTCGAAGCAGAACCTCCCCACGATAATTTGAGGCCAGAAAATAAAAGTCTGCTGGAACTGGAACCAGGCCAAGGTTTTCGGTTTTTTTCTAACTGCCCTTTGCCACAATGAAGGGCAACGAATTGCATCTGGGTGACAGCAAACGGACCCTGTTGACACGGCCCAACTCTAATTTTTGTGAAGTTAATAATTAGGCTGTCATCCCTCCGCTCCAGAGCAATTAGTGGCCTGCAGAGGGAATGAATGGGCCCTATTATCAAGGGGAATTATAAATAGAAGGAGGCGCGGGGCAGCTCTGCACAGCGTCACCCCTGCCCTCTCGCACGCACCAGAGTCCCCACCAGCCCGACTGTGATCACTTGCCTCCAGCTGACAGCTTGAATCCCAGCTGCCATCCAAAAGGGCTCTAAATTCTGCTTGTCACCCGGGCCTGACTTTTTATGCTGTCCAGAGCAGGGCCGGCAGCCCCGCTGAGCCACACGAGAGCCTGCGGGAGATAAAGGCCTTTGTTTCGGTGGCCTCCTGACTCCAGGGTCTGGAGGTGTCTGGTGCTGAGCAGAAGGAACTGGGCTCAGCCTGACAGGCCACGGTGTCAGGGACAGAGTGACAGCCTGCTTGGTGATTCCCCAGGTCAGCTCGGGTTCCCAGCAGGAGCGACGGCCCCCCAGGCCTCAGCCAGGGAGGGAGGCAGCTCGGGTTCATACTGGGACCCTTCCTCTGCTTGTCTTGCTTCATCCAGCATCTCAGGCAAGTTCAGAACCCTCTTTGCAAACTCTTACGTGGGATCAGATCGAAAAAGGGTTTGGTAGTTCAAGAAGCGGAGAAGGCAATGGCACCCCACTCCAGTACTCTTGCCTGGAAAATCCCATGGACAGAGGAGCCTGGTAGGCTACAGTCCATGGGGTCGCTAAGAGTCGGACACGACTGAGCGACTTCACTTTCACTTTTCCCTTTCATGCACTGGAGAAGGAAATGGCAACCCACTCCAGTATTCTTGCCTGGAGAATCCCAGGGACGGGGGAGCCTGGTGGGCTACCGTCTATGGGGTTGCACCAAGTCGGACATGACTGAAGTGACTTAGCAGCAGCAGCAGTTCAAGAAGGAAAAACATGTGTCGCTGTGAGCTGCAGTTACAAAAAAATGCAAATTATAATAATGATTAAATTATATGTTTCAATTCACTATGTGCTTTTTGTTGTTGTTCATTTATTTATTTGGCTGCACTGGGTCTTAGTTGTGGTGTGTGGGATCTAGTACCCTGACCAGGGATTGAACATGGGTCTCCTGCATTAGGAGCAAGGAGTCTTAGCCACGGGGCCACCAGGGAAGTCCCCAGGCACTTTTCATATATTAACTCTTTTCTCACTTTAGCTTCCCCAAACAGCCCTATGAGATAGGTACTGTCATATTCCCATTTCACAGCTTCATAAATTTAGGCAGCAAACAGTTTTGATAACTTGTCCAAGTCTCATGGCCAGGAGGTAAAATTCAAACCCACCCTGGCTCAAGACCATGCTCTTAACTATTATCTCTATAGCTTATGCTTTAGTCAATGAGTGAAGCAGACCAGGGGTGGGAGACAGGCAGGGGCGGTGGGTCCTGAGGTGCCCTGGAGACAGCACGCCCAGACTAGCGGAGGAAGCGGCCGCTGACGGGCTGCCTCACGGGGACGAAGATGCTGATTTTTTTCAAGAGAAGCTGGAAGTCTAAATTTAACATGCAATTTGATTTTCAAACGTTGGTGACTAATTCAAAGCTTTTAAAAACATTGCAGAAAGAAGGCACCTCTTTGAGGCACCACGTGGCAATTCTGATGCAGAGCGATGCTCCAGACTCTCTGGCGCCACCTCTGGCCTCCCTGGGATTCAGTCTCAGTTAAGTGCAGCCTCTGGACTCTGCCAGGCATCTTTCCACCGAGAGAGAGTGAGAGATTGAGAGAGAGAGAGAGGTGACAATCCACCATCCAAGGCTGGGCTCTACCAATACCTGTGTGACTTTGGACAAGTCACTTCCCCACTCTGGACCCTAATTTTCTCATTTGTTAACTAGAGGTGATAGTTCCTGCGTCACAGGGTTATTGGCGACGGGGCGGGGGGTGGGGTGGGGTCTGGATGAAAAGAATGCAACAACCAAGCCTGTAGATGGACTATAAGTCACTTCTCTTGTAGCTCAGTTGGTAAAGAATGTGCCTGCAATTCAGAAGAGCCTGGTTCGATTCCTGGGGTGGGAAGATCCCCTGGAGAAGGAATTGGCAACCCACTCCAGTATTCTTGCCTGGAAAATCCCAAGAACTGTAGCTTGGGGTCGCAAGAGTCAGACACGACTTAGCAACTAAACCACCACCACCAAGGCACCTCCTAGACGTGGGAACTTCCTCACAGGTTGTCTCACCCTGTGGTCTGCCAGGACAGGTCGAAGGGAAGGACCCCCAACCCCATGCAGCCCACTGTCCCTCTCACAGCTGCTGCCCCCACATCCTGCCTGTCCACTCACACAGCCTGTGATGCCAGGGCAAACACACACCATGGTGCCCACACACCCCAGTCCCTCCTGCCCTTGTCTCCACACCTTCTAGGATGGAGGTGTGCCTGGACCAGGAGAGGTTGCAGGCCAGCCTCTCACATGACACGGAATTTCATAATTAAAACAGTACAGATGAACCTATTTGCAAAGCAGAAATAAAGACATAGACACAATGAACAAAGGTATGAACACCAGGGGGGAAACAGGATATAGCAGGAATTAGGAGATTGGGGCTAACATATATACACAATTGACTGTTTTTAGTCACTCAGCCTTGCCCGACTCTTTGCAACCCCATGGAATGTAGCCCACCAGGCTCCTCTGTCCGTGGGATTTCTCAGGCAAGAATAATGGAGGCGATGGCCATTTCCTTCTTCAGAGGATCTTCCCGTCCCAGAGATCGAACCTGCATCTCCTGCATTAGCAGGCAGGTTCTTTACCACTGAGTCACCAGGGAAGCCCATACACTATTGATACTGTATATAAAATAGAAAACTGATGAGAACCTATTGTATAGCACAGGGAATTCTACTCAGTGATCTGTGGTGACCTAAATGGGAAGGAAATCCAAAACAGGCTTCCCTGGTTGCTCAGTTGGTAAAGAATCTGCCTTCAATGCAGGAGACCTGGGTTCGATTCCTGGATCAGGAAGATCCCCTGGAGAAGGAAATGGCAACACACTCTAGTATTCTTGACTGGAAAATTCCATGAACAGAGGAGCCTGGCGGGCTCCAGTCCATGGAGTCACAAAGAGTCAGACACGAGTGAGCATCTAACATAGCTGATTTACTTTGCTGTACAGCAGAAAATAACACAACAATGTAAAGCAACTATACTTTAATAAAAAAATTTTTAATGTAGAAAGCAGACGGCCACCCCTATCTCCATAAATAATCTGGTGCATATTTAACTAAGTATTTTTATACGTAAAAACAGAAACTATGTACAGTATGCTTTTTATGAAATGGAAACCAGATGTACATGGCAGCTAGCTTTTTTATTCCCTCTGTCTTGGATGTCTTTCTGTATGTTAGCATATATACCATATTCTTATGAGTGGTGCCACAGAGTTTCGTTCTTTTTTAAAGTAGTCTCCTGTAGGTGGACATTGCTTCCAATTTCTTTACGAACACACAAAACCACCATGAGTGTCCCAGTATCTGTAACTTTAGTCACTAGGGGTGGGGGTAGATGTTCATGTTTGGCTCATTCTTAGCTCTGGAAATGCTGAGTCAGAATGGCTGGTAGAACTAGAGTCCTTTCATTTTCTTTGACTTATGTGAGTTATCTTAATTTTTTCAATGTATTTGCTAAGGAAAGTGAATAAATCAAAAGTAGACACCAACTCTTAAAATCATCCTTGGGACCCACTCAGATATCATTTGTCACAGTAGGTTAGGTGTAGTTACTTTAAAGACTGGGACTAACATTCAGAGCTTGCACTTAGGATTTACTTTTTAAACAGAAGGAAGACCCCTAGGGGTTTTCTTGAGTCCCTTCCAATTGCTCTGGATGGGGAGGGGTCACTGTGTCCTCCCTGATGGGGAGGGAGACTCAGGCCAACAACATGGGAGACTGAATTACGGGAAAGTAATTGGTAACTGGTGCTAAACTCCAGGAGAGCATATGGCCATGGACAGAGGAGATGTAAGGGGAAACCAATGAATCAGGAGGCCGAGCTTGGATCTTGACTCTTTATCTACTACCTGCGTGGTCTTGGGCAAGTCACTTACCCTCTCTGACCCTCGGCTCCGTCTCTTCCTCTGAAATGGGTGTAGTAGTCTGACTTCACAGGCATGTGAAGAATCCAGCTTGATTCGTAGCATGTAAGTGCCCAAACCTCATTGGTTAAATCGGAATCCAGGAAATTCCCTCTGCAATCAATCTAACAAATTCTGTGAGTTCATGAGGGATTACTCAGATGGTAAAGAATCTGCCTGCAATGCAGGAGACCAGGGTTCCATCCCTCGGTTGGGAAGATCCCCTGGTGAAGAGAATGCAACCCACTCCAGTAGTCTTGCCTGGAGAATTCCATGGACAGAGGAGGCTGGCGGGATACCGTCCATGGGGTGGCAAAGAGTTGGACTGAGTGACTAACACAGGCCATTGAGTTAATTTCTTTATCAGTTGACAGATGAGGGCAGTAAAAATGGCTGTGACTGATTTTGATCTCAGAATAGGCTGGCTGTTTCACTGCCCCAGGATATATTAACAGATTGTCTTAACAAGGCCCACTATTGTTTTTTTGGCAGATGCACTGGCTAATAGGCTGGAGATGTAAGTAAAACCATAGCGTGGCACTTTTGTGAGAGAAAAATATTTTTCCTTGTGAGGTCCCTTCATCCTGAAAAGGAAAGTGAAGTCGCTCAGTCATGTCCAACTCTTTGCAACCCCATGGACTGTAGCATACCAGGCTCCTCCGTCCATGGGATTTTCCAGGCAAGGGTACTGGAGTGGGGTGCCCTTTCCTTCTCCGGGGGATCTTCCCGACCCAGGGATCAAACCCGGGTCTCCCATATTGCAGACAGACGCTCTACCGTCTGAGCCACCAGGGAAGCCTGAAACACCCCCTCCCTCATCTTCTCTTTAGCAAGCTCCATCTTTCAAAGCTGACTAAAGAGTTGTCTCTCCAAGAAGCCCACACCACTCCCACCCTCATGTTGCATTGCTTCAGCCCACAGGCCTACAGTTTGGACACACCACGTGCACGCCCCTCACACACACGCGCGAGCACAGTGCCCTTACAATATCTGTGCTTGCTAAATCTCTCTGCCCGCTTATGCACCCACATCAGGTCTCTTCAACTAAAATGTAAGCTTCCAGGTTAGGTACTTTCTAATTCTTGGATACACTAAATATCGTTTACCGAGTATACACCATGCACCATCTATTTCACCTACATTATTTCATTTAATCTTCCTCAAAACTCCAGATGATTCAAATGGCATTATGTTCAATTTACGGATGTGGAAACTAAAGTTCAGAGAGGAGAAGTAACCCATTTAGGGTCACAGAACTTAGCACTCAAGGTGTACAAGTCGGCACTCGACAAGTGATTTAGAACAACTGGAAGAAGGGATGGATGAATCGATGGGTGCGTAGGTAAGTGGATGAGTGGATGGATGGGTAAATGGACAGGAAATCAGTGGTAGATCCAGGTTTACCTGACCCCAGGGAGATCTTTCCATCTGAGCATAAGGGAGCTCCTACCTTTTTGCACCCAGAGTAGGCAAGGTGCAGGCACCTAATTACTGCCATACATCCCCCTAAACACACAATAGCCGCCAAGTATCCTTTTTCCAACCAGTTTCCATGGCTACAAGACTGGGTGTTGGATTCAGCCACAGGTAAGGGTGAGCCGTTAGGGGAGGACCAAAGATTCTCCTCCCTCCCTCACAACAGGAATGGGCTGATAAGCTGAGGGTGGAGAATTTGGGTGGGATTCTTGGGCTTCCCTTGGTAGCTCAGACGGTAAAGAATCTGCCTGCAACGCAGGAGGCCCGGGAGTTCGATCCCTGAATCAGGAAGACCCCCTGATGAAGGGAATGGCAATCCACTCCAGTATTCTTGTCTGGAGAATCCCACAGACAGGAGCCTGGAGGGCTACAGTCCGCGGGGTCACAGACTGAGCAACTTTCACTTTCACGCAGGCTGACACAGGAGGCGCCTCCTCACCAGGCCACAAGGGGGCAGCATCTCCCCGCACCCGCCCGCCCGAGGGGCGCAGGGCTGGGTGAGGAGGCTGATGCTCGGTAAGCAAGCTCCACCCCAGTACCCTCAACCCGCCCTTCCCTGGCAGTTCGCCCCTGCACAGGCGGTTGAGGCGCGGGGGCCATGGCTGGCAGTCCTGAAGAAAACACTGCAGCGACCAAAACCACTGCCCTAACTTGGCACATCCAGCTCAGCCTGAGCATCCCTTATGAAGGCTGTGGCTCCTGCCGGATGCGGGAGAGTCCCCAGGGCCCCAAGTGAGAAGGAGCAACAGGCTGAACGTGCGCGTAGGGCGACCTCGTCTGTGTGAACTGTAAATACGTGTACATAAATAAGTGCATGCGTTATTTGTGTGATGTCAATGTGTTATTTGTGTGATCTATGCAAAAGAGAAGTCTTGAAGAAATTCCACACAGCTGTGTGAATTTGGAAGTAGCTTGCACTTTTTCTTTTCAGCCTTTCCGTGCTGTTGGAATTACTTTTTTGCCATTGGAATGTATTGATGATTTTTTTAATCAACAGGTTATCTGGAAATTGGGATCTGTGGAGACTTTTGCTTGTTTGCTTTTTGTTTTTTACACCTTCTTGGTTCTTCAACCTAATCAGGAGGAGGAGAGCAGTTTAGGGCTTGCTGCTGGCCCTGCCTCCTTAACCATCCCTCACTACCCCCAACCACCCCCGCAGGAGGCCCAGTTGGCAGGACCCAGCTTCAGGGTACCCTCTCTCCAGGGCAGGGTGCAGGTTTGGCCCTGGAGCACTGGGCCCAGGCACCCCGAACTACAGGGAGGCCGGCACCATCTAATTTTTCCGAGGCTGCCTTTGAAGAATCACGACAGTCCACTAGGTACTGAGGGCTGGGTGCTCGAATCCTGCAGGTAAGGCCCCCAGCCCCCTGGTGCAGAAGATGAAGCTTTGCAGCAGGGCCTTTGAAGCAGAGCTGAGGGTGAAGAGCAGGGCCCATGGAGTTATGAAAGCAGCAGGCGTGACCTGGGGATGTGTCGATCCAACCTTGGCTCAAGTCAATGCTGTGCCAACAGTTTCAACAGTAGATGGGCCGAGTGTAGTAAGATGGGTGGGGCTCCAGAACCCAGTAGACTTGACGTTGAATCTGGCTCCTGCATCTCACGGCTGGGTGATTTTGGGCAACAGATTTGACCTCCCTGAGCCTCGATTTTCTCATTTGTCAAACAGTAGTTATAAGAGCACTGTTATAAAAGTGAGCATTGATCAGACTCACAGACATAAAGGGTAGACTTATAGTTGCCAAGGGGGAGATAGCAGGGAAGGGAAGGACTGGAAGTCTGGGGTTAGCAGAGACAAGCTAGTATATGTAGGATGGGTACACAACAGAGTCCTACTGGAGAGCACAGGGAGCTATATTCAACATCCTGTGATAAACCATAATGGAAAAGAATATGAAAGAGAATATATGCCTGCATGCTCAGTTGCTTCAGTCTTGTCCAGCTCTTTGCGACTGCATGGACTATAGCCTGCCAGGCTCCTCTGTCCATTGGATTTTTCAGGCAAGAACACTGGAGTGGGTTACCATTTCCTCCTCCAGGGGATCTTCCCGACCCAAGGATCGAACCTGTCTCTTCTGCAGCTCCTGAACTGACAGATGGATACTTTACCACTGAACCACCTGGAAAGCCCCAAGAGAATATATATCTGAATCACTCTGCTGTATAGCAGAAATTAACACAGCATTTTAAATCAACTATACTTCAATAAAATTTAAAAGAAAAAAAAAAGAGAGGGGAGAACTGATATACACAAACCACCTAAGAAGAGACCAGCATATAGAAGATGTTTGATGAACAGCGACCACATTGATTACCATCACTATTACCTCCTTTTCCTTCTCCTAGAAGGAAAACCAGCCATCAAACTGAATGGAATGAAAACTGAATCCAGAAAGTCTCCAGCCTGGTGACTGTGAATCTGGTCCATCTCTGAATCAAATCAGCATCTTCTTACAACCGCTGAGGACGCTGCTCTTCTCCCAACCCTACATCTGAAACCAAACCCCCAACCCTGGCCGATGCCCACCCTCATTCCCCCCATCCAAGGCGCAGGCCCGGCTTCCAACCCTGCAGTTCCTACAAGTTCTCACTTGAAGGCAATATTGAGCTTAGAATTTCAGCCTGCCCAGGAGCACTCATCCTCCTCAATTCTCCAGCCTCCAGACCAATAGAACTAGGCTGCTCATAACACAGAGCAACTCTAGAGACAAAAAACATCCCGTCACCTAAATGTGGCACTGACTGAAAATATAAAGGGGTTTCAGGAGATAAGGAGCAAAAATGAGACGAACAGGGGGGACCTATGTACGCCTTTGCAGACTTACCTACATCCATGGATGGAGGAGCCTGATGGGCTATGGTCCATGGGGTGGCAAAGAGTCGGACACGACTGAGCAACTAACACACTTTCACTTTCTATGAGTAGTAAAAAATTGCAAGCAATGTAAATGACTGATAACTAAGTAAATTATAATATGTCCACTTGAATAAGCATTTAAAATTCTGACGATGAAGATAATGCACCAACTTGGGACAATTCCCTAAGTAAGGAGAAGAATGCAAGTTTTTTGTATATTTTTACTGCAGCCATCTAAAAATTAGACATGCTGGTAGACAAAAAAACAAGAATAAATGAAAAATTAAACTGCAGAGGTGAGAGGACCAGGGGTTTCAGATAGCCTGTTGTGCAGCCATGTAGTTTATTCCTTTTTTTAAATATTCAGAACTTGTTTATGGGTGTTGGTGGAGCTTAGTATAAGAGAAAACACACACTGTAATAACACAATCCTGATGCTTCTGCCCACTGAAGTCACAGATCATCCATGGCACAGACTCATCTGTGCGTTAAGATACTAATATTCTCCAGAGAGTCGCTGAGAAACTGTTCCACAGAGAGAGGAGAAAAGCACCACTCCAGGATTCATTAAAACACAGTAGAAAATAAGAAGGTGTACATTTATTAGGTTATCTCTCTTTACTGTAGAAAAGCAGGATTTCAAAGTGAGGGAAAGAGAATGGAAAGAGATACTATTCCATAATAATAATCCCTAATTTGGGCAGACCTGGTTTGTCTCAGTAGTGATGTGCCGTTTATTAAGCATGGAGCCAAGCTTCATGGGCACTTCATGTATATTACCCCATGTGATAAACTCAACCATTTCCTGAGATAGTAGAATTTAGTTTCCACCTTTTCTAGTTGAAAAAAATGGAGGCTGCGAGAGGTCCTTTGCCAAAGTCGCATTGCTTGTTTGAGACCGGGCCAGAATTGAACCCAGGTTGGTCTCCCTTTCTGAAACCTGTGCTTCACACACAAAGAGTCAGAGCTACCCGGAGAGGCAGACGGAGGAAACTCAGGGGAGGGGGGCCTAGCAGGCAGGACCTGGGCTGGCTTTGAGCACTAAGCAAGGAGCAGAAAGTATCGCCAGACACTTGTCTTCATCCTAATGATGGCACGAAAGGC
The DNA here is from genome assembly GCF_054371585.1 of Giraffa tippelskirchi. Lineage (NCBI taxonomy): Eukaryota > Metazoa > Chordata > Mammalia > Artiodactyla > Giraffidae > Giraffa > Giraffa tippelskirchi. Next base: position 113,091,203 of record NC_137282.1, read on the forward strand.
ATCTTCTGCTGCTGGGCAGGATTAAAGGAAAGCATTTGGGCAGCAGGAGAGCAGGGGCAGCATCAGAAGACGTTGGCGGGGCCTAGTCTCCACCTTTGCTTGTCTCCTGTTCCGTCCCTCTGGATTTCCCACCTCTTAGCATCAACGGGTGAGAGTGCACAGCCCGCTGGCACAAAACCCTGAGTACTGCCCATGTGGGAAAGCTCCAGGTTCAAAGGGCTCCATTCAGGGGACGTCCCTGGTTAAGACTTCACCTTCCAAGGCAGGAGGTTGGGGCTCAATCCCTGGTTGGGAAGCTAAGATCCCACATGCCTCGCAGCCAAAAAGCCAAAACATAAAGCAGAAGCAATATTGTAACAAATTCAATAAACACTTTAAAAATGATCCACATCAAAAAAAAATGAAGTTCCATTCAAACCACATATTCCCAGAACTCAGGTGAGCAGAGCCCATGAAATCAATGTTGGGCAACATGCAAATGGGCTAAAAGAGATGACTTTTCATGAGACATAATTTGGGTTGGGTTGGGTTGGGTTGGGTTTAACTAACACCTGTATGTCCAGGTACTCACAAAGGAGGCAATGTTAATGTGTCCATTTCACAGATGAGAAGCCTGGAACTAGAAAGAACTTTTGCAAGGCCCCTTAGCTGGGGAAATGACAGCCTCCAGAGTCAAGCTTCCTGGAGCCCATACTCTCAACAGCTGCAATGTAACGCCTTCTACTCTGCCAGACCGCTTAGGGGAAAAGAGGACAAAAACTTCACGACAACCTCTCTGCACCTCAGGCTCTTCATCTGTAAAATGGGCCAATAATAATAATAACACCTACCTCAGAATGTGGTGAGAATAAGTTCGTATGTGTAAATCTATACATGTCCTCACTCAGTACATAGTAGTTGTTGTTTAACTATTATTGAGATTATAGAGTCAAGACTTGGAAGGAACAAAGTGACCGAGTCTGACATCCTTACAACTTCCAGTTGCTTAAACAGCAAAGACACCATCCTTGCTCCATGAGAGGCTTGTTCTTTCATGAAGACATTCATGGTTAGAAATGTCTTCCTAATATGTTTGGCTAATTCTGGTTCTCATGACATACATCCGCCCCCAGGTCTATTTCTGCCCTGGAAGAGAGACAGAATAAAGCCAGTCCCTCCCTCCCGGCAGTGCTTCCGAGCTGACGAGGAGCCCCCTGCCCGTGGGCCCCCCGGAGCCCTCCCCATCGTGCCTGCTCCAGGGCCCCCTCTCCACTCAGCATCCTTGTCCCTGGAAGCCCAGAACAGGATACAGGGATCCAGCTGGACCCTGCCACCTCCCTGACCCCGGGGAATATTAATGCAAAAGTGATCCCCTTTTGTCTTACGCTGACAGAATGAAAGTAGAAAAGACACGGGCAGCTTAACATGGAACATGAAAAGGACAGTTGTGTCTGGAACACTTTACGATGTGATAAATCTCAGCTCATGACACTTGCCAATTTCTCAGCTTCAGCCCCCAACCCATTCTCGCTGACTGCTACAGCTTCCCTGGAGTGAGGCCTTTGTCCTGGTTTCTGTTCTAGGGGTTTCTAGCACACCCGAGCACTGAGAACAAGCCAGGCAAATACAGCTGGGGTCAGAACACATTTCTGTCCATAGGGCCACACACCATGGGGGCCAGGCCTGCCTGGAGCCCTCCTCCACCAGCGTTCATCGCTGGCACCATGTCCACTCTGCACCCAGGGGAGAACCAGGCTCTGGGCCAACTGCTCACAGAAGCAGAGCCCGCCTTTTAAGTATCTTTATCACCCGGAGGCTGCAGGGAGCTGGGACCACTCAGGGAGCCATCTCCACCAGAGGAAGACGTTAATGGGCCGCGGGAAGGACACAACACCAGCTTGTTGTCTCGTCAGGGTTCTTCTGAATGTGTGGAAGTATCCTGGAAAGTTGCATCTTTATTCCGAGTCTGGGCTAAGTGCTTCTCCCCTGGTGCACTCATCCTCTGCAGACTGACCTCAGACTGCAATTGTCTGGTTGCTGATCTAGGTGACTCCTTACTGCATGAGTTCCTTGAGGGTAGGGATTCGTCTCTTTTGGTATTTCAATTCCCCAGGGTATAGCACAGTGCCCAGAGATGGAAGATGATCATGGTGTTGGTTGAATGAATTGATATAATGAATGACTAGCACTTACCATCCGATCCACATTCTGTACTTCCTCTTTCATAAATATTTTATTTGGGATTTAAAATTTTTTATTTTTTATTTGGACTGTGCTGGGTCTTCGTTGCGGTGTGGAAGCTCTCTAGTTGTCCTGCAGCATGTGGGATCTTAGTTCCATGGGATTGAACCCACATCTCCTACATTGAAAGGCGAATTCTTTACCACTGGACCACCAGGAAAGTCCCAACATGTTCTGTACTTTTGACAAAGCTACACAGCCATGGGTGGACTCCCAGTTTTAAGATGGAAGAATGAAGATTTTCTTCTTAGAAATCACCCAAGGACCAAAAAAGAAACACATACAAACTCTATCTTCAATAAACCAGGAAACATCTGTAAGCCTAACTCCTATATGGAAAAGCTCAAGTACATAGAGAAATGTAAATGACCCAGCAGAGAGGAAGCAAGGCAAACTCAAGGATCTAAAGGATGGCTGGAGGGGCCTACATTTTGCTCTACAGAACCCCAAAAGGCTCAGGAACAGGAAGCCTCAAGTTCTCACATTAGATACAGGTTGAATAGGAAATGAAAATAGAAAACTTCTGAAAAAATCTCTTTAAAGAGACACAGAGTCCATCAACTGATGAATAGACAAACAAAATGTCATATATCTATACAATGGAATACTGTTCAGCTTATCAAAAAATGAAGCACTGATTCATGCTACAACAGAGATGAAACTTGAAAACATTTTGCTAACTGAAAGAAGCCAGACACAAAAAGTTACATATTATATGAGTCTATTTAGATAAAATGCTGAGAATAAGCGAATCTATAGAGACAGAGAGTATATTGTGGTTGCCAGAGGGTAGAGTGGAAAGTGACTCCTAATGGGTATAGGGCTCTTTGGGATGATGAAAATATTCTGGAATCAGAGAGTGGTGATGGTTGTACAACCTTATAAATATACAAGCAACTGAATTGAACACTCTAAAGGGATAAATTTTGTAGTACGTGAATTACATCTCAATTTTGTTAAAACACAAAACTTCTGATCAGCTTTTTCTGATTTAAATATGAACTAGGAGACAAGGATCCCCAAAATCTTGAAGAACATCTTGACCATGAAAGACAGAGACAGAAATATACAAAAGCAAGAAAGAAACTCGGAGCAGAGATAATGCAGGGCTCAGAAGAAAACTTCAAATAATTGCTCCCACAGTAAAAGAGTTTTAGCCAAAGGGTTTGGATAAAATAAAAGACTGCAAAATAATCCTGTATGGTCAGTAATTTCTAGCTATCCTTTTTTAATAAAAGCCCTTGTGGCCAAAGCCAGTAATTACCCACCAGTCTCTTTTCCCCCTTCTTTCTTTTAATCATAGAACCCCCACCCAACTCTGGCTGCCCAGGTAAAGACCACATTTCCCAGCCTCCTTTGCAGCCAGGGGCAACCACTGACCCATTGCTTGCAATGACTTGGGAAGATGTGATGTGTGTGACTTTCACATCACTTCCTCAAAAGAAAACTGCCTACACTCCACTTCCTCTCTCTTTCCCCCATCACACAGGCTGATTCATGGTCATGATGACCAACAAGACAGCAAGAATCTGAGCCCCCAGATAATGTAGGTGAGCAGAGCTGCCTCCTTGCCCCACAGTCCAGCGGGGGGGGGTCCTACCTGAGCTCCTGGTCTGTCCTACCCAAGTGTTTACTAAACGCCTGGCACTGGATGTGATGGGGAAACACAGGAGCCGGTCACAGAGGGACTCCCTGCTTCATTCAGTTCTACAGTCAAGCACCAGTGAAAGAGTGCCCTTAATTAATTTGTGTAATACATACACATGCTTCAAAACTCAAAATATGCAAAAATGTAAATTAAAAAGGACTTCCTTGATGGTACAGAGGATAAGAATCCACCTGCCAATGCAGGGGACATGGATTCGATCCCTGGTCCAGGAAAATTCCACATGCTGTGGAGCAACAAAGCCCACACGCCACAACTATGGAGCCGACACTCTAGAGCCTGCGAACTGCTATTGCTGAAGCCAGTGGGCCTAGAGCCCGTGCTCTGCAGCAAGAGAAGCCACCGCAATGAGAGGCCCGTGCACCGCAACTAGAGAGGAGCCCTGTCTTACCACAGCTAGAGAAAGCCCGCACACAGCAGCGAAGACCCAGCACAGCCAAAAAATTAAAAATAAACTACTTTTTAAAATGCACATTATGAGGATTCTCCTTTGATTTTAAGTTTACCTGGCTGGACACCACCCTACCCTCAGTCCCTGGGTAGCTACTGTTATTGGTTTCTTGTGGATTTTTCAATAATTTCTGTTTTGTTATTCAGTCGGTCAGTCATGTCCGACTCTTTGAAACCCCATGGACTGCAGTACGCCAGGCTTCCCTGTCCTTCACCATCTCCTGGAGCTTACTCAAACTCATGTCCACAGAGTCAGTGATGCCATCCAACCATCTCATCCTCTGTTATCCCCTTCTGCCCCTGCCTTCAATCTTTCCCAGCATCAGGGTCTTTTCCAGTGAGTCAGCTCTTCGCATCAGGTGGCCAAAGTATTGGAACTTCAGCTTCAGCATCAGCCCTTCCAATAAACATTCAGGGCTGATTTCCTTTAGGTTTGATCTCCTTGCAGTCCGAGGGACTCTCAAGAGTCTTCTCCTATATCACAGTTTAAAAGCATCAATTCTTTGGCGCTCAGCCTGCTTTATGGTCCAATTCTCACATCCATACATGACTACTGGAAAAAATCATAGCTTTGACTATACAGACCTTTGCTGGCAAAGTAACGTGTCTGCTTTTTAATTTAATAATTTCTTTATGCACATATAAATACAGGTCCTTATATTTGCTTCGTATTTACACAAAATAGTTTTCTACATTCTACACCCAACATTCAACAGTGGTACCACTTTAAAGAATCTATTCTTAGAAAATAACTAGAAATGTTGTTGTATGACCAGAGATATTAATTGCAGCATTATTTATAGTATTTTTTTAAAGAAAGAAACCCTTAATGCACAAAAACAGGAAGCTTAGCTATGAAGATTAAATTTACAGAAAGTATTCCATGACATGAGAAAATGCTTATGATTTTATATTAAGTGGAAGAATCAGATCGGAAATACAATGAGTCTTCAGCTATGTAAAAAAAACATGTATAGGAAATGAAAGGAGGGACTTCCCTGGTGGTCCAGTGGTTAAGAACACGCTTTGCAATGCAGGGGACCCAAGTCTGACCCCTGATCAGGGAACTAAGATCCCGCATGCTGCAGCCACTGAGGCCACACGCCACAACTACTGAGTCTGCAGGCCGAACGTGAGTCTATGCGCCACAGCTAAGACCTGACACAGCAAATAAATAAATAGATATTTTTTAAAAAAGAAACAAAATGCAAGGAAAGTAGCACATCTAAATATCACTAGTGCTGTTTGTCAGTAGGTGAAATTATTTTTTCTTCTGCTTCTCTTGTTTCCCAAAATGAGGACAAGTTTGTAATTCTTTTATATAATAGGGGAGGGGGTGGGATAGGGGAGGGACAGACATACCCCCTCACCTCCCTCCAGAGGTACCTCCAAGGCGGGTCATGTCAGAGTGACTCTGAACAGGGAGGGTTAGAGTAGGGCTGAACTGCATTTTCCTTTCCTCTGCTTGGAATTCCTTGGCCCCTGATGCTAGCTTCTTGTTTGCCTTTCTCCGCTTGCCCCCTGATGATTTCCAGACCCCGTATAGCTGAGTCGGGAACTCACTGCTGCTCCAGGTCAAGGTGGTGGCATCAGAGGTTGAACCTTTGTAGGAGAGGGTTGGAGCTTCAAGTGTGTCTCTCCTTTCACCCCAAGGGCTGAATGTTGCCCAAGTAAAATGCTGCTTTGCCTTCTCCTTTGCCACCACCCACTCGGCATTCTGGCCAGTTCACATCCACCACTAAGCCCCCATCCAGATACGTCCCACCCCGTGCCAACCCAACAATGGCTCCGTAAATCTTCCATGTTTTCCCATCTTTCTTGCAGTTAGGCCAGAGTTTTCCAATGCATAGTATTACTTGGCTTTTTAAAAATTAGTAAGTATTGACTTTGGGTAAACAACAAGGTCCTGTTGTATATCCCAGGGAACTATATTCAATATCCTGTGATAAACCGTAATGAAAAAGAATATGAAAAAGAATAGATATGTATCTATATTTATGTATAACTGGGTCACTTTGCTGTACAGTGGTAAGTAATACAATATTTTAATTCACCTATACACCTATATGTCAGTAAAAAATAAGTACTGACTATAAAGTGTATTAAGACAAAATACAACAAGGGTCTCAAATCCATGATTTCTTGAACATTATTACTTGGGGCAAGGCTAAATTAAGTTTTAAGATTAAAAAATGTAGGTCATGTCAATAAAAATGTTAGTTTAATAAATACATTATTTTACTTAATATGTTTGTTCATCTTTACCTATACATGATTTATCTTACCTAGCTACAAAAAACAGCAAGGTTTAGGAAACTACATTAAGGTATTAATTTCTTTTAGTGTTTTAATGCATAGCTGGGAGGGGTAACTCGTTGTCATCCTTGAAATCCCCACCATGGAAGGCGGGCCTGGGCAGAGACGTGCAGACGGGGGTATGGGAGACCACACTGAATGCGTTGTTCTTCAGGGTCTATCGGAGTATCTTCCTGACGGGATCTGAAAGTGCCCAAGGTGGGCAGCCAAGGCGTGGTGTTGTCCCTTTTCAGCCAGGAGAGGGCGTGAGTCTGCAAGCAACCTGCAGGGGCAGTGGGAGAAGCCCCCTCCTCACGCACCAGGGCCAGGAGCAGATCCCACTTGCTTAATGACAGACTGTGTTTTTAAGTCACTTGCTGAGGTCATCCAGTCCAATCCTAGTGAGATATAACATACCTTAGAAAAAGCTCTCCATTTCCAAAAAGAAGAGGATTTCCGCCACCTTCTCCAAGGCGGAGGGTACCGAGAGAGGGGCGAAAACAAAGATGGACCACGTTAAACAGAGCAAGGCCTTTTAATCCGCCTGCACTTCAGTTTGGGACTCTCGGGCACTTGGCACTTTTCCGGGCTGCCTGCAATGGGGCCCTTCAGCACTCCTCCCATGCAAGTATGGGAGGACACACGGGTGGGAGTGGAACGGGGGTGGGGGGCAGGCGAGCGGCCTCCTAGACTCGAAGACTTCAGAGGATTAAGACAGTGACAGGCGTCTTCTGCAGGGAACGCGGCCAGCCCCCACCCCCACTTCCCCCAAGCCCGGGGTCCAGCCTTCGCCAGCTACACCAGAGCCCAGCTTCTAGGTGCATCTCAGTTCATGACTCTGGACATTTGGGGGGGTGGGGGGGCGAGGACTTGGCAGGTCTGGTCCCCACCAACTGCCACCTTGCCGGGGGAGGGCAGAACAGCAGGTGGGTCCAGCAGGAAGGCACAGTTCGCCTATATTGGCATCTGGCAGCATCACGCTGCAGCTTCCACGATATAAATACAGGCAGCGAAAATAGCTAATCCCAGATAACAGCAGTGTAATCACCCAGCGCCCGGCCTGGAATCCCAGAGAATTTGGAGGGAGCAGCTGCAGGGGCTGCCCCCTTCAGCAGCCCACTGCCCCTGGGTGGCCGGGGCTGAGAGTGTAAGCCAGCAGAAAGCTGGGGGGCGGGGAGCAACTGGAAGACAGAGACCTGATGAAAAACACCTCTAATCGCCACTCTGCCTGGGAAGAGATGGTTTTTCTAGAAGCACCATGAAAATTCTGAGCTTGCAGCAATGTGAACCTGGTCTCCCAGTGTTAGTTGAGACATGTGATGATATACATGGAATCATCTAGGTTTGCTTTTTTTTTTTTAACTTCTGGGTATTATTATCAGCACTGGAGTCACTATGATTCTCCAATCTGGAAGGTCAGGGCCTCTCCCATGTCCCTCCCACAGTCCTGAGAGCCAGGGTGGTCGGTCTGTGGTTGGCAATCTCAGGCTCTTGAACTCAGTTCTGACACCCTAGCTGCCCTGAGGGGTTACCACTGAGGTTCTGAACCGGGCAGCCACTGCTCCTACGGAGACCACCAACCAACCATCCGGGAGAAGTTGCTGGGCTTGCTGTCCTCAGCCATTCTGCTCAAATAGCACACTGAATTAGGGCTGGCTGAGATGATGCAAATGGCTCAGGCCTCCCCTGTCCTGTTTACTGTGCTCCTGATTCTTCGGTTGATGGACAAGCCGTCCCCAGCCACCAGTCACGTCTGTCTGCACACTTCTCTGTGGTTTGTTCTGGATTCCCAGGTGTGCTTCTGAAGGGCGCTGGACATTTGTCCCTTCTGAGGGTTGTGAGGCGCTCTCTTGCCCAGATGCAGCTGCAGACAGAGCCCCAAGGCCCTGGAGTCGGCTCGCCCTGGGCCGCTGTGGACGGACACTGATGGGCAAGGCCACAAAGGGGCTCAAAAGTAGGGTGAGGGCTGGGCCTCCAAGGTACGTGTTGGTGAGCACCCAAGCCATTTGATTCTTTATGAAAGTATCATGGGGCTTTCCTGGTGGGTCAGTCAGTAAAGAATCCTCAGGAGAATGCAGGAGACTGCCTGCAATGCAGGAGATCAGGTTCGATTCCTGGGTCAGGAAGATCCGCTGGAGAAGGAAATGGCAACCCAGCCCAGTATTCCTGCCTGGGGAATCCGATGGACAGAGGAGCCTGGCAGGCTACAGTAAGCATCATTACTACCCTCTGTCCATCCAAAAAGAGGAGAGAGGAACAGTCCAGAGCAAACCAGAAAGAACGGGAAATGGAATCATCTGTCATCTCTGCACAATCCAGGGCTGACAGCGAACCAGACTCCTCTGTCTGACGGGGTTGTGAGAGGCTGTTCTCTGATGCTCTTGATTGAAGAACTCAACTTATTACAAATAATGTTATGTTTGTTTGGAGTTTCATGACCCTGCAGCACACAGACTTTCATACAGTCACTGCAGAAGGAAGTCACCGTGTTCTTCCCCGTAATACTGTCATAAGGACCGGCCGCAAGTATCTCAGTGAAGGGCACACCCTGAGCTGTGCAAGCGTATGACCCTCCGGCTCAAGATAGCAAACAGAGCAGACGGAAGGTCTGCCCACCCCAGAGCCCCAGGCCCACGTGAGGTGGAGACCCTGTTGAAAGAAGGGCCTGTGAGGCTGAGAGGACACCACAGGAAGCTCAGCCACCAAGATCAAATTTGAAGAGTAGCTTATGACATGGGGAAATGTTTATAATTTTATACTAAGTGGGAAAATTGCATATTATATGATCTCAACTATGTAAAAATACACATGTGAAAAGGAAACAGAGCCACTCAACTGAATATTTTCTGTGCTTTGTGTTGGCTTAATCAAATTATAATTTTTGTCTTCTATCACACGAACCTATCATGCTGTGGGTTTTTCCCAGTTTCTTTCCTTTCTAAAGAAGAAGCACTGGGCCTGCCATCTGTGCATTAGAGAAACCCATGATTTCCTGGCTATGATTGCTTTGGTTAAGGCTGAAAGAGTCAAAATATTAAACAAAATTAAATTAAAATATTAAAAATAATATTTTGCCTAGTTGTGGCAAACAACTGATGTTTAGGAAACTCTACATAAGGTATTAATTTTTAAAAAGAAAAAAGATTTTTTAAATATGTACCAATGTCTGACTTAGTGAGGGATAATCCATTTCCACTCCTGAGATTCCTGCCCTCAGAGGAGCCGACAGAAAAAATGAGACAGATGGACAGAGTTCCACAATAAGCGTGGAAGGTCAGAGGCCCCTAAACAGGGGGTAACACTCAGTTCCCTCTTCAACCGTGGGTGAATCCATGAGGCTCCAGCTAGAGTCCCTGCCTGGTCCAGTCAGCCTCAACTTCGGTCCCAAACTGCACATCCACTACAGACCCTTGGGAACAGCCCCCAGAAGACTGACATCAAAGATGACACTTGAGGGACTTTCCTGGTGGCCTAGGGGTTAGGATCCTGGGCCTTCACTGTGGTGGTCCACGTTTATTCCCTGGTCGAGGAAGATCCCACAAGCTGTATGGTACAGCCAAAGAAAGTTGACATTTGAGATCATAACTATAGTGCATCCTAATTATATCTAAATCTCTTGCTCCTCATCAAAAAGGCTTTTTGTTTACATATTGAGCAGAAAACAAACCCCCAAATAACAATAGGATAAAGGGAAATGCCATTTGTTGAACACATATGATGCACCAAAAAGCATATTAGAAACAGGTTACATTTTGTTTAATGTAGCCCTCACAACAACTAAGAGATGGATTTTAGACAGTCTATTTCACATGAGAAAACTGAGCCTCAGAGAGGTTAAAAGACTTGTCCAAGGTCATCCAGATAAAAGTGGTCAAGCAAAGATTCAGATCTGTTGAATCTGACACCCAAGCCCCAGGTCTTTGCACCAAACTATACTGCCCCTTGCCCCTGAAAAGACTTACCTATATACAAAAATAGGTAAGTATATACAGAAAGCAATGAGGGGGTAAGAGGAGGAAGGGAACATGAGCTGAGGTTGCCAAGATTCCAGGTGACTGATAACCTTTCTCCCCAGATGTTTCAGCCCTGGGAAGACACATGAGCTCAGAAGAAGAAAGAAAAGGAAAGAAGCAAAGGCTCAAAAGGAAAGGCATGGGGCAGCCCAGCGGGATCGGCTTCCTGGCTCTGCGCTGGTCGGGCGACTGCCTACGGGCCAGTATGCACATGTGGGTTTCACTGCACATAAAATCAACAGGCCCAGGCCTTCCGTCTCTGCCAGACAGCAACTCCAGCTGTAATCTAATCACACCCCTCAGAGCCCCAGCCAGCAATCTCTTTCCCTCACCCTGTCACAAATGCCATCACAGTGCATCACAGACTCCCCTCACACGCACGGCCCGGCAGAACACTGGGACCTGTCTCGGCCACACATCCACAGATGGGCAGAGTCAGTCCTGGTTCGGCACGGCGCACCAAGGCCAAAATAAGAGTGAGACCCAGAGAGGCCCCCGTGGCTGGCAGAGCCGGCTGGCCAAGGAACGTCACGACGCAGAGGCTGGTTCTCAGCTACGCTTCCTTGCTGTTGCACACTGTGGATCGCTCATGAAAAGTTACTAGGGATAAAAATGAAAGAAAAATAATAATAATCCACGCATGCTTCCAGAAATACAATTATTTTTTCAAAGGCGTGAAGAAACGTTTAATAAAACGCATCTGATGATCCAGATTTAAGATTTGACTCCTGTAATGAACTGCATATCATTAACTGACCTGATGCTTGGAAAGTCACAGAAAGGCCTGCCTGATGCAAACTGCACGGGCACCACCACCCCTGGCTTGGAAACAGCATGGGCTCATCTTCCAGAAGAGTTCAGAGACCACTGAAAATTTCAGGATGAGGATCAAGGCAAAATGGACTTTAGCACTTCTCATTTATATTGGATCCCATGTTTCCATGTAGCTTATCTCATTTGTTCCTCAGTAATCGTGAGGCAAGTAAGCCTGCTATTATTATCCTTTTTTTTTTTTGGCTGTACTGTGCGGCTTTCAGGATCTTAGCTCCCGGACCGGGGACACAACCTGGGCCCTCGGCAGTGAGAGCACCGAGTCCTGAGCACTGGGCTGCCGGGGAATTCCCTGACTGTCTTCTTGTAACTGAAGAGGAAAGGAAAGCCCAGGGCCCCACGGTCCTACAACTGCTTTGTGACAGAGCTGAGATCGCAACTAAAATCTGGAAGAGTGAACGCTCATCACCAGTTATAGCGAACTAGGTCGTTCAGACCACCTGCCATCCTGCTGAGGACAAATGGCAAAGCTGCGGAACAAGCAAATTCTTAATTGAACAAATGGGAGAAATTCACAAATTTTTTGCATATATAAAGAAGAAGAATATGGCAAAGCTCTGCCTGTTATGTTCCCTGGCACATTTAAAATTAGAAGATTATTAATAGACTCAAAGCCAGTAACAAAATTACCCTGCCCCTCTTCTTGTTAAATGTCAAACCATAGTTATTATTTTTATTATTACTATTAGTCCTAAATAGTGATGGCTTTGCTCAGGAGTAAGGCTTTATCACTAAAGCATGCAAAGATAGAACAAACGGAAAGAAAAATCTATATGTACTTGTTTTAGAAGTGGTTTCATTGTAAGAATTTTGTCTGCCAGAATATCTTTTGAGAAAGGAAAGGGGCAAATCCAGTGAAATATATTGTCACCTTACATTGTTATTATTTATAAATATTTGTTTGTGTGTGTATTCAGTCGTGTCTGACTCTTTGCGACTCCATGAACTGGGTCTCACCAGGCCCCTCTGTCTATGGCATTTTCCAGGCAAGAATACTGGAGAGGGTTACCAGTTCCTATTCCAGGGGATCTTCCTAACCCAGGGATTGAACCTGTGTCTCTTGCATCTCCTGCATTGGCAGGCAGATTCTTTATCATGACGGCACCTGGAAAGTCCATAAACATCTGTTTATGCTTTTAATAAAACTGGTAATTATTCAAAGTAAAAAAGCGAAAGAAAAAAAAAAAAGACACACACACAAAAAAAAGCCTGATTAAAGACATCAGACAGCTAACAAAATAATCAAGAATTACCAGCCAGGACACCAAGGAGGAAGGTGGCAGTGAGTCCATTCTTTGAGTTGCTTTAAGGCCTGTGGGCATTTGCTAATTCTGCAAGTAGTGGCTGAGTGGCACTTCTGACATCCTCAACGGGAAAAGAGGGCAGAGATGGAATCTGAGACCCACCAAGAATAGGACTGGGACTTGCTTTGGACTGAAACTACAAAGGGATGCTCTCTCCAAGTAAGTGTGAACCAGAAGTATACAGGCAATTGCAGAGGCTACAACTCAGCATTAAGTATTCCAAAGCTCTGAAATTAGATTTAAGTAATCCTGGATTGTTGGTGCCCCAGGAGCCTGGCAGAAGCAAACAGAAACCTTCATAGAAGGAAAATAATTTCATTGGAGGTCTCAAATTGATTCTGCAAGCAATTTTGCAAAAACAATGCCCAAAGCACAATTAAAAAATACTAAGGCAAAAGGGATATAAAGCAGTATTGAAAAACAAAAACATAGAAAAATCAACACACAATAGAAACAGACCCACAGAAGTTCTAGATATTGTCATTACCAGAAACTTTAAAGTAATTGTGCTACCACATTCTAGGAAATAAAAGAAAGAAAACATAAGACTGAGAATTTTGGCAGAGAACTGAACACTATTAAAAAAAACAAAGGTGTCAGAATTGGAAAATGTAACAACTAAAAGTAACAACTCAAAGGATAGTTTTAGTCTAAAAAAATGGTGAACTATGTTAGGGCAGAAGAAATTATCAGAAAAGAGTAAGAAAGACAGATAGCAATACAGAAGACAGGGCGAGAGACGTAAAAGACAGTGAGATCCAACATGTGTGTTATTAAGGGCCCAGGGAGAAGAGAGAGGGAAAATGTCAGGAGCAATATTTGAAGAGATGACAGCTGAGAATTTTCCAAAAGTGATGAAAGACATCATCATACCACAAATTCAAGAAGGCCTTACAAATCCCAAGCATGATAAATAAAAAGAGATCCACACTTTGGACACTGTTTTAAAAGACTGCTGAAAACCAAGGATGAAGAGAAAATCTTAAAAGAAGCTAGAGGGAGGAAAAAGATGGATTACCTAAAAAAGGAGCAGGAATCAGACATTCAACTGACAGCAACAATGGAAACAAGAAGGCAAGAAGACCGCACCTTCAGTTGGCCGAAAGAACTTCTGTCCCCAGACTACAAGTCTAGTCCTCTTTCCACTATACTATGCGGCCACCCAAGCTTTCATTCCTTGGTGGCTTCTAGTGCTCGACAAGCCTGAGTCCAAACACTAGCCATTAGATGTCAAGTCTTTGCTAGTCTTCTACACAACGCAGAAGAGAAAGATTTAGCAGAAAATGTATACCAAGCATCTGGTATTTAGTAGCTCAACAAAAGTGAATTCTTGCTCCCTCATTTTCTTTCTTCCTCCCTGAGACTCTGATATCCCCTCAGATAAACATCATTGACAAATACTTTTCCCCTTCTCTGGTTTATTCTTGTGCAGTTCAAGTCCTAGTGATTTGCTGAACCATGGCTCTATTACACAGATTAAAATTTTCTGGGGAAAGTGTGGGCTTGATCCCATCTCACCATCCTGACTGGTTCTTTCTTCTTGAGCTCTCCTTCTCAGTCCTGGTCTAGATCACTCAATTATAGCCCCTCCAAGGCAGAACTCACCAACCTGGCCACCCTACCTCCTGACTGCCACACATACGAGGTGACTTTTCTTTTCTGCAGTGATGCATCAGATCTCGACTGCCTTCAGGTTGGAGAGTAGCTGTATTTTAGAAGACCAGAAGTATGAACTTGACCATAGCAAATCTAGAGCTCCAGGAAGACAGTAGTTCCTCACTCAATCATACGATCGTAGATCACCAGCTAACACTTAGTGAGAACCCATCACGGGTCAGGCAGTGCATTGAGCGTGGCCAATGCAGAGGTAAGACATGGTGCCCACCCTTGAGGCCCTCCCAGTCTATGGAGGAACAAACCATTTCAACAAGTACCAAAATAAGGTGTGATGGAGTTATAAGGAGGAGGAAACTAACTTGAGCAAAGAAAAGACTAGTCCTGAGCCCTCTTCTTTCTCTACACTCTCCCTGCTTAATCTCATCCACTGCCACGGCTTTAAATACCATAGGTGCACTGATGGACTCCAAATCACACCCAGCCCAGATCATTCCACTAAACCCTGGAGTTTGACAGCTGCCTATTAGAGACCTGGATGTCTACAAAAATCTAAAAAGTAACACATCTAAAAGAGAACTATCTAATTCCTGCCTCACATCCCATACCTCACTCTCAAAACACCTACACTCACAAACCTGATTTTCTTCGAGTCTCCCCCACCCCAGGAGATGTTGCTAGTTACCCAAGCCAGGCAGTGAGGTACTGAGGTGTTATCCTCATTTCTCTTTCCTTTATCCCCCCCAAACCCCATCACCACCACATTGGGCTCTACTTCCAAAATGATCTTATTTATGAATTTGAGTCTGTGAGTTAATTTGCTTCCACCAGTAATCTTTCTTCCTAAATGCAGGAACTTTGTTGTTCTTTTCCTTTCTATGTGATTTATTTTTACTACTGTATCTCAGCTTATGGAACAGTGACTGTCACTGAACAGGTTTTTGATACATCTATGTTACCAGTTAAGAATGTCAGGGAAGGTGTCAGTGGGGAGAGGTTGGGTGATATTTGAGCTGTGTATTAAGTGCTCACCTACTGGAGAAGGAGGAAGGGAACACCCAGAAGAGGGACTAGTTCAAACAAAGAGAGAGAAGCAATAAAAAGAGTGGAGTCCCTGATGGCACAAGTGGTAAAGAATTCGCGTGCAATGCAGGAGACACATGAGACATGGGTTTGATCCCTGGGTTAGGAAGATCCCCTGGAGAAGGAAATGGCAACTCAGTCCAGTATTATTGCCTGGAAAATCCTATGGACAGAGGAGCCTGGTGGGCTACAGTCCATAGGATTGCAAGATTGGACACAGCTGAGCACACAGATCATCAATAACCAAGACTCAGAAGTCAGGAGTGCTGTGTTCAAATTCCAGCTCAGCCCCTAGCTCTGTAATCTTTTGAAAAGTAGTTTCTTGATCTGAGAAAAATGGAACCAATGCTACTTACTGCATTCTTAGGGGTGTGTGAAGAATTAAATGAAAATGGGCAAAGCACACTATGTGTATGAAATAAATGGTAGTTTTATTAATATGAATTCATTACAATTACACATGTATAATGAGTAACCACTTTAATCATTTTATGTGGCTAGAATATTGGATGCATGAGAAATTTCTGGAAAATGTGACAGTCAGGTTGGAGTCAGAACACTTGAGGTCAAGGGACCCTCAAAATCATGGAGCATCAGTGGCCAAATGACCACAGCTCTGCAAACTGTTCTGTCACTCAAAGGGGATCAGCATACTGTAGCCTGAATGCCTTGATGCAGGCTGTATGGCAGTCAGATAATGCAGGTAATTCTCAGTTATGACGGTGGCATATTAGCCATCTATGGCTGCGTAACAAATTATCCCAAATCTTGGCAGCTTAGAAAATAATGAACATTTATTACTTCATACAGTTTCTGTGGGTCAGAAATACAGGAACAACTTAGCTGGGTGTTCTGGCTTGGGAGTCTCTCAGGAAGCTGTAGTCAGCTGCAGTCATCTGAAGGCTTGACTGGGGCTGAAACACTCACTTTCAGCATTGTTCACCTGGTTGGCAAGCTCAAGCTGGCTGTTGGTGGGAGGCCTTAATCACTTGCCACAGAGACCACAGGGCTGCTTGAGTGTCCTCACAACATGGCAGCTAGTTTCCCCCAGAGCAAGTAAGCTGACAGAGAGAAAGGATAAAGTCACAATGTCTTTCATGACCTAGCACAGGAGATCATACACAGTCATTTCTAATAGCTTACTGGTTACCAGATCAGCCCTACTCATTGTGGGGAGGGCTGGGGGCCTCAGTTCTTCCCCATCTGGCCTCTTATCTTTCCAGAACACCAGGAAGCAAGGATCACTGAGGGCCATCTTGGGAACCAGCTACCAGAGCTGGCCAGAGCAGAAGTGAATTTTTCCTCACTTCCTAATAGATGGAACCAAACAACTAGGCTGAAAGAGAAAGTACAAAAATATAAAGCAGAACAGGACTGCTAAAGGGATAAAGTAATAATAATAGGATAATAATAATAATAGCTATCATTTATTGAGTGTTTCCCTTATACTAGACCAAGGCCAAGATCCTTCCATGCTCTGTCACCAGGGTTGATAGACTATGGCGTATGTTTATGGGTCAAATCTGGCCCACAGCTGGACATGTGAATAAAATCTTAATGGAGCTCAGCCACACCCATTCAAATATGCATTGGTTGTGGCTGCCTTCACCTACAACAGCAGCTGAGCAATTGTAACAGAAAGCTTGCGGTCTGCAAAGCCAAGAATATTTACTACCTAGCCCTTTATAGAAAAAGTTTATCAACCTGTGCTCTAGTTTACTAAAAATGCCTAAAAACCCCTAAGGTTAAAAAAATTATTTAAAAATTTAAAATCCCATGAGGTAAGTGACATTACTTTCCTCATTTTATAGATGAAGAAACTAATAAGATCAGATAAATTAAGTGGCTTGCTCAAGATGGTATTTACTGTAAATTTCCTGTCAGGGAGCCCAACCTCAGGGTCTGAATTACGCTGGGCTAGGAATCAGAGATGCTGGCTATTCTGAAGAGCTATGTGACTGAGCAGTTACTTAATATCTTGCTCCTCATTTTTCTCTGCTAATGATTGGTTTTTAAATCTCTGTTCAACCACTTTAGGGAAAGTCAAATTATAAATATAAAAGGTGAATGAAAAAATAGCAAATACTTCAACAAAAGTAATTAGTAGTCTTAGCACGTGATGCTAAGGCTTACAAAAAGAAAGAGCTCTGGGAGAGACTCCTAGCAAAGGAGCTGAGTTACCCCTGAAAAACAGACCACCTAAAGTGTAATGACTGAAGGCAATGATTTATTACTGTTCCAGACTCTGTAGGCTGGCTAAGTGGTTCCTCTGCTGGTTCCCCCTGAATTCATTTATATATCTGCTTTCAACCAGAGCAGCAGTTCTCAACCAGGAGTGATCTTTCCACCCACCCAAAAGACACCTGGATATGTCTAGTGACACTGTTGGTGGGTATTAGTTTCATTTAGTGGCTAGAGGCTGGGGATGCTGAAAAACATTCTATGGGACACAGGAATCAAATATCCATAGTGCTGAGGTTTGAGAAACCCGAGCTAGAGAGTCATCTGAGCCAGGTAATTCAAGATGCCCTCACTCATGTGCCTGGCATTGGTGCTGGCAGTCAGCTAGGGGCCTCAGCGCTCTCCTCTCATCCCCCAGGATGCTAGCCCAACCTCCTACCATCATAGTCTCAGGGCAGAGTCCCAAAAGGGCGAGGGTGGAAGCTGCAAGGCCTCTTGAGATCTGAGCTCTGGAAATCATCCAAGGTTGTCTCCATCACATTCAGCTGGCCAAAACAAGTCACAAGGTCAGCCCAAATTCTAGGCAGCGGGGGAAAAGATTCCACCTCTGCTGGGGGGGAGCAGCAGGATCACAGTCGAGGGGGTGTATATACCAGGATGGGAAGAATCTATGACTATTACATAATCTACTACAAGAAATAAGATTAAAGATCTTTCAGCTTGAGCCCCATAGCTCAGGGGACAGCTTAGAGCTGGTTCTCAAAGTGTGGTCTCCAGACCTGCAGCATGAACACCACTTGAGAACTTGTTGGAAACACAAACTCTCAGGTCCTAGCCAATCCAAGTGAACCAGAAACAGGAATGGTGACCAGCAATCTGGTGTTAATAAGCCCTCCAGGTGATCCTGCTGCTCATTCAAGTTCAAGAATCCCTGGCTGAATAGGAGCAAACAGATCAGATGTCCGTCCAAGACCAAGACACTGGCTTGAAGGAGGCCAAAGCACCCTTCCCTACTTCATCTCACCACTCCCTCCTCTCCCGTCATTCACCTGAAGACAAAACTCTCTCCTTCATAAAGGAATTTGGTAGAAATAGCCTTGACACTCCTGACAAAATCATGTCAGCCGTCAAGGCAACAGGAACATGAGCAACTAGTATTGCTTGACAGAGTCTGCAGGCCACGCATGGAGTAAGCCAGGAAGGCAGCAAGCTCTTTTTGGGAGCAGGACCAGAAGATCAAGAGGACTCTTTTATGTTTGTTTTTGTGATTCAAAATAATAGCGGGGGGGCAGGGTGGGGAAGTTCACATTAAATAAAATATTTTTAAGGCTTAAAAAAAAAATACTAGCAGAGCCCATTTAGAAGTTTTGTTTGTTTGTTTGTTTGTTTATCCTCAGCCCAGAACTTAAATTTGCATCACTGGTCAAGAAACAAAATGGTGGCGAATTTCCTGGTGGTCCAGTGGTTAGGAGTTCAAGCCTCCACTGCAGGGGGCACCAGTTTGATCCCTGGTTAGGGAACTAAGGTCCAACATGCCACACGGCTCTGGCCAAAAGGAAAAAAGAAACAGAATGGTGAATATCATATGATATTGTTTATATGTGGAATCTAAAAACAAGTGAGTTTACTTACAAGACAGAAATAGACCCACGGACATAGAAATAAACTTATGGTTACCAAAGGTTACACTGCTACATATAAAACAGATCACCTACAAGAATCTAGTGCATAGCACAGGGAACTCTACTCAATATTTTGTAATAACCTGTAAGGGAAAAGAATTTTAAAAGAACATACATATGTATATGTATATATAACTGAATTACTCTGCGGTACACCAGAAACAACATCGCAAATCAATGATGCTTCAATTAAAAATAAAATAATGTATAATTTTTTTAAAAAAGCAGAATAAGACAATACTGCTAGCTGAAAATCACTAGCTAGCAATAAGAACCCCTGCCTTCCAACCCCACTGTGCTCTGCAACCCTTAGGCAAAACCAGGGGCAGAACACAGTCAAGCTCCCAAGCTCCCCTTGAGTCCCATCTGATGACGACACCTCTGGTTTTTTGTTTTTGTTTATTCTGGAAATTAGTGGGATAGCTTGTGAACCTGCCTGAATACTGCCAGCTAGCCAGGGGGACACGAAACTCTAAACTGTCCCCGTGCACCAGGGAGCCTCAGGCTGGAGGGGTCACTGCAAGAACAGGGCCTGGGACTCAGCCTTTCCCACCTCCCTCCCACCACACACACAGGGGCCAGCGCTTGATGGAGGAGCGAGATGTGAGACTCCCTCACAGTGTCCATTCAATTCCAGTCAAGGTGAACTTTCCTAGAGTCTAGATAAACCCCATGATCCAACAAAAGGACCCATCTTTGTTTAGCACAAAAAATGGCTCGGCAGCCTAGGATATTCACCATCTCCAAGTCAGGGACTAAATGGCAGGACTCCAGAGTCCTGAAGGGCACAAATTTGAAACAGGAGAAGGTCACAGGACTTCACTGGCATTAATATAGGTCTTTCTGAAAATTGACTGGATCTTAGCATTGTAGAGGCAGCTTCCCACAGTGGTGAAGCCCTCTCACTGGAGTTATGCCTGCAAGAGCTCGGACACCAACAACCAATCACTAGGGGATTTAGGAACTAGATAGAGGATTTAAACACAGCAGTTTCCAAACAGGAGCCACCATTAAGACAGGAAGACTCTTCTACATTCAGCTTTTCTATTTCAGGAACTAGGATTCTGCATAAAAAGATCATTTGCAATAAAGGTTCCACTGTTTTAAAGCAAAACTTTGAAAACAACTGAACTGGATGATGGCCAAGGTTCTTTCCAACTTTCAGACACCTGAATTTGTATATTAAGTATCCGGGTGTCCAGAATATAGTCAGTAATACCTAAACTATAATCACTCTCCTCCTAATAATCTCTAACATATGGATATAAATAACCATTACAGCATAAACAACCCAACATAACACTGACTTCCCCTTCCACTGAAAACATTAAGTTCATCCTGCTTGGCTTGAACAGGGGTGGCAGGGTGTTTCATTATTTACCTTTTCCTCTTCATGAGAAAACGGTGATGACATCTTTTTGGCCAGATGGAACTGATGCGAGATTTATGGAGCAGCTGAGAACTGTCAGAGCCAGGCCAGGCCAATCCCACAAGACAATGGCCATGGCCTTTTCATCAAGGAGCACGTTGCTTTCTGGAATCTACTAACACAAGAGGTTCATATCTACCCAGTCATCAGCAAGATTATCCCAACACCCCACCAGCTGCCGCCACCCAATCCGGAGGCCTCCGCTTCTGCTCTTGAGGGACAGCATGTGAGCACGCAGGGTCTCACCCCTCACCCACCATCACACCAGCCCACCCCCGCCCCAGTCCGGCACCCACCACCCTCCCAGAGTGGGAAACCTCATCCAATGCCTTCTCGGTTACAGAGATTTCAGAAATTAGTCACACGGAGGAGGGCGGGAAGACAGTGAAGGTTTCCTGAAGGAATCAGTAACAAGATCTGGGCTGTTTCACCTCGAGGTCACGACAGCTCAGACTGTCCCTGAGTTAGCACTGAGTGGTCAAGAATAAAATCAACCTCTGCAAACCCTCTGCTGACTTGTCCACCATCTATTAACACTTTGTACAAAGAGTTTCCTTGAGGAGGGGCCTCCAGCAGAGGGGCCTCCCCATTCACGGAGCATTTCACTTTGGAGATTTTGATCCTTTCCTCACCGCCAGCCTCGGAAGATGGCCCCAGTGCCTGCCCACCCATTATCAGAAACGAGGAAAGGGTAGAATTGGAGACTAAAGTCCAGCATTGGTATGAAGGAGGGGTTTAGATGAGCTTCCCATCCTTATCTTGTAAAGACGCACACTGGGACTCCTATGGCCTTGGTGACTGTATGTCTTACTCTGCACTGGACAGTCCCAGTTTGTTCCTCCTACTGTCCCAGGATTGCTACTGATATCACTGCCTTTCACTCTCAAAAGTCCCTGTTTGGACAATAATCTAGATAGTCCCTCTACCTCTGGCCTGGTCACCCCTATGCTTTTCAGTAAGATTTTAAAAATGCAAGGGCTATCTGGAAAGCCCTAGATAGCCCTGCAAGTCAAGAGATGTGGGGATTTAAAAAAATAAAGAAACAAATAGATAAAATAAATTAAAAAAAATAAATTAAAAAAAAACAAAGAACAGAAATGTTCATTATAACAGCGAAACATGGAAACAACCCAACTGTCCATCAATGGAAAATAGTCTAATCAATCCAGGCTGGTAATATGGAATACTCTGCATCAATTTAAAAGAAAAAGGTGGATCTATATATACAAACAAGGGAAGCTCTCCAGGCAGTTTGGTAAGAGAAAAATAGCAAACGGTTGATCATTGCAACATGAATGATCCAGTTTTCTTTTCTTTGTAACTATGACTGTAGATGTACAAAAGATCGAGAATAACACTGTTTAATAGGAATATAATGTGAGCCACTATGTAATTTAAAATTTTCTACAAAGTGAAATTTATTTTATAGAACCCAATGCATCCAAAGTATGATGTAAATCAACATAAAATATAATTAACTTTATTATTAATTTAAAATAGAATTAACTTTATTTATTTTGTACTAAATTCTCAAACTTGTGCTTACAGCAATCTCAGTTCTTACAAGCCACATTTCAAGAGCTCAAAAGTCACATGTGTCTTACGGCTACAGTAATAAGATCGCTCAAGGCTAGAAGGACGCACACCAGGTAACAAGTTATCTCTGGAGAGGAAAGTGGAATTAGAAAAATGGAGTGATTTGTATAGGATTTTTAAACTTTTTACAACAAGAACATATTCAATACCTCAGTTCAGTTCAGACGCTCAGTCATGTCCAACTCTTCGCTACCCCATGGACTGCAGCATGCCAGGCTTCCCTGTCCATCACTGACTCCTGGGACTTGCTCAAACTCATGTTGTGATGCCATCCAAGCAGCTCATCCTCTGTTGTCTCCTTCTCCTCCTGCCTTCAATCTTTCCCAGAATCAGGGTCTTTTCTGATGAGTGAGGTGGCCAAAGTATTGGAGCTTCAGCTTCAGCATCAGTCCTTCCAATATATATTCAGGACTGATTTCCTTTAGGATGGACTGGTTGGATCTCCTTGCAGCCCAAGGGACTTTCAAGAGTCTTCAACACTACATTTAAAAAGTATCAATTCTTCGGCACTCAGCTTTTTTATAGTCCAACTCTCACATCCATACACGACTACTGGAAAAACCATAGTTTTGACTAGACAGACCTTTGTCGGCAAAGTAATGTCTCTGCTTTTCAATATGCTGTCTAGGATGGTCATAGCTTTTCTTCCAAGGAACAAGCATCTTTTAATTTCAAGGCTGCAGTCATCATCTGCAGTGACTTTGGAGCTTACATAAGTTTATAAAACAAGAACTGGAAAAATCTTAAAGCAGCTAGAACATGAGATGTAAAACTAATAAAATCTATTAATGAGCTATGAAGAAACAGTATTAAAATCAATTCATCAGTCAAAGAGTGTTTCCATTTTTTAAAAAATTTGACCCCCACCAGCCTCAGGGGCCATGGGGCTGCACTAACCTGCCCAATAAGTCAGCTTCCTCAGTGCCAACTTGGTTGCTTCTCCATCTAGAAATGGGGAGCCATGGTGCCTCCCTGAGGATCTATCGCATCACAGGAACCGTGCCATGCTCTCAAATACTCAGACTGAAACTCTGTCAAAGAGCCGACAGGGAAACCAGTACCATTAAAATAGCCTAGAGTATTTGTTTTAAAATGCAGAGTCTTGAGCCCCACAAAATAGGAGTTTCTGAGGCAGAGCCCAAGAACTCCAGGGGATTCCTAAGCCCAAGTAGGACACAAAAGGATATCCTTTTCTTTGAGCCAGATTTCCACTGCCAGGTTCCTGGCTAGACTCTGATTCCACCTAGAACCATACTGCCAAGAACTGGTGGAAGACAGGAAATCCACTCAAAATTTCCCCTGCCCCACCCTAGAGGAAGACGATCTTCCACTGTATGTGCTGTAAGATGCTTAAAGACCTCACAACTTAAACACAGGCCACCTCTTGGTAAAGACTACCCTGTCCAGAATTAGCCCTGCTTCTAACTCTCCAGATCAGAGAAAGCTGAGGCTGAGGGGTCTGTGCCTGCTCTCAGCCCCTGGGCCTGCCGTGGGAATGCAAAAGGTGTTTCTTTCCACTCCCACCACCCAAGCGATGACACCAGGACATCTGGGTGAAGGTTTTCCCTTAAGGTGAGCTCTTCTATGTGGGTTTTGTTGTTGTTGTTGTAATTTATTTATTTATTTTAATCAGAGGCTAATTACTTTACAATATTGTGGTGGTTTTTGCCATACATCGACATGAATCAGCCATGAGCGTACATGTGTCCCACCATCCTGAATCCCCCTCCCACCTCCCTCCCCATCTCATCCCTCTGGGTTGTCCCAGAGCACCAGCTTTGGGTGCCCTGCTTCATGCATCGAATTTGCACTGGTCATCTACTTTACATATATAGTAACATACATGTTTCAGTGCTATTCTCTCATATTGTCCCAAGCTCCTCTTCTCCCACATAGTCCAAAAGTCTGTTCTTTACATCTGTGCGTCTTTTGCTGTCTTGCATATAGGGTCCTCATTACCGTCGTCTTTTTAAACATACCAAAGGTGCAATTCACTGTTAAAAGGGGTGGTAGGGGCCCGGAGGCAATTTCTTCAAAGGTATATTCTTAATAGTGAAAAGTTATTGCTTCCATGTGTATAACCTCTTTCTCCTAAAACTCAATAGCCAGAAATTGACGGGAGGTGTCAACTGAGGTATGACCATCCTCATTGTACAGAAAAAAAAAAGGAGGCTGAGCAGGTTGAGGGAGGTAGGTGTGGAGGGAGAAAGTCACCTTTCCACTCCCTGTTTAGTCTTGCGATGGCGACCTCAGGAAGCCAGTGAGGGCCAGAGTATGTGCTGGGCTCCCCTACCCCACCCCCTTCACACAGAATAGCTCCCTCGGACATAAAATGATTTACTGCCTACTTCACCCCCACTCAGCCACATTTAGCTGATTAAAAGGCCCTCTCACCATCGTTAAACAAGCAGATGAACGTTTTCATCAAAGCTAAATGCCCTTTAATAATCTGATGCCCACTCTCCTTCCGTGACACCTGGCCTCTGTCCGTCTCCGTGTAGATGACAGGGAGAGAGAGAGAGAGTCTTCCTTCCCCCCTCACCCACAACAGATCTCTTCACACTTGAAAACTCCTTTCCCTGGAAGTTTCTCCCCGCCCCGGCCCACGCCACCTCCATCTCCACCTCCATCATCACCATCTCTCTTCTCTCTCGATCCCTCTTTTCTCGTTCAATCTCCCTCCCTCTCTCCTCCGCTTCTGTAGGAAAAGCAACCAGCAGCGCGGGCAGCCGGCAGAATGAAGAGCGGCAGGCGAACCTCGAAAGGCAGGACTAGGTGAGATGCAAGAGACCCGGGGCGCGGAGGACGCCGAGAGCGGGGCGCGAGCGGCGCCGCGGTGACCGTGGGTCCACAGGTTCTCGCGGTTTCGGGAAAGCCTCTCGGTGCTGCTCTGCCTACTGCTCTTCAGAGGGACAAGAGGCCTCTTTGATCTATGGAGTGCCGGGCGGCGTCCACCACGGAAACCGAGAAGATTCGGCACTCTGGGCCCAGGCCCAGTTCTCCTGGAAACCCCCTCCTCCCACGATGCTGCTGGGGCCCGGACACCTTCTCCAACCATTCTGCTGCTGCGCAAACTTTGGCCACGTTAATTTCACCCAAGCCTTTCCCTTCTGCTGGTCTGACCCCCCATATGGAACACCCCTGAGTTGTCTCCCCTGAGCCCTTCCGGGAGGGAGACGTAAGTAAGCAGGTGAACCCTACCAGGGCGCGCTGGGATTCTGAATCCCAACCACAAACGGATCCCCTTCCTAGGCAGGAGGGGCTGCGCACGCGCATGGAGTTGCTCTAAAGTCGCTGCGCGTTGGGTTTCCAATGCTCAATCCGAAAGTATTTGTTGTACACCCACAACCTGCTCGGAAGTGTGTTAGAACATATTCTCTGCCTTCAAATACCTGAAGACAAGGTAATGCAGAGACTTAATAAAATGACAAGCAGCGCCAGAGGCAAAAGGTTACTCTTACTCTGCAGTTATTTTTATGCGTACGGTAGTACTATGGTTTTATAGTTCAAGCAACAAAATGATTTCTCACACCTCCTCTGCTCCTCACCCCTACATTCCCCAAGCTCCACTCCAGCCTACCACCACTGCCAACACTCCTCTAAAAGAAAATTTTTTTAAAGAGGAGGGTGCTCTGGTACAAAAAGAGAAAATTATAAGGCCCTCCAGCCACTTTATTTTGCGGCTATTTGCAGCTTGGAACTCTGGAGGAAGGGGGTGATGATCTAACATTGGAGCCAAAATGAAGACCCAGTCCAGGAGGAAGGCCTGAAATTATCTTGGGTAACTTTCCCATAGTAGGCCTGCCAGCTCTTTTTCCCTTAACACCTCGTGTTCTTCACTCTGTCACCAATAATACTACTAAGAATCACTGTTTATTGTTTTTTTGTTCAGTCACTCAGTTGTGTCCGACTCTTTGCAACCCCATGGACTGCAGGATGCCAAGCTTCCCTGTCCCTCACTATCTCCTGGAGTTTGCCCAAGTTCATGCATTGAATCGGTGATGCTGCTTATTAAGTACCTACTACCAAGCAAACAGTCTAAATCATTTTTGCTTGAATAATGTTCTGGTTATCTATAGTTGCCTAACAATAAAAAAATCCCAAAACTTAGTGGTATGAAAGCAACCATTTTATTATATTCACTGCTTCTTTGAGTTAGGAATTTGGACAGGACGTACCCCGGATGGCCTGCCTCTGCTCTCTGAGGTCTGGGGCCTTAGTTATGAAAGCTGGAACAGCTGGGTGCTGGAGTCATCTGGAAACGTTATCATTCACAGGTCTGGCTCCTGGAGTAACTGTGAAGCGGGTTCACGCAGCACTGTCAATCAGCAGCTTTCACAGGGTCTCCTCCCAAGGCTCCAGCTTCCTCATAGCATGGTGGCCTCAGGGGAGTCAGACTTCTTACATGGCTCCAAAAGCAGACATTCCAGCAAACAGCAAAACAAAAGCTACATGGCTTTTTCTGATCTTACCACAGAAGTCATGTGGTGCCACTTTTAGAGTATTTTACTGGTTATATTGATTGAAGCAGCGACAAACCTGCCCATATTCAAAGGGAAAAGACATAACCACCCTCCCAGCCAACCCCATGGGAGAAATGTCAGAGAATCTTTGCTTTATAACACTATCTTCTTTAATTCCCAAACAATAATCTATTGAGGAAGCATGAGTATTATTCCCATTTTACAGATGGGAACATTGAGGTTCAGGGAAGCTAAAGAATCCAAACATCCGTACTCCAAAGCCTGAGCTCCAAATCATACCCCCAAGACTCACTGCCTGGCATTTACGATGTCTTCCTTTGCTCTGGATGCTCCCCAAAACCACCCCCAGCCCAAACTCCAGGACCCTCCTTTCCTCACCTCTTTCTGTTGGTTTACTTGCTCTGAGTTTCCTTCTGGCCTGGAAGTAGCCAATGATACTTCCACCTCCATCCCATCTTCGCCAGCTCTAGGGCGCAGGATGGAAATTTCAAGGCAGGCAGCCCTCCAGATTTGACCAGTCTGTGGTATCAGCCACTTATGGCTCCACGTGGCCTGTTAGGCCAGAAGAGGGATGGCCTTTGTCCTGCGGGGTCCCCACTGCCTCAGGGCAGCTGCTTTGGTGGCTGGAGCCCTGAGCATTCACTTGGCCATTGGCCCATGGCCAGTCCTAACTGGGAAACAAAACCCCACCAGTATTTGAGTATCCCCTTTATATATTATTATATCAGATGCCTAAAAGTAAAAAAATGAAGGCTTTAGAAAGACAAAAGGGAAAATGGTAAAAAATATTTGTAGCATAGGATAAAATTACAAAGGGCTACTAGCTAAATAAAGAGCTCATAAAAATCAATAAGTAAAAACTAAGATCTCAATAGATAAATAGAAGATGTAAATATGGTACATTTTTAAATGAAAAATACAAATGGATTACAAACATTTGAAAGTAATTTAAAAGAATTATAGTCTGGTGTTTTCCCCTCATATATTTACAAAGATTCATAAAATGAGAATTCACAAGTTGCTTTCCAGAGGCTTATACACAATTATACTTATGTGCAACCCATGTTCCAAGAGGAGAGCAGCTGTTCCTGAGTTGCAGTCATCACCAAAAACTACCTGGGAGAGTGAGGCAAGGATTGGGACCTTAAAGCGGGATAGGATGTCTCATCTGCACCTCTACGTATACATTGTCTATGTTTTAGAAACTCATGGAACTTAAATTATTCCACTTAAATTGCTATATAAAGATTTGACCCACCACTATTTATATTTTTAAAAAGATACATAATAGTGAATTCAGCCCTCTCCTTCAAATCCAAAGAGTTTTATTGGAGTCTCCCCTATTGAATGAATGACTAAAATATTCTTAGAAAAAGCAATGCTCTAGCAACTATGAGGAAAACAAGCAGAATCAAACATATGTTATGTCTCCAAGGAGTTTACCGTGTATGGCAGAGCTGGTTGCCCAGAACCCAAAAAGATATTAAGCCACAGATACTGCAGACATATAAATCAGCAGTGCTACTACTTCAAGGTCAGAAGCATGTCACTAGGCCAGAGCCAAAAATAGATGCTGGCATTAAGAGAGTAAAAATGCAAACCACAAACTGGGAGATGATATTCGCAATAAGTAAATATCCAACAAGAGATTTTTATCCACATATGTAAAGAACTCCCACAAATCAATAAAAAGACAAAAGATTTAAACAGTCACTTCACAAAAAGGATGTTAAAAAAGCCAATGAACATTTGAAAAGTTGCTCAGTTTCATTAGTCAGTAGGAAAAGCAAATAAAACCACACTGAGACAGCCCTACACTCCAACCAGAATGGCTTAAAATTAAAACAGATAATACCAAATGTTGGAGTAGGGAATGGCAACCCACTCCAGTGTTCTTGCCTGGAGAATCCCACGGAGAGAGGTGCCCGGCGGACTACAGTCCACGGGGCAGCACAGAGTCAGACACGACTGAGCGACTGAGCACACCAAGTGTTGGCAAAACTGTGGGGCAACGGTAACCCTCAAACACTGCCAGCGTGAGTGTAAGTGGGCACAGCTGTGAATCAGCAAACTGCTGAGTGGAGTGTACCAAAGCTGAATTTATGAGTATCCTCAGTCAGTTCAGTCCAGTCGCTCAGTCGTGTCTGACTCTTTGCGACCCCATGAATCGCAAGCCTCCCTGTCCATCACCAACTCCCAGAGTTTACCCAAACTCATGTCCATCAAGTCAGTGATGCCATCCAGCCATCTCATCCTCTGTTATCCCCTTCTCCTCCTGCCCCCAATCCTTCCCAGGATCAGGGTCCTTTCGAATGAGTCAACTCTTCGCACGAGATGGCCAAAGTATTGGAGTTTCAGCTTCAGCATCAGTCCTTCCAATAAACACCGAGGACTGATCTCCTTTAGGATGGACTGGTTGGATCTCCCTGCAGTCCAAGGGACTCTCAAGAGTCTTCTCCAACACCACAGTTCAAAAGCATCAGTTCTTCGGTGCTCAGCTTTCTTCACAGTCCAACTCTCACATCCATACATGACCACTGGAAAAAACCATAGCCTTCACTAGATGGACCTTTGTTGGCAAAGTAATGTCTCTGCTTTTTAATATGCTGTCTAGGTTGGTCATAACTTTCCTTCCAAGGAGTAAACGTCTTTTAATTTCATGGCTGCAATCACCATCTGCAGTGATTTTGGAGCCCCCCAAAATAAAGACTGACACTGTTTCCACTGTTTCCCCATCCATTTCCCATGAAGTGATGGGACCAGATGCCATGATCTTAGTTTTCTGAATGTTGAGCTTTAAGCCAACTTTTTCATTCTCCTCTCTCACTTTCATCAAGAGGCTTTTTAGTTCCTCTTCACTTTCTGCCATAAGGGTGATGTCATCTGCATATTTGAGGTTATTGATATTTCTCCCAGCAATCTTGATTCCAGCTTGTGCTTCTTCCAGCCCAGCATTTCTCATGCCTATGGGCCAGCAATTCCACTCTTAGAAATATGCCCAACAGAAATGTATACATGTTCAACAAAAGACATGTATGAGGGTGTCCATAGTAGTACTCACTATTCATAACAGTCAAAAACTGGAAGCAAGAGAGAAAAGGTCTAAAAAAGAATGAAATATTGCCATTTGCAACAACAAGGAGGGACCTGGGGATTATTATACTAAATGAAGTAAGTCAGAGAGAGAAAGACACATATATGATATCACTTATACGTGGAATCTAAAAAATAATACAAATGAACTTATTTATGAAACAGAAACCAATTCACAGACATGGAAAACAGACTATGGTTACCAATGGAAAAAGAGTGGGAGGGATAAATTAGGGGTATGGGATTAACACATATACTACCATATATAAAGCAGATGAACAAGGATTTACTGTATAGCACAAGGAACTATGTTTGATATCTTGTAATAATCTACAATGGAGAAGAATTTTTTTTAAAAAAAGAACATATATATATCCTAATCACTTTGCTATACAACTGAAACTAACAATACTGTACATCAACTATATTTCAATTAAAAGAGAGAGGGGGAAAAAACGAGGGGCACTTCCTTGGTAGTCCAGTGGTAAAGAATCCACCTTGCAATGCAGAGGACATGGGTTCAATCCTTGGTCGGGGAACTAAGATCCCACATGCCTCCGAGCAACTGTGCTCACCTGCTGCAACTACTGAAGCCGGGGTGCTCCAGAGCCCATGTGCCACAACCAGAGAGTGTGCGCTGGCAACGAAAGATCCCACATGACACAGTGAAAGTCCTGCAAGCTGCAATTAAGATCTGACACAGCCAAATGAATAAAATTTTTTTAAAAAGAGAGAGAGATAGAGAATGGGTCAATAGTAGTAGATTCATACAACGAAGTGTTAGACATTAAATGAGCTAACTACAACTATAAACAATGTAGATGCATCTCACAAACATATATTGAGTAAAAACTGGCCAGACACAAAGAGTATACGTACTACACAATTAGCTATATGTGACGTTCAAAAACTGGCAAAACTAATCTATGTTGTAAGAAGTCAGAATAGTAATTATCCTGTGGGAAAATGGAAGGGGCTTACTGGCCATGTCCCATTTCTTGAAGTGGGTTCTAGTTACACAGCTATGTTCAGTTTGTGAAAATTCACAGGGCTGTTTACTTTTGTTCACTCCTGTGTGATGCTGGAATAAAAAGTTTCCAAGAACTGGGACACCTGCAAAGCCACATACATGCTCAGTGAGCATGTGCACTGCTGGACTGGGTCAGGGCTTAGGACACTCCAGGGTTTGTCATAGGAACAAAGCTCACTTTCTTACCCCAAAGAGTGTCTTCCAAAGTCACTGCTCAGGAGCCAGGAACTGGCTGAGAACTGTCCCCAGTGCTGCCTGGTCCCACCACCTCTCTCGCCACTTCTCAAGGACAAGGAATACAGCTTCCCCTTAAGAAAACTGCCTAAAGTTTCTACAGGAAGATGGCCACATCCAGGAAGAGAGCAGTGTACTGAGGATCCACACCTGATCTACACTTGGCAGGTCTCACCACTCTCAATTCTAAATGTCCCAACTTTCCCAACTCTCATCCCACACATTTCTGTTAGAAGAAAAAAAAAAACAAAGCACCCTGGATTCCTACTACAGAAAGTTCATTCAGAATAGCTTTTGGTGAGGGCCCCTGCCCGGAGGCATGGGGGAAGCAGCTCTCTCCCCATCCCCCATCCAGGAGGATCAGCCCAGGACTGAATAACTAGGTCACCAGTGTAACTCAGATGACCAAGATGGGGGGATTGGGCCATTGGTTCAAAGATGTCATGGCAGGGTCCAGTTCACATTCTGCTAGTTTCAACACAGCCAGTGACCTACCCTGCAAGAATGCACAGCTAGAGTCTCCCCTCCACTGCCACCAACAAAATTTATAATAATCAATTTGGTATTCTTTAAATTACACATAAAATAAAATGGAAAGGCCCACAAGGAAGAGGAAAACCTAGACCAAGGCCTTAAAGAATGGGAAGATTCAGAAATGCCTGCTCCTCTCTATGAGAGAGAAAGGTGATGTTTTCCCTTACATAATTTCCCCACAATAATTTTTATTTGGATAAATAAATCCTGATAAGTGAGAACCCAAATTTTCCCAAGGCCTGTATTTTTCCCCTGGATGTGTTTGGTAGGTGGTCCTTTCTCAGCAGTTGGGATAATCCTGAGGATCCTGGGCAAGCTGGAAGGGAGCAAGTCTGTATGGAAGCCAAGAAGTAATTCCTGCCCCCCCACCCCCACCCCCGCCGTTCCCCGCTCCCCCTCCCCCACCAGATTCCCAGGGTAAGAAAGAAGCCCTGTAAGGAATCATGAGACTGGAAATTAAGGGAGGCTGAATTTCACATTATCTAGATGGTTGGTGACAGTGTGCATCCTTAAGGGGACGAAAGGTATTTGTTATTTTTATTGGATTATTTTTCTTTAAAAAAAAAAAAAGCCAGATACAACTGCCTTTGATACAGAAAGAGAAAAATGAGGAGATTCGGGTAACGGGGCTTAGAGGGTCAGGGCCTACCAGCAGGTCATCACATCTAAAAACACTTCTCCGCCAAGCCTGGCCTGCAGATCTCCGCGCAGGGTTCACCGTCGGATGGGAAAGCCGAGACTGGCCCCAGGGCCTCTGCGAACGCTAGAAGACAAACCAACCTGGGTGGCATCTTTCCTCTGCGCCCTGTCCTCAGACCCGGCTGTAGGCTAGGGAGGCGCCGCCGCCGCCAGAGGCTAGAACGGCGGCCGGATTCGGAGGTCCCACCCACTCTCTGGGCTTGAGGGGTTCGTTCCTCTCCGCTCACCAGCCGCCCGGAGGCCACAGGCTGCAGTGCCAAAGGCAACCTGGCGCGCGGCAGGCGCGTCATGAAGCCCAGGCGGCCTTCTCCAAGTGACAAAGCCGATTTTCCTCCGGACGCGGGCAAGCAAGGTTGCCCACGAGTCGCCAAAGCGCTGCTCTCAACAACTATTTTCGTGGTTAGAAAAGAAAAAAGAAATCACTCCCTCCCTCGCGAGTAACAGGCACGCCAAGGCTTCCCCAGACGGGTTGGGTTCAGCCTGGGCCCGAGGTCTGGCCCCAGCGTTCCGGCACCTTCGCCCTGGCCCCCGCCTCTTCTCCCCACCCCCCCAGAGCCCGAGGGGGCGGCGGGGCCTAGCCGAGGGCGCTGCGCGTGACCCCGAGCGGAAGGGCCCCAGTCTGGGTCCTAATGCGGGTGGCGTCTCCCTTGACAGGCGGCGTTTGGGGACAACAGCGGGGACGGGAGATAAGGTGACATACCAGAGCAGATTTGGTGCGCGCGCTGATACCCCTCTCCCGACAGGAAACGCGGAGCTATTTAAAAGACCCTATCGATTACTTTATCTTTCCCGGAGGAAAGCTTCTTGCCGAGAGACAAAAGATGTTCCCTACCTAGAACTACAAGGCCACAGCCCTCCACACACACGGGGACGGTCTGCACACGCGACGCCCAATGAGGGCGCAGGGACAGACGTATCCCGGCGTGTGTGCCAAGCACGGCTCTGGAGGGCAGGAGCGGACAGGGGAGCAAGGGGAATTTCACAGGATCGTCTGCTGTACCCTTTGAAATATTTTTGACCGTGTGCACTCAGAACACACACAAAGAAAGTGCCTATGTACTTAAAATACGTGTCTGGGTACCCGTGTCGTTTTAGCAAATTTAAAGCGCACCAGTAAGCACATTCAAAGCGGGTTTACTGGTCTCTGGGAACGTATTCCGCAGATACACGTCTCAAAAGTAAACGCTCCACTGTGCTCTTTCTAAGTGCTTGAATGTCTACAACTGTCGTGTGTACACTTAAAAGACTGGGGACGCGTCAACACGGCCCTTAGACTCTAAAGTTCAGCGTGTGCTCTTCTCGTGTCTGAACTCCCGCATTTCGCCGATCTGTTGGGAGCGCAGAATGCCATCAGCCATATCCCCTCTGCTGACACTGAATCTGCTCTGGAATCCCGAAGTTTGTTGTCCTCCCGGTCCCCGGGGAAGCTTTTAAGAAATACCTACTTAACTGAATTTCACAGAATCGAATTTTTTTTTTCTATGCAGCAATTTGCAATCTAGGCTTTCGCAACGGGCTCTCCTCGGCTGTGAACACTTCGCCGCATTTCGCAGAGCAGGCTAAAGGTGAGACAAGGAAGGAAGATGCGGGAAAAGGAAAGGTGGCGGGCCTAGAAAGGTGGCGATCGCCCATTTCCAGCTTCAGTTCGACACTGACCAGGCCGCAGCAACCCAGGGTGGCAGTTCCGGGGGCCGTGGTGTCAGCCCGAGCCAGGGAGGCCTCACAGACTCTCGAAGACCTCTCCGGAAAGCCGCGGCTGACGACCCCAGCCGGAGCCCCAGCCCTGCTGACCCCGAGACGCGCCCCCACCCCCGAGCTTTGGGCAAAAACAGGCACCGGTTCGCCCAGGGCGCTTCCTCCCAAAGCTTCGCGTTCTTGCCAAAGGCTCTTCCAAAGCCGCGGCTCGCGAGCTGTTCACCCACCGACCGCTGCAGGTGTGCCCCGGCCCTAGAAAACCCATTTTCCTTCTTCAGGGTTTTCCGAATCGTTGTCTACCCAGCTCGAACGTCACCTGACTTTTCCATCTATGCCCTTCAGCGGTGGGATCCTGAGGGACTAGTTGTAGCGGCGTCTCGGTTCTCTCCGCCGCTCCGCGCTGTGTTCACTGGAGCGGTTTGCAGCAGGGAGGGGAGGCGGGGGACTGCCGGACAGAAGAGAGAGCACGAAATTAACACGAAACGACAACGGAAGTTTGAAAGCGATCTGGGAAACCTTAACGCGAGTTTTAAAGCGGGTCACACCTACGGACGCAGGATAAATTCGGTTATAGAAATAGACTCCCCAAAGCAGGAGAAAGTGGCTTACCCAAAAGATGCTGTTAACAAAAACTGTCAAGTCAAAAATGCAAAGGCGTCGGCAAAAGGTAGTTCCTCTCTGAAAAAAAGAAAAAAAAATTTTTTTAATATATAATAATACTTAAATTTGCAGGAAATGTCTCTAGGAGGATGTATATTTATTTTCAGCCAGTGACCACTTGTGTGGGGGTGGGAATTAACTGCGAAGGGGAAAAAGGAAACCTTTTAAAGTTATGCAAATATTTTTGTATTTTTTAAAAAAATTTTTGTGACTTTGTGGTGCTCCGTATACGGGTTTATTCATATGTCAAAATTCATCAAACAGTACACTTAAACTGTGTTCATTTTGTTCTAGGTTAATTATGCCTCAATAGAGTTGATTTTTTTAAAAATAAATAAATAAACCCAGAAACAACTTTGTCTTTAGGGATGGGAACTGGGTGGCTGGGGGAGAGGCCTGGGATACTTTGCATTGTGTTTTAAAAAAACCTTTTTATGTGTTTATTTTGGGTTTTTGTCGTTGTTTTGTTTTTACGGTATATTACTTATTTAAGATATATAATGAGGATATTCCCGGATGCGAATATAAAGCTATTGTTAAGGAAACCAACAAATGGAAGAAGATGCTATTACATCTCCTTGTAGGAATAAGAAAAAGTGTGCACTGCCCAAGTCCAAAAAATATTTGGGAAAGTGAAACATCTTTAAGGTATGTTCAGATTTGTTTCACTTGTTTGTTTGCTCCTATGTTCCAGTTACCAACGGAAAATGAGGCCCCGAAACTTTTCTGATGCTTGCATGTGGTGTGGGTGGTTGTCATCTCCTTGAGGACTGGAGGACTTAAAGGGCAGGCCATTCACGGGAGCGCTCCACGCAAGGCCACGCACGGCTTTCCTGGCCACTGTGCCCAGCATCCCGCGAGTCTAGCACTATCCCGCTTGGAGCAAAGATGCGGTGGCCCCTTGCGCCGCCGGGAGAAGGCCAGATCCGGAACACCTTAAAACTCCTCCCGAAGGCGGAAGCAAGGTCTCACTGAGGCTAAGCAGGCCGGCGGGATCTATGGAGCCCAGAGAGGCCGGCGGGGGTGCAGCCTCTGTGGACCCGGAGCCTGGCCCACCTCCTTACGGAGAGCAGTGACTGCGAGGGTCCCACCTCTGTGTGGGGAACCAGATATAATACAACTCCATTTATCGCCTGCAAGATAGGGAAGAGTCATTTTGGCCTTGTTAGGACAGATTCCAGATCTGGTTCCGACTCAGAGCTATTTCAGATAGAGTTTTGGAGGCTGGCCCTCGAGAGACAGATGGACAGTGACTCCAAGGCCAGGAGCCAGAAAATCCAGGACCTTCCAGAACGGCTAGCCTGGGGGCAGGGCCTGGGTGGGGTTAGCAAGCCTTCCTGCCAGCCTCATCTACTGGCACACTCACAGCCACCAGACCAACATCACCTTCAAGCAACAAGCCAGGGCACTGACTAATGTGGGGGAGCTGCATTCCCAGTGATCCCCTCAAAACTGGGGTCTAGCCCTGGACCAGAGCGAAGGTCAGGGAGAAATCAGGAGGGCCAATCTGCTGAGTGGTAATTGGGACCATTGAGGTCCTGTTCCTCCATGCATGTGTGTTAAGCCGTTTCAGTCATGTCTGACTGTTGTGACGTTATGGACTGTAGCCCGCCAGGCTCCTCTGTCCATGGGATTTTCCAAGCAAGAATACTGGAGTGGGTTGCCATGCCCTCCTCCAGGGATCTTCCCCAACCAGGGATCAAACCCACCCAGGTCGCTTATGTCTTCTGCATCGGCAGGTGGGTTCTTTACCACTAGCACCACCTGGGAAGCTTGTCCCTTGATGGTGCTGCACAAAGGTCACCCCACTCCCCTCCGTCTGAAGCTCCACTAACCACCCTCCTCAGTCTTCCTACCACTAATGCCTCAGCTTCGGTTCTCTCAGACGGGAGATTTCACTGGACGGCTGCTCGCGCAGAAGTTTCAAACTAGACACACCTTTGATTTGTAAGCTCCCAAAATGAGGGGTGGAGCCCATAAATGAGCATTTTAAAAATGTACCCCCAGGGGATTCTGGCCTAGCTGTTTCCACAGCCCAGGAATCTCTTCCCCTTTTGTAAAGGTATAACTTGATTCATTATATTTGGGGTTTATCTTGTTTTTAAGTCTCTTTAAAGGTGCATGTGGTAGGCAACAAAAAGAAAACAAAACAAAAGGAGGAAATCGTCCTTAAAAATGTACTAAAAGTCATGTTTTATTCCTGACCTCCCTTCCCCCATTACTCTTCCCCAGAAGTTTTCATTATATTTTGCTTATCCTTCAAAAAAAGAAATTCATATAAGCACATATATATGTACATATGCCCAAATTTAAAATAGAAATTCTACTTCTTGATTTGATATTTAATGTCTCAAAATGTATCCCTAAGAATACATATAAATGAAGCAATTTTTTCTCATGGCTGCTAGTTTTCTGTTCTATTGGTGAACATAATTTTTTCCAATCAATCTTCCAAGATAGATATATTGGTATTTAAAAAATGTTTTGATTCTTTAAAAAAAAAATTAGAACTGCAATGAAAATACTTTTCTATACATACATGTGTGTGTCTAGAAGTGAAAATATTTGTTCAAAGGGGTTATATATTTTTTATTTTGATAGCACTAAATTGCTCTGAAGAGGTTTACCAATTTACACCTTCAGTCAACAATGTAAAAGAGTGATTAGGCAGAGTAATTATCAGACTTTGTGATCTTTATCAATCTGATGAGTGAAAACATTTGCATTGTGGTTTTTAAATTTCTTCCTTCTTTCATTCCTTTTTACCAGCAAAATTCTGCTACTCCTGGCCAATTTTTTGATTGTTTTGCTGAGTCATTTTCTTGTTAATTTACAGAAACACTTTTCATATTGTGGAAATCAGATGGGTTTTGGTCATTATTTCTAGCACTTAAACTGTGTGTCGTTTCTCTTTGATTCTATTCTGTTTTGTTTATTTTTTAAAAATATTTATGTATTTATTTATTTGGCCTCCTTGGGTCTCCCAGTTGCAGTATGCGGGAGCTTTAATTGTGGCACAAGAACTCTTCATAGTGGCACTGTGGGATCTAGTTCCCCGACCAGGGATCAAACTGGGTGCCCTGAACTGGGATCAAGCCACTGGACCACCAGGGAAGTCCCTCCATCCTGACCTTGTTTTGTTTTTGTTTTGCTGTACGCAAGTTATTTTTATGCCATCAGGTGATATAATTCAGTTTCTAGGTCTTTAGTTCTGCTTATCCATTGTTCCAAATATATAAACATTCCAAACTTATTATCTTAGGCATCTATAGCACTGCTATATTTCATTTCTTAAGTTTAAACTTTTAATCTATCTGGAATTAAATATATGCAATGTGAGATTAGGGCTACCCAGGTATCTCAGCTGGTAAAGAATCTGCTTGCAATGCAGGAGATCCTGGTTCGATTCCTGGGTCGGGAATTTCCCCTGGAGAAGGGATAGGCTACCCACTCCAGTATTCTTGGGCTTCCCTGGTGGCTCAGACAGTAAAGAATCTGCCTGCAATTCGGGCGACTGGGGTTGGGAAGATCCCCTGGAGGAGGGCATGGCAACCCACTCCAGTATTCTTGCCTGGAGAATCCCATGGACAGAGGAGCCTGGTGGGCTGCATACAGTCTGTGGGGTTATGAAGAGTCGGGCATGACTGAACGACTAAGTGCAGCACAGCACCGTGTGAGGATAATCCATTTATTTACCTTTCCCTAACATCACTTTCAATTTATGTGGAATGTGTGTTGCTGTATGGACCACACTCCCCCAAATAGCATAATGTCACAATTAACAGGTACCTTATTTCCCATCGTAGCCAGTTTCATTTTGTAAGTTAGGCAACCACCAATATGCCTCTCCACCCTTCCCCACTGCCCAGGTGAGACCAAATAACAACATGGGATGTTTCTCAGAATAGCAAAGCTGGGAAGGGACCCTAAGTACACCTAAAACCACCATGGAGGGGCTTCCCTGGTGGTCTGGGGTTAAGGCTTTACACTCCCAATGCAGGGGCACAGGTTCATCTCTGGCTGAGGAAGTAAGATCCTGAGTGCTCTCAGGAAGGGAGGGAGGGGAGCAAGGGCGAAAAAAAAGCAAACACCAAGGATACAAACATGAAACCGGTAACCAGAGAAGAAAAAGAACGTGCTCGAGATCAGCCAGTCAGAGGAGCAAGACTAGAACCCAGAACTGGCTCACTGTCTAGTACTCATTTGGTACAGCTCTGCCTCCCTCAGGGTCTGTGTCTTGGGCTGTGCAACCCCAGTCAGTCAGTGTGACTCAAGAGATGCATGGACTCTGGTGGTCCAGTGGTTAAGAGTCCCCCGTCCAATGCAGGGGATGTGGGTTCAATCCCTGATGGTGGAACTGGGATCGCACATGCCAGGAGGCA
Source organism: Giraffa tippelskirchi (assembly GCF_054371585.1). Classification (NCBI taxonomy): domain Eukaryota; kingdom Metazoa; phylum Chordata; class Mammalia; order Artiodactyla; family Giraffidae; genus Giraffa; species Giraffa tippelskirchi. Next base: position 113,130,378 of record NC_137282.1, read on the forward strand.
AGCAAGTCGGACATCGCAAGGATTGAACCCCCACTCTGGAACCCAAGCCTCACAGCTAGAGAGAAGCCTGTGTGCTGTGATGAAAGATCCCGCATGCTGAAACTAAGACCCTAAAAGCCAGAAACAAATAAATAAATAAAAATTTTTTTTTTAAGAAAAAGAGAAAGAGATGCAGCAATCAGGCCAAGTATCCATTAGTGACTAATGAGTCACCTGGAGGCTGGGTGGAAGTTCTGGCCCACTCTTCTAAGCCTTTCGCCTGGCTTCCCCCGCCCTCCTGCGCACCTTCATACATACATACACACAACATCTGGCAGCCTGGCAGACCTGCCTGCTCCTTCCGCTTCTGTGTGCTCCAGGCCCTTCTTATGGCTGAGCAGCTTTGGATAGACAGTCTTTAAAGCAGCTCAGAGGACTTCCTGCCTGTCCCAGCTGGCTAGAGAAGGCTAGACTCTGGGGCAAAGGAAGCCCCAAAGCTGACAGATTATAGGGGCCTTGGGGACATGGAGATAGTATTTCCAAGACTCTACTCAGACTGACCAGAAAGCAAGACCAGTTTTATAATCTGTGGGGCCCAGCGCACAATAAATGAAATGTTAAGCCTCTTGTTCAAAATTTACCAAGAATTTCCAGACAGCAACAACAGAACACAGTGCCCTTCTAAGCTCAGGCCCTGTGTAAGCACAATTGGCATACCCAAGAAGCCAGCTTTCAGGGAAGGATACGGTTAGTTAAAGGGGCAGGCAGGAGAAGGATCCCCCCAGACTTCTACAGCTCAGATTTTAGGGTAGAAGTGAACTGCGGGATTAGTCGTAATAGCCAAAAGTTGGAAACAACCCAAATGTCCATCAACTGATGAATATAGAGACAAAATATGGTATACCCATACAGTAGGATATCATTCTGTCATAAAAAGTAGCAAAGCACTGATAGGTGCTATCACATGGATGAACCTGGAAGAAAACATTATGCTAAGCGAAAGAAGCCAGTCACAAAAGGCTGCATGTTATGTGATTCCATTTGTCTGAAATGTCTAAAATGGGTAAATGTATAGAGACAGAAAGTAGATCAATTAGAAGTGATCTTGAGCTGGGAAGGTGGGAGATAGGGGAGGCTGTTGGGGTTGGTGGCTAAAGCCTACAACCGTTTCCTTTGGAGATGATAAAAAAAAAAGTTCTAGAATTAGTTGTGTCATGATTGCAACTCTGTGAAAATACTAAAAGTCCTTGAACGGTATACCTTAAATGGATAAATTATATGGTATGTGAATTATATCTATTATATCTCAATAAAGTTGTTACCTAAGAAGAAGAGGAGAAGATGAAGAAGGTGGAGAAGGAGATGGGGACAGGGAGGGGGTAAGAGATGGAGGAGTTTGTGGAGGAAATGGAAGAAGAGGGGGAGGAGGAATTTTAAATGTTTCCCTCCCCTCTCTCCCTCGCTCAGGTGAACTATATGTCAGAAGTCCCCTTGGTTTTGGCGAAGCCAGCATCTCCAGTCCAGCAGCCTGGTCCTCCTCTCTAGCTACCTGGGGTGTGTACTGAGGGAGGGAGTAGTGTTCCGCTTGCTCTCCACAAGATACGATTCTAGGAGGCAGCGACTTGTACTTAAAAAAACAATAATAATTCACAGTTCAGTTCAGTCGCTCAGTCGTGTCCGACTCTTTGTGACCCCATGGACTGAAGCACACCAGGCCTCCCTGTCCATCACCAACTCCCAGAGTTTACTCAAACTCATGTCCATTGAGTCGGTGATACCATCCAACCATCTCATCCTCTGTCGTCCCCCTCTCCTCCCGCCCTCAATCTTTCCCAGCATCAGGGTCTTTTCCAATGAGTCAGCTTTTCCAATCAGGTGGCCAAAGTATTGGAGTTTCAGCTTCAACATCAGTCCTTCCAATGAATATTCAGGACTGATTTCCTTTAGGATGGACTGGTTGGATCTCCTTGCAGTCCAAGGGACTCTCAAGAGTCTTCTCCATCACCACAGTTCAAAAGCATCAGTTCTCTGCTTTTTAATACGCCGTCTAGGTTGGTCACAACTTATCTTCCAAGGAGTAAAGCGTCTTTTAATTTTATGGCTGTAGTCACTCTCTGCAGTGATTTTGGAGCCCAAAAAATAAAGTCTGCCACTGTTGCCACTGTTTCCCCATCTATTCTCCATGAAGTGATGGGACCAGATGCCATGATCTTAGTTTTCTAAACGTTGAGCTTTAATACAACTTTTTCACTCTCCTCTTTCACTTTCATCAAGAGGCTCTTTAGTTCTTCTTCGCTTTCTGCCATAAGGATTTACAGGTCTGTAGTTAATCCTGTGTTCGAATCCTGAAACTGTCCCTTTCCGTCTGTGTGACCCTAAACAAGTCACTTCACCTCTCTGAGCGTCTTTCTCCTCTCGGCAGCTATCGAGATAAGCTGATCCGCGATGACGTTCGAGAGCAAATGGCTCCTCCAGTGGGAGCGCAAGACACTGGTACCAGCTGAGCCCCTGGGACAAGGCAAGTGGGGACAGGCAAAAGCCAGTGCCGCGGAGCCCGCCCGGACTCTTCCGGAGCCCAAGAGAGGGCGGCCGCCCCCAGAGACGCCGCCAAGTCTCAAGCCCGGCCCGGAAGGAAGCCAGGGCGGCTGAGGGGCCCCGCGGCCGGGGAGCCGGGGAGCCGGGGCCAGGGCTGGGAAGCCGGCCGCAGCGCCGGGGCTCATCCATCAGCCGGACGAAGAGCAGAGGCGCGCTCTCGGCCCTCTGTTTGCTTTCTCGCCAATTATTGCCGAGCCGTAGCCCCTTTGTTGATACAGTAGTCCGAAAAAGTGCTAATGTTCATTTATCAGGGGGCCTGCCGGGGACTCCCACGAGTTGCGATTCTTTCCAAAATATAAACACGGGGCGAGCGTCCCAGACAGAAATCCCCATCTGTTTCCCCGGCGCGGGCCGAGAGCGAGGCGTTGTTGAAGATAAAGCCAAGGATAACGCCGCCTGTCTCCAATGGACGTCTCCCTGGCGCATTAATGACATTCCCAGTGATAGTTCCAGCTTATCTTTCAATTAATCATATATACCTTTTGCGGCCGGCCATGCAGATTGCAGGAAAGCGGGGGCCGGCTCAGGCCTCTCCGATCGCTTTTCAATTAATAATATTTTATGTGCGCAGAACGCTCTCCAGTCGTCCTGAAATTTGGCTCATCTTAGAGCACCGACTCTTTAAAAGGCAAGGAAATGGATAGATTTTCGATCTCTCCTGTCTGCCCCCTTTTGTCTTTCTCTCTGTCTCTGCCTTTCTCTGGACTGAAGGCTGTTTGTTTGTCCTGCTAGTTTGGCCAAAGTGCGGCTTAGAGAGGCGGCCAGGTTGGGTCAGTCGCCCTTGGGAAGGAAGATGCATCCCTGGTGGGAAGAATCAAGTTTCCCCCCTCCCCCCGCCCACCACTGCAGCTTCACTGAAAGAAAACAAAAATGTTTTTACTCAGAAACTGTGAGGACTGCAAAGAACAGTTAGGAATTACTCTTCAGTTACTCTTGGGAATTATGCTTTGTCTGCAGAGACCAACATGGGTCACCTCAATTTGGATTTTGCACGTATTTATCCAGTTTTGCCCTGTTTTCCTCTCTTTGCCAGCGCTAAGGCCTATTTTAGACCCAAGAGAAATTATTACCAGATTCACAGAGGGTGTAAGGGGTTGAAAGTTATTGATTTTGTTCAAATATGGAAGGCTTTCTTTCCTCTCCTTTTCATGACACCTGACCCACAAAACTATCTGTCAGCCTTAGGGACCCCCTCTATGCCCCAAAATAGGTGATAAATCTTCACTGCCTTGATTTGCTGAGGACATGCTGAATTTTTCTCTTCCTCCAGAACTCTTTCTTAAACACACACACACATACACACACACACAAACTAAAAACAGAGATCCCGGATGCAGCCTCAATGTCCCCCATTAAACGGTAATATTTCAGGCGTCGGCTCACACTAATCTTTCAAACTGTCATCGCCAGCCGCCCGGCCAGCCCATTCACTTAACAGCGCTCCCAGGACCCTCGCTCCCAGCTCTTTTCAGCGAGACGTTTAATTGAATCGGATGTGCCTCGTTTGCCAGACGTCACCGCCTCGGCGATAGGCATCCTCTCCCACTCCCCAAAAACATTCTTGAAAGAAGAGGTGGGCCCCCAAGCTGGGTTAGTTGAGGGCAATTACTGTACTATTGGCCGAAAGCCGTATCGAGGTAGGGCCGAAGAGAGGCCACTGATCTGTAGATCCGTCGAGGGAGAACACGGGTTGGGAGGTGGACGAATGAGGAGGGTTCCTGGGGCTTGAGACTTCTCCACATTTGAAAAAAGTCATCTCTACGAAAGATCAAGCTAAGAGTCTCAGAACCGACCGTGGGTCCCCGGCTGGAAGACTTGAAGCGGGACTCCCCCGCGGTGGTGGGGGCCTGGCACTGGCGGCTGGCGCCTACAAGCTTAGTCAGAGGGCTCCGCGACCGCTGCGGGAGGCTCCGCTCTCCTTTGCCCTGGCCCTGGGGCCGCAGGTCCCGGCAGTGCGGATTTGATGAGGGGCCGGCAGCGTCCCAGTGCTGGGCCTACGCTGGACCCCTCTCGCGCCCTTCCCAGTGGCCCTGTGCAATGGTTCCCCGTCAGGCTTGAGGGGCGCCTTGAGCGCGCAGTGCGGCGCCTAAGGCTCTGAGCCCTGTCCTTAGGCTGCCTTTCTCCCTGTGCGCCTTTCTTCTGGCCCAAATGCTTCTTCCCCAATTCCCAGCTCGTCCTGCGCCAGGAGCCGAGCCCTACAACTCTCCGTTCTCAGCGAGTCCGCGCGCTCCACCTGGACTTCCCACAGAAGCCTGAGTGGTGGGAAACAAGCCTCGCCATCGCTGGAGATAGGATGAGGCGGAGACCTTACCCTGGGGCCATTCTGTCTGCCCGGACCCTTCCTGAAATTGTACACAAAATAGAATGCCTTGCTACAGTTTTCTGGGGGTGAGGGGAAGGCCCTACAAGTTTTAATCAGCTCTTCCAAGGGACCCAGAGGGATGAGGTGGACTAGCACAGAACTAGCCCAAGATCTGACTGGGTAGATTGTTCTGAAACACTGGTCTGACGGAAGGTCCCTACTTTACTGACCCTGGGCTAAAAATTAACACCCCCTCAGGCCCTCCCCGCATTTGCCTGGCCCCCTGCCGCCGCCGCAGGGGCGCCCCACTCGGGGCCGGCCCAGAGAAATCTTGGGCGCGCTGGGTTCAGAGGAGCCCCGCCTGCCTGAGACCTAAACCTGAGCTGGGACAGAGGCCATGCAAAGGCCTAGGCAGGGAGGGCAGGTGGGGAGAAGGCGGCCAGAATGACTGGCGGGCCCTGAGAACAGGAGAGCTAGGACTCCCTAGAAGGCAGCTCTATTCCGGGAAGCTGAGTTGACCTGCTGGGATTCTGGATTTGTTTCATTATTAAGAGGAGGGTCATCTCTCTGGGAGGAGACTGGCAGTGACTGGCGCCCCCTGGAGTTGTGTTTGTGTCACTTGCAGTACGGTCAGAGGTGCTCCTCCATCCCACAACCACCCACCTCGCTCTTCAGCTTGACTCACTCCAGGAGTGCCCAGGGCCTGCCCTCTTGGGGAAAGGCCACTACGAGGCCTGTAAGTCAAGCTACACAGAATCCCAAATTGCCCAGAATGCCTCCCTCCGGCCATCACCCCAGAGCAAACTGTTTCCCCAATGCGTCTCTTCTTGTTCAGACTATTCTACCATACCGTCAGTAATAAATAAAGCCCTGCTGGCTCCTGGAAATAACTCCATCCCCGAAGCCCCACCCACCCAACCCTTCACTTCCCTATTCTGTTTCAGGTGCTGAGGAACATTTCCTCAAATCCCAGATCCACCCAACCCGGCCTAAAGGTCGGATTCGGAGAATAATCGCGTACTTTCCTATGCATGCATCCTAGTAGGATTTTCAGGCTAACGCTAAGGACGAATCTTAGGCTGCAGGAGCGAAAAGAGTCTTCCAAATGCGTCGCGGCCCCTTTAAAAAGCTCAGCGGGATTTTTTTTTTTTTTTTTTTGAGCCGTTTGACTATATTAGGTGACACGAAAGTGCTCATCGCTCCTGTCAACGAGGCCCCCGGCCCAATGGCAGGCTGAGTCCCCCTCCTCCGGCCTGGTCCCGCCTCTCCTGCCCCTTGCACCCCTCACTACCTGCCGCCTGGCCACATCCCGAGCTGGAAGGCGGGTGCGCGGGCGCGCGGCGGGCACCATGCAGGGAGACTGTCAGGGGCCGTGGGCAGCGCCGCTCTCTGCCGCCCACCTGGCGCTGTGATTCGCGCGCTGCCACCATGTTCCCCAGCCCCGCGCTCACGCCCACGCCGTTCTCGGTCAAAGACATCCTGAACCTGGAGCAGCAGCAGCGCAGCCTGGCCGCCGGGGAGCTCTCGGCGCGCCTGGAGGCCACTCTGGCGCCCGCCTCCTGCATGCTGGCCGCCTTCAAGCCCGAGGCCTACGCTGGGCCGGAGGCCGCAGCGCCCAGCTTCCCCGAGCTGCGCGCCGAGCTGGGCCCCGCGCCCTCGCCCGCCAAGTGCGCGCCTGCCTTCTCAGCCGCCCCCGCCTTCTATCCGCGTGCCTATGGCGACCCCGACCCTGCCAAAGACCATCGAGCCGATAAGAAAGGTGAGGAGGAAACCCGAGCTCCTTCTCCTCTCTGGGATAGCTTTCGTCCCCAAACCTCGCGGCCGAGAAACTCTGGCGTGAGTACAGAAGAGGCGAGTGCCTGAGCGGATGGTAGAGCAAAGGGGGCTCCGAATGTGAGAAGTGAGGTTGTTGCCAGGGCCCCCGGGCGTCCAGTCGGAGGTTTAGAGGAAATGCTGAATCGTGGTTATCAGAAACACGAGAGGAAAGAAAGGAAAAAATATATATATATATATTTTTTCCGGCCTAACAAAGCCCCAGGCGCAGCAGCCCTGCTCCTGGATCTGTTATGAAGTTGAAGTTGAGCGATCTGTTTGTGGTGGACACAGTAAGAAAGATTCTCTCCCTATATTTTTTTTAAAGGTCTTCTTGAGGATCTGACCAAAACCGCTGCAGTTAAATTGCTGCACACCAGAAGTGCTTTTACGCACAATTGGAGGAGGTCTAAGACCTTCTTCTCTAGCCCACCCGTTTACCTGCGGTTTCTGGGGTCTTTCCTCCTTTGTGCTAGGAGAGTGGCGTCATTGAAAACAAGGATCTTGAATTTTAAAAAATGGGATTCCTCGGACTCAAGAATGATTTTAGCAGCTTTCTTTTTCCATAACAATTTCCTCACGCGGCCAGAGCCTAGAGGTTCTTTTCTAGAAATAGTTAGAAAATGTCTCGCGACGAAAGGCGTGGAGTAATGGAAGAGATGACTGGGGGAGGTGGCCGTATCCCCGCGCACATCCCGAGGTCCGGGGGGAGGCTGGCCGGGCAGTAGAAAATGCGCGGCGGGAAGACGGTAGCCCAAGGCGGGGTCAGCAAGAACCCGGGGAGGCCGGGGGCGCGGTTGTAGGGTCGCTGTGAGCCCAGAAAGGGTCTTGTGAGCCTACAAAGATTTGTCTACTAGCAGAGGGAAAGTCCCGGAAAGGCTGCCGGCGGGCACTGCGGCTTGAATTGGTCCATAGGGATTCGAATCCAATTCGATTTCAAGGCAGGTTCCGAGGCCGCCTGCCCACCCACTGCTTTTGGGGCGCTGCACAATTGTCGCAGCATTTGAACGGGAGCCTTCGAGAGATCACCGAACCAACTGCCTATTGACCTTCTGTTTCTTCGGTTGCCCTAATTTTGAGACAGTGTGAGGCCTAGGTCTCCTTCCTTTAACCTCGCAAACCAAAGTAGTCCTAATCTCATTCACTCCAGCGCATCACTGAGCTTTGTTTTCTTTGCTGCCTGTCTTAAGTCACTGCCCATCTGTCTCACCAGAATGTGACCTACCCGAGGACAGAGACCTCTCTTGTTCTCCAGTGCCCACAGCCGTGCCTGGCACATAGTAGGCCATCAACAAAAGCTGGCTGTCGGGCGGAAGCCGCAGCCAAGCTAGGGGCTCCAGGCGGGACGGAGGTGGCACCCACTGGGGCCCATCACCCGGCGAGAGCTCCGGGGGGTTGGGTGGCCGTGACACAGCGTCTCTCTGCTTTTCTGTTTCCCGCTCAGAGCTGTGCGCGCTGCAGAAGGCGGTGGAACTGGAGAAGCCAGAGTCGGACAGCGCCGAGCGACCCCGCGCGCGACGGCGGAGGAAGCCGCGCGTGCTCTTCTCGCAGGCGCAGGTCTACGAGCTGGAGCGGCGTTTCAAGCAGCAGCGGTACCTGTCGGCTCCCGAGCGCGACCAGCTGGCCAGCGTGCTGAAGCTCACGTCCACGCAGGTCAAGATCTGGTTCCAGAACCGGCGCTACAAGTGCAAGCGGCAACGGCAAGACCAGACTCTGGAGCTGGTGGGGCTGCCCCCGCCGCCGCCGCCGCCAGCCCGCAGGATCGCGGTGCCAGTGCTGGTGCGCGATGGCAAGCCTTGCCTGGGGGACTCGGCGCCCTACGCGCCAGCCTATGGCGTGGGCCTCAACGCCTACGGCTACAACGCCTACCCTGCCTACCCCGGGTACGGGAGCGCGGCTTGCAGCCCCGGCTACAGCTGCACCGCTGCTTACCCGGCCGGGCCGCCTCCGACGCAGTCGGCCACGGCCGCCGCCAACAACAACTTCGTGAACTTCGGCGTCGGGGACTTGAACGCGGTGCAGAGCCCCGGGATTCCGCAGGGCAACTCGGGAGTGTCCACGCTGCACGGCATCCGAGCCTGGTAGAGAAGGGACCGGTCTGGGACGCCTCCGACCGATCCCACCTCTCAAGAGAGACACTGACTAAAGAGGGGAGAGGGAGGGCTCCCGACACGATCCTGCGATCCCTCGGATGTCACACTCACTCCCACGGAGGCTTCGGAGCTTTTCCCGCCCCGTGCGCCTTTGACCCCCCGAGCGGGAGAGTTTGTGGCCAGGTTTACGCAGCTTGTGGTGAGTGAAACGGCAGCCTGGTGCCTAGCTGTAGCCCCGGGAGTGCCCTCCGAGCGCCCAGGGGCATCCCTAGCCGGCCGAACACCAGCCCATTGGGACTGGGCGCCCGGACGCAGCAGGCCTCATAACGCGCCGCCTTTCCCCAAGCCTGGGCCGGGCGCCCGGGCCCTTGCTGCCTTGCGCCTGCCCCCCGACCCCCGACCCGTATTTATGTTTTTACCTGTTTCTGTAAGAAATGAGAATCTCCTTTCCATTAAAGAGAGTGCGCTGATCCGTCCGTGTGCTTCTTTCAGCTTGCCATTCTTCAGAAACTGAATTTTGGAGGGCAGAAGCAGCCGATCTTGAGTTGTCGGGACAGGTATTCACTGAGCAAATTGATATCCATATAAATAAAGGCTCTCCCGAGCTGGGACCCCTGTTAGGTGCTTTCCGGGGTTGCTCCTGTCATCCTCAGTAACTAGCGAAAGGGAAGTTCTGTTTTGAAGGTTAGCAGACTGAGGCCTGGAGAGGTTTAGTGACTCGTCTGGGAACAAACAGCCAGTGCTGGGAGAACTGAGGTTCAATTCTGGGTCTCACTGCAGAGACTGAGGACACCAGCCCAGAGGTTCCAACCTCACCTCCTTAAACTCTCCTGTGCCTGGCACTCCTGTGCCTACCTAGGGGGCATTAAATGGAGAGTAAAAGCACCTGAGTCCTGTGAGATTGCAGGGCACCAGAACTCATCCTTCTTACAATAACGCTGCATGCAACCCATTTTATAGATGGAAAAACCCAGAACCAAAGCCCTTGTCAAGGTTCTCAGAATTTCCCAGACCAGCGATACTCAGATACGCCAAATGGAAGTGCAAAATGGGTCCTGTGGCCTGGCCTCACCACTGCTCTGCTGGGGAGAGAGCAGAGCCTGGACCACAAAGAGGTGACTGCCTCCTTCTGTGATCAGGCCCCATAAATTCACATGGTCAGATTTTACAGACAAGAAAATTGAGGCTCAGTGAAATCAAGCTAAAAACCTGCTCACTCTGGGAGTTTCTGGCTGTATGCCCTTTTTTTTTCCATCAGTAAAATAAGAATAACAAAAATACTTGCTCAGAGTCCTGGTCCACCAGTCCGTAGGTGCTGACTGCAGCTCCTTTACCTCCAGCTCCACTCAATTCTCTAAAAGGGAGAAAAATGGGAGGGCATCAGAGGTTTTGCGTTCCTATGGAACATGGGTTTTTTTCTGGATTTTGCCTGGAAAGTACTGGCCTGGTTGCCTGGCCCCAAAGCTCTTGGTGGAAGACAGAACATTGCTCCTGGCATACCCTAACCTCTTAGCTGGAGAGAGTCCCCAGGCCAGGCCTGGGGCCATCCTGCTGTCGAGCCAAGACCCAAGCAGCTCTGCCAATGCCAGCAGCGTCGTCTGTCCCTCAGGCTCGCCCTGAGGGGAGAGGGGAAGATGCCAGGAGATTCTAAGTGCTAAGAGCTGAGCTGGACACCGCTTGCGATACAGGGATGCCAGGGTGTATGCAGTCGACTATTGCAGGGTTATGGGCTGAGCTCTGTAGGGAAAGGGGGAGATGCTGCCTCAGAGCTGGGCTCTGGGCCCTCAGACTTGAATCTCTCTGCTGTCAGGTCCGTGTCGAGGACTGCGGGAGGGGGTGTGTTCAGCTCAGCGCTCTCACTCTGCCCCCTGTGCCTGCAACCCTACTTCGCGCCTTCAGCACTCTCTGTCCCTCTCTGAGATGCGTGCGGCAGCCCCATCTCCTGGAAGGGCACCCAGAGGCTGCGCCAGGCCACCAGACCAGTTCTTAATTCAGACAACCCTTTCCTACCAGGCTCGCCACAGCAGGTGGCCTAACTGACACAAGCAGGGAGATCCTTCCACCTGGAGCTCGCCCACATTCTTGCCCTTCATCGGTGTCCACTACCTCCTGGGGGTCCTGCACACCTCTGGGCCTTTTCCACCTCACACTCATCTATAGTAACACTGTGTGTGTGTGCTCAGTCGCTCAGTTGTTTCTGACTCTTTGCGACCCCATGGACTGGGGCCCACCAGGCTCCTCTGTCCCTGGAATTCTCCAAGCAAGAATACTGGAGCGGCTTGCCATTCCCTACTCCAGGGGACATCATCCAGGGATCGAACCCATGTCTCTTGCATCTCCTATATTGGCAGGACTGCAATATGACCGCACCACCTGGGAAACCAGCCTTTTTTTCTATTACGTTATGCTAACAGTAACATTAGAGAGAAAAAAAATCTTTTTCTCACAGTATCCTGAGACGATTTTCTATGATGCCTCCCTCTCCCTCTCTGTCACCCTTCAGGGACCAGCAGAGTGACTCCAAGGTGTCTCACAAAGGGATAAAAATGGCTGGCTGGCTCTGGCTTCACCGAAAGCCAGGCCTACAGGCTAAATGCTTAGGGGAGTTTGCGGATCTAATCCATCTTAATTTGCAAACCAGGAAGCTGAGGACCAGAGGTTAAGGCAATGGTCAAGGTCATACATTCCCTAAGCACAGAGCTGGGAAACCCACCAGGCAGATGCTGAAAGCAGGGTGGGGACAGTGTTTAAGAACGGAGAGCCAGTCTCCAGTAGATGCAGCGGGACCCTGCTCCCCACCCTGGGTGAGCCCACACTCTCACCAGTGGGGTGGGGATCTCAGGCTTGGTATCCAGGCTCATTATGGAACAAACTGTAGTCAGTGGAGCCCTGGGAAGCAGCACAGGGCTCTTGCCGGCTGAGGGTGTGGGGTCTGGGAGCCAGAGGGCTGAGGGTCAAGGGGTCGTTACTATCTTAAACTAATGACGTCTGCCTTCCCATAGCGATCCCTTCCCAAGGCAAATCGGCAGATTTGTTTTCCAAGTATATCCTATAAACGACGCATGCTGAGTGAGAAATTTCAACCAGGACAAAATAGTGAGAAACCCTGGGCGCCTCCGAAGTGGCAAAGCGCGCGGAGATAAGGATGGTGCAGGCGGGCTCCCTATGTCCAGGGCTCTGAGGGCGCACATAGACAAATAGTTATATCTAATATTTTAAAAAAGAAATTAAACAAGTACCGGCCTCACTGACCCAATGGACATGAGTTTGAGCAAGCTCAGGGAGATGGTGAAGGACACGAAGCCTGGCATGCTGCAGTCTATGGGCTCGCAAAGAGTCGGACAGGACTGAGCGACTGAACAACAGCAACCCCCTGCGGTTAATAATTGAGAGATAAGCAGTGACATTAAAAGAAAAAAGCTGGCTCCGCAGGCTAGGGCGCGGTTCCCTAAGCCAAGCGCCGCCCTGCAAAAGCCAGCAGAGGAGAGGCCCGATTGGAGTCCCCAGAACGAGAGACCCGGCCCACAAGCCTCACCCCTTTCCACCGCGCTGGAGGCCCAGACATCCTCTCGCTTCCTCACGTTACTCCCAGCCCGCAGACACAGGTTTTGCCTGATCAGAATAGCTCCCATCTTATTTTGTAGGGCATTCCCCTTAAATCGATGCCATGCAGCCTATTTCAATACCTGTATTTAAACAAATTCGCGAGAGACCCGCAAACTTGACGCCTTGACATCAGCTGGAAAGCCTGCGCACCTACTAGGCAGGCTCTCCCATCCTGTCCTGCGCCAGCCCCTCGCCTCCTCTGGGAAGTGTTCCCAGCTCAGGCCGCTGGCCCCTGCGGAGCCAACAGCTCCACCTAGCCCCGGGTCTTGCTGGCCTCGATGCTAGACTGGGCTCCTGGAAAAAGGGACCCGCGGCTTAGATTTCCCTTATTTATCATTTGTGGAGCTTACTGTGGTACAAACGCTGTCCTAACTCTTTAAAATAAACTCATCTAACCCTCTTTTACATCTCTGAGTTCTGCTGAGGAATCCATCTTAGGCCCAGAGAGGAGGAATAACTTGCCCAAGGTCACCCAGCCAGAGCTTGGTTTCAAACCCAGGCAGTCTGACTCCAGAGCCCAAGAGCAAGGAAACATCTCATCCCCAGTTCAAAGAGTAGGCACAAAATGTCTGTTGATTGATTGAAGGGTAGGTATGGTAGTGAAATTAGCTTACAACTCTGCAAAGATTTCTATGTGCCAGACTTATCAAGCATACAAGGTAAGCATGATTATTCCTCACTTGGGGCAGGAGAGGAGACTGAGGCACAAAGAAGTGGCCCACCCAAGCTCTCAGAGTGGGGGAAGCGGGGAAGCTGGGATGCAGGGGTGAGGGGTGGGCCCTTGGCCGCCCTGCACCACTCTGATGCTTCTCAGAACTTACTGCATAGGGGCAGGGGCGTAGGCAGCGAGCAGGCCCGGCAGGCTGGTCCCCCTGGAGCCACCACGTGCTCCCCACCCTGCTCCCACCCACAGCTGCTCAGGATAACAGTGGGGATTAGTGCCTAACATCTGTTCTTGCTTCCTTTGTGCCAGGCCCAAGGCTAAGTGCTGAACCTGCAAATCTCATTCTGTCATTTCCCAAGGAGGAAACTGAAACTCAAAGAAGTTAAGGACATTGACTACCTAACGCCACTCTGGCAGTGTGGCCTGGGGAATCCTAGGCGGGAATCCAGATGGTTCCAATAGAGGCCTGGCTCTTTGAACCACTCCCAGGGGTTCCCAAACTTGCCTGAAGACACAAACTGCTGGAGTCTGGGACAACCTCAACCCCCTCCCTGCCCCAGCTCCCTTGAATTGGACTCCTTGGGGAAGGCGCCTGCAAAACCACATTCGTAACCAGGTGATTCTCATCATCTGGCAAGTTGGAGAACTGCATCTTTTCCCAGTGGCCTCTGATTCTGCAGGCTCCTCTCTTGATGGCCTGGGAGAAGCTGGAGTCAGATTTCCCCTCTCCAGGCCCTGCTTTTCCATCTCAGGGTCTCTGTGTGCTTGCTGGGATCCAGTGGCTAAGTACAAGCCTGGTAGCCTAGGGACCCTGGGAGCGGGGAGGAGGGCAAAGGGAGGGAAACAGGAGGAGGAGAAGTTGAAAGAGGTACTGGGGACACAGCTGACATAGCTCAGACCAAGAGGCATCCCTGTGACTTATACCTGCCAGTGCTGCCTGCATAGACAACAAGGAGAATTGGGACTGGGGGTGGGGGTGGGGGTTGGAGTGGGGGGACTCTTCAAGGATAGTCCATCTGTTCTGCCCAAATCCTAAGCTCCAGCTGGAGCGCCATGGAGAGGGGAGTGGGGTTGAACCAGACTCCATAGGCTTTTACAGGGTGCCAAAGTTTCATCTGGCCCTCTGTCCACTGGAGGCTGTTAAAGGTTTTGTCATTTGCCCTGTTTAAGAAGTTAAGAAGCACCTCAGCTGAGTTCTAACACCAAACGCTCTTTCCAGCACACTGCCAACGAACCCCACCCCACCCAAATTCCAGCCTACAGAAATCTCAGTTGTCACAATGGCTCACTTTAATTCTGCCTCTCACCCCAAAGTAGTTTCCTTTGCCTTCGGCTTCTTAGAGTAGGCTTACCACACAAGGCTGGCACATTCCTGCCTCTGGGCCTTTGCACTGACTGTTCCCTTTGCTTGGAATGGCCTTCCCCAGATATCTGCCTGGCTGATGCTTCATCTGTTTCAAGTCTTTACTGAGATGTCACCTTATGAGGCCCATCCAACTATCCTATTTAAAATTGCATCCTCTGTGGGAAAAAAGGAACCATTCTCTACACTGTTGTGGGAATGTAAATTGATGCAGCCACTATGGAGAGCAGTATGGAGGTCCCTCAGAAAATTAAAAATAAATTTGCCATATGATCCTACAATCCCACTCCTGGGCATATATCCAGAAAAGATGAAAAGTTTAAGTCAAAAACTTGTGCACCCCAATGTTCATAGCAACACTATATATAATAGCCAACAATTGGAAACAACCTAAATACCTATCAACAGATAAATGGACACATATACATAACATAATATTATTTAGCCATAAAAAAAAATGAAATAATGCCAGTTGCAGCAATATGGATAGATCTAGGGATTATTATACTAAGTGAAGTAAGTCAAAGACAAATGCCGTGTGATATTACTTATATGTGGAATATTTTAAAACAATACAAATAAACTGATTTACAAAAAAGAAACCTTTGGTCACCAAAGGGAATAGATGGGGAGTGGGGAGGGAGAGATAAATTAGGAATTTGAAATTAAGATATACATAATACTATATATAAAATACATAAACAACAAGGACTTACTGTATATCACAGGAAACTATATTCAGCATCCTGTAATAAACTATAATGGAAAAGAATATGAAAAGATAGATATGTGTGTGTGTGTATATGTATATATATATATATATATATATATATCACTGAATCACTTTACTGTATACCAGAAACACAACATTGTGAACCAACTGTATTTCCATTTTTAAAATAGAACTACAACTATAAATATAAAAATATTTATTGACTATAAGATAAATTTATTCTCCTAATTTTTCATTTTATTTTCAGGACAATGTTCCAAACTAATCTCTCTTTCTGTTTTTTTCCTAGATTATTTATTTATTTATTTATTTGGAGTCTGTTTATTAAAAATGCTTTTTTTCTGGTATGTGTTTTCTTTAGAAAATGATGACCCCCTGATCTAACTGTCTTAGAACAGAACTTTCTGTTATACACTCACAAATACGTAGTCTTGTATTTGAAGTTCCTTCTTTCTACCTCCTGAACTCCTACCCGTCCATCAGGGTCCATGTCATATGGCCCTCCTTTCTGAGAATGCCCACCGTTGTTAGAGAATTGACTTTGTAACTTGGCAATCACCATAGTGTCTGACTCATCTCTACACTCACAGTGCTCAACAAAGAACAGGCTACACAGTAAGTTATCTCATCTGATGAATGAATGAATGAATAGGTGAATGAATAAAGCCTGCATGTGGGAAGCAGTACACCTACAGATCCATAATCTCCTATATTTCTTTTCTGTTACAGTCATGGCATTTGTAAGTCCTGTTGTAATTCTCTCTTTGCTGCTAAAGTGTGGGTTCCATGTAGGAAAGACAGTGTGTGCCCCCCCTGCACAGAGCCTGCTCATAGCAGGCATGTGATAAATACACAGTGCCTGAGGGATTTCCCTGCTGGTCCAGTGGTTAAGAATCTGCCTTGCAATGCAGGGGACACGGATTCAGTCCCTGGTGGGGGAACCATGATCCCACATGCCAAGGAGCAACTAAGTCTGTGAGCTGCAACTATTGAGCCTACACCACAAATAAAGAGTCTGCAATGAAAGATCCCAGATGCTACAAAGAACCAAATGAACAAATAAATAGATATTTCTTTAAAAATGTGCACTGCCTGAATGAAGGAACTGATTTGCTTATTTTGACTTTTAAGATTAAAATGTACAGTTCTGGAAAAATAATTTTTTAAGAGTTTATTTGAGCAAAAATTAATTCAGATAAGGCAGCACCAAACTGAAAGTGGCTAGAAGCATGGGAGCCAGGGAAAAGAATTCTACAGAGGAACTGCAGAAGCAAAGCAAAGAAACCATTTGACTGGCTGTACTTTAAAGTCTACTTGGCTATTTGTGATTGGTTGTCCCTAGTGTTGTGTTTTTCTCTTAATTTTTATTGGAGTATAGTTTATTTATACTGTTGTGTTAGTTTCTATTGTACCACAAAGTGAATCAGTTATACATATATATATATATATATATCCACTTTTTTTTAGATTCTTTTTCTATATGCTGCTGCTGCTGCTGCTAAGTCGCTTCAGTCGTGTCCGACTCTGTGCGACCCCATAGACGGCAGCCCACCAGGCTCCGCCGTCCCTGGGATTCTCCAGGCAAGAGTATTGGAGTGGGTTGCCATTTCCTTCTCCAGTGCATTAAAGGGAAAAGTGAAAGTGAAGTCGCTCAGTCGTTGGACTCTTAGCGACCCCATGGACTGTAGCCTACCAGGCTCCTCGGTCCATGGGATTTTCCAGGCAAGGGTACTGGAGTGGGGTACCATTGCCTTCTCCGTTTCTATATAGTCCATTACAAAGTATTGAGTAGAGTTCCCTATGCTATACATGCATGCATGCTGAGTTGCTTCAGTCATGTCCAACTCAGCGTGACCCTCTGGACTGTAGCCTGCCAGGCTCGTCTGTCCATAGGATTCTCCAGGCAAGAATACTGGAGTGGGTTGCCAGTTCCTTCTCTGATGCTATACAGTAGGTCCTTATTAGTTATCTATATTGTATATAGTAGTGTGCATATGTCAATCCCAATCTACCAACTTATCCCTCCCCTCTTCCCTCCTGGTAACCATAGTTTGTTTTCTGTGACTCTAGTCCTGTTCTGTAAATAAGTTCATTTATACCATTTCTTTTTAAGATTCCACATATAAGCAATATTATATTTGTCTTTCTCTGTCTGACTTACTTCACTTAGTATGATAATCTCTAGGCCAATCCATACTGCTGCAAATAACATTATTTCATTCTTTTGAGTAATATCCCATCATATGTATGCACCGCATCTTCTTTGTCCATTCTTCTGTCAATGGGCATTTAGGTGTCTTCCTAAAACAGTGCTGCAATGAACACTCGGGTGCATGTATGCTTTTGGATTATGGTTTTCTCCAGATAAATTGCCCAGGAGTGGGATTGTTGGATCATATGATAGTTCTGTTTTTAGTTTTTTAAGGAACTTCCCTACCATTCTCCATGGTGGTTTCATCAACTTACATTTCCACCAACAGTGTTGGAGGGTTCCGTTTCTCCACACTCTCTCCAGAATTTGTTGCTTATGGACTTTTTCATGGTGGCCATTCTGACTGGTGTGAGGTGATACCTCATTGAAGGGTTTTTTAAAATATTTATTTATTTATTTGGCTGCACCGGGTCTTAGAACTGTGTTGGAACACACGGGATCTTCAGTCTTTCATTGCAGCACTGGGATCTCTAGTTGC
Source organism: Giraffa tippelskirchi (assembly GCF_054371585.1). Taxonomy (NCBI): domain Eukaryota; kingdom Metazoa; phylum Chordata; class Mammalia; order Artiodactyla; family Giraffidae; genus Giraffa; species Giraffa tippelskirchi. Next base: position 113,148,215 of record NC_137282.1, read on the forward strand.
AGCATGTGAACTCTTAGTTGCTGCATGCGGTATCTTGTTCCATGACCAGGATTGTACCTGGGCCCTCTGCATTGGGAGCTTGAAGTCTTAGCCATTGGGCCACCAGGAAAGTCTCTCACTGTAGTTTTAATTTGCATTTCTCTGATAATTAGTAATGTTGAGCATCTTCAAGTGGTTTTCGGCTATCTATATGTCTTCTTTGGAGAAATATCTATTTAGATTTTCTGCCCATTTTGGAAAAAGAATTTTAAAAATGCCTATTTGCAACTTCCTCATCACCTTTTCAAACTTCCCTCCTCTGCTCCTCCTTGGCAGTCCTGAAATTGGGTCAATACGTATTTAGTAAATATTGTGCAAGGCACAGGGGAGCCCATCAAAGAGTAAGATCCATGTCATCATGAATCTTTGGTTCTGATGGGGAGACAGACAGTAAACAGACAAATACATATGTAAGACCATTTAAGACAGTTATCTTTGCTGAGAAGAAAATTCGTCTAGATGATATGACAGTGGTTGCTGGGAGAGGGTAGGTGGTGGGGTTAGGAGGAAGGTGAAAGTCACTCAGCCATATCCGACTCTTTGCAACCCCATAGACCATCATACAGTCCATGGAATTCTCCAGACCAGAATACTGGAGTGGGTAGCCTTTCCTTTCTCCAGGGGATCTTCCCAACCCAGGGATTGAACCCAGGTCTCCCACATTGCAGGCAGATTCTTTCCCAGCTGAGCCACAAAGGAAGCCCAGGGTAAGGAGAGAGATATTTTACTTTACTGTTAACTTTGATTGATTGATTGATGCCCTGGGTCTTCACTGCTGTGTGGACTCTCTCTAGTTGCAGTGAGCAGGGGTGCATGGGCTTCTCATTGCAGAGTGGCCTCTAGGCGCTCCGCCTCAGTAGTTGTTCTGTATAGGCCTAGTTGCTCTGTGGCATGTGGGATCTTCCCAGATCAGGGATCAAACTAGAACAAATAATTTCACAATTTGTATGGAAACACAAAAGATCTTGAATAGTCAAAGCAACCTTGAGAAAGAAGAACGGAGCTGGAGGAATCAATTTTCCTGACTTCAGACTTTACTACAAAACTACAGTCATCAAGACAGTATGGTACTGGCACAAAAATAGAAATATAGACCAATGGAACAATATAGAAAGCCTGGAGATAAATCCACGCACCTATGGGCACCTTATCTTCAACAAAGAAGGCAGAAATATACAATGGAGAAAGAACAGTCTCTTCAATACATGGTACCAGGAAAACTGGGCAGTTAGGTGTAAAAGAATGAAATTAGGACACTTCCTAACACCATACACAAAAATAAACTCAAAATGGATTGAAGACCTCAACAATAAGACTGCTGCTGCTGCTAAGTCGCTTCAGTCGTGTCCGACTCTGTGCGACCCCAGAGACGGCAGCCCACCAGGTTCCCCCGTCCCTGGGATTCTCCAGGCAAGAATACTGGAGTGGGTTGCCATTTCCTTCTCCAATGCATGAAAGTAAAAAGTGAAAGTGAAGTCGCTCAGTCGTGTCCGACTCTTTGCGACCCCATGGACTGCAGCCCACCAGGCTCCTCCATCCATGGGATTTTCCAGGCAAGAGTACTGGATGGGGTGCCATTGCCTTCTCCAACAATAAGACTAGAAACTACAAAACTCTTAGAGGAAAACATAGGCAGAACACTCTTTGATATAAACCATAGCAAGATCCTCTATGACCCACCCCCTTAGAGTAATAGAAATGAAAACAAAAATAAATGGGATCTGGTTAAAGTTAAAAGCTTTTGCACAATGAAGGAAACTATAAGCAAAGTGAAAAGACAACCCTCAGCATGGGAGAAAATAATAGCAAATGAAACAACTGACAAAGAACTAATATCCAAAATACATAAACAGCTCACAAAGCTCAATATCAGAAAAACAAACAACCCAATCAAAAAGTGAGGAGAAGACTTAAACAGACATTTTCCAAAGAAGACATACAGATGGCTAATAAACACAGGAAAAGATACTCAGCATCGCTCGTTATTGGAGAAATGCAAATCAAAACTGCATTGAGGTATCACCTCACACTGGTCAGAATAGTCATCATAAAAAATCTACAAACAATAAATGCTGGAGAGCATGTGGAGAAAAGGGAATCCTCTTGCTCTGTTGGTGGGAATGCAAATTGATACAGCCCCTGTGCAGAACAGTATGGAGATTCCTTAAAATCTAGAAATAAAACTACCAGGCATGCGTGCTCAGTCACTTCAGTCATGTTGAACTCTTTGTTACTCTATGGACTGTAGCCTGCCAAGCTTCTCTGTCTATGGGATTCTCTAGGCAACAATACTGGAGTGGGTTGCCATGCCTTCCTCCAGGGGATCTTCCCCACCCAGGGATTGAACCTGTGTCTCCTGTGTCTCCTGCATTGCAGGTGGATTCTTTACTGCTGAGCCACCCAGGAAGCCCATAAAACTACCATGTGACCCAGCAATTCCACTAGTGGGCATATACCCTGAGAAAACCATAACTGAAAATCATCCCTGAGTTTCATTGTAACATTATTCATAATAGCTAGGACGTGGAAGCAACCTAGGTGTCCAATGACAGACGAATGGATAAAGAAATTGTGGTACATATACACGATGGAATATTACTCAGCTATAAAAAGGAATGCATTTGAGTCAGTTCTAATGAGGTGGATGAACTTAGAAAGACAAATATTGTAAATTAATACATATATATGGAATCTAGAAAGATAATACTGATGATCCTACTTGCAGGGCAGCAACAGAGAAGCAGATATAAAGAACAGACTTTTGGACACAATGGGAGGAGAGGGTGGGATGATTTGAGAGAATAGCATTGAATCGTATACATTCAGTTCAGTTCAGTTCAGTTGCTCAGTCGTGTCCAACTCTTTGCGACCCCATGAATCGCAGCACGCCAGGCCTCCCTGTCCATCACCAACTCCCAGAGTTTACCCAAACTCATGTCTATCGAGTCAGTGATGACATCCAGCCATCTCATCCTCTGTCATCCGCTTCTCCTCCTACCCCCAATCCTTCCCAGCATCAGGGTCTTTTCCAATGAGTCAACTCTTCGCATCAGGTGGCCAAAGTATTGGAGTTTCAGCTTCAACATCAGTCCTTTCAATGAACACCAGGGCTGAACTCCTTTAGGATGGACTGGTTAGATCTCCTTGCAGTCCAAGGAACTCTCAAGAGTCTTCTCCAACAACACAGTTCAAAAGCATCAATTCTTCGGTGCTCAGCTTTCTTCACAGTCCAACTCTCACATCCATACATGACTACTGGAAAAACCATAGCCTTGACTAGACAGACCTGTGTTGGCAAAGTAATGTCTCTGCTTTTAAATATGCTATCTAGGTTGGATAACTTTCCTTCCAAGGAGTAAGTGTTTTTTAATTTCATGGCTGCTATCACCATCTGCAGTGATTTTGGACCCCAGAAAAATAAAATCTGACACTGTTTCCACTGTTTCCCCATCCATTTCCCATGAAGTGATGGGACCAGATGCCATGATCTTAGTTTTCTGAATGTTGAGCTTTAAGCCAACTTTTTCACTCTCCTCTTTCACTTTCATCAAGAGGCTCTTTAGTTCCTCTTCACTTTCTGCCATAAAGGTGGTGTCATCTGCATATCTGAGGTTATTGATATTTCTCCTGGCAATCTTGATTCCAGCTTGTGCTTCTTCCAGCCCAGTGTTTCTCATGATGTACTCTGCATATAAGTTAAATAAGTAAGGTGATAATATACAGCCTTGATGTACTCCTTTTTCTATTTGGAACAAGTCTGCTGTTCCATGTCCAGTTCTAACTGTTGCTTCCTGACCTGCATACAGGTTTCTCAAGAGACAGGTCAGGTGATCTGGTATTCTCATCTCTTGAAGAATTTTCCACAGTTTATTGTGATCCACACAGTCAAAGGCTTACCATATGTAAAATACATATATATATGTATTCCTATGGCTGATTCATGTTGATGTACGGCAGAAACCATCACAATATCGTAAAGTAATTATCCTCCAATTAAAAATAAAATTACAAAAAATAAATAAATAAATAAATAAAAATAAAATTACATTAAAAAAAAAAACCTCCCATGCCCTGCATTGGCAGGAAGATTCTTAACCACTGGATCACCAGGGAAGTCTAGGGGAGGTATTTTAGACCTTGTGGTCTGGCAAAGTCACACATTGAAGGTGACATTTAAATCCTGAATGTTTAGCTGCAGCAACCATGGGAAGATCTGGGGAAGAGAGTTCAAAGCAGAGTGAGCAGCTTGTGCAAAGGCCCTGGGGTAAGAATGACCTTGACATGTTCAAGAAACAGCAGGTGTGGTCAGAGGTTAGGTGGTTAGGTAGGTGGGTGGAGGAATATGATGTGGGGTTGGAGAGGTCAGTCTCATAGGCATAAGGCAGATTGACTTAGTGGTTACAAGTTTCCACTCCCTTGGGTAGTATTTCTACCCATACTCAAATTTATCTGACTCTTGACTTTGGACTTGCTTTGAGAAACAGATGTTGGCAGATATGACACAGGCTGAGGCTTGACATGTGCTTTCCAGGTGGGGCTTACTCTTCCATGTTTCTGCCATTGCCATGGGAAGAAATGGCTCTGCCAGCCCACGGGACTAAGGAGGAAGAGAGATGCCTAGACCTGACCTGTGGATCAAGCCTCTGCCAAACTTCATCCAACCTCCTTAACCAAACCCCAGCCAACCAAAGATGTGTGAACAGGAAAAGCTAATGTTTTCAAGCCATTGGATTGGTGAGGATTTTTGTTTCACAGCATTATTGTGGATACAGTTAACTAATAGATGGTCATTGCAGGAAGGAGGATATGTAGTTAAAGGGTAATGAGAAGCGAGCTGGGAATTCTTTCTTTCACGGCCCTTAGATGGTGGCAGGCAGGTGGTCTTGGGGGCCGTTGAGTTATACTCTATTTGTCCTTTCTTGGGGCACAGAACATGACTTCATTTTTTCCCATCATATTAAAGTTAGCGTGGCCTTGTGACTTGTGAGCAGAAACAGTATTAACATATCACTTCCAGATGAAAAGCTTTAGGAGCCAGAGCACTGTTCTATCTGTCGTTCTTCCTCTGTCAGGACAACCAGTAAATCTCATCTCATCCCGCAGATTTTGCTCCACTTCCACTGCTCCCAGCTTGGTCCAGGCTACCATATCTCTGGCCTGGGTGACCACAGTGGCCTCTAGCTGATCCCCACCTTTTCACACTGCTTCCCTGTGTTAAATGGAATAATGACCCCCATCGACGCCCATGCCCTCATCCCCAGAACCTGTGAATGTGCCCAAACAAAAACAAATACAAAAAAACAAACCAACAACAAGATGCAAAAGCCCATGGGGATGATTCAGTTAACGGTTTTGAGTTGGTGAGATTGTCCTGAATTCTCTGGGTGGGCCCCATGTTACCACGAGGGTCCTTATAAGAGACCAGACAGTGAGAGTCATAGGGGATGCGACGGTAGCAGGCAGAGGTTGCAGCGATGCAGCCAGGGGCCAACAAATGCAAGCAATCTCGTGAAACTAGAAAAGCTAAGGGACAGACTCTCCCTGGAGTCCCCAGAGGAAGGCATCTGTGCCAACACCTCAATTCTAGGACTTTCGACTTCGCTACTGTAAGACAATAAATCTCTACTATTTTAAGCCGCTGTTCATGATAACAGAAGACAAATCTACTTCCCTACAGTCTGTTTTCCACTCACTAGTCAGAGTGATCTATCAAAAACTGTAAATTGGATGCTATCCCTTACCTGTGCAAGGTCCTGCAGGTGGCCCCCTTGCTTGTGGGGTTCTGAGCTCCTTGCCCAGGCAGCTGGCCCTGCCTGCCTCTCTAGCTTTGTTGCTCACTCCTGATCACCAGTTCCTGCCTCGATGGCTTTTCCTCAGCCTCTTCCTGCAGATCTCTACCTTCTGCCCATGATGTTCCTTGTCTCACTCGTAGCCTGTGTCTTCTCCTTACCTCAGGACTCAGCTTGAATGCAGCTTTCCCAGAGAAGAACTTTCTGAGCCCCAGTCTAAACTAGGTGCTCCCATGTCCTCTATTTCAGCAACCTTATTAGAGTCCATGGTTACACATTTGCGGGTACATTGATATACTGTCTTCCCTTCCAGACTATAAGCACCAGGAGGGCAAGGACTTGGCAATCAGAGCCAATACTTATTGAGTGATTATAAAGTGTCAGGTTGCGCTTGCAGCATTCTGTTGAATCCTCACAATAATTCTGTAGCTGGACATCATCCTTCTCTTCTTTTCATAGGTAAGGTCCAGGGTCTCAGCGCCCAGGACACTAAGAGTAAGGGGCAGAGCCAGGGGTGAACTCAGAATGCAGGCATGCTGGTCCAGAGACCATTCTTTAATTCACTGGATCCTATTGCTTCTGTCTGAGTCATCACTACCTGGCACACAGTTGGTGCTCAGTAAATATGTGGCAAATGAATGACTGTTATCTAGAGGTACATCACAGGGCTGAGGATGTGCATGCCCTTAAAAGAGTGGGAATTCTGGACAGAGCACAGCTGCATTGGTTAACATAAAACACACAGATGAAAAGCAAAAGACGACAACACCAAACTATTTGGAGGCATCCATGATCCAACTGCCCACCTGTTTCCTATGGTACCCTGTCCCTGGAATGTTAGGTCCATGAATCAAGGGAAATTGGAAGTGGTCAAACAGGAGATGGCAAGAGTGAACGTCAACATTTTAGGACTCAGTGAACTAAAATGAACTGGAATGGGTGAATTTAGCTCAGATGACCATTATATCTACTACTGTGGGCAAGAATCCATTAGAAGAAATGGAGTAGCCATCATAGTCAACAAAAGAGTCCAAAATGCAGTACTTGGTTGCAATCTCAAAAACGACAGAATGATCTCTGTTCATTTCCAAGGCAAACCTTTCAATATCACGGTAATCCAAATCTATGCCCCGACCAGCAATGCCAAAGAAGCTGAAGTTGAACGGTTCTATGAAGACCTACAAGACCTTTTAGACTAACACCCCCAAAAGATGTCTTTTTCATTATAGGGGACTGGAATGCAAAAGTAGGAAGTCAAGAAACAACTGGCATTAACAGGCAAATTTGGCCTTGGAGAACAGAATGAAGCAGGACAAAGGCTAATAGAGTTCTGCCAAGAGAACACACTGGTCATAGCAAATACCCTCTTCCAACAACACAAGAGAAGACTCTACACACGGACATCACCAGATGGTCAACACTGAAATCAGACTGATTATATTCTTTGCAGCCAAAGATGGAGAAGCTCTATACAGTCAGCAAAAACAAGACCGGGAGCTGACTGTGGCTTAAATCATGAACTGCTTATTGCCAAAGTCAGACTTAAATCGAAGAAAGTAGGGAAAACCACTAGATCATTCAGGTATGACCTAAATCAAATCCCTTATGATTATACAGTGGAAGTGACAAATAGATTTAAGGGACTAGATCTGATAGACAGAGTGCCTGATGAACTGTGGACAGAGGTTCCTGACATTGTACAGGAGACAGGGATCAAGACCATCCCCATGGAAAAGAAATGCAAAAAAGCAAAATGGCTGTCTGAGGAGGCCTTACAAATAGCTGGGAAAAGAAGAGAAGCAAAAAGCAAAGGAGAAAAGGAAAGATATACCCATTTGAATGTAGAGTTCCAGAGAACAGCAAGGAGAGAGAAGAAGACCTTCCTCAGTGATCAGTGCAAAGAAATAGAGGAAAACGATAGAATGGGAAAGACTAGAGATCTCTTCAAGAAAATCAGAGATACCAAGGGAACATTTCACACAAAGATGGGCTCGATAAAGGACAGAAATGGTATGGACCTAACAGAAGTAGAAGATATTAAGAAGAGGTGGCAAGAATACACAGAAGAACTGTACAAAAAAGATCTTCACGACCCAGATAATCACGATGATGTGAACACTCACCTAGAGCCAGACATCCTGGAATGTGAAGTCAAGTGGGCCTTAGGAAGCATCACTATGAACAAAGCTAGTGGAGGTGATGGAATTCCAGTTGAGTTATTTCAAATCCTCAAAGATGATGCTGTGAAAGTGCTGCACTCAATATGCCAGCAAATCTGGAAAACTCAGCAGTGGCCACAGAACTGGAAAAGGTCAGTTTTCATTCCAGTCTCAAAGAAAGGCAACGCCAAAGAATGTTCAAACTACTGCGCAATTGCACTCATCTCACACGCTAGTAAAGTAATGCTCAAAATTCTCCAACCCAGGCTTCAACAATACATGAACCATGAACTTCCAGATGTTCAAGCTGGATTTAGAAAAGGCAGAGGAACCAGAGATCAAATTGCCAACATCCATTGGATTGTTGAAAAAGCAAGAGAATTCCAGAAAAACATCTACTTCTGCTTCATTGACTATACTAAAGCCTTTGTGTGGATCACAATAAACTGTGGAAAATTCTGAAAGAGATGGGAATATCAGACCACCTGGCCTGCCTCTTGAGAAACCTGTATGCAGGTCAGGAAGCAACAGTTAGAACTGGACATGGAACAACAGACTGGTTCCAAATAGGAAAAGGAGTACGTCAAGGCTGTATATTGTCACCCTGCTAATTTAACTTATATGCAGAGTACATCATGAGAAGCACTGGGCTGGAAGAAGCACAAGCTGGAATCAAGATTGCCAGGGAAAATATCAATAACCTCAGATATGCAGATGACACCACCCTTATGGCAGAAAGCAGAGAAGAACTAAAGAGCCTCTTGATGAAAGTGAGAGAGGAGACTGAAAAAGTTGGCTTAAAGCTCAACATACAGAAAACAAAGATCATGGCATCCGGTCCCATTACTTCATGGCAAATAGATGGGGAAACAGTGGAAACAGTGGCAGAGTTTATTTTGGGGGCCCCAAAATCACTGCAGATGGTGACTGCAACCATGGAATTAAAAGACGCTTACTCCTTGGAAGAAAAGTTATGACCAACCTAGACAGCATATTAAAAAGCAGAGACATTACCTTGCCAACAATTGTCCATCTAGCGAAGGCTATGGTTTTACCAGTAGTCATGTATGGATGTGAGAGTTGGACTATAAAGAAAGCTGAGCAAGAAAGAATTGATGCTTTTGAACTGTGGTGTGGAAGAAGACTCTTGAGAGTCCCTTGGACTGCAAGGAGATCTAACTAGTCCATCCTAAAGGAAATCAGTCCTGAATATTCATTGGAAGGACTGATGTTGAAGCTGAAACTCCAATACTTTGGCCACCTGATGCGAAGAGTTGACTCATTGGAAAAGACCCTGATGCTGGGAAAGATTGGGGGCAGGAGGAGAAGGGGACGACAGAGGATGAGATGGTTGGATGGCATCACCGACTCAATGCGCATGAGTTTGAGTAAACTTTGGGAGTTGGTGATGGACAGGAAGGCCTGGTGTGCTGCAGTCCATGGGGTCACAAGGAGTCAGACACGACTGAGCGACTGAACTGAACTGATCCATCTCTCCCTGGATCCATGTCCTTTACAATGTGACTTTGCTGCTCCTCTCATCAAGAAGTAGAGTCTATTTCTTTAGTCCTAGAATCTGGGCTGGCCTTGCAGCTTTCTTACCCCAGTAGGATCTCATAGAAGTGGGTGCGCCAGTTTTGACCTTGTCCTCAGGAGATCTTGACTGCTTCTACTTGCCCTGTTGGAACCTGTCACTGTCATTAGAGTTAGCCACAGGTAGCCAGCTGGAGGGTGAGAGACTGTATGAAGAGAGCCCAGTTATCCAGCTCAGGTCATCCCAAACCATCCCACAGCCAGGGGGCCCCAAACACATGAGCGAGGCCAGCCACGATCACAGAGCTGATGACATTCAGTTGGCATGAGTAGGCCCTGCCAAGACCAGAAAACTGGCCAGTTGACCAGTAAACTCAAGAGTGATAATACATGTTTACTGTTTGCAACCATTCTTGGGGTTGGGAGGAGGGTTGTTATGCAGCAACAGCGAACAGATACAGAACTGCCACCACCACCGCCTTCTCCTCTAAGGAAGCAGACTGACATTAACCTTAGTTTTCCGTCCTTCTGAAAACCAATTATTTCAACGGCTGATGGGAAAGATCCTTTAAATTTAAAAACGTCTGCAGAATACGTCCGATACTGATTGATTTGTTCTAATTTTTAAAGTTTTTTTTTATCTTTGGTAAGTGAAGCGTTTTTCAGGTGAGAAATGGCCTTCTGTTATCTCTTTGATTCTTGTTTCTGTTCCAGCTTTTCTCTTATGCTTGTTTCTCTTTCTAGTGCACATAAGCTGTGTGCATGATGGATCTGTGGGGCTTTTCACCATGTTTCCTACCCTCCCCTTCATGTCCTTCCTTCAGTCTTCTTCTCTGTGTTTTAAGAGAATTCCTCTTTAATTCACAAATTTGGTATTTTGTAGTATTCAAATTCCTGTCACTCCCTCCATGATCTTTTTAAATTTCTGATCATCATGATTTTCACCCCCTAGAATATTTTTCTGATTCTCAGATTATTTTCTTTTCACTACTGCTTAATCTTGTTTTCCAAAGGCTGTGCCCTTTCAGGTCTTACTGAGAAGATAAATGAGAACTTGTTCCATACATCCCTGTATGTATGTAAAGATGTTACATACACCTTTCTGACTTTTTAGTAATTACATTTTAAGGGAGATTATTGCTTTTGGACTATAAAGAAAGCTGAGCACCACAGAATTGATGCTTTTGAACTGTGGTGTTGGAGAAGACTTTTCAAAGTCCCTTGGACTGCAAGGAGATCCAACCAGTCTATCCTAAAGGAAATCAATCCTGAATATTCATTGGAAGGTCTGATGCTAAAGCTGAAATTCCATTACTTTGGCCACCTGATGTGAAGAACTGACTCACTAGAAAAGATCTGATGCTGGGAAAGATTGAAGGCAGGAGGAGAAGGGGACACAAGAGGGTGAGATGGTTGGATGGCATCACCGACTCAATGGACATGAGTTTGAGCAAACTCCAGGAGCTGGTGATGGACAGGGAGGCCTGGTGTGCTGTTGTCCATGGGGTTGCAAAGAGTCGAACACAACTGAGCGACTGAACCAAACTGATTGCTTTTGGGGTTTTTTTTGGCTGCATTGTGTGGCTTGTGGGATGATCTTGTTCAATCCTGACCAGGGATCGAACATGGGCCACAGCATTGAAAGCACTGTGTCCTAACCATTGGACCAAGAGAGAATTCCCAGGTGACTTTAGCTTTAATTCCTCTAGGTAGACCCTTTCTTTTGATCTGCTGAATTCTTTCCATGTTCTAGGTAATTTTGCTGTTTGTTCTTTCTTATAGGAATGGTGGTTTTGGTAACCAGTGGAGTGGTGGTGATGATGGTGGTAGTGGTGGTGGTGATGGTGATGGCGGTGGTGGCGGTGGTGGTGGCAGTGGTGGCGGTGGTGGCAGCGGCAGTGATGGCGGCGGTGGCGGTGGAGGTGGCAGTGATGGTGGCGGTGGCGGTGGCGGCAGTGGCAGTGGTGGTAGTGGTTGGTGAGGGTGGTGGTGGTGGCGGCGGCGGTGGCGGCGGCACTGGCGGTAGTGGTTGGTGATGGTGGTGGAGGTGGTGGTGGTGGTGTCAGTGATGGTGGCGGTGGTGGTGGTGGTGATAGTGATGGTGGTGGTAGTGGTGATGGCGGTGGTGGTGGTGATTATGATAAGGGTGGTGATGATAGCAGTGGTGGCCTCACCCCAGGGCCTTGTCAATTCTCATTGGTTATCTGCAAAGCAGCTTTACCCTGAGTCTATAGGAGACGTTCCTGAGGGCTGTGGTCACCTGGAGTCTGTCTCTAGCTGGTCTTGACCAGGGTGGGAGGACCAGCCACATCCTCCAACCACCGGCAAACAGAGCCTGTAGCTGACCAGTCCTTAAAAAAGGAGTCCCTGTGGGACAGACAAGGACTTGTCTGGGGGAGCACAGGGGATTGGATGAGGGAGGGTAGGAAAGCCTTCCATGGAAGGGGCCATGGGGTGATGGACCCAGCACTCGTTTTAGCACCCACTGACTTATATTATTATCCCAGCTCTGCCACCATGAGACCTTGGGCAGTTTACTCCACCTCACTGAGCCTTGATTTTCTTGACTGTAAATGGAACTAATAGTATACTATTAATACACTAATAGTGACTCAGCAAGTGTTACTTCCCTTTCCCATTTTCCATGAGTCTCAGTTCAGGCAGGAGGCCAGGCCTAAGGCAGTTTCCATCTGCAATCCCAAAGCCGAGATTCCCCACAGACAACCTCAAGCTGGTGGAATTGGAGGTGGGTGTCATGGTTAGAGCGCAAACTTTAGTCACAGACAGCCCTGAGCGCTGCTTCCCAGCTGCATGACCTCGGCTAATACACGTGACCCTGCTACACCTTGGGTTCTTAGGCATGGTTGGGTTAATGCTGTACTGCCTCATGGAGCCGCTGTGAGTGGATGTTGGGACACCGGAGCACTCTTTGAATGGTGTTTGTGAAAGGATCTGGCAATCCCCGAAGTGGGTTTGTATAATGTGATTTGAAGAGAAATATTACAGTGTTTGCTGTGTCTGCTCACTGGCCAGGAACCAGCTGGTCTAAATGTTTCTTGCAAGAGAGATTGACAAGGGCACATGTCCGCTCTGCTGTCACTGTCCCAGGTCACCGTGGCCCCGTTCAGAGTGGGCCTGATCGGCCTGGAGAGGGGCGAGTTGACAACCCTCACTTGGTCCTATTTGACCATCACACAGTCAGAAAGGAGGGGTCAGCAGGCGCTGCTTTCATGTTCTATATTTACCTCTCATGGGTCTATCCATGGGACCGGGTGTGTGCTGATCCCTGCCCAGCGCCTCCCTGGCTCCCAGGGGCTCCTTATCACTGGACACAGACCCCTTATCTCCTTTGGAGGCTCAGGCAGCAATTTGCTTTCAGGTTGAAACCTCCTCAAATCAATTTCGGATGCTTTCTGTGTGACAGCCCGTGGCTGCGGGCACCTCCCTGGTCCCCTTGACTGGTCTCTGCCTCTCGACAGTGGTTCAAAGGAGCTTTTGGAAACCTTTTACCCTGCCAACAAGTCATCATTCATTCATGCACTCAACCAATGTTTATTGAGACCTTGTCTTGGGGGCTGGGGATATAAGCACTCATAAGATACATATGAGGACACTACCCTTCCTGGAGCTCATAGTGAATAAAATAACCATGTGGTAATGAGTGCTGTCTTATGAAGAGACAGCAGAAGATAATAAAAAGATTGCCTTTGGATGATGTGGTAAGCTCCCAATGCTACTGCATTGGGTCCCTAAGCGGTCCCCCCAGGGGAGTATCATAGGTGCTCCCCCAGGCTTGATTCTCCCCCATACCTCCACATCCTGCTGGCTCAGAACTTTTAAAAATTATTTCTTTATTGAAGTATAGTTGATTTACAATGTTGTGTTAATTTCTGTTGTGCAACAAAATGACTCAGTTAACACATGTATACATTCTTTTTAAAATTCTTTTCCAAGACACATGTACCCCAATGTTCATCGCAGCACTGTTTATAATAGCCAGGACATGGAAGCAACCTAGATGTCCATCATCAGATGAATGGATAAGGAAGCTGTGGTACATATACACAATGGAATATTACTCAGCCATTAAAAAGGATACATTTGAATCAGTTCTATTGAGATGGATGAAACTGGAGCCCATTATACAGAGTGAAGTAAGCCAGAAAGAAAAACACCAATACAGTATATCAATGCATATATATGGGATTTGAAAGATGGTAATGATAACCCTATATGCAAGACAGAATAAGAGACACAGATGCATAGTCTTATGGACTCTGAGGGAGAAGGTGAGGGTGGGACGTTCTGAAAGAATAGCATTGAAACACGTATATTATCATACGTGAAACGGAACACCATTCCAGGTTCAATGCATGAGACAAGGGCTCAGGGCTGGTGCAATGGGATGACCCAGAGAGATGGGATAGGGAGGGAGGTGGGAGGGGGGTTCAGGATGGGGAACACATGTAAACCCATGGCTGATTCATGTCAATGTATGGCAAAATCCACTACAATATTGTAAAGTAATTAGCCCGTAACTAAAATAAATAAATTTATTAAAAAAAAAAAATAAATGGAAAAGCAAAAAAAAAAAAAAAAGAAATATGGTAACGATAACCCTATATGTGAGACAGAAAAAGAGACACAGATGCATAGAACAGTCTTATGGACTCTGTGGGAGAAGGTGAGGGTGGGACGATCTGAGAGAATAGCACTGAAACATGTATATTATCATATGTGAAACAGAACACCAGTCCAGGTTCAATGCATGAGACAAGTCCTCAGGGCTGGTGCAATGGGATGACCCAGAGGGATGGGATGGGGAGGGAGGTGGGAGGCGGCTTCAGGATGGGGAACACATGTAAACCCATGGCTGATTCATGTCAATGTATGGCAAAAACCACTACAATATTGTAAAGTAATTAGCCTCCAACTAAAATAAATAAATTAATAAAAATAAATAAAGAAAGAGAGAAAAGAAAGTGAGAAGGAAAAAAAAATAAAATAAAATGCTTTTACATTATGGTTTATCCCAACATGGATTGGAAAGATCCCTTGGAGGAGAAAATGGCAACCCACTCCAGTATTCTTGCCTGGAGAATCCCATGGACAGAGGAGCCTTGTGGGCTGCAGATATAGGGTCACAAAGAGTCGGACACAACTGAGCCATGCGCCATGTAATATAGTAGGACCTTGTTGTTTATCTATTCTGTATGTAATAGTTTCCATCTACTGACCCCAAACTCCCCATCCATCCCTCCCACACTGCCTTCCCCTTGGCAACCAAGAGTTTGTTCTCTATGTCTGTGACTCTTTCTGTTTCATAGATAAGTTCATCGGTGCCATATTCTAGATTTCGCATGTAAGTAATCACATGGTGTTTGTCTTTCTGTCTTACTTAGTATGATAATGTATGGTTTCATCTATATTGCAGTGAATGGCATCACTTTGTTCTTTCTTATGGCTGCGTAGTTTTTCATTGTATATATGTACCACATCTTCTTTATGCATTTATCTGTTGATGAACATTTAGGTTGTTTCCATGTCTTGGCTATTGTGAAGAGTGTTGCTATGAACATAGAATACGTGTATCTTTTTGAATTAGAGTTTTGTCCAGATACACGCCCAGGAGTGGGATTGCTGGATCATATGACAACTCCATTTTTAATTTTCTTAGGAACCTCCATACTGTTTTCCATAGTGGTTATGCCAACTGACATTTCCACCAACAGTGTAGGAGGATTCCCTTTTCTCCATACTCTCTCCAGCATTTGTTATTTTTAGACTTCTTAATGATGGCCATTCTGGCTCAGAAGTCTTACCAACATCCTGGGATCATATCCTTAATTCAAAGGTTGCCCAAGCTATAATGGGCTGAATTATGTCCCTATAAAGATATGTTGAAGTCCTAACCCCTACTGTCTCAGCATGTGACCTTATTTGGAAATAGAGTCGTTCCTGATATAATTAGTTAATATGAGCTCATTAGGGTGGGCTCTATGACTGGTGTCCTTATAAGAAGAGGAAATTGGACACAGAGACAGATGTGCACCAGGGAAGATGATAGAAAGAAGCAGAGGCAGAGAACAGCCACGAGGTGACATAGACAAGACTGGAGTGAGGCATCTGCAAGGCAAGGAACGTCAAAGATCATCGGCAACCACCAGAGGCCAGGGGAGGCAAGGAAGGATTCTCCTCTAGAGCCGTTAGAGGGAGATGGTCCTGCGACCCCTTGATTTCAGACTTCCAGCCTCCAGAGCTCTGAGAATATAGTTCTCTGTTGTTTTAAGCCACCTACTCCTGCACCAAGTCCTCAGTGAGCAGTTACTATGTGCAGACACTGTGCTAGATCCTAGGGACACGGCTGGGGCCTGGAGCCCGGGTGAGGGGTAAGCTGGTGAAGGGACTGGGGCAGATGGTCAAGGGCACCATCATGGAAAGGCATCTATGGGTGAGACTGGAACCAGAGGCAGAGCAGGTGTGAAACCATCCTCCCTGGTGGACAGAGCTGGGTGGGGGGACTGTGAGAGGAGACTTCCGGGGCAGCCCCTCCCATCCTCTGGGCTGTGGTCATCACCAGGTTGTTTCTCTTGATGGACCCAGCACAGCAGATGAGGCTTCTGCTTCAAAAACTTCAGTCTCATCCAACAGTTAGACCTCCCTGAGATTGCCCCAGACAACATTGGATGGAGTTTGGGCGCATCCCCAAAACTCTCCATTCACATTTACCAGGGTGTTACCAGTTTAACCCACAGGTCACACAGGGCTCACTCAGGGCCATCATGTCAGCATTCTGTTTGCAAGGTACTGTGTGCTTGCCCTCGTACCACTCCCTCCCTAGACCTGTTCTCACATGTTGCCTGCATGCCTTGCCCAATAGAGAGCAACTGAGGTTAAGATCCCTGACTTCCTCAGATTATTGATAACATTCTAGGTATCTACTGCCGTGGAACGAGCCAACCTGTGCTTAGTGGCATCAAACAACCACCATCTAGCTCTTCCATGGGTCAAGAACTCAGACAAGGCACAGTGTGGGTGACTTATCTTTGCTCTGTGAGGTCTGGGGCCCCACCTGGGAGACTGGAATGGCTGAGGCTGGAATCCTCTGCAGCCCCCTACACTCACCTGCCTGGTGCCCAGGCTGAGGCTGGAACCCTCTGCAGCCTCCTACACTCACTTGCCTGGTGCCCGGGCTGGGATGACCCCAAGGCTGGGCTCATTTGGAACTGACAATCCAAGCATCTACAATAGCTTCTCCATGTGGCCTGGGCTTCCTCACAGCATGGTAGCCTCAGTGTAGTTGAACTTCTCACCTGGCAACTGCTTCTTCAAGGGCAATGGATCCAGACAACAAGGCAGAAGTGGTATGGTCTTTTATCACCTAACCTTGGAAGTCATATAGAATCACTTCCACTGTATTCCATCAGTCAAAGCAGTCCCAAACCCATGGAGATTCAAGAGGAAGGACAAGGAACCTGTGGACATAGACACAGACCCCTCGCGCAGAGGACACATGTCAGACAACTTGCCAGTATGTTTCAACACCACACAGTCAATGACAAGAAAACCTAGGGCAAACCTAGACAGCATGTTAAAAAGCAGAGACATCACTTTGCTGACAAAGGTCCATCTAGTGCAAGCTATGGCTTTTCCAGTAGTCATGTATGGATGTGACAGTGGGACCACAAAGAAGGCTGAGCACCAAAGAATTGATGCTTTCAAACGGTGGTCCTGCAGAAGACTCTTGAGAGTCCCTTGGACAGCAAGGAGATCAAAGCAATAAATCCTAAAGGAAATCCACCCTGAATATTCATTGGAAGGACTGATGCTGAAGCTGAAGCTCCAATACTCTGGCCACCTGATGTGAAGAGTTGACTCATTGGAAAAGACTCTGATGCTGGGAGAGATTGAGGGCAGGAGGAGAAGGGAGTAACAGAGGATGAGATGGTTGGATGGCATCACCAACTCCATGGACATGAGTTTGAGCAAGCTCCAAGAGACAATGAAGGACAGGGAAGCCTGGCGTGCTGCAGTCCATGGGGTCGCTAAGAGTTGGACATGACTTAGCAACTGAATAACAACAACAGGTAGGAAACCAGTAGTCCTCAGATGAAGGGACACCTCATTTGACTGACAGCTCCTGGCCCTCCCCTCAAGCACAGGATGAGGTCCAAATTCCTTGGCATAAAAATCGAAGTCCATAGCCTTCCCAGACTGCGTCCCACCCTCCTCCTCTGGCCCTCTGGGCTCTCCCTGAACTGGCCGAATGCTTTCACACGAGGGCGCCACGCCCTGGCCAGCATGGGCCGGAGGACGTGTGGCCCTCAGAGGGTGTCACTGAGGCCACAGCTCCTGGGGTTATCCCTCTGGAGGCCCTGAGTCCCCAAGGGGACACAGAAACCCACCTGGAGCTCTGGATCCTCAGCCTAGAGGTGATGCCCCTCGTTCCCCACTAACGACTCAGCCACCTGTGTTCCCTCCTTGAACTCTGCTCCACTTGAAGCGGCACAGATCCCCAGCTGGGGCTTCAAAGGCGTGGGGGACGGGGGGATTGAGTGGCCCTAAACACAGGAATTGGAGCTGCTTGCGATTCTCTAGAGTTCCCACCCAAACTCATAACTATTCGCAGGCACGGACAGCTGAGCTCTGTCTGCGCTCTTGAAAGGGCTGCTTTGAAGGTGGCAGTGGAGCGCTGAATGGCCCCCCTGAGTGGGCACCACACCAGAGAGGAGGAGACGGGCCCACCCCTGGAAGGGCCACTCTGTTAAAAGGACCCATGGGCACTGCCAGGAGGCGAGAAGAGCAACAGGAGGAATACACTTCCCTGCCAGTGACCTCTGGTCCCCAACAAAATGATGACCGTGGGGTTGAAGGGGACTGAGAGTCCAGGGACAAAGCCACTTCTCATTTCAGTTGACTAGCTTCAGCCCAACCTTTTCCTGGTGGACAGTGAAACTAGAAGGAAAAAGCCCTTGCTCTTTGGAAGTGGGAGTTCTTTTCTTCCTTATTCCCTTCATTCATTCATTTTTTTCTTTCCATCATTCAACACAGAGTGATTTAGAGCCCACTGTTCACATGGTCCTGCTAGACTCAGCACTGGAGGTTACTAGGTGGCCAGGCCAACTCCCCCGCCCCCAGCCTCTAGATGATCAGACCAGCATAATTTCACGGCCTAGTCCAGCTTCTTGCTAGCTGAGTCTCCCTGAATGGTGGCCCTTCAAGGAGACATCCACCTCAAATCTCTAGAACCTGTGAATGTGACCTTATTTGGGAAAGGGGCACACAGCAGGAGCTCAGGAAATGTTGGCCATTTTTCAATTGTTCTGTGTCCCCCCGCCCACTGCACGGCTGTGAATGGAGTCTTGGTCTCCAGTGAATTTCTAAGTGCGACCCTGAAAAACAAAGATGCAAAACTTAATTTTGATACCATGTAGACGTTTTAAGGGGGTCCGCTCATGCTACCTGCCACCCTGAACTGCCTGCATTCCCTGGCGTTTTGTGTGAAGGTCGTTGGGCTCTTGGACAAGAATGAACTCTAAGGAGATTGGACAGACCAAATTCACAAGTGTACAAGCTAAATACACTCTGCACTTGAACTCTTGCCCTTGAACGACACTGTGTGATCAAGCACGAGTAAAGTGAACCCCAGCAGCCAGGGTGAAGCCTTCTTTCTTTCTTTATATTCATCTTCAATAACTCCTAATGTTTAGAGGCTTTTTAAACTTTTTGTTTGGAAATCATTACAGACTCACGGGAAGTCACAACAATAGCACAAATGATTCAGGGTTCTGTGGACCCTTCACCCAGCCTCCCCTAGTGATGACCACTGCTTATAGACCAGTAGTCCTCTGTCAAAAGGAGACTGACCTGGGTATAACACTGTCAACTAGACCCCCTTATTCTGTTCTTGCCAGTTTTTTTCGTATGTGTTCATTTTTGTGTGTGCGTCTATGCAATTTTATCCCAGGAATAGACTGGTGTCACCACCATTGAAATCAAGACCCAGACCAGATGCATCCCCACATAGGACCTTCCTCATGCTTCCCTTCACAAACACAGGTATGCATACCTTGTCCCCTGGCAATCTCTAATCTGTTCTCCATCTCACTAGTTTTGTCATTTTGAGAGTGTTATATACGTGGACTCTCAGAGTAGGCAACCTTTGAGACTGGCTTTCTTCACGAAGCATCATTCTCCTGAGATCCATCCAGGGGTTGCATCTATGAACAGTTTAACTTCTTTTACCACTGAGTAGTAGTCTATTGTAAGGATGAACCTGATTTTGTTTAGCTGTTCACCCGCTGAAGGACATTTGAGTTGTTTCCAGCTTGGGCCTACTAAAGACGATCTGAACATTCGTCTACAGGTTTCTTTATGGGTGTAAGTTTTCATTTCCTATGAGATAAATATCCAAGCAAATGTTCGGTTTTAAGCTTCTCTATTATCTGGAACAAGTCTGCTAAGATATCATGATCTGCAAAGACTTTAGAATTTGTGTTTTAAAACACCAGCTAGGTAGTCATTTTTCTAAAGGGAAATCATCTGGTTTTCACACTGATTTTGTAGATGAGGCTCCTTCTATATAGAATCTGCATATGAAAGAATACTAATATGCTTTTTTTGTCAGAGATAATTGTGTTAGTCTCATAACCAATTTAAAAAGTAGAGAAGAGACAGCCATTGTATCGCCATTTCACTTACGGTGACATTGATGTGATGTTGTTTTTCATTCTGTCATGCCTGAACTGTCCTAAGGGACCACCCACGGGCTTAGTGGTAGCATTGCCCCAAAAGGGGACACATTCGCCACAGTGGTAGAAGTGTCTGTGTAGAGACGCAGACTCACACCAGCAGCCTGGGCTGGGCCTGCCCAGACGCCTGCCTCCATCCTTCCCTCCCACCTCTGTGGGCCCCACTGTGGCCATACCCACTCTACCTGAGCATCCAGAACATAAGCGCCTCCAGACTCATGGCCCGTCTCATCTCATGCAGCAGGCATTCTGCCGCTGACTACAGTCCAGCATCCCAGGAGATAGCACCTCCATGGCTGCACCCAGCATCCAGCTCAGACCAGAATGTCCCATTGAAGCCTGGCCACCAGTGGCCACCATCAGGCCCACACACTCATCTGGGCTCCCTATGTTGACACACAGACCAGGTCCTGTGGCCTAGGAAGGGTGTCAGCAAGAGAAAAAGAACCAACAAGACGAAAGCCATGGTCTTTTGCAACCATCGCTTTTGCTGTATTTCATTCATATTTGCAGAAGCAACAGAACAGAATGTATAGGAGGACCTTGCTTTGTTTAAAAAAGAAAATAACTCGCCATATCTCATCAAACCTAAGGTGCCCTAGATTGTAAGACTACCACTGTTTTATGTACCACAAAGAAAGAAAATGTGCTTCCATTTAAACCACAACACATGTGACTGTAAGACATCTTGAGCTCAGAGATGCTCACAGTAAAGCCATGTGCATCTTGGAATCAGATGAATCTCAGGACACAACCGTTAGCAAGCACCTCCTGGAATGGTAATAGCTCTTCTCTGCGTGGAGCACCCCATGCCCACCTGGGTGACTGCTATTTACTCTAAGAGCTCAGCTCAGATGTCTCCTCCCAGGGAGGATGCCCCAGGACATTTGGACTTTATTCTGTGAGCACAGAAGTTGCAGAATGATGGACTGTGCATCAGTCTGGTGCAGAGATGTATTTTGTTTGGCCTAAGCAGGGTTTTGTTCTTGTTTTGCCAATAATCAAAACTTTCTTGAAAATCTGACATCAAAATAGGAGAGAGCTGTTGTATGCCTTAAAATTTAAATATAGCTAAATTAACTACAAAATTAATTAAATACATAATTATGTGATCTTGATAGATCAACTAGAATTGATGAACTGATAAGGCTTTCTGTGATGGAACACAAATTCAGGAAGTTGTGTGGATCATCAGTGTCGCTTTATTCTAAATGAACACCCTACTGTGAATCTGGCCTTTCTCCCTGTCGGCAAGCACGGCAATGTATAACAACCGGAAATACTGAGCGTAGCTGAAAACCATGGTAATCTTGCAGGAATCTGGACATTTTACATCCATAAGGTAAGAATTTGGAATTTGAACCAGCCATTTCTTTTTATGTTTTTTTCTTTTCCTTTTCCAAGGAAGGATGCAGGAAATCTCTAGCCAAATGCATGTTGATCCTTTCACAAGCCTCACCTGTCTGGATCACTAAGGTGATACCCCTTAGCGAGAAGCATATGACCCAGACTATGGCATCAATTTCCAGGATCCATGCAGGGTGTATTTGTTTATCTTTTGGGTTTTTGCTTGTTTGTTTTTTCTTAATTCGTGGCTAACGTTTAAGAATCAAGAGTTTCAAAAAATCCAACTATCTGGCTTTTCTAGGAAAACCTGACCATGTGACATTCCTGGGCCAGGGTCCCTGCTTGGCCTAAAGATGTCTGTGTTATGAGCCCTGCCACAGACAGTAGGACCACAGAGGGATTCAAGGAGGGTATGGCATGAGCTTCTGAAAGAGGGGCTGATGTCTGGCACTGATTTAATGAGGAAAGACTGATTGGGATCAGTCAGAAGCTGCTGGAGTGATTCAGGCAGGAGATGGGGAGGCCTAAGTTGGGATGAGGCTGCATGTAGAAGCAGGGACCTCTGTGACTGACCAGGGAGAAGAGCTGAAGACATGAGAAAGGGACTTCCCTGGCTGTCCAGTGGTTAAGACTCCATGCTTCCACTTCACGGGCTTTGATCACTGGTCTGGGAGATAAGATTCCACATGCTACATGGCCGAAAAAAAAGGATACAGGAAACAGGTTGAGTTTCTGGCCTTAGCACTAGGGGCCAGGGAGGATGGGGGAGGCGTCCAGGTGGGGATAAGGTTGCAATCAAAACTGGCAACCCTGGGGTTGATAAAGGTTTTGACACCCAGCTTTTACATCTTCAGTCACTGTCCTATTTAAGCAGGCATCCTTCACCTACCTTCTGCCTTCTGTCAGGGGAGGTCTGGTCTTGGGCCAGAGCCCTGTGATGAGGCCGAGGATTGCGCTGAATTTCAAGAAGAGCCAAATTGCAGGCTTTGGGGTAATGCTAATCCCAGCTCTGGGTTAGACCAGTTCATAGTCAATGGAACAACTGGTGATAAAAGGGAAAATAAGCTGCAAGGGCCAACGAGGGGCTGTGATGGGACCTGGGGTGTTTGCAGGGAGAGTTTTTGCTTTAGGGCCACACTGCTCTTCTCTGAAAGCCTTGGTGGGGAGGGCATTGGCCTGCCAGTATGTATGTGTGTGCACTCAGTTGTGTCCTACTCTCTGTGACCCCAGGGACTGTAGCCCACCAGGCTTCTCTGTCCATGGAATTTTCCAGGACAAGGTACCATTTCCTTTTCCAGGATGGCCTGCCAATCTCATCCTCTTAATCTCATCCACTTCCAATACCCAGGGGCTGTATCATTAAGGACACTTGGAGTGCAAGTAACGGAAACCCACAGTAGAAGAAGCTAATTTTTGGCTGACCTACCTAGGGAAACCAGAGATACATCTGGTTTCAGGATTGGCTGGATCCAGGGACCGAAATGATACCAATAGGATGCTATCCCTCTGTCTTTCAGCTCTCCTCTTGAATAGACTGCCCCCAAAGACAGTCACCCCATAGCTTCAGAATCCCTTCATACAAGTTTATTGATTCCAGATGACTCTACACATAGACATCACCAGATGGTCAACACCGAAATCAGATTGATTATATTCTTTGCAGCCAAAGATGGAGAAGCTCTATACAGTCAGCAAAAACAAGACCAGGAGCAGACTGTGGCTCAGATCATGAACTCCTTATTGCCAAATTCAGACTTAAATTGAAGAAAGTAGGGAAAACCACTAGACCATCCAGGTATGACCTAAATCAAATCCCTAATGATTATATAGTGGAAGTGAGAAATAGATTTAAGGGACTAGATCTGATAGAGTGCCTGAAGAAGTATGGATGGAGGTTCATGACATCGTACAGGAGACAGGGATCAAGACCATCCCCATGGAAAAGAATGCAAAAAAGCAAAATGGCTGTCTGAGGAGGCCTTACAAATAGCTGGGAAAAGAAGAGAAGCAAAAAGCAAAGGAGAAAAGGAAAGATATACCCATTTGAATGTAGAGTTCCAGAGAATAGTAAGGAGAGATAAGAAGACATTCCTCAGTGATCAGTGCAAAGAAATAGAGGAAAACAACAGAATGGGAAAGACTAGAGATCTCTTCAAGAAAATTAGAGATACCAAGGGAACATTTCATGCAAAGATGGGCACAATAAAGGACAGAAATGGTATGGACCTAACAGAAGCAGAAGATATTAAGAAGAGGTGGCAAGAATACACAGAAGAACTGTACAAAAAAGATCTTCATGACCCAGATAATCACAATGGTGTGATCACTCACCTAGAACCAGACATCCTGGAATGTGAAGTCAAGTGGGCCTTAGGAAGCATCACTATGAACAAAGCTAGTGGAGGTGATGGAATTCCAGTTGAGCTATTTCAAATCCTGAAAGATAATACTGTGAAAGTGCTGCACTCAATATGCCAGCAAATTTGGAAAACTCAGCAGTGGCCATAGGACCGGAAAAGGTCAGTTTTCATTCCAATCCCAAAGAAAGGCAATGCCAAAGAATGCTCAAACTACCGCACAATTGCACTCATCTCACACACTAGTAAAGTAATGCTCAAAATTCCCCACGCCAGGCTTCAGCAATACGTGAACCATGAACTTCCAGATGTTCAAGCTGGTTTTAGAAAAGGCAGAGGAACCAGAGATCAATTGCCAACATCCGCTGGATCATCAAAAAAGCAATAGAGTTCCAGAAAAACATCTATTTCTGCTTTATTGACTATGCCAAAGCCTTTGACTGTGTGGATTACAATAAACTGTGGAAAATTCTGAAAGAGATGGGAATACCAGACCATCTG
Source organism: Giraffa tippelskirchi (assembly GCF_054371585.1). Classification (NCBI taxonomy): domain Eukaryota; kingdom Metazoa; phylum Chordata; class Mammalia; order Artiodactyla; family Giraffidae; genus Giraffa; species Giraffa tippelskirchi. The sequence continues at coordinate 113,172,691 of NC_137282.1, forward strand.
ACCTGTCTCTTGAGAAACCTGTATGCAGGTCAGGAAGCAACAGTTAGAACTGGACATGGGACAACAGACTGGTTCCAAATAGGAAAAGGAGTACTTCAAGGCTGTATTTTGTCACCCTACTTATTTAACTTATATTCAGAGTACATCATGAGAAACACTGGGCTGGAAGAAACACAAGCTGGAATCAAGATTACCAGGAGAAATATCAATAACCTCAGATATGCAGATGACACCACCCTTATGGCAGAAAGTGAAGAAGAACTAAAGAGCCTCTTAATGAAAGTGAAAGAGGAGTGTGAAAAAGTTGGCTTAAAGCTCAACATTCAGAAAACAAAGATCATGGCATCTGGTCCCATCACTTCATGGGAAGTAGATGGGGAAACAGTGGAAACAGTGTCAGACTTTATTTTTTTGGGCTCCCAAATCACTGCTGATGGTGATAGCAGCCATGAAATTAAAAGACGCTTACTCCTTGGAAGGAAGGTTATGACCAACCTAGATAGCATATTTAAAAGCAGAGACATTACTTTGCCAACAAAGGTCCATCTAGTCAAGGCTATGGTTTTTCCAGTAGTCATGTATGGATGTAAGAGTTGGACAGTGAGGAAAGCTGAGCACCAAAGAATTGATGCTTTTGAACTGTGGTGTTGGAGAAGACTCTTGAGAGTCCCTTGGACTGCAAGAAGATCCAACCAGTCCATCCTAAAGGAGATCAGTCCTGGGTGTTCATTGGAAGGACTGATGTTGAAGCTGAAACTCCAATACTTTGGCCACCTCATGCGAAGAGTTGACTCATTGGAAAAAACCCTAATGCTGGGAAGGATTGGGGGCAGGAGGAGAAGGGGACGACAGAGGATGAGATGGCTGGATGGCATCACCGACTCGATGGACATGGGTTTGGGTAAACTGCAGGAGTTGGTGATGGACAGGGAGGCCTGGTGTGCTGCGATTAATGGGGTCGCAAAGAGTCAGACACGACTGAGCGACTGAACTGAACTGAAGGGAATGCTTCTATCTAGAGAATTCCAGCAAACATCCCAGGACTGATGCCTCGTGGCCTGGTTTTGGTTATAGGTCAATCACTAGGACCCCAATTGTCCAACTGTGGCATAGGGGCTTAGGTGAGTGCCACCCTGACCAAGAAGAGGGGGCAGGAGTGGTTCCACAAAGGAAAATCCCAGATGAAGGGGACGAGACGCAGGGCAGGCAGACACACAGGATACCAACACAGGGCATTTGCCTCTCAACCCTGAGGTCAAAAGGAGGAGGACCTCCTCCTCTGCCCAAGGGAAAAGAGTGAGGGAATTCTCCCAGACCATCTCCTACTGCAACCAAATAACCTCCTCTGTGCTCAGCTAGACCCACTCCCCCTACCGCTAGAGAAAGGGGGGAAGGACCTCTGGATAGCCAGGGAGCTCCCCTCCCCCACCTTGACTCTGCTCACACCTGTTTCACATCACAGCAAAAAATCTAGCGAAGACAGCAATTTGAGTATGTTAAAGTACATAAGGAAAAACATTAACCATGTCAGTAAAGACTTTCAAAACAGAAGGGACTGGATGTATTTGGGTCAGAAGATTGAGAAAATTCTGGACCACTAACGTTATCCATTCAAAAGTATCTCTGCTACTGCTTTCCAGGATTTTGGTTTGGAAAATGGTTAATAATTTGGTTTCAGCTGCTGCCACATTCCACACAGGCCTTGGGATTACACAACCACTTTTGTTCCTGAGAAGAGCTGAGGGTGACGCCTACAACTTGCTGGATAGAAATGTTTGAAGTCAGCGTGGTGTGGAGTAACATGAGCAGCAGGACTGAAAGATGGATGTAAATATTAGCCTTGAAAGCTCACCTTCCTGCGTAAATCCGTTTTCCAGAAAGAAGATGTCTGAGATCTCTTTTCTGACCTGCGATGGGTCAGCGCCCCAGGTGGGAGGGAGCTGAGGAGTCCATGAAATGTTCTCCTACCTGCGAAGGACACACATGGAGGAACAAGCCTTAGATGGCTTGCCCTGATTCCACCTTGCACGGCACAGAGAACTTGAGAAGTCAAGACCCTACCATTCTAAAACCTGAAAACCACCTAAATGCCCCCGAAAGAATGAAGGTGGGTGAAACCGTCAGGTTCATTCACTTACTCAGCACATATTCGTTGAGTGCCTTTTATATGCCAGTGATTCTGTCTGGATAAGAGGTTTCCCGATAATTTTTTTTCTTCCTTCTGTAGAATTTGTCAAGTGTTTTCCCAATTTTCTCAAATAAGCCTGTATCACTTTTATTATCAGAACAAAAAAATCAATGATCTCATTCAATAAGCACAAAATCAACAAAAGGAACTCATGCTCGGAGACCAGTTTGGCAGCAGGCACCAGTTACCTATTGCTGTGTAACAAATCACCCCAAACGTAGTGGCAAAAACTAACAATACTCATTCATTCATTGTTATTTTCTCTCATGGTTCTGGGGGTTGTCCAGGCTCAGCTAGACATTTCTCAGTTTCTCACATACATTTGACATGAGATGGTGGCTGGTGCTGGAATCATTTCGAAAGTTTCCCCACTCACACGTCTGGCATTTAAGGCTGGCTGTTGCTGGGACCTCAGATGGGCTGGAATACCAGCAAGTGGGCTCCTCATGTGGCCTGGGCTTCTTTACAGCATGGTGGCTGTGCTCCAAGGCAGAGTGTCCCAAGAGAGAGCCAGATGGATGCGGTATTGCCTGATGACCTTGTCTCAGATGTCACACAGTAACACTTCCACTGCAGTCATAGAAGCAAAAGTCATGAAAGTCAGCCTATATTCAAGGCGAGAGGACTTAGACTCTGCCTTATGATGGGAGGGTTGTCAGGAAATTTGCAAATATCTTTAGAAGGGATTACACAGTGTTTTCCTGAATCAAAGCTCCCAAGCACCTCTGTGGTCTTTCAACACTAGCAGTCATCCTTTCCACCACCCTGTGAGTTCCTGTCTTATCTGTCTTCTCAACATCCCTGCCCCCACTTCAGACCCTCTACTCTCAGCAGAAGACCTGGTCCCCTCATGACAGGGAAACCAGACACAGCAGATGTCCCCATGCATACGTACTCTTAGGGCTGATTCTGAACCCCCTTTCCAAGGTGCCCCCTCTCCCCTCACCTCCTCCATGACCTCACCCAACCTACTGGTCCATCCTTTCTCTCCCTTTTCCTTCACATTCTTGGAATGTGCTCTGTTTCTTGACCTTAAATGAGCCAGTCTCTCAGAGCCTGGGGGAGGGAACCATTCAGAAATCTATTGCAATCAGGCGGCCCAGGTCAGATCAGAGCAGTGGGAAAAGGCAGGAAAGGGTCCGCCGAAAGCAAGTCCCCTTTGAACACGACTTTGAGGTTTCCAGTTTTTTGTCTCGTGCATCATGGTATCTTTCTTACTAAATATGTCAGACAGAGTTCCCTCTGTCCTCTTAAATCCCAGAGCAGCGAGTGGGCATGCATCCTGCTGTGAAGAGGCTGAAAGACAAAGCCTTTCCTGAGAAGCAGAGTCAGGAGGCGGCAGGAGCGGGGTCCTGGGGCTGAGAGTGCCTTTCTCAGCGGCTGAATCAGCCAGTCCTCGCCTAGAGAAGGAGGGTGGCCGCTGTCGCTCACTGTCTGCGGGTTCCCTATGGTGGTGTGCACAAATGCTCCCCCCAAGCTGACCAGTCAAGTTGGCACTGACTGTGATGAACCCGCACACAGGACCACAGCGACATCAAAGCTGCACAGGGGCCCAGGGAGAGGATGGAGAGCCTAGCAGTCGTGTTGTAATGCTGCAGGGTCCAAGTTCACACTCATTAGCATATCCAACACCTCATCCAATGGTGTGGAAACAACTTCTTAAAAAGCAGAACAGCTGTGGCAGAAACAATATCATCTAAGAAACCTAGAAGAGGAGTCGCAAGTGACAAAGAAAAATCAGGAAGCATCATTTGTACTGGATACTCTATGGCATCATTTTGCTTTGAACACAAACACACTCACTGTATGTATGAAACAGTTGTTTAAATGCTGGGTATTATGCTAAAATGTCTAATGACCCCAAAATATCTGATGAGTTGTGTGGACAGGAGTCTAAGAGGGCATATTTGCCGTGATGTTTGGGGAAATTGGTGGGGATTTCTGGATGGACTGGAGATGCAGGCTGGTTCTCATTCAAACCAAGGATGGCACAGCCTGCTGCCTTCTGAAGTCCACAACTCAGGATCAGGGGTTCAGGACTTGGGTAATGAGCAGTGCTTGTCCCTAGTTCCCCACACCCATGCTAGCACCCGGTAATCACAGGTCTTCACGGTTGCCACTTTGCTGGGCAAGATATCATATGTATCTCATTTCAGTTGTGGATCATGGGTTTCCAGTTGCAAGAGAGCATTTTTTCACCCTTTATTGGTTGTTTGTATCTCTTGATTCCCATTAACTGTCTGGGCACAGAGAGACCATCTCTGGCCAGTGCCGTGAACTCCCAGCCACGCTCTGCCCTCCAGTCTAACCTTCAGAAATTCCCAGGTCTCTGCCAGACTCTCTCACAAGCAGCTTTCCGAACAGGACAGAGAAGTACATTCCAAGGCAGGGCTGTCTGAGCTCCTCTGGGAAGGAGTCTGACTCCAGCACCTAGTTCCTCTCTGGGTTCCTCTGCCTTCCTTCCAGCAGCGGAGGTTGGGGGCCTTCTAGGCTCTCCTGGGGAAGTGCCCAGTTAAACACCAGCTGGTATGGCCACAGAGAGTAGACACAGTGTGAGGCACGCAACCAAGGGTATGTGCCACTCGCTGGGGCTTTTGGGAGTTTTCCACGCTATAGCGCCACTTGTCATTTGGAAATGCCCAAAGGAGCCGAGAGGCACATTCAGCCAGATGATCTGACTGTCCTCCATGTGCTCTAAGACCACGTGGCTCCACATGGCCTCAGCTCCCCGACTTTTAGAGTGACCTTCATCACTGAAGGGCACTGATCGCCTGCATCTGTAGCCGCAGGGGCTCCTGTGGGCTGGCCCTGTGCAGAGGGCTAGGGGTAGGGGCCCTGAGTTGTAGACAGTGCTGGCCTTCTGACTTGATCAGTAGTGGGTTAGAGAAGATAATGACATCTCAGTGTCTCTTGCTCGTTAATCGTTTTGGCATGAGAGCAAGTCCCCAAAACCACAGAACCAATCACACACGGACACTAACAACTGAGCAAAACGTTCCATATTTAAAAAAAAAAAAAAAAAAAAAAATTTTTAAAAAACAAAACAAATGTCTCCTAGCTGCTGCTGCTGCTAAGTCGCGTCAGTCGTGTCCGACTCTCTGCGACCCCATAGACGGCAGCCCACCAGGCTCCCCCATCCCTGGGATTCTCCAGGCAAGAGTACTGGAGTGAGTTGCCATTTCCTTCTCCAGGGCATGAAAGTGAAAAGTGAAAGTGGAGTCGCTCAGTCGTGTCCGACTCAGTGACCCCATGGACTGCAGCCCGCCAGGCTCCTCCGTCCATGGGATTTTCCAGGCAAGAGTACTGGAGTGGGGTGCCATTGCCTTCTCCAATCTACTTCTAATTTGAAAAATGCCCTCTTTTTTTTTTTTTTTTTTCAATTTATCCACCCTCAAAGCCTGAGTTTTTAGTCTCTTATGGCTGAAAGAAGTGGAGCCTCAGAGAAGTCTAGGAACTTGTTCAGCATCAGAAACATTAGAGCCAGGGAATGTAAAAACTGTCTGGAAACCAGTCTGGCAGTTCGTCAAAGAGTTAAATCTAGAGTTACCCTATGACTCAGCAAGTCCATTTTCAGGTACATTTCCAAGAAAAATGAAAACATGTGTCCATACAAAAACTGTTACAAAAAATTTTTTTTTAATTTTGAGATATATAAAAAAAACAACCCATGATAACCAATGTTTGTTCAATACATTTTTAAAATGAGAAGGGAAAAAAAACTCTTACATGAATGTTCATAACATACTCATGATAGCCAAAAAGTGGAAACAACCCTAATGTCCATCAACAGACAAAAAGATAAACAAGACTTTCATGGTGGTCCAGTGGTTAAGATTCCACGCTTCCAGTGCAGAGGGCATGAGTTTGTTTTCTGGTTGGGGAACTAAGATCCCACATGCCACGAAATATGGCCAAAAAGCTTAAATTTTTTTAAAGAAACATCAACAAAATGTGGTCAGTCTATACACTGGAAGATTATTCCGCCACGAAAGGAATGAAGCTCTGATGAAACATACTATAACAACATAGATGGACCAAAACCATTATGCTCTGTGGAAGAAGCCAGTCCCCAAAGATCACATTTTATATGATTCCAACCACATGAAAGTCTAGAATAGGGAAATCTATAGAGATAGAAGTAGATTAGTGGCTATTTAGGGCTGGGGGTGGGATTGGGGAACGGAGGAGTCATTGCCAACAGGTACTGAGTTTCTCATTGAGGTGATGAAATGTTCTAAAATATCACAGGTATGTGATATTTGCACATACCTGTGAATATATTGGTACTAAAACCATTTGATTGTTCTCTTTAAGTGATAAATTGTACAATCTGTGAATTATATCTGAATAAAGCTGTAAAAAAAATAACTGTCAAAGCCAAGACTTACCATATGAGCTTTTGACTATAACTTCATCTCCCCTTTCCACACATCAGGCTGCGGGTCCATATTATTAGTACAACGCATGAGGTGCCTGACTGTGAACCCCAGAGGTATTTGCTGGATGGTGAGTGCTCACAAGCACCAATGCTAGCAAACAGCTTGATTACATAACCTAGCCAGGAAGAAAGGATGTATGCTAATAAAAATGTAGGATTTTAAAAAAGGATGTATGTTAATAAAAATATTAACCAAGCTCTATTGCAGGGGGAAAGTTAATAACTGAGATACCATTTGAACTATGGGATGGATTAAACGTATCACGGAGTATGATGCAATCACAAAAAATTATGTACCAAATAAAATCTCCAAGTCCATTAACAGAGAACAGAGTGAATCACTGGCAGTGTGGCCCCACAGTGGCGCACCACAGAGCCATTTGACAGAATGGGGCAGCTCTATGAAAACGGAAATGGAAGGATCCTAAGATGTACTGATATAGGTGCAAAACTGTGCATAGGATTCTTCCACTTGTACAATTTTATATACACACGTGTACATATATACATACACATAGACACACACATATACTTGAGTACAGGGACAATATTTAAAATATTTAGCAATTGACAGAGCAGATAAAATTGTGATGCTGGAGAAGACTCTTGGGAGTCCCTTGGACTGCCTTGGACTGCAAAGAGATCAAACTAGTCTATCCTAAAGGAAAGCAATCCTGAATATTCATTGGAAGGACTGTTGCTGAGGCTGAAGTTCCAAAACTTTGACCACCTGATGTGAACAGTCAACTCATTGGAAGAGACCCTGATGCTCGGAAAGATTTAAAGGCAAAAGGAGAAGAGGGTGGCAGAAGATGAGATGGTTAGATAGGATCACCTACTTACTAGACATGACTTTGAGCAAACTCCAGGAGAGAGTGGAGGACAGAGGAGCCTGGGGTGCTACAGTCCATGGAGTTACAAAGAGTCGGACATGACTGAGTGACTGAACTGAGGGTACCATCCAGTTAGCATGGATGCTGGCAGATATTGCTGCATCCACGCTGAATATAAGCCCAAATTTGTGAATGATATATTAGCACATTTCTTGAAGAAGATGTAAGAAGCTGATGTCAGTGATTATATATTAACTAAGGAACTTTTGGCTGAATGTAAGATTATACTCAACAAGTATTCAACTTTTACAACTCAAACAGTAAAAAAACAAACAACCTAATTAAAAAATAGGCAAAATATTTGAGTAAGGTGATGGAATTCCAGTTGAGCTATTTCAAATCCTCAAAGGTGATGCTGTGAAAGTGCTGCACTCGATATGCCAGCAAATATGGAAAACTCAGCAGTGGCCACAGGACTGGAAAAGATCAGTTTTCGTTCCAATCTCAAAGAAAGGCAATGCCAAAGAATGCTCAAACTACCGCACAATTGCACTCATCTCACATGCTAGTAAAGTAATGCTCAAAATTCTCCAAGCCAGGCTTCAGCAATACGTGAACCATGAACTTCCAGATGTTCAAGCTGGTTTTAGAAAAGGCAGAGGAACCAGAGATCAAATTGCCAATATCCGCTGGATCATCGAAAAAGCAAGAGAGTTCCAGAAAAACATCTATTTCTGCTTTATTGACTATGCCAAAGCCTTTGACTGTGTGGATCACAATAAACTGTGGAAAATTCTGAAAGAGATGGGAATACCAGACCATCTGACCTGTCTCTTGAGAAACCTGTATGCAGGTCAGGAAGCAACAGTTAGAACTGGACATGGAACAACAGACTGGTTCCAAATAGGAAAAGGAGTACATCAAGGCTGTATATTGTCACCCTGCTTATTTAACTTATATGCAGAGTACATCATGAGAAACGCTGGGCTGGAAGAAACACAAGCTGGAATCAAGATTACCGGGAGAAATATCAATAACCTCAGATATGCAGATGACACCACCCTTATGGCAGAAAGTGAAGAAGAACTAAAAAGCCTCTTGATGAAGGTGAAAGAAGAGAGTGAAAAAGTTGGCTTAAAGCTCAACATTCAGAAAACTAAGATCATGGCATCTGGTCCCATCACTTCATGGGAAGTAGATGGGGAAACAGTGGAAACAGTGTCAGACTTTATTTTTTTGGGCTCCCAAATCACTGCTGATGGTCGCAGCCATGAAATTAAAAGATGCTTACTCCTTGCAAGGAAGGTTATGGCCAACCTAGATAGCATATTTAAAAGCAGAGACATTACTTTGCCAACAAAAGTACATCTAGTCAAGGCTATGGTTTTTCCAGTGGTCATGTATGGATGTGAGGGTTGGACGGTGAAGAAAGCTGAGCACCGAAGAATTGATGCTTTTGAACTGTGGTGTTGGAGAAGACTCTTGAGAGTCCCCTGGACTGCAAGGAGATCCAATCAATCCATCCTAAAAGAGATCAATCCTGGGTGTTCATTGGAAGGTCTGATGTTGAAGCTGAAACTCCAATACTTTGGCCACCTCATGGAAGGGTTGACTCATTGGAAAAGACCCTAATGCTGGGTAGGATTGGGGGCGGGAGGAGAAGGGGACGACAGAGGATGAGATGGTTGGATGGCATCACTGACTCGATGGACATGGGTTTGGGTAGACTCCGGGAGTTGGTGATGGACAGAGAGGCCTGGCGTGCTGCAATTCATGGGGTCGCAAAGAGTCGGACACGACTGAGCAAATGAACTGAACTGATTTGAGTAAACACTTCACCAAAGAAGATATTCAGATGGCAAATAAGCATATAACATCATTAGTCATTAGGGAAATACAAATTAAAACCACAGTAAATACTGTCACACACCTACCAGAATGGCTCATGTTTAAAAGGTTGACCATACAAAGCGGGTAATGACATAGAATAACTGGAATTCACTCACACAGCTGGTGGGAATGTAAAATGGGGCAAACACTTTGAAAACAGTTGACAATTCCTTAAAAATGTAAACATATTCATGTCAATGTATGGCAAAACCACTACAATATTGTAAAGTAATTAGCCTCCAATGAAAATAAATAAATTTATTTAAAAAAAAATGTAAACATACACTTATATGATCCAACCAATGCTTTCCTAGGTATTTCACTACATACAAATGAAAGCATAAGTTTATATGGAGACTTCTACACAAAAGTTTATATCAACTTTACTTGTTATGGCAAAAACTGGAAATAACTCTAATGCTCATTATTCAGTTTGGACAAACAAACTGTGATATACTCACATGATGAAATACTACTCAGCAACAAAAAGGGATGGACAATTGATCATTCAACAGCACAAATGAATCTCAAAATACTTATACTGAGTGAAGGAAGCCAATAGTTACACTAAGTGAAAGGAGCCACACTCCCAAAATAGTATATGATCCACTATTCCATAGTGATAGAAAGCAGGTTAGTGGTTACCTGCAGAAAATGCAGGAGTGGTGGAGAAACAGTGAGGGCAAATTGACCACAAAGGGTCACCAGAACACTTATGGGGGTAATGGATACTCTTATCACCTTGGTTGTAATTGTATCATATGTCAAAAGTCAATTATACAGTTTAATTATGTGCAGTCCATTAATTATCAATTTCATCTCAGTAAAACTGTTTTTAAAGTAAAAAAAAAAACAACAGTTCATACAATCTGAATTAATATATTTTTGAGAAGATAGAAAAGAAAAAATACTCAATAATGTACTCCCAAATGTTAATGGCAATTCTCTCTAGATGGGATTATCACTTCTTCCTATATTTGAGGGGAGAATTTTGTTCTGATTAAATATGTGCTCAGTCACTCAGTCGTTGTCCAACTCTTTGCAACCCTCTGGATTGTAGCCCCACCAGGCTCCTCTGGGTTGCCGTTTCCTCCTGGAGGGGATCTTCCCGACCCAGGAATCAAACCTATGTCTCCTGCATCGCAGGCAGTCTCTTTACCTGCTGAGCCATCAGGGAGGCTCCCCTGATTAAACATACTTACTAGTTGTCCTGCAAGTGGCATATCTTGTATTGCTTTCATAATATGAAACTCCACTCTGACAAAAGTATGCCTCCTCCGACAAGAAATATCCCACAGACAGCCTTCATTAATTGGGGTGCAACTCCTAAGCTAAGGGAATCTGGAAAGGGCTGGCCCTTGGGTGGCTGAACACTCAGCTGCACCCCATCAGTACATTCCAAGGTTTGGAATCTGCCCCGCACTAGCTACCCCTTCTGATAGCAGCCCCACGATTTCCTGGTGGGAACCAACCTCTCCTGCTTTCCATTCTGTGGTTGGTGGAAGCAGGTTGTCTCCACCCTCATGCTGGGCCTGACCAGTCGGGACATCTAGTCCCCTCAGCTCCAAGAATGAGAGCAGGAACCAACCCAGGGATTTTCAGGAACTCTTAGAGAAAATGCCCTCTCTTCTGGGGTTCCAAGCTAAGAGGGAGGAAGTCTGAAGCTGCCTGTGGAGGAAGAGGGAGACTTGCCACCTCAGGCAAGTCCCCTTGAGAATAAAGCCAACGTGGAGAGAAACAGGGAGATGAAGGGAGACGAGTTCCTAACATTGTAATTAGAGCACCTGAATCCAGGTGTGATTAAAGCCACTCTCCACATTTTATGAGCCAGTGAATTCCCACCTAAGCAAAAGTTTAGGTGACTGCCCTGCTCCTAAACGCCCCTCGCCAACCCCAGGTCAGCAGGCATCCTCACCCCTCAACCTCTCCGTCTCCACTCTTCCCTTTAGATCTCTGTGGTTGCTGGGTGGGGTCTGCATCAAGATAGAGTGGCTAGACCCTGTGCCCCTATTGTTTGGCCTCCCTTATTCTTGCTGTTGAGAGAATTCCAGAGGCCCGGGAGCCCAACTGCCTGATTTGAACCCTAGATTCATCAGTTCCTAGCTGTGTGATCTGGACGTTTCTGGTCCTTTCTGGGTCTTAATTGCCTCAGCTATGATAACACTACCTACCTTGTAGAATTCCTGGATTAAGTGAAAAAATAAGTAAGCAGTCAGTAAGTTTATTATCATCACCACTGCAGAACATAAACACCTCACCAAATATTGTTTTTGGATCTCATTATAATTGCTTACCATTAATTTTATTTTGACTACCATTTGCTGTTTCTAAGCAGTCTAAAAGAGTTGTCACTTTGGGCTCCCAGGGTTTTGGGGGCGCCTTCTAGGACACTCAGCACCCTCTACTCTGTCTGGCTCCAGGTCTGTCTCCGAATGGCTGCAGGCTCTGGAAGGCAGGTGGAATCCTACCCTTCAGTCCTCAGCACCCAGAAGAGTGTAGCCAGCGTTCACACGCAGGAAGATTCTGGAATCGACTGGGGGAATGAGGTCATTCGGGAAGGCAGTCAGAGCTTGCAGAGTCTAATGAGTCATACCTCCTTAGTCCTCTGATCCCCTGGTTTCGAAACCTGTTCAGGTGGAGGCAGAGAATGCCCTGAAAGTGCTATGGAGTGCTAACCAGGAACACCCTTCTGAGAAGTGGTAACACTTCTGTCAGAAGCACTCTTGTTTTTCATACCTCTCAAGCTGTCAGATTAAAACTGTTGGGCCATTTTCTCAGTTTTCAGCTCATATTCACTGGCTATTCTATGGATTCATTTCATCCAGGGCAAAAAAAGAAAGAAAAAAAAAACTTGGGAGAGGAGGGGAAGAGCAAAGACTTAATAATAAAAAAAGAACATTTTACACTGAGTTAATTCTACCCATTGACTTTTGTTTTTTAGACGGATTAGGAAAGATGACAAATTTGTCCTGGTCTGCTCTGTCCCACTCTCAGCCCTTGGCCATTTGAGAAAATCTGCTCCATCCCTGGTCCTGATTCCCTGCCAATCCCAGCATTCTCCTCTTGGCCTAAGCACTGTTTCCCCCAAAAAAAGTCCCAAAGAGAAAAGGGAGTGGACGCAGTGGCCACTGAGGTTATGGTGTGAGCTCTTGGCCTGAGTTTTGTCTTTTCATCCTCCCAGTGCCCCTAAGAGAAGTCAGTGCTGTGGGCTGTCCCTGTGCTCCAGAGCAGGAAACAACAGAGGGGCGAGTGCGACTCTCCCAAAGGCGGCACTCCCGACCACCACTCACTGTGGTGCACTGACCAATGCCACAGGCCCTGGGGCTTTGCTGCTGGACACCGAGAAGGGGGGCGATAACACCCACCTCCCCTCACCCCAGCCTTCAGCCCTTCATTCCCGACAGCATGGCTGAGACTCCCGCCTGGTATCTCTTAGATTAGCCCCCAGCTATTTTTATTCTGCCCCTTGCTGAGGGAAGAAACACAAGTTTGGACAAACCCTCAGGCCGGGACCCAGCGGAGACCACCATAGCCAAGGAAGAAAACAGAGCTTATTTTACATGTTACTATCTTTTTAAAAACATCTTTTTTCCTTAGAAGCTTTGCCAAATTGAGCCACCCTGCCAGACTGCCTCCAGCAGGGCCTTTTTGACCCCCTAAGCTCACTCACACAACGGATGGAGGCAGACTTTCAGAGTCATGGGCACTTGGGCCTGTTGAATTAAAGTCCCATCTCCTGGGCTAGTGGGAAGAAATGTTCTGGAGAGGCGCTTGCTGAGGGAAAAGGAACCGGAAGAGGAAGTGGGAGGGTGTCAGGGAACACAGGGAAACCTAGAGAAAGCCAGGCTGTGCTGGGAGGGTGACGTCAGGGCTGGGCCCAGGTGGAGGGGCCTCAGGGACTCTGAATGAAGGTAACAGGGTCCGGAGCTCACCTGAGCCGAGAGAAAACTTTGAAAACTTTTTTCTACTTTTGAATCTTATTTATTAAAAGTTATAAAAAATGTATTTTACTGCAGTGTAGTTCATTTCCAATGTATTCCTTTCTGCTGTACAGCCAAGTGACTCAGTTACACATATATTCTTTTTCATATTCCTTTCCATTATGGTTTAATCACAGGATACTGAATATAGTTTCCTGTGCTATACTATTTTTAAAGTTTTATTTTGTTGAAGTTGGTTTGCAATGTTGTTTTAATTTCTGCTGTACACATATACATACTCTTTTTCATAGTCTAGTTTTGGAATTCTTGATGATGATCCTCTAGATGGTAGTGACAGCTCCGAGGACACAGATGGATGACCTTGCCTTTGAGAACACGTAGACCGTGAGAGTGAGGAAGATCTAAGCAAGCATTTTAGGCTGAATAGAAGATAAAGCAAGAGGAGGCAGAAGTGGCCAAGGAGGCAAGAGGAAAACAGAGAGCAGGTGTGTCACAGAGGCGAGAGGTTTCTGGGAAGATGCAAGGAGCGCTGGTCAATGCTGAGGAGGTAGGTGGGGCAATGCCTTCAGACCACCAGCCTGGAAATAACTGATGACCTTAGCAAAGCTTGTTTTGGGGAGAATGATGGTAATCAGTTCAGTTCAATTTAGTCACTCAGTCGAGTCCGACTCTTTGCGACCCCATGGACTGCCTCCCTGTCCATAACCAACTCCCGGAGCTTACTCAAACTCATGTCCATTGAGTCGGTGATGCCATCCAATCATCTCATCCTCTGTCGTCCCCTTCTCCTCCCGCCTTCAATCTTTCCCAGCATCAGGGTTGTTTCAAATGAGTCAGTTCTTCACATCAGGTGGCCAAACCATTGGAGTTTCAGCTTCCACATCAATCCTTCCAATGAATATTCAGGACTTATTTCCTTTAGGATGGACTGCTTGGATCTCCTTGCTGTCCGAGGGACTCTGAAGAGTCTTCTCCAACACCACAGCTCAAAAGCATCAATCCTTCATAATAGAAGACAGATTGAAGGAGCTTGGCGAGTGGGAGCTGAGGAGACATGTCACAGAAGTCTGGCAGAAAAGAGAAAGACAAAGCAATGGCTCAAGAGGGAAACAAACTCTTCCATGTCTTTTCCAGAGGGATGCCCTCGGTCTGCACAGGTCCCCCCCAACCAGCACCCAGGACACAGGCTTCATTGCCATTCTGTATTGTCCTGAAGGGCAGGGCCTCCATTCCTATGCAGTCCTCAGGTGCCTAACACACACGGGGAGTTCAAGAAACATTAGATGCTTTGGATGATGTTGACCACAACAGTGACAACAACAATGGAGACAATGATGAAAATACAGATTCTTGAAGGTTGGAAAATCTCCTGCTTGGGGGATTGAAGGAATAGTTAGACTCCAAGAAATCTAGCTGGTCAGAGCACCTCCTCTGTCTCTGGTCATCTCTGTTAGTCCCTGTTTCCTGATTCCTCTTTTCTCTTCATCCTTATTTCATCTCTGTCTATACTCAGGTCTCTGGGTGATTTCATCCAACCTCATGGCTTTAAATTCTGTGTGCCAGAGATTTCCAAATGGAAGATTTCCAAACCTGCCATCTGTCACCTTGACCTGGGTGTCTTTATGTAGGGCACAACTTTTGAAAGAATGACCTAGTCCAAGGACACAACATAAACTGATTAGAATCAAATCGGACCAAGGTGGCAGACAAGCCTAGACCTTGAGCCTCAATCAGCAAGTAAATGACACACCCAGAGGTGCCATGACAGTTCTAAGGCACTGTCAAAAGACCAAGGAGTGGGTGGTGGCCCAAATCCTGGAAGTCTCCACCCCTTCCCCAAAACAGTCAGAATAACCCTCCCACTCATTAGCATATGAAATTAGCCAGCCTATAAAAACTAACCACGTTTTGCGCAGCTGTCACCCTCTGTATGGAGGGTGCTGTGGAGTGTGCTTCTCTCCAAATCTGAATAAATACACTTCTTACCTATCACTTTGTCCCTCACTGAATTCTTTCTATGATGAGACATCAAGAACATGAGCTTTATTAGGCCCTGAAACCATGTACTGTGGGTTTTGGCTGGGTTCGAGTCCCAGCCACGGGGGTCAGAGTCCCAAACTGGGTTTTGACTGGGTTCGAGTCCCAGAACATGTGTTCAAGTCCCAATCTGAGACAAACGGTTTCATTGACACATCTCAACGTGTCCAAAACCCAGCTCCTGACTGCCTTCCTCCTTTGGTTATTCAGGACCAAAATCTCATAGTTCTTTGCTCTCCTTCCTGCAAAAATGATACCCATTCCTTCAGGAAACCCTGTCCAGCTGGGTTGGTTCTACCTTCAAAATACATCCAGAATGTGGCCGCCTCTTTCTTCCTCTGCTGCTATCAGCCAGGTGCAAGCCACTATCACTGCCACCAGGCTGGCTGCCGCCGGCCGCCACCGGCAGCCTAACTGGTCTCCCTGCTCTGACCGTGTCCCCTTCACTTTTTAAAACAAACATTTAAAATTTTATTTATTTGGTTGCAAGGTCATAGTTGCAGCCGGAGAAGGCAATGGCACCCCACTCCAGTACTCTTGCCTGGAAAATCCCATGGACGGAGGAGCCTGGTAGGCTACAGTCCATGGGGTCGCTGAGAGTCGGACACGACTGAGCGACTTCACTTTCACTTTTCCCTTTCATGCACTGGAGAAGGAAATGGCAACCCACTCCAGTGTTCTTGCCTGGAGAATCCCAGGGACAGTGGAGCCTGGTGAGCTGCCATCTATGGGGTCGCACAGAGTCGGACACGACTGAAGCAACTTAGCAGCAGCAGCAGCAGCATAGTTGCAGCACAGGGGACCTTCAATCTTTGTTGTAGCATGCGGGATCTATAGTTGTGGCATGTGAACTGTTATTTGCAGCATGTAGGATCTAGCTCCCTTATCTGGGATCCAAGGCCCCCTTGCATGGGGATCTCAGAGTCTTAGCCACTGGACCGCCAGGGAAGTCCTCAGTATCCCTTTCATTTTGTTATCAATACATAAGTCATATGAAGCCACTCCTCTGCTCCAAGCCCCATGATGGCTCCCCATGTCCTTTAGAGCAGAAGGCCAACCCTTCCGGTGACCTACAAAGCAGGCATGATTTAGTCTCCCACCGTCTCTTTGACCACCTATTACTCCTGTCCCTCTCACTCTCTGTTCTAACCATGCTGACTTCCTTGCTAGTCCCCACATTTGCCAGTCATGGTCCAGTTTTTTTTCCCCCAGATCAAGCAATTCTCCAACATCAGCTGGGTGTCTATGACCCAACTCAATTGTAACAGTATCTATCTGGAGATGGGCTTCCCTAGTGGATCAGAAGGTAAAGAATTCACCTGCAATGCAGGAGACCTGGATTTGATCCCTGGGTCAGGAAGATCCCCTGGAGAAGGGAATGGCTACCCACTCCATTAATCTTGCCTGGAAAATTTCATGGACAGAGGAGCCTGGAGGGCTACAGTCCATAGAGTTGCAAAGAGTCAACAACTAACAACTGAGCAACTAACACATTCCCTTTTTTTTTTTTCACCCAGAAATAGCATCAGATCTCCCATATTAAGTCCTCTGGGACTCCTCCCAGCCCCATTCCACCACCCCCACCTCGACTCCGACCCCAAGTCCAGTTTGCCACCTGTGCTTCTGACCAACAGGCTATGGATGGGAGGTTCCCATGAACCCCTCTTCCTTGGGTCTGATTAGTTTGTTAGTGTGGCTCACAGAACTCAGAGAAACATTTAATTTACAAGAGCAGCACCAGTTTATTATAAAAGGGTGTAACTCAGGAACTTCCAGATGGAAGAGATGCAAAGGCCTAGGTGTACCCAAGAAGTGGCATGTCCCTGCTCTCCCAAAGTGCGGGGGAGACTCCCTGCAGTCTCCAGATGCTCACCAACCAGGAAGCTCTCTGAACCCCACCCTTCTGGGTTTCATGGAGGCTTCATTACATAGTCATGGTTGATTAAAACAGGTGACTGAACTCATTGCCCAGCTCCTTTCCCATCCTTGAAGGTCAGGGGTGGGGCTGAGAGCTCCAACCAGCTAATCATGTGATTGTTTCCTTGGCAACCAATGCCATTCTAAGTGCTTTCCCAAGTCACCTTATGAACATAACAAAAGACAATTTTATCACTTTCCTTCAGAACAAATTCCTATGCTTTTAGGAGTTCTGTGCCAGGAACGTGATGAAGATATTCAACATATTCAATATATTCAAATATATTCTGTATCTTATTAAAAATCACAATGTCACAGATGCTCTTACTGTAGTCCTTTGCTCTAGATGGTCCCTGAGTGGTGCCTTCTTCTCCCAGTTATTCACTCTGCTCAAACCTTGCCTCCTCAGTGAGGCAACTGTGACCCCCTTACTTAATATTGCAAACCTTCCCTCCCTCCCCGCTTTCCAAATCTCCATTAGCTAGTGCCACATTTCCCAAAACACTTATTTTCTAACACAATGAATGACTTATCTAGTATGTTTATTTTTTTATTGAAGTATATTCAGGTATTATTATTTCAGGTATACAGCATAGTGATTCAGTATTTTTACAGATTATACTCCATTTTAAGTTATGACAAGATAATGGCTATAATTCTCTGTGCTATACAATATATCCTTGTTGATCTACTTTATACACAGCAGTTTGTATGTTAATCCTATACCCCTCATTTGTCCCCCCTCCCCTCTCCCCTTGGCAACCCCATGCTACAAGTTCCAAGATAGCAGGGAATCTTTGTTCACTGAATATCCCTAACACAGTGCCAGGGACAAAGTAGCTGTTCAGTAAATACCTGAATAAACGATCCCTTGAAGATTGTTCTAATACTTTTAATACCATGACTGTCGGCTCAGCAAGATAAATATAAGCTTGCCTTACTGTTTAACTTACGGTTGTCAGAGGGAAGGGATAGTTGAAGACTTTGGGAAGGTCATGTACACACTGCTATATTTAAAATGGATAACCAACAAAGATCTGTTGTATAGCACATGGAACTGCTCAATATTATGTGCCAGTCTGGATGGGAGGTGGGTTTGGGGGAGAATAGATACATGTATATGTATGGCTGAGTCCCTTTGCTGTTCACGTGAAACTATCACAACATTGTTAATCGTCTATACCCCAATACAAACTGTTTTTGGTGTTAAGTTTTTTAATTAAAAAAAAATAAAAATAAAAAAGTGACTTAAGGTCATTCATAAAATGTCTTCCAAAAACTATACAGGTGAACTTTGTACATTTGCATGTTTGTTTAAAAATATATATGTAATAACATTTCATTTGGATGAATGGAAATAGTCCACAGAAAGACCGTAAGCGTGAAATGTGAGCACTGCCCCCTCCTGGTTGAGCATGGAGATGCGGCTTTCCGCACGGCCAGCCCCAATGGGCACAAGTTAGGACTCGGCTGGCTGATGGGGGTGGCAAGACATGCTATCTAAGACGTTTCAAACTGGGTCAAATTCAACCCTGTTTTCAGAAGGAGGCAAGAAGAAGAGGAATAAAGTATCAAAGGCAGAATTTTAGGGAGTACAGAGCCCACACATTTACATATTGTGAAGAGGATGTTGAAAATTAGTGGGAAGTAGTAAAGAAAAACGTTAAGACAAGACAATCCTAAAATGATCACATCCATCTGCTGCACTTACAGCTGGAATCTGAGTGGGAATTTCCCATCTGTGCTTTAGTCTCAGCTTTAATTTGACTATAAATAAGACACACGCGTGCACAGCTTACAATGAGCGGCTTCTGGGCCAGGAGCTGTTTAAGGACGATATATATAAACTGCGCGCACACACTGTAACTCAGAACCCACTCAGTACACTAGTCAGTCTGAGGTGTGCAGCAAATCTCATAACTTGGTCCCAGGGTGATCTGACACTTCATAACGGAGGCCTGTACGTTGACACCCTCTGCTCAAACAGATTGAAATAGAACTTTCGATGCCCAGGCCAGCCTCCCCTGGAGAACCTAGCTGTTTTCTTCAGGAAACCTCTGGGCCTGGAGGCCTGATGGTGGCTGCATTTGCGAAGCCCTTGGCTCAGTCAGACAGAAGCAGCACTTGCTACTCTGCATTCTTTCGTGATTCTCAAGTAGACTCCACAGGCACCTGTATACAGATCCTCAGCCCCACTGCACAGCTAGGGAAGTTGAGGCTCAGTGACATAAGGTAACTTGCCATGGTCATGTGGTTTCTTAGCAGCAGAACCAAGA
The DNA here is from genome assembly GCF_054371585.1 of Giraffa tippelskirchi. Classification (NCBI taxonomy): domain Eukaryota; kingdom Metazoa; phylum Chordata; class Mammalia; order Artiodactyla; family Giraffidae; genus Giraffa; species Giraffa tippelskirchi. Next base: position 113,192,211 of record NC_137282.1, read on the forward strand.
CTCAAAACTAACTCATTGAACTAAGGTTCAAATCCACACGTTCTTTCCACTTTCTCCTCTGCCCCCACATTACCCTCCCAGGGCCTCTGGGGCTATAAATAGGGGGGGAGGCTGGGATTTTGTGGGCGAGGTCAGCCAGGCCTTTAGCACAAGGAGACACTAACATCTCCCAGCCGGGCCTAGCTTGGGCTGTGCTACCCGCCAGGTCTCAACAGAACTCAGGCCCAGACAGGCCCCAGCTTATCACTAGCTTCACTCTCTGGGTTATATTTAGCCCTGGACCTCGGAGAGAAAGGTGCAGGCCAGCCCCTGAGACCATGCACCCCCAGCCACTGCGTGCAGAGAGCGTGTCTGCCTTGGCCTCTTCAGACACTGGTGCGAGCTGCGGCCAGCGGGAGGTGCACCCTCCTCCCCGAGAGCCTGTGGGATCCTGTTTGTCTTGCCCGTTGAGGGACAATGGCAGCCTCTACAACACTCTGCTTCTGTGTGGCTGCTGCTTAATAATTGTTTGTTGAGCGAACAAATTGATGATCTGAGTTCACGTTCTAGATAGCTGGACATCAAGAACAGGCACACGAATTCCCAGAGGAATGTCTTAGAAAACCAAATGCAAAAAAAAAAAAAAAAGAAAACCAAATGCATTTCATGCTATTAAATACAGTCAACTTTATTCAAGGAATGGAAGTGTTTTCATCCTCCTTCTCCTCCCCTTCTCTTCCCTCCTCCAGATCTGGCATTAAGGCTGCAGGGGCAGGACACGGGAGGGACATCAAATCCTGGAGGCCGGCCCGGGTCCCCAGTGATCGCCAGCACAGCGCGTGAGGGCTTCCAGCGTCCCCGCAGGCGTCCCGATGACAGGCTCCCTCCCGGTACTCTGCTCAGCCCATCACACCAGCCGCCTGCAGAAACTCGCGGGGCTGTGTCCCCATCTCACCTGCTGGGCACCTGAAGCAGGCTGGGGCCAGAGCTCAGGAGTGCAGCCAGATTCTGACACCAGAGTTCAGAGGGCAGAAGCTGGCAGCTCTCAGATCTCACAAAAATGGAAAGAGCCGTTTTTTCAAAATATAGAGGACTGTAGCCAGAAAGAGGGCCAGCGCGAGGAAAATGAGAAGCTTGTCTGTCAGCTCTCGGCGATTGTATTTTGTGATGAGCTTCCGTCCCAACTGGATGGTCCCTGACATGGATTTGAATTCTTCATTTGCATCCAGGATAGTCCGTGAAGAATTAACTGAAATAAGAGGGAGGGAGCATGACTCAGAAACCGTACGGCACCAAAGCCAGAGACCCTGCTGGCTGGGTTCCCGGGATGACACCGTGCTCGGGAGCAAGTTCCCATGAGCCAGAACAAAAGACGTGAAGACAGGCAACGTGGAGGAGCACAGAACAAGGACAGGACAAGGAGAGGCAGCTCCCTGGGTTCCATCCAGCTCACAGAGGGATGAGGTTTGCTCACACACATTGTCACAGGGCCATAACTAGGAGTCCTCCCCATATGGACATCAACAGGGAAAAGGGCAGAAAACGGTTCCTTTCCTCACCACCAACCTCCACTTTCTCAAGGAGGCAAGCACTGCTGAGAAGAACCAGTGGTCACAAAACCAACCCAGGTGACCGTGGACAGGCACTGTAAGGTCTCTGTGGGGACAGGACTTTCCACCTGCGAGGTGCACCCTGCCAGGACGCCTGCTGGTCAGATCTGCCCTTTGCGGGATTGTGAAAGAGCTGGGGTGTCCTGGGCCCTGCCACATGCCCTCATACAAGCCGGTCCTTCAGTCCTGGGACACTGGCTGTGGTGCTAAACACATGATGCCTGTGCTCCAGCCCCTGTGAAACCTACGAAGAGGCACACGTCCCTCCAGGCTCATTGTACCCACATGTCAAATGAACTGGAGTGCTGGTTACTAGGCCTGACACTTGGGGAAGAAGGCTTACCTGGCAAGATTCCTCTATAAAGCCTAACAGGGCATCATCAGAATATCCCCAGAGTGAAACGTTGTCAAGTGAGAAGGCTGGGTGTGAAGAACACTATGTGAGATGTTTCCATTTATGTAACAAAGGAGGGGATAAATAACACCTGTTTGTGCTATGCACGCTGGAGAATCTCAGAAGGCTGCGAGAGAAGCTGGTAGCAGTGGGCGCCTCTGGGGAGCAGGCCTGGAGGGCAGGGGCAGGGGAGGTCTGAAGGCAGAGCCGTCTCCCGCCTATGCCATCCAGGGCTGTGCAGCCTGGTGCTGACCGCAAGTCACGTGGCCCCTGAGGGCGTCAAATGTGCCCAATCCAAACTGCGATGTCCCTACAGGTGTGAAAAAAAAGGAATGTGAACTCTCTCAATAATTTTCACTATGAATTGCATATTGAAATAGTTAACTATATTATTACAATTCATTTCATACATTTGTTTTTATTTTTCTTAATGTGCCTAATGAAAATTTTAAGTATGTGGCTCCCATGATGTTTCTATGGGACAGTGCTGACCTGGAGGGTTTTTCCCTTAACTATGTAATTTATATTACCTTTTTACAAAATTACAAGTTAGTAAGCAAATAAATTACCAGAGGAAATAGAGAAGTAGCTTGAAAAACACAGAGGGGTAAAAACAAACACTCATATAACAAGTCTCTCTCATTCCTCTTTCTCCCTGCCTGCTGCCATGCTGAAAACCCAAGATTCTCTGAAGTAAAAATCTAACTTGCTTTTCCTTTTAAACTTTCTTTACAGAGAACTTGAACCATCACAAAAGCAGACAGAATAGAATCATGAAATGCCATGTGCCATTGCCCATACCCAAGAACCATCAACTCTCTGGTAATCCTGTCCCCTCAAGACCCCCATACAATTCTGCCCCCTCTACAATTTTGCAGCAAATTCCAGCCATCATATCCTTAATGGGCTTAAAAAAAAAAAAAACAACTGCAGTCCTAATAGATTTTTAAATCAAGCTGAATTTATGAGTCATAAGGCAAGGATTAATAACCATTTTTCTTTCTTTGATGTCCATCTCGCCTATAACGTGTGCCCCCAAAACAACCCTCAACAACCCAGAAACCATCAGGATCTGTGCGCCCTTCTCACCATGTAAACATATGGTCAGTTTCTGATCTGCATGCTGGGGGTGGGTGCCTGTTACTAACACCAGAGCAGAAAAGCCTGGATTCCAAGGCCAGGCGGGTTCCTCCCTCTCACATTCTCCTCGGGCCATGGCCCCAGTGCACACTCAGAGGAGGTGACCAGCTGGTTCTGAGCCTAAATGCCCAGATAAGTTTTAAACACAGGCAGTGACCTCGGGGACAAGCTCTCTGATTTTCTTTTTGCTTCTGCCTGTTAGGATAGTGCACTGGGAATAAAAAAAAAGGGTGGTTCAAAATTGCAGATAATTTTTAGGGGTGATGATGGTATTATGGCTTTTTGTTTCTTGTTTCAAAAGTCTCTTATCTTTTAGAAAGATATATGGAAGTATTTATACGGATGACGCCTGAGATTTGCTTCAAAGTAATCAAGATGGGGGCAGAGTGAGGACAGACTTGAAAGACTGGCCAGGAGCTGACCACTGCTGCAGCTGGGTGATGATTCCTGGGGCTCATGTACCAGGCTCTCTACTTTTCTCTCTGTGTGAATCCTCCAAAGGTATCTCAGAGTGAACAGTCTTCCTCTGTTTTCCTATAGGGAGGATCCTGGGAAAGCTGCTGGGGAGAACCAGATGGCCTCAAGAAGCTTAGCCTCTGACTGTATCTTTCAAAAGGAGCTCACAGGACTTCCCTGGTTGTCCAGTGGGTAAGACTCCACGCTTCCACTGCAAGGGGCAGGAGTTCAATCCCCAGTAGGGAAACTAGGATCCCGCATGCTACACAGTACAGCCAAAAAGTAAAAAAACATATATATAAATATATAAATAAAAGGAGCTCACAGTAAAAATAACATTGGGGAGTACAATTGTAAGCTGACGTCCTAGTAGACTAGCTGGCAGCCAATAACGACCATCTCTTTGCCTGGCCAGAAGGGTCCCCAGAGCCCGAGATGAAAAAGACTCCCAAGCCCCTCCTCCAGGCCTTTTGGCACCCACTCTCCAGGACAGCCTGGGAGTTCTTCTGAACATTTTGGTGGGGTGTGTGGATCTTTCAGTACAACTATAAAAACCAAAAAGGGAAATGAGAGCAGTGCATCCCAACTGGGTAAGACCAAGCTGTCAAAGAAGTGAGAAGCCCCACAGATCAGTAAATGCAGGGCAGGTGTGGGCAGAGGCTGAGGAGCCCAGGGGTAAAGGCCCCGGAGCCCGGCAGCAGCTTCCCACTGCAGGCCTGGCTTGACCTTACCCAGCGTCTGCATGGCTTCCTCGCTCTGCTGGACCTGCTGGGACATCATCCTGCTGATCCCCATGAGGCTCTCTGTGATGGCACTGGATGTCTGGGCCAGGCTCTCTTTGGCAGTTTTCCTAAGAGTACAGAGTGGGAGGAGGAATGTCAACAAAAGTTCGGCTCAAGAAAGCCCCGGATTCAAACAAGATCCCATTTTTTAATCTATCGAATCAGTACATTTTTTTAAAATGGTCATTTTTAATGGTGGCAAAGGACTTCCCCTGATGGCTCAGTGGTGAATAATCCACCTGCAATGCAGGAGACCCGGGAGAAGTGGGTTCGATCCCTGGGTTGAGAAGGTCCTGTCAAGGAGGAAACGGCAACCCACTCTAGTATTCTTGCCTGGGAAATTCCATGGACAGAGCAGTCTGGCAGGCTACAGTCCATGGGGTCACAAAGAGTCTGACACAACTGAGCGACTCAGCGCACACCAACGGTGGCAAGGGCATGCCGAGAGCATGTACTTGAAGACCGCTGGTAGGAATGTCCACCGGTGTTGCCTTCTGAGAGCCAGCTGGCGGTATGTATGAGGAGCCCTAGCAATGTTCATGCCTTTGACCCAGTAACCTCACCCCTGGGAATCTCTCCAAAGGAAATACACAGAATGTGGACAAAGCTTTATGTACTGACATGTGCCCTCGTGTGTTATTCATAATACTGACACAACTAGAAATACAAACACACACAAGCAGGGGATTAGTTAACATAAGGGAGTACTATGTACTATTAAAATTTTGTTTAAAGAGCTTTTTAAAAAAACAGGCAAGTTTTTGTGCAATAATACTAAGTGAAGACTAGGAGACTACATTTAATGTTCAGTTCAGTTCAGTCGCTGAGTCGTGTCCAACTCTTTGCGACCCCATGGACGGCAGCACACCAGCTTCCCTGTCCATCACCATCTCCCGGAGCTTGCTCAAACTCATGTGCATTGAGTCGGTGATGCCATCCAACCATCTCATCCTCTGTTGTCCCCTTCTCCTCCTGCCTTCAATCTTTGCCAGCATCAGGGTCTTTTCCAATGAGTCAGTTCTTCACATGAGGTGGCCAAAGTATTGGAGCTTCAGCTTCAGCATCAGTCCTTCTAATGAATATTCAGGACTGATCTCCTTTAGGATGGACTGGTTGGATCTCCTTGCAGTCCAAGGGACTCTCAAGAGTCTTCTCCAACACCACAATTCAAAAGCATCAGTTCTTCGGTGCTCAGCCTTCTTTATGGTCCAACTCTCACAGCCATACATGACTACTGGAAAAGTCATAGCTTTGACTATACACACCTTTGTCAGCAAAGTAATGTCTCTGCTTTTTAATATGTTGTCTAGGTTGGTCACAGCTTTTCTTCCAAGCGTCTTTTAACTTCATGGCTGCAGTCACCATCTACAGTGATTTTGGAGCCCAAGAAAATTAAGTCTGTCACAGTTTCCATTGTTTCCCCATCTATTTGCCATGAAGTGATGGGACCAGATAATGTATGGTACCATACTGACTTTATAAAAAAATGGAAGAAAAAATAATGAAAGGAGGCAACATATCAAAATAGTTGTGAACAGCACAATTCATACTTTCACTTTGTGATTCACATTTTAATTTTACCAATTTACTAAAAATAAAAATGCATTTCTTTTATACTTAAAAAAATCACTTATAAAATAAAATAGAAAACAAGAGAGGGTTCCCCACAGTAGGTTTTGCACTTTGCCAATTGCTGTCTATTCTGTCATCAAAACCTGAAAGACAAGAAGATACATACCTTCGCCGGAATAGGTCTCCTCCCTGGAGAAGTTCTGCTTTCTCTAGGTTGTCGATAGCAATTTTGCAAGTGAGGTTAGCCTTCCTCCATGAGGTCTGATTGCTGGAATTACAAAGGCCATGTGTGAGTTTCTTTTGATGCAGACAGGCTGTCAGTCAGTTCAAGTCACAGCAGTCTTCCTTCCAGTCAGGGAGTGATGGGGAGGCCACCTGTGCATAGCCCAGAGTCCATCACCCCTCCCACCACTTCCTCTTCTTGGTTGCCCCAGAAACTGTTTCCATTCTCCTACTGCCCATAACAGTCCCTCTCCCCACAAGGCAGCCAGAGGGAGAAGCCTGGTCATAGCATCCCTGTGTTTATAGCCTGCAATGGTTCCACTTCAGGGGAGCATCCAAACTCCCCAGCAGGGTGCATGCGGCCCCATTCAAAGTTATCTCCTACCCATTACTGTTCTGTCCGCGGCGTGGCTTGGTTCTGCTCCTGGAGAACCATGCCTCGTTCATCTTTGTATCACCAGTACCCAGGACAACAGTTGACTCATTAGCTGCTCGATCAATATAGGCAGTAGGAAGTAGAAACATCAGTATAAGACAGTTTTCTTCAATATTTCTTCAAGGTTTGCTGTTCTTTACACCAGTGGTCCCCAATCTTTTTGGCACCAGGGTCTGGTTTCGTGGAGGACAATTCTTCCATGGATCAGTGGGGGTGGAGGATAGCTTTGGGATGATTCAAGTGCATTACATTTACTGTGCACTTTGCTTCTATTTTGGGGCAATCTCAGGATACTCCACCTTGACTTTAGGGTTAGGGTTTGTGCTCTTATGAGAATCTAATACTGCCACTTCTAGGACAGGAAGCAGAGTTCAGGTGGTAATGCGAGTGTTGGAGAATGGCTGTAAACAAAGATGAAACTTTGTTCAATTGCCCACCACTCACGCTGTGTGGCCTGGTTCCTAACAGGTCATGAACTGGTACTGGCCTGTGGCCCAAGGGTTGGGGGCGCCTGCTTTACAAACCACAGACCTATCGTGGACAACACAAACATATTGTACTAGCAGGGCCCAGTCTGACATGATTTATTCACATTCTTTACCTGATCTTTGTGACAACTCAAATTAGTAAACAGTTTCCTGAAGTTAGAGTGGGGAAGGAGTCTTTGTTTTTTCATGTGTGTGTAAAATATTTCATTGACGTATAGTTGACATATAATGCTGTGTTAATTTCTGCTGAAAAGCCAAGTGTCTCAGTTATACGTATATTCTTTTTCATATTTTTTCCATTATGGTTTATCACAGGATATCGAATATAGTTCTCTGTGCTATACAGTAGGACCTTGTTGTTTATCCATCTTATATATACTAGTTTAATGCATCTGCTAATCCCAAGCTTTCAGTCCTTCTCTCCCCTACTTACCCTCTTTCTTGGCCACCACAGATCTGTTCTGTGAACAAGTCTGTATCTGTTTCATAGATATGTTCACTGTGTCGTATTTTAGATTCCACATATCAGATGGTATTTGTCTTTCTGACTTATTTGCTAGTATGATCATCTCTAGGTCCATCCATGTTGTTGCAAATGGCATTATTTCTATCTCTGTTATGGCTGAGTAGTATTCTGTTATACATATGTACCACATCTTGTTTATCCATTCATCTGTCGATGGACATTTAGGTTGTTTTCCTTGGTTACTGTGAATAGTGCTGTTATTTACTTGAACATAGAGGTACGTGGATCTTTTTGAATTATAGTTTTGTCTGGATATATACCCAAGAGTGGGACTGCTGAATCATGTGGTAACTCTGTTTTTAGTTTTTTGAGAACCCTCCATACTGTTGTCCATAGTGGCTGCACCAACTTACATTAGAGTGAGACCCTTGTTGATGGACTATAAAAGCGTTAACTGGGCTCCTCAGAGAAGCAAACTCATGTGCTAGAGCTCTACACAGCTGGCTCAAATCAACTGTGCTAACCTCCAGGATATTTAAAAAGGGAAACGAGAGTCCACGAACTGACAGGCTGGAGTTTTGAATAGCACCTCTAGGCTGAAAATGTTTAAATGAGCTCTCTGATGCCTGATCAGCATCTATGATGCCAGCTCACACGTGAATTAATTACATTTTTAACTGTTTACAAGGGTGTTCTGCTGGGCCCTGCAATGTAGAGATGAGTGAGCCTGTCCTCAGGGACTCATATTTACTGGGGAGAAAGACAAACAAAAATATTTACTGTACAGTGTGATGAGCACCATAATCCAGGTAAGCACAAGTACTGTTTGGACATGCAACTGCCAAAGTATTAATTTACTGCTTTCTCTCCTCTACCCCGGAGAAGGCAATGGCACCCCACTCCAGTACTCTTGCCTAGGAAACCCCATGGATGGAGGAGCCTGGTAGGCTGCAGCCCATGGGGTCGCGAAGAGTTGGACACAACTGAGCGACTTCACTTTCACTTTTCACTTTCATGCACTGGAGGAGGAAATGGCAACCCACTCCAGTATTCTTGCCTGGAGAATCCCAGGGACGGTGGAGCCTGGTGGGCTGCCGTCTCTGGGGTCGCACAGAGTCGGACACGACTGACGCGACTTAGCAGCAGCAGCAGCTCCTCTACCCTGGAATTAGACATCCTGAACGGCCACTCTCAACTTTAAACCCACGCTGAGGTGATCCTGCTGGTGTAACTTGATGAGATTTTACACTAGCAGTCCTCTCTACTCAGTCTTTATAACTGAGCCCCCACGGCGGTGAGGGAGACAAACGCCACCATGATCCAAAGTGTCACTGGTCGCCACTCACACATCCCTCCCTCCTCACAGAGCCTCCACCAAGCCCGTGTCTTTGTCAGTCTCTGTCCTCCTGACAGCTGGGCATTACAAACAGAGCTGCTGTCAGCAAGGATGATGCTGGAGCAGTACTCAAATCAGAAACAAAGCTGTAGACAAATACGGACGTGACAAAGTTAGACCAGTTAACAAGATGAAGAGAGAACCTACGAGGATGGGCACAGGACAGGGACTTCAAAAGAGAAGGCTCTAGAAAAGCTGATGGGGACTGCAAACATTTCTGCAGTAACAACCCTCTTCGTGATTGTCGTGTGAACACCAAATGTGAAGGGTCAGGCACTGTTTCATGCCATCAGACGACTTTGCTGGAAAAGTCCCCTAATTTAATGCCAAGAAATAGCATATACTTCAATTATATAATCAAGGATTAGCATACAGCTGCAATGAAAACTTCAGTTCTATTTAACATAAGCTTATTTACATTTTTTTGTCTCTCTTTTTTTTAAGATAAAGTCCTATTCAAAATTTTCTAAGTGTTGGTCTGTCTTAAGTAGGTTCACCTTCGGTGGACTTTTTCTGCTGGCAATTCTCTTTAGATTAAAAAGGACCTTGTATTACAAAAGCAACGAATTTTTTGCTTTTTTAAAAATATAAAATACAGCGTAATGTTAAATATGCTTTTGTAAACTATGCACAGTCCCACCTACCCAACAGCCCCTGCTTACCCCCCAGCTTTGGCAGGTTTATTGGGCAAACTCGGGCACAAGCCTCCCCGGGAGCAAGCGGCCCAGCGGAGGCCACTGGCAGGAGGCCAGGCCCCACCCACCTGAGCATCTGCTTTTTGTGATTCTCCACTTCTTGGAGCAGAACTTGCTTCTCTGACTCTTTGTCTTGCTCTTTAGCCGACTGCTCAAGCTCCTTTGGGAGGAAATCAGCTCTAAGTTAAAATGATTTTGAAAGGTAATGAAAAACTGGGAAGCACTTCAATTTCTATCAGTTATGCAACAGCACTTGAAAACGCTCCTAGAACAGAAGACTCAGGAATGCTGGTTCATACACAACAAACATCCTTTTACGTAGACAGCTGTGTAAAAGGAGAGAAAGGACCATCCTCAAGACCTCACAATGAGAAAGGAACTAAGCGTCAGAGCGGTCTTCCTGTGAGGGGCGTGAGGCTGCCCTGGAGCGGGAGATGTGTTCCTGTAATCCAGGACATGCCTGAAGGGCAGAGGAAACACACTACAGTAACACAGGAGCCTACTGACCCCCTCTGAGATAGGATGGAAACAGCCAGTGCTACCTGTTTCTACATGCTCTCCATCTTGGTACATATGTCATTTTAGACTGAGTGGCAAACACGGTTTTCAAGTCCATGTGGGGAAAGAAAACGAGCTTTGGCCACCTGAGGCTGGGAATTGGAACTGAGACCATTGCAAAGCCAGGACCACAAAGGGATACATATACCCTCATTGAAAAGGTGAACTAGGAAAATGTCTGTCAACCAGCACAGAGAAACTTTGGAGTTTTTTTTGTTGTGGGGCCTGGCTAGAGGGATATAAACATCTCCTCCGACTATAACCATGGAGCTCCCCTCACATGGATCAAGGGTCCAAGTTCATCCTCCCTGAGTGGTTCAAGAACCTCCACAAGGAGAAATGAACATAAAAAGTGCTCCCATACCTGTGGTAATCCCAGGAGACCTGGCAAAAGCAAATGCAAAAACCTCTGAAGAGGCTTACGTTCAACCCAGGTTGCACAAGAGCCCCACAGGTAAGGCCTTCTGAAAAGAAAGACTCAGAGCCCAAAATAACCAAACACCAGGACACAACCATCCACCACAGTGAGGGACAGCAGAGCTCACTTGCTTCTTGTCTAGAACTCTCTCTGGTTCTCTGCGACAGGACTTTCACTTCCCCCACCTTGTCTCCCTCCCTCCCTTCTTCCCACATGCTCATTCTTCCACTAAGCCATGGTGCCCAATCTGTACCATCACGAGGGATATGCAGCGAACACCAGGAACAGTCCTGCTGTCATCGAGTTTACAGTCTATTAAAGAATCTAGATTTTAAACAAATCATTAACTTAATACATTTGCAAAACCTCTCCAATTCGCATTCTTTTCTTTACCCAGGTGCAGCATCCCAGCTCCGCACTCACTCACCTGTATTCTGTGCCACAGTTGCTGAAACTTCTCTTTCACTTTAGTGTTCAGTTCGGTAAGTGCACTTAATGGTCCTGAACAATCTCGAATATCCTAGGAGACATTGAAGAGATGAAGGGGCCTTTCTCAAGGCAATGAGAGGAAATGACACCAGCTGTACAATGAGAGAGTTGGCTTAGACTACAACTAAGTTGGACCTACTGACTGTAACTCATCCTAATCTTTGCTGTTTACCTCTGTAACACAAGCAGAAGCATTATAATTTACATTTTTTTTTCATCCCTCTTTGGAGTAAGTCTGCGCGAGTAACACAGAAGCATAAACAGAAAGACAACAGTGGGACTTCCCTGGTGGTACAGTGGATAGGAAATTCGATGCTGTGGAGCAACTAAGCCCACACACCACAACTACGGAGCCTGCCCGCTGCAACTATTGAAGCCCTGTGGGTCCTAGAGCCTGTGCTCTGGAACAAGAGAAGCCACAGCAATGAGAAGCCCATGCATTGCAACAAAGAGTAGCCCCCACTTTCCACAATCAGTGAAAGCCCATGCACAGCAACGAAGACTCAGTGCAACCAAAAATTAATTAATAAATAAGTTCTTAAAAACAGAAACGAACTAAGGAACTAATATGTCTTGACGTTTAACAGAACACCACCCAGCCATTATGAAAGACTGAAAGCAGCTTGTATATCTGACAAGAATGAACCCCCGAGAGAGTACTATAACTTTAGGTCTTTCCAACTTAAAAATGAAGATGCTAAATTCTTGGCATATGACAAGATGAACCTCTTAAAGATTAATTGCTTGATCTAATTTTACAAACCATCTATAAATATTATAAATCACACAGTTTACAGACATGTTCAAATGTAGATTTAGAATTTGTTTCTGGACATTGAGAACTACCAGGGCCAGGTAAAAAGCAGGCCCTAGAGCCAGACCATGTGGATTCAAATTCTGATTGTAGCAATCTATCAGATGTATAATCCTGAAAAAGTTACTGGGGCTTCTGTGTCTCAGTTTCTCCATTACATTACCCATTTCATGACCAGGTACCCACATAAAGGGCTTAGCAGGAGTTGCCACACTGTAAGGAAATGTACTAAATCTAGCTATAATCAATTGTTCTCTTCAGGACAAAGCGAATCTTAAGAGAGTGCAAAATGGGGCTGAAGCAATTTAGATCACCTGAAAAGCCAACTTCATATTTATGAATCCTAAATTTATTTTTCTAGAATTGGCCCAGATGTTCTGTAGTTTATACATGGGAAACGTGAAGTTCAAAAAGTTTAAATGTTTGTATCAAGTTGGTTCTTGTTCTCTGGATTACTCATTAAATCACAGTTCCACGCAACATTTAGCAAGCTATTAATCTGGTTTATTTTGCACCTAATTTCCGTGGAGAGCTTCCTTTCCTTCACCTTTTATCACAGCTAGATGCAGACTCTTACTTAGCATCTAAAGTTGAGTAACACTGCTGGAAATGGAAACGATTTGCCCAAAAGTAAGGTTTAAACCTCTTGGTTTCTTTCTGATAAACTAAAGGAACTATTTCTACATTCCCAACTCTTGCCTATGCCAATTGGTTTACTGCACTATTACTTTCTACCCTTAATTGGCTTAGGCAAATGGGGCGATCTCAATCGCCCCATCAGGTAAACGAAGTAGACGCCAAGCATTTTCTCTAGGATGACTTTCATTGTCCGCGTCCCAGTTTTGCCATTATCTGCTTTCTGCTCAGGCAGACTCCTTCCTCATTTACAAAATCACAACTACGGTCTAGGTCACGTTCATTTCACCCAGTACCTCCTGTGCCAGGTGGCCTTTGGTGCCACGGGGCATCAGACCAGCAGGGGGCGAGGCTGATGGCCTACAGGACACTACTAAAAGATGGGGAGGACGGGGTCAGAAGGCGGGGCCAGGCAGGATGACAGGTATGTTTTGAGGCCGGCTGGGGGTGGTGAGGTGACGGCCAGGTATGTAGGGGAGGGGCCACATAGGGGAAGCCCAGCTAGGAGCGGAGGTGGAGGAGGGGGTGTCCTGGAAGAGGGCGAGCTAACGGCAGTTGGACGGAATGCCAAGGCCAACAATCAAGGGGACGAAGGGGACGGGGCCAAGGGGCGAGACAGTTGAGGGGTAGTGGGCAGGGTGCTAGGCCAGTGGCCTCGGGGACTTGACCAAGTGGGGAAAGCTCGGTGGTGAGACCGCTGAGCTCACAGAAGGCCAGCTGAGCTTGGGTTGAGGGCTGCTGGACCCTGGCGGGGATCCTGGGCATTAGTACCTGGATAAGCGCCTTCACTTCCAGGTCGAATTTGACAATCTCTTGGTTACAGATACGGACGTGGACATCTTGGGCAGTCGCCATGTTGGAAATGCCGGCTACGGGAAGCCGCGGAGCCCAAGTTCCAACGCGTTTTCGCACCGGCATCCTCCAGGTCTTGCGGCAGCGCCCCCTAGAGACCGGCCTGGGGCGAGCGAGGGTGGTGGCCAAGTCGCTCGGCCTTTGCCTGACACGTGGGAAAAATCAGTCGGCCTCTTGGTGTGGACCTAGAAGACGTAGAGAAAGAAAGGAGGGAATTGTCAGGAATGCTTTAACAGGGGCATCTCCCCATATTCTGCCCATCAGCCATTCTAATGACTGCATATTTTCTACAATGAATATAAGTTGTGGGGTGAAAGAAAAAATGACAAATGTTATCATTACTTTTTTAAATGTATGAAATTCAAGGCAGTTTGCTAAGGTAACCACTCCTGTCAGTTCACCCCTTCTCTGACTACTGGCTTTTCCCTTTTGTGTGCAACTGGTTTTAATAAATGTACTTTGCTGGAGTAGTTTTGATGGATTAATGTAGTTTTTAATGGAAATTAAAGTGAAAGTCGCTTAGTCGTGTGACTCCATGGACTGTAACCTGCCAGGCTTCTCTGCCCATGGAATTTTCCAGGCAAGAATACTGAAGTGGTAGTCATTTCCCTTCCCAGGCGGATCTTCCAGACCCAGGGGTTGAACCTGGGTCTCCCGCATTGCAGGCAGATTCTTTACCGTCTTTAGAGCCACCAGGGAAGCCTTAAATTATTTAATGGAAATAATTAAGAGAAAATCCTCAACAGATGGAGGCTCTTTTTTTTTTTTATTAACTAGTCGAAGTTTCTTAGCTGGACCTCAAGGGCATCAATCACCCCACCAGCCCTGTCTCCTTCCTGGATTCTTCAAGCTCTTTTTGGATGTCTAGTCCTGGAGAGAATAGTCCCTTCAAGTGTTCATCACACCACTGCACCTAATAGACGCTGTGCACTGCATCTTGGGCATCTGCTCTGGCTTGAATCCTGCTTGACCACCCACCTCATAATCTCTGTGCTTCAGTCTCCTCAGAGGCTAACTGCTGGTGATCACAGCATTGACTGGAGGACTAAATGAGATAATACACAAAAAGCACCAAGCACAAAGTAGTAATGTGGTACATGGTAAGAGTGCAATGCACATGACTGCTCTTACTGTAGTACTGATATTTTTGAAGCACTTCCCTCGTGCCAGCCACTTTGTACTAAGTGCTGTATGTGTATCATTCTAACGTAACTCTCACAACAACCCTGTGAGGTAGAATTATCTACTTCTTACAGATAAGGAGACAGGCACAGAGAGACTAATGACTTGCCCAGCCCAAATGGAATTGCTAGGTCAAAGGATAGATGAATTTTAAAATTTGGATACATGCTACCAAATTGCTTTTCATAGAGATTGTATCAATTTACACTCCCACGAGCAATGCAGTACTAATGCCTGCTTTCTCATGGCCTTGTACACATGGTGTCTTTACAAACACTAGGATTTTTGCCAATCTGATTAAGTGAAAAGTGCCATCTTTTAATTTTCATTTATCATGAACTGAGAACTATTTTTATTTATTTTACTATCTGCTCATTTTTCTATTAGGTTGTTGGTCTTTTTTGTATCAGCTCCCAGAGCTCTTTATATACTAGGATTTGCCCTGAGACATGAGCTTTATTTTAGTCAATAGAATTTTGACTTGGCTTATGGTATTTTGGGGCTTAAAGAAGTTTTATTTGAATTCTTTGCATTTAGATCTTTACCCATTTTGAAATATGTGTTGGCTTATGGTGTGAAATATAGAGCCAAGTTTACCTCCTCCAGAGACTACCCAGTTGTTCCATCACTATTTTCTGAACAATCCATCTTTGTCTCACTGGTTTCAGATGCTGTATTTACCATATAAATTCTTACATCTCAATTTACTTCTATACTTTCCATTATATTCTCTTGACCTATTCATTCATGCACCAAAATGACAGCTTTAATATTACAGTTTAATGTGCCTTAATGTTAGGATCAGGCACCCCATTTTTTTCTCCATGTGAACATGTGTTTTTTTAATTGTATTGGTATGTCTCATTGGGATGGCACTAAATTGTCACTTTAACTTAGGAAGACTGACAGCTTTATGCCATTGACTGCTCCTGTTCAACAACTTGGTCTTTCCATTTGTTCAAGTCTTCTTCTGTGTCGTTCGTAGTATTTTAATGTTTTCCGTAGAGCTTGAACATTTCCTGTTAGGTTCATTCTTGGCAACATCTTAAGATTAAAACCCTTAAAAGAAACTGAGGTTGATGTTTTTCAAGTCACTCAAACGTTCTGGATTCTAAAGTAGAGGCTCCCTATTCAAGACAGTGAAGAAACCCAAAGTCTGCACGTAGTAGATGGGCCCATGTGATCTTGGGCCACTTTCCTATCATGCTTCTTGCTGGAAATTCCTCTGCAACCAACGGTGGCCAATTGCATCTCCATGAGGCAGTTACAGAAGGAAACACAGCTCTTTTCTCCATGCTCCAACACACTCCTTTCTAATAAAAGACTCAATTCTAAGCCCTTTAGCTAGAGACCATCTTTGAAGGATAGGTATACAACTTGGTGACCTGCACTCCCCATCACCGACTACTGCCAATGCTGTTTTGCTCTCATCACCTTTACCTACTAATCCTGAGATTAGCTTTTGGCTACTACATCTACTAGGTTTTGACCTTAATTCTTTCTGGTTTTCAAATCCTAAGCCCACTGTCTCTCTCCTACATAGAAAACCATCCAAATACTGCCTGTGACTTGGCCTGGTCGCTTACAGAAGAGTATGCATGGTCTCTGGAGTGCTGCAAGCAGACTGCCATTTGAATTAGAGTTCTGTATCATCTAAGTTGGGCCTGGGGTGACTCCACACCAGTCTAGTCTGGGTCTAGTCTGACTCTTTTGTAAAATGGACGTGATCATCTACCTGAGTCACAGAAAGCAGGTGACTTCCCTGATGTAAAAGCACCTAGCAGGGGCTTAACAAATGCCACCCTAGCCTTCCAGGGATTTCTAATGCCTTCTTCCTATTCTGAACCATTCAGCTGGGACTTTAATTCCAAACTCACGTTTTTCTCTCTGGCTAAGGTGTTCTCCTGGTTCTGAAATCAGTGTCGAGAAGGAGGGACAACCAAACCACCCATCTCACTGCATGCTACCTACAGAAGGTTGTTTCCTAAGAGCTCTACTTGAAGGGCTCACCTCACCCAGCTCCTTCAAATTCCCAAACCTCGACAGAGGCTCCTGTGAGGTTAGCTCCTCAAGCAGAACCAGTCCATGAGAGGCTATGTCCACTCTGCTTCCTGACTGCCTCACTATCACTCAAATGAAGCAAAAGGGCTTCTTCAAGGGACCAGGGATATCATGAACACAGCCTGTCAATTCTCTTAACATACCCCACTGGATGTGGTGCCAGCGTCCTTGAAGTAGCGTCCTCTGTAGTGACGTGCCGAGAACCCTTTGTGTGTGTAAAGCTCTTGTGTTGTTCTGAGGTCCTGTTCAGACCATGTGGCCTCCCTCAGCAAACTGAATATTCACGGAGGTCTCTTTAATTTCCTCCCAGCCGTACCTAGCACAAGTCTTCACAAAGTAACTGCTAAACGAACGTCTGCTGGCCGAAGGAACATCGCTGCAGTGAGGTTCACTCAGGTCCACTGATTTAATGGTTCCATGTACATGCCCAGCCAAGCTTGGAGATTTACTGAGAATTATGAAACACACATACAAAAGCTTAAATCAGGCAAGACTCAAAATACTTTATTTCCCTCAGAGAACTCACCTGGTCAAAGAAGCAAGGAGAAGAAATAAGGATAAACTAAACCATGTTCTAAACTATAAAGAATGTGTTTCTGTCAACAAATAATACTATGTAGCAGCAAAATTTAACTAGCATGTTGAAAAATCAACCCTAAGTGTTAAAAAATGTTAGCTCTTTGTTAGCTCTCTACACCAAGAGAGGGGCAGTGCTATCAAGAGTTCACTGCTGTCTTTAGTTCGGAATTTTGTTGCAGCGGCTTACTTTGAAGGGTAGATGGTCACCTCAGACAGCAACAGAAAAGCAATGGAAAAAGGAAGGACGAAAACACCAGGCAAACAATTGAAAACCTTTTCTTTTCAGCTTTTTTTATTTTAAATTACAAAGGATGTTGCATACACTGATGAATCTGTATCTGACTAGAAGTGCTGAGGGGCTGGAAGGTGACAGAAAACAAAGGCAACAATTGTATTGCCTTTTCTTCTGAAAAGAAAAACTGCACAACTATTAACCAACATTTAATAGAATAATTTTTAAACAGCTCATGCGTCAACAAGATAAAATTCTTTCTAGACAACAGACAAGACTGAATCCAATAAAAAGTTTCATAGCTCCAGTTGGCGGAGAAGGAAACAAAACTACAGAATATTCATGAGAGCATTACAAACAGGATCCTACGTGCTATGCCAAAGAGGTTGCCACACTGTATCAACAAATGCTTTGAATTCTTGCCCTTCCGCTCTTCTCTTGTGACTTCTTATGTGCGGTCAGCCCTAGTATCACTGTTAACCACAAATGCTAAGTTATAGGACAAATCCTAGGGAAAGAAGGTTAAAAAAAAAAAAAGCAGGCAGTGGAATACAGTGTCATAAAAATGTGGTGAAAGGCAGATACAGTACACACATATACATTTCTGTTATTTGGTTCTGAAAAAAACAAAGGGCGAAGGGCAAGACACAGTAATCAGTCCCGCTCACATCCACCCAGAATTTAATTAACTACACAATTGTGTTTACATTGTTATGAAAAAGGCAAACCTAGTTCACCCAAACTTGGCACACTGAAATACCCAACTCTGATGTTCCTCACTAGTCACCAAGTCGTCAATTCCAAAATACTATTCAGAAGTAGTTTTAAGGTTTTGTTCCCTCACCACTACCCCCAAATCTCTCTTTTCTAAAGGAAAATGGCAATTTGGCATAATTCAGTTACTAGGTGTAATTTCTACGATTTCAGTCAGTTTACTCAGCATGAGGATTATGCTTCAACACATAACCCCACTTGCCTATGGAAATGTAAAACTGTCAGTAGTACATTGTCATCATCTTCCCCAAGATGCTTATTCCTTAAAACGAAACAACCATTCCTACAGTTGACATTCATGGTTACATCCCAATGTGTCTGAAATATTAAAAAACATGGAGTCATCTTCTCATAATGCCCTTATTAAGATTACAAAGATTACAAAAGAATCCACAAGTATTACGGCACTGTGTGAGACTTATTTGTCATGATCTGAGGGAAGAACAAGACTGCAGTTCTGTGCAAAGTTGTGGAAATGGCCTCAGTTCCATGGGAAATGGTATTCCACAATAGACTTCACTAGAAGGATAATTGAAACCTTTAACACTGAAAGCATAATTCAATGCATTCTCAAAATTCAAGTTTCAAGATTTGGAGAGATGCTAACATTCTGTTACATAATTAACTAGAAAATACTTGAACAAAATTTTAGGAAGACTATATAAAGAAAGGGAACATAAGTTTGTGTTAATTCTTGCTGAAGGCAACTTGAATTCGTTTCTTAGAAAGTTAACTAAATCTTAGCAGCTAAAATATTTTTAAATGTATGGAGTAAAGAAAAGCACATCCATTCTTGACATTTTGGTGAATAAACTAACAGCTTTATTAATGAAGGCAAACATCAGATAATTGTATGAATATTATATATAAAAAAAGAAATCCAAACTAACAGCATTGTATTTCAAAAGTACTGTACTTCTGTTTCTTTTAAAGAGACTTGTCATCTGTTTTATAAAACAAACAAAATGAGTACTCTTTTCCTAAAAAATTCTGGAAAAATGAAATGGTCAATTTCAAGCTGATGAACTGAACACACCTTTCTTTAAATGCAGACTATTGCTAAGGAGCAAATAAAGTCAAGCATCAGAAAGAAGATGTATGAAAAATTCATGAAAGTTAGGAAAAAGGGATGTAGTGAAATTACTGCTAATCTTTCCCCCTCATATTCAAAGACCATTCAAAACTGGTCTTTCATACAAATATAAAATAACAATAGAGAGAGGGAATTTAAAACCATACTCATCTGAAATCCTTCATGATGTTTTTATAATAGCTCTGATTCTCTTACCAAAAAGTTCAAAGTGAAAGATTTAGGAAGTGAAAGGGAATGAAGACGTTTTGTTTTAAATGTACAAGTAAGGCACAATATAAAGCCACATCATAATCTGTCATGAAGGATATAGGAAAGGACAAGAATCGTACATGGTACAGTAGAACAAGCAATCATATTGACTGAAAAAGTGTGGCACCCAATTCAAAACTCAGACAAGATCTTAACAAGAACTGGACAGCATGCTTTCATATGGAGACAAACTCTATAAAGAATCCAGTGTATCTGAAACGAGGAAGAACATTTTCTGTTTTTTTAAATCATAGTAGTACTAGAGTCAAAGTTTATAATTGCTTTGGGAACAATGGGTTTATTTGAGGTGAATTCACAATGCCTTCACTTAACATAAGATTCTGGACTTCATTATGAGCTATCTGTATACCATGAATGAACACAGAAAACCTTTAGAGAGCTCTTCTCTAATGATCTTCACCCAAAAATACATGCCACAATTTTCAAAAACAGAACATGTACAATTGTTGGGGTTTTTACGTTACCCTTATAAGATTTGTTTGTGTGATACACTAAACGTATATATTTTAATGACAATAGAGGAAGCAGATTATTACTGGCATTAAAGTACAACCATTTCTAGACGGTTTTAAATGCCACAGAGTCCCCTGGTTAAAATGTAAAGCTGCACAGCTTGCCTATGTCATCTTTATGATAAAGTTAAAACAGCAAGAGGATTTAACTTTCACTCTACATTTTACTGCCAGGTTTTTATTTAGATCAAGTATCGCTGCAGCATTCTGACCAGCCCAGATTTAGCAGCAAATGGCAGGAATCATATAAAATGCAATTTTTTTTTTTAACAAAGTGCTTTTTCTAAGATATACATACATATATAAATAGGTAGGTACAAAATAAAGTGTCAACATTAAAAAGCTCAACTATTTAAAAGCTTTTAACTATTTAACTTAAGTAGTACATATAAAACACTGAAATGCAAGGATATGGAATCTACTAAACAGATTCAAAGTCTTTTTTCTGAAATGCAAGACCAAAAAATCAAATTCTGGTTCGCAGACAAGAAAAAGGTATAAAAAACCAGAATTCCTAACAGAGCAGCTAGAAAGGGGCAATTTTATAAACCTCATCAGCTGAGTCTCTACCATGAAGTGATTTTCACCTGATTGCAAAACTGCCATATTTTGGAACATATTTCAATTTCCCAGACACACTCTGTCAAAACTTCATATACCTCCAAGATACAAACCTGTGCTTTGCCTTCTCCCACCTAAAAATGAAAAACATTGACCAATAAACTTACATTCTATTAAACCATTAGATCTGAGCTTATCTGTTTAGTGTGAATGCACTAACCACGTACATTTCCACCAAGCATACAGGGTAATCTTGTGCATCACAGTTGAGCTAAGGTGTTAAGACAATCCTTTTTGGAGATTCTTCTTCATAATGTCAAAGAAGCATGAAAGCAACATTGCTCAGTTGTTACTGTGCGTTTTAGAACCGAACCTTTATAAGCTATAGCTTCATGTGCTATCACTTACAAATGGGAGAGGGTGGTGGGCAGGAAGAAGATAAAAGGAAACACACTGTATAGACAAAATATAATTAAAAATAAATTCTCCAAGGGGTGTGGAGAAGTAGTTGGAGAAAGATATTTTCCCAGCAGTTAGGTCTGAAATTTTGGGTTTTTTTTTTTCTGGCTAAACAGGATTTTTTTTAAAAAGATACAATTTTTAAGTTAACAGTTTTCAGAGTTCAAAACACAAAATCTGAAAATAAAACAGTAAGAGAGACAGGATGGAAAGATTTGTAGGGAAGGTTTATAACGCTGCCTTGACATAAGAAATTTCTCATCAAGAGGTAAAGCTTTAACATAGTTAAAACACTGACTAATGAAGCTGTTTTGTGTGAACAAAAAGAGCACCTAAAAACTAAATGTGTTAATATTTCTCAGTTCTAGAAACTATAGAAGAAGAATAAGTCACATGTTAAGTTTGAAGAAGCTAGTTTGAAAATACCTGTACAAAAATATAAAAATCTATAAATTTTTTTGTTTTTGTTTTAAGCTTGTGTTGATCTTTGAAAATATTACATGCACAATAATACATCAATTGGAAAAGTGGCAACTAAAGAATTAGATATTTTTAGCTTTTTTCTTTCTTTACATATATATACATAATACAATAAAAATAATCTGTATTTTGGTTGTTTGGTGGAAGTATACTACAACAAGCTAAATAAACTTTTTAATTTTCAAGGTCAAAAACTATTTTACCAATAGCTTACTAAAATGAAATATATTAAAATTTCCTACAATAAGTGCAGAAATAAAAAGACTGACAGACACCTAAATGGCCACCAACTTATCTACTATGGAAGCAAACTAGAGGAACAGCAAAATAATATCTGTGTGTGTGGATGCTCCTTCTGTAGATAATTGGACCCAAACAGAAATAAAATTCACAGTTCAGTAAGATCCCTAACCCTGACCTTTTCGTTTTTCTTTTTTTTCTCCTTTTTTTTCATACATTCATACAGTATCATGTAAGCTGTGCAAAACTTTACTTAGACTGGCAGTTTGCCATATCAGTTGCATTTGTCTTTGGTACAAAAAATAAAACAATCGCAATAATGTGCAAGTATTTGTCTTCTTCCGGTCAAGTACCGAAATATGAGTTTTCTAGAGCCATCTTTTTTTTGTTTGTTTTTTGTTTTGTTTTTTATACAATACACAGACTCTGTGGCATATATCTACATTTCAACATAGTCCTATATACATTCAAAAATTTTGAAAAAGAGTTGGAACAAAAAAACATTTAAACTCCCTAATTTTTCCACCTATATATCTTGTTTTTTTTCCTCATTAGGGTTTTCATCATACAAAATATTACCAGTTTTATAGTTTCCCCAAAATACAAGGCACAAAGAATATGCTTTTTTTTTCTTACTTGCACAGACATTATATATATATATTTATATATATATTTATATATACCATATAGAGCTCGGAAAATGAACATCTAATATGGCACATGGGCATGAGTGCTGGGTTGTGCCATGTACAAATGAGAGTAACAGATGTGGAAAATTAGAACAAAAAGCAATAATTCTAAAAACAATCAAAACTGACTGTTTAAAAAAATGCTTCCTCAATTTTTTTGTGTGTGGTTCAGAGCATAAACCTGCCACAATATTTGGCATTTACTATTATCTTTACTCTTTCAAAGTGTCTTGCTTTAACAGATTTTGTAATCTGTAACTAAACATCTATTTAAATGTATGATTTTCAACTCTGATGCCAGTAGCAGTTTTAACCATGGTTTATGCTCTGAAAAATGCAATAATCAAGTATTTTGGATCATGCTTTACTTATGCTACTTAGTTCTTAAAACAATGTAACCTAATTGTAAATGTTTACATAATGCTAAACTGACATGCAAAACAGAATGAAAATTTACAATGAATAACGTGACAAACACAGACATTTCTGACCAGTGGTCCAATGAAGCCGATTACACTTTTGATGTTGGTATCCTTAGTCCTACAAGGCCTCCAGTGGGATTGCCTTCTGCAGTCTTCTCTAACACTTGGTTAACAAACTCTGAGGTTTGCCCAGCAACTGGGAGACCTGAAGAAAAGAGTAAAAGGCACACTTAGATATATCTGAAGGTAAGGAACAGGAAAATCTGAGGGTCGGGGTGGCCCTCAGCTTGATACGAGTCCTAGATGAGTGCTTGCTGCTTGCTACTGCAGCCCAGAAAATAATTCTACCCACAGTAACCACTGCCTACAAGACGAGCAGGGTCAAACCAAGAACAGTCCTAACACGTTAAACCCTAAGCCTGCCAACAGACACTGTTTCCTAAAGCCTACCAACATGTCTTTTTCCTGTTCTTTCACAGCCAGTCTCTTCCAACTGCCTCAACTTCACTACATCTCACGGATGGGCTTCACCCATGTGACCGAAAATACATATCCACAGGATGTTTTCAGTCATTTTTTATAAGGATTCGATCAATTTTATGTGCATTTTTCTTCATTTTAAAGGTAAGTGGATAAACAAACAAACTTGGAAAAGGAAAGAAAGGTGGGAGGTACTGAATGTATGTTGATTTTTTCATCTTCCTCATCCTCTATGACTGAGGTTGAAGATATCTGATTTATTGATTTTCAATAACAGAGGTATATGTGTTTTAAAATATAATAAAAAAATAAGCAATTAAAAGGATAAGGAAGCATAAAAATCTACTTAGTAACTGCTAAATATTTAGTCAATATACTGCAGAAGAGTACTGACACCATCTTAACCATGTGATCACATTCACTGGGACCAGTAACTGGACAGACTGATACTGTGTGTCTCTTCTTTTTAAGACTTTTTTTTTTTTGATGTGGACCATTTTTAGCTCCCTAACCAGGGATAGAACCCACACCACCTGCATTGGAAGGCCAAGTCTTAACCAAGGGACCATATATGTTTCTTGACTGACATAATGAGAAGGATATAACCTACAATGTATTCTTGCCAAGAAAATTTAACTGTATCTGATCGTGGGGAAACAGGTGAATTCAGATGTTGGGACATTTTACAAGATCAACTACCTGGATTTTTTTATGGAAAGAAAAAAGACTAGGAGACTGATTTAGATTAAAGGAGAACAACAACAAAAAACTAAATGTAACTCATGATCCTTAACTGGATCAAAAACAAAAAAGCTATAAAGGACAATATTGAGACAACTGGGGAAATTTAAATATGAACTCCACATAGATGTTATAGCAATGTTGTACCAGGAAGTGACAACAGTATCATGTCTAAGTAAGAAAGTGTCCCTGTTCTTGAGGAATACATGTTGAAGTAGTAGTTAGGGACGAATAATCATGTTTGTAAGTTACCTTCAAATATTTAGGGAAAAATGTAGATAGAGGCAGAACTAAAGCAAATGCAGCAAAAATATTAACATTGGTTAATCTAGCTGAATGGCATGCAAATGTTCACTGGACCATTTATTTCTACTTTTCTTGTAGGACTGATATTTTAAATGAAAAGTTGAGAAAAAAATTAAGTACACATTATAATTAAAAAGTAAGCCTTACAAGACAAAAATGCAGAAGTAGAAAATAATCAGAGGACACATACAAAATGAAACTATAATAATATGGATGACAACAGAATATGAACAGTATGAATGACAACAGAAAGCAAGAAAGTCATATGAACAATCCTAACAGATCTTTTGATGACAGAAGTTAAAACCAAACATGTATCAATAAATAAAAATGAGTGAAACACACCCATTAAAGAAAAACTCCTGGGGACTCCCTTGGCAGTCAAGTGGTTAAGAATCCACCTTGTAGTGCAGGGGACATGGGTTTGATCCCTCATCCAGAAACTAGGATCCCACGTGCCATGGGGCAGCTAAGCCCGTATCCCACAGCTGCTGGGCCTGTGCTCCAGAGCCCGCACCCTGCAGTTCCTGAAGCCCATGCCTAGAAGCCATGCTCTGCAACAAGAGAAGCTACCACAGTGATAAGCCCACGTGCCACAACTAGAAAAGCCCACACATGACAATGAAGAGCTGATGCACTGCAATGCATCTGAAAATAAATAAATAAATTTTTAAAAAAGAAAGAAAAGCGCCTAGGCTGATTAACAAAGAAAAGACAAACTATAAATTATATATAAAAATCTAGGAGTGAATTTATGGTATTAAAATCAAAATGAAGTCTACATTTTAATCTAATTAAGACCTTTTAAAAAGAGATCTCATATAAAGCAGTACAGAAAGACTGAAAATTAAAGGGTAGACAAAAAAGACAATTCTCAAAATGAGAGAAAATTAATTATAAATGAAGCAACTGACAAAGGGTTAATCTCCAAAATACATGAGCAGCTGATGTAGCTCAAGATCAGAAAAACAAACCAATCAAAAAATGGGCAGAAGACCTAAACAGACATTTCTCCAAAGAAGACTAGATGGCTAATAAATACATGAAAAAATGCTTAACCTCACTTGTTTATTAGAGAGATGCAAATCAAAACTACAATGAGGTTATCACCTCACACCAATCAGAATGGTCATCATCAAAAAATCTACAAACAATAAATGCTGGAAAGGATGTGGAGAAAAAGGAATTTGTTTGCACTGTTGGTGGGAATGTAAATTGATACAGCCACTATGGAGAACAGTGTGGAGATTTCTTGAAAAACTAAGAATAAAACTGCCATATGACCCAGCAATCTCACTACTGGGCATATACCCTAAGAAAACCACAATTCTAAAAGACACCTAGATGTCTACTGACAGATGAATGGATAA
Organism: Giraffa tippelskirchi; assembly: GCF_054371585.1. NCBI lineage: Eukaryota > Metazoa > Chordata > Mammalia > Artiodactyla > Giraffidae > Giraffa > Giraffa tippelskirchi. Next base: position 113,218,065 of record NC_137282.1, read on the forward strand.
AGAAGTAATGGTACATATATACAGTGGAATATTACTCAGCCATAAAAAATCTGAGTCAGTTCTGGGGAGGTGAATGAACCTAGAGCCTGTTATACAGAGTGAAGACAAAGAGAGAGAGACAACATCATATATTAATGCATATATTAATATATGGAATCCAGAAAAATGGTACTGATAAACCTATTTGCAGGGCAGCAATAAAGAAGCAGATATAGAGAACAGACTTGTGGACACAGCAGGGGAAGGAGAGGGTGGGATGAACTGAGAAAGTAGCATGGAAACATATATATTACCATATGTAAAACAGACAGCCAGTGCAGATGTATTGTAGCTGCAGGGAGCTTAACCCAGCTCTGTGACAATCTAGAACGATGTGTTGGGATGGGGGTTGGAAGGGAGGTTCAAGAAGTAGGGGACATATGTATACCTATGGCTGATTCGTGGTGATATATGGCAGAAACCAACACAACATTGTAAAACAATTCTCTTTCAATAAAAAAAAAAAAAAACTAATGTGGAGGTTTAAAAACTCTTTTCTATACATGTAAATTTCTGGATATCCTGGTATGTTTATGTCATTATTCCATCTGAAATTGTTTTTCCTTTATTTTGTCCTAATCAGAGAACAAATTATAAGTTGATTTCCTCAACAAAATCTTACCAAAAAAAAAAAAAGGGTAGGCAAAGGGTTACCAAGCAAATATAAATAATAAGAAAGTTGTATTCATGACTGTAATATCAGACAAGATTGAATTCAGGAAAAAAGCTGTAAACAAAACCAAAAAGTATATGTTCTTGATGATAAAGTCATCTATAATGAAGGGGAGGTAACGTACCGCGTGGCGACCATAGTTAGTAACACTGTCCTGCATGTGTGAAAGCTGGTAGGAGAAAGGATCTTAAAAGGTCTCATCACAAGAAAAAAATATTGTTAACTATGCATACTGATGGATGTTAACTGGACTTATTGTGGTGATCATTTTGTAATATATACCAATATCAAACCAGTACATTATACACCTGAAACATAAAATGTCAATCACACCCCAAAAAATTAGAAGCAAAATGAAAAAATTAATTCCTGAAGTTAAAACTAAAAGGAATATAAGAGCCACAAATAAACACAACAGATACGCATTTAAGAGAACAGCAGTGAAAAGGAAAGAATTTTAAAATTAGAAATGAAGAGATCTTCTTAAATTTAAGAAAAAGTAAATATACCTCAGAAAATACTGAAGATAGGTATATGGATCTTCTTCAAAGAAGATCCAATCCACAAATAGTAAGTGTCCCCAAAGAAGAAAACTACAGCAAGGGAACAAATTAAACACTAAAAGATCTGAAGCTATTTATTGAAAGCACAGAGTGTATATGAGACTACTGACCTAAAATGACCAACTCCAAGACATAGTCTAGTAAAGTTACTAAGATTTAAATAAAAAGAAAAAAAATCCTGCTGACATCTGGGCAAAAACAGCAAATGACATAAGGGGAAAAAAATCAGACAATTACTAGCTTTTCAAAAGCAATACTTTATGCCAGAATAAAAATGGAGAAACACATTTAAAATACTCAAGGCAGGAAAATGTAAGTAAAGGACTGTATCTGGTAAAATTGATAATCAGGTATAAAGGAAAAAGCACAAACTTATCAATATATAAACCTTTAAATTAAAAAATAAAAAGGCAGAATTTTTTTCTTACAAAACATTAAATTCCTCTCTTTACCTAACACAGGAAGACTATGTAGAAATAAAAGTCTTTCAGGGAAAAAAACTCAAATGTTTATAATGTAACATGGTAATATCAACAACTAATACTTACTGAGCATTGAGAATTTGTGTTCAGCAGTATGCTAAGTGCTTTATACGTACTCTTTCCCTTTAACCCACACAACTGTCCACATTTTATAGATGAATAAAATTAGGTTGAGGGAAGTGAAGTTACTTCCCCACGGTCCTCAGGTAGTAAGTGGCAGGGTCAGGACTTGAATCTAGAACTAATTTCAAATACTCTCAATTTAACCATTATGCTAAATGAGCTTTTGTGTTTTTAAAACATATCTTAATTTCTGCATATGACCAGTGGATATTGCCAGAGTCAAACAGAAAAAACTAGCATTTTTTGTGTGTGTATAAAAAGATAGGGAACAAGGCATGCAGAACCTAAAGTATCTTAAAATAATGAAATAGTTTCAAGAATGAGGATAAATGTTCAGTGGAATCAAATGTTACACAGAATGTCAAGAAAAATAAATCCTCAAGTAAGTCTACTGGACAAGGCACTTAGTGGGCCCCTTGTGAATTATACAGGCCAGAACCTAGCTAGAGATGAGTGTCAGCTGACAAGGCCAAGCGACGGCACATGGGTACAGTGCAAGCACCTGCAACTAGCGGAACTGATTTCTACTCCTAGTCCCCCCACTTGCTGGCTAGAGGACTCGTGGCAAGTTACTTACTACCTTGTTGGGCTTCCAATTCCTTATCTGTAAAACCAGGATAATAAGAGTACCTCCACAGAACTGTGGAAGTAAATGACTAAACAAACCTTAATAGTCAGATCCTGGATCACAGTAAGTACTATACAAATGCGAGCTGTTTACCTCTTTCTAGACTAATGAATTCTTTTTTCTTGTCTCTTAAATCTCTCTTTCATATCTTCTCCATTGGCCTTCAAATATGAAAGTTGTCAAATTTCATGAAATCTTTGGGTTAAAATCTATATGCAGTGCTAATTTTACTAATGATTCCCAACTGCCCTTCAGAAACACTAGTATATTTTACATTCATTGTGAACACAATGCTGACAAGAGAAACTGATAAGTCATTTCAAAAACAATGAGAAACTTACTAAGTACATGGAAGCATTCAATGTGCATTTATTTTCAATGAAAGAAAATGCAATTATTTTAGCAGTAGATTTGGTATACAGGAATATTTATACTCTGTATAAACAGAAATAAAATACTCTTGCTCATCCCACTCCATCTAAGAATCTTAATTTCTTCATAGTAATTACCATAATATTATTATTATTTCTGGTTTTCTGTTTATTCTTTATGCTCCATTTTTAGACTGCAAGCTTCTTAAGAAGAGAAGCAACAAAGTCTTTGCTTAATCCCTGTGTTCCCCAATATCTGGCACATAGTAAGGCATTGAAAAAATTTTGTGGAATGAATGAATTTATAACAGTTGGGTATCAGAAAAGCTGTCTTAAATTCTAAGATATTTACAATTGAATTTTTTTTACTAACAGTGTTTGGCACTCTAAAATTCAGGTAACGAATTAATGATTGAAAAGTAAGCTCTAATTCTTTTAAGTGAACTGATTCAGTATACAGTCAGCATTCTGGGGAAAAATGAACTGGAAGAAAATTTTCAGGTAAGTGAAACTTACTACTGTACAGAATGACGATGTAAGAACCAGTTTTTAAGAGACAATCTTAGAAAAAACACTGTTAAACAAAGGACCAATTTATGATGCTTCAGGGTTTTCAGATTTTGTTACGCTGTAAAGCTGTCGGGGTGCTACTGATCAGAGGCTGATCTGATCTGCTCCTACAGCAGCTAAGCTCTTGGTTCTCCAGGGTTCAAATGTCTCTGTCTACGTTAGCTACCTCTACCCTCCCTCTGTCACGTATCACTCTGCCTGACTTCTGTTTGGCCACCTCTCTGTTCCTCCCTATGTGGCACAATCTGTTCAGGGATGGAAAACCAGATAAGCAAGTTTGTTAGAATCCTCTGAAAGAGTAAAACAAGTAGCTAAGAACCTCTACTAAAGTATATACTGCAGGCTTGACAAGGTCAAGGACCTTTATTTTCCCCAAAGAAGGTTAAAGTTGCTAGAAGTTTATCCCTCCCAAGTGTTAAAATAGTTCAGTGATGAAGGCTAAATAATAAGTTGTGGTAACCAGCAGGACATGTTCATGATGCTAAATCTTCTCGTAAAGGAAAGTAACTACAATGAGAGCTCTTGAGTTTTTCCTTAAAAGAATTTTTACTATTCCCTTGAATCATATACCTTATACTGCATGTTATTATTTGTTATTAATTTATCCAGTATTCTTCTTACCAAGAGTATCTTTAATGAGGATTTCAAGCTTCTGTCCCATGTTGGGTCCTCTCTCCTCTCTTGGATTCTGTACTCGGTTTACAATCTCTTGCTTGATGGAGTTGATTACAAACAATAAATTATCTGTAAGACAGAACAGGACACTTGGAACATGTCACTAACATGGAAAAATTTACTTTTAATTGTGTAATAACAGATAATTAAAAATGAAGAACATATAAGAAAACATTAGGCAGTGATGGTTGCAAGCTTTCTTATCCAAAGAGATTAATTTCAAATGATGTGCCGCTTTTGATAACAGGCTGCAGACATGTATCAATGTTCACTATTCTGTAAGCAATTTGTCCTACTTGTCTTCACAGCTTTAAGACCTATGACAGTGTCTGATACTGACTCATTTAGTAAATGTTTATTAAATAAATCAAAGCTCTTTAAAGACAAAGCTTTAAAAACAAATTTCTCTGCCTTTAAGAAGCTTTAAAAAAAAGAGCAAAGTTAACCAAAAGTAAATAAGGAGGAAAATAATAAAGATAAAATCAATAAAACAGAACACAAACACACAATAGAGAAAGTTAACAAAGTCTAAAGCTGGTTCTTTGAAAATATCAACAAAATTAGTCCTCACTCCCACCCTAATCCCCATCCCCAGCTAGACTGCTCCAACACCTATAGCCAGAATGAAAAAGGGGTTATCACTTGAAAACAGAGCCATTCAAAGGATAATAAGAACACGCTCTGCTAACAAACTGAAAAACTTGGATGAAATGGACAAATTTATTGAAAATGTTACTTAACATGAAGAAATGAACAGCCCATTTCTAACAAAGGAATTGAATTTATCCAAAAATACTTCCAAAAGAAAACTCAGAGGATTTTAATGTAAAATTCTATCAAATATACAATGAAGAAATAAAAGCAATCTTATCAGACTTTTTCAAAAAAGAGGAAGAAAGATCACGACTGAATTCATTCTATAAGGTAGTGTCCTCAAATATCAAAGCCTGACAAAGGCATTACAAAAAAGGAAAATTACAGACCAATATCCCTTTTGAATATAAACCTAAAAATCCTTGACAAAGTATTAGCAACAGACTCCAACTTAAAATATCAGACTAGAATCCTGCAAAATATTTGCAAGAGACTCTAAGTAAAAAGGAAAATACATCATAACCAAATAGTTTATTCTAAGAATGCGAGGTTGGTTTAATAAAAAATTAGTTAATATCATTCACCATATTAACAGGGGAATATGCGATATGTTACCAGAATAAAGGAGAACAATGTGATTGCTCCAATAAATGCAATTTAAAAATGAAAGAAATGACAGTATTCCCTGTCTTTTCATGAAAAATGAAACTAGGAAAAGAAGGAAATAAAACAATCGAGGGCATCTCAACTACCAAAAAACCTACAGCCAACATCAACTTAAAAGTCAAAGTTTCCTCTGAAAACAAGGCAGTCACCACTTCTATTCAAATGTCCTCAACACTGCAATAAGGCAAAGAACAGAATTAAAAGGCACAGAAATCAAAAGGAGTAAATAAAGCCATTTCTATTTGCAGGTGACAACTACTTATATAGAAAATTCCAGGGCATCTACACACCTACTATTGGAACTAATTAACTTTGCAAGAAAATAAGGCAGGAGTAATGCACGGAATTCTCTGGTGGCCCAGTGGTTAAGAATCTGCCTGTCAATGCAGGGGATGTGGGTTTGATCCCTACTCCAGGATGATCCCATATGCCTCAGAGCAACTAAGCACAAAGGCCACAACTACTGAGCCCACACATTGCAACTACTGACACCTGAGTGCCCTAGACCCCATGGTCTACAAGAGGAACCACTGAAGTGAGAAGCATGTGAACTGTAATAAAGAGTGGCCCCCACTCACCACAACTAGAGAAAAGCCCAGACACAGCAGTGTAGATCCAGCGCAGCCAAAAAATAAATGTTAAAAAGGGTATAAACAAAATTTCATTTTACATATTAGCAACAAAGAATTTGAAATTTCAATAATGAGTCCATTTCCAATAATATCAAAAATATAAAATATTCAGGAATAAATCTAACAAAAAACGTTAAGGCACTGTACATTGAAAACTATAAAACAAGTCAGAGAGAAATTAAAGAAGACAACCAGATGGAAAGAGATCCCAAATTCATGGATTGGAAGCCTCCATTTTGTTAAGATGATAATTCTCTCCAAATTGATCTACAGATTAGAGCAATTTCAATCAAAATTTCAGAAGACTTCTTTTATAGACAGTGATAAACTGGCTCCAAAATTTATAATGGTCATGCAAAGGACATAGAAGAGCCAAAACAACTTTGAAAGAAAAGAATAAAATTGGAAGACCAACAAGGACAAACACTACCAAGACTTTCATGATCTACTATAAAACTACAGTAAGATACTGTATATTCACATAAAGATAGACAAACAGCTCAATGGAACAGAATATAGAGTCCAGAGGTGGATCCATACATAGGATCAACTGATTTGATGATGGTGACAAAAAAAAAAAATCAATGGAAAAAGGAAGTCCTTTCTTTAAGAATGGTGCTTGATCAACTGGAGATTTGTTTGTGGGGAAAAAAAACTGACTGTAAATCGAAGACTATATAAATCCTAGGAGAAAATCTACACAAAAATACAGTTTTGAAATTGGCAAACTTTCTAATTAGAACACACAAAAATATAAAATATAAAAGGAAAGACTAACATATCAGACTTCATCAAAATTAAAAATTTTTGCTCTTTGGAAGATGTCAGTGAGAAAAGAAAAAGACAATCCAAAGATTAGTATAAAATATTTTCAACATATATATCAGATAAAGAACCTGTATCTACAATAAAGAACTTTTAGAAGACAAAATTTTTAAATGGCAAAATATTTTAACAGACACTTCATCCACATACACACAAACAAAATATATAAACAGCCAATAAGCAAAGATGTTCAACATCATAAATTAATGAAATACAAATTAAGACCACAATGATATACTGCCACATATCCATTAGGTTGGTTAGAAGTGAGAAGACTGACCTTACCAAGTGCTAGCAAGAATATGGACCAACTAGAACCCTCCTATACTGTTTCTGAGAATGTACAACGGCATAGCCACTTTGGAAAACAGCTTGGCAGTTTTTTATAAAGTTACTCACAGATATTTAACCAAGAGAGATTAACACATATGTCCACCCAAACACCTCCACAGGAATATTCATAGCAGCTCTATAGACATATGTCTATAGCATTTATAGCAATAGCAAACAATCTTAAACATTCACCAACACGTGAATGGATAAACAAACTGCAGTATATCTAATACAATGGAATACTACTCAGCAATGAAAACCATTTAACTATTGATATATATGGAGAAATATTTAAATAAATATGCAGAGTTAAAGTAGCCAGGCAAAAAAGAAGAATGTATGGTAGGATTCCATTAATATAAAATTTTAGAAAATGTACACTAATTTACAGTCATAGAAAGCAGATTGTGGTTACTCAGAGATAGGAAAAGAGAGAGGACTAGCTTACAAAGGGGCACTAGGAAACTTTTGGAGGTGATAAAAATGTTCACTATCCTGACTGATTTCACTTGTATGTACATATGTCTAAAGTAACCATATAATACTCTTTAAATATGTGGAGTTATTTTACTTTAGTTATACCTCAATAACGTTGCAGGGTGGAGGGGAGAACACACCTCCAGTTTCAACACATGCAAGTCCTATGGTTTGAAATAAATCTCTACTACTTCAAACACTGCTTTGGAATCAATGATTTGTTATTCCTTATCTTGTAATACTTAGAAGAAACCAATCTAGACTAACACTGAGGAGGAAAATCAGAAATAACTGGCAGGGGGAGAAGAAGTAATATAAAACTACATGCGGGGACAATATATTTAAAAATGTGTCACTAAACAAGGAAAGCACAGCTGACTCCCTAAACCACATGAAACAAGATATTTATGCTTCTCAAATAAACGAGAGAGAAAACCATTAACTCAAACATAAATAAGGACATTTACATGCAGGCTGGACTTCTGAGAAGCAAACAGGTGCCCCGTGCTCAGTAGGTAAAGTCATCAGCTCACTCCTTAAAGTGAGAAGAGCACTGGAGACTGAGAGCGAGCCGAGCAGCCTTCCCGCCCGGGCGGGGTCCGGACCCTGGGGTAGGGAGGGCGGAGGTGACCGCTTCTACCACCACAAACTTCTGGGGGAGGAGGCAAAAGCATCTGGCTCAGAAAGTGAGGACCAAACTTAAACTTCTAAACTAGTTAGTCGCTCAGTTGTGTCAGACTCTTTCATGACTCCATGAACTGTAGCCCGCCAGGCTCCTCTGTCCATGGGCTTCTCCAGGCAAGGATACTGAACAGTGTAGCCACTCCCTTCTCCAGGGGATCTTCCCAACCCAGAGATAGAACCTGGGTCTCCTGCAGGGGGAATCTTTACCGTCTGAGCCACCAGGGAAGCCAGAAGTCTCTTAAGAGATCCCTCCTGTTCTGATTTCATTATCATCCAAGAATCTTCCAAAATTTTAACCTGACATAGCTTGTCTGAGGATAAACGATGTTAATCAGGATGAAGGTCCAGTCCTCTTAGTCGCTTTACTTCTCATTCTGAGACAACAAATCTACATGTGACTCACAGAGCCCACAGAGCTCCTGTGAGCTTTGGAAGAAGCGACCAATAGGAGGAAGAGGTTTGGTGGCACAGGACAGGATGAGGACGATAGCAGTGGGCCCTGAAGCTAGTCCTTGGAACTGTGCTAGCTGATGACACATTTAAATAGATAAGGACAATACAGTACATTTTTCATAAACCTAACTTTAGTCTGAGATTATGTCTTAATTTTCTAACACTGAAATATTCCTCCCCGTATAAAATGACAGTAATTGTAGATGATATTCTTTTTAATGTCCTCATGTGACAAAACACAAAGTTGGCAGCCCTATGGTTCCCATGTCCCCAAATTTGTTTCCAATGTCACTGATTCTAGAAACCATTGGGTCAATAGGTAATGGATAAAAGTGTTCCACAGAGCAGTAACAGTGACTCCCAGATATTTAGAGGAATCAAGGGCACCATTCCCTTGGGAGATACATGTATGTTCCATGGGAAGAACTTGCAAACCACATGTAATTTGGCAGAAACCAACACAATATTGTAAAGCAATTATCCTTCAATTAAAAATAAACAAATTTAATCATTAAAAAACCTACATGTGGCGAACTACACAGAAGTAGCAGCTACTACACTGCTCCTGACACGCCTTCTAAACCAGGTCAAGGCTGCTCTTCCCAATACTGGAGAAGAGAAGCTGTCAGACAGCTGTGGAAGAGAAAAATGATGAGAAGAACCTTTTCCTCTGTGCTGACTAAGAAGAAAACACACCTAGAGATAAGTTTGTTTCCTACATGAAAATATCTACAGGCTTTAAGTTAGCTTTGGAAATAAAAAATTAAAGGCCATCAAAAACTCAATTTGAAATAGAGGGACACATTCAGAAATAAACATATTTCTGACCCTTAACCAATTTCCCAATTGTTCCCCACCCCAGAATACAGAAAATATGTGTTCGTGAGCCTGCACATACATATATACAAGCACAAAAATACATGGCCATACAGATGTACATGATTACGGATAAATTTATTAACTGAACAACACACGGTTATATGCCTACATGTATCCAGAGAAAGAGAGACCCAGAAGGGTTCCAATGACCCACCCCATCTCCCTGAATTGTGAGTCAGCTGGGTTCTATTATAAAATGAAATATGAATGCCCGTGACATTGCAATCATTATATTTATACTTCAGTTCAGTTCAGTCACTCAGTCGTGTCCGACTCTTTGCAACCCCATGGACTGCAGCATGCCAGGCCTCCCTGTCCGTCACCAACTCCCGGAGTTTACTCAAACTCATGTCCATTGAGTTGGTGATGCCATCCAACCATCTCATCCTCTGTCATCCCCTTCTCCTCTTGCCTTCAATCTTCCCTAGCATCAGGGTCTTTTCTAATGAGTCAGCTCTTCACATCAGGTGGCCAAAGTACTGGAGTTTCAGCTTCACCACCAGTCCTTCCAAAGAACATTCAGGACTGATTTCCTTTAGGATGGACTGGTTGGATATCCTTACAGTCCAAGGGATGCTCAAGAATCTTCTCCAACACGACAGTTCAAAAGCATAAATTCTTTGGCCCTCAGCTTCCTTTATAGCCCAACTCTCACATCCATACATGACTATTGGAAAAACTATAGCCTTGACTAGACAGACCTTTGTTGGCAAAGTAATGTCTCTGCTTTTGAATATGCTGTCTAGTTTAGTCATAACTTTTCTTTCAGGGAGTTAAGTGTCTTTTAATTTCATGGCTGCAGTCACCATCTGCAGTGATTTTGGAGCCCCCCAAAATAAAGTCAGCCACTGTTTCCACTGTTTCTCCATCTATTTGCCATGAAGTGATGGGATCTGATGCCATGATCTTTGTTTTCTGAATGTTGCGCTTTAAGTATATATATATATGTGTATGTGTGTGTGTGTGTGTGTGTGTGTGTATATACACACACACTTATAGAGTTCAAAGTCAAGATGCTTTAAAAGCAAGACTAGGAATATGGATAGGAGAATAGGAAAATGGATAGATCTTTATTTCAACAACCAACTATTGTTTTACCTAATTTGTTTACCTTGATTAGAGCTCCTGTGTGGCCATTAATCGGAGAAGGCAATGGCACCCCACTCCAGTACTCTTGCCTGGGAAATCCCATGGATGGAGGAGCCTGGTAGGCTACAGTCCACGGGGTCGCCAAGAGTCGGACACGACTGAGACTTCACTTTCCCTTTTCCCTTTCATGCACTGGAGAAGGAAATGGCAATCCACTCCAGTATTCTTGCCTGGAGAATCCCAGGGACGGCAGAGCCTGGTGGGCTGCTGTCTATGGGGTCGCACAGAGTCGGACACGACTGAAGCGACTTAGCAGTAGCAGTGGCCATTAATAAATAAAACCATGAATTCTTTTCACAAGTTTTAAATATCACAGTTGGGAATCCTCTTTCTGTCCTCACAAATGGAAACAAGATAATCAAGGCAGTGGATTACGAAAAACTGCACAACACAACACCTGGACTTCCCAAGTGGCTCAGTGGTAAAGAATTCACTTGCCAAAGGAGGAGACCCGGGTTCAATCCCTTGGTCAGGAAGGTCTCCTAGAGAAGGAAATGGCAACCCACTTCAGTATTCCTGCCTGGAGAATTCCAAGGACAGAGGAGCCTGGGGGTTATAGTCTGTGGGGTCGCAAAGAGCTGGACACGACCTAGTCACTGAGCACACACGCATGCACAACACTTGTTGAGCACTTATGTGCCAGACATCATGCTGGAGTTAAGAAAATCTCTGGAAACAAATAATAATCAATCATTTAGCCACTGTTCCACTTTAAGATACAGCTTAGCCCAACAGCTAACTGACAGTGAAGAGGACAATTTCAGAGGCAAAGGAACATATGAGCTCTTATGACACGAGGCATAAGGAAGAGGAGAGGGGTGGTCCTTACTATAGAAGATCAAAAGCAGAGCTTTCCCACCCCCCAGTTCACTATACAAGGGTTCCAAGTGTGTGAGGTAATGGTTCTCTTTTCCTGGTGGCTCAGCTGGTAAAGAATCCGCCTGCAATGCAAGAGACCTGGGTTTGATCCCTGGGTTAGGAAGACCCTCTGGAGAAGGGAACAGCTATCCACTCCAGTATTCTGGCCTGGAGAATTCCATGGGCTATATAGTCTATGGGGTCGCAAAGAGTTGGACACAACTGAACGATTTTCACTTTCACTTTCACCCCACAAGGGCCTCCTCCCATGAGTAGCCTACTCGGTTTTACTCCAGAATGCTTTAGAGATGACAGTTTCCTGCCTGTGCCAGGATGTGAAAGATTAGGAAGCACTGATCTAAACCAACGGATCCCAAATAAGTACTAGAATGGCTGCATAAGAGTGATCTAGGGTAACATTAAAAATATGGATTCCTGGGTTCTACTTGCATAGATTATAGTTCAGAGAATCTGGGGAGAAGTCTAGAAATCTGTAGTTTAATATGTACATATATTAAATGATTCTAATATGTGTATTAGAATGATCAGATGATTCTAATGAGCAATCACATTTGTAAAACACATTTCCAAACTATCCACTCAAAGGTTAAAATATACATTAGTCAATAAAACTGGCTAACTCTGCACACAACTGTAAAATTGAAGTCAGAGATTACCATGGTCACAAGAGGAGATCTGGCTTGGTGAGCCACAGGCAGACACTAAGAGAAGAACATGAATGAATAAGTATAGCTTACTGAATGGATGAACAAAAAAAAGAGGCTGGCCTGGACTTCCCTGGAGGTACAGTGGACAAGAATCTACCTGCTAGTACAGGAGACACAGGTTTGATCTCTGGTCCAGGGAGATTCCATTTGCCACAGGGCAACTAACGCCCATGCACAACTACTGAGCCCAAGCTCTGGAGGCTGCGAGTCTCAACTACCGAGCCCACAGGCCGCAACTACAGAACCTGTGCGCCTAGAGCCTGTGCTCTGTAACAACAGAAAGCCCGCGGGCAGCAACCAGCACCGAGCGCTACCGAAAGTGAATCATTAAATGAAAGAGGCTGGCCCAGAGCCGGGCAGAACACAGGGAAAGCAAACAACAAAACCAAAAATAATAGAGAGAGCTGTCAGCAAGGTAAATGGAAGTTAATCAAATTCATGTAAGTGCAGGCTTACCATATTCTGTGTTGAGGCCCCATAATTTCACTTTATTAGCTTCATACTGAGCTTTTTTCTTTAACCGACAAGCCCTGGGAAAGGAAGGAGCAATTACTTCACTTGTTTTTTTTAAGTGAACATTCAGAATATCCTTTTTGCTGCTGTCATTTTCTAATAGCAACCAAAAAAATCACTGTCTATTGATGTTTACATCAAGGGCCTCAATTACCCAAAACATACAATATATGTATGGACCTCATTTATCCAAACTTATTTCTTAAAATTTCACCCATTCAAAAAATAAAGCTATGGCTAATATACCAGAATAAACAGAAAGTGACAATCAAGTGTTGTAGAAGATGTGAAGTAAGTGGAACCCTCATATGTTGCTTGAGGGAATGTAGAACAGTACATACAGCTACTTTGGGAAACTGTAAATATTTTTTTAATGTACTTCATTACTTTGGAAACAGCTACTTTGGCATTTTCTTATAAAGTTAAACACACTAGGTATTTACCCAAGAGAAATGAAAACTGATGTTCACATGAACACCTGTAAGTAAATGTGTGTATGTGCTCAGTTGCTCTGCTGTGTCCAACTCTTTGAGACCCCATGGACTGCAGCCCACCAGGCTCCTCTGTCCATGGGATTTTTCAGGCAAGACTACCAGAGTAGGTTGTCATTTCCTCCTCCTGGGAATCTTTCCAACCTGGGGATTGAACCTGCATCTCCTGCACTAGCAGGCAGATTCTTTACCACTAAGCCACCTGAGAAACTCAAGTAAATGTTTATGGTGACTTTATTCGTAACTGCCCAAAATTAGAAACCACTCAACTATCCTTCACCTGGTGAACAGATACACCAGAGAATTAATGTATCACTTCAAAGGACTATTACCATCAATAGAGAGTATCAAACTATTACTCCACACAACATGGATGAATCTCAAATTCATCCTGTGTGAAATCAAAGCCAGACTCAAAAGGCTGCATAGAATGATTCCATCTGTATTCTAGAGAAGGCACAACTGTAGGAACAGAAAACAGATCGGTGGTTGTGAGGAGTCAGGGTGGGAGAAGGAGTTCACTTTTAGAAAGAGACAAAGGAAATTTTTTAAGGTGATAAAAATGTTCAGTATCTTGATTATGGTTGTGGTTGCATGATTGATGTGTTTGTCCAAAACTCACAGAAGAATACACTAAAAGGGAAGACAAGTAAACAAAAAAAACCTCAATTAAAAAAACCCTGACTTGTTGCAAAACAAACAAAAACTAAAGCTATGATAAAATTTTTTCATTTTTATACTACAATATAAGGCCCTTGAGTTCATTCACTTCTCCCCTTTAAAAACTTATTCCAAAAGTAATTAGCCCCCAACTAAAATAAATAAATTTATTAAAAAAAAAAAAGTAAAAACTTATTCCATGAAGCACAACTACCATCATTTATTTTCAAAGGAAAAATTATAATACTCTCATTGTACTATTTATAAAAGGATATTTCTGAAAAAATGGCTGAAGGCCATCTCCTCTATGAAAGCTCACTGAAGTCTAACCTCACTTCCCAGACTTCAACTACATGAGTGAACATGATTAGCATTTACCTGGAAGCCAGCTTGTTTTTCTCCTTCCTTGACCTTGGCCGGGCTGTTAAGGGAAGCTCACTGACTGGAGTCAGATCACTAATCACTTTATTCAGTTTCCGCAGTTCATTGCCTATCTGGAGTAGTTTTTTAGGATTTGGGGTCAGGTCTTCCACATCTGTTCTCCGAGACTTCTTTACTGCATATTTTCCTATAGGTGATTTAAAAGAAGTTTAAGTGAGATCATTTTATTTAACAAGAGATACATTTCTATAGACATTTAAAAATCCATCTCTCTCTTTTCTTTTTCAGCATATGAACAATCTACAGAAGGAGGGCTGGACTTCTCTCCTTCCCACCTTGTGACAGCAAGAAATGGAGGTAATATGGCACAACTCTATCCTTTTCCCAACCCTTCTCCATCTTAAGGTTTGCAGTAAAGCGTCTGCCTACAATGCGGGAGACCTGGGTTCAATCCTCGGGTCGGGAAGATCCTCTGGAGAAGGAAATGGCAACTCACTCCAGTACTCTTGTCTGGAAAATCCCATGGACGGAGGAGCCTGGTAGGCTACGGTCCACGGGGTCGCAAAGAGTCAGACACAATTGAGCGACTTCACTTTCTTTCTTTCACTTTCTATGACAGATTCTTAATTATCTGCATGGAAGTAATAATCAAACTTCAGGACTATAGTGCAAGCTCATCTGCACATAAAAATCAGGGCTAGGATCTAGTATATGGTCAGGAACAAATTTGGAAATTTTACCCAAACCAAGACGTTTATACCGCTATGACTGAAAATTTGTCAGACACATATATTCCTGTGTTGAATTCAAAAGTCCAGCAAATAAGGACTGCCTTTTCAGAAACTGTCTTCAGTTAGTTTGATAAACAGCAGTACAAAAGACTCAGAAAGACCTTCCCTACCACTGCAGGCAAGAGGGATGGCTCTCTCCTCTGAACGGCAATACCCTGAACAGCTTTCCTAGAACTCATTACATGCTACCTGGACCTGTTTATTGGGCCTGTCTTTTCATTTCTGGCAGAAAACTGATCCCAAGTCAAAAACTAGGTCTTTCATACACTGAAAGATAGTAGAATATGACCTGAGTGCTAGTGGAAAGGGAAAATGAGGTACAAATATACTTCTGATGCAACATCTGTGTCAAAAATGCTTGGCAACTTAAATCTGTAGCATGAGCGACTACTAAACTGTTTACTGAGCTTTAGACCTAATAGTGCCCTCCACCTTCTCAGTAGAGACTTTGGATTAAGGTAAAAATAAAATTTGTGCAGAGGAAATTCTACTCAATTACATCCTCTTGGGTCCATAGTTCGAAATCTGGCCTAAGACTATAAGCTTCTCCTGATTCCTACTGTTTAGTTTTTCCCACTCCACTCCTTCTCTCCACAATTATTCTTCCTTTTTTTCCCTTTCTATCCTCTCTTCTCCCACCACAATTTTGATTTCAATCTCCCTGTTTATACTTAGGCTTGGAGACTGGGTAAGAATGAAAGACAGAGGTGCCGGAGCCCATTCTCTTCCTCCCCAATCCTTCTTTCTTGCTAACAGCAGCTGCAACAGGTCAGCAATCAGCAGGCTCCTGGTCATTTCCCAGGTAGGACAGGTAGACCAAGAAGTGACTAGAAATCATTTTTACACAAGCTTTCCTCCTTGTTTAGGTGATGGCTGTTAAAACTGAAAAAAGCTATTCACAAATGAAGAGCAATCATAGCAAATACAGCAGCTCTATTGCTCCACTCTCCCATTTGTTAGGAGGGGTTGAACCTATGTATAATGTTTAAAGTATTGTGGTTTACTATCTCTATTTGGAAGTGACTTAAACATTAGGGACAGATGGTTACTAAGACTTATCATGGTGATCATGAAATGAACTGAAAGTCACTCAGTCACGTCTGACTCTTTGCGACCCCATGGACTACACAGTCCATGGAATTCTCCAGGCCCGAATACTGGAGTGGGTAGCCTTTCCCTTCTCCAGGGGATCTTCCCAATCCAGGGATCAAACTGGGGTCTCCCACACTGCCAGCGGATTCTTTACCAGCCGAGCCACCAGGGAAGCCCTTGTGGTGTTCATGGTGTACGCAAACGTCACTATGTAATATACCTGAAACTACAATAACGTAATATCGAACGTCAACTGTATTTTAAAAATAGTAAGCAGGAACAAAGAAAGAAAAAGGAAGGACAGAAGGAAGGGAGGGAGGAAGGGAGGGACGCACACAGCACGTGTGATCAGAATCTCCTCTTACCGTGGTGTAAGCCATTTTTCTGGTACATGTTACTTGGCAAGGTCTCTCGGTTCCATTCAGATGGCCTCAGCATCCTCTCCTGCTGTGATGGTGTGAGTTGTTCACTGTACTCCCAGAAGTACCTTCTTTTACCTCTTTTCCGAGAGGTAATTGAAGTCATCTCCTTCAAGTCTTCCACAGAATCATTTTCATAGCCTTAAAAAAAGAAAATGCCAACCCCCCCAACATTTCTTAAGTTCCACAAATTTTAATAAACCAATCACGAAAAACAAAAAGATTCCTTCTATTTACTACTTGACACATTTCACCTGAAAACATCATTAGCATGTCAAAGATAATAAACCAAATCTGTAAAAATAACATTTAATATAGATATTTCTAACTCATAAAATATTCAGAGATTAATAAACAGAAATAACTACACTGTGTATCTTCCTTAGGTTTCTCTTTGGTTAGTATATGACACTTTTTTTGTATCATCACATAAGATTGCGAGAATAATGAAATCCAGCCACAGGAAGACAACCCAATCTAAAAATGGGCAGAGACCTAAATAGACATTTCCCCAAAGAAGACATATAGATGGCCAATAGGTACACGAAAAAGATGCTCAGTATCACTAATTGTCAAAGAAACACAAATCAAAACCACAATGGGTAACGCCTCTCGCCAGTCAGAACGGCCATCATTAAAAAGTCCACAAGCAATAAATGCTGGAGAGGATGTGCATGTTGATGGGAATGTACGTTGGTAGAGTCACTATGGAAAATAGTATGAAGGACCCTTCAAAAACTACAAAATAGAGGTGCCACAGGATTCAGCAATTCCACTCCTGGGCATATATCCAAAGAAAACTCTAGTTCAAAAAGATACACACACCACAGTGTTTACAGCAGCACTATAACAGCCAAGACTTGGAAGCAACCTAAATGTCCATCGACAGTTGAATGGATAAAGAAGATAGAATACTACTCAGCCATAAAAAAGAATGAAATCATGCCATTTGCAACAACACGGACAGAAGTAGAGATTATCATATTAAGTGAAGTCATACAAAGAAAAATAAATACCATATGGTATCACTTATATGTGGAATCTAAAATATGACACAATGAACTTATTTTACAAAACAGACTCATGGACATAGAAAATAAACCTGATTACCAAAGAGTAAAGTGGGGGGAGGAATAAATTAAGAGTTTGGGATTTGTGGACAGAAACTACTATATATATAAACAACAAGATACTACTGCACAGTAGGGGACTATATACAATATCTTATAATAACCTATAATGAAAAGAGTATGAAAAAGATTTTATGTATACATAACTTAATCATTTAGCTGCATACCAGAAACTAACACAACACTGCATAAATCAACTATACTTCAATTTTTAAAAAAGGAAATACAGTCACAGGAATGTCAAAGTACCATCAGTTAATGATGGTACTTAAGAGACTATACAATTTTTTTTTATGTCTTCTGTCTAATATTTATGTATTTGAAACATTCCCAGACAGAAGTGAAGTGAAAGTGAAATGAAAGTCACTCAGTCGTGTCTGACTCTTTGCAACCCCATGGACTATACAATCCATAGAATTCTCCAGGCCAGAATACTGGAGTGGGTAGTCTTTCCCTTCTCCAGGGGATCTTCCCAACCCAGGGATCGAACCCAGGTCTCCCACACAGAAAGCTGTTGCATTTCTTGGATGGTAACCTACTAGGCAGAATTCTGTAAGGCAATAGTGGTTTTCTTTCTACTTGCCACTCTATCCTTTCTGTAAAAGTACAAGAATGACAGTTCTCACACAGGCTATTCAAATAAAAACATATGCCTATCCTAACTAATATTTTATCAGAAGCAATTTGAATTTACTTCACTTTTTTTTAAATTTTTTTTTATAAACTTATTTATTTTAGTTGGGGGCTAATTACTTTACAATATTGTAATAGTTTTTGCCATACATTGACATGAATCAGCCACGGGTTTACATGTTAAATTTACTTCACTTTTTTAGAAGCTATTTTCCCTACTAATAGGAAGTTTCAGAAAATAATTAATTCTGGGCCACTGGAACTACTGGTTTGACCCAATACAGGATGATTTGTAAATCTAAAATACCCTCAGAGCACGTCTGTCTTAGAAGTACAAATGGGCTGTGCACAGAATATGTTGTTGTTTGCTAAGTCACATCAGACTCTGCAACCTCATGGACTGTATCACACCACGCTCCTCTGTCCTCCACTATCTCCCGGAGTTAGTTCAGATTCATGTCCATTGAGTTGGTGATGCTATCTAACCATCTCATCCTCTGCCACCCCTTCTCCTTTTGTCTTCAATCTTTCTCAGCATCAGGGTCTTTTTCAACAAGTTGACTCTTCACCATCAGGTGGCCAAAGTATTAGAGCTGCAGCAACAGTCCTTCCAATGAATATTCAGGGTTAGTTTCCTTTAGGATTGACTTGTTTGATCTCCTTGCAGTTCAAGGGACTCTCAAGTCTTCTCCAGCACCACAATTTGAAAACATCAATTCTTTGGCACTCAGCCTTCTTTATGGTACAGCACATCCATACATGACTACTGGAAAAACCATAGCTTTGACTATACCTCAACACAGGCAGATGCACCAACTGAAACACTCCTATCAGTGTCAAGAACTGGTGTCCCACATTTAAGTCCACCCCAGCCCAAAGTATAAAGGGAACATTTTCACATGTAACTTTCTCAGGCAACCCATCCCCCCAACACTTTATTTGATACACTCCTCAGGTGGCCTAGATTTCTGGCAAAACACTGTCTCTCTCATTTAATGTATTCACATATTTTGTGAGTACTCACAGGTATTTCATCTGAGGCTTCTAAGAACCTGGTAGGAAGAGGTTATTAACTTTATTTATACAAACATGCTCATGGAGGTTTAAGTGATTTGGCAAAGCCGGGACTGGCTCAGGCCCCATGACTCCAGCTCCAATTTGGCTTCCTACTTTCCTGTGTCTATCCAGTTGAATGGTCTGAACAGAATTTTTTCCCATATATATTCCATGTTAAATTCAGTCATTAGGATTTGGACTTCTTCTCTCCTACACAAATTAGTTATCACTTTTGCTTAATTCATATGTTCAACCTTTTTCTAAAAAAGTGTTTAAGGGTATCCGTTTTCTTTAACCTAAAATTTTCTAAAGCATATACCATAAATTCACAATAACGTGTGTGCACACACACATACATACACTCAAAGGATTTGTTAAAGTCTTTCAATTTAAAGACTACTGTGATCAAGTAGCATGCAGAAAAGTTATTCAATATATTCCCAGATCAGTGGTCTTGCATTTAAGGTGATTAAATATTTCTCAAAGTGTGTTCTTAGGAACACTATTACTATAAAATAAGCCCTCAATCCCAAGTGAGTTCTGTGGTCAAATAAATTTTAAGTAACACTCATCTTGCCTCTCTCTCTTGCCAAGTCACAGTACACATAAGATCAGAAGACCAAGAAATCATAACAGTAAATAAACCCACTAAAGTCTAAGTTACACAAAGACAAGAATCACGTCAATTCTGTTTACCTCTGCACAGCCAATAATCTAGTACACACAGTGTCTAACACAAGATAGGTACACCCCCGACTTTTTTTTTTAAACAAATCAGTGATTTGTTTAATGTACAAATGTACATTTCCCATGGAGACTTTTCTATTTTCATTTGATGGATCACCATATTGATCTAATTCATTCCTTCCTGACACAATTACCAAAAGGTAGTCAAAAAGGTGACATAGATGCCTAAAATTCTGATCACACATCTTTGATTAGTGCAGGTTCCTGCCATTAAGCTGGTAAAGCCAATCATGAAAACGTTTAGTAGGAATTACAAACTGAACTCGCATTCTGGGGACCTAAATCTTAGCCTTACAACCATGTAATTCCATGACCCCAAACGGTTGTTGCCTGTCCTCAGAATAGGCCCTATTAAAACTTGGGAGCAAGTCCAGAGTAGGGACTGAAACTCCATTTTACACCTTTCCTGGAGCTTTGTAGACTCAGGCACTGTTGTAGCCAACTGCCAAGAAACAGCATCAAGGGAGCTAGTCATCACAAAAGGGCCTTTGTACACCGTCTGCTGCAAATTAAACCAATCAACCCACTCTAAAACTAGCATTCTGAAGAAACTATAACCATCCCACTTTTCTGCTTCAAAGAATTTCTTCTTGCATCTCACCAATTCACATTTGTATTCTTAAAGTCGCCTGTGTAGCTCTTTTTTCCAAGAAGGGAAATTTTCATTAGCAAATGTGAATAAATCCCCCAAATACCACAAAATATCACTGATTTGAGGTTAAAGCATTTCATTTGTTGACATTTGTGAGAAGCATCCAAGTAATCCTAACCAAAGAGGTTTTACTTCAAGTCAACTGGAAGTAAGTGAATTAAATGCCATCCAAACATTTAGCATTGTTACACAGCACCGAGAGGAAGGCTTCACCCTGCCAAGTGCCAGCTAATGCATCTCTGTTTTAAAGCAGTGTTGGCTGCTTAATACCAACAAACTCACAAATCAGGGTTCTCCTATCAGGACAGGGCAAGAGAATGTGCCAGGACAGAAAAACACCAACTGTAACAAGGTTTACCCCTCCCTACAAGAATCACAAGACTGAGAAAATGGACATGTAGGTCAAGTTATGAAGTGGTTTCTCTTCATGGACCCACTCATCTCTCAACACATTCATCCAGGTGAAACCAAGTCAAAAGATCAAGGATGAACTTAAACTGGAGTTAAAAGTCAAAGAAAGGTGGGAATTCCCTAGTGGTCCAGTGGTTAGGACTCCATGCTCTCACTGTCAAGGGCCCAGGTTCCATCCCTGGTCAGGGAACTAAGATCCCGTCCAAAAAAATCAAAGAAAAGCAAACCTAAAAGCAGAAGTGGAATAAACAGTATAGTCCTTGCCCACCTTGACTGGTGATGGCAGAATTTACTCCCTCAGGAATATTTAAATATTTAAAAGGAATATTTATATATTCCTTTTAGTGTCAACTGGTAAAGAAATTTTTCTTCTCTACACTTTCCATTTCCTAGTTATTACTCCTTGTCTCGACCCTTCCCCTCCCTCCTACCCTAATTCTAAATACGGGATTCAAAACAATAGGGCTGATCTGTCAGGCTGTAAGGAGCACTAACACCACTCTGGTCTCCCCATGGGAGGGAGCTACATAACTTACCACTAACTGCAAAGACAACTCGCCTTCAAACACCTCAAAGCAGATTCATTAACTGGCTGAGAGAAAAGTTTTCTTGCTAAGTAGAAAAGACAGCTGGTTCTATCAAGACTATACTGAGTACTAAAGTAAAGCAAAGAAAATGCATAAACCCTGTTCCTCCACAGCAAAGCACCTTTTCTTTACTTGAAACTCCACCCAAGTCAAACAATTTGGTTGTATCAAATGCATAAATCTAAGCATTTATGCAACAGAAAAATTTCACTAAGAGGAAAGTCTCTCAGCAATAATATGCCTCACTGGTCACAGTACAGCTACTGCTGCACCTTCTATGGCTAAAAAACCTTTCTGAAGATTAAACATCAATGTTTATACTGCCCAAAATTCCAACAACAAAAGGGCTCTCTTTGACAATTCATAAAGTTTTTACTAACTTGGTCTTTTATGTAGAAGTTATAGTACCAACATTATTTCTGAAGAATAACTTTCATTTAAATGTGAAGATTTCCACCTCTTTTGTGCATTTTTAACTCTGTGCCACTTGGCAATACCATTTTCATAAATAAAAACTGCATGAGCCAACAGTGACAAGAGCCCAACCATGTACATGCTGAAGTGAACCAGTTCCTCATGAGTTTCATTTTCTTTTTCCCTTTTATTTATAATGTGCTGTATATAAACAGAGCAGAGACTCCTTCATGCTCATTAAAGCATGTATTTTTCTTCAATAGAAAAATACTGTGCAAATGAAAGATGCAGCAGACACAAAGAAAAAGCTGTCTTTTACATTATTCATTAAACAGGCTTTGTTGGTTATTAGGCATGAGTAATACAAACCATCATCACTTGATTCACCATTCTTGGGATTCCAAACTTACCTTAAGTCTAACAGAGGGACAAAGGCAGAAATAGGAATACTTTTAAACCAATCAATTTTGGCATCTTTGCACAGCTGCTAAGAGTGACAAATCAGGTCACTTAACATAAGATAGAGAAGGCAACGGCAACCCACTCCAGTACTCCTGCCTGGACAATCCTATGGACAGAGGAGCCCAGTAAGCTGCAGTCTATGGGGTCACTAAGAGTCAGCACAACTGAGCAGCTTCACTTTCACTTTTCACTTTCCTGCATTGGAGAAGGAAATGGCAACCCACTGCAGTGTTCTTTCCTGGAGAATCCCAGGGACAGGGGAGCCTGGTGGGCTGCCGTCTACAGGGTCACACAGAGTCGGACACGACTGAAGCAACTTAGCAGCAACATAAGATAAATTAAGAAGCAGCCCTCAAGGAATCAGCATATGAACCATATATGAGCAAAAATGATTATTTTAAAACTGTTTGAATAGATAAAAACAATTATATATCCAAGCCAAGATACTAAGTCACTTAATCTCCAAACTCAGACAAAGAAAGCCCACAGCAAAACCTTCTATTTCAAGAGAGTAGGAAACAGTTTGGTAAGCCTCCAAATAATGTAATACCTGGTTCAGAGAAAGTGTCACTAATGTCATCATCCTTGTCATCTTCATAATCCTCTTCCTCTTCTTCTTCTTCCTCGTTTTCCGAAAGTTCATGCTCGCTGCCAAATCCTTCATCATGGTCCTCGTCGTCAACATCCTCCTCATCCTCCTCATCTTCTTCAGGACTGCATTTGGTTGGTTGTTCACCCAAGTTGTCAGAGACAAAAAGGGAGTAATTGTGCTCTTCTTTTTTCTGGGATGAATCTGAGACCGATGTGCTGGCAGAAAGGCTGCTACTCTCTCCTGCTGCAATTGACCCAGGCCCCTCCGGAGGCAGGGGACTGAGTAATAGTTCCTGGGTCTCTTTAAAAGGCAAAGCTGGCGTGGCATGGCCCTGCGGGGGCTCCGGCCCTTTTCTCTCCGGTCTCTTGGCGACCGCTCCACAGTAGCAAGTGTTCTCCTTGGCTGCGTCTGCATGAACCTGGCTCGAGAGAGGCCGGCTCTGCTGCACTGGGTTGATCTTTACCTTTGCCTTTTTCACATAGTCTTTACATTCAACATGAAAGTTCACTTTTTCATTATGATACATGTTGGTCTTCACCATGATTTGTGTGCTTGAAGTGGGTTTACTTGCTTTTTGGACACAGTCTGACAAAGGGACCTCAGCCTGAAGAGTCTTAGAAGAACACACAGGGGCAGCTGCTCTGCTTGTGATCTTTTTACCAGGGAATGAAGAGGCCAAGGGATTTTGTTTGACACTGAAAAGTGAATCAGGGTAATAAAGGGAATCAGAAACAGACTGAGAGTCCTCGCTATTAAGCTGGGCCAGAGTTGGAGTTTTACTTATGACCTCTTCATCTTGGTAAGGGCTAGAAAAGTCATCAAGACCCAAGTAATCCACTTCTTTTGTTCCCCAGATGTCACAGCTGGTTAGTTTGGTGTACTTCGTTAAGTCTTCACAGTATGTATCCCACTGTTCCCAGTTTGAGGTTAAAGCACCCTCATTATCCAGGACATCTGTGAAAGACTCCAGATTTTCAATGTCTTTGCAGTCCTCCAAAGAAAGGAAGTTGTCTCTAGGATTCTGTTGGTAGTTCATCTCTCTATCCTGAGAAAGGTTTTAAAAAAAAAATCACATACCATATTTAAGGAAAAAATTAATAACCTATATCCTCACTTTCATATATCTGGTAAACAGTACCAACCTTTGGTCTGTTTTAAGATAAAGACTACTTACATGTCACTCTACCATTCCATTTAGTATCATTTCCTTGGGCAAGGAAAAAAAAAAAACAAGAGGGAAACTACGTCCCCTGAGAAACTTAGGTATGGTCAAGGGCTCTTGAACTTCACTACACTCTTGCTGAAAAAGTTTACATTTCCTGATCTTTAACTCAGAAAGGATTTGGGGATTTTCTTAGAAACAAGCTTCATCTATAAAGCAAATAATAAAGGCCTTTCCTTCATCATAGAAGAATCTGTCCTCCTAAGTCAGAACTTATACACAGAGTGAAGAGCAATCCAGAGTTGAAACTCAGCCACAGAAAGATAAAATCTTTGGAAAGAACTTTTAACAACTCTTGGGCTTGGGGAATAAAATACTCCTCTCACGAGCATTGTACTTCTCATGAGTAGAGATATGATTTTTAAAACGTCAGTATGACTATGCAGCCATTAACAAGAATGCACGTAAGCTCTAATGTATTAAGATGAAAGGCCACTTACCACATGTTATGTTAGAAAGAGTTAAGTTACAGAACACTGTATTAATGATATGTCATACAATTTAAAATATTCATATATTATTATTAATTATACATGCATAGAAAAACTCTGTTGGTCTTAATTACCTCTAGGGAGAAGGTTTGGTGGGTGGAGGCTCAGTAAGAAAATGAGGAAATTTTCAGTTTTCCAGTCTGTTTTTGTTCTGTATCAATTTTTCCATTTGTTTGTTTGCTTTGTTTTGTTTTTTCCTTTTGCTTGCATATGTGTCTCTGTGTTTTACCAGTTTTACTGAAGTAGAGTTTACATACCACAAAATTCACCTCTACAAAGTGTACAACTCAATAGTTTTTAGTAAATTAACAGATTTGTGTCAGCATTCCAGTTTTTTATATACCTATGCTGCTTAAGTTGCATGTAATTTAAATTATTCTTAAGTGTCTATTTACCTCAAGAATAAATAGTAAGTATATTCAGATATTGCTTGGAATTGCTATTTTTGCCTCACATTCTCTGTAGCACATGCCTTACTCAACGTTATCATTCCTAAATATCCCAGCTGAAAAGTCTTTTAACTGTTAGGCTAAAAGATGCCTTCTCATCCTCATTATCAAAAAACTAGATCTAAGGATGTTTAGATAATCTTTCCCCCTATTATTTTCAATGGGTTCATACATCCTGCTAAAATACTAGGACTGATACTAATAAGCATTAAGTTTGGCCTAATCACATTCTTTTCTTTTTAAGTCTTTATAAATAAAAAACTAGACAATACCTTTACCCCAAATTGATTAAAGCAGAATCCAAGAAAATGTTACTTACCAGTTCATACATGAAATCTGGATCTGAACTGTTTGCTAAGAGATCTGTGCTCATCAGAGTCTGTTCTGAAAAGGTGTGGCTTCGAAAGGCATCCCCAAAAGGCGGATCCATTCCGCTTACACTAGGCTACAACAAAGTGATTTTAATTTTGCAAAGTTAACGACTGCTTCAAGGCCAATTTATTACATACAAGACCCACCACCATACCTACTAAGTAATTATTTTCAGAACAATTTTGTATTTTTTTCCTGCTTAACATTAAAATAACACTAAGATGCATTAAACGTAAGAAAATGAACAGAGCGGCAACTGTTAATAGTATCTAATTTCTAAAAACTAAAGTTTATTTAGCCCCTGGAGTCAGCACATAGTACCCTAATGAGTACTTTTATTTATTAGCTATATAACATGTCTTCAAATCCATCTCTAACAACACTAGCTGTTCTAATTCCACAAAGTGGAGGATCCCCTGCCATTTCCTGGAGTCAGCAGAGGTAGCAAGACATTCTCACTCTACACTCCTCAATGAATTCAATCTTATTTCCCCAAACAAGTGGAAGACCATTTGGGCATCTCTAACCCAAAAATGCCTCTAGGAATGTGATGGAGACAGGATAAGCCAAATATCAAAAAACCCACTGAGTGAGGCCAGTAACTAGGACATGAACTCAGTAGCCTTAATCCTGATCCCTAAGAAGAGTACAGTTTCTATGACAATAAGAAAGGGAGAAGAAAAAAAAGACTCAGCATCCAGAGTTAACACTCCTTTTCTCTGCATCCCCCCTTTCCCATTTCAGTATCTATACAAATCACTCTAGCGTGAAGTTCCAGCTAACACTCCTAAAAAGTGGCCCAAACAAGTCAAAGTCCTCACTGTGAAATCTAACTTGGATAAAGGAAGAAGATGAGAAAGAATAAAAATTCCCTCTTTTTCTTCTTTTCCAAACTAGTCAAAACTTTTAAATTTATATTATAGTCTACTTGCTTATATTTCTCTATTCATATACATATACTTTCTATCTAACACTGACTGACCCATTTTTACACACTTTTTCATCATGTTTTTCTTGATGGGCATGTCCCATCCCAGGGGTTTCCCCGGTGGCTCAGCTGTAAAGAATCCACCTACCAATGCAGGAGATGTGGGTTTGATCCTAGGGTCGGGAAGATGCCCTGGAGAAGGAAATGGCAACCCACTCCAGTACCCTTGCCTGCGAAATGCCATGGACAGAGGAGCCTGGTAGACTACAATCTATGGTGTCGCGAAGAGTCAGACACAACTTAGCGACTAAACAACTTCCCATCCCATTCTTTTGTTTCTAATTTTCTGCAACCTATTGGGCTGCAAGCTCAAAATAAGTGTTTTATGGACCTAACTTCAAGTATTCAATAAACAGTAAATGAATCTGTGAATGGGAAAGAACTTGAAACAGGTATCTCCAGTCCACTTGGTATAGTGGTTAGGGTAGAGATAGGCCACTGGTCCACAAATCCCTTCTTCCTTCACTGCCTACTGGACCATCTCAGCAAGTTGTTGATTTCCTGTGCTCAAGGCATAGTTCTGCCTGGCCCCACATAAAGCCACCTTACAGTCCCTGCCCTCTCATTATTTCTAGGTTTTTCACCAGTACAAAAAGGGAAAGGATAAGAGCTAACCACTGGAGAGGGAAGGGGAGACGTTTGGACATGCAGAGTGGGGAATAGGAGGACTTCATTTATTCTTTCAGTGATTGCCTCAAACCAGTAATTACCATAACATAAATAGTCATTCTTACACACGTTTTGTGGGAGGTAAGTGTGTGTGTGTGTGTATCTGGGATATGTGTGTATATATATATATATATATATATATATATATATAATAAAGGAGTATGTGTGTGTTATGTGTGAGAGAACACTGCAGTCCCTCACCATTTCCTCCTAATTGAATCCAATGGGCATGAAGAGGGAGGAACAATGGGAAACAAGAAGATACAGGGGAATGACATGGGCTTTCTGCGGCAGATTAATTTCTAGGGAGTTGGTTTAGCCCCCATAAAAGTCTGCATTTCTGTCACCTTTTAACCAATTTTTCGTTCACATTGTTCCACATATCAAGCTCATTAAATTTCAAAGCTGTGGCAAAAGAAGGATATATATTCAAAACCAGCTGAAAGCAGAAGCAAAATGTCTTTACAAAATAGTACAGAGTTGTATTAAGATTCAGAGAACTTACAGAACTAACTGCAGTGGGAAAATAGAAAACTTTGCACCTACTCTGTATGATTTACCTGAGGCATTTCCAAGCCCAGATCCTGAGAGTCTGATCCCAAACTTCTTTTTTTTCTCGTTTGTAAATTCCTTTCCAGCTTTACTTTTATTTCAAGACCAAAGATGATTTTCACAATAAACAGGTTTCCCAGGATGCATTCAATTCAACTGCTTGGATCTCTTGTTTTTTTCCTTAATAATCCTGTGCAAATCTGTCAAATAACACAAAGGAACTTCACTGAAAACGCCACTAAAAAACAAGTTGACCTTTCAAAAAAGACATTGACAAAGAACACTTTAAAGGAATCAGCATTGTAATTTTAATATTAAGAATGTGGCTGTTTTTAGTACCAAGTATACTGAAATTCAACATTCGCCCCTTTGTTTCTATAATAGGATTGGTCAATAACCAATTGGAATCGTAAAAAAATAACAAACATTAACAAAATTAACATAGGCCCATTTTTCCTGTGATCTAAAATGCATTTTCAGTTCAGCTGCTCAGTCGTGTCTGACTCTTTGCGACCCATCAATCGCAGCACGCCAGGCCTCCCTGTCCATCACCAACTCCCAGAGTTTACCCAAACTCATGTCCATCAAGTTGGCGATGCCATCCAGCCATCTCATCCTCTGTCATCCCCTTCTCCTCCTGCCCTCAATCTTTCCCAACATCAGGGTCTTTTCCAATGAGTCAGCTCTCTGCATCAGGTGGCCAAAGTATTGGAGTTTCAACTTCAACATCAATCCTTCCAATGAACACCGAGGACTGATCTCCTTTAGGATGGACTAGTTGGATCTCCTTGCAGTCCAAGGGACTCGCAAGAGTCTTCTCTAACACCACAGTTCAAAAGCATCAATTCTTCGGCGCTCAGCTTTCTTCACAGTCCAACTCTCACATCCATACATGACTACTGGAAAAACCATAGCCTTGACTGCTGCTGCTGCTGCTGCTAAGTCGCCCCAGTCGTGTCCAACTCTGTGCGACCCCATAGACGGCAACCCACCAAGCTCCCCCGTCCATGGGATTCTCCAGGCAAGAACACCAGGGTGGGTTGCCATTTCCTTCCCCAATGCATGAAAGTGAAAAGTGAAAGCAAAGCCCCTCAGTCGTGTCCGACTCTTCGCGACCCCGTGGACTGCAGCCCACCAGGCTCCCCCGTCCCTGGGATTCTCCAGGCAGGAACACCGGGGTGGGTTGCCACTGCCTAGACAGACCTTTGTTGGCAAAATAATGTCTCTGCTTTTTAACATGCTATCTAGGTTGGTCATAACTTTCCTTCCAAGGAGTAAGCGTCCTTTAATTTCATGGATGCAATCACCATCTGCAGTGATTTTGGAGCCCCCAAAAATAAAGTCTGACACTGTTTCCACTGTTTCCCCAACTACTTGCCATGAAGTGATGGGACCAGGTGCCATGATCTTTGTTTTCTGAATGTTGAGCTTTAAGCGGACTTTTTCACTCTCCTCTTTCACTGTCATCAAGAGGCTTTTTAGTTCCTCTTCACTTTCGGCCATAAGGGTGGTGTCATCCGCATATCTGAGGCTATTCATATTTCTCCTGGCAATCTTGATTCCAGCTTGTGCTTCTTCCAGCCCAGTGTTTCTCATGATGTACTCTGCATATAAGTTCAATAAGCAGGATGACAATATACAGCCTTGAAGTACTCCTTTTCCTGTTTGGAACCAGTCTGTTGTTCCAGGTCCAGTTCTAACTGTTGCTTCCTGACCTGCATACACGTTTCTCAAGAGGCAGGTCAGGTGGTCTGTTATACCCATCTCTTTCAGAATTTTCCAGTTTATTGTGATCCACACAGTCAAAGGCTTTGGCATAGTCAATAAAGCAGAAATAGATCTTTTTCTGGAACTCTCTTGCTTTTTCGATGATCAGCAGATGTTGGCAATTTGATCTCTGGTTCCTCTGCCTTTTCTAAGACCAGCTTGAACATCTGGAAATCCACGTTCACGTATTGCTGAAGCCTAGCTTGGAGAATTTTGAGCGTGTGAAATGAGTGCAATTGTGCAGTAGTTTGAACATTCTTTGGCATTGCCTTTCTTTGGGATTGGAATGAAAACTGACCTTTTCCAGTCCTGAGGCCACTGCTGAGTTTTCCAAATTTGCTGGCATATCGAGGGCAGCACTTTCACAACATCATCTTTCAGGATTTGAAATAGCTCAACTGGAATTCCATCACCTCCACTAGCTTTGTTCGTAGTGATGCTTTCTAAGGCCCATTTAACTTCACATTCCAGGATGTCTGGCTCTAGGTGAGTGATCACACCATCGTGATTATCTGCGTCGTGAAGACCTTTTTTGTACAGTTCTTCTGTGTATTCTTGCCACCTCTTCTTAATATCTTCTGCTTCTGTTAGGTCCATACCATTTCTGTCCTTTATTGAGCCCATCTTTGCATGAAATGATCCCTTGGTATCTCTAATTTTCTTGAGGAGATCTCTAGTCTTTTCCATTCTGTTTTCCTCTATTTCTTTGCACTGATCACTGAGGAAGGCTTTCTTATCTCTCCTTGCTATTCTTTGAAACTCTGCATTCAGATGGGAATATCTTTCCTTTTCTCCTTCGCTTTTCACTTCTCTTTTCACAGCTATTTGTAAGGCCTCCTCAGACAGTCATTTTGCTTTTTTGCATTTCTTTTCCATGGGGATGGTCTTGATCCTGTCTCCTGTACGGTGTCACGAACCTCCATCCATAGTTCATCAGGCACTCTGTCTATCAGATCTAGTCCCTTAAATCTATTTCTCACTTCCACTGTATAATCAGAAGGGATTTGATTTAGGTCATACCTGAATGATCTAGTGGTTTTCCCTACTTCCTTCAACTTAAGTTTGAATTTGGCAATAAGGAGTTCATGATCCGAGCCACAGTCAGCTCCCGGTCTTGTTTTTGCTGACTGTATACAGTTTCTCCATCTTTGGCTACAAAGAATACAATCAATCTGATTTCGGTGTTGACCATCTGGTGATGTCCATGTGTTGGGTCTTCTCTTGTGTTGTTGGAAGAGAGTGTTTGCTCTGACCAGTGCGTTCTCTTGGCAAAATTCTATTAGTCTTTGCCCTGCTTCATTCTGTACTCCAAGGCCAAATTTGCCTGTTACTCCAGGTATTTCTTGAATTCCTACTTTTGCATTCCAAAGGACATCTTTTTTGGGTGTCAGTTCTAAAAGGTCTTGTAGGTCTTCATAGAACCATTCAAGTTCAGCTTCTTCAGTGTTACTAGTTGGGGCATAGGCTTGGATTACCGTGATACTGAATAGTTTGCCTTGGAAACGAACAGAGATCATTCTGTCGTTTTTCAGATTGCATCCACGTACTGCATTTTGGACTCTTGTTGACCATGATGGCTATTCCATTTCTTCTAAGGGACTCCTGCGCACAATAGTAGATACAATGGTCATCTGAGTTAAATTCACCCATTCCAGTCCATCTTAGTTCGCCGATTCCTAGAATGTCGACGTTCACTCTTCCCATCTCCTGTTTGACCACTTCCAATTTGCCTTGATTCATGGGCCTAACATTCCAGGTTCCTATGCAATATTGCTCCTTACAGCATCGGACCTTGCTTCTATTACCAGTCACATCCACAACTGGGTATTGTTTTTGCTTTGGCTCCATCCCTTCATTCTTTCTGGAGTTATTTCTCCACTGATCTCCAAAAAAATGCGTTTTACTTAATGTTAAAATAAAGCTCCTATTTACTTTATGCTTTATATGAAAAAACATAATGTATCAACAATTTCATCTATTGTATAATCAATACTACTAAGTGAATCTACATTTTATATCCCTCATAAATCTACTAGAAGAACAATGAATACATAATCTAGAATTTAACATATCCTCACATTAAATCGGAGAAGGCAATGGCACCCCAGTCCAGTACTCTTGCCTGGAAAATCCCATGGATGGAGGAGCCTGGTAGGCTGCAGTCCATGGGGTCGCTAAGAGTCGGACACAACTGAACGACTTCACTTTCACTTTTCACTTTCATGCATCGGAGAAGGAAATGGCAACCCACTCCAGTGTTCTTGCCTGGAGAATCCCAGGGACAGCGGAACCTGGTGGGCTGCCGTCTATGGGATGGCACAGAGTCGGACACGACTGCAGCAACTTAGCAGCAGCAGCAGCTACATTAAATAGGGGTTTCCCATGTGGTTCAGTGGTAAAAAATCCGCCTGCCACAGGAGACAGAGGTTCAATCCCTGGGTCGGCAAGATCCCCTGGAGTAGGAAATGGCAACCACTCCAGTATTCTTGCCTGGAAAATCCCATGGATGGAGGAGCCTGGCAGGATCTAGTCCACGGGGTGGCAGAGTTGGACATGATAGAGCACACATGCACACACACTACATTAAATAAAATCACATTCATAAAGGCACAGGCAAATTATTCTTTGAGTTATAAGTGAAAGCTGTCCTTGAAGTAAGAATTATTCAAGTTTTGAATATGTGTATGTTGAGAGGGGAAACAGGAGTTAAGTACTACTTTGCAGAGTGGTTTCAAGGGTTAAACTAAATGACTTCAAATCACATGGCAAAGGGTCTTAAATATGGTAGAACCTGACAGGTCAGTTCCCTCTTCCCTCCTCTGCGAAGGCTTTAGCCAAGAACTAAATAGCTATACCTACTTCATCATCTCTTCCTGGATAAGTAGTCCTCAAAGTGTGATCCCAGGACCAGTAGCATCAGTATCAACCTGCAAATTTGTTAGAAGTGCAATTCTTGGGCTCTAGTCCAGATCCACTAAGGCAGAAACTGTGGGAGTAGAGCCCAGGAAAGTGCTTTAACAAGCCCTCAGGATGATTCTGCTCCTCCATAAAATGTGAGAACCTCTGTTTTAATCTGAATTCCTTGCTGTCATTCAGTCTAGATGCAGTATCATTTCTCAGACTGATGCAGAGTGCCAATTTAAGCTATGCTGCCCTCTGTAGTTAACACATTCTCTGGCCTAGAGCTTTACAGTGGTAAACATCAACTTCAGAGACCTCTTGCTGAACAAATAAGCGAGTCAACAAGGACTCAATAACTGTTGTACTCAGTTGGATTAGTATTCCAATTGACTATCACCCGCATTTCCAAGATCTTGGTTGGGCTCTTCTCTCTAGCTGGTTGTCATTCCCAGTGCACTGTTCTAGCCTAGGAAATACCTTCAAGTGCTCAACCTGAGCCTAGAAACAGAATTAACTATGTATCTCAATCCAGTGCTACAGTTTCAATGGACTGATGCCTACTCGTGCCAAAGGCCAGTTCTGGTCCAAAGGCCCTTTATGTGGCTTCATGCCTTGAACCTACTGCTGATGTGCAGTGTCAGTCCTAACTGTGTGAAACAAGGTCAGCTGTCTTTTCCAGATCTATTACTTAGATCCCCCTCTCCTCAAAAACACAAAGCATTCAAGTGATGCATTCAACAAAGTGGACATGTGTGTGAGTGTGTGTGTGTGTGTTAGCTGCTCAGTCGTGTCCAACTCTTTTATGACCCCATGAACTGTAGCTCGCCAGCCTCCTCTGTCCATGGAATTCTCCAGTCAAGAATACTGGAGTGGGTTGCCATCCCCTTCTCCAGGGAATCTTCCTGACCCAGGGATCAAACCTAGGTCTCCTGTATTCCAGACAAATTCTTTACCATCTAATCCTGGTCTATAAGCTGGGTCTGGGAGAAAAGTTTGATACTCTTCTAAAACCTGGAAGTTACCGTTTCTAGCAACAGGGTTGAAAGCTCAAGAAGATGTTGAGTTCTCATCAAGAAACATTTACTGGCATCTACTATAAACACTATGTACCAACAGCGTGGTTTGGCATTTACTACAGACACCATGTACATGAGCATGGTTTATCAGGGAAACACTGGACAAAAAAGGGCTAAGTTCTAGTCACAGCTCTCACTTGAAAACTCTACAACATTGGGTAGGTCAATCTTTCTAAACTTTATTTTCCTCATCTCTAGAAAGTAAGTAATATTATTTCTGGCTACCAAATTTTCTAAGCCATAAAAATTTCTTTTTCTTTTTTACCCTCTGAGCCACCATTTGTTGGGCTCTTTTACCATCTGAGCCACCAGGGAAGCTATAAAACTTCCATACGAAAACAAATATTTGATTAAAATGTTATTTTAAACACACGGCAGCAGAACAAACTTGTCAGTGCAGTTAACAAAAAGAGCACATGCTTGGGAAACAAGAGGCTTGGATTCCAGTTTTGAGTCCATAATTAAATAGGAGAGCGACCAAGACGACGGAGTAAAAGGACCCTAAATTCACCATCTCTCATAAGCACACCAAAATCACAACAATCTGCAGAATAAACACTGTTGGAAAAGACTGAAACCTACCAGAAAAGATCCTCAACAGCTAAAGACAGAAAACCACAATGCGATCAGTACAAGGAGCAGACTTGCAATATAATCAAATTCCATATCCCTGAGATTGGCAAACCACAAACTGGAGAATGATTACATTACAGAGACTCCCCCATAGGAGTAAGAGTTCTAAGCCCCACATCAGGGACCCCAGCCTTGGGATCTGGCATCAGGTAGAGGAGCCCCTAGAGCATTTAGCTTTGAAGGCCAGCAGAACTTAATTATAGAAGCTTCCCAGGGAAACAGAGATTTCACTCTTAAAGGATGCATTGCTGTTATTGTTGTTCAGTCACTCAGCCATGTCCAACTCTTTGCCACCCCACAGAGTGTAGCACGCCAGGCTTCCTTGTCCATCACCAACTCCTGGAGCTTGCTAAAACTCATGTCCATTGAGTCAGTGATGCCATCCAACCATCTCATCCTCTGTTGCCCCCTTCTCCTCCTGCCTTCCATCTTCCCCAGCATCAGGGTCTTTTCCAATGAGTCAGTTCTTTGCATCAGGTGGCCAAAGTATTCAGCATCAGTCCTTCCAATGAGTATTTAGGATTGACTGGTTTGATCTCCTTGCAGTCCAAGGGACTTCAAGAGTCTACTCCAACACCACAGTTCAAAAACATCAATTCTTTGGTGCTCAGCTTTCTTTATGGTCCAACTGTCACATCCATACATGACTACTGGGAAAACCACAGTTTTGACTAGATGGACCTTTGTCAGCAAAGTAATGTCACTGCTTTTTAATATCCTGTCTCGGTTTGTAATAGCTTTTCTTCCAAGGAGCAAGTGGCTTTTAATTTCATGGCTGCAGTCACCATCTGCAGTGATTTTGGACCCCAAGGAAATAAAATCTGTCCATTGTTTCCCCATCTATTTGCCATGAAATGATGGGACCAGATGCCATGATCTTAGTTTTTTGAATGTTGAGTTTCAAGCCAGCTTTTTCACTCTCCTCTTTCACCTTCATCAAGAGGCTCTTTAGTTCCTCTTCACTTTCTGCCATAAGGGTGGTATCATCTGCATATCTGAGGTTGTTGATATTTCTCCCGGCAATCTAGTAGTAGAAAACTACTAAAGCTCATCCATGAATTTGGTAAAGTTGCTGGATACAAAATTAATATACAGAAATCTGTTTCATTTCTGAATACTAACAAAGAAATATCAGAAAGAGAAATTAAGAAAACAATCCCATTTACAATCGTGTCAAAAAGAATTAAATACCTAGGAATAAGCCTACCTTAGGAGGCTGGTACTTCAAAAACTATAAAATGTTAATGAAAGAAACTGAAAATGACACTGATGAAAACGATATACCATGTTCTTGGACTGGAAAAATCAATATTATTTAAATGACCATACTACCAAAGGCAATCTACAGAATTCAAAGAAATCCCTATCAAATTCACAGAACTGGAACAAAAAAAATTTTTTTTAATCTGTATGGAAACACAAAAGACCCTGAATAGCCAAAATAATCTTGAGAAAGAGGAATGGAGCTGGAGGAATTATACTCTTCAGACTACTTTAAAGTCACAGTAATCAGAACAGTATGGCACTGACACAAACACAGACACACAGATCAATGGAACAGGAGAGAAGGCCCAGAAATAAACCCACACACTTATGGTCAGTTACTCTATGACAAAGGAGTCAAGAATATACAACGAAGAAAAGACAGTCTCTTCAATAAGTGGTGCTGTGAAGACTGTACATTTCATGTAAAAGAAATTAGAACATTCTCTAACACTGTATACAAAATAAAACTCAAAATGGATTAAAGACCTAAATGTTAAGACCAGATATTATAAACTCCCTAGAGGAAAATATAGGCAGAACACTCTGACATAAATCACAGTGATTTTGGGGGAGATTCATCTCCTGCTGCTGCTAAGTCGCTTCAGTCGTGTCCGATTCTGTGCAACCCCATAGACGACAGCCCACCAGGCTCCCCTGTCCCTGGGATTCTCCAGGCAAGAACACTGGAGTGGGTTGCCAGTTCCTTCTCCAATGCATTAAAGTGAAAAGTGAAAGGGAAGTCGCTCAGTTGTGTCCGACTCCTAGCGACCCCATGGACTGCAGCCTACCAGGCTCCTCCGTCCATGGGATTTTCCAGGCAAGAGTACTGGAGTGGGGTGCCATTGCCTTCTCCGTCATCTCCTAGAGTAATGGAAATAAAAACAAAAACAGAATCTGCCTGTCGATGGAAGAGCTGCAGAAGAGCCTCTGGTTCAATACTTGGATTGAGAAGATCCTCTGGAAAAGGAAACGGCAACTCACTCCAGTATTCTTGTCTGAGAAATCCCATGGACAGAGGAGCCTGGTAGGCTAGAGTCCATGAGGTCACAAGACTCCAACACAACTGAACGACTGAGGGCACACACACAACTAAATTTAAAAGCTTTTGCACAGCAAAGGAAACCATGAACAAAAAAAGACAACCTAGGAACTGGGAGAAAACATTCGGAAACAATGCTATCAACAAAGGATTAATTTCCAAAACATACAAACAGCTCATACAGCTTATTATCAAAAAACAAACAACCCAATCAAAAAATAGGCAGAGGACCTAAATGGACATTCCTCCAAAGAAAACATAAGGCTAGCCAAGATGCACATGAAAGATGCTCAATGTCGTTATTTAAAAAAGGCATATCAAAACTACAATTAAGTATCACTTCATGCCAGTCAGAATGATCATCATTAAAAAAATCTACAAACAATAAATACCAGCAAGAGTATGGAGAAAAAGGTACTCTCAAATATATTGCTGGTGGGAATGTAAACTGGTGTAACCATTATGGTGAATGGCATGGAGGTTCCTTAAATAACTAAAAACAGAGTAATCCTATGATCCTACAGTGCTATTGTTGGGCACATATCTGGAGAAAAGTCTAATTTGAAATATACATGCACTACAACATTCACTGCATCACTATTTACAGTAGTCAAGACATCAGGCAACCTAAATGTCCACTGGCAAGAATGGATAAAGAAGATGCTGTATACAACGGAATATTACTCAGCCATAAAAAAGCATGAAATGATGACATCTGCAGCAACATCAATAGACTTAGAGATCATCATATTAAGTGAAGTATGCCAGACAGAGAAAGAAAAACTGTATGATATAGCTTATTTCTGGAATCTAAAAAAATTATACAAATGAGCTTATTTACAAAAGAGAAATGAACTCACAGACACAGAAAACAAACTTTTGGTCACCAAAGGGAGGTGGGGGAGATGAATTAGGAGTCTGGGATTAACATATACACTATTATATATAAAGCAGATAACCAACAAGGACCTACTGAAGAGCACAGGAAACCACGCTCAGTATCTCATAATAACCTATAAGGGAAAAGAACCTGAAAAAGAATACACATATATATGTGTGTGTCTATATACATACGTGCATGTGTATAACTGAATCTCTTTGCTGTACACTTGAAACTAATGCAGTACTATACATTAACTATACTTGAATTTTAAAAAAACTAAACAGCCTTATGAATTAAATTAAGTTGCTATTTCTTATCTCCCAGAGTGAGGAATTACAATTATTCTCTCTTAATTATGTAATAGAGATATTATGAGAATTAAGTGATATATTAAGATGGAGAAGGCAATGGCACCCCACTCCAGTACTCTTGCCTGGGAAACCCCATGGACGGAGGAGCCTGGTAGGCTACAGCCCATGGGGTCGCCAAGAGTCAGACACGACGGAGCGACTTCACTTTCACTTTTCACTTTCATGCGCTGGAGAAGGAAATGGCAACCCACTCCAATATTCTTGCCTGGAGAATCCCAGGGACGAAGGAGCCTGGTGGGCTGCCGTCTGTGGGGTCGCACAGAGTCGGACACGACTAAAGCGACTTAGCAGCAGCAGCAGTAATGAAATATATCTGAAAAGTGATTATTATCAATAGGTATATTTTGCCAATGCGTTATTTTCTCCCACAGCTAGTCCAGCTCAGAAACTCATCTGTGACAGCTGTTAGCAACAAGGCTATATATTTTAAAGACACCAATTCCCAAAGACAGGGTATCCACTATGCAGAGAATGGAGCTCGTTCTCCTGGGATAAAGGTCTTTATTTGTTCCTCCTAGGGCACCCCACTCCAGTACTCTTGCCTGGAAAATCCCATGGATGGAGGAGCCTGGTAGGCTGCAGTCCATGGAGTCGCTAAGAGTCGGACACAACTGAGTGACTTCACTTTCACTTTTCACTTTCATGTATTGGAGAAGGAAATGGCAACCTACTCCAGTGTTCTTGCCTGGAGAATCCCAGGGACGGTGGAGCCTGGTGGGCTGCCATCTATGGGGTCGCACAGAGTCGGACACGACTGAGGTGACTTAGCAGTAGCAGTCTCTTAGGCAGCAGCAAACAGGATGAGATGTGGGTCAATTCTACCCCAAGCAGTAGGACCTTTACAACAATAAACTCACCCAATCTCTAAAACTGATGACTCAAGCTCACAATACCAACTATCCTCATTCCCAACATTTTGCACCCATTTCACAGAAATGTTTGGTACTCTTCCAAACATTTATTGTGAAACAACCAAGAAGAGACAAACTCCCCACCCAAAACTGCAAGAGAAAAAAAAGAATAAGGGCTTCTACAGCATTTACCATTAAACAGCATCTTCCATAATGACACACTGCTCCAAAACTATCTTCTACACCAAGGAGTCATATACAAAAGGCACATTGGATGGCCAAGGTGTAGTAACATGCTGCTGGGGGAAGCCTTTACACTTCTGTGGGCTCAAGAATATCCATATTTTACTCAAAGTGTTTGATATTAAAGTATGTAAAAAGTTAATGATCATTTCCAAATGTCTGACCTCAGGAATATGTGTTTCTAAGAATTTTAAATGGTTACTCAACAGAAGTGTTGTGAGGTTAGGAAACTATCATATTAAAGCTGTTACACTGCCTTTATGCAGAATTTCTTGGAAACTTTAAGATGCTAGGTTCTAATGTGCATTATAAGTCACCAATAGATGAGCAGAGCAGATCTCATTTCTCAAACTTATTTGATCATACAATCCTCCACCCTGCCCTCAAGCTGACCTCAAGGACTGGTGGTTACGCCAGAAAGAAACAAAAACCCAACAATGACAGCTAGGGGAAAGGCTAAATTAATTCCCCTAGTTATTACTTCCTCATCCACAGCTCTAGCTCACTAGTTCCCAATAGAGTTTTGAGTCTTTCAAGAGAGAGGACTGTGGTCCATTAGAAATAATATTTACCAACAGATTTTCTGTACTTGGGATCATTCAAGACTATTCAACAAGAGAGCTCCTAGGTGTAGGAAGATACTTCAGTAGCCGAGAATTACTTCTCTAAAGCATCATCCTAAAAGATGATGCTGTGAAAGTGCTGCACTCAATATGTCAGCAAATTTGGAAAACTCAGCAGTGGCTACAGGACTGGAATGCAAAGGTCAGTTTGCATTCCAATCCCAAAGAAAAGCAATGCCAAAGAATGTTCAATTACCACACCACTGCACTCATCTCACACGCTAGCAAAGTAATGCTCAAAATTCTCCAAACGAGGCTTTCAACGTGAACCAAGAACTTCCAGGTGTTCAAGCTGGATTTAGAAAACTCAGAGGTACCAGAGATCAAATTGCCAACATCTGTTGGATCACAGAAAAAGCAAGGAAGTTCCAGAGAAACATCTACTTCTGTTTTATTGACTACGCCAAAGCCTTTGACTGTGTGGATCACAACAAACTATGGAAAATTCTGAAAGAGATGGGAATACCAGACCACCTGACCTGCCTCCTGAGCAATCTGCATGCAGGTCAGGAAGCAACAGTTAGAACCTGACATGGAACAATGGATTGGTTCCAGGTTGGGAAACAAGTACATCAAGGCTATATTGTCACCCTGCTTATTTAACTTTTATGCAGAGTGCATCATGCGAAATATCAGGCTGGATGAAGTACAAGCGAGAATCAAGATTGCCAGGAGAAATATCAATAACCTCAGATATGCAGATGACATCACCCTTATGGCAGAAAGCGAAGAGGAAGTGAAGACCCTCTTGATGAAAGTGAAAGAGAAGAGTGAAAAAAAACTGGCTTAAAACTCAACATTCAAAACACTAAGATCATGGCCCCTAGTCCCATCACTTCATGGCAAATAGATGGGGAAACAATGGAAACAGTGACAGACTTTATTTTCTTGGGCTCCAGAATCACTGCAGGTGGTTGACTGCAGCCATGAAATTAAGACACTTGCTCCTTGGAAGAAAAGCTATGACCAACATAGACAGCATATTAAAAAGCAAAGACATTACTTTGCCGACAAAGGTCCATCTAGTCAAAGCTATGGTTTTTTCCAGTAATCACGTATGGATGTGAGTTGGACCAAAAAGAAAGCTGAGCACCAAAGAATTGATGCTGTTGAACTGTGGTGTTGGAGAAGACTCTTAAGAGTCCCTTGGACTGCAAGGAGATCGAACCAGTCCATCCTAAAAGAAATGAGTCCTGAAAATTCATTGGAAGGACTGATGCTGAAGCTTCCAATATTTTGGCCACCTGATGCGAAGAGCTGACTCATTGGAAAAGACTGATGCTGGGGAAAATGGATGGCAGGAGGAGAAGGGGACAACAGAGGATGAGATGGTTGGATGGCATCACCGAATGGACATGAGTTTGAGCAAGCTCTGGGAGTTGGTGATGGACAGGGAAGCCTGGCGTGCTGCAGTCCATGGGGTCGCCAAGAGTTGGACACGACTGGGTAACTGAGCTGACTTCTCTAAAGCAATGAGATGGGCCAAATGATTTATTTATAAGCAGCAACAGTACCACGTGAAGACAGTCACAGCTTCAACTGCTTTCATAGCCCTCCTCACCAGATCCTACCCTAAGTTTTCCTGGTTCTCCGTCTGAATATACGTTGAGGCTTACTGTGTACATCAAGCAAAGTAAAAGGTCAAGCAGGATGATAGGAAAGGTCAAAGGACCT
Source organism: Giraffa tippelskirchi (assembly GCF_054371585.1). Classification (NCBI taxonomy): domain Eukaryota; kingdom Metazoa; phylum Chordata; class Mammalia; order Artiodactyla; family Giraffidae; genus Giraffa; species Giraffa tippelskirchi. The sequence continues at coordinate 113,259,568 of NC_137282.1, forward strand.
TGTGTAAAGGTTTATCCTCGAGACTGCTCACAACACTAATCCAAACTTTAAAAGCCAAACCCCAAGAGCTAACTAGTGTGACCCAGGCAGCTTACACATATCCAAGAGCTCCTAAATTGTGCCCCTTCTGAATCTGAGGGTTCCAGCTAATTCCTAAGAGTCCACATATTAAAAAAGAGTTTACATCAAGAAAAATATTGTATGTTTAGTCACTAAGTCGCATCTGGCTCTTTGTGACCCCATAGACAGTAGCCCACCAGGCTCCTCTGCCCATGGGATTTCCCAGACAAGAATAATGGAGAGCGTTGCCATGTCCTTCTCCAGGCAAGAGAAATAAAAATTCCTTTCTAAATCAAAATACTTATGAATAGACTGATACTGTATATGATGGTTAGAGTTCCTAGAGGTCCCCTTCTATATGGCACCAACTTAGGCCATGGCTCTTTTTTATTATCTTGAAGACACCAGTTCTTCACAATGGTAAGCAGCGCATCTGAATCATCAGCGTAGATGTTAAAAAATTTTGACACACCCATCCAGGATGGTTAACAGCCAAATAATGGAAAATAACAAGTGTTGGTGAGGATATGGAAAAATCAGAAACACTGTGCACTGCTGATGGGAATGTAAAACAGTACAGCTGAGAAACAGTTTAGTAATTCCTCAAAAAGTTCAACACAGAATTACTATCTGATCTGGCAATTCCACATCTTGATACATATCCAAAGAAATCGAAAGCAGAACTCAAACTGATCCATGTACACCCGTACTCACAGCAGCATTATTCACAAGAGCCAAAAGGAAGAAACAATCCCAGTGGTCATTAACAGATGAAAAGATAAACAAAATGTGGTATGTGCACACACTGGAACATTATTCAGTCATGAAAGGAATGCAATTCTGATACATGCTACAACATGGATGAACTTTGCAAACAGTATGCTAAGTGAAACAAATCAGACACACGACAAATATTATACGATTCCACTTATATGAAGTACCAGAAAAGGCAAATTCATGGAGACAGAAAGAAGAGAGGTTACCAGAGGCTGGGAGAGTTATTATTTACTGGGTAAAGAATTTCTGTTTGGGGTGATGAAAATATTCTAGATATTTCAGAACAGTGGTGATGGTTACACAAAATTGTCAATCCACTTAATGCCACTGAATTATGCACAATATGGTTTAAATGGTAAAATTAATGCTTATTTTACCACAAGCCAAAATTTTATGATTATTATTATTATTCTGACTTGCCACACACAGCTTATGGGATCTTTGTTCCCTGACCAGGGATTGAACCTGTGCTTCCTGCAGTGGAAGCACAGAGTCCTAATGACTGGACTGCCAGGGAATTCCCCACTAGAGAAATTTTTTAAACAACGTTTGTGGTAAGAAAGGCCATTGCATTTATACTGTTATATAATTCATATATCATGGTTTATTTTGATCATTCCTAAATGCTGCTAGTTCATGTTCATTTCTTTCATGTGGCAGAGTTCTTGGGTTCTCTCTCTGTAGGTGGTAACCATCCTGACCCCTAATTTAAATAAATCATTTCCCCTGTGATTTAATCCCCAAGATGAAAGAAAGAGAAGGGGGAGAGGGAGGAAGGAAAGACCGCCACACATTCCATGCAAACTGCTATACTTCAAATGCCCCACTCAACAATTCTTTTCCTTTTGAAAATTACTTAGCAAGAGTTGAACAAAACAGACCTGCAGAGGCTTACTAAATCAAGCTGTTTTACCAGTCACCAAACCATTGAGGATGCAGAGGCTGACTATGTGAGAGATTCATTATAGAAAATGTGGGGGCTGTGTTCTCCCTTCATGACATCATATAAATCCTGTGAACATGTCACTCCTTTCTACCCTTCAACAGCCCCTCTCTAGAGTCCAAAATTTGGGAAACAAGCAAGGAAATTTCAAACTAGATGGTTATCCTAAACAGACACCTTGTGAACTCCTCATCCCTGGGTCAGCCCAACAGGCTCCTTTTATCCTCACCCTCAGAATTCTAAAAATAAGGAGGTAAAATGGGTTGGTCACAACACTTTAATTAAGTAAAACAGGTAAAACCACGTTTTCCTGAGAATCCTGAGGAGCTAAGAAAATACACTAAATCTCAAAAGTGATCTCTCCTTGGGATGCTGTCTTAGAGAAAGACACAAGCCCTCTCAGAGAATTATATTTCTTTCCAAAATCTTTGTTGTTGTTCAGTTGCTAAGTCATGTCTGACTCTTTGCAACCCCATGAACTGCAGCACACCAGGCTTCCCTGTCCTTCACTATCTCCCAGAGTTTGCTCAGACTCATGGCCACTGAGTCAGTAATGCCATCCAACCACCTCATCCTGTTGCTCCCCAAACTCTGGCTCAACGTTAACCAGAGACAAGACACATGAGCTTATTTAAACCACTTTCGGAACCAATAAGAAAGACTATTAAGGCAGGTTTCTTTCAGTGTGAGTCGAACGGGAAGAGTTTTTATTTCTGACAACTATCAACTATAAGATACTAGGGTCTTTCTGCAGTCTTAATACCTGCCAATTAAGCTGTTTGCAGCACAAGAATAAAAGCGTGGGATGATTTTAGACAGAACCAAAGAATGCATTTCTAACCACAGCCACCCTTGACAACTCGTGTCAAATACTCGGTTTCTATTTGGTGTTACTGTTCACAGATTACAAAGCATACTACTATACCCTGTCACTTAATACAACTTGGTGAAGTAATTAGGATTAGTATTAGCATTATTATTGGCACCCCCATCCTCTGTCCAACTGCTGGACTTTAATTTGAAAAGTTCACCAAGTATGAGAGTTGTCCACGGTCATTCAGTAAATGGATGCCTCTGTGCAAATCTACCAGACTGTCTCTATTGTCAATGCCTCAAAGGTCATCTCCAGAGGACACCCAAATCTATGTCTTCATTCTAAACACACCAGTGAACCATCCCTACTATCTGAGACCCAGGTATTTTCCCGGATCACTTACAGTCCATGACCTCAGACACAACACGCCACCTCCCCATTCAAATGTTTATCCTGTCAATAGTACCACCATTATCAGACATTGAGGCATGTAACACTGATCTCAGCTTTGACTCTCTTCTTCCTCCTCCCCACTTGCTGTGTATTAATCCCCATTTGCTGTGTTTTAAATCATGTCAGGCTCTTTATTAAAAATACACCGACAATTTAATCTTGTACAGAGGATGCATGTACTGGTCTGACTTTGCCTTTCCCACTTTCTCAGCCCTTGCTTGGAACCTCATCCTTTTCTATTCACTGTCCCAATATTTGCCCTACAGATCTCTTTGCTTCCAACCTCTCCCTCTCTCCACTTCTTATGCTCCCTTATCAAATTATTCTCCCTAAACTACCACATCATATTAGCACTGTGCTCGGAAGTTTTCAGCAACTAACATTATCTCCTGGATAATTAATGTTCAAAATACTCAGACACAAAGAAACTATCTTTCCATACCCCAACTTCCACTCCTCTCTGATAAATATAACATTGGTATCAGCTTAATCTTACAATCTCCCCCAAGTCCTCACTTACAATCTCACTTCACTAAGGATCTCCAGCAGTGAGACTCTGGCTTTTCATGCCTTTGCTTATGTTTTTCCTCTTTCTCCTCCCAAACCCTTGCCTCTTCTATTAGAGACTATAAAATCTTTAAGAATGACTATTATGTCTCATGTCTACTACTGCAGCATCAAGAGCAATGCTTTGCCCAGCACAAGCATCCAGACAAGAGTTCCATGAACAGGAAATCTCCTAAGACCACAGGTCACTCTAGATAAGGAGTCAGAGGCATGTCATTCTTCATACAGAAAGAGGACGTTACAAAGAAGTCACTCAGTATATATTTATTAAGCATCTTTGATGCGCTCTGAAGTATCTTGTACAAGCTTGTACAAGCTTGTTAATTTGAGTCTTGAATCACTGTAGTTATCACACAGTAAAAGTATCTAAAATTGTATTCCTAATTTTTTTTTTCTAATTTCCAGGAAGAATACTGTTCAAATTTCAATTTAAAGATATTAAATAATTTTTGTCTAGGCAGAAGAGAACAGAGTAGGATTAAAACTTACTTAAACCAACTGAATCCGGGCACTAGACTAATACATGTTGCACTACTCTCTCTCCTTTGCTTTCTCTATCACACACACACATTTTTAACTATGACAAATATTTTATTCAGGTTCAACACTGGAGTTTTAAAGAATCATTTCACTTTCTGAGCTGTTCTACAAAACATAAAAAGGAACAATACAATTAAAGGTAGCAGCACAAAAACAGCAGTGCAGGTGAGAGCACACTTGAGCCATCCAGCAGTATTTCAGGGCAACATCCACTTGGGACTGATCCTAACAGCTCCAGGGCTCGTATAATCAGAGATCTGGACCCTTCCTCAAAATTTATTGTCTCCTCACTCCTTTCTCAGAGTTGATGCTTTTCAAAAGTAGCATGGATGTAAATATACTAGAGGCAATTTTTAAATTCCCTTCAAATTCCTTCCTACTGTGAAATGGGCTATTATATGCCAGTGGCTCAGGACTATAAACGTACAGAGGTTATGACCCAAGGGCTACAGAGGTTGTAAGTACAGTTATGTAGTCTTTCTCTCTACACTGAGAAAGGGGAGTGGCTGCCTCTTTGGCTCCACTACCCCTAAAAGGGCTTCCCTGGTAGCTCAGCAGTGAAGAATCTACCTGCCAAGCAGGAGATGTGGGTTCAATCCCTGGGAAGATTCCCTGGAGAAGGAAATGGCAACCCATTCCAGTATTCTTGCCTGGGAAATCCCTTGGACACAGGAGCCTGGCAGGCTACAATTCACAGAGTTGCAAGAGTCGAACACGACTGAGTGACTAAATAATCACAACAAAATGAGAAGCAAACTCTAGATTCAAGATACAAAGTTGTGCTTTAAACCTGAGTATTTGGGATTTTGTTCCATTCTCACCTGTCTTATTTGTAAATACAAGAATTCCCCAGGGATATTGTGATTCATGATAATATGTAAAGAATCTAGCCCTGGCACAAAACAGACACTCAATAAATGGTGGCTATTTTTTTGTTTTCTGATTCCTTCCTTAGTATAAGATGTTCCTGGGATGTGGCTGCTACTGAATATACAAACCTAAATTCAACATGGAATTCTAGACTGTCCAAATTCCAAACTTAATTATCACGAACCACACTGCCTGAAACTAGGGTGAATACACGACATGCAAGCAACACAGGTCATTTAACACCCTCACTCCAGCTTTATGAGGGTGAAATGTTCATTATGCTGGTTTAATCAGCAAAACAATCTTTGGATTCACAAAGTAGTTCATAAAATTGCAAACTAGTCATCTCTGTACACAATAAAGAACTGGAGAATAAATTACAAGGGAAAGGGCTTCTTCTGAGAGATTATTGCTCTTATTCTTCAAAAAATCACATACAATTTACCTCTTTTTTATAGTCATTTATACTGGCTTCATCAAAGATTCTGAGTAATTCAAGTGGATAGATTTATACAAAACTTATCTTTGTACTTAAAAGACCTTACACAGTTTCTGAAGAATACATACATACACATACAGTTTAATCTACACTATACTTATCTCAACAAGGCTCAGAATAAATCAAAACAAAGGAGGTAGACTATCCCAACTGCTGAGAAAACATAGCTTTGAATAGAACCAGCAGCTAACAGAAGAGAAATACAAAGAGTAACCAGAACCTGGTCCCATTCTTCCATTAGACATTCATAATTCTTACATCCCTCCAAGGAGAGTAAAGAATAAAATTCATTTACAGTAATTTAATAGTTTTTAACTTAGGAGTTTGGGAAACCAGCAAGTTATTGTGCTAAGGTATAAACAAGGTACAGGAGCCTAGTAAGTTCACTCTACTAAGAGTATGTACAATTTAAAAGGAGAGACAAAGACTAAAGTTGTTTCTTTCTTTGTTCATTTTTATTTGGCTGTGTGGCTTGTAGGTTCTTAGTTCCCCAACCAGGGACTGAACCTGGATGTTGACAGTGAAAGCGCCAAGACCTAACCATTGGACTACTGGGGAATTCCCCCAAAACTGAAAATTTAAAGCAAAGTTCTCAAACTGAATTGCAGCCATAAATCAATGCCTACCTATGGATTTTGTTCAGCCGACACAGCAGTGTTTATAAAAAGTTAAACTTCAGCGATCAGAACTTAAGTTGGAAATTTCATATAAAATTTCTGTATCCTGTTATCGAATACCACTCTCTGGAGGGGGAAAAAACAGACCTGACAACACTGGGTACATACTCCCAGCAAGATCACCTAAACTGGAGTTGAGAGCCATCACTTGACATTGGCCTGTGCTTTCCAGCTTGCTCCAGTCACCATCCAGTCCTATTTTACAGGTGGAAAATCTTCAAGATTCTCAAAATGACACGCATGCATGCTAAGTTGCTTCAGTCATGTCCAACTGTAAGGGACCCCATGGACTGTAGCCTGCCAGGCTCCTCTGTCCATAGGGATTCTCCAGGCAAGAATACTGGAGTGGGTTGCCATGCCCTCCTCCAGGGGACCTTCCTGGCCCACGGATTGAACCCACATCTCTAACGTCTCCTGCACTGGCAGGTGGGTTCTTTACCACTAGATACCACCTGGGAAACCCCTCAAAACCACAGTTGGCAAAAAGCCTGTTTGTTGAGTATAGCTAACTCCAGGACTTTCGTTCTTAATCATTTCACAACTCTACGTCCAAGTGAAAAGTAATATGAAAACAGGTATTTAAAAGAACTATACAGGAATGTCTATAGCAGCTTTATTCACAATAACCTAAAATCTGAAAGCAGCCAAAATATCCACCGACTGGTAAATGGACAGACTGTGGTACGTCCATAAGATAACAAGTATTCAGCTGATACTTGAAACAACAAGAATAAATCTCAAAAGCATGATGTTAAGTAAAAGCAGTCAGACTCATAAAACAACAGATTCTATGACTGGACTTACATGAAATTACAAAAAAGAAAAAACTATAGTGACAGCAAGTAAATAGTACTTGCAGCCAGAGTGAAGAGGGGCATGAGGGAACTTTCTGTGCTGATGGAAATATTCCACATCACGACTGTAGAGAAGGTTAAATAACTGCACACATTTGTCAAAACTAAAAATTGAGTGGATTTATGAAACCTGTACCTCAATAAAGCTAGTTCTAAAAACAGGCATTCAAAAAATACTACAAAACTAGAGAGAAGAGTACTACTATCTCTACCTGGGAAAGTTTGGGAAAATCTCAGGAAAAGGTGCGATTTGAATTTGGTCTCGTCACAGAACAAGTTTAAGACATGTAAGTAGTAAAAAACACAGATATAATAAGTAATATTCTGCACTGTAGCCTATGAGAAGTGGCATCTCTGAATACAAAGGAAAAATGCTTCAAAAAAGGAAATTCACAGAAATGAATAATTAGTACCTGGATAAGTATCAAAGGTAAGTTGATCGCACAAGATTTCCCAAGAGGGAATCAACTCAGACATTTATTGCTGTTCATATGCAAAATTAACCGTACTATAAAAGAATTTTTGTTTTCTTTTCAAACAAAGCAAAAAGAAAAGGAAGACTCCAGAAAAGGAAAAGAAATCTAAAGAGTAAAGGAAGGGATGGAGGCAAGGAGATGAAGTAAAGGTAAGGGACACACTGCGTCAGAATCAAAGGTACTTGGTACCCACAGATGAGAAAACAGAAAAAGGGAGGCATGTCAGACCTTGAGGGGCTAAAAGGAAAATGAAAAACTAGGGGAAAACAGACCAAAGTCAGAGCGAAAAAGAAAAGAGAACAGGGACCTGACAGTGCAAAGCAGACGCAGAAGAATTAGAGGACAAGGGAAAGCAGAAAAGTTCTTTCCTCCTGAATCTCACAAAGTAGTCCCTTCCTCTTCTACCTGTGCCTCTGCCTTAGCTGAAGTCTTCTCATACCCAACCCTACTCCATACATCTTGTACACCTTTCAGACTTCTCTGATTTCTTTCACTAGCCTTCAAATCCCAGTTTAAATGCCATCTTGTCTGGGAAGCTTTTCCAACTCTTCCAAGCAGAATCCACGCTGTTCTAAATACCATAATGTTGAACTGTAGTATCTGTCTCCTCTACTAGTCTATGGGCAACTCCAGCCGAGGATTTAGTAGTGAGGATGAAAACCTTTACTAAAGAGCAGTCTGAAAAACTATAATGTCCATCCAGTCTTCTACAACGATTTCCAGGTGGCTCAGTGGTAAAGAATCTGCCTGCCAAGCAGGAGATGCAGGTATGATCCCTGGGTCGGGAAGATCCCCTGGAGAAGGACATGGCAACCCACTCCAATGGTTTTGTCTGGAGAATCCCATCGACAGAGGAGCCTGGTGGGCTACAGTCCACAGGGTCACAAAGAGTAGGACACGACTTTGTAATTAAACTAACAAGTCTTCCACAACACGAACAGGAGGCTTGAAGCTTTTCTGTTTAAAGGGTACAGTGAGGGAATCCCCTGGTGTTCTAGGAGTTAGGACTTGGTGCTTTCACTGCTGAGGGCCCCAGTACAATCTGTGGTCAGGGAACTAAGATCCTACACACCTCACAGAACAGCCAAAAAAAGGAGTACAGTGCATCTTTCAAACAAGAGTACATATACCTTACCCCCAGTGTCTCCCTATACGGTCAAAGGGCATTTTTAAGTTTTGTTTTCATTTCTCAGTGAATAGCACATATAAAACAGAAGGAAAATTGTACCAGGAATGGTGTATAGCAGTCAAAGTAAGAAATTTATCTACAAAATGAAAGGGGGCGGTTCAATTTGCTAAAACAAAACATTACTTGGAAGAAAGCGTTAAGTGTTCCACAAGGAATCTGAAGGAAACTGAAGGACAAAAAATCAGCAAGCTCATGATGCTCTCACGAGAAACTTGCCAACGTCAACAATACCCAAAGATTAGTAAGTGAAAACATGACTTTGTAACAAAACATGTAAATATGGTTTGGCTGTTGTCAAAAGGACAGACTGACAGGATGATCAGAGTTGCTGGAAATTAGTGAGGAGATGAGTAGTTCAGAAGTCTGCTGGGGGTGAAGACTTTCAACATGGATTTTGGAAGAAATGTCATGAACTGCTAAAACGCTTACAAGGCTTAGCCAGCAACGGAATGAGATGGTACTGCACTCACAAAGCACCACTGCGTGTGTGCCAAGTTACTTCAGTTCTCTCTCGTTGCGACCCTATGAACTATAGTCCACCAAGCTCCTTTGTCTATGGGATTCTCTAGGCAAGAATACTGGAGTGAAGTGCCATGCCCTCCGCCAAGGGATCTTCCCAACCAGGTATCAAACCCTTGTCTCTTGTGTCTCCTCCATCGGCAGGCAGGTTCTTTACCACTGTGCCATCTAGGAAGCCCACTGCAGTCCCCTGCATCAAACTCTCTCCACATCTAACCCAACTCATTGGGATAAAACAGACTTATTAGCAAGAATGATTTTACATATTTCTGCCTAAAGGGACCCTTGCTCGAGAGATGAATAATTATCCCAAACATCTAAGAAGTAAGAAATTTTGCTCACATTTGCCAAACATGCAGAGACCAAGTGTGCCAAGAGCTAATGACCAATTCAAAGGACAAAGAACAAGGTTTTTGGTTGCTGTTTTCCTGGAAGGAATATTTGAGTCTAACTAATGGAATGTACCTAACAACAACAACAACAACAACAAAAATCAAGGGATTTTTAAGAAATCATCGAAATAGCTTTTCTTACAAAAAAGGGTCAATTTTAACATGTAGACTTTTTGTTTGATGACCAGATGGTGACTAATTACTCCCTTCCAACTAAGAAAAGCCCAAAGTCTCTACTAATAGCAGACTGACTTCACTGCCTTCTAGATAAGCAGTTTTTAGCAATTTACTCATTTATTTAAACAGTTCAAAAACACTAAAAGTTGTTAGGCACTGGGGATACAGAAATAAGAGGAAGACTCTGACCTCAAATGGCTCGCTGTTAAGTAGGTAGAGAAATACTGTAGAGTGCAGAGAGTCCTAATAAAAGAGAAACTGAGAGGCAATCACTAACAGAAAGAAAACTGAATACAGATATGCTAGGCAGTTTCAAGCAAGCCCGAACTATTAGCATATTCAAAGTACAAGAGTTTGAGAATAACTAACAATTTCCCAATAGCCCTCTGTGAATTAGAAAAAAATCACTAATCCTTACCATTTACAATTTAATAAAATGAATCACTCACAGTCACCCCAGCAAACATAGGTTAACCAGAACTAGAAACAAGATTGAAGCCCACAGGATGTTTTTTGGTTTTAAGAGGTCAATATATTCTCTTTCCTAAATTTTCATGCTCACTCTGAAATCCAGTTCGAATCAACAAGACTGGTGAAATACTACATAAAAATAAAATGGAAAGCTACACATGAAAAAAGTACTTGCCTGTGTTAACATTTTTAGTTATGGCATCTCCACTTCAGTGGGCATTTAGCACTATCTGATATTTTCCAAGGAAAGGGAGGGGCAGCAACCTACATTTTGGGGGTCTGGTTTGTAAAAGCAACCTATCCTATTTAGATAATTCTACAAAGAGCTCAGGCAAAAACATAAACAATGTGGCTCCCAAATTACATGTATGATATATGTAAGATCTACGTGTGTTATCTATTCACTCAACCAACTTCTCTCCAAACAGTTAACACACTAAGCTTCTTAGATACATTTTAAAGTCGAATTTTTTCAATCAGAATGCATCTCTAAAATAAATAAGACTTGACATTCCAACATTTGCTTTAAACAGGTTTTCAGGAAGACATCTACTCGCAAATAAAAATGTAGAATAAAACGTAGACACGTGGTCTTACTCTAAAAATTCTTCAAGGCATGAGATACATACATTCTGCAAGTGCTCAAATATTACCCGAAGTTCATGTGTATATATGTTGCAATAACTTAACATCCAAGTACTTAAAACCCAGAGACTGATGTCTTAGAACATGGGTTGACAAACAAGCTACAGCCTTCAAATACAGCCTGTTCTTATAAATAAAGTTTTATTGGATTATAGCCCCAAACATACTGTCTCTGGCTGTTTTCATGCTACAATCTGCAGACCTGAGTAGGTGTGACATACACTACACGGCCCACAAAGCATAAATATTTACTACTCCATCCTGTACAGAAAGTCTGCACAGGTTACCCTATCTTAGAATCATTAGAATCAATGATCTGACAAATTTATGTCCAGGCTAAGAGTTCATCTACCCTGAAAGTTGAACTACTGAATATGGTAAAAGAGGATTTGTCCCCAAAACATCCAAGTACAAACCCACACGGAAAGAAACCTCTGCTGAATCACTGAAAATCATGTAGTTGTCAATCTATACTAAAAATTAAACTTTAAAAGCAAACGGTGAAAAAAATAAATAAAAGCAAACGGTGAATTTAGTTCACAATCTTTTAAAACTTTGCTACAGTAATAGAATCAACATGCAAACTCACTGTACTTTCATTGTCATTTGTATTTAGCTCACCATCACCAGGAGACATACTAATTATTCCTATACTACTTATACTTGCATCCAAGAACCTACACACATTTAATTACTAAACTAAGTAAGACAGTTTTTGTAAAAGTTTGTTTCCCCCTGTCATGACAGAGAATGAGATGGTAAGTGGAGGTAATCTCTTCTTCTAGATATATTTAGCCTCTTTTATGCTTACTAGTCTAAAAATTCCAAAGATACTTTATTAATTACGTAAAAGAGTTACATCCAAATAAGTCTTGTTGAATCTATTTGCCATTCTTAGAATAAGACAAAAAAGGTGAGCAAGTACTTTCATTTGCCATAAAAATTATATTTAAGAACTCGAAGTCTATCAAATAATCAGGATTTATATTTTTATATATCCTTAACAGAACCGTGAGTCAATCATATCAAATACAGAAATCGATAAATCATTTATTTACCAATTCTTTTTCTCCAGTTAACAAAATAGGAGATAATGGCAAATTCCTAAATAAATACAGTCAACTCTTGAATAGTCCCTCACGATATACCTAAGGCATGTTCCTAACCGAAAGTGCTTAACCAAAGATGCATCAACACCCTGGATACCCTTGAGAATATCAAGAGAGTCACAGGTTGTAAGGTGACGTTAACACAGAACTAAATTAAGCATCTAATACGGCCGACGTGATGCCAAAATAATCATAAAACAAATAAAAGTAAAATAAGTGATTTTCTAATTACTCATACCATTTCCTCTTTCATCTTTGGTGTTTCTCCTAGCTATTTTGGATTACAAGAAAATGGGAAAAAAATATTTAAAAGTACAACCGAGTGACAGTTTACCATAAATCACAAGATTTACACAGAAGTCTCATTTTTTGCTTTTTTAAAAAAAGTCAGTCAGATCTTGATCCTATTTCTCACCTGCAGGGTATTCGCAAGACAAGAGTCCTAAAGAACCTTCAAACCTAAACAATTTTCTCAAGACTCAGTTTTTTCATGAAAGTATATTTAAGGGCTATCAATTTATGTAAGCAGGAGGGGCAAATTACTACCAGGACCAGGGCAAGCACGAAGGGCCTGATCTTTAGAAGGTATCCTGATGAAAAAAATGGAGACCCGCCCAGCCCTTAACTTTCTCGGCTTTTCTAGTCCTGGTCTCCTCCGTGCAAAATCCAAAAAAACAGAACTTCCTCCTCACTGCCTCCTTCTATCCGGGGCCTGGTGCACAAATTCAGACCGCTAGTTATCCAAGTACCTTCTTAAGGCAGTCTTAAGGCTCAAGCTCGCTCAGAAACAGCAAAAAGGTTTGCCTTCTTGGGTTAAAGGAGGGCAATTACAGGGTTTGGCGGCCGGGATTGTCAGGAAGCTTAAAGCCGAGAACGAGGGAGAACCCAGAAACTGAGCTCCATCTACTCCCAGGAACCATCCCCAAGGGGCGGCTAGACTGCCCTCGGTACTTCCCTGCCTCCTCTGCTCGGGTGGGGAGAGCGGTGGGTCGGGGTCAGGCTCCCCTGAGCTACTTCATCGTCCGATCGGACTCGCCTTCGGACACCCGAAACGCCCCCGGCCCGGCTCCCTTGCCCTTTGCCCTGTCTCCTCCCCTCTCAGTGACCCACCACCACCGGTCCCCTCCCATCTAACATGGCCGCCCCATCTGGCCCACCCCCGACACAGCCTAACAAGTTGGGGGGGGCCATCACACGGCCTCCCCCAAGCCTATTGGCGCGTAAGCCTCCGTCTGCCTGTTCCATTGGATGGCAGCGTCTGCCACTCTGCGCCGAAAGCTCCGCCTCCAAGCCGCCTCAAGCTGCTTTGAGAAGACATATAAACAAATCCCGGGAGGGAGGCCCCTCTCGGTAGTCACTGGGGCGGGGACGGGAAGGGGGAGCAGCTACCCCCGAGACACCCCTGCCTGGACACCCCCCAACCGCAGCCCGCGCCTCCTCGTCTCCTGCCAGCCTGGTTCCAACCTTCGTGGCCCCGGCCCTTCCTCACACGCCCCTCTCTCTCCTCCTCCCCCGCCAACCTCGCCTCCCCTCCCTTCCCCGGCCCCTCCCACCCGCTCGCTTCTCTGACAGGCCGGTTGCCGGCAGCCACGGCCCCGGGCTCCGAGGCAGCGGTAAAGGGCCAGGAGGCCTGGCAGGGCGGACGCTCGGCACTGCCCACCCCTGGCCTAGCCTGCCGCCCGCCCGGAGGTCCCTCTGCCGCTGCCCCGCGCTTTTATATAACCGTCCCGGACCGGGGGTGGGGGAGGGGAGCCGGAGTCCCCGTGACCGGCAGGCGGCAGCCTGCAGCCCGCGCGCCCCCAGACTCGGTCGTAGTCCTGGCCCCCGCCCCGTGCCGACCCGGCCCAGAGCCTCGGCGTTGCCGCCTCTTAGGCCAGCGGCCCTCCTCCGCCTCCCGCCCGGCTAGTCCCCTAGCCCAGGCGCCTGCGGGTTCCGGGCGGAGGGCAGTGGACCTCACCTGTGGGTGTGGGGGCGACTCAGGCGCTGGGTCTGGTTCCACTGCAGGGGCCGCGGCCCCTCTCCATGCTGCCTCGGGTTTGTTTTGTTTATGTCCTTCCTGACGGGTTCCCGGAAATCGCGTGACTCGCCCCCCTCACGTGGGCCGCGGCGAGGAGGAGGAGAGAGGCGGGGGCCCGCCGGCCTCGGGCCAATCGCGAAGCGCCCTGCAGCTCGGCCAATCAGGAGCTCGGGCCGGCAGAGTACCCCTATCACATGACGCGGGAGGGGCGGGTTGCCGGGAAAAACCAGGAAGAGGGGGCGGGGCGGGGGCTAAACCTGTCGCTGAAGCGTGGGCGGGGGCCGTCTCTGATATCTAGCTACATTCGCGTTTGTCAGGGATGTTCGTTTTCAAGTACTTTCACGTCCAGCATTATATCTAATATTACAACTACGCGGCGAGGCCTGAAGTGCCCGTATGCCCATTTTACAGTTTAAGTTCACTGAAACTTGAAGGAAGCTACGAAAACGGCATTAATTTAGGAGGGGGATTGATTGCATCCATTGTTTTGTGAATGTCCACAACCCCGTCTGAACCACTTAATTCAGTGAGAAACTGACCTTGCCTTCAGCTGTTCGTTCATTCTTTCAACTTACTGCGCACGTTTGCTCCAGACACTGAATTTCGTGCATCTTTAAAACGGCGTATGTACACAACCGTACATACAGAATGCTACTAGAAGCGCCTAGACAAACAAGCCTATATAACACTTCGACCTGAGTGTTTACGTATGTGTGTATGTTCCCTAAATCTGTTCATAATTACACTCAGTGGTAATATACCAATTTTTTAGATGGGAGAATTAAGGTTCAGAAAAGTTACTTGCACAAGGTCAGGCAGCTGGTAAATGACCCAGCTGAGACTAGAACCCAGTCCTGTCATTACAGCCTGTGCTTCCAGGCTGCTCTTTATGTTTCTTAAGGGCTCAGAATTCGTTTTCTAAGCACAGTACAGAAATCTGATTTTAGTAAGCAAAAAAAGGAGGATGTGGGAACAGAAATCCTTGGCCAGATTCCTTTAGGATGCCAGTGTTCTCTTAGGAGTAATTGCCTTTGAAAAAAAGGTGGCTCCTCTTTGCACACATGTAGGGAAGTAGTAATGTCAGTGTCAAAACCACACTTGAATCAGACTTTCATAGATCCTAAGCTTCAAGAGGACAAGGGCCAGCCTATATGGTTCATCTTCTGCCTTTCATGCCTGGCACATGGTCATTAAGTACTGGTTGAATAGCAACCTGGGTTTGAAATCTTGTTCTACTCTGTGTGAACCAGGACAAATTATTTAACCTCTGTGCGGCTCCTCTCGAAGTACCTCATGGGGTTGATATAAGAACTGAGTAAAAAAATTCATATAAAGCACTTACCATAGTATTTCACAAAAAGTGAGTACTTAATGAATGACAGTATGATTAGACTGTTTCAAGTACATCATTTAGAAGATCCATAGCAGACTAAATAGCAAGTAAAGATAGCTCTAGGCTTACTTTTAGTAGTTTAGCAGCTACTAAAATACTTTTGTACACAATATTAATAGATAAGGATATGTAGGTACCAAAGAGGAAAGTAAAAGTTAATCTTCCCTCTGTATCCTTCAAAATGAAATGAGGGAATGAATACTTTCCCTACTGCACAGGAAATGCATGCATGCTAAGTTGCTTCAGTTGTGTCTGACTCTGTGCAACCCTATGGGCTGTAGCCCACCAGGCTCCTCTGTCCATGGGAATTCTCCAGGAAAGAATGCTGGAGTGGGTTGCCATGCCCTCCTCCAGGGGATCTTCCCCACCCAGGGATTGAACTGGTGTCTCATGTCTCCTGCATTGGTAGGTGGATTCTTTACCACTAGCGACACCAGTAGCAGGATTATAATTGTTTTCTCAAGGCCAACACTTTGTTGTTATTTAGTCACTAAGTTATGTCCAACTTGTGGTGACCCCATGGATTGTAGCCACCAGGCTCCTCTGTTTATGGGATTTCCCAGGCAAGAATAGCAGAGTGGGTTGCCATTTCCTTCTCCAGATCTTCCCGACCCAGGGATCAAACCCAAGTCTCTTGCACTGGCAGGTGGATTCTTTACCACTGAGTCCCTGGGGAAGCCCCAAGGCTAAGATACCACCTTCTAATTTTCTGTATAAACTGGAGTTTAAAAACGAAACCCCAATAGAAAAACTAGCTTGCGAAGTATGGGCCAGGTTCCTCTCACTCATTCATGAGATTCATGCATTAAATCTCCATGGAATACATTACAGATGATCCTCACTCATAATACCATGTTTGCAAAAACTGCAGCAGATGGTTAGCTCTTCCACTGTTACTGCCCTTTGAATATAGGTATTTTCACCTCCTCTCCTGGGCAGCAGTTTCTTGGGCTCAAGGAGCACCCAGATTCTTTTCACAGCAGGAGGCTCTGCCCATTGAAAGCTCTTACTAGTGAATTACGTTGTATTCCCGCCTTTGCATCTTCTGTTGTCTTGGAAAGGACAGACTTTTGGCTAACAGAGACCTTTCCATCAAGGTTTATTAATGACTGTATCCTGCTCTGAAGTGAATGAAATCACTGACTCCTAATTGATTTGTTTCTCTGAGTTTTATCCTGCCAGATTGTGCCACAGTCAAAGTTGGCAGGGAGTTAGGACTCTGGAATAGCATTGCTTTGAGTTTCAGAAGGCTCTTCTTGTTCTAGTCACAAAGTGGTAACAAAAGGCTGTGACCACTTCCAACATGCTTGACCTTGATACTGGCAGAATCATTTCATACTGGGATAGCCTGAATGAGAAAAATATGTTTTACCCAAATATGAGACAATGAGGTAAAAAAGTAATACTTAAGACTCTACTGAATTCTTAAAAATAATTTTTATTTTGTGATTAGGTAACATATATACACCATACAAAATTCAAAAGGTATAAAAAGTATTTAGTGAATGTTAAGTCTCTCTCCCACCCCTGTTCCCTGGCCCCTCATGTCTCCTTCTCAGAACCAACCACAGTTACCCACACTCTCCGTATCCTTCCAGAGACACTGTGAATGCAGATGTTTCATCCACTTTACACCTTGATGTATTTGAACCACTATTCTTGGTGCCAAGACCCCAGTTGGAGCTCTACCACCAACTATGAGACCCAGAGTGAAGGGCTCGACCTCTCTGGGTTCTAATTTCTTCACCAGGAGGAACTGGATTAGAACCGGATGTTCTTTATGGTCCTTCTTGGAGTCCTCCTAAAGAGTTAAAATAACTGCTATAGGTCCTAACTCTCCTTTTGATCTAAAGTTTGCATGCTAATTTTTCATTAGAGCACAGACTGAGCCCTGCCTGATGATCATGCACACATCTTCTAAATGAGTGTTATCCTTTTGAATCTGTGTTTTCTTTCCAGACCCCTCCAGACCTGTGTGATATGTTAAGATTTCACAGCTTCAGAAGTGAGATTAATTAACTCAACACTGGAAGATCTCCAGGAAAAGCTGTGTCCTTCTGACACTTTGGAAAACTGATTTTCTTCCTGAGAAAGCTGGAGTGTTGCTGAGACAGAATCTAAAAGAGATACAAATTGATGCTTGGGAACTGACACCCATTCCTCTTTTGTCCCTCCTAAAAAATATTCTTTGGGGAAAGAGGAAAGGTCTTCCCATTGCCTCAGCCTCTCAATAGAATGCAGTGTTCTTTATGTGACAGTTCTGAGCTTTGGTTTCTTACTTCTCTCAGAAAGCACCAAAGTTCAGCCCCAAATGCACTTCCATAGTCTATCATTTACTTGTTTCCCGATTCCTCATGCTCCAAATCCCAGAACGTGTCCGCCAAAGGATAGGAGCTTCATAACTGCTTGTGGTCAGAAGGAACAACTTAATCTCCAAATCCTATTCAACCTCCATGTAGCTTAAGATCCCATATCTTTTATGAAGTCTGTTTCTATCATATCTCCCTTTAAAAAAAAAAAAAAAAAAAGTTGTTTTTTTTTAACGTGAACCATTTAAAAAGTCTTTCTTGAATTTGTTAGAATACCGCTTCTGGCATATGGGATCATAGCTCCCCGATCAGGGAGAGCTGAACTGGAAGATGAAGTCCTACCCACTGGACCGCCAGGGAAGTCCCTACCATATCTATTTTGGCCTTCATTAATCTCCTTCCTTCTACCACCCAACTGAGAATTTAATGTACTCACTGCTTTGCATCATTTGTAACGTGTGTTGATGTTATTTTATTAAATCAAGGGGCATAAACACTAATACATCCTTGAATTATGGGGAATGCAAGGCACATCCTTAGACAGCAGATTCAAGCTTGCTTAGTGATGGATAAAGGAAGAGAAAGTAAAAACAAAAAAAAACAAAAAACGTGACATTTGCTGAGTGCCTAAGGTGTACAGGAAGACACAGTCTCTACCCTGGAGGAACTCAGAAAGTGGTGAAGACTTAACTTGGGGAGCTGACAATTCAATAGAGTTTATAAGAGGGGAAGCCCTGACTTGGTTGTTAAGAACGTGATACAAAAGTGTTTCAGGGCAACTTGCTTGCTAAATGATTTAGGCAAGTTCCTAATCTATCTATGCCTTGGTTTCTGTCATCACCTGCCTCACAGGTTGATTCTGAGGATGAAATGCGGGGCCTGATGTCTCATAGGTACTGGACAGTGTTGGTCTCCCTCTCCTGCACCTTCCAGGGAGAAACATAACTAGAAGTCTCTTGGAAGAGAAGCAGCAGCTGAGAAGGGAAAGAAAGTGGCATGGCTGGAGAGGGCAGCAAGCAACGCAGACTGTTTGAGGACACCATTATCTTCCACGGCAGCATTCCCATCAAAATTGTTTTGTCTGTTTCACTAAGACTGAACATTTCTAGGACATCTAATCATTCCTGTGGGGTTCTTATTTTTTTGCTTTGATTTTGCTTTTTTTTGTCAGCGCTGAGCTGAACATACACTGTTAGTATCAGCCACTGTTACTGATAGCAAACCGGGAAGCGAGGGAATGAGAACAATCTAGCATTTGTTGTAGGAAAGACTCCCAAAGGCCAGGTACAATGAGACCTTCTTGTTGGGGAGGCCAGAAGTAGGATGATAAAAACAAAGCGGAGGAACAGACTGATAAGAAGCAGGAACCAAGACCTGTAGCCAGATAGCAGTTTGCTGAACTACAAATAGAGGCGCGTTCCAAAAGGCCCAATCAGGCGTAAAACTGTGAAGTTGGATTTGAAACACAGGAAGTAAACAGTCCAGAGAGGTCACTAAAGAAAAGAAAAGTAATAAAAAGCTCAGAGAATTGACGGTAAATTTAGGGGGTCCTGTGTATCCAAGGTTTTTTCCCTCTACAAATTCACAGGGCTTCCCAGGTGGCACTAGTGGTAAAGAACCCGTATAAGAGACCTGAGTTCAATCCCTGGGTAGGGAAGATCCCCTGGAGGAGGGCATGGCAACCCACTCCAGTATTTTTGCATGGAGAATCCCATGGACAGAGGAGCCTGGCGGGCTACAGTCCATGGGGTCACAAAGAGTCGGACATGACTGAGCACACAGGCAGGCACAAATTCACAAGGTCATAAATTTCCTTCATGCTACAGAGAAACCAGGGATGGTGCCATCAGTCTTTAGTTTTCAGACTGTTTTCACAAGGTCCAGCCCAAGAGTGGGTGCACAAGATAAATGGGTGTAATGTACCTGCATTCACACCAAGCACAGAGCACATTAACAAACCTGAATGCCAGCTGTGAGCTCTATCATGTCAGGAGGGCGGTGCCAGGAGGAAGCCTCATTAATCTACCCCCATAACTCAGTGCCTTTCTAGGCTCCTGCAGGGCTGCCTGCCTTTCTATACAGACCCTCAGAGCACTGGTTCCCTGCAACCTAGGTGGTGCACCCATCACTCAGGCCAGGATTCAGCCAGGATTCTGACTGCAGGAGTCCTGGTGAGCTGGCTATCACTGTTCCCTGACACCCTGACAACCAGTCACCTCAACATGAGGACGCTTCTTCCCCATGTTGCCCAATCACCTTTCCCCAGTCTGACAAAAGCAGAAGTCACCTTTGGGGAACTTGGGAGTAGCAGATGAAACCAAGTGCGGATCAGGACAAAGTCTGGGGCAGTTCCTCTTTCCTCCTAGCAAAGGAAGTAATAAAAAGATTCAGGCTCCTGCCAACTCCACAGGAGAAGAGAGGACCAGGTCAGTGGTTTTCTTCTCTCCTCTGGTTGGGGAACAGAGAAGTAGGGAGTAAGTATTAGAAAAGAGGGAAATGTACTATACTGCTTTCTGCCTTGCCCCAACCCAATCACACTTGAGTGAGGTGTAAGGCAACACAATAAAGTCCTTAGGGTCTGGCACCCAACAAACCTAATTGAAGGTTAGTTATTGTTGTTATTATTAGTAACAATGGCTCTGAAGTTTTCTGGGGCTCTGATGAAAGCTACATACTCGCTCCCCAGAAAAACTCACCCAAGTATACACAAATCTAAGTTTGCAGGTGATTTCAGGGGATGTACAGCTATTTGTGGTAATACTCTGATTAGGACCCCTCGAGGTCAGAGGAACACTACTCCAACCAATAGAACAGTTGCATAATTTGCAGGTCCAAGTGCAAAATGAGAATGTAGGGACCCCTTGTTCAAAATTTAAGAATTTCATGATGACAAGAGCACAACAGTAAACCAAGGGCAGGACCCTTCTCTGCATGGCATGGCGTGACTGCACAGGCCCCACACCCGCCCAGCTGGCTCACCAAGACCTCAGAGCTCTAGGTCAGACAGCTGTACCTTTGCTTTAAGCAAATGCAGTATCTCAAGAATGGAACTTACAAAAAAAATGCATTTGAAAGCTGGCTGCCCATAGGACTCTTCCTGAGCAAGCTTGTCGAGATCAAACACTTGAACGAGCCAGAGATCCTGCCCAGTGAAGCTTTTGCAGCCTGGTGGCCTGGGGGAAAAGACCCATAAATTATAACCGCTGTGATGACAGGAATCAGCCACAGTTGCTGCGGACACCGAGAGTGGTCATAATTTAGGGAGGTGAGCACCCCCAGGGGCTAACTCCAGGGTGAGCACACTGAGATTAAAGGGTGCTAGGTGTTCCAGGCAGAGGGAGGTGAGAGAGGGGACGATGCTTTGCCCAGACCTGCACTCTCGTGCACACGAGACGTCGTGCCTGAAAATCCCACTCCTGCCCCTGCTTTTCAGAAATGTCAGCAAAGAGCAGGCTGTGTGCCCCCTCCCTTGGACACTCAGGTGTGGGTGAGGGCTGTTCCTTTACCACCTGTGAAGAAGCTAAGACTGCAAGACCTCAAGGAGGCCACGTAAGGAAATTGACCCTGGGACAAAATGCCATGGAGACTCAGTGGCAGGCCGGGACTCTGCCATCAGACGCCTCTGGGATTGAATCCTATTACCTCTAAGTAGTAGTTTGTGGCCTTGTGCCTCAATGTTTTCATCTGTAAAATAGAGATAATCGGGTTATTTATCTAGCTGGGTTATTGTGGGTATTAAGCACATTAACATATGTGAAGCATTTAGAACATCTTGCTTATGCAGCTGCTACATAAATGCTAGCTATTATCATTAGCAATAGGACTGATAACAATGATGGAAAAAATGGGGGGGGGAAGCAGTTGCAGCAGAGTCCCAGACCTCAGAGATGGGAAGAAGCTTGGGTGTGGGTAAGTGAGGAAGGGAAAGTTGGAGGCCCTGTAACCATACCCTCTGAAAGGGCAAAAACCTTTGGAATGAGAGGACCTTTGATGGGACTTCTTGGTGGAACTGCTTAAGTCATATAACCTTTGTTGACCTCAATTTCTCCAACTGTAAAGAAGGAATACTGTGTTCCACTTACTTCTCTCCCCACCTCTAAAGAGGGGGTGCTCCTCAGGTCTCCAGCCTAGACGTGACTTCTCACTCTACACACTCTTCTCAGCACCCATACCCATGCCCACAGCTTCAGTTCTCTCCATACTGGTGCCTCATGTTCCCTCCTCGAGCCCGGTCCTCCTTCTCAACCTCCAGGCCCATGTAAAAAGTGCCCGCTAGGTATCTCCACATGGATCCCTCAGGCACCTGCAAACTCTGTCTGACTGAACTCATCATGGCCCCAAATCTCAGTGAAAGTTGCCATGGTCCACCCAGCAGAAACCAGAGTGTAATCCCTGAGTCCGCCCAACCCCCAACATCCATCAGCCATGTGCTTGTGCTAATAAAGATGGCCCCAGTACAGCTACTTCTGACTTCATTTCACTCCTGTTTCCACAATCCAGGACACCTCTCCTCTCCTAGACTCTGGCAACAACTTCATCACTTGTCAGCCTAGAACACTTCACTCATTCCTGCTTGCCTAGCTCTTACTCATCCTTCGGGTTTCCACTTAAAGGTTATTTCCTTTAAAAAACCTTCCTCCACCACTTACTGAGTGTCTCTAGTCGACTTAACCAGCAGTCTGTACTTGCTAAGGTCGTGGACCTCTATCGAGTCCACTGCTAAACTCTAAGTTCTAGGAGGTCAAGGACTGAGTTTCTTCTGTTTACCACTGTCTTGAGCAACTAAGAGCAGAATAGACTAGGAGCTGAAAATGCCTGTTGAACGTTGCCGAAAACCTTACGTGGTTTGAAAAGTCACACTTAGCTTCTTAACTCACATTTCCCCAGACACAGCGCTTCTACAGAACGTCTGCTCCTCTTGTTCTCTTTTGGGACGGCACCCACAGCAGTACCACACTTCGGACAGTGGGGAAAAACTATGGAAACCGTTTCAAAATCCTGACGGCAATTTAAACAGAAGCCTGGCTGGATTCAGGTGGGTAGCCGTCTTTGGTGCCGAGCATCCTCAGCTGAATACTCCTGTTTTGGAGTTGGCTGGGAGGTAGTGGGAGTTGGGGAAGAAAGGGCCAATACATTTCACAAGGAGGGGGTTTGGAGAGAAACATCACCACAGTCTGAATGAAAGGCTTGCTTGGAGTGGCTGGGAGTGGAAGAACAGTGGGGCTTTTTCTAGCCCGTGTGGGACCCCAGAACATTCATACCCCAGGCTTCCACTTTTCTGTGTGGGCAGAATCAAAATCAATGCTCCCTTTTCACCTCCTCACGTTGTCACTATGAGCACCTACACAAAGGGAGGCCGGCATTTCATCAGCTGAATGCTCTGCACTCCGTCCTGCACGCTGCAAACACTTAATCAGGAGTGCTGTGTGCACGCACGGATTTCATTGGTTCAGAATAGCTTCAGTGTTTCAATAAACCTAGCTGACTTCATTTCCCTTGGCCCTGAATTACTCTTAAAAAAAAAAGTGTATGTGCGTGTAAGCAGGCGCGTGAAAAAAGTATGTGTGTGTGCGTTTGAGTACGGGCGTGAAAAAAGTGTGTGTGCGTGAGCAGGCACATGTGTGTTATACAGTGTTTGAAGAAGTACTAACACTATTCTGACAATGTTCCCCCACAAAACACCATTCTTTTCCAGTTATAAAATACATGCTCTTTGTGAAAAATCTGGAAGTACACAAAGCTGTAAACAAAATAATCACGAGCAACAATTTGGTCTATTTCTTTTTCTTTCTATGCACGTAAGTTTGAAATCCTGTGGGGTTTTTTTCCCCCCCTTAACATAATATCCTATTATCTTTCGTTATTAAAGAAACTTATTTTTTCTTCTTTTTATTCAAATATTACAGCTTCATTGGAGAAAATGCTGAAAAGGAAAAAGAAAATTAAAATCATTTGCAATTACCATCCAGAGGCAATGTTAATAGTTTGTTATTTGTCTTTTCAATTTCTTTTCTAGGCATATATTTTGAGGAAAAGATGATTAAATGCACCAGGATATTCCTTTACTGGATACACCATGGTTTATGTGAGCATTTCCTTTTGTTGAGCATTAAGGTTGCTTTTGAACAATTCTGGTATGAAAAGTGTTCTTTACGATAGCACTTGACATTGTTTTCTTCCCTTAGAAAAATTATGGATTTTCTACAATTAATTTCATACATTCAATTCTTAAGAGAGAAAACTGAAATGAAGGAACAGGGGAAAAAGTAATACCTAACTTTTGCTTAAGAGTCCATCGCCATTTTAAATACATCTGTTCTTCAAACAGAAGAGAACTCTTACATAGAGGAATGGGGACAAAACTATTCTAAAATGCCGGACATATATTTTAAAATATAATTTAAATATAATTTTAAAAGGAGCAGTTGATTTCCAATTTTTGGAAGACAAAATCCAGGGCCAAATCTTCTATGAGTCTGAGTGACAGCTTAAAATAATTTTGCATCCACATGTCAGAACATCTACCACTCTTAAAAGAAAACAAAAAAGAAAACCCAAACAAAAAACAACAGAAAAACAAAACAAAACAAAAAACTGGCCAGAAGAAATAAACAAAAAGGTGCTACTTCTGAAGCAACATCCAAGGACTAGATAATAAAAAACTGTTGGGTCAGTGCTAAGGGTATAGACATCATTGCATGTTTAAGGAAAACAACAAAAATGGTGTTAAAAGAAACGAACAACCCTCAGATGACATCTTCAAAAGCATGCCAGAAACTCTCCCGTTCTGGTGCACGACCTGGTAGAGCCTGGAAAGGCAGGAAGGATGTGGTCTAGACACTTATGCTATGATTATTTCTAAGAGATCCATCGCCCTGCTCAGAGATCAGGCCTGGAGCCCGGTGTGTGCCTTTTATTTTTGTGTAACCCAAGTACAAATGACTAAACAAAAGGGAAACCATACGTTTAAAAAAAAAGTCAGCTGCCCCTCTGGGGCCTATCTTCATAGAAAAATATAATCAGTGGGTCCTAGGGATTTCATCATTTCTTCAAAAAATATCCTTTGTGTATTATCGTAATTTACAAATCATCTTTACCACCAAATACCTCATTTGGTAACAACCTCATATAGCAGAAAAGGGCAGGTATTATCACCATTTTATAGATGAAAAAACTGAGACTTGAATATTAAATGATTTTCCCAAAGCCACATTACTAGAAAGCGATGGAATAATTGCAAAGCTAGGCCCTCTCCTAGTCTAATGATCAATCCCAGGCCACACCATGTTCACCGAGCCAGACTTTGGAGGAAAGAAACACTTCCAGTATCCTCTCAAAGGGCTGGATGGTGCTCCTTCCAACCTGGGCCCTGGCAGGCACTGGAGCAAGGGCACTCTCAAGGGAAAAACTGTTCACAGGTGTTCATCTCAGATTCTGAGTTGCTGTAACAAAATGGTTTGATTATTAGGGAGGAAGTGAAGAGAAAACATGTATCTGAGTTTATACATTAATTGCATTTAATATTCTTGAGAATTTCATACATGAGGAAACAGACTCAAAGGTTAAGTAACTAGTTGGGCCAAGGGAACTTACTGAATTTTGCCCACAAAATCTGAGTGGATCTCATCATTCCTTCATTTCAATGACAGTAATACAGCTGGGTGGTGACAGAGTCACAGAACCTGGCCGTTAAGGGCTTGAAATCTGTCTTTCAGTGGGGGTAGATTTGAGATGGGGTAGGGTGCGGGAAGAGAAGGCAATGGCAACCCGCTCCAGTACTCTTGCCTGGAAAATCCCATGGACGGAGGAGCCTGGTAGGCTGCAGTCCATGGGGTCACGAAGAGTCGGACACGACTTCACTTTCACTTTTCACTTTCATGCATTGGAGAAGGAAATGGCAACCCACTCTAGTGTTCTTGCCTGGAGAATCCCAGGGACGGGTGGGCTGCCGTCTATGGGGTCACACAGAGTCGGACAAGACTGAAGCGACTTAGCAGCAGCAGCCGCAGGGTGCAGGAAGGAGGTGTCTCTGATCCCCAATCTGGCTAGGAAATGAGTTCCTTTTTTCATCATAGGCTTTATGCTGAGGCTTCAGTAGGGCTTTGGTTTGGAGAAAACCCTCTAGTTTCAGGCCTGAGCTGCTGCCTTTTTAGGGCCTTTACCTTCCCTGAGAGCTTACTGAGCAGGATTTTCCAAACCTCCCTGGCACATCGCAGGCCCTTTGGTGCTCACATCCCTGCTGTGAGAGCAAAGCAGCACACGGACCTTCCTTGCCTCTCTCTGTAGGAACTGGGTCACACCAAATGGCCAGCGAGACCGAACGCAAACAGCAATGTAACCCAGCTTGCCCCACTAATGTCTAACCTCCAGAAGTACAAAAATGGATTTATACAAAGTGACACAACAAGGCAGAACTCAGGGACTTGGATCAGCCAGGGTCATGACCTCTGCCTTCAACTATGCCATTAAATCGGAAGTGAGAAGAGCCCCCCAAGAGCTGCACAGACGCCACAGCCCAGGGCTGCTGCGCTGGACCCATGGAGGCTCCTACAGCTCACGCCGTGCTGAAGTCAGGACAGGCAAAGGCACCACTCAACAAAGCACCACGCCAGGGACAACAGGAGGCTCAGCTTCAAACTCACGGTGGTCTGCTGGGAAGCAGGCTGGGGTGGGAGCTCAAAAGGTTTCAGACTGACAGCCAGTAATGCTGGGCAGTAGGGCCTGACTCAAAGAATCTGGGTACACAGCTGCACATGCCCCCAACCGTGATCTGGGCTCAAAGACTGTGGCATCCTTTTATGTACCCACAGTAACCACCAGCATTGCTTTCTTAGATGACAAATAACAATGAAGGGTCAAATAAGTTGCTCTGATGGGAGACAGCCTGGTCATCCACAAAGGCAGAATTCTTCCCTCTCACCCAAGCCCCAGAGTCGGCTCCTGGCCAGCGGGACACTGAGAGGCAGGGTGCAAGGAAGACGCGCTCTAGAGTGGAAATTAGAAAACACGGATCTCCTCCCTGTCTGCCCGTGACCAGCTCCCTTAAACTGGGCCGGTAACCCTCCTTGTCTGGGCTGAGATTCCTTATTTATAATGAAATGATGGGGTAGCAGGTATCACTATGGTCCTTCAACATCAAATCTTCAGTGTTTTCTGGATTCCATGAAATTACCTGAAGAAGCCTGTTTGCTGCAAATGTAAAGGATGGAGTTGCCTCTTAGGGAAAACTTTAAGTTCAAAATGAAAGAAAAGAAGGAAAAGAAAGAAATGAAAGCAGGCGAGTCACATCAACTTGAAACTCTCTTTGGTCATAAGAACAGCAAAGCAATGAGTTCAGATAGTTTGGGTGGAAAAGAAAAGCACAAACTGCAAAACAGGAAATCCATTCTTGGCTGGCTGTCAACGAGCCGTGAGCTGGTGAAAACTTAGAACCATTTTCACTTTTAATTTCTTAAATCTATTATAGTCCCTAAGTTACTGAAGTACTGAGATGCCCACTACTAAAACACACAATGACTGTCCCCGTCCCAGGCTCCTTAACCACTTGATTTTTCAGTCCCATTTCCGATAGGGAATGGTACAAGGAACTGCTGGTTCTGGTCTGTCCCTGTGGCTGGCACTGCCCCTCTACCTGCCCAGCATCACGACTACATGTTTATGGACAATGGTGAAACACGGCCTTGATCTCTAGTTCTATGTATACCAACCTTACCTCCCAGTAGCCTTCCAGCTCTTGAATTTGCAAGGACCCAATATCCACTTCTTTGACTCCTCCAGTGGCTACAGCAAGCACCGAGATGTTTATTGGATGGTTAAGAAATGTACTTACCAGATTCTTCAGTCATTTCAAAATACACAACCAGGTGGATCCATCCAAGCTAAGTTTGGAAGTACAAAATAATTTTTCAAAAAGGCCTTATCTAGAGATAGAAATGAATTTATTTAACAAACACCAAAACCAGGTTTCCATAGAAAGCAGAAAAATAATTTATTCCAAAAGATGGCAGAAATAAGAAATTCAACCCGAAAATACTTTGGTATAATTCTGTGGGTCAGACTTTCCCTGGAAAACATGTTCTCCTAATGACTGCCCCACTGGAGACTTATTGTCATGTAACAGTTTTTTAAACACTCCGCTGATTCACATGTTGTGAGCAGGCAGGAGCCATCTTCAAATCCATCGGTTCCAAGGAGAGAGTAACGCTATTTCTCAGAAGACCAGTACTTTCCATCTCGAAGAGTACATAAACATTTTACAGAGGCAGTACAGTTTAGCTTAAAGAGGCACATCATTCAAAGGGTAAAAAAGGTGACAGGAAAAAAATAACTGCATTGTAGAAAAAGGTATCAAATGTGGGTGAATGTTTAAGGCAGTTGATGGCCACAGTGGGCACGTCAAGGAGGTGGTCTGGGTGTGAAGGGGATTTTGCATCTAGAGGAGTTCTCTCCGTGACCTGCAAAACAAAACCGTTCCAGTAATTGGGCCTTTCCACCATCCTCAGGAGAGCAAAAGGGTAACCCCGAGAAAGTCAACCAGGCTAATCATTTCAAATATTGTGTTGGCCAAAAGGCCTGTTCAGTGTGGAAAATATCTGAACAAACTTTTTGGCCAACACTATATACAGGTGCTCCATAAATGCTTGAATGAAAGTGAGCTTAGTTAAAATGCAAGGTTCCAGCAGGGCTGTAATAAGAGGTCCGGGTAGCAAGGACAATGCTAAACCGAGGAGCCCAAGTCCCGGTTGACAGTGTTATAGAAAGCAGGAAGAGTAGTGGACTGTAACCAATCACACTGGGGTCTGACAAGTTCACTTGGCCTTCAAGACCCTGTATTTGCACTTCTCCTCCGATAACAAGGAAGCCAGGCTCCCACAGGCGGGCAGGCTTTTCCCTATGTCAAACTCAACAGCAGGCTGCTTGGTACTCGAGGTGGCTCAGCATTCTTGCCACCCCAAGTGTAGGTGACAAAGGAGAATTTTTCTAGAGGTTTAAAGCTGCAACACCACCTTTGCAGAGCTAGCAAACATTTAAAATAGGTATCTTCACACAGTGGTCTCATGAACTCCTTCATGTAAAGCTGATTTTGTGTTTTATAAATAAAGTCACATATGCTTACTTTTGAAATTAAAAAAAAAAAAATAGAAGAAAATTAAATAGTGTCTTTAAGAGGCAATTTCCACACAAGCACTGAGTTAGTGGGAAAACAAGCTGGTTATGACCCACCATTTGCCAGAAGAGGTTTATTTAGGTGCAGGTGGAGTGAGGGGCTAGTTAAAATTCAGATGAGGTGTGGTTGTGGCAGGCAAATCTGACAAAGATTGAAGATTGAAAAACCCACAGGTAGACTAGATGGGCTCTTGAGATTTTCCAAACCAGTGGGCACACCCAGGAGAATCCACAGTGCAGGGTGATTAAACGACAGGTTTCCCAAGGCCCTGGGGCCAAGGTGCCCGGAAGCAAACACGAGACTGCTGCTAAGTCTTCCTGGAGCAAACTGGACAGGCTGCCCTGGATGGTGGAAAGCACCAGACTGCTGGGGGACCCGCTAGGGCAGGACACTGTAAACAGTTAACTGAAGATGTAATTAGAGGGCTTTTTTTTTTTTTACCACGTATTAAGGAAAACAACCACAGCAG
Source organism: Giraffa tippelskirchi (assembly GCF_054371585.1). Lineage (NCBI taxonomy): Eukaryota > Metazoa > Chordata > Mammalia > Artiodactyla > Giraffidae > Giraffa > Giraffa tippelskirchi. The sequence goes on from NC_137282.1 coordinate 113,288,955, forward strand.
GCCAGGTAGGGGTAATGGCCAGAGCTACCAGTTTCTTCCATGGCTTCATAAAACCTTGTGTGCGTGCTCGGCCACTCAGTAGCGTCCGACTCTGCAAACCCATGAACTGTAGCCAGCCAGGCTCCTTTGTCCATGTGACTTCCCAGAAGAGAATACTGGAGTGGGTTTCCATTCCCTCCTCCAGGGGATTTTGCCGATCCAGGGATCGAATCCGCATCTCCTGCACTGGGCAGGTGGATTCTTTACCGCTGAGTCACGAGGGAAGCCCTTCAGAAAAACTTTCCTCCAATCTGATATCATTTTCTCTTCTCCTCCTTTAAGCCAGCGGAACAGCCCTCTTCATAGCCCAGAGTTTCAGGCAGATTATTAATTTTTCTTGAGAATATTTGAAGTAGTGAAACCAGATTTTTGTGTATGTGTTAATTTCTATGAAGAGCATACTGGTGAGACTTCCTCGTCGTTTAGACCCTTCTGCTCAAATGAACAACCACAAAAGAGGAAAACGAGTCTTCACTTTTTAAAAACCACATACAGAGATGAGATGATTTTCCCTCAAGCTCAGTGATACCGGTTTAAGATCAATGTGAGCGAGCGTTATGTTCAGTGGCACAGACTTGTGGTCTGATTTTCGAGTGAATTAAAGAAGCATATATTCTAATCGTCTCTCTGATATGAAACAGCCATTTTGGGAAACTCGACCAAAGGGTCCATGTTCTCATTTTGTAAAGTAACGGAATCACAAGGCTACTTTCAGCTAAGATTGAGAATGAAGACAACGCTAGAACCAAGAAATCTGTTCAGGGAAGAATGATTGAATATATTTTTTTAAACAAAGAATAGGTATCATTTTTATCTTTTTCACTCCAGATAAATTCACAAAATAATTCCTTCTTTACTATTATGTGTAATGTATATATTTATTGTTGGAAATTAACTACAAGAGGTATTTAATCAAACTAAAGGCATGAGTGCTTCACAATTCAAGGCAATGCACTGAATGGATGGCAAAACCTCGAGAGCCAAATACACTTAGGAGAGAAGAGATCACTGTGAAGCCACCGTGGCCAGCAAACACAGTGCAAGGATTTGCAAGCTGGACATTCAAAGAGAAAACATCAGAAAGAATGAAGAGAACAGGTGCGTGGAGACAAGAAACCAGAACAATGTTCACTGAATCGTGTGTTTACTAACTTGCCTTCTGAATTAATGAAGGGTATAGTAAGAGGCAGGAAAAGCTAAGTAAAGCTAATTAGCTTGAGAAGATGAAAACAGTGTGGCTAGAACCAGTAGGTCACTGAGGAAAGTTGTGAAAAGAGAGGCTCCGAGGGTGGTTTGAGGGCAGACGTGGCAGGCTTCAACCGCTAAGTGAGAAAATGGGACAGAATCTGCAGATCAGTCAGTCTTATCTTCTGTGGTGCATGGGACCTTCGGTGACCCTGACAAGCTGTGCTTACAACACGTAACATACAGCATTCCAAACAGCACGTACCCATTAGAATCAGGGACCTCATGATTTACAAAAAAGCCCTGTGGTAGCTCATAGAGAACTACTGAGTTTCTGGGGCAAGCAGTGATATGTTCCAGGAAGTGTTGCATCAGGAAGATAAACAAGGTAGTGGTTTGTAGATACCCCGAATACAGAGGCATCCACTGCAGTAATTCAAAGTTGCAGTGATCAGTTCAGAAATTAGGGTCCCAGAAAGAGAAACAACAGACAGGCAGACAAGTGGTGAAACAGGCTCAAATGGATTCAAGGAAGAGGAAGGAGAAAGAAGCAATCGAATGGGTTCTGACCCTAAGTGACAGGGAAAACTATGACAGGCTTAACCATAAAGCACCTTGCACTATTTAAACTTTTCACAAGTATGGCTTAATTCCAACCCCTCAATAGATCGCGAACCCCTTTAGAGCCCACAGATTCTTCTGAAATCCCCACTCATGGTGGATCACGGTGCTCTCCACCTCGTGACACTCAAGTATTTTTGGAATGCATAAGAAAACAGCTCCCTCAGGGCAGAGGCCTAGTAACCAATACTCTATTCCTCTCTGGTCCAGACTTTGTAACAAAATAGAATGCCTGCCCTTTAGGACTGCAGGAAACCATATAGGCTCATCTAAATATATTACCACGACGTAGTTACCTAACTAACTTATAGAACAGTGGTCTGAAGTCACTCTGAGTAGACTCTACACAAGTATCACATCCCTAAAGCTGCAGGAAAATGCTGTTCAGTCGCTCAATCATGTTTGACTCTGACCTCACGGACTGCAACACGTCAGGCTTCCCTGTCCCTCACCATCTCCCACAGCTTGCTCAAACTTATGTCCACTGAGTCGGTGATGCCATCCAACCATCTCATCCTCTGTTGCCCCCTTCACCTCCTGCCTTTAGTCTTTCTCAGCATCAGGGTCTTTTCCAGTGAGTCGGCTTTTCACATCAGGTGGCCAAAGTATTGGAGCTTCAGCTTCAGCATCAGTTCTTCCAGTGAGTATTCAGGGTTGATTTCCTTTAGGGTGGACTGGTTTGATCTCCTTGCTGTCCAAGGGACTCTCAAGAGTCTTCTCCAACACCACAATTTTTTAGGAAAATAGGACATTGGAAAAACAGCAAACTTGACGTGACAGTTCCAATAAGTATCTCATGGATCGAGGCTCTAGAGGCAGAGCCTCGACTGGCAGGGGGCAGAGATGGACTGAGCATTGTTCTTAGAAGTACTGGGTAAAATTTCCAGCCAATAAACATGATGTGGTAAAACTCAGCCTATCAACATATCAAAGCAAATTATGGCAGTTAAAGTGTTTAAAGTAACAAAGGACTGGCTAGCTGCTTGTAAGTGTCCTCTCTGAGATCAATTCAATTTCATCTGTATAAAATTATTCGATAGCTTCCATGACTGTTCCTCATTTTTCTCCGCTGAATACCGTGCCTGGCTTATGCCTCCTACTGTCCAAATCTGGCCTCTTAAAGAGTCACGTACAGAACTGAATACTTTTCCTTACCAGGTGAGGACAAGTCTAAAACTGGTTTCTGCACTCCTTTATCATCCCCGATTGTAAAAGTTCAAAGTTCTAAAAGGATTTATTTAGCTCATTCTTTGAATTTTCCAGAGAAAAGTGAGGTCCTATCTTAAGGGTTTTGTTTGCTTCAATGTTAGGCAGAGATTAGATCTCCTGATGTGATAATTCCAAATGCCTAGAGTTGTGGTACTATCACAATCACTACCTTAAACATGGAATCAACATGACGTGATGCTCATAACCAGGGCTGCCTGGTGAGCTCTATTTCCTGGCATTCTGCTTTCAAAGGAACAAACTTTAACATAAGGGTTTCAAGCAGTCTTAGTCTGTGCTGTGAACCAGAGTATAAGTGTTAGGAATTCATCCATCGGGTTACAAACATGTGAAACTGAAAAGAATGGGCAAATGAAACAGATCCATGCACACAGTGTTATTGAGGGTGGAAAGGCCCAATTTACTTATGGTAAGAGGTGGAAATGAGGCTCAAAAGAAGGTAAGTGATGGTCTACACTAGAACGAGATCCCACTCTGAGGCCTGAGGTTCTCAGCTTTAAACCCCAATCAATATCTTCATAGTCAGTATAGCTAAGAGGAAGGACAGAAAATAGAACTTGATGGGGAAAAAAAAAAAGGCAGGTTACACACACACACTCTCACATATGAATCAGATTAAAAGAAAATCTATATAAAAGGGAATTAAAACTTCTTTGGGCAGACAAAACTCTAAGAAAAAAAAAGTTGCCTACCTCTCAGAATGGCAAAAATTCAAGCTATAAGGAAACAGGCACTCTCACATATTGTTGGTGGGAATGTAAAAATAGTACAGTCCCAACAGAAGGGAGTGTAGTAAGATCTAGAGGAAGAATTTATACCTTTAACTCAGAGATTCTATTTTGAAGGACTCTAATCCAAAGATTACTGGTAAAAACACAAAAATACAAAATACATGCAGGATGTCACTGTGGCTTTATCATCAATAATAACAAATGACTGGAAATAATCCAAAGGGATATTAATGGCTATATAAAGAACGGAGGAAGATCTCTATACACTGATAGGAGAAGCAACCTCTAGGATATATTTTTCAGTGAAAACAGCAAGGTACAGAACAGCACATGTAATATGACGTCTCCCCTGTAACACTTGGGTATGTCAAGGGAGGATGGACATGCATGCATACATATACATATGTATATACTTATCTCTGCACAATGAAATACTACAAGGACAGAGACTTCTATGAATATATCTTATTTATAATTTTGACTCAGGAAATGTTTTACATATTCCCAAAAAAGTAGCAAATAAAGCAGAAAAAATTACTATAAACTGAACACAAAATAAATCATTTAAATCTAATTGTATATCGAAATGATAACAACCAGAGGAAATAATTACTTCAAGTAACCTCAGAAAATAGCATTGTGTTTTTCAAATAAAGCAGCTAAGAAATTCTACACTGCATTTAATAATCTTATAGTTAGTAGATATATTGGTGTTATTTTTAAAATATTTTGTTTGATGCATGATACAGGGTGCTCAGGGCTGGTGCACCAGGATGACCCGGAGGGATGGGATGGGGAAGGAGGTGGGAAGGGGGTTCAGGATGGGGAACACATGTACACCCATGGTGGATTCATGTCAATGTATGGCAAAACAAATACAATATTGTAAAGTTAAAAAATAAATAAACTAATTTAAAATAAAAAAATAAAATATTTTATATTACTTAATTACTACTTTGATTATCCTATAATATATAGTTTAACATGTCCTAGAAAACACAGGATAATCCTATATATCCTATAACATCTGGATAATCAAAGTCAGTAAGTTAGTCTTCAGGAGCCAAGATTTTCAGCGTATGTGAATGATATTCAAGTATAAAACCAAAGAAGTCAAATAAAAACCCTGTAATGTTACACATGAATTAGAAATACTGACATAAACTTGTGATTTTTTTTTTTCTTTATAAAAATGTATACTTTCTGGCTCTGTCCATGGTAAAGACTTACAAGTAACAACCCACCCTAGCAGAAATGAATGCACCCAGCGATCAGATTATGGTTTTAAAATACCACTTCCACTAGGGGAAAAGGTCAGCTAAGCTTGAGGACTGACTAATGAACCAGGGATCCTTTCAGTCAGAGTTTAGACAGCAACTGGAGGGAAAGCTGACTCCAGGTGAAGAAACACAGAAGAGAGGTCTGGGACACCTTGATGTTGCCAGAAAAAGAACTATCAAAGACTAATAGCACAAGGACACAGAAGCTAGTCCAGACAGGTGCCCATAAGGCCAAAGAAAGAACTGAATCTAAAAAGATAATAAATGTGTAGTTGATTAAAATTGAAAAGGAAAGAATAGGAAACCTCATTGGACTCCCTGGAAGTAACTTGGGCACCAACATCTTACTCTGAAAATTAAAAGAAAAAATTAAATATATATTCTGCTTTTCTTATCTGATCTATATTTCAAGCTTACTAAATAACCCTAGTCAATGAAGAAAAGTTTGTTTTTATAGAAATCTTTCACCTAATCAAAAATGGAAGTAAAAAATTTCCATTTTGCGATTTCTTCTGCAATGCAGGCTAAGATCATCAATGGATAAAAATCACTGGATAACAAAAAAAAAAAAAATCACTGGATAAAGGTTGACAGAGACCTCTTCACCTGGAGGGATCGGAATCCAGCACCTTGGCATCACTAAAGACCAGAGAGCCAAGCACTGTGTGTCTCCTGATATAAGGCAATATGAAGTTCACAGAACCATTTAAGTATGCTTGCCAAAAAAGCTGAACCTGAATCTAGTCAAGCATTTAGCACTAACCTCCATTTAACAAAAGGGAGACAGAGGAACAAATGAAATGACAAGTTTTCTGACTCTTGGCCAGTGAATAAATCTTTCCACTACACCACTCCTCACTTCTCTGATGCTCAGAAGCAAATGAAACCTGCAATTTTAAGACCAATTTTCAAAACTCATCTGACTTTCTCTGCCAAAGCATTCAGACACCCTTCATCTAAAATCTGCCTGCCACTTCAAGTTGCTGAATCTCGAAATACCAAGTATAAATAGTCATGTTCTTGATCTGTGTCCGAAAGACCACATGCAAAAGTAATTCAAGGATATTCTGGGTAAGAATACAATATAAAAGAACCTTGTGGATAAATCCTTTGGTAGAGTGAATGGCCTAAGTTCTAAATCTATTTCTGCTATTCAGCTGTGTTTGCTTTCAGAGCAGCCTGCCCTTGCCAAGTGTTAAAAGGAGGAAAAGTCCAGGCAGACTCTAGCTGACCAACTGACAACACTGATGTGAAAGGTCAAGGGCGTCATCACCTCAATGACTGAGTACCAGGGAGCAGGTAGGTCTTCTTCCTCAAGGCCAATGATACTTGAGGTACCAGATGGTTTCATTTTTCAACTGTGGTCCAAAGAGAGGGTTGAGCTGGGCCAGAATTGCAATCAGCCAACTAAAAAATAATGGGAAAGGAAGCACAACAAAACGTGGTGAGGTCATGCTGCAATAGGACCATTGTAAGTTAGGATGAGGAAAGGGCTTCGGTAGAATTTACATCTATTCTGTTCAGACCAAATTTTCAATACATTTAAAGTTCATAAAACACATCATGTAATGGGGGCATGTCTTATAAAAAAAAAAAAAGGCTTCACAGACCAAATCCTATCTTCATTTTGATACATTATTGACAAACCAATGAAGCTTCATCACAGGATGCCTCTGGTCTCTTCACTCATATTCTTAATTCCCTTTCCAAGGATTCAAGATCTCCTGAATTCACATGATACTGTCACTCAGAGTGTTTTTGCCTAATCTCAGTTTATCAAAATCACAACTTCTGGGTTCAGGAAAAATCAGTTTACTTTATCCATTCTCTAAATGCTAAGACCCACAGCCAATATGACACACCCATATTTTAAAAATCTTTTATTTATTTATTTACTGCCTGCACTGGATCTTCGCTGCTGTGAGTGGGGACTTCTCTCTAGTTGTGGTGTGCAGGCCTCTCACTGCAGTGGCTTCTCAACTTGTGGAGAACAGGCTCGCAGGCACAAGGGCTTCAGTGGTTGCAGCTCACAGGCTTAGCTGCCTCATGACATGTGGGATCTGCCCAGACCAGGGATCGAACCTGTGTCCCCCATATTGGCAGGCGATTCTTAACCACTGGACTACCAGGGAAGTCCAACACACCCATTTTTACTGGTACAGCCAGGGTTAAATTTCAGCCCACCATTTCCCAATTAAGACTGTATCACTTGAGCACCCCTTTGCTCATCACCATCACCACTAAAATGTGTTACGCATCTGTGGGGCCCCAGTGGAGCTGAACCAAATGGACATCTAACTGGCCTTGCTTACTTCAGATCTAAAGTAATAAGGTATTCCTCTGTATCATAGACTCAATTATGGAGGATGTATGATCGTGTTATGTACTTACTTCAGGGTTAGAAGTGAAAAACAGCACATAGTCCCAAACTGACTTTCAAGTTTTCTTCTACCATTCACAAACTTCTGAATAAATGGCTTTCTATCTGATACAGGAACCCACATACCAGTGAAATCTGAGAATCACTGAACTCAGACCAAAGCAAAGAACAAAAAGAAAAGACAGTAAATCATACATCTGATAAGGGGCTAATATCCAAAGTATATAAAGAACTCATACGACTCAACAGAAAGACAGCAAACTAACGTCTGGCCATTCAAACCATTCCATGGTTTACTTCATTAAATAAATATTTAAGGTGGCCTCAGCACACACAAGAAGAAAACGAAATGGCACCACCCTCGCAAAGCTTACAGCATCAGGAAGGAAATATAGTGAGGCGAAGGAGTAGAGAATGAGGGAGGTAGTGCTCCTGTGATGGGGTGCGCAGGAAGGCCTTCCCAAGCAGGTACTGCTACAGGGGAGCCCAGAATGAAGCAGAACACACAGAGCCTTTAATTCCCATTCAAAATACATGAGTTCTTATTTAAATTAGAAATAAATTGCTCTCATTTACAGGGAGGGTGTCTGGTACCCAAGCCCAGACTCTATCTGCTACAGATCCTAGAGGATGGATTTCAGCATCGTAATCTGATATCACTGTCCTCTCTGCCTGGGATACTAGGAATTGCTTTCTAAGGAAAGGAGATAACCTGCTACAGTCGTCTCCTTCTACTATTTTAGGACTTCAAATTGCCCTAGAAGAGAGGAAGTAGCCAAATGCAACCAGGCCGTGGTCTGGTTAGATCTCTTTTCTTCCATTTGCTGTAATTTTTACAACTCTCCCAATCAAAGGATCAATAAGCTGCTGCTGATCCCTGACCATCAGACTGCCGAAGAACCTACACACACCAGCACTAGCAGCTTTACCTACAGAAAAAGAGAAGGCACCAGCCCTCCCCACCCCAACAGAAAGCGGTTCTGTGACAGGAAATGTGACACCTGAGGACGGGGCCAAGATAGCTACCTCAAGCTGACTCACCTTATAAACAAAAAGCTAATTCAGATGAGAGTCTCTGATCTGTCCTTAGAACTACAGTATTTGACACAAACAAAATACGCAGACTTGTAGCTGAGGTTTAACATCTCTCTGAGAAAAAGAAAGAGGAGGGCACACAGGCAGACACACCGAAGAGCTGCGACTACAGTGAACACAAACGACGCAGAGCTGAGAGTCATGGAAAATTCCACACAGACCCAGGACTTTCCCGATCCCAGCAGGCAATGGAAGCAGACAGTACAAACAGTGTCCGTCCTTTCAGGACAGACTGAAATACTGCCCAGTGCCTAGAAATGCTAAATAAAAACATGTCAGAGCCTCGCCTCTGTCTCTTCTCTTTACCAAAAGTGTATAATACTTAATAAAAACAACCATCTCCCAGCACTTTATACGATGAAGGATAGTGATGCCTCTTGATTCTGACGGCATGTTATAAACACCCAGAGAGCTTTAAAAAAAAAAAATCATGTTCTACTTCACAAATGATCTTTCTTTTAATTTTCCCACAACATGGTTAAGGAAACTGAGGAAGAGAGAGATGAGATGATGACTGGCCTGTGGCTGATGCTAATTCAGTGGCAGCAGCTCCTGAACCCATCATCAGGTCGGGATGAATGTTCCTACTACAAAAGTTACCTTCTGAAATACTTTACCTGACAGCAGTTCAGAAGGCATCAATCAGTTTGGCTAAATCTCAACTGTCTGGGAGTTAAGGAAACAAAGAATCCTCTGCTAACTATTGGTGAGGTCCACCACTGAGCCTTTGGTACCTGAGGTAAAAAAGAAATATCCAGAAGCAAGAATGAAGTCCCCTCTGTTTGCTCAGATCAGTATTCAGAAACTTTTTTGAATTTAATTTTACAGACTATTTTTAATGTTTCAAATCAAGCAACACAGCTTACTTAAAACAATCACCACCACAACAAACCAAGAAAGTTCAAGAAAATTCCTTGGGAAACAGCCCAGGTCAGTTCATTTGAAAGTTCATGGTGGAATTTCCCCCTTGTAACCAGCTGAGTTCTGTGCCTGCCCTTCTGGTTACTGCCTGACTTCAGGTATTTCTTTCAAGCTGATAAACACAGTGGAGAACTGGAAGGAAAAAAAAAAAAAATCCACTCTGAATTGATGGAAGTGGGTGGAGAAAGAGCTCATATTCCAATGAATCTATTACTTCGTGTGTCCAAGAAAAGAGAACTAAATGTGCTCTTCATATTTGCCCAAACTGTTCCACATGTCTCCACAACCTGAAGTCCAGCCTAATAACTAACCTTCTGAGCTTATTCAAACTACCGAGGAAGCGACAGTACAGTAACATCTTTCAGAGAACTGTGGCGCTGGAATGGACCAGAGGTCAAGTTCATGTCCCTCATTTTAACAATGAAGAAACTATGTCCTAGGGAGCTTAATACTCCCATGGCGAACAGGGAAAGAGCTGGAAAGGGAACCCAGGACTTCTGAGTCCCATGATACTGGGCTGCTTCCATGGGGCATTACGGATGAAACACATCAGGCAGCTTAGAGTTCCTCTTTTATTCCACAATTCTTTACCAATGCCATGCTACAATGTCGGGCCCGAAGGATGCCAAAAGGCATCTCGGTTGAGGGGCCACGCCCTCCCCTCCTCCCCAGGGTTCACGAGCTTGTGAGAGACAAACCAAGAGTGGTAGCAGAGCCTGCTTTGAAAGAGAGAGAGGAACAGGGTGTTCATCTACAGACACTCCTGGCCATTTATCATGAGCTCAGCTCTTGGTCATTAGAATTCTTCAAGCACAAAATACATCCTGCCCACAGAAAAGGCTATACTGAGCTCGCTTAAAATCCTGCTTTGTTCTTTTGTTCCACGTTCAGATAAGAGAACAGGGAACAGAGGCATGGCTATTTCCTGGTGACGCACAGGTCACGCAGATGGCTGCTCAGCTTCCCTGTCGGAAAAGGGAAGCCCGGCTAGGACTTCTCTTCTGCTGTCCCTGCAGCGAGGGCTGTGACAGGAGTGACCTCCTTCAGTGGGCTCCTTAAGAGGCAGCAGAGAAGTGACTTGCCTTGTCTCTACTGAGATGACTTCTGTCAAACACCCTTAGTATTCAGTATTAGATAGGGTTAGATTCAGTTTTAATTACATCAAAAATTAGTGGATGGTCAGGGAACTAGATGCCACATGCCCGCAACTAAGAGTTCGCAGGCCACAACTAAAGATCCTGTACGTTGCAACTAAGACCCGGTGCAGCCAAAGAAATAAATATTAATAAAAATAAGTGGAGTGACTCTAGGCAACTGAGCTTACAACCCCGAGCCTCACTTTTCCTCTGTGTACAATGAAGATAATAATCCCTGCCCTAAGATGTTAAGAACCAAAGGAATAATATACGAAAGTGCTCCTGTAGTAGCTGACAAATAGATGTTCAGTAAATACTAGTCATTCCTTCTCTTTCTCTGTGAGACAGCTAAAAATGTATTCAAGCCACAGAATGAAATACAACCTATTTTACTCTACAAGGGAGTTTCTCAGGCAGCACTGAGTCATTCTCATCTCCACCTCCTCTCCCACCCCCACCCAGTCTGCAGTAGGCAGAATTCTAAGATGGTGCCCCCAAATTCCCATCCCCTTGCATATACACCCTGTATAAGCAGGGGGTGGTGGGTATGACGGCAGAACCACCGGCATGATTAGATTATACTATAAGATACAGCTGCCTTGACAGGGAAAGACAAACCCTGTGCATCACTTACAGGTGGAATTTAAAAAATAAAACAAACTAGTGAATATAAAACAGAAACAGACTCACAGATACAGAGAACAAAACAGTGGTTACCAGTGGGGAGAGGGAAGAGGGGAGGGGCATTACAAAGGCAGGGAATTAAGAGATACAAACTATTATGTACAAAATTAGCTGCAGGGATGTACTGTACAACACAGGGAATATAGCCAATATTTTATAATAACTATAAATGGAATATAACCTTTAAACATTATGAATCACCATGCTGTAAACCTGAAACATATAATATTATATATCCACTACACTTCAAAAAAAAAAAAATACAGCTGGCTTTAAGAAAGGGAAATTTCCATCAACAGATAAATGGATAAAGAAGATGTGGTACACACACACACACAAATATTATTCAGCCATAAAAAATAATGAAATAATGCCATGTGCAGCAACATGGATGGACCTAGAAATTACACTAAGTTAAGTCAGACAATCACTCATATGTGGAATCTAAAAAATTATACACAGGAACTTATTTGCAAAACAGAAATAAACTCATAAACAGAAAGCAAACTTATGTTACCAAAGGGGAAAGAAGGAGAGGGATAAATTAAGAGCTTAACAGATACACACTATTATATGTAAAACAGATAATCAGCAAGGAACTACTATGAATATATAGCACAGGAAACTATATTCAACATCTTGTAGTAACCTATAATGCAAAATAATCTGAAAAAGAATATAGACATGTAAATATGTATGTGTGTCCATGTATGGCCGAGTCACTTCGCCAGATACCTAACACACTATGAATCAACGATATGCGTGCTCAGTTGTGTCTGACTCTCTGTGACCTCACGAACTACAGTCTGCCAGGGGATTTCCAAGGCAAGAATACTGGACTGGGTTGCCATTTCCTACTCCAGGGGATCTTCCTGACCCAGGGATTGAACCTGCATCTCCTGCATTGGCAGGGGAATTCTTCACCGTTGAGCCACCTGGGAAGCCCATATGTCAATTAAAAAAAGAAAGAAAAGAAAGAGAAATTACTGATGGGCTTGACCTAATCAGGTGAGCTCCTAAAAGAGGTAGGACTCATCCTGCCCAGGGCCATCTGGAGCGCATGTACCACTTAACTAATCCATTGCCAGTCATCCTGTAATGCACCCTGTTATAAGAGCTCTGCAGTAAACAAATGAAGTCCATTTTCTCCTTTAAAGTGAGCATGATGTCAAGCTTTCTCAGCAGAGGGAGCTGGAGGGGCACAGCAGGCAAGGGGTAGAAGCTGGGGGAGTGGGTGTGAGGACGCTTGGCGGAACCTGCACAGGCTCCAGCCCAGAACACGGTCATTCTTCGAGGTAGAGGCGATGCCCGGAAATAACCTTTCTGCAGCCCTCTCAACAAGGAACCAGAGCCCCTGCTTGGACTACGTGCTTCAAGGTCCTCCTGCTCATAGGGTCGCAAGGATTCCCAACACACACCCAGGTCACTGATCTCACGCCCACTCTCCTGCCTGCACTCTGGAGCATGGCCAAGTGTTTGCCCAGCAACTCCAGGCCAACTCCAGCCTGGCCAAACCAATGAACTTCTCCACTATCTGGTGGGCTGAAATATACCTTCTCCAACAAGGTCTGGATCCTTCCCAAGTTGTCTGTGCCCATCCTTGTCCTCCCTGAGCCCTCAGGTACCATATGGAGTTCCCTTCTCCCTTATAGTTACTCTTCTGTCACAGGGTATAGTTACATTAAACTTCCTGTGTTTAATCTACTGTATGGTTTCTTCCTCCTTCCTGAACCCAGACTGCTAGAGGATGAGAAGGATCTGACAGAAAGCAAGATTCTCTCTTGCTAGTTCTGACAACGGAAGGGCAAGGAATGTAGATGGCATCCAGGAGCTGAGGGCAGCCCCCAACTGATACCTAGCCAAGGAGACAGAACTTGATTCTTCCACAGTCATGGGAGTCTGGAAGAGGAGCCCAAGCTCCAGAAGAGAAGGTACAAGCTTACTTTCCACTAGCCTGAAGCCAACTCTATTTCTGCTACGGCCCTTTCACTACTACAGTACAAAATAGGAATATGCCATATTTTTGGCAGCTCTGAATTTGAATTATCTTTCCTTTTTACTTCCATACTTTCTATACTAAGCCTTTCAGTTCAAATTCTCTTATCTGCCAAATTATAAATGAAAAGATTATCTGGTCAGAATAAGATAAACAGACTTTCTCATAGAGTACATAATAATATGCTGGGCCAGGTACCTAGATTTCCTTTCCATATCAACAAGTCAAGACATCCTAATACTTCACATGCATCCATGAGAGAAACGTAAGCAAGCCTCAGACCAAAAAAACTAAGTGAAGGCAAGTACTCAGAGGGAAATAAAGTGACCACAGGTTGCTTCCCATACTTTGAGAGCATATACTAAACCAGCTTAACTTGCACTTCTGTTTTCAGACCTCACAGGGCATGAAAAATGGTTGACAAAGCTCAGGGCCCATTCAAGGTAGAAAGTCTAACAAAAGTTTCACACATACCCCCTAAAAAGCTAAAACCCCCAAAGGATGCTTTCTGTCTTAAGGCAAGGATAAATCAAAGAACACCCTCGAGTGGAATGCTAGGAAAATCAACTGTCTCAGATACCAATACCAACCAGGAGGGAGAAAAACACTGCCCCAGAGAATTAGTCTTCATGAAAGTTTGCCAATTCAAATTCATACTTTGTTGTTTTTTGTTTATTTAATCATTAAGTTGTGTCCAACTCTTTTGTGACCCCCTGGACTGTATAGCCCACTAGGCTCCTCTGTCTATGGGATTCCCCAGGTAACAATACTGGAGCAGTTTGCCATTTCCTTCTTCAGGGGATCTTCCTGACCCAGGGATCGAACCTGCATCTCCAGCACTGGCAGAAGGATTCTTTACTGCTGAGCCACCAAGGAAACCCATGGTTTTAAAAAAGAATATACCAAGAATTTAATTTAATGGCACTCTGGTGATCGCCTTATGCACCTGGTAGAAGCAATGTAAATCCTTTTTGGAGGAGCCCACATTCATACGAGGCCTCAAAGAAGTCATACAAATAAAATTAGAGAAAACAGGGAATTCCCTGGTGGTCTGGTGGTTACAGTCCATGCTTTTTTCACTGCCAAGGGCCCAGGTTCTGGTAAGGGAACTAAGATCTTGCAAGCCACAAGGCGCAGCCAAAAAACAAAAAAACAAATAAAAATCTATAGGGAAAATGAACATATGACAGTCAAATATAACTAAATGCATATGGAAACAAGGCACCATGAGTGAGAGACAGCAAAAAGCAGATTCAAACCTACAAAGACTTCAGATAATGAAACTATCAGATACAGACTATAAATAAACTGTCTGTTATTTTTTAAGAAATAAGATACACTTAAAATATATGCAGGGAAAAAGAAAGGAAGAGGGGAAAGAAAGGGGAAGACAGGAAAGGAAAACAAACTATAATAAAAGCAGCAAAAAGAACTTCTATAGAAATGAAAAACTATAATACTTAAACATAAAAAAAAGTCAGTGGGTAATGTTCTGGTTCTGGTAATAAGTAGCTTATATTGGACTCATTCTACATATAGTAATTATAAACTCTGAACAAAATACAAAGAAAACAACTAATTGATGGTACTAGAGAGTGTCCAAAGCAGGTAGAGTCTGAAGGGATTCAATCCTTGAAAGAAATAAGGAACTTTTATACAGCATTTCCCCAGAGGACATGGTCCAGTCTATGCGAAGCTCAAGCAAAAAACTGCAGTCTTCTTGACTTGAGGTATCAAAAGATAAGTTCAGAGCTGCCAGGGCAGTTGGAAATTAAGAGGGGAAACCTCAAAAAAGATATGTCACAAAGGGCCCAAAGCATGTTTACATTCCCATTAACTCCTTGGCTCATCCCTGAACCATGCATGCAACGCCACGTGCTGGTGGAAAACACCGGAGGGCCGAAAAGGCAGCAGAGCTTCCTGCTGTGTGACAGGGAGAGAGGACTGGGCTCTGATGTTAGAGGGGCGTGAAACACCTCCAACTTTCCACTGAAACCCCAGGAGGGCCACATCTGAATGGAGAACTCACTCTCAGGGCAAAACTGAAACAGATCTGCCTCAGCAAAGTGTAAAACCAACCTTCCACGGGTTTAAGGTGATCAATTAATAATTTAAGTAGAATCCAGAATGTCTATATTCTACAATATCTTCTTATTGCTCAGTGGCTAAGTCATGTCCGACTCTTTGCGACCAGGCTCCCCTGTCCTTCACTATCTCCCAGAGTTTGCTCGGATTCATGTCCATTGAGTCAGTGATGTTATCTAACCATCTCATCCTCTGTTGCTCCCTTCTCCTTTGGCCCTCAATCTTTCCCAGCATCGGGTCTTTCCCAATGATCTATATCTAGCTTTAGTAAATATCTAGCTAGATTCAATATCTAACATTTACTAAAACATACACAGGCAAAAAACCCCCAAGAAATGTAATCAACAGTCAAGGACAAAGGAATCAACAGAAGCTGAGTCCAAAATTATATAGAAGCTGCAGTTAAAAGGTAATGTTTCTCTGACTTCTCTGGCAGTCCAGTGGTTAAGACTCTGGGCTTCCACAGCAGGGAGCACGGGTTCAATCCCTAGTAAGGAAACTTCCCCATGCCAAATGCACATGAGGTGCACCCCTCCAAAAGGTAATGTCTCTAAAGTATAAAGTGAAAGTGAAAGTTGCTCAGTCGTGTCCAACTCTTTGCGACCCCGTGGACTATACAGTCCATAGACTTCCCCAGGCCAGAATACTGGAGTGGGTAGCCTTTCCCTTCTCCAGGGGATCTTCCCAGCCCAGGGATCAAACCCAGGTCTCCCACATTGTGGGTGGATTCTTTACCAGCTGAGCCACCAGGGAAGCCCAAGATTACTGGAGTGGGTAGCCTATCCCTTCTCCAGCAGCTCTTCCTGACCCAGGAATTGAACCCGGGTCTCTTGCATTGCAGGTGGATTCTTTACCAGCTGAGCTACCCGGAAAGCCCAAATGTGGCCTACAAATGGCTGTGTGCTAGAGGGCAAGGAGCTAGAGTTCTATCTGAGGGAAATCAGGGCGCAGAAAGGCAAATAAACGCTCCTCCTTCCTATGCTAGCTCATGTAACAATGGCGTTTATTGTTCTAGAATAAACACAAAATAAAACAGCATTATAAATATGTTTAAAGACTTAGAAGACAAATTGGCTATAAAGAGTGAACAGGTTGGGAATCTCAGAAAGTAAGTTAAAACATTAACAAAGAACCAAATAAAAATTCTAGAACAAAAAAGTTTAATATATGAACTGAAAAATATTTGGATGGGTTTACCATAACGTTGTAGATGATAGAAGAAATAGTGAACCTAATGAAAAATCAACAGAACTTATCCAATCTGAAGAAACAGGAAAAAAATTGAAAAGAAAGTCAAACATAGGTGGAATTGTAGTCTCTGAAGGAGAATGAATAGAGGAAAAAAAAAAAGAATATAGACTGAAATTTTCTCAAATTTGGTGGAAAACAGTTAAGATCCAATAGCTCAGCAAATCCAATCAGAATAAATTCAAACAAAACCACATCTATGCACATCATAGCAGAATTTATGCTGAAAAGCAAAAATAAAGAGAAAATCTTGATAACATTCAGAGCACAAAGAATGCATAAGGAACAATTAGTCAAATTACACCTGAGTTCTCGGCAGAAATAATGGAGGACAGAAGATAATGGAAGAGCACCTTTAAAATTGTCTGAAAGAAAAAAAAATCCTTCAAAAATGAGAATGAGGACTTCCCTGGTGGCCCAGTGGTTAAGAATCCACCTTCCAAAGCAAGGGACATGGGTTTGATCCCTGGTCCAGGAACTAAGATCCCACATCCAGTAACTAGAGAGCCTGCCCAGAGAGAGCCTGCACACCACAACTATTAACCCTGAGCTCCACAACAAGAGAAGCCCCCACAAGGCCACAACTAGAGAAAGTCTACTTGCAATGAAGATCCAGCACAG
This sequence comes from Giraffa tippelskirchi, assembly GCF_054371585.1. Taxonomy (NCBI): domain Eukaryota; kingdom Metazoa; phylum Chordata; class Mammalia; order Artiodactyla; family Giraffidae; genus Giraffa; species Giraffa tippelskirchi. The sequence goes on from NC_137282.1 coordinate 113,306,204, forward strand.
AAAAAATTTTAAAAATAAAAATAAATACATAAAATAAAGGGGGGGGGATACAAAAGAATAGCTAAATGCCCTTGAAGGAATTAAAACAGAATACTCAGACTACTCAATTAACGCAAAGTAAGGCTTTTATAGCACAGAGGAACACAAATGAGTTGAGCCAAATAGAAAACAATGAACAAAATAATGAACCCAAACCTAGCTATAATCGATACATTATATTACTTACAAGAGAGTTCCAGAAAAACATCTATTTCTGCTTTATTGACTATGCCAAAGCCTTTGACTGTGTGGATCACAATAAACTGTGGAAAACTCTGAAAGAGATGGGAATACCAGACCACCTGACCTGCGTCTTGAGAAACCTGTATGCAGGTCAGGAAGCAACAGTTAGAACTGGACATGGAACAACAGACTGGTTCCAAATAGGAAAAGGAGTACGTCAAGGCTATATATCGTCACCCTGCTTATTTAACTTATATGCAGAGTACATCATGAGAAACGCTGGGCTGGAGGAAGCACAAGCTGGAATCAGGATTGCCAGGAGAAATATCAACAACCTCAGATATGCAGATGACACCACCCTTATGGCAGAAGGTGAAGAGGAACTAAAGAGCCTCTTGATGAAAGTGAAAGAGGAGAGTCAAAAAGTTGGCTTAAAGCTCAACATTCAGAAAACTAAGATCATGGCACCAGGTCCCATCACTTCATGGGAAATGGATGGGGAAACAGTGGAAACAGTGGCAGACTTTATTTTTCTGGGCTCCAAAATCACTGCAGATGGTGTTTGCAGCCATGAAATTAAAAGACGCTTACTCCATGGAAGGAAAGTTATGACCAACCTAGATAGCATATTAAAAAGCAGAGACATGACTTTGCCAACAAAGGTCCGTCTAGTCAAGGCTATGGTTTTTCCAGTAGTCATGTATGGATGTGAGAGTTGGACTGTGGAGAAAGCTGAGCGCTGAAGAATTGATGCTTTTGAACTGTGGTGTTGGAGAAGACTCTTGAGAGTCCCTTGGACTGCAAGAAGATCTAACCAGTCCATCCTAAAGGAGATCAGTCCTGGGTGTTCATTGGAAGGACTGATGTTGAAGCTGAAACTCCAATACTTTGGCCACCTCATGCGAAGAGTTGACTCACTGAAAAAGATCCTGATGCTGGGAAGGATTGGGAGCAGGAGGAGAAGGAGAACACAGAGGACGAGATGGCTGGATGGCATCACCGACTCGATGGACATGAGTTTGGGTAAACTCCGGGAGTTGGTGATGGACAGGGAGGCCTGGCGTGCTCCGGTTCATGGGGTTGCAACGAGTCGACACAACTGAGCGAATTCACTTTCACGCATTAGAGAAGGAAACGGCAACCCATTCCAGTGTTCTTGCCTGGAGAATCCTAGGGACGGGGGAGCCTGGCGGGCTGCCGTTTATAGGGTCGCACAGAGTCGGACATGACTGAAGTGACTTAGCAGCAGCAAAGAGTCGGACACGACTGAGCTACTGAACTGAACTGAACTGATATTACTTACATTAGTTACATTAATTGTATAAGGAATATCCCTTTGCCAAAAGACAAAGACAGTCAGAACAGACGAAATAGTAAACCCAAGCCATATACTGTCTTCAAAAGGGCATGTTCTAAATACAAAGACACAGATATAATGAACACAGGAAAAGTGGTACAATTATTGATATAAATAAGACAAAGTAAAAACTGAGTTAAGGAGTATTACCAAGGATAAAGATATCTGATAATGTTAGAAATGTTAATTCATCAGAAGACATGACAATCATATATATGCATGCTCCTAATAACAGAACTTTAAGACATATGAAACAAACAAGGATCTTTCTTTTAAAGAGAACAGAAAAATCCACAATTATAGCACCCTGGAGCCTGTGCTCCGCAACAAGAGAGGCCACCGCAGTGAGAAGCCCTCGAGCCTCAGTGAAGAGTAGCCCCACCCGCTGCAACCAAGCCCTCGTACAGTAATGAAGACCCAGCACCTTCAAAAATAAATACATAAATAAAGTTATTTTTAAAAATCACTGAAAATAATACATTTTTGTTATTCTTCATTACAAGTTTTCACATATAGCATCATATTAAAAAATTCATCAAACCGTACTACAACATAATCAGGTCAAATATTCCACCTAGCAGAATCAAGGTCTTCTGGTCTCATAGTCAACATTTCTTTTTCTCTATCACTCTGCAGGTTAAGATTTACAATTAGTCAAGTGCTTGCACCTTCATAATATAATACTAAATTTCTAATTTACTCTTAAGATGTGAGTTCTGTGACTCAGGGTAAGCTACAACATAACTCAAACTAACAACTAATCTAAGACCAAGAGAAGGTATAGAATAGTAACTAAAAGGCCTGTATGCTTAAGAAACAAAAATGATCTTGTGCCTCAGAGGGGGAACCATATGTAGAGCATTCAGGTTTTCCTCTGCTGAACTAGTTAACACAAGCTGGTTGTTCTGGCAGAGATCCTGATTTATTCAGATCACAAACAAGGTACACTGCATGGAATCTAACCTTGGACTAGAACAAGCTGGAAAGAGGGAAGAATGCCACAAGCAGAAGGCAATGCAAAAGTCTATGACTATTTCAAAACGTGACTTTGTTTAGGAAATCTAGTTTCTTTGGGCATGTCTCACTATAAATGAGGTATGTTCAAGAAACTATATGTACTAGTGCCAAACAGTAAAGTTTCCTTTGAATTTCAAATTAAATGTATTACAGAATTACACCCCTGTGTGGAATAAGGTATGTAAAATATTTGGAATTTGAATTCCATCTGTAGGTTTCAGGCAGGTATCTTGTCAATAGGATAAATGATCAAGTTTTTTCAAAGAAACAAAAGAAAAAACAATTGCACAGAGGCGTCTCTGGTGGCTCAGTGGTGAAGAATTGCCTGCCCATGCAGGAGAGAGAGGCAATCCCTGGTCCGGGAAGATTTCACACAACGCAGAGCAACTAAGCCCGTGGGCCACAACTACCAAGCCAGTGCTCTAGAGCCCCGGAGCCACAAGTACTGAGCCTGCCTGCCACAGCTCCCGAAGCCCTTGCACCTAGAGCCTGAGCTCCCCAATTAGACAAACCATCGAAACAAGAAGCCCACTTACTGCAACCTGAGAGGAGACTCTGCTCCTCACAACTAGAGAAAAGCCCTCACAGCAACAAGCCCGAGCACAGTCAAAAATAAGTAAAACTGAAAAAAAAAAGAACCTTAAAAAAAATTGCGTAAAGTCTATACCACCCAGCTCATTTCCCCATAAAATGGCCTCCGGAAGCATTTAATGTTGCAACACTGTGTACTAACTACCTTTATTAATACATTGATGACAGTACTGACCCACTGTCAACAGAGCAGCCACCAGCACACTGGGACAAAGGAAAAAATCTAGACAGCAAGAAGTAAGGGCTCAATCAGTTCTTAACTAAGTCACTAAGACTCAAAGTAACATAATTTCCAACCAAGTCCAGTTATTTTATTTTATAGTTGAAAATGAAGACACAAGGCATGAGACTAATTGGAAAGGTCTCCTGACTGTTTTAAGAGAATATCCAGAAACCTAACCAGATTTCAAAGATAGTGGAGGACCAGAAAGTCACAGAATACTTTTGCCTCATCTTTGTTTAATCTCAAGTCATTCCTCTGTACAATAATTTTCTCTCTCTTTTAAGATCCCACCACCAACCTTACTGCTCATGCAGCAGAGATCAAAGGAATGAAAACAAGGCTTTTTCAATCACAGGACCACTCCTTGGCTCCTGGATTGATAAAGAGCCCCCTTGCTGGAATTTCTAGAGGACATTTGATTTGGTAGGACAGGCTGGTATTCAATCATCCCTACTTAGCTGAGGAATTGTTGATGCAAGTACTTCTTCTCATCTACTCTTTAGAGCTAAACACAGCTAGAATAAGAACGCCCTCTATTCACTACCTGTCAGACTTCCGTTCTGGGGAAGTGTGAAATGTTTCACACTTCAGGTCTTTCAGGGAAGACCTGAAAAAGCCTCTCCACCTTTCTAAAAAGAAAAGACTAAAACAAGGCAACTGCACAAAGTCTCATCATCTAAGCTCGCATGTCAAGGCAGTTAAACATCATCCTCAGCCACACTTCTATCGTGCTGTATGATTCAGCTTTAAACACCTCAAGCTGCACTTAAGCAAGTAATCTAATGGCCAGACAGCCAAAATTCATGGTAATCTAACTCTTTGACAGGGGCAGATTTTGATGCATGGCAACAACTAGAATTGGCTCCTACCCACAAATTGCTTTGAAAAACCTCAATGCAAAAGCCCCAGGATATTAGAAATTCAGATTCAGAGCCACAGAGAACCATGGCTTTTCGTCACAGGATTAGAATGCCGCTTCCCACCATATGTGAGCACTAAACAATAGCTGACCATAAGCAATACTTTTCCATACAAGGAAGTCTCAGGAAACTAGCAAGCTCTCTTTTACGAAAAAGAATTGCTGGTTTTAAAACAAGCAATCCCTAAAAGGATAAATTTTATGGTACGCGAAATATATCTCAATTTTAAAAAAAGAGGGACATCCCTGGCAGTTCAGTGGTTAAGACTCCAAGCTCCCAACACAGGGGGCACGGGTTCAGTCCCCGCTCGGTTCAATCCCTGGTCGGGGAACTAAGATCCCACAAGCTACTCAGTGTGGCCGAAAGAATAAATAAATAAATACATTAATAAAATTATAAAAAAAAAAACAAACCCAGAATACTTCAAATGCTGTTTTGCCATGTCTAACAGTATTTCAAAAATATATGTTGAGAAATGACTTCATATATCCTAAAGCTTTCATTCAACAGTTGATACAATCTATTCAAACAGAAGCCAATTATTACCATACTTTGATATAGTGTATAGTGAATTATTTTTAAAAATTACCCTTTCTCTACTTGATTATAATTCCAGTTTAACATCTATTCATGAGATAAACAAAAGTCATAATAAAGAATGGCTTTACTGGCTTCATAACATGATATTTAAGTGAAAAGAATAGGCTCAAATACTTCATGGAAGTAAAATCTAAAGCAGTATGATGACAATTTCCAGCTAATTATGATTGAAATAAGTGCCAAATAAATTACACCATTGCCAGAACTGAGAATCTGTACAATTCTTAGGTAACATACTGAACATAGGAAAACAACTTCTTTCCAATCTTAAGTTACTATTTCTAGATGTTACACCAAGAACAAACCCCAATGAAACAAAAGTATAAAGTTTCATGATAACCATAAAACTTAACTTGGTTAAGTTTCTTGATAACCTTAACTTTACCAAACTTAACTTGATAGCCAAAACTTAATTTGATAACCATGAAACTTAACTTGATAACCACTTACTTAACTTTTAATCACACATATGATAAATACCAGAAATAACTGATTATTATTTTAGAAACAAACTACTTACAAGAGATAGCAGCAAACTGAACAGGTCACCAACATAGTGATGATAACTCTGGGGGGAAAAAAAGTGCAATCATCAGATAACTATGCAAACGTCGTAGGAGGTTTAAGCTCCCTTCCCAGGTGATCAAGCTGGGAAGGACTGCACCCTAGGAAAACGGATCTGATCTGCTGAAACACCAGTGGACATCAGCGTGCCCTGTGGCGCACTCAGCAGAAATCTACATAAGTCATTAACATTTGTATATAAGGGAGTGTGTACTGATGCCATAGTTTAGAGTTCTATTCCAAACCCATCTATAACTGAATACAAAAGGCTGCAGCAGTAGTTAGCTTTGATACCCAAGTAACTGCCCTATCTGGTACTATTCTCTGCAATGAAATGATAATATACTTTTTAGCCTTGATCTCTCCCCATCTCCATTTCTTTCTGAAAAACAGTTAAACCTGGATCTTTGAGCAGCTGAACTCTGACATTTAAAAAAACTGAACTTGTGATATTCTTTTCCCTTTCTCTTTCTAAAGGCTCCCCTTTGAAATCTCCTACTCTCGAAAAGCTCTGCCATTTCCATCCCTCAAATTTGTCATCTTCTTGCTCATACCGCCCCTGCACCTGCAGTCACCAACCGATAAGGATTAGTTCTGTTTTTTGGCTGCTTTGGGTCTTAACTGCAGTATGCAGGATCTAGTTCCCTGACCAGGGATGGAACCTGGGTAGCCGGCATTGGAAACATGCAGTCTTAGCCACTGGACCACCAAGAAAGCCCTTAACACCTTTAAGGCACCCCCATCATCTGTAAGAATGATTTCCAAATATGGCATCTCCATACCCCACAGAATAAGCAAGACTATCTCCTAGAAGGAAGGGAGCAAATATCTCAACTCCTACATGTGATGATGTTTAACTTATCCTTTAGAAATCGTGTGTGTGTGTGTGTGTGTGAAATCCTGTGTGTGTGTGTGTGTGTGTATGCTGCTGCTGCTGCTGCTAAGTCGCTTCAGTCGTGTCCAACTCTGTGCGACCCTATAGATGGCAGCCCACCAGGCTTCCCTGTCCCTGGGATTCTCCAGGCAAGAATACTGGAGTGGGTTGCCATTTCCTTCTCCAGTGCATGAAAGGGAAAAGCGAAAATGAAGTCACTCAGTTGTGTCCGACTCTTAGCGACCCCATGGTCTGTAGTCTACCAGGCTCCTCCGTCCATGGGATTTTCCAGGTAACAGTACTGGAGTGGGGTGCCATTGCCTTCTCCGGGGCTACAGTCCATGGGGTTGCAAAGAGTCGATCCGATCCAACTGAACAACTAACAACACTGACAAAATCTGATCCAAACTGTAATAGGATCTCTCCTCAGGGTGAAAACAGACTTGGGAAGAGGACACAAAAGGAAAAGCAGAAAAACCAGTTAGAGGAGAGCTGCACTAATGGACCAGCCTGGTAGCAGCATGGGTCGTGAGAACTGGTCAGACTCCAGATAGATCCTGAAGGCACATTCTTCAACAAAATATCCACCTTATACATTAAGCTTATAATATAATACATACATAAATAGGCATTAAGGGTTGCACTACCTAATTTTGATAGCTTCATAATAAAAATGTTTGAAGATCTATAAAATCAAGTCCAGCTTCTCACTTGTAATCAGTTCTCTCCATTCATCATTCTCACCCCTCTACTTTCAAACAACATTTCACTCCTGAACCTGGGTGCCCTTAGGGTCCCCAAATACATCAGGTTTGTTTATCCTCCATCCCAAGCTCCTGTTCATCTCCTTCCATTCCCCTGCCCCAACCCAGAATCCCTCCCTCAGTCTTCCTCTTCCCCAAAAGACCATCTCAGAAAATGGAAACAGCTGAGGCCCCTTTGTACTATTCATTTGACATTGGAGAGCAAAAGGTTCCTCATGGGAATTCCCTGCTGGTCAGCGGTGAGGACTCTGAGTGCCCAGTGTGCTGGGGAACTAAGATCTCGCAAGCTGAGAGGTGTGACATGGCAAAAAAAAACATGAAAATATCAGTTTCTGATGTGTTTTTTTTTCTTAGTTATGGTCTGCTTAAGTGTTTAGGGGTAAAGTGTCACAATGACTGCAATGTACCCTCAAATGGTCCAGCAAAATTATGTATGTATGCATGCACACCTGGATTCAGAGACAAAGCAAACATAAAGCAAAGATGAATGTTAACATCTAGGTGAATGTTGAATGTTGAATCTAGGTGGTGTTACACAACACTTGAACTACTCTCTTTTTCTGTATGTTTAACAATGTTATGTCTGAAAAAACGGGAGCTGTGAACCCTTGGCACACGGATACCCCGCGCTCCGTCTCCATCCCCTCCCCCACCTGAAGTTTTTAAAGAATCTCTGGATTCCTAAACAGGAGAGTGGGAAATCATAAAGAATAGGAACGGGGAGGAACCAGCATTCCAGGTACAGACTTCATTGTATTCAGCCCTTTTTCAGGTGCAGAAAAGATGACAGTAAGGGCTTGCTTTAGGTTACACACACAGTCAGAAGACCTTTTTCCCTTGCGCCCCCATTTTCCCCCAGTTTCACAAGGTCCTGAAATCCTCCTAATCACCCAAGTTTCTGCATTTTGACATGTAGGGATCTCAGAGAAGAAAATTTAACAGCAAAAACTCCTTTCTCTCCTTCTCACACAACACCTTTACTTATCTCCTTAATGAAGATGTTTTCAATCCTTCAAATCAGAAATGCTCTCCTGCATTAAAAATTCACCATAGTCCTTGAAGCAATTCAGCTCCTCCGTGTAGTAAAAAAAAAAAAAAATTCTGCAGTCTTTTCAGGAGGTAAAAGAGAACCAATAATAATTTAGTACTAATATTTCCATTTTACAGTGAGGAAATAGGAACATGGAAAAGTTAAATTATCCAAGGTCATAGGGATCATCCAACTGGGAGCAGTGTTTCTCGGTGTAATACAGTAACTCCTAGGAGACACCTTGTGTTTTAAGACCTGTTTGATCCTGCCAAGAGCAGGAAATAACAAGGACTGGGGTGGAGGCTGTGAATTAAATCCAGATAACACATATATTACTAGCAGGTCAAACCTGAATCGTAACACTAGGACTACAAACTGAGTAGCCCATGGACCACAGGAGGCATTTCATTACTCTGGGTGAGAGCAATGGCATCAAGACTCAAGGCTGGGCACAGTGGGCCCCAAATGGGGATCTTCAAGAAAGAAGTGGTCAACACTACCAGCACATTAATAAACGCTTTCTGAGCATGAAGGCTGGAAAGACAGTGGATGACAAAACAGCTGAAGACAGAAACACAACAAAAGAGCACTTTGCTGTTCTCCAACTCTAGTAGGAGAAACAAGTCCAAGGAATTAAATTTGGTTAACACAAATTGTTTTCATAACCTGAGAATTCTCAGGCTGGAAAGATGCCATCCGAGGTGGGGAGCAGAGGGGAGCAGAATGGGTGGACCTAATGCAATCAGATGATAAATTCACCTACAATTTTTACTTTTTAAACAAATTATGATTTATTTGTAAGCTAGATGAAAGGAACGGGTCTAACACAAGTTTATTCCAGAGAGCAAAAGGGGTTCAGGTCACAAACTATTAAGTAGGAGCATTTTCTTTCTTATAATAAAGGCAATATAGATCACTCAACAACCCCTTATTGAATGCCTACTATGCATGCAGAGCACTGTGAAGTCACCAATTAGTTTCAAAAAATAAAACAAGAGATGGTGTTCCCCAAAATCTGTGATTCATAATAAGCTTCACCCCACATGATCTCGCCGCTGAGAAAAAATGACTAAAAGGCAAAGAGGAACCAGAAAGAGGGTTTCCAAAGCTCCTTTGAAGATAAGACTGTTTCATACCAAAACAAAAAAGTTTACTTACAAAACAGATAAAGCTCCATTTAACAAAGAAGTCGGGGGGGGGGGGGGGAGTCTTTCTTAACCATTCTAAGAACTTGTTACACTCATACACAAGTGCGGGAGCGCCCTTCGAAAGCTATGACGCAGGGGTTTCTAAACAATACCTCCTGCTCTTTGGTAATTAATCTCGCTCCAGATCAAGCCCCAACTAGCTCCTGGCGCCCACTAGATGCAAGGCCTGGGCTCAGCGCTGCGGCACAAGCGTGTCCTGTGCAACTGCGACAGCCTGTGAGGCAGAGAGGTCAATTTGTTTTATTTATTTGATCCGTCCCTTTCAAGTTTAGGCAAACGAGGCAGCGGGGCTAAAGGGGCGACAGCCGTCTGGAGACGAGCCCCACTTCTCCTCGAGGAGGGATACATCCATTCCCAACGGCACCCTCCCCACACAGGGACGTGAGGGGAAAAAATTCCCCTAAAGCTTCTTCCCAAGGAGGATCCGCCGGAGGTCACCCTCCTCAGTTCAGGCTGGTAGACACTGAGGCTGCCGCGACAAGGAAGTCGGGGGGCTGCTGGGGAGCGGGGGGCCGAGGCCTGACTGGAGGGCGGGATCACCCGGGCGAGGTCTCCGACCCGGGCCGTCGCCCCTTTCCCCGCGCGCCCCGGCGGGTGAGAACCCGCGCTTCCCTCCCCAGGCAGGCCTGGCGCACTTACCCCCGGTTGGGACCCTTAGGGATGAACCAGGGCACCAGGAAGCCGACGATGCCCCAGAACACGCTCATCACGATGAGAGGGACGGTGAGGCCGGTGTACGCCATGGTTACCGCGGGAAGCGCCAGCCCCGGGCCCGCCGCCGCACTTGGGTCCCACCCGGAAGTGTCAACCCTCGCCGCGGGACCTGCGCGCGCAGAAGCCCGCCTCCCGGGCCCCACGTGACCACGCGGGACTCCGCCCCGCCCTCCCCTGGGAGACCGCAGGGCTCCTGCTCTGTCAGTCACTCTGGAGCCCAGAGCTAGAGACGTGTCATCAGGGGCTCGGCAAAGTTTTCAGATAAGAAGGTGGCCCTTTTAAGAAAAGTGTAGTTACTTACAGCCTTATCTTCTTATGCAACAAGTATGTATAGAGAACTTAATAGTAAGTTTCTGTTCAGAATTCTGTGTGGTAGCCACTGGGTCATGAGCTTTAAGCTTGAGTTTTGTTTTGAACACCTCACGACACCTATGACGCCGTTTAATTATGAGCCCCACTTTGCAGGTGAAGAAACTGAGGCCCAGGAAGGAGGTTAAGGATCTGGCTCAGGGTCACATAGCTACTAAGTAGCAAAGCCAAGATTCAATCTTTGTTGGTGTGATTTTCAAGGCCAGTGCTCTTAACTACGGATCTACTGAATGACGTGGACTGTGCCAGGTTTGGAGGGTTACAGGAATCAGACACACCTACCCACAGGGAGTTCACAGGCTGGTGAAAAGACGGACTTTGAGCAGGCCACTGAATGCAGTGTGAAGGTAGGTTGGACCACTGTTCGTGACTTTTCCACCCCAAGCCAGGCTTGAGCTGAGCCTGGAAAGAGGAGTAGGGATTAGCCAAGGTAGTAAGAAGAAGGTAACAAGGAATTTCTGATGCTTGCCAAGGATTTGCACACATGTTCAGTGTAGGTGGCTCAGATGGTAAAGCGTCTGTCTACAATGCGGGAGACCTGGGTTTGATCCCTGGGTGGGGAAGATCTCCTGGAGAAGGAAATGGCACCCCACTCCAGTATTCTTGCCAGGAAAATCCCATCGACGGAGGAGCCTGGGAGGCTACAGTCCATGGGGTCGCAAAGAGTCGGACACGACTGAGCGACTTCACTTTCACTTTCAGTGTATGTGACAGCCTGGGAACAGAGGAAGAGCCTAATTCTAAGAGAATTTAATAGAGCTTTTAGGCAAAAGCAAGATGGAAAGCAAATCTGTAAACCAACCCAGTGTGCTTTGCCCTGGACTGTGCTTTCCCTGTGATAGTCACATTTCCCTACTTTGAATTACCTCCTGATTTCTTTCCTCATTCAACTAGAATGAATTCTTGGATTAAAGGGGAAGTTGGACCAAAGATCTTTAACATCTCTTCAAACCTTTTACCTGAAGGACAAGGTAGGAAACTAGTTAGTCTCCTTTGTACTCATCCTGCTCCTTCCCAACAACTCAGTCTCAGCAGAAATTCTATTGTTCTTAAGTTCCATTCCAGGCACCGCCTTCACAAGACCTATTTCATTCTGTTAATGCATGTCTTGTGGTCTTGTACTTGTTTGTGTATATAAATCAACCAACCCTTTAGTAAAGGGCAAACTCCTTGAGAATGGGCGCTGTTTAAGTGATCTGTCTTCCTTAGAAGCATTTTATGCATAACGTGCTCAATAAACATTTGTACAACTGCAGTGAGTAGTTAAGAAAGGGTGACATCAGCCAGAACTAAATTAGAGAAAAAATCTTGGTCTTTCTTCCCATTTCTTTTTTTAAAAGCTTATTTCTAATTGTGGCTATAAATACACATAACATGAAACATACCTTCTTAACTATTGTTAAGTGTACAGTCCAGTAGTGTTAAGTATCTTTACACGGCTGTGCACCAGATCTCCAGAACTATTTTATACCCACTAAACAAGTCCCCATTCTTCCCTCCCCTGGTTCCTGGCAACCATCATTCTACTTAATTGTTTCTATAAGCTTGACTACTCAAGACACCTGATATAAGTAAAATCATAGAACATTCGTCTTTTTGTGACTGGCTTATGTATCACTGAGCATAATGTCCTCAAGATTCATCCATGTTGTAGCACATATCAGAATTTCCATCCTTCTTAAGGCTGAATAATATTCCACTGTATGTACATACCACATTTTGTTTTTCCATTCATCCATGGTTGGATAGTTGGGTTGCTTCCACTTTTCTGGCTATTGTAAAAAATTTCCCCCTTTCTTAAATTAATGCAGGTGTTTTCTTTGAAGTTGACCTTGGTAAGTCTACCTTTTGCCTTGCCTTCCTGGCAGCCTCTCTGAGAAGCAGATGTCAGGAGCACAGGCATGTAGCTGTTCAGACACCGGGCTGAAATCTGTTTCAGCTGCTGTGAAAGAGAAAATACTTGAATCTGAGTATTATATATATGTGGGCTAGTATTGGCCAATAGCTCCCTCTATCAGTCAGTCTGTCAAAAACATTTTATCACACGTTCCAAGTGAAAGCTGTGGAGAAGGCCAAGAGCTAGGATTCAGTGACCCTCCAAATGAAGAAATATTCTCTGCTTTCGAGTCTCCTGCAAGAAAAAAATGAGACTTTGGGCAGCATGGTCCCAGGACTGCTGGAGAGTCCCAGAGACTCTCCCAGTGGGTCGGCCAGGTCCTCGCTTTTCTAACTACCAATCTGTGTGACACTGAGTTTGACACTGAATTTTCTTCCTTTGCTTCACCTAGAACATCATTACAACAGGTTGATTGCAGAAGCATTATAAGAATCCATTTGTTTTCTACTAAGCCAGACATAAAGGAACCGTGCACAATGTCACTCTTTTGGCTACTTTTTTTTGGTTTTGTTTTGGAAAAGGTAGTTATTTTCCATAAAAACATTAACACGTTTTGGGTTTATTATTATTTTTTAAATGAATTAAAATAAATCTTACAATGTTAATGTCTAATATGGTAAATTATTTTGATAGATGTAATCCACATAAAAAAGGTCTTTGGGTCCTGAAATAACTTTTATTTATTTTATTTTTGGCTGAGCTGGGTCTTTGTTGTTGCAAAGCAGGCTTTCTCTCGTTGAAGTAAGTGGGAGCTACTCTCCAGTAGCGGTGTGCGGGCTTCTCATTGCAGTGGCTTCTCTTTCTCGGAGCATGGGCTTTAGGGCGCATGAGCTTCATTCAGTAGCTCTGGCGCTTGGGCTTAGTTGCTTCGCAGGTTGTGGAATCTTCCTGGACCATGGATCGAACCCGTGTCCTCTGCATTGGCAGGGATTCTCAACCACTGGACCACCAGGGAAGTTGCTCAGTAATGTATAAATTAGAGGGAAAGTCTCAATAGGATAGAGTGAACAAGAATGGACTGAAACGTTACAGTGCAAACCCCAAGGAGCTCCTAAACAGGAACACAGGGTTACAAAGCCACAGAGTCATAAAGCTCCTTTCCAAGTTGATTGAGAAGGCTGTAAGTTAGTGGAGAAGCGGAAACTCCAGCATAATTTACTGCTGTTTACTCCGATTATATATAGGGAAAATGCACTGTGGGCTGACACCACTGATTATGGCAGCTACCATTTTTTGATGACCACTTGTCAGTCATTAAACAAGGTGCTTTGAATTACCTGTCTCACTGAGTGCTCACAACACCTAAATAGGTGTTATTAAGTTCATTTTAGATATTAAGAAAGAGAGGCTCAGATTTGTGACTTGCTCAAAGTCTAGCTGTTTTAAGAGATAAGACTGGGATCTGTATGTAGGTCTTTGTAGCTCCTGTTCTTCCTAGTAAACCATACTCCCTCTTCTATCTCAAATAGTAAATCACACACACAAAAAAACCCTTAAATTATACACTACTTTAAAAGATAGAGACATCTAACGCATAAGATGAGACCTTTGAAAACCTGTTGCAGAATTAGCTGGCCTCATATTAGGGATAGGCTAGGATGTGGTTGATTTAGTTATTTCTGATGGATGAATAATATTTTACTTATATTGATGTGTATTTGTATTGTAATTATGGTTTTCAGGAAATAAATCAACCTCATATAGCTATTTTGGAGAAAGCAATAGCAACCCACTCTAGTACTCTTGCCTGGAAAATCCCATGGACGGAGGAGCCTGGTAGACTGCAGTCCATGGGGTCGCTAAGAATCGGACACGACTGAGCTACTTCACTTTCACTTTTCACTTTCATGCATTGGAGAAGGAAATGGCAACCCACTCCAGTGTTCTTGCCTGGAGAATCCCAGGGACGGCGGAGCCTGGTGGGCTGCCGTCTATGGGGTCGCACAGAGTCGGACACGACTGAAGCGACTTAGCAGCAGCAGCAGCAGCATATGGCTATTTAAATTTGGATGACCTGCCATTTTCATGAAGATTTATTCATGGACCAGACTTTAGTAAAAACCCAATCATGTATGTATAGAATATTTCTAGAAGGATACAAAAGACTGGAAACAGTGACTGCTTCTGGGGAGAACTGAGTGACTAAGAGTCAACATGACAAGGACACTTACTTGTCACTGTATATCTTTTGTACCTTTTTATGTTGTACTATATATACATGTGTGCATGCTAAGTCACTTCAGTCGTGTCTGACTCTTTGAGACCCTATGGACTGTAGCCCGCCAGTCTCCTCTGTTCAGTTTTTTTTCTTTAAAAGAAAAAACTAATTAAAAACAACAAAGAACAAAGACCCAAGCCATTACCAGATTGGAACTGCTCATCATCTATAGCATCAGCAGGGTACAGAGGACTCTTGGTTAGTAAAGTTCTGCCTGGTTCCCAGATCTGATTACTTCCTTGCTTACCCAACTCATGTGGAAAGCCCTGTAGCCGAACATCTCAGACCCCAGTGCACTATGAAAGCAGACACTCAGGAGCAGTTATCTGAAGTGTGAAAGTTTGGAGTCTTTCCAAAATAACACAGGGGGACTCACTCACGTAAGTGGACATCTGCAAATTTGATGAAAGGGTCAGTAGGAAACTACTTAATTCAAACTCATTCCAGGAAACATGCTAAACCCCCCTCCCCAGCCTGAACCTTGATAAGCAGGCCCATCCAGCTGGCATTCTACAGTCCCCATTTCCTGCAGCAGCCCAAGCACAATACTGCTGCCTTTAAACCCTCCTGCTTTGGTCAAGAACCGGCATTTATCCAAACTCCCTGGAGAAAAACTTTTCCCTCTATTCCTGCAGACAAACCCACCGCAATCTCCTCAGAAAGACAGTAGCTATCACTTGCTGAGTTCTCTATGCTCTACACACAGTATCTCAAGTAGTAAGTCTTGACAACTCTATTTGGTAGGTACTCATTTCATCTCCATTTTATAGATGACCAAACAGGCCCAGAGAGGTTAGGCCATTTGCCCAGGGTCACACAGCTAGGAGACGACAGAGCTGGGATTAGCTCTCAGTTGATGCCAAATTCCTGCTCTTGATCATGCACTGTTATTCACATGACTGATGATAACAACTCTGGTGTGATTTGGGGGAGATTACAGTTCTCAAAACTCTTATCTATCACTTGAACACGTTGCTAAAAAGAAACCAAATCTGATTCCTAGGAAATAATCATCATTTAAGTGTAATGGTGAATGTAATAGTTGGAGCCTAGGGCCCAGACCAGGAATCAGAAGATATTATCTTACTGTAAATTCAACCTAGTTTGAAATCTGACTTTTATTCAAATTTGGGGGCCTAAAACATGTGTTTCAGATATGCAGATGACACCACCCTTATGGCAGAAAGTGAAGAAGAACTAAAGAGCCTCTTGATGAAAGTGAAAGAGGAGAGTGAAAAATTTGGTTTAAAGCTCAGCGTTCAGAAAACTAAGATCATGGGATCTGGTCCCATCACTTCATGGCAAATAGATGGGGAAACAGTGGAAACAGTGTCAGATTTTATTTTTCTGGGCTCCAAAATCACTGCTGATGGTGACTGCAGCCATGAAATTAAAAGACGCTTACTCCTTGGAAGGAAGGTTATGACCAACCTAGATAGCATATTAAAAAGCAGAGACATGACTTTGCCAACAAAGGTCCGTCTAGTCAAGGCTATGGTTTTTCCAGTAGTCATGTATGGATGTGAGAGTTGGACGGTGAAGAAAGCTGAGCGCTGAAGAATTGATGCTTTTGAACTGTGGTGTTGGAGAAGACTCTTGAGAGTCCCTTGGACTGCAAGGAGATCCAACCAGTCCATCCTAAAGGAGATCAGCCCTGGGTATTCATTGGAAGGACTGATGTTGAAGCTGAAACTCCAATACTTTGGCCACCTCATGCCAAGAGTTGACTCATTGGAAAAGACCCTAATGCTGGGAAGGATTGGGGGCAGGAGGAGAAGGGGACGACAGAGGATGAAATGGTTGGATGGCATCACCGACTCGATGGACATGAGTTTGGGTAAACTCCGGGAGTTGGTTATGGACAGGGAGGCCTGGCATGCTGTGATTCATGGGGTCACAAAGAGTCGGACACGACTGAGCGACTGAACTGAACTGAACTGAAAACATGTGTTATCAAGAGTGAAGACAAAAATTAAAAAAACAAACTCCAGCCCTTACTGGGTGACCTATTCATTATGCCTGCTAGACATATAGCTCAGCATGCTAATATAGTTGCCATGTTTTGGGCACCTACTATATTTTATGTGCTGTGATTTGTATACATCCTGATCCACAATTTCCCAAATTTACCTAGTCATATCATACAAGGTATCATACAAGGGCCATGTGAAAAATACACATGCGTGCAAGACCCGAAGAGGCCTCTCTCTTCAGACCTACTGCATCACAGAATCTCCAGGCAAGGAGGTAGAGACTATTAGCAAGCACCCACATTGACTCCTAAAATCAGCAGGGTCTGGTGGAGTGCTACTTTAATTTTGTCTTGAAGATGAGTGTTTCTAGCTTCCTACATAACATAGGGAAACAGAGGCTCATAAAAAGGGCTGTCCAAAGACCAGAATAGGATTGATTCAAGATTCATCTGACTGCAGAGCTGGTATCATTCTGCTCACTCTTAAATCAATGCTGCAGTCAGAACGTGCATATTGAGATCTGTGGTTTGTGATCTTATCGATCTTCTGTGAAAAATCATTACTTCTTTGAGTGCAAGGTGAATGTCAGAATTGGAAATACTGAATAATAGCAATATTAGGATTTATCCACTCATACTTTCCCAGTGTGCTCAGAAATGGCCCATTTGATCCTGGCATTTTGTTTCTGCATTTTCCGTGAGACAGGAAGGCAGGGCAGGTGTTATCTTCTTGTGGTGCAGACAGTAAAGAATCTGCCTGCCATGCAGGAGACCTGGATTTGATCCCTGGGTGGGGCAGGTCCCCTGGAGAAGGGAATGGCTACCTGCTCCAGTATTCTTGCCTGGAGAATTCCATGGACAGAGGAGCCTGGCAGGCGACAGTCCATGGGGCCACAGAGTCGGTCACAGCTGAGCGACTGACGTCTTCTTCTACTGAGAAGATGGAAGCTCAGAGATGAGCAGCTTGCTCAAAGGCCTCTGACTATCCAGTGGCCGAGCTGCGATTGGCACTTGATGGCTGGTGACAGTGCTCTTCCCACTGCAGCACTATTGCTGCAAACACATAAATTCTTCTGTTCCATACAATGTCTAGGCTCTTATCAGACCCTAATAAAGGGTTGACAAGAGTAGAGGGAGGAATACCAGAGGGGGCTGATGTGGGAGGTGAATGTCCTTTGATGCACCAAGGCCTGGTTTCAAATCCTAGCTCTATCTCTTATGCTTTCTGGGATTTGGGCAGTTAACCTAAATTCATTTTCTTCAGCAGTCAAAATGGAAAATAATGGAATCAGTCAACATGTATTAAGAAACATCAGTGTCAGGTAAACCCTGTGTTACTAGAGAGCCATAAAAGGCTCAGTTCAGTTCAGTTCAGTCCCTCAGTCGTGTCTCTTTCCAACTCCATGAATTGCAGCACGCCAGGCCTCCCTGTCCATCACCAACTCCCGGAGTTTACCCAAACTCATGTCCATCGAGTCGGTGATGCCATCCAGCCATCTCATCTTCTGTCAGCCCCTTCTCCTCCTGCCCCCAATCCTTCCCAGCATCAGGGTCTTTTCCAATGAGTCAACTCTTCACATTAGGTGGCCAAAGTATTGGAGTTTCAGTTTCAACATCAGTCCTTCCAATGAACACCCAGGACTGATCTCCTTTAGGATGGACTGGTTGGATCTCCTTGCAGTCCAAGGGACTCTCAAGAGTCTTCTCCAACACCACAGTTCAAAAGCATCAATTCTTCGGCGCTCAGCTTTCTTCACAGTCCAACTTTCACATCCATACATGACTACTGGAAAAACCATAGCCTTGACTAGACGGACCTTTGTTGGCAAAGTCATGTCTCTGCTTTTTAATATGTTATCTAGGTTGGTCATAACTTTCCTTCCAAGGAGTAAGCGTCTTTTAATTTCATGGCTGTAGTCACCATCTGCAGTGATTTCGGAGCCCCCCAAAATAAAGTCTGACACTGTTTCCACTGTTTCCCATCTATTTCCCATGAAGTGACGGGACCAGATGCCATGATCTTAGTTTTCTGAATGTTGAGCTTTAAGCCAATTTTTTCACTCTCCTCTTTCATCAAGAGGCTTTTTAGTTCCTCTTCACTTTCTGCCATAAGGGTCAGTTTGATGCATTAACCAATAGATTGTTTAGCACAGGGGCAAGGGAGGATTTTAGATGTGGCTCTGAAGCTAATCTTAAGGAATGACTAGAAGTTAGATTGGAGTCCAATGAGGACAGGAAGAGTCCCATCTCCATATAACCGATGCTGTGCAGGCTCAGGGCCTCACACAGCCAGATGAAGCAAAAGATCTGGATTTCTCTGTGCTCTCATTACATTTTATATGTTGGAAATTCATTTTTAAAGTTATGAAAATTGGACCAAAAAAAAATCTATGAACCAAGTCAAGTCTTGCCTGTAGGCCATCAGTTTTCTGAATTATCTTTAGGAGAGGGCATTTCGGTCACACGGAAACAGCACTAGCAATGTCAAGACTTGGGCAGGGCAGCCGGGTCAGGGTGCACCATGCCCCTGGGTTGGTTAGGGGTGGAGGAGAGGAAGCTGGCCAGAGGGCAGCCTGGCCGGCCAGAGTGTGAGTGCTGAGCGGCGCTGCTCCCGGCGGGGCCTTGTGCACGCCACGCCGCACCCTGGCTTCCCTTCAGGAGCCAGAGACCCGTCCTGTCCACCTCGTCAGCAGGAGGGCCTGAGCAGGAGCAGGACTGACTTAACCTCACAGCTGCTACTGTGCTGCTCTCTGTAGATTAAAAGTACGAAAGACTCCCAATGGGGAACTGAGAATTAAGATGGATTTTACCTACAAAGCAATAAATACCATTCGGAACAAGAAAACATTTCCAATTTTTATTCATAAAATTATTAATCAAAACAGCAGAAGTGGATTTACAGAGCCACATCAATAATAACAGCAAAACAGGAAGGAAATAAAATACTCCAGAGAGAGACATCTTGAAAAGTTTGAAAGGCCTACACGCCAGGCAAAAAACCTACAGATAAACCATGGTTGTGCAACAGGGTATATTCATTCCTGCATTTTCTCAATAAGTTCCTCCTTATATTTTCCTTTCTCTTTCCCAACCTGTCGAGATTTGGCTTTGCGTTCAAGAATTTTTTTCCGATCTTTGTCCAGTTTTAGCCTGGTGATGACCACCTGTTAGGATGAGAAAACAAATAGGTCTTGATTTCTTTTTTAAGGGGAAAGGACTTAAAGCCGTAATTATTTCATACAGCAGATCTTCCCTCAACAGCAGCAGCTTGGGTTCCTTCTGCCACCCAACCTCCTACCCCTAACTCCTGTGGGTCTAGGGACCGTTTACATAGTTTAGTGATACAAAGATCATTCAGGTTGTAGAAGATTATACTACCAACATGGATGGTTTGTCTATCATCCCTTGCCTGGCAAAATGCATTGTTTTTAAATATACTGCATTCCTACCAGCTACTGGGCAATACAGAGATCACACAGATGAGTGAGACCCAACCATTCTGCCCTTAAGCACCTGAAACTCTGGAGGAGAGACTCTACGATGTATAAGCTGGGAGTTTAAGAGAGGAATGGTCAATTCCACTAGTTGGGAGTGAGGGCTGAAGGAAGAGGCGTTCTATTCCATCTGCACACTCCCTCGTGCGGAAGTCACGCCTGCAACCCTCTTGCTACCAGCTTGCAGATGGGCCATCACCAAGGATGACAGAACACACAAGGAAAGAATCTGGATCCTTGATGCTACACTAGCCAGTGAACCAACCAAGCCTGCCTGACCTCCCTCTGAAGTCCTCGTCACATCTGCCTGTGTGGGCAATACCGATACCCAACAGCTCCAGCAGGAAGGCTGGGTACACAGCCACGACCACTGGGTGGCCCCGGGCCTCACCTTGCTTGGGTGAATGCCCACGTGGACGGTTGTGCCATTGGCCTTCTCACGCTGCACCCGTTCAATGTAGATGACATACTTCTTTCTATACACCTGGACTACCTTGCCAATTTGCTGACCTTTGTAGTGTCCTCGAACCACCTAAGAGAAAACACAAAAGTGAATTCTCCCCATTTCTAATGCTTGACCATCACAGTGAGGAAACTAATGATCAGGAACATACAGGCTAACAGTGAAACTTTTTGCACAAAAAACAGATTAATCTTGGCAGTCAAAATCAGCTTTTTTTTCTTTTTCCGGTATAAATCTGCTCTGTGTTATTCTAAGTCAGGTGGAGGCTCCTCACCTGGATTTTTTTCTTCTCTTACCTGAACAAAACATTCCTTGAAGTAGGATGGTCATCACACAACTAGTCCTGAGAATAAAACTAACACAACATTGTAAATCAACTACACTTCAATTTAAAAAGAAAGAAATTATATTGAGATTCTCATGCAACCATCTAAAGCCCATATTTTCAAAAAACAATTTATTACCTAGGGAAATTTTCAAGATATGACCTTTAGAGAAAAAAGAATACAAAGCTAAACACAATACAGTCTGAATCTTGTGTGTATATGCTTCATCAGTTCAGTTCAGTTCAGTCACTCAGTTGTGTCCGACTCTTTGCGACCCCATGAATCCCAGCACGCCAGGCCTCCCTGTCCATCACCAACTCCCAGTTTCCCCAAACTCATGTCCATCGAGTCGGTGATGCCACCCAGCCATCTCATCCTCTGTCGTCCCCTTCTCCTCCTGCCCTCAATCCTTCCCAGCATCAGGGTCTTTTCCAATGAGTCAACTCTTCGCATCAGGGGGCCAAAGTACTGGAGTTTCAGCTTCAACATCAGTCCTTTCAATGAACACCCAGGACTGATCTCCTTTAGGATGGACTGGTTGGATCTCCTTGCAGTCCAAGGGACTCTCAAGAGTCTTCTCCAACACCACAGTTCAAAAGCATCAATTCTTCGGCGCTCAGCTTTCTTTACACATGACTACTGGAAAAACCATAGCCTTGACTAGACGGACCTTTGTTGGCAAAGTCATGTCTCTGATTTTTAATATGCTGTCTAGGTTGGTCATAGCTTTCCTTCCAAGGAGTAAGCGTCTTTTAATTTCATGGCTGCAGTCACCATCTGCAGTGATTTTGGAGCCCCCAAAAATAAAGTCTGACACCGTTTCCACTGTTTCCCATCTATTTCCCATGAAGTGATGGGACCAGATGCCATGATCTTAGTTTTCTGAATGTTGAGCTTTAAGCCAACTTTTTGACTCTCCTCTTTCACTTTCATCAAGAGGCTTTTTAGTTCCTCTTCACTTTCTGCCATAAGGGTGGTGTCATCTGCATATCTGAGGTTATTGATATTTCTCCTGGCAATCTTGATTCCAGCTTGTGCTTCTTCCAGCCCAGCGTTTCTCATGATGTACTCTGATATAAGTTCAATAAGCAGGGTGACAATATACAGCCTTGACGTACTCCTTTTCCTATTTGGAACCAGTCTGTTGTTCCATGTCCAGTTCTAACTGTTGCTTCCTGACCTGCATACAGGTTTCTCAAGACACAGGTCAGGTGGTCTGGTATTCCCATCTCTTTAAGAATTGTCCACAGTTTATAGGAATCTACAGTCATACATGGTATACACAAGATGAAAATATATCCTAATGTCAATAATGGTTGCCATTAGGCAGGAAGCAGAATTCTTAATTTATATTAGTCCACATTTCAAGATTTCTACAGTTAATACAAATATTTTATCATCAGAAAAAAATTAAAATGTCAAAACACTGGGCTATTTTCACACACTAAACATCTGTTCATACTCCAATTCTATTCTAAAAATCAACTAGATTATGGTTTTACTGAAGGCAAGAGCCTATTAAACAGCAGCCACATAAGCATAGAGAAAATACCACATGTAAAGAAATGGAGAATCACAATGCTCCTAAAATGTCTACCTACGTTGTTCAGCTTACCAAGGTGATTTTCAGGCTGCAAAGGGCCTTGCACACCTCACTGTAAATCCATCACAGTCTGCATGACCAGAGACCCTCATGTGGAAAGTCTGTGAAAAGGCCCCTATTAACTATCACCATGACTAAAGAAAGATGTTAAAAAGGAGTCAAAGGAACACATCTGTGATAAAACGTAGGAGGAAGGAGATGGGATAAGACTCAGTCAACAGACTGAAAGGTGAGGGAAGAGGCGAGGATGACATCCGGAGTCCAGCTGTGCAGCTGGATGTGTGGGTGTGCCCTTCCCAGAGGCACGGAACGTGGAGACTCCATACACAGCAGCAAGGCCAGCTGGGCTGGCAACAAAGACCGGAGAGTCATCCACAGAGATGGCAATTCAAAGCCTGATTTTACTCAGGCAACTGCTGGTATGAAACAAGGGCAGAACGTAGAAATCTAAGAAAAGCCAACATTTTGGAAGGGTTTACAAGAGACTGAAGTGGCCTGAAAGAATGGGAAACCAGGGAGTTTCCCTGGTGGTTCAAGGGTAAAGAATCTGCCTGGCAATGCAAGAGACACAGGTTCAATCCCTGATGTGGGAGGATCCCACATGCCACGGAGCCATTAAGCCTGTGTGCCACAACTACTGAAGCCCCTGCACCTGGAGCCCATGCTCTGCAAAAAGAAGCCACCACAATAGGCCCAGCTACTGAAACTGGAGAGCAGTTCCCGCTCGCCGCAACCAGAGAAAAGCCCACACAGCAGTGAAGACCCAGCACAACCATAAATAAATAAAAGGGAGACCAGGGAGGACAGTGTTAGAGTGGTGAAGAGAAGAAGGTCAGATGCCATGGAACGGTCAGGAACTGGAAGGACAAAGGGACAGATGGCAACACGCTGGGCACTGGTGGTCGTGGCGACAGTGCTTTTGGTGGAGCAGAGGGATGAAAGCTGTTTATGGTAAGGCCACGAATTCACCAGAGGTTAAAAGATGAAGATGAAAAAAGACTGGCCCAAGGAGCTTGGATCTATGGGGATGTGAGGTTAAGGGATAATTTTTTATTATTTAAGAAGGGGAAACATTAATGTGTTTAAATGAACAAGTATGGAGAAAAAGGTACAGGAAGCTGTAGAGAAAGGAGATAATGGATAGAAGGATCTGAAGAAAGAAGAGAGTGATGGATGTCGCATTCAGTGGCCGAGGGAGAGCTTTAGATAGAAACAGGATTTATAACAGGAGAGAATGAAGACAGGAGGGGTGGAAATGCAGGTATTAAGCCAGAGGGTGTGGAGCCAGGAGCTCTGGAAGTTCCTAGATCACAGTTTTAATTCCCTCTGTAAAGTAGGAGGAAGACTCAACTACTCACAGAAAGAGGCAGGTGAGACTTAGAAGATACCAAGAGAGAAAAGGCAGTTTTAACAAACCTAATTGGACTATTTTACTTTCCTGGCTGGAGATGTGCTTACCCCATATGACCTCTGGAGTTAAGAGACCTGTATTCCTGGCTTGGATACTCATTTCCTATATTATTCTTTATTATTTTCCCTGAGTTTCATTGTCTTCATATCTAAAAAGGAAACAGTTCATGCCCCCTTTTCTTTATCTCACGCTCCAATTCCATTCAGTCAATCGTTTTCATCTGTTTAGGAAATATTGATTGTGCCCCTGCTGTGTGCCAGGCTCTGCACTGAGGTCAGAAAAGTTCTCTGGCCTCAGGGAGCTTGGTCTGATGAGTAGTAAGCAGTTAAGAGGTAAACATACAAATATATGATCCATGAACAGGGCATATGGGAAGATACTCAGATGGTAAGACCTGCAAAATGAGGAGTTAGGTAGAGAGGAGAAGAGTACTCCAGGCAGAGGGAGCATTCTGGGCAAAGACCCAGGACATTCTAAGGACCTGAAAAGACCAATGTGTTTGATGTACAGTGCAAGTAGGGGGCTTATAAAATGAGATGAGGTTGGAGAATTAGGCCTGGGCTGGATCACTGGAGCCTTATCAATGATTTAGATGTTACAGTTAGCACATCAAGCACCATTGATAGGTTTTAAGTAGGCTCTGATTTGCAAATAATTTGTCTGTAGAGAATGGATTAGGGTAAGAGTGGAAACTGAAGATGCTTTGAACTAAAATGGAAATAAAAAGAAGTGTCAGATTTAAGACTTATTTTGAACGTAAAAGCAACAAGACATAGTGACAGAAGAGAGGGGTTAGGGATAGTTAATGATAACTTAAAGGTTTACGGTATATACCAGTGGGGAGATAGAAGCATCACTTATTGAGGTGTGAAAGCTGGGAGGAGAAGCAGATTTTAGAAGCAGTGGGAATGTCAGGATCTCATGTATAAGAAGCTTGAGATGTCTGTGAGATATCCAAATAAAGATGTTCAGCAGGCAGTTAGACTTAGGTCTGTGGTCAGAAAAGTGGTTTGAACGAGGATATAAAGGAGGAAGGTGTTAGCACAGAGCAGATATTTAAAACTCTAGGTATAAATATTACCACCTAGGTAGACAATGTAGGCCAGCCAATGGAAGACCAGGTGCAGGCCCTGACAAACTCGAGCATTTAGGAATCAGAGGAGAACTAGCCAGCAAAGGAGGCTGAGAAACTGAAAGTAAACTGTGAGCTTGAAGTGTCACAGAAGCCAAAAACAGAGACTATTTCAAGAAGTAAGGTGATGCCACCCATGCCAAATGCTGCTGAAAAAGTCAAGGACAGTGAGAAAGATGGGACCATTGAATTTAGTCATAAAGCGGTTACTGGTGATCTCAGCCAAAAGCAGTTTCCATACAACAAAGAATCCAGGTTTTCCAGGTCTCACAAAACTGAAGAATCTGACAACAACTGAAGAGTCTGCATATCCCTAACTAGCACCTATAGGCATTTGCAATTCCCCCATTCTAGAACATGTCTGATGGGAAGGATCCAGAGGAGAAGAGGCTGAACCATACTTCCAAATTATTTTTTCCACTCTATTCCTGTCACATTCTCAACCTAACTTATCTCCTGCTATCGATCTTTTCCTCCTCAAACCTTCCAAGTCCCAGTCCCTTAGAGATACACCAAATTCCTTACTTCATTCTCTAAAATAATGGTTCTCAATTAGGGGAGGTTATCAGGGGTGAATTTTTTCTCCCCAGGGACAATACCTGGAAATACTGATAGTTCCGCTTATCCTAACTGTGAGAAGGTGCTGCTGGCATCTAGTGGGGAGAAGCCAGGGATGCTGCTAAACATCCTACAGTGCACAGGAGAGCTCACCACAGCAAAGAATTACCCAGCCCAAGAAGTCAACCGCGCGGAGGTGGGGAAACCCCGTTCCCAAATGTGAGCCCTACTGCAACAGGGACCCCGTGGATGTTGTTCACCACTAGAGTTCTAGGGAACAGTGCATGGCCTGGTAAGTGCTCAATATATATTCCTTCAAGGTGTAAATATAGCTCTGATCTATCTTACTCACCTTCATTTCCCCTTCCCTACTAAACATTCTAAGCTCCAGTCAGAGGACAGCTTATACTTTCTCAAAATTTCTCTGCTTATAATTTCTCAAAACTTCACGCCTCTGATTTGCTATTGCTTCCCCATTCTCCCTGCCAAATGCAGTACCATCAAATGTTCAGCTTCCACTAAACCCAATGTTGCCAAAACCTTACTCTTATTCCAACACCTTCCCCTACAAAGATCCGCCCTGAGCAGTGCCTGGGAACTAGCAACCTCTGGACTAAAAAAAAGAAAGCATTGTTTTGCTTGGCTGGCAAAGCAAAACAAGACTTCTCAAATTATTATTATTAAAGAATTGAGTTGGAATGCTCTAAGTTAAGCTGGGAAGGCGCTCTCTGGTGACTCTGGGCCCGAACGCCGGTCACCTGCAGGGTCACAGTATCTGCCCCGGTCCTGAGGGCGTGTGAGTCTCCGACTCCTCCACGCCAAGTACTGTTTGACATTCTCAGGCACAGGCGGGGCCCGAGCGCCACGCAGGTGGGTAACTAGAGCCCGGGAGACAAGTACCTGGACCTCGTCGTCCTTGCGGATGGGCATGGAGCGGACGTTGTACTTCTGTCGCAGCTCCTTGGAGAGTGGAGACGACATGATTTTCCTGCGCACGTGGGAGGGGGCATTGAAGTGACGTTTGCGGTTTTTTGCTGCGGTCCGAGGTCACGAAGGGGTTGAACTTCATGGTGTTCGTCTGCAAACAGAGGCAAGGGAGGGAGCGAAGGGACGCTTGGTGGGGTACCAGGGCCTTCTCTCCATCCGGGACACTTTGCTACATCCCCGCCCAGGGGTTCTAGGGAGGTGGCCTCGCAAGGAGACTGAGGGAGGAAAACGAAGGATATGAAAGGTGTGGGTGTTACACAGACAAAGACGAGCGTGGAGGGCGCATGCTTAACTAAACGGGGGTGGGGAGGGGGCGGCACTGGGGCCTCGAGGCTGAGGGACGAGGGCTCAGACTGCAGAAGAAGGCACAGTTGGGGGTCACGCGGAGAGATCTCTGGGGAGGCAGGTAGACCCCCGGGCAGGCAGGATTGAGTCCAGTGGAGCGGAGGGCTTCGTAGCCGGAGAATTCACCAGCTCCACTCACCTACCGACCGACTGCCAAGTTCAGACGGTGCGCGCGTAGGGACGGAAGT
The DNA here is from genome assembly GCF_054371585.1 of Giraffa tippelskirchi. Lineage (NCBI taxonomy): Eukaryota > Metazoa > Chordata > Mammalia > Artiodactyla > Giraffidae > Giraffa > Giraffa tippelskirchi. The sequence continues at coordinate 113,333,251 of NC_137282.1, forward strand.
GAGGCTCCCTTGCTGCGCAAGCGCGGAAAGAAAACAATGCTCCATTCCCAGCAGAACGAAACTGAATAGCGCCCCCTGAGGCTTGGGGTGGGATCGCAGTGACTCGTTTCCAGGGACTCTGGGTGGCTGGGTGGCTAGGTGGCTCCGGGGATCACGCCCGGAACCTGGTGACTTGGCGCTGCCGGGGAGAAAGGGCAGTTTTGTAGGGCTTGCAATGAGGCCTTGTTGATGTTCTCTTTATGTGTGTGTTGGTCGCTCAGTCGTGTCTTACTCTTTGTGACCCCATGGACTGTAGCCCACCAGGCTCCTCTATCCGTGGGGATTCTCCAGGCAAGAATACAGGAATGAGTTGCCACGCCTTTCTCCAGGGGATCTTCCCGACCCAGGGACCGAACCCTGGTCTTCCGCATTGCGGGCAGATTTTGCATAGTCTGAGCAACCATGGAAGCCACCTGTTCTTTTTAAGGGTGCATTATTAATAGTCTCTTTCCTACTCAAAACTCTTTGCCCCGGTTACCCTCCTCAGAGGTTGTTTAGGCATATGATCGGGGTGATTAAACATCGTGGTGCTTTAAATGCAATTGGCTGATTTGCTTCTTCACAATCACTGAGAAGTCTGTTCAAAATGCAAATTTTCATGTTCCACAACAGCCCTACAAAATCAGACAGTATTAGGTCGGGGTCAGGAGCTCTGAATTTAGAGCAAGCACTCCCCCTCACCAAAGACTTTGAGGTGCACCAATGTTTGAGAGACATTACAAACCAGCCATTTGTCTTTTCCAAACTTCCCCCCAGTCTTTTAGCCCGATTTAGAAAAGCTGGGGCTGTAGAATGACACGTGAACTCAAGTGGCTCTTCAAGTTGCTGAACCTTGGGGAGATGCCTCCATGATTCTGAGGCTGTTTCCTTCTCTGTGAAATGGGGATGATCTTAAGTAGATGACTCGTTGAATTGTTATGAAGACTAAGTGTGTTAACCTGGTTTTGTGTGTTTAGAACAGTGTCTGGCACATAGCACGCAATTCCTAAGGGCTTCTCAGGTAGCTCAGTGGTAAAATAATCTGCCTGCCAATGCAGGAGACACAGGAGACGTGGGTTTGATGCCTGGGTCAGGAAGATTCCCCTGGAGGAGGAAATGGCAACCCACTCCAGTATTTTACCTGGAGAATCCTATGGAGAGAGGAGCCTGGTGGGCTACAGTCCATGGGGTCGAGAAGCGTCCGACACGACTGAGCACGCAGGCAGAGAGATTATTCCTAGAGAGCAGAGGTCTTTTTGTGGGCCTTGTTCCACAATGGCCCTAAGGGCAGGCCACACCAGAATCAGACTTTTGCCATTAACTCCTAGCGATGCAAACTGTAAGCTTTCTGCGTTTGATCTAAACATGTGCAGTGCATCGTGCCAACTGAAGCTGTGCTCGCTCTCCCTTTTTAAATTCCGTGAGTCTTTAAAAACTTGGTAGCACAGCCAGGATTCTTCGGACTAGCGACCCTGCGGGTTTGGAGCCATTGCCCTGATCGACTCACCCTGGGCCCGCCCACCCCTGCCCACCCCTGCCCACCCCTGCCTGCCTTGTCCCCGCCTCTCCCCGCCTGGTGGTTCCGGAGTTCCTCCTTCCACTCCAGGTAGACACACACACACACACACACACACACGCACGCACGCAATTAGGTGTTAACTAATGCTGTGGTAATCATGATGCAATATGTAGGTATATCAAGTTAACACACAGTAGTATGTCTTAAACTTTCAGAACGTTATAGTTCAATTATATCTCAATAAAGCTGGGGGTAAAAGGAAGTCACTTCCTTTCAGCAAGGCAGGAGCAAATGCCATTATGACTGAGTGCACACAGATGGTCATAGAGTTTTCAGAGCAGCCCTTACAGTGTTCATCAGAGCCAAGCACCCAAGAAGTTGTTCATTCATACATTCATTCATTCGCTCACTGGCCCCTTCTGGGCTCACTCATTATTTCCCTATCACATTCATTCATTTACCCACACATGCATCCATTTGCTCATTAATTTATTTGCCATGTATGTGGTACCTACATGGAGGCACAGGTTTAGGGCTAGAGCAAAGAGATACGGAAAGGAGTGAAATATGGTCCCTTCTCCCAGGGAGAGCAGGGCCTCACTGGTGAGGGGCAACCATGTGAGGGTAGATCATTACAACCCAAGATTATCAAGATATATTCACTATCAACCGGAGAGGAGAGCCATTTCTTTATCCCCACCCTCTGCCCCCTGCTTTAGTCGTGTCTGACTCTTACCCCATGGACTGTAGCCCACCAGGCTCCCTTCCCTGTCCGTGGGATTTCCCAGGCAAGAATACTGAAGTGGGTTGCCATTTCCTCCTCCAGGGGATCTTCCCCACCCAGGGATCGAACTGGCATCTCTTATGTCTTTTGCATTGGCCAGTAGCGCCACCTGGGAAGCCTCTGCCTCCTGCGGCTCAATAGAATTAAGGGACATCACCAGATAAAACGACAAGAGACGGAGGTTCTGCCCTTCTAATAGGATTTAATAGAATTTAATAGATAGATGGTTACTACCCTGCCTCATGCCTGCCTTGGAAACGCGCACAGAGACTAGCGTAAAGCCCTAGGATCTAGCACAGTGCCTGGCTCAGAGGGAATGCCAGGGGAACATGTTTATGTCTCTGAGGCAGAGAGTAATGTGGTGGGGAAGTGTGAGAGCCCTGGATTCTGACTGCCCGGGTTTGGATCTCTCCACCACTTACTGGCCCTGGAGCTTTGGGTGAGATAGTTAGCCTCTTGGTCACTCACTTTCCTCATCTGTCAAATGGGAATAATAAGAGTCCCTGCCTCATGAGTCTGGTGTCGGTATTCTGTGAACCTTTAGCACAATGTCTGGCACAAAGTAAGCACTTAACACATGGTAGAAATAATTTGCTTAATTTTTAGGTTTTTTGTTTTTTTTTTTTTGCCACTTTATGTGGCTCATGGGATTGTAGTTTCCTGACGAGGGATCAAACCCAGGCCTTCGGCAGTTAAAGTGTGGAGTCTTAAACCACTGGACTGCCAGGAAATTCCAAGAAACTATTATTTCTTAAATGAGTGAATTATTACAGCTTGTTGTATTAGGTTGAGCATTTACTGTCAGACATTGTGCTTTATAAACATTACCTTATTTGATCTAGTAAACAACCCTTTAAAGTGTCCCTTTTACAAGTGAGAAAACAGGTTCTGAATGAGATGGGAGCATGATTCACTATCAGATACCTAATATCATTATTGCTATCTTGCAGCCAATAAGATAATGAGGATATCCACTGTTACTAACATAGGAAGGTGTCTATTACATGAGGAAAAAAAGCAAACTACAAAATAATGTTAACAGCATGATTCAGTTTTGTTTATGGAAGAATATCACAAAAGTATTAAAAATGATGATCCATGATTAGTGGGATTATGGGTGACTTTATTTTTAATCCTACTTTCATTTATTCTTTATCTTTAAAAAATGTATTGGGTTATAGTTTATTTACAATGTTGTGTTAGTTTCAGGTATAATGGGTGACTTGCATTTCTTTTCCCTTTTTGTTCTTTTCTGCTTTTCCTCCAGTGGGGCTATGAGCATGTATTATTTGTGTAATTAAAATCATGTTGTAAGGGTTTAAAATTTTTGCTGAAGAAGACCCCCCTATGGGATTTCCCTGGTGATCCAGTAGCTAAGACTCCATGCTCCCAATGCAGGAGGCCTGGGTTCCACCTTTGATCAGAGAACTAGATCCCGCATGCTGCACCTAAAGGATCAAAGATCTAGTGTGCTACAGCTGAGACCCACCACTGCCAAATAAACAAACAAACCTCAGCTCTAATACAAACTATTAAAAAATAAAATCAAGTCCCCCAGTGTTCAACTCAGTTTTCCTTTGCAGGCTGTTTAAAAGGGAGAAAACAGAAAACCAAAAATGCCCACACCACTTTCAATTCCCAGCCCCTCTTTTTAGGGGGAAAGTGAAAGTGAAGTCACTCAGTCATGTCCGACTCTCTGCGACCCCATGGACTGTAGCCTGCCAGGCTCCTCCGTCCATGGGATTTTCCAGGCAAGAGTACTGGAGTGGGTTGCCATTTAGGGGGAGGAGGCAGTTTACTCTCTTGACAGGGATGATTATGGGTAGTAAGGCAGAACCGTACAATTCTTCATAACTCTGGAGGCGTGCGAACCTGGGTCTGAATTCCAGCTTCACCACGTGCTAGCTATGTGACCTAGATGAGTTACTAGGTCTCTGTTCTCCTTGAAAAAGGAGGTAGCTGCGATCTTGCAGGACTGCTGTGAGGATTAAGAAAGACAAGGCCTGAACCGGCACTCCTTGCCTGGCACGTGAAGAATGCCCAACCATCGGTAGCTATTACTACAAGAGTTGAGGTAAAAATTACTCATTTTGGTAAGAATAAAGTACGTGACCTCATCACACAGAACTGACAGAGGACAACTGCTGGGAGGGGCAGGGCAGGGGAGTGTCTTGGGTGAATGTTCTCCACACAGGCCCCTCACATGGGCTTCTATCTGCTGGAGCGGCTAAGGGACCAGCTTCTTAAGAAGGGATCAGGCTTGCCAGTGGCCTGCCATTTGTTTTGGGCAAAAACCACAAGCTTGTGACGTTTAGCTATAAAACCTAACTACACAGCTGCCACTTATAAGCCCCACGGCTACAGCCTACTTCCCCCCAAGCTTCCCAGCACCACCCCGCCCCCAAGCAGCGTGAGCTCAGCACATGAGCTCACGTGAGCTCCTCACTGAAGCCCCTCTGCGATTTCGCCTCTTCTACAGCTGCAACACCTCCCCAGGAGAATCCATTTCTGCCAGAACCACCACAGCCCCCAACCCATCACCTAGCCCACTCTGGATTTGTATCATAAGCCCTGATTGAGAAATCCTCTCCCACGAAAACACTATAGTCTGCCCTTGGTTAGGTAACTGAAAGAACTGGTTCAGAAATCATAAAAACGACACAAGGGACCTCCCTGGCAATCCAGTGGTTAAGACTCCATGCTTCCCAGAGGGCAATGGGTTTGATCCCTGGTTGTGGAACTAACATCCAGCATGCCAAGCAGCTTAAACACACACACACACACCCCTTAGAGGTTTTTCATCAACGTAAAACACATCAACAGCCAAAACACAGTAGCAACCCAAGTGTCCGTTGACAGAGGAATGGAAAAAGAAGATGTGGTACATATATACAATGGAGTATTACTCAAAGAATGTAATAATGACACTTGCAGCAACATGTCCATGGATGGACCAGAGACTGTCATACTGAGTGAAGTCAGAGAACAAGAAATATCATATGATATCCCTTATATGCAGAATCTAAAAAGAAATGACACAAATGAACTTATTTACAAAACAGAAACAGACTCACAGATTTAGAGAATGAACTTATGGTTACTAGGGGATAGTTAGGGTGTTTGGGATGACATGTACACACTGCTATATTTAAAATGGACAACCAACAAGGAATTACTGTGTAGCACAGGGAACCCTGCTCAACATTGAGGCAGCCTGGATGGGAGGGGAGTTTGGGGGAGAATGGATACATGGGTATGTATGGCAGAGTCACTCTGCTGTGCACCTGAAACTATCACAATATTGATAACTGGCCACGTGTCAGTTGCTCAGTCGTGTCTGACTCTTCACAACCCCATGGTCTGTAGCCCAAGAGGCTCCTTTGTCCTTGGGATTTCCCAGGCAAGAATACTGGAGTGGATTGTCATTTCCTTCTCCAGGGGATCTTCCAGACTCAGGGATCGAACCCAGGTCTCCTGCATTGCAGGCAGATTCTTTACCATCTGAGCCACCAGGAAAGCCCCAATATAAAATAAAAAGCTAAAAACAACAACAAAACATTGGGCCCATCTTTTGACTCTGAGCAAAGCTTTTCAGCAGTGGCCACAGGACTGGAAAAGGTCAGTTTTCATTCCAATCCCAAAGAAAGGCAATGCCAAAGAACGCTCAAACTACCGCACAGTTGCACTCATCTCACATGCTAGTAAAGTAATGCTTAAAATTCTCCAAGCCAGGCTTCAGCAATACGTGAACCATGAACTTCCAGATGTTCAAGCTGGTTTTAGAAAAGGCAGAGGAACCAAAGATCAAATTGCCAACATCCGATGGATCATCGAAAAAGCAAGAGAGTACCAGAAAAACATCTATTTCTGCTTTATTGACTATGCCAAAGCCTTTGACTGTGTGGATCACAATAAATTGTGGAAAATTCTGAAAGAGATGGGAATACCAGACCACCTGACCTGTCTCTTGAGAAACCTGTGTGCAGGTCAGGAACCAACAGTTAGAACTGGACATGGAACAACAGACTGATTCCAAATAGGAAAAGGAGTACGTCAAGGCTGTATATTGTCACCCTGCTTATTAACTTATATGCAGAGTACATCATGAGAAACGCTGGGCTGGAGGAAGCACAAGCTGGAATCAAGATTGCTGGGAGAAATATCAATAACCTCAGATATGCGGATGACACCACCCTTCTGGCAGAAAGTGAAGAAGAACTAAAGAGCCTCTTGATGAAAGTGAAAGAGGAGAGTGAAAAAGTTGGCTTAAAGCTCAACATTCAGAAAACTAAGATCATGGCATCTGGTCCCATCACTTCATGGCAAATAGATGGGGAAACAGTGTCAGACTTTATTTTTCTGGGCTCCAAAATCACTGCAGATGGTGACTACAGCCATGAAATTAAAAGACGCTTACTCCTTGGAAGGAAAGTTATGACCAACCTAGATAGCATATTAAAAAGCAGAGACATTTGCCAACAAAGGTTCGTCTAGTCAAGGCTATGGTTTTTCCAGTGGTCATGTATGGATGTGAGAGTTGGACTGTGAAGAAAGCTGAGCACCGAAGAATTGATGCTTTTGAACTGTGGTGTTGGAGAAGACTCTTGAGAGTCCCTTGGACTGCAAGGAGATCCAACCAGTCCATCCTAAAGGAGATCAGCCCTGGGTGTTCATTGGAAGGACTGATGTTGAAGCTGAAACTCCAATACTTTGGCCACCTGATGCGAAGAGTTGACTCATTGGAAAAGACCCTGATGCTGGGAAAGATTGAGGGCAGGAGGAGAAGGGGATGACAGAGGATGAGATGGCTGGGTGGTATCATCGACTCGATATACATGGGTTTGGGTGGACTCAGGGAGTTGGTTATGGACAGGGAGGCCTGGTGTGCTGCGGTTCATGGGGTCGCAAAGAGTCGGACACGACTGAGCAACTGAACTGAACTGAAAGCTTTTCATTGAGCTTTGCATTTCCTCTGTTGGAGTTCTCCTTTATCTTTCTTTTGTAAACTATGTCCTTACATAAACCAATTCCAGGGTTCCAGGTTTCATTTTCTTTACCATGGAATAAGAATTTACACATTTTCAATGTGGATGCAGAATCCTCAAGGACTGTCCTCCTAACCCTTTTCAGTCACCTTCTTCACATTGAATTTGGTGGGGTTTTTTTTCGGGGGGAGAGGGTAGTTGCATGACCCCTGCAGTAGGAGCATGGAGTCCTAACCACTTGATCGCCAGGGTATTCCCTGAGTTCACTAGCATTTTGAGGAGGGGGTGGCAACTCACCCTTACCAGGTCTCTCCAAAGTATTCAACTTAGTTTTCCTAGATCCTTTTATTTTTCGATCATATTTCACTGGTTAACAAGTCACATCACTACAGCACAAAGCACAGCTGGCACAAACAGGTTTGGGAACACATCTCTGTGTGTACACTTAGTCGTGTTTGACTCTTTGCAGCCATGGACTATAGCCTGCCAGGCTCCTCTGTCTGTGGAATTTTTCAGGCAAGAATACTGGAGTGAGTTGCCATTTCCTACTCCGGGGGATCTTCTCGACCCATGGATGGAACTTGCGTCTCTTGAGACCCCTGCACTGGCAAGCGAGTTCTTTACCACTAGTGCCACCTGGGAAGCCCACACCTCTGACAACCGGTGGACATATACTCCTGATCACTAGCTTTGAGTGTCACAAGAATTCAAATATCACACAGAATGTTAAAGAGAGAATAGAGAGGGTCAATGAAGAGTTTCTTGCAGACTGGTGCACTCTCCCATTCATCTCTGATATGTTCATCCACGTCCGTGCAGAGAAGGCTTTGAAGGACTGGGCAGCGGAAGGGAAAATGTCCATGGAAGTCCCTTTCTTACAGCTGGTGAGGGGTCTCCCTTACTTGATCTGGGAATACCTACGTGGAACAAGTACTGTTTTTGAAAATTTACCATGTACCACTTTCTGCATACACGAGCTTGTTCTGATCCAGTATACTTTATTTGCACAAACTATAGATTTAATTTCTGCAACAGTGCCTTGAGGTTAAGGACCTGAACTGAGGTTATGCAACTGGAAAGTAAGTAGATCAGGTTAACACAGCGTAGTAAATCAACCTCAAATACCTCAATAAAATAAATTTTTCAAAAAAAGAAGAGGAAAGAAAGTAGCCGATTGCGGAACATTCCGTAGGGATTCAATAAAGGAAGGACTGAATCCAAGGGGTCCTGACTTTCTGATCATGCTCAGAGATAGTCCCCATATTTCCCAGCTTCTCTCCTCTAGAATGAAATTCCATTCTGACTACGATCCCAGCCTCCAGCCCACCCGGCCATAAGCAAGTCAAAAGTAACACACAGCAGCATTTCTGAAAATCAGCCTTTTAATCTATTTGAACCCAACAAGTGGGGAAAGAACTAAAACATTTTTTTTCCCTTGAGATTTTGCTGATGAGAATGAGTCAGAGGTGTCTCTTCCATAGGAAACTGACATCCCCTGTGTCCTCAAGGATTTTTTTTTAAATGCATCAATGTGGGATTTCAATTCACGTGCATGCCACACACTTCCCCACCCTGCCCTGCCCACTCTGTACAGGCACACATATTCACACACCCACGGGACTCCTTTTGTAATGGGGGAAAAGAATGCAAAAAAAAAAAAAAAATCCATCCGAGTGGCCACAGATACCAGAAATAACCAAATACAGCTTACACTTACATCCATCAACTCAAATGCAAAGGGAAGCTTCTCTAATTGGAATCTAGAGCCAAAAATCACAGAAGGTGGAGACTTGAACCATCCATAGAGATAATTTAAAAATGCCTTCTACTGGACACTCCCCTTAATTACTAAAGTATGCAAACAATCTGGATATAAATGGAAAACAGTGGGCGGCTCTCTTGCTGGGACAGAGGGGCATACCTAAAATTCCCTGGGTGGAATTTGTGCCTGGACCATGGCCACTCCCTTTCAGGACTAAAGGGGAAGGATAAGGGGGAGCAGTGGAGTGGGGACCCTGGGAACCCACCCAGGAGCCAGTGAGCAAACAGTGGAGCCGCCCCAGGAACCAGGACTGAGTTGCTATGTGGGGGGAGCTCGGTGGGGCAGGTGGGCCACGACTGGGTTGCAGAGAGGTCCAAGCGCGGTGCAACCTTGGGAGCCCAAGGTGGACGTGCTAAGACAGGAGATGGGCTGGTCCACTTTGCTTCTCCCACCTAAGGCTTTGGGACCACTGGCAGCCATCTGGGAGAGGCCAAGACATGATTACTTTAGGGTCGCAGAAAATGATGCTTCCCATCTGGACATCGATGTACAAACCATGTCTAGTCCTCAAAGGATGACTTCCCAGTCACAGCCTGCCCCTCCACCAAGCCATGTTGTGGCCACACAGCGTGGGGGCTGAGGCACATTGGCAGGGGGTTCAGAGGAACGAGTTGAAGAGAGGAAGGGGAAGTCGCCAAGCTCCCAGTGACCAGTGGGCAGACTTGAGTCTACGCAGGCTGCTGCCCAACCACTGGGCATCTGCTTCTGGGTAGGAAAAGAAAGGGGTGAGGGAGAGGGCCTTGAGGCCTGGGCTGTAGGTCAGGCAGGAAGGGATGGAGCAGAGGCAAGGGCTCCATTTACAGCGCCACATTTCAGGGGCCTGCCTGGGAAGTACCGTACTTGTTGAAGGAGCCAGGTGGGAGGTGCTTTGGGCAGCCTGGTCCAGAACCTGGAGCCCAGGTCTGCAGGTTGCCTACCCAGGAGAGAACCCAAATGACTAGTGGGACCAAATGGTGGGGGCTGCGAGATTGTCAAAGCCTGGCTGAGAGCCGGTTGGCATGGATTCTGGGCTATCCCCCCAACAGGGAGGGGACTGCAGCTCTCCCAAGAGTGTGTCCCCGAGCTGTCCTGGCCTTGTCTCTGGTCTTGGGGCTCCTCAGGGAAAGAAAGGGGCGCCCCAACTTCAGGCAGTGTAATTTATCTAAAATTAAACTTGGGGAAAAGAGGTAGCTTCGAACCCAGGAGCCACCCCCTCCCTCCCCTCACCCCCACTTTGGGACACAGCCAGATCTTGGGCCAGATAGAGGGCAGGAAGAGAGAGGGTGCTGGAGGCAGGGCTGGTGGTCTCCTGGGTCCTTGGCCTTGGGGCTGGGCAGGTCATCAATGCATCTTGCCCAGCTGGATCTTCTTCCAAGCCTCCGAGGCTGTGAAGATACACGAGTCCAGAATGCCAGCAACAGTGAAGGTCCCTCCAATGATGGCACAGATCTAAAAGTGGGGGCAATGGTCAGAGGTCAGTGGGGAAGGGAGCAATGGCCAGACCTCCCTAAATCACGAGATGATGAGCTCAGCAAGTACTGACGCCCTGACCCGTTATGCCCACCCCATGGTAACCAGTGGGATGTGGAACGCACCCAGGGCTCAAATAAAAACAATAATAAAAATAATCATTGGACTTCCCTGGTGGTCCAGTGGTTAAGAATCTGCCTTCCTTGCAATGCAGGGGGTTTGACCCTGGTCAGGGAACTAGATCCCACATGCAGCAACTAAAACCCAGAGCAGCCAAATACATAATTTAAAAAAAACCTGCTGTCATAAGGGGATGGTCATGAATGTCACCTGTATGTCTGTACTTCCTCAATTCCTGTCACATATTAAGATAAGAGCTACAACAAAGCAGACAGCACTTACGCAACACCTATCTGTGCCAAGCATGGCCTGAAATGCTGATGTGTTCCACCTCACTGAATCCCCAGGCCAACTCTAGGAGGGAAGCACTGTTCTTACAATTATTGTGCAGCCATGGAAACTGAGGCACAGGGCCACTCAGTCACTCACCCAATGCCACAGCATTTAGTGGCTGAAAAGTGAAAGTCAAAGTGTTGGTTGCTTAGTCGTGTCCAACTCTTTTGTAACCCCATGGACTGCAGCCCGCCAGGATCCTCTGTCCATGGAATTCTCCAGGCAAGAATACTGGAGTGGGTTGCCATGCCCTCTTCCAGGGCATCTCCCCGACCCAGGGCTTGAACCCCAGTCTCCTGCACGGCAGGCAGACCCTACCATCTGGGTCAAATGAGCTCAAAACTCTCAATGTGGCCCTTGGCGGCTTCCCAGGTCTGAACAGCCCACCTCACCGAATTACTCGCTTTGCTTTGAACTTGACAGGACTCCTACTTGTGACACATCAACATAATGCTACATTCTACTCAAAATGGCCTGGACTACCTATGAGTGCTTTCTGGGGCTATCAAAGAAACCAAAGTGCCTAAAAGATCTGTAAGGAAACTTTAAATGTACTTCTTCCTTAAAGACATAATTAAATCATTCATAAAAACCAGTGTTACCCACCACGCTGTATGCCCTGAAGGGGTCCAGAGAGGGAGTCTGTCCAAGGTCACACAGCAAGTATGTGGCAGATCCGAGCCTGTCAGCCCCTCAAGCTCTCACTTTTTCCCCCATGCCAATTTAAGGAGCAGGACAATGACCCCAGGGCTCAGAAGCAGCCACGCTGGGCCTGCAGGCCCCTGCCGCTGAGCACTGAGGGATTCTGGGAGACAGCAGTGCCTCCCTGGGTCCTCTGCTGCCAAGTGGACGAGGCCAGGAGACGCAGTGGAGGCAAGAGGGAAGTGTGAATCGAACCAGCATTTATTTTTGAAATTATATTTCCACAAGATGAGCTAAGCGGAGGCCTGTGAGGCCCAGACAGACAGAGCAGGTCTGTATGGATGGGCTGTAAGTAAGCAGCTGGCGTTCCAGTAATAACAGCCCCAGAAACCGGAGCAGCCCCCCAGGGAGAAAGGAGGATGGGGGGGGCTGGGGGGATTATTATGAAGTGTTTTCAGCGGGCAAGGCCTCTCCCCGCCCGCCTCCGAGCATGACGCAGGGCCCCTTTTCAAGGAAGATGACGGCAGGGAAGCTGGGTTATTTCGGTAGAGTGGATCAGATGATGGGCAATTTTATACCACAAAAAGCTTTTAGAGCTTGGATCAGAGGATAGGAAAATGTGACTTAAGTGCAATGGAGCAAATAATAAAAAAATAAAAAATAGCCCCACACACATATCTACATTCATCTACACGCTCTGGAACCTGTGTGTGTGATGATTCAGATACACCTGGCACCCAGACTGAACTCCTTTCACGGGGCTGGCCCAGAGCGCGAGACCACGTGTGCACTGAGGTGTAGGAGAAAACGCAGAGCTGCGGGGAAACTGAGGCCCTGGGAGCGTGGCAGGTTCTGTGGGCATCCACTGATGTCGCAGCCCTGTGTCCCCCATTACCCTGTGTCTATTCAAGTGCTGGTCACCAGTCAACTGAGGGGAAGTTCTGGCATCTTCAGGGGGATGGTTCTCAAAAGCTGAGAGAAATCTAGCAGCCTGCCTGATGTGGCCACAGCCCCCCGCTTTCATAATTCTGCCTTTGACCTGCCGGAGCATCCCACCTCCTCACATCCACAGGTGGTGACTGGTGTGAGGGGAAGCAGGGGTCGTGAGGAGAGGGTCTTGAGGTGCTCCCAGGCTGTAGGGCTCCCTGGATTTCAACAGATGGTGGCCACAGGCACCCCCAGCACCAGGGGCCTGCCACATCTGGACTCCTCCTAGAAGGTGGTCAGTCGTGGCAACGACCCTCACCCCCAGAGGGTTCCTACGTCTGAAATGCAAATGCAGCTATGAGGCTGCATCAGATGGTTTATCTGCCTTCAAACTTGGGCCCGCTCTTGCTCGTGGCAAGATGATGGCTTCACCAGATCTGGCTGATGTGGGGGGGAAATGACCAACCACACATGTTAGCAGGCTAATCCGGCTCTTGAGATAAAGGCCTCATGGAAGGGAGGATGGTGACTTGGCATGTCCCTGACCCAGGAGCAGGGACAGGGCCCAAGATGAATACAAAGGAAAATGAAGCAAATCATGTCCACGACACTTGGTTCCCCTGCCTGCTGCTCTGCAGAGCTAGAAGAACCGGGCCTCTGTGAGTGTGGAGTCTGGAAGGTGTGAACCTCCTCACGGTACACGGCCAAGATGGGGAGATGAGGACTGAGGAGCCCGCAGCGGCCTTCCTGGCTACGGCAGCAGGAAGAGCTTGGCCTTTGGAAGCCGAGTTGTTTCGTGGCTGTCATGTTTTAACTCTGGGCATGAGAGAGCCTTCCCGGGCCCCAGTTTTTTGATCTGCACAATGGGCAAACCATTCCTACTTTGCCAATGATTGTATTGTAGGCAATGCCTCTGGAGTGCCTAGCACTTAGTAGGTGCTCAGTAAATGGGACCTCATCTCACCTTCCAGTTGACTGGAAGGCTCCAACCTTGTTGCCAAGATCTAGATTTTTCTAAGCCTGTTGCTGCTGCTGCTAAGTCGCTTTAGTCGTGTCCGACTCTGTGCGACCCCATAAGACGCAGCCCATCCCTCCCTGGGATTCTCCAGGCAAGAATATTGGAGTGGGTTGCCATTGCCTTTTGCAATGCATGAAAGTAAAGAGTGAAAGTGAAGTCGCTCAGTCGTGTCCGACTCTTTGCGACCCCATGGACTGCAACCTACCAGGCTCCTCCGTCCATGGGATTTTCCAGGCAAGAGTACTGGAGTGGTGTGCCATTGCCTTCTCCTTTCTAAGCCTGAGACCCAGTCTAAGAAGAACAATGTATAAAATATCACTTATTCCCCCGAGCAGGCCTTTGGGGCTAAATTTCCATTCTCTACCTGGCTCTTTAAGCAGAGGACAAGGCAATTTATGGAAGGACAGGGCGGTGAGGGTGTCCCAGGCACTGCAGGCATGTTCTTTATATGGAGTAGCTGAGGCCCAAACAGGTTTGCAAGAAGCATATGTCATGAAGAACATGCATGGGGGCAAAGCACCGCAGACCACAGAGGTTGTTTCCAGGCTTGGGCCGGCAAGGAGCGCCCCTTAACTCCCCATGCCATACCCTAACCCTACAGCTTAAAGCTCGCTGTCCTGAATGCCCCAGGGAGAGAAGACAGCAGAAGAGCTGGAGCTACATAGGCTCAGGACATGTTTACTGAATAAAGGAGGGAGTGAGTGAGAAAGAACAGAGGAGGACTGAGAGAATGAATGAACAAATGAATGTCCCAGGAAAGGAGGAGGAGGACTCCATGGCCCAGGCAGGGGGCAAAAACGACTCACACTTCGGGGTGTGGGCCAGGGGCTGGTGGGTGGAGGGCGAGACTCAGGATGTTGGAGGCTGCTCCCATCGCTCCGAGCCTCAGTTTCCTAACTTTTACAAATGGGAAGCCTGATCCCCACCCCTCAGGACTGCTGTGGGCTTGCCCATGTCACACACGCACCCCTGACTGCCTGTTCCATTGGTCTCTTGCATCTCCCACCTTTGAGGCCAGGGAGCAACCTCGGGGGGCGGGGGTGGGGGTGGGGAGAGCGGGGCTGCTGAGCTGGGAGGGGCCCCCCAGCCGGCACACATGAGCCCGCTCCGGTAAGCAGGCCCAGCTCCAGAAACGGAGACAAGGACAGTTCAGCACGGAGGCCCCGGTGGGTCTGGGAGACGCGCGTTCGTCTGCTTCCATCAGAAGCCATCCATAACGCCCCTCTGTTCTCAGGCTAGGCGTCCTCCCTGTGGCTCCCCCAGCTGCCCGCCCTTCCACTGTGGGGAGAATGAAGTCAGCTCGTCTACCTTGAGAAGAAGGGGTGTGTGTGTTCCCTTGACATTTTACTCATGGCTCTTGATGCCTTATAATATGAAGAGGACACGTTCCAACCACACTGGCTGGCAGCCTGAATCCCTCTGCTGTTCCACCAGGCTCTGGAGTCAGCATTCCTGGGGGCAGCTCCCAGCTCTGCGACCCTGGCTGGGAGAGCCGGTGGACCTCCCAGAGCCTCAGTTTCTCTCATCTGAGAATGGGGTCCACTAGGAGGCTCTGTCCAGCTGCCTGATGTACCACTGGAAGTGCCCGGGAACTGTTCATTCACTTTCCTCCTGCCGTCAGCACTGCTTGCAGGGCTCGGGGAAAAGGCACAGTCTGAGGAAATAAATAATGAATCAGAGTCCCACCAGATGCGGGTGGCGGCAGTCAGGCTGGAGCCTCAGATGAGAACACTGAGGCTGTGGCTAGAGAGGTGGGGGCAGTCGCCGAAGGGAAGCTGATGACTGGAGCTGGGGGAGGTGGGAGTGGAGGCGGGGGGGAGAGGGTGTGGTGGTCTCTAGCCATGGGGTCATGCCCGCCAGACCTCCCACTTGCGCCCCTTATTCCAGGGGGCTGGGGGGAGAGAGTGGAGCCCTTTCCTTGCCATTTTTACAGTGGCTGCAGTTGCAAAATACCCACCACCCTGGAGACGTCCCTGGCAATCCAGTGGTTAAGACTCGGTGCTTCCAATGTAGGGGGTGTAGGTTCAAGCCATGGTCAGGGAATTAAGATCCCACACATCATGTGGTGAAGCCAAAAAAACAAAAACAAAACAACAAAAAAACCCCAATCCTCCCCGTCACTGCCCCCTCTGTTCAGCACCTACTATGTGTCAGGACCGAGACAGCACTTTTCTTCTGCTTTCCTACTCCATCTTGGCAAGTGGTGGGGCAAACGGGCTGAGCTCCTTTTCACAGTGAGGAAACAGAGGTTCGGGGAGGGAATGACTTGCCCACAGTCACACAGCTATGCCAAGTGGGCAGGGGGCATTAGCATCCAGGTCTGGGAGGCTACAAAGGGTCTGCTTTTTTTCAGTTCTTCCACCTGCTTCTCCCCCACCTGAAGGCCCCCCTCAGTCCTCATCTGCATGTATGGATGGCTTTTTTTTTTTTAAATAGACGGCTTTTTTCTATTTTCTCAGCTCTGTTAAGTCTTACATATCAGATAACCTGAGGTAAGAAATCTCTGTCAGGCAAGTTCATGAAGAAGCTGTGTGGCTGTAAAAATAAGTGTAGTTTATACAACGTAGCCTGTGCCATTCTAATCCTCCTTACTGGTCTCAGAACCTGCCCTAGAAAAGAAGTACCAGGAATTTCTGTTCCAGACCCAGCTGGAGCAATCAGTCCCCGGTACACGACCTTCTGGAAGAACAAACTTGGCTCAAATGCCCGGAAGGACCAGAACTGAAGGTGTTTTTAACCATTTCCAGACCTGAATAACTTAGCTGCTAACTGTGGGTTCTGCCCTGTTCCTCAGATAATGGAAACTGCCTCGTGGGGGTGGGCCGAGGTGTGCACCCTCCCTGGGCTGGCTCACTGTTTCACGCCCCCTTATAACTCGCTGCGCTGTCCCAGGTCTGGAGGAATGGTGATGCAGCCGGCCCTCCTTCGTGGAGTTCAGGTTCTGGGGAGAGAGAGACGCACCAAGGAAAGCCCCAGGGGGAGACAACGGAGGCTCTGAAACGGCTGCTGCACCAGTCCAGCCACCAAGCCGGTCTTTTCCCAGCACCCAGTCTCAGATGGAAAACCTTCTCAGTTCTGTCTCCTCTCTTCCTACTCCTTTAACCATCCCATGAGCCCCCACCCCAGCCACCTGCTGCCTTTTGTCAATGGAAAAATCCTTGCAGGTGCCCAAGAGATGAGTGAAAAGTAATCAGATAAAAGCAGGAAATCACCAGCTGACCAATCTCGGACGGACAGTTTGCCTGGTTTCTTATGTCTGCATGGGCGTGACTATGACTTTACCACACATGCTCGTAATATTGCCTTGCTTCCTGTTATAATATTTCTTCTTGATTCCCAGGATAGAAGTCACTATATCAGATGATCCTGGGGTCTTATTAAGGGTTCCGTGGCTTCTGGGGGTTCTGTAGCTGGAACATCCTTGAGAGTCTTTGTTTTGGAAACTGAAGCCTCCCAAGCTGGTGGGGAAGGGTATGGCAGAGGCATGTTTGGAGGACAAAGTCCTAGCCTTGCCATATCTTGGCTGTGTGATCTTAGAAGACTTTCTTTACCTCTCTGGGCCTCAGTTAATTTCCATATAAAACAGGAATGATACCATCTACCTTGGAGGGCTCCTAGTAGGATTAAAGGAGATGACTGTAAAATTACCTGGTACCCAGTAGCTGCTTAATAAGTGCAGCTATCGGACCACTTCTTTAAGCAGCTGTCCCTTGTATACTTCTGAATACCTATATCCAGGCCAAGTCCCGTGCTAGATGTGGGTAACAAAGAGGTGAATTAGACCTGGAACTCCTCATAATCAGGCCTGGCAGCTATGAAGTGCAATCTAAAGACTGGGGGATTATTTCACTGGCAAGGAGCATCGTGAGGTCAAGGATGCTATCTAACTCAGCCATCCCTGCTGGCCAGCGGGGACATGTCATCACAGCTGCTACTTCCTGGTGGACAAAAACTCACGGCCATACTGACTCAATCTGGTATATACTTGGTGACTTCTGGTTGCTCCCCCCAAGTAGAAAAAAACATACAAGGAAAGCAATGTGACACCTCCAAAGCCATCCAATCTGTCACCACTGCCCACTTGAAGGCCATCTCCAAAAAGGGGCTGTGGCAAGTGGTGGGGTAGGGAACAAATGTGCGCGTGTGGGAGGGGGCACTCTAAAGGGGATCACTTGCATGTTGTTAAACACCATCTGTTTATTCCCTCAGTGGTGGAATTTTCTGAAACAACACAAGGTGGAGGTCTGAGCAAGGTTCTCTGGGTATCCAGAGAGAGGAGCCCCGGGCAGCCTGGTGGAGAATTCCAGAAGGAAGATGCCTCCTCTGTTCAGGCTGGGGATGAACAGGCCCTTTGCAGACCGTAAGCGCCTGGATGGGGCAGCCCCGAATAAGCCAGGTCTTTGTTACTTAGAATGCTTCGGGGAGGCCCCACCTGCCTCTCCCCTCCACACCCACTTTCCCACCCCGGACTGCACCCACCCTTCATTCCAGCCCACCCACAGCTGCCTCCACACAGCCGCCACATGACGACATCCTGGCTTAAGTCCCCTCTTCAATAGCCCCTCTGAGGCGCTATTTGCAGAGGCCCCCCTTTGGGGGTTCAGGGGCTTTGCACACAAGTGTTTGATTTTATCAAGAGAGAAAGAGAAGTCCCAGCAGGTGCCTCCACTTCCCGCTCGGCCCCACCCTGCCCGGCGAGGGCTCCCAGGGTTCTCTGTGCTTGTGTGTCTGCGTGTGAGCGTCATCCCACATCTGCCACCCGGTGACAGGGGCCTTTGAAGCTCCACAATGACGCCATCTGCCAGGGACAGCCGGCGGGCTCGCTCGGGACTGACCCCACGGTTGCCGTGGCAACCAAGATGGCAGCATGGGGCCCTCAGAAAACCCAGCAGGCTAATGATGTCAGGAGGTACCCTGCGGAATGGTCCCCATTCAGGTGGAGGTGGGCAGGGCAGGGGTGGAGGAGGGACTGGTGGCCAAAGGGAAGAGAGGAAGGCCTCCGGGTGATGTAGGACAGGCCTGTGCCTTGGGGGTCTGGGGGACCTCCAGCTCTCAGAAGTCCTTCCACATCAAAAGAAGCCACAAGGCCTTCACAAGACATGCTGTGCTGTACGCCTTGGCACACACTATTCCCTTTGCTGAGACTCTCTCTGCTTTGCTCACCAGCCTAGAAAACGCCACCTCACCCTGCAAGACCGATCCTGGGGTGTCCTTCTCTGAACTTTCCAGAGGAGAGTCTTTGTCACTGGGGTGCCTGGTGCACATCAGAGTCCTGGCTGATCTGGACTGCAGCTCTGCGTGCTCAGCCATCTCCCTGACCAGCCAGGAAGCAAACTAAGGTCAGAGATTGTGTCTAGTTCACTATTCCTGCTGCCCAGCACAGGACCTGGTGCATGGTAAAGTCTAGCAAATATTATTTAGCAAATAAATGAAGTCACTTCATTTCTCAGCCACTTGGCAAGAAATTTCAACACTCAGAGCCTCAGCTGTCAGGAATGCAGGAGAAAACAGAAAGCAGGCCAGAAGATCCTCCTTGACCCTCCAGTGAGGCGTGGGTACAGTTGTTTCTCCACCACTGTTGAGGCTGCAGGCCCCAGGGCCTCTGAGATGCAGACCACATCTGCAGAGAGGTGCCTGCTGTGTCCTCGCTTCTGTCCTACTCTGGGTGTGCAGCAGGAGCACCGGCTGAGAATCAGTGCCACGACCTACGTGGGCTGCTACCCTGGGGGTCCTTGGGTAGAATCACTTGCTCAAATTCCCTAATTTGGAGCCAAAGGGTCACTGCAACTCCGTCCAAAGTGGCTGAGCCCATTCACATCAGAGAATATATGCGGGTCCTCCTGCTTCGCATCCTCCCAGTCTTTACAGGGCAGGCCTATCCTTCTACCAGTTTGACAGGATACGATTGGATCTTGCTGTTTTGAATCTCATTCTTCTGGTTTCTAGTGACCCTCAGCATCTTTCCATTGTCAGTGTGGTCTCTTCTGTCAGCGGTCAAGTCCTTACCTATTTTCTTTTCGATCACTTAACTTTGTCTTATCGATCTGTAGGAATGTTATCTTTTTTGGCTACAAAAAAACCATACGGTTTGCAGGATCCTAGTTCCCCAACCGGGGATTGAACCTGGGCCCACAGCAGTGAATGTACTGAGTCCTAACCATTGGACTACCAGGGAATTCCCTGTAGGAATTTTTTGATACAGAAATTCTGAAGCACACCTCTTTCTTGTGCTGTGCTGTGCTTAGTCGCTCAGTCCTGTCCGACTCTTTGTGACCTTATGTACTGTAGCCTGCCAGGCTCCTCTGTCCATGGAGATTCTCCAGGCAAGAATACTGGGGTGGGTTGCCATGCCCTCCTCCAGGGGATCTTCCCAACTCAAAGATCAAACCCAGGTCTCCCCCATTGCAGGCAGATTTTTTTACCGTCTGAGCCACCAGGGAAGCCCAGGAATACTGGAGTGGGTAGCCTATCCCTTCTCCAGGAGAACTTCCTGACCCAGGAATGGATCTGCGGTCTCCTGGATCGTAGGCGGATTTTTTTTTTACCAGCTGAGCTACTCAGGAAGCCCCACATCTTTCTTGTATGTGGGGCAAATATCTTCTTCCAATCTGTGTCTGGTATTTTAGCTTTATGTTAAGTACCCTTGGCTGATGACAAGTTTCAAATTTTTATGGAGCCAGAGAACAGCAAAATGCTATTTTGAGGCTCATATAAGCACCAAACTTTTGACATCCTTTGTATCCACATGGTTTTCTGTAACTGCACAGCGGCCCTTTCATGATCTGCTTTGAGTCCCTCAAGGCCGTGGGAGGCAGGAAGAGTGGGGATTGTTATTCCTATTTCATAGATTATGAGACGGAGACCCTGTAGTGGACATCTGGCCTTTTGGCCTCCTAGCATCCAGTCCTCCCTCTTCTAGTAACTGGCCTCTGGTTTTTCTCTTGGGGAACCCCACTCCATCGCAATCTTTGTCCTTGCAGTCTGGGTGGGGCTGGCCAAGTGGAGCACACCATTCATTTTCCAGGCCACGAGGATGGCATGGGACCTGAGCCAGGCCAATGACGGTGCTATTCTAGCCAGTACTTGGTGTAGAATTACTGAGAAAGAGGCACTTTCTACTGGTAAATTCTATTTGAAAATGAAACCAGTGCCGAGGCAAGCAGGATGATGAGAGACCTTTTTCAGACATTTGTACCTGGATCTAACCATACCTGAAGCCCATGTATCCTTCAAGCCAGCATATTGTGGGGTCCCGTCTCTTTTGGATTAATAACAGAGTCCTAATACAGACCGAGTCAAAGCAGGAAATGAAAGAGACAAGACTGGACACTTAATTCTCTTCTTTTAAAATTCTCTCATTATTAAAAGTAGAAAGAGGTAGAAAAGCAGTTTCCAACCTAAGAAGGAGGGAAAATCACCCCATCTCGTCCACCTCCACTGCCTCTGGCTTACTAAACTTCTCAAGGCCTCCTGGCCAGAGCAGGGCACTGTGACCCTGCTGTTCTGACCCCAAGGACATTCTGAATGGGAAGTCAGGATAGAATAGCTGATAGAAATAGTCAGTACCAAGCCCCACAGAAAACTGGACTTAGTGGAGACAACGACAAAAAAGAAAAAAGAGAACAGGCAGAAGGAGAGAAAGAAAAAAAACCTGACAATATCAGCAGCAAGCATTGAAAAAAGTGAGTGAAATCTTCACTGTAAAACTTACATAGAAAAGGATAAGCTCTGCTAACGAACAATTCCACCACAATGAAAAACACTGGAGAAACTCAGGAACAGGAAGGGCTAAAGATGGAACTGCTTAAGGGATGGAAATGAATGAGTGGCATTCCCCTCTGGAAAAGATTTTCTTGATGAAATGCCATTGATATTGATGTACTTCTGATGACACTGCTAAACATTCTTGTGTGGACAGGCTGAGCACCCCGCCCTGCGGGCTGCGTCCTGCTTCTTGGTGGGGGCGCGGGAGAAGGAGCTCAGGGCAGCGCCCTGCCCACTCACCGTGGTGATGAACCTGTACAGAGGCTGCCGTCTCTCCGTGTACTTGACCGTGATGGGGCTCAGGTCATAGCGGAACCAGATGGCGGGGATGATGCGGCCCGTGTGGCTGTAGGCAACGTACTCCTGGGGTGGAAGGAGAGAGAATGGGGTGTGTGTGTGTGTGCGAGACTCAGACTCCAACCGTGTCTCATGGGGGATGTGGGGGTGGGCTGCAGAGGGTCTCCAGCAACCCACTCCTCCCCGCAGAGCCAGGCTTCACGGACCCCTCCTCTCATACCCTTTCTCCCAAAGCTCTGCCATCAGCGTCCAGATGGCCACCATTCACCGGGGGCATTTTGGACCCCTTTGGCTGCTTGGAAATGGATGGTATGACCTTGGAAGCAGCACCAGAATCAAAATAGAGCGTCTGAGAGCAGAGCTGTTGAAGGATGACTGTGATGTGGGCTCAGTCTGAGTAAAGGCCTATTTCCCCCTGCAGCTGCTGGGCCATGTAGAATCTATTGGTTTATCCAGTGACTGTTCACCAAGCATCTCTCCTGTGTGCTGGCCCGGGGTGCTGGGGAACCTGAGGTGAGAACACCTTGCCCCCTCCCCAGAGGGGCCTCCAGTCTGGAGAAGGAGGCAGATGTAAAAATATCTGCCACACTGCAGCACTGCACGTGCCGTGACGGAGGGGCTCGGAGTGCGGAGCGGCCCATCAGTGAGCGGCCAGATCCCCCCGGGGGTGTCTGGAAGGCCTGGCAAGGACGGACAGGCTATGCCACATGTGACCTCCTGAGGGTTGTGTGTGAGAGAGAGAGACGTGGGGAGGTGTGTTAATGTGTCACCAGTCCCTCCTTCCTCACAGAAGGAACACACCGAAATGGAAAGCCAGGGCAAAGACCCTCCACCAGACCCCTGGGGAAGGCGCCGGCTGGGACTCCCAGGACACCAGGGGGCTGAATTAACAGTGCGTCCACGTCAGGATGCTGAAAGCCTCTGGTTGCTCTCGTTCGTCTACAGCGACTGTAAACCAAACTAAAGCCCCAGCCCCAAACGCTAAGGACCCAGCTCTGCAGCTTCTCCAGGGACAACCTTGAAACCTGGCTTCTTTGTTGGACCGCCACCAGTCCCCATGGGTGCAGCCCTCACTCGCTCACAAGGCAGACTGGGGCTGAGGCCACAGAGAGAGCTGAGCAAGCAGTCCTGGCTGCTGGGCCCTTGCCAAAGCCTCAGGGGAAGAAGCCTTGGGCAAAACAAGATCAGCTTTCTCCTGGGAGAGTTGATGGGGCAGGGTGACTGTCTGGGTCATGGCCTAGAGCTGAGGGACAGAGAAAAATCATCAAACAGAGCAGCGGTAGGTACTATTTGCCAAAGCCTTCTTTGTGGGCTCAGTGGTTTTAAAAACACTGCCTCATCTGACAGTGATCTTTTGCGGTGGGGACCATCCCCATTTTACACATGAGTAAATTGAGGCACAGAGTCGTTATGTGATTTGTCCCAGGTCACAGCCCGAGTGAGTGACTGAGCTGGGTTGGAGCCGGAAGTTTGCTCCACAGCCCACACTCTTTCTGCTCAGACTGCATCTGCCCCAGAGAGTTATACCAGCACATTAGTGCAGGTGGCGCCAAGTAGAAGGACCCCAAGCCACCCGAGAAAGAGTAGCTCCCAGCCTGGCAGACTCAGAGGCCCTGTTCAGACTGAGTAGCTGATGTGATCGAGAGGCTAGGTTCTGGAGCTGGAGAAGTTGGTTCTCATCCCCATTCATCCACTTTATAGCTCCAGGACCACCTCTCAGTGCCTCAGTGGCCAAATCTGCAAAATGGGGACAATAACAGGCCCAACGTCAGAGCTGTTGTGATGACTGAAAAAGATGGTGGAGTAGAGAGCTGAGCATAATGTCCAGCCCGTGGTAATTCTCCATAAATGATAGCTACTACTCTTACTACTGGGGCTTCCCTGGTGGCTCAGACAGTATAAGACTCCGCATGCACTGTGGGAGACCCAGGTTCAATCCCTGGGTCAGGAAGATCCTCTAGAGAAGGGAATGGTTACCCACTCCAGTATTCTTGCCTGGACAACCCCATGGACAGAGAAGCCCGGTGGGTTACAGCCCACAGGGTCTCAAAGAGTCTGACATGACTGACTGACTAATACTTTCACTTTCACTCTTACTATTATTATTATTAGCACCAAACAATATATCACTTTAAGGGGTTTGGGTGGTCCTGAAACAGAAAAAAAAAAAAAAAAGGAGGGACCTAGTGTAAAGGGGTCTTTTGGGGATACATCAACCAATGGGCTTCAAGCATGCATGTCCCATAGCAGGGTCATCTCCGGGGAAGCTGAGGCTGTCTTGGCTTGAAACCACTGTCAGTCACCCTGTTCTGAGTGAGGGCTCTGACTAATGTTTGCTTCTCACCAAGGCCTGCCTACTTCCCCAGGACATTGAGTATTGGGGTCCTGGGACATACCAGTTAACCAACAGCCATCTGGTGTGATTCAAGAGCCTCACGATTTTGGATAAAGAGCTTGTGCCCCACAAGCCAGAGTATCTGGGTCCCATGTCTGAAGGACCAGAGCCAGATACACGGCTGTGATGTTTGCAAACCCTAGACCTTTGGGAAAGGCTACCTGCCTACTCTTTCTCAACCAGATCACACCCTATCTCCCAGTTAGATTTCCTCCCGTTGACTCTGAGACCTGTCTCCCTTCTTTACCCAGGGCACATGACCCCTTCAGGAAAGGCCCCGGGAAAGGAATCAGAGGCAATCACGCCGGGACACTTGTCACCTCTGCTTTTGGCCAGCAGAGGGCGCCGCTGCACGCAGCCGCCGCCCGCGTACCTTGTTGGCCACGGTGTACTGGTAGGAGTACTGCTGCCTGCCACTCTTGTCTTCATAAACTGTGGGCACGATCTTCAGGATGTAGTCGTGGGAGGCGAGGGCTGTGGGGAAGACACAGCAGCATGAGGCAGGGTGACAGGTAATGCCCGGCCAGCAGGTCTTTTCACGTCCTTTCAACCCTAAACCCGCTTGGTACTGTACTGAGATGGGGTGGGGGGCAGAAAGGGTGAGAGGGGACTGCACGATTTCACCACCCAACAACCCCCGTCCCTTTTTCCCTTTGGGCACCAGGAACTGAAAGACCATCTGTCAGGATCTTCACTCCTGCACTGTACACAGATACTAAATTCTAGAACAGCCCAAATGCCCACCAACAGGGCAACTGTTGAGCAGGGGGTTGCCAGGAAAGGCCACTCTCCAGGGGGTTATTGTGAAGTGAAGAGACTCCAAGGGAGGATGGTTAAGCACAAAGAACAGGAAGACTCACTCCTCCACATGCGTGAAGACATAGAAGAATTTTCTGAAAAGATACCCAAGAAATTACTAGCAGTTTTACCCTTGGGGCAGGGGAGGCAGGATTTGATAAAAACCACATTTCATTGTACACGTTCTTGTCTGGTTTGAATACTTGTTACTTTTGAGACGAAATGGGTTCAAGATTTTAAAAAAGAGAAAGCCACCAACCAGAAGAACCACATTCATAGATGACTGATTAATTTCTTTTCCAATTTTCAATTAATGAGAGATGAGTTCTTCCTCCATCCGGCCCTGGGTCCTATTCCACTGAGACTCTTACACCATCCCCGCTGGATGAGCGAGGCTGTGGAGGGCAGGGACTGAGCCTTACTCATCTCGGTGTCCCTAGAACCCCGCACTGGGCCTGGTACGAAGTGGACAGTGGCAAATGCCTATTGAATGAATGAACGGATGGAAAGCTGACTGGTCAGACCCATGAATGGGAGAAGAGGTGAATCAGCTTCTGATAAGCATGAGGTAACCGGAATCAACCACTAGGCTGATAGAATGCTGACCCAAAGCTGCTAAATACCATCCCGGGAAAAATGACATTCCCTTGGGCCTTCTGGGATGTGAGGGGAAGCTCAAAGACCCCTCTACTCCTGCCTTTTAGAATCTCAGGTCAGGGCCCATGCAGATGAAACAACACAGAAGTGTAGGTTTGTGGGCTCTAATCCTGGTCTCCTGGCTAAGTCAGCCCAGAGTCCTCAGGCTCATCTTCTGTTAATGGGGAGGGGATGTGGATGGTGTTCATAGCCTCTTCCTGCCAATACAGCATCTTAGTAAGGAAACGGCAGTGCTTCTTGAACTGTCTTGAGAGCTGACTCCTCTAAAACTCTGGCAAAAGCCCTGTAGTCTCAGGCTAAGCCCGTGAAGACCCCAACATCCCTCTGCTCAACCCCACTGGTGCTTAGGATGTCCGCAGCACTAGGGCCACCCAGAATTTAAAAGGCAGACACCTGGGCCTAAGGCAGACACCTGGGCCTCACCCCTGAAGATGCTGTGCTCTGGGGCTGGGGTGGGGCTCAGGCTTTGCATTTTAAACCAGGAGCCCCAAGACCACACCTGAAACACCGCGCTCCAAATCCCCATTGCCCCTGAAAAACATCTGAAGGGATGAGAGTAAAAATGCCCTGTGAAAATCATAGCTATAATAGTTCTGTTCAGTCTGTACAAAACACAGGTGATTGTAAAGAAAAAAATAAAAATCACCCACAAAGCCAGCCTGCCCAGAAAATCATAGATTAGTACTCTCACGTACAAACTGCCAGACTTCTATTTATACATATATTTATGTTTCCCTAAACATAAATACAAAATTAGATCATACAGAACCTTCTTCTGAGAACTGAACACTGCTGACATTGTTACAGGTCTAAGACACAGCATAAGGTCTATAGCCTTGGTTTTATCCATTGCCATATCCCCTCGAGCAGTGCCTGCCACACAGAAGGGGCTCAATGACCTCTTGCTGCCCGAACACCAGTGACGTTCTGCCACGTCACTGTCATGGCTGCACGCATCTCCCAGAAAAGACCACGTACGATGTGCTCAACCAGGCCCCTGGGGCCAGGCACCAATGTTGTGGCTCATTTTCACTCTTATAAACAATGATCTAATGACCATTATTTTCCTAAATCCTTGCATACTCTCGTTTCCTTAGCTTACTCTTCTATGAGTAGAACTGATGACTCAGTGGCAGTGACCAATTTTAAGGTCTTTTGTATAATTCACCAAATGTCCACTGGAGACACTGCACCCGATGACCCCCGCATGGACTCCTGGTCAGAGAACCCCTCCTCGGGACTGCCAGCTCCAACCTGATCCAGGCACGCCCCTGTGCCCTGTTGGCTCCCTCCCCCCCAAACATCTTATGTAAAAATTCAACCATAAGTCATGGGGAACCGTAGGAGGAACCTCCAGGTACCCGTCCGTCTCCCAGCTTCAGCCATGAACAACACATGTCCAGTTCTGCTTCATCTCTATCCCACTGCTTCTCTTCCCCCATTTTATTTTGAAGCAAATCCCAGACCTCACATAAGTTCCTCCACATATATTTCCATGATGTCACTCTAAAAGACAGAGACCATCACAATGCCATCATCATCATCAGCTAGATCATCAACAGAGTCCCTCTTCAGCATCTTCAACACAGTGGTCTGTGCTAGGGACAGAGAGCCGTGTGTTGCTAGGCGTGGTGGCTCCTATACAGAGGTGGTCAGAGAGGGCCTCTCTGAGGTGGTGGCATTTGGGTTGAGACCTGAATGATAACAAGCAGCCCCCATGGGGGCGTGGGAGCAGAGTGACAAGTGGTGGGTGGCTGGGGAACGGGCTTGAGAAATGAGGAAACAAGAGCCTGTTGGACCCCGGCGGTCCATCAGGCAGGTCTCTCCCCTGCTTTCATCAGAAGCCCAAGAGGAGGAAAGGCTTCCTGCCCACACCCTCCACGGGCTTGCATACCCTTCCTAGCCTGATCTTCCTCCAGTATCAGGTGGCTGAGGGGTCCAGGCTAACTGCAAGTGGGGGCAGACAGGCCCCTTGGGGGCTGCCCCCATGCAGAACCACAAGGATGACCCCGGTATATGAAGAATCATCCCCCTCCATTATAATCAGACATCTGCATGAAAACCAGCAAGTACAGGCACACACTGACACGCTGCTGGAGGCATGGAACGTAAAGCAAATCCCGTAAATAACAGAGGCATTACTGTGGTAGAAACAAGAGACGTTTTCCATGAAAAGACAGTCCCTTAATAGAGCATGGTGGAGCTGCTAGATGGCCAACCGTGTCTCCACAACCAGTGGGAAAACTGTACACTAACTGTGGTTATGATACAATGACACAAACATCAGAAAGTAAGCTGTGACCTATGCTTGGAAAAAATGACTTCTGCTCATGGACAAGGATTCCCAGTGACACGGAGAAATGAGAAGCTTGATTTGTTGGGGCGGGTCATGGAGGGAAGTTCTCTTTTGCTTGGATTATCCCAGTTCCATGCTTGGTTTGGCAGCGAGTACAGGCACAGCTCATTTTATTGCTCCGCTTTATTATGCTTCAAAAATAGTGGTTTGTTTTTTTTTTTTTCTTAAATCTGAAGGTTTGTGGCAACCCTGTGTTGTCAGGTGATAGCAACATTTTTAAACTAAGGTATTTACATTATTTTTGACGACATGATGCTACTGCACACTTAACAGACTGCCGTGTACTGTAAATGTAACTTTTCTTTTTTTAATGTAACTTTTCTATGCACTGGAAAACCAAAAAATTCATGTGACCTGCTCTATTGCAATCTTCAGTTCATTGGGTTAACTGGGAACCAAACTCACAGTATCTCCAAGGTCTGCCTGTAAATGTACCTCAAGAAATGGTTAAAGACATACGGGTGAAAAGGTGAGCTCAGGGGAAGAGATGAGAACAGTCTCGGTAACCTGTCTCGCAGGACCCAGTGGGTAGACCCACATAAGCAGACAGGTCTCCCAGGCCCGTTCTGGGCAGGGCCCCATGTGTGTGCACACACGTGTGTAGGTGTGTGTGCTCGTCTGTTGGTGTGCAAAGACGTGGCACGCTCTTTAATCTGGGCCAAGGTGCCAGGGAGCCTAGGAGGGAGGGCTCCGGGAGGGGCCGGAGCGGGAGAAGGGGTGGGGTTGGCGGCCGCGCAGGTGGCCAGACCTGGCCGAGCGCCCCAAAGCCCCGTTCTCACGGTGCTCCCTGGAGCCAGGATGAACTCTGGCTAGGTCAGCACTCCCTGTGGGATCTCAGGTGATTATCTCAACCAAGAACAATTATGTGGCAGCAATATATTATGAGATAGCAACAATCACGGGGACGGCCAGGTATTCACAGAGCGCTGACGGTGTGTCCAGGGCTGCCAGTCTTCCCTGCCCTCCCCCATCAGCCCCCGACAGTCACTCTCCTCCCTTCTCAGGAAGATGGGGTAATTCCGCGTCCTCACAGGCTAAGTGGGAATGAAGCATGAATGGCGTGGCTCACACCGAGGGCTTGGGAAACGTTCCCTCCCATCCCCCATTCCGTCCCCGCTGCCCTGGGGAGCTCGGGTGGAAAGCTGTTGCCAGGGCGGGGTACATACGGTTGGAGGTGAGTCTGTCTGCTCCCCCGAGAGCGTTGAAAGCGCCGTGGACGTTGTGGACCTGCGGAGAAGCACAGTGAGGCCTGACCCCAGGATGCCGCCACCTCTAGGCTCGGGCCTGGGGTAGGGGAACAGCCGGGTGCCAGCTGGTCTAGAGACCTTGGCCACATGTAAAACGGAGATCCAGCAAGGTCTGTCTCGTAAAGTTCTGGTGCATGAGGCTCAGAGGAGGCACGAGCTTGCTTCCAAGCCCTCGCTGTGAGACACTCAGTCCTGGGTCCTGAGTGTCATCTCATTTAACGCCTTTAAGGATGGACCACGGGCTCATTTTACAGGAGAGCACACCAAGGCTTGGAGAAGCACTGAAATCTGTCCAGTGTCCTGCAGCTGATATGCAGCTGAGTCCAGCTTAGGTCTGTCTGACCTCAAGCCTGGGCTTAAGCATGGAGGCAGACGGGAAACTCAAGTGAAGGCAGAGGTGGGTCCCGGCACACTCCTCCTGAGACCCCCACCTCCCTCTGAAAGGGGACCCAGGGCTGCTGGCTCCCACCCTGTCTGCTGTGGGAAACACACAGGAATTGTGAAGACACCCCTTCTCATGGCGGCCAACCTGGCTGTGTCCCCCTGGCAGGGGCTGAAGGGCACCTCCTACTCTCCTCTGAGGCCAGTGGGAAACCAGGTCAGCCTCCAGGAAGACTGAAAGCAGGACAAAGCGTGCCCAGTACATGGAATATGTCCTCATGGGCATGGTTAACAGGGGTGGGTGGGGTAGGCCTCCTGGAGGGCTTCCTGGGGGAAGTGACAGCAAGATTTGTAGGAAAGTGGGAAGTTAACCAGGCAGGCAGCTCATGCAAACACATAAGTCTGGAGACTGAGAAACAGAGCTTGCTGGAGAGGAATGGGATGAGGGGTGGGAAGGGAAGAGGTCATAGAGGGCAGAGGGGACAGGCCCCTACAGTAAGGGCCACTCCAGGAACAGTGGGTGACCTGACCCCTGATCCTAGCCTCAGGTCACTGATGTCTATCAAGCACCTAACAGAACTGCACTCTCAACAAGGCCATGGGAGAGGTTGTCCAATGTGCCTCGAGACTAACTAACAACATGGTTTCTAACCCAAGAGGGCAGTGGTCGTGGAGGCCGGAGTGCTAGAATGTTCCCTCGCGTCGTCGGGTGTCAGGGTTCTATCTGACATTCATTTGTATGATTATTTGATTAATTTCCGTCCTCCTCTCCAGACTCCTCAACACTCCACACAGGCAGGGACCAGGCTCATCCTCACCAATGTGTGGAACACCCAGCACATACTAGGGGCTCAATAAATACTTGTTGAATGGATGACAGATGATGAAGGGGTAGATAAATCCTCAGCTAAGTAGTTTACATTTTTAAAAAATCCTATTTCCACCATAAGAAGCAAGTAGAAGGCTATTACTGTCCTTCTGTCCTGCAGCAGCAGATGGCAATGCAAGGCTGCCCCTGTCCCTCCCTGTCCCTCCCCTCTCTCCTCCTGTCCCCTGCCCTTGGCTGCAGCCTTTCCCTCACCTCCTCGCCTGCAGCCTTGCCTCACCTTCCACAAGGCAGCTGGGTGCTCTTTCTATGACACCCACCTGCCCCGGTCAGACCCCACCTTCCTAAATCTAATGTGGGTCTCTCGCTCTACCTAAAACCCAGCTCCCTGCTCCCCGCTCCAGGTGACACTTTTGAGCCCTCTCCGCCGACTCTGATGAGCCTCTGGCATCTCATGTACAGAAGAACAGCGTTCTGATGTCATGGAGACTTGCTGGTCCACTTTTTTTTTCTGAAAGTGACCTTGAGGGTCTTTTATATGAAAATGACTGGTTGGATATGCCATAGAGTGGGTGCTCTAGGAGAGGGGTGACATGCAAGATGTCCCTGCCCATGAGACTTCCCTGTCCTGAGCTTGGCCAAATCCTTCTCACCCTTCAGTGCTTGGCTTAGATGTCATCGTGGATGTCACCTCCTCAGGGAAGCCCTCCCTGACTTTCCAAGCTGGGGAGTACCCTGCCCTCATCTCCACATCACTGCCCAGAATCCTATGCCTCTCTTGTCCCTTGTAATTACATTTATTTACACTTAGTCTCTTCTTCACTTGGGGGCAAGAATCCACTGCTGTTACCCCAGGGCCTCAGGCAAAGCTTGGAGCAGAGCATAAATTTTGAGGGGGTCTGATGAATCCATAACTCTCTGAGGCATAGTCAAGAAAGACCTGGGGCCAGACACACCTAGTTTTCAAGCTGTATGCCACTGGGCAGGTTACTGAACCTCTCTGACCCTGTTTCCTCCTCAGGAAAAATAAATGCCACCCAGCATCCTTGAGGGGGTTTTTGTGATGGTTCAACAAGGCTTTATCTGAACACTGGTCCCCAAGTGAGAAAGTGCAGGCTGAGGGGTCAACAGCGCCCACAAAGGAGTGTGGTCTGCTGCCAAGATGGGGTTTGGACTCTGGTGGTGCCTCCAGGGAGCTGCGTGACCCTGGGCCATGACTCCGGTCTCAGTCTCCCTGTGCACACTAGGGTTCACTGTACCCACCTCCCCGACTGTGTCAAGGATCTGCTGACCTGGTGGGTTGCACAGGCAGCTGGGATGCTGCCCAGGCTCACAGATGGAGGGACCCGGGCCCTCCGCCTGCCTGTGGTTGGTCAGCTCCCGTCGCACTGGGCGGTGAGCACCCCACGTCTGTCTCCCCCATGGCCAAGGGAGTCCCTGTGGGCCGGCGGCATCGTGCCCTGCGGGGCCTGGTGCAGAGTGAGGGCACGGTGACAATGACAAAGGCCACAGCTCATTTCACTCTGAGCCAGGCAGCTGTTCAAGAGCTTCACGTGCATGAATTCATTTTATCTTCACTACAATTCTCTGAGGAAGGTACCATTATTGTTCCCATTTTACAGATGAGATCACTGAGGCTTGGCAAGAATAAATAATTTGTCCATGGTCATACAACTAGTAAGTGGTGAAGCCAGGATCTGAACCCTGCAAGGCAGGCAGGGGAACCGCCACAGAGCAGTCCCTTGAACAGAAAGATGGGAGCATGTGGGTGTGAAGCCTGTGTGAACTCGCCTTCAGGCAGGGTCCACAGCCCTAGGACAGGCTGTGCTTCCTCGAGTGTGTGGACAGCGAGTCTGGCCCAGAGAGACCGTGCCTGCTCTGCTCCAAAGCCTCACCTCCAAGAGGAAAACCTCTGGGGCTTCCAAAGAGCCTGGGAAGGCAGCGCTCGATCACCTGGGCAGGGCAAAGGCGTCCGGAAAGAAGCGGGAGCAGCGTGGAGGGAGAAGAAGTGAGGCAGAGCGCACGGGAGGTGGTCCATGGTGTGGCCCCGGGGCAGACTCTGGATTCAGAGCCGGGCTCTGCACCAGGCTGTACCCTCTCTGGGACAACATCTAGTATCTATCTCTGGGGCTGCTGAGAGGGTAAAAGAGGGTCGTGCTTGTGAAGGAAGGTGCTCAGCACACACAGAGAATTCAACAAGCCTCAGCATGTGTGGCACGAACGTGTGAGGGGGGCACGTGTGTGCTTGTGGATCTGTATGTAAGACATTCCAGTCTGGGTGCATGTGTGTGTCTCTGGTGGGGGAGCTGTGTATCTCTGGGTGGGGTGTGTGTGTGTGTGTGTGTGTGTGTGTGTCTGGGTGGTGTGTCTATGTATATCTCTGGGTGGTGTGTGTGTATCTCTGGGTGGTGTGTGTGTGTGTGTCTCCGGGTGGGGTGTGTGTCTCTGGAGGGGTGTGTGTGTATATCTCTGGGTGGTGTCTGTGTGTGTGTATATCTCTGGGTGGTGTGTGTATGTGTGTGTGTGTATCTCTGAATGGTGAGTATATGTGTGTGTTCAGGGATGACTGCTCTGGTTTGGGGGGGTGCTTACAGGAACGCTTGTACACCCAGCGTGTGTGTGTGCATAAGTGGTGTGTGTTCAGTGTGTGCTCTCAGGGTGCACGTACAAGCACATGTATGTCAGGGCACACCTTTTAGTGTGTGTCTGATGAGTGTGTCTGCTCATGTGAGCAGATGTGTGTGCACATGGGCATCATAATGGTGTGCATGTGTGCACACATCACTGTGCCTGGAGAGCACCAATGCAGCAACCTCACCCCCAAAACGGGATTCTCATCAAGCCAGACTTGGGGTCAGGAGCTGGGGTGGCTAGATCATCACCACTCCTGGAGCAGTTACGGCCCCTCCTAAGCCTCGACGCCCCCCTGTCCCACAGGGCAGAGCAGCCTTCCCCTTTAGCACTGCGGTGCCGGGGGTGGAGCAGAGATGGCAGGACAGCCGCCCTGCCCATGGCCGGCAGAGATCAGGCGGTCAGTGTCTGCCGTCCCGGGGAGGGAACCGTCAGGCCGGGCCTGCTGGACGTGGCCCTTTCCATCAACATCACAGGGACTCTCAGGACACTTCCTTCACGCCTCCTGAATGGACGCGGGCACTGCCACCACAGCGGACAGGGCCCTAGTCTCGAGGCCAACGCCCGCCGGGGGACCCAGCTCCCGGCTGTCAGATGCGGTGCCCCCCCTCCCGAGGCCAGCCTGGCACAGGGAAAGCACCAGCACTGGCGACTTGCCCATGAAAGTCAGGCCCTTCCCCAGGCCCAGCCTCAAGCTGAGGCTTGGAGGGCAGCATGCTGACGGAGCAGCCACGCTCGGAAGGCAGGCAGGGGGGACGTTTGATGGAGCAGAGGCCTGAAGGGCGTGACCCCTCTGGAGGGCCTCTCACGGTGCCCGAGGAGGACGGCAGAGGTGGTGATGCCCACCTGCACCCACTCCAACTGTGTCTCGCTCACCTGCAGCGTGTCCCCAAAGGAGAGCTTGTGGATGACATGGGTCATGTCCGGGTTCTGCGGCTGGGCTGTGGCACTGTGTGTGGACACGTGGAAGTTGCCCGGGACCTGGGGGAGAGATGGAGAGCTCAGGGGCTGGGTTGGCAGTCCCAGCGGGAGGGGTGCGGGGCCTCACCTGGGCTGGATCTGGATTTGTATCCCAGCTTGGCTATGTCCCAGCCATGGGACACGGCTCTCTCTTAGCCTCAGACTCCTCGTCTGTGGAAGGGGGTGTTAACAGTACCCACTGGAGAGGGCTGCCGGGCTGTGGGGTGGAGGAGGCATGTGAAGGGCCCGCTGAGTGCCTGGCAAAGGACCAAGGCTCAGAGAGGCAGCCGCCCGTCATCAACTCCCTGGCTGTTCCCACCTTGGGGGGTAGGCGTGCAGACTCGGGAAGCGTCCTCACACCCCAAACACCATCACTAGCCCGTCTACCCCATCATCGCAGACTGGGGGCCCCCCTTTCCCCTCTGGTGCTGGGCCCTGCAGAGCGCAGCCTGTGAGCGGTGCTGTGGGATGACTGTCTGCTCAGTGAGCAGCACCAGGGAGGCCGCCACGGAGCCTCCTGGGGCTTCCCCGCTCCCCGCTGCTCAGGCCACAGCCCTCGGTGTCATCCTGGGCCTGTCTTCCTCTCACACGGACGTCCCGCCCATCAGGAAATGCTGCCACCTCCACCCCCGAGATGCCCAGCGCCTGACCCCTCCAGCCTCCACTGCCTCCCTGGACTGGACACAGCGGCAGCGTCCCCACTGGCTTCCCGGCTGCCTCCTTTACTCCCCCGGGGCCTCCCCAATGGTGGCCAATGGGGACCTTGTGACCCTGCGTTTGGTCCCGTCGCACCTCTGCTCAGGACCCTCCGAGGCTTCCATCCTCGAGGGGAAGCCACATCCTCGCGTCCTCCTCTGCTTCCTCCCTCTGGTCACGCTGGCCTCCCTGCTGCCCCAGGGACAGGGCCAGTATAGTACCATCTTGGGCCTTTGTGCTGCGCCCCCTTCTGGAACCCTCTTCCACATGGCTCTCCCTCCGGCCTCTGCTCCGCGACCCCCCAGCACCGCATCCCTCAAGCCCCTGATGCTGCTAAAGCATCAGTATCGCCCGCCACCTTGCCCTCAACTTGTTCCCATCTGTGTCCCCCCATGAGAAGAGAAACCCTCCACCGGTGGGGTGTTTGCCTAACTTGACGCTGTATTCCCCAGACCTTGACCCAGAGAATGAATGAAAGAATGAATAAATGACATTAATCCTTAAAACAGCACTTTTGGCTTTGCCACCCGGTAACTCCTGAATATTCACTGGAAGGACTGATGCTGAAGCTGAAGCTCCAATACTTTGGCCACCTGGTGCAAAGAACCAACTCATTGGAAAAGACCCTGATGCTAGGAAAGATCGACGGCAGGAGGAGAAGG
Organism: Giraffa tippelskirchi; assembly: GCF_054371585.1. Taxonomy (NCBI): domain Eukaryota; kingdom Metazoa; phylum Chordata; class Mammalia; order Artiodactyla; family Giraffidae; genus Giraffa; species Giraffa tippelskirchi. The sequence goes on from NC_137282.1 coordinate 113,368,538, forward strand.
GGGCGACAGAGGATGAGATGGTTGGATGGCATCACCGACTCAATGGACATGAGTTTGAGCAAGCTCCGGGAGATGGTGAACGACAGGGAAGCCTGGCATGCTGCAGTCCATGGGGTCGCAAAGAGTTGGACACAACTGAGTGACTGAACAGCAACTTCTGTTTTACAGAAAAGGAAACCGAGGCTCAGAGCAGTGAAGAAACTTGCTATTGTCACACGTCAAAACTGGGGCCATTGACGTCAGCAGCCCTGGGCTGATGCCATGGTGGAGGCAGTCCTTCAGGAGGTGCCAGGCTCGGGGAGATGACCCAGATGAGAGCCTGGCCCTGGATGAGCCCTTGGCCTGCTGTGACACAGACTCAGAACAGAAAATGCGACTGCCTGACCCACACTGGTCCAGAGGGAAGCAAAGGCTGTGGGAATGATGAGGGAGGGCCCCCAACTCATCTGGGGGTGTTCTCAGGGAAAAAAAGAAGACCCTGTGCTAAGGCTCTGCAGATGAGTTAGGAACAAGGGGGAAAGGCATTTGGGTAGAGGGACCGGCATGAACAAGTGTGGAGGTCAGAAACTGCCTGGTCGGTGGGCATGGGTGAGGAACGAGAAGAGTTCGGTATTAATGAACCCACAGAGACCCGGGGGGAGTGGCTGCAGTAGGAAGTAAAGAGGCACAAGAGACAGGTAGGGCTGCTTAGAAAAGGCCCCAAACACCACCCTGAAAGACTCAGGGTTTATTTTATTCCAGCTCAACAAAAACTTAAAAAGCTGCACTGCAGGAAGGAATATGGCTTATGGCTTAGCATCCACCAGCCCACCAGCCCATCAAAGTCCGCTTATTTTTATAAGCACGCCTGGCTCCAGCATAAAGCTGTGGGCTTCCTGCAGCAATATTCCTGTCTTCACTGGGACTTGAGCTTTGGACTGACGGGAGACGTACCAGGCCAACAGAGCGTGGCCCGGCCTCAGTGAGTCACGGTCAAGTGTGCCCTGGGCTGCTCGGAGGAGGGGGCAACCTGCTGGGCCTGGCTGGGGGGGAACAGGACCAACAGCTCGGCAAGATCTCCCTGGGGGGACAGCACTGCCCACTTCAGGGGCCCAAGGGTAGGGCAGCAGCTGAGGGCCACACACAGGTTCTGGTCTGGGCTCACTTCCTAGCTGGAGGCCCTGGGCAAGGTCAGTACCCACCACCCTGTGCCTCAGTTTCTCCATCAGAAAAATGGGAATAATAACCACAAAGGGTTGTGGGAGGGTTAAATGAGATGAGGAATACAAAACTGATGGCAGGTGTTACTGGGTTGGCTTCCTGGCGTGAACACATTCGAGCCGAGAGCTGGAAGAGGGAAAAAGTGTATATGGGCGGGGTGGAAATCCTGCTGCATTCGAAAAGTAATTTAACCTTCATGTTTAGTTAAATAAATACTATCTAGATGTGAAAGTCGCTCAGCCGTGTCCGACTCTCTGTGACTCTATGGATGGTAGCCAGCCACGCTCCTCGGTTCATGGAATTCTCCAGGCGAGAATATTGGAATGGGTAGGCATTTCCTTCTCCAGGGGAGCTTCCCAACCCAGGGATCGAACCCAGGTCTCCTGCGTTGCAGGCAGATTCTTTGCTGTCTGAGCCACCAGGAAATATATTTTTCACTATGAAAAATGTCACGTGATAAAATTAGAACTGAAGTCCCATTGCCTGCCGCCCCCAGAAGTGAGGAACTGACAGCGTCTGGTGCACATCCTTCCGAGTTTCTCTGGGCAGTGACTTGGGGCCCCCTGTGGACAAGGCCGTGGGCAGAGATCAGAACTGGGCTTGGAGCCTGGGCCTCACGCGCCCAGGGTTAAGTGAGTCAAGGAGGCTGCCCAGAGAGGCTGTGACTCAGTGACCCACTCCCCCTCGGCACAGAATCCATCACAGGTGGCTGACTCACGCCAGCACACGCTGGGCTGAAGAAAGCAGAGACAACGCTTTTAGAGCTGTGACTTAGGAACCGACGTCAGTGTCTCTGATGGGCATTCAAAACATATAGACGGAGCCAGGCCCCCAAATGTCGGCCCATCCTGTCTTCCTCCTGGGGGGCTGGGTGATTAAGCAAGGAGTCCGCGCTGCTGGGGGCTGCTTGAAACATGAGAACTCTGGGATCTGGCTGACTTCCTGATGAATGGATAAGGGGGCCATGGGGCAAGTGTGAACCTGCTGCTGGGAGATATGGGGGGTGGGGGGGCTGTGGACCTCACCCGTCATCACAGCTGCCTTTCTTATGAGAGCACCCCTTGACTGAGCGCTCCAGGAAGGCACAAACCCTTAACCCTCCACAGGAGGCTGGCCTGAGCTGTGACCAAGATGCTGGCTGGAAGCCATGCCGATCAGGGGTGCGGGAGACAGAGCAGGGAGCCTGCTGCCAGGTGGCCTGGCTTCAGATCCTGGCTCCTGGCCCTTTAGCAGGTCACGTAATGCCCTGTGCCTGTTTCCTGCACTGCTGCAAGGACTAAATAAGTTAACAGTGGGAAAGGGCCAGGTGAGAACCCAATAAGCGGCAGCCAAGAGGTGAGGGCTGGTGTGACCCTGTTCTAGAATCCCAGCCCTCCTTGACCAGAAAAAACCCACTTCGTGGACGTCATCTCTGCATACTTTGTGAGCACACTGGCACTGGAGTGGTGGCAGGTACTAGCTGATGAGATCATGGACACCCCACCGACAGGAGATAAGGCCAGCTGGGGAAGGGCACCAAGACTTGTCCTGTCTCCACTGCGACATGCAATTTATAGATTTTAATTTGTTCACGTCTCACAACTTGTGAGGGCAGTATCACTATCCTCATCTTACAGACAAGGAAACTGAGGCTCAGAGAGGCTAAAATTGCCTAGGCTTTTAACCAGTGAACGTCGTTGCTAGGATTCTCGACCACAGGTCTGTCTGACCCCAAAGGGCAAGTTCTCGTTCAGCCAGAGCCAGCAAGAGACCCATCAGAGCCTGCTGAGGGGCGCCACCTGTAGCCTTGGGCATGGCTGCCAAGCTGGGGAGGGTGTGGTGCTGGGCTGTTTGCCAGGTGGTCCTCCTGTCTCTCCCGGGTGCTGAGTAAACGTGGTGCCCCCTGCTCACCACCTGGGGTGTCCGTATCTGTCTAACCCATGTGATCACACCCCTCGCCAGGGAGACCCCCACAAGAGGGAGGCGTGTGTGTGTTGTTTGTTCATCTTCAACCATCTTTCCGCCCCACAGATAGGCCTTCTCTGACTTGATCTCAGTGGGTCTCCTCCATCATAACACTCACTTCATTCTCTCCCCAGCTGCTTCATTAAAGTACACACTGGCTTGAGGGTTGACCTGTCACCCCATAACAGACCGTAAGTGCCACCGAGAGCAGGGGCCTTGGTCGCTTCTCTCGGCACTGCACCCCCGTGCCACACGTGCAGCCAGGCACACAGCAGGCACTCGAGAGCAGGATGCATGAATGAGTGAGCTGGGGGAGGGGGAAGCAATGGTCCAAAGAAGTTAGAGTGTGAAAAGGACTGGAGCAACATAAGGATCATGATGGGAGGGGCAGGGTGGGGGAAGGGGAGGGAGGGACCCGGTCAAGACCTGTGAGGGAGCAGCAGCTCTCCAGGCACAGAGCTCGGGCAGAGAGAGGGCACTGGAGGCAGAGCAAGAGCCTGGCCCACTGCTCATTCACCCAGCTCCCTGCACGGCGCCCACACTGGCCTTTCTCGTCTCCGAGGCCCGTCCTCCACTGTGGCCAGCATCCCAAGAACTCGGCTGTGCAGTGGTCCTGTTCTCTCCCATGTGGGGGGCTTTCCCTGCAGCACGTGGGTCAGTGGTTCACCCCATCCTTGCAGCACCAGCCTTCCTCTTTGATTATGTTCTCCTCCAGATTCCAGGGCCCACTCAGCCCTGGTTTCCTCCTACCTACCTGGTTGCTCCTTCTACCTTTCCTCCCCACTTCTAAACGCTGGTGGGCACCAGAAATCAGTCTGCAAACTGCATCCTTTTCAAGATCTTAGGTTCTTATATTTTTGGTGCCATAGACCCTTTGTCAGTCTTCTAACACCTACGTTTTAATTGCTTCAAATGTTTCAAATGCATCAAACATATAGAATCATAGAGTAAAGAAATAATATTTTCAACAGTAACAAAAATAGACCGAACTTTCGCACATGCCTCTTTATTAATGCAGCAAATAACAAGACCTGGTCGCAGGCCAACTAATGACTGTAATTTCAAAATTGTGATGAGTGTAAACAGCATCTCAAACTGATCTGTGACAATTTTAATGTGATATATGTATTGCAATTTCTATTGGTGACAAGGTCATGGGTGCTGCTAATGCTACTATGGCTTATTGCCTACATCCAGCATAGAAGAGAGTGTTGAATCAGAGTTTAGCACTTATAAAAATAAACATGTCATTTTTTTTCTCCCATCCAGGTTCACAGACTCCTTGAACTTGATCTGCATTCCTAGGGCGTCTGTGGACCCCAGGTTTAGAACACTCTACACCTCTCCCTAGGTAATCTAGCTTAGACCAACGATTCTCAAACATGAGTGGCATCAGGACTCCCTGGAGGGCTTGCTACAACACAGATTCAGTAGGTCTGATGTGGGGCCTGAGAATCTGCATTCCTGACAGGTTCTGGGTGATGCTACTGCTCTTGCTGGGGGGCCCATTTTATTTATTTATTGACATATAGTTGATTAACAATGTTGTATTAATTTATGCTGCATAGCAAAGTGACTCAGTTATACATATATACATTCTTTTTCATGTTCTTTTCCATTATGGTTTAATCACAGGATATTGAATATAGTTCCGTGTGCTATACAGTAGGACCTTGCTGTTTATCCATTCTACCTGTAATAGTTCTCAATGGCTAATCCTAAACGCCCGGTCCACTCCTCCCCCTCCCTCCCTGCCCCTTGTCTTATGTCTGTGAGTCTGCTTCTGTTTTGTAGGTAAGTTTGGGTCATATTTTAGATTCCGCATATAAGTGATATCATACACTATTTGTCTTTCTCTTTCTGACTTACTTCACTTAGTATGATAACCATCTGGGTCCATCCATGTTGTTGTAACTTGGAGATGGGGTCCATCCCAACTTTGAGGGGCACAGACATAGACCTACGACAGCCAACATCATCTGTTTACAGATGACTCCCACATTTATATCTCCAGCCCAGAGCTCTCTAATGAACTCCAGAAGCACCCCCTCAACTTCCAATTTAATATCTCCAGTGAGAATCCTAAAGGGCATGTGTCCAGAATTGATGGACTGAGTCCCAGCCCCCACTCCCACAGAATCCATTCTTTTCCATGCTTCCATATACAGAAAATGGGATCGCCTGGTTGTCGAGACAAAAGCCCAAGAGGTTTCTTTGATTCCACTCTCGCCCTCACCACCCACAACCAGTTGATCAGTAGGTCTTGTTGACTGCACCTCCCTAGTCCAGACCCTTCTCTCCAATACCACTGCCACAAGCATCGCCTGTGACCTCTGCTCTTGGCCCCCTCCAGTCTACCTCCATGTAGATGCCCAAGTGATCTTTCTAAAGGTCTGCTGTCCAGGAGAACATTCCCTGATGATGGAAATGTTTCATATCTGCACTAATATGGTAGCCACCAGCCACGTGTGGCTATGGAGTGCTTGCAATGTGGCAAGTGAGACTGGGGGACTGAATTTTACTCAATTTAAAAAAAGTTAACTTAAATGGAGCTGTAGGCTACTGTACTGGATAGTACAATTCTAAGGCATAAATCAACTGCACTGCTTTCCTGCTTAAGACCTTCAAATGGGTCCCATCACACGCACCATAAATCCAAGTCACAGGGCACAGCCAAGACCCTGTGTGGTAGCTGATCTACAAAGGGACCCCTGAGCCACACCTCCCAGCAGCCACACCTTTGAGTATTTCTCCCAGCCCCTCCGTATTTCCACGGCAGAACCTGGGCTGGCAGCTAACTCCCATTAACCCATAAAATGTGGCAGAAGTGATAGTCTCTGCTTTAGCATTTAAGGAGACCTGAGCTGTGATACCAGAAATCCACATGGAGAGACTGCATGGGGAGAGAGACCGGTCCGATCATGCCCAGCATCTGGGCTGCGCCTCCCAGTCATCCAGCCGGGACCGCAGGAAGGAGGGCACGCTAAGGGGGGCTTTAGCTCCAGGTTGCTGTTTCCAACGAGACTCAGGCTCAGTGCGACTTTTAAAAGCCAGAAATCTGAACAACCATTGACAGGAGGATGCTAGAATCCACCAAAAATAGGTACCCCATGTCCAAAGACAAAGAAGCAGCTGCAACAAGATGGGAGGAGGGGGTGCAATCATGATAAAGTCAAATCGGTAGGAGACTCAGAATGTGGAGAACAATAATACCAAAGGAGTTCTTGCACTGTTGTGAAGGTTCTGAGCCTCATGTCAGGCTTCCTGATCTGGGAATCTGCAAAGGGACTGGGAATCCCCAGGGAGTTTGACTCTGAAGCCAGTGGGATTTGATTACAGGATTTCCACAGGACTGGGGAAAACAAAGACTCCAGTCTTAGAGAGCACAAACAAAATCTTCTGTGCGCCAAGACCCAGGGTAAAGGAGCAGTGACCTCACAGGAGGCTGAACCAGACCTAACTGCTAGCGTTGGAGGGTCTCCTGTGGAGGGGTGGGTCGGCAATGGCTCGCCAAGGGGACAGCGGCACTGGCAGCAGCAGTCCTGGATGGGGTCCCTTGGCGTAGATCCTCTCGGAGGTCGCCATTAACCCTACCATAGAGCCTGTGCCTCAGGCCAACCAACAGCAAGGGAGAGCAACCCCACCCATCAGCAGATAACTGAATTAAAGTTTTACTGAGCATCGCCCTGCCCACCAGAGCAAGACCCAGTTTTTCTCACCACCAGTTCCTCCCATCAAAAAGCTTATACAAGCCTGTTAGCCTCATCTACCAGAGGGCAGACGGAAGCGAGAAGAACCACAATCCCGTAGAGGCTGGAAACAAAACCACGTGACAGAATGTAAACCAGGATGAAAAAGCAAAGGGTTTTGTACCAAATGAAGGGATAAGATAAAACCCCAGAAAAACAACCAAATGAAGTAAAGATATACAACCTTCCAGAAAAAGAATTCAGAATAATGATAGTGAAGATGATCCAGGATCTTGAAAAAAGAATGGAGGCAAAGATTAAGAAGATGCAAGAAATGTTTACCAAAGACCAAGAAGAACTCAAGAACAAACAAACAGAGATGAACAATATACTGGAAGGAATCAACAGCAGAATAACTGAGGCACAAGAATGGATGAGTGACCTGGAGAACAGAATGGTGAAAATCACTGCCACAGAACAGAATATATAAAAAAGAACGAAAAAAAAAAAAAATGAAGACAGCCAAAGAGACGTCTGGAACAACATTAAAAGGATCAATATTTGCATTATAGGGATCCTAGGAGGAGAATAAACAGAGCAAGGACCTGAGAAAATATCTGAAGAAATAACAGCTGAAAACTTCCCTAACATGGGAAAGCAAATAGTCAACCAAGTCCAGGAAGCAGAGGGTTCCAGGCAGGGTAAACCCAAGGAGGAACACACAGCAATCAAAAAGGACGACAGAGACCAAGATAAAATATTAAAAGCAATAAGTGAAAAACAACAAATAACATACAAGGGAACTCCCACCAGGCTATCAGCTGATTTCTCAACAGAAACCCAACAAGCCAGAAGGGAATGGCATGGTATATTTAGAGTGATGAAAGGGAAAAACCTACAACCAAGAAGACTCTACCCAACAAGACTCTTGTTCAGATTTGATGGAGAAATCAAAAACTTCAGACAAGCAAAAGTTAAGAGAATTCAGCACCAAAAAAACAGCTTTACAACAAATACTAAAGGAACTTCTCTAGGCAGGAAACACAAGGGAAGAAAAAGACCTACACAAAATAAACCCAAAACAATTAAGAAAATGATAATAGAATCATACGTATCGACAATTACCTTAACTGTAAATGGATTTCGTGTACCAACCAAAATCACAGACTGGCTGAGTGGATGAGAACATGCTCATGTATGCACTTCCACTTGCCACTTCATGCAACGTACCCTCCCAATTGGATGACATTATTTTATATTGTTAGGTTGATCGTGTTCCCATCATGGCTTGCAATCGTAATTATCTTTTGTTTTTTGTCTGGGTATTGATTGTGAAAACTGATAAACATCTTTTACTATTGTGATTACATAACTATCATTCACTCATTACCATTTGTATCATGATTGGTCAACAGAAAATAATAGAATTCTATATCACTAAAACTACCACTTAATAGAAAAACCTGCAGTCTACTTTTTAAAATCCAGATGCATAACAGGATTATCTTGAAATTTTTTGAAAAACACAAATGCCCAGGTACTGCTAGCCTTCTCCAAAGCTCCAGATGCATTTCTGATGAACAGCCATGTTTAAAAACAACTGGACTAAATGAAAACATCATGTTGTACACTTAAATATATACAATTTAAATTTGTTAATTATTCCTCAATAAAGCTGGAAAAAAGATAAATGTAAAAATACACATATATACAGAGAATATAGATTAGAAAGATTTAAGAAACATTAACCAAAACCAAAGGCAAGGCAATGCATGAACCTTGTCATAATTGTTTTGAACGTATCACAGAAAAATACTTTTTTTTTAGAAAACTGGAGGAATTTGGACACCAAGTGGATGTTTTGATAAGAGATTATTTTTTAGGCATGATGATGGCATTGGGACTATGCTAAAAAGAATACTTAGTTTTAGTCACATTGAAGTATTTACACAAATACTGAATTATTTACAGATATAATGATACAATTAATGTCTCCATTAAATAATCTAGAGTGAGTGAGTTGGAGAGTGGAGGAGGTATGGACAAAACAAGATTGACCAGATGTTGACAGTTCTTAAAGCGGGATGATGGGAATGTGTGTATGGGGGTTATAGTCCTCCTTCCCCTTTTCTATATTTGAAATTTTTTAATAATAAAAACTTTATTAAAAAAATAAAATAAAAGCCAGAGATCTGGAAGCCCAGTCTTTGATATTGGCTGTGATGGATCTGAATGCTGTTACGGGGCAAATGTAACTTGTTTTGGGGCTGGGTGTGGTCAGTGAGTTTGCAACCTCTGATTGAGATGGCAGGAAGAAGGGCATCTGAGCAGAGGCTACAGGAGCGCAGGCAGAAACCAGTGGCTCAACCACTTCCCTGGTGGTCCAGTGGTTAAGAACCCACTTTCCAATGCAGGGGACTTGGGTTTGATCCCTGGTCAGGGAACTAAGATCCCACATGCTTCGGGGCAACCAAGCCAATGCACTGTAACTACTGAGCCGTTGCACTCTGGAGCCCATGCACTCTGCAGCCTCTGCAGGCCCGTGCAACTAGAGAGCCTGCACCGCTGGAGAAGTCTGTGTGCCACTGTGAAGACACAGCACAATGTTAAAAAAAAAAACAGCCAGTGGCCCAGTCTGTCTGGGACTGGGGAGGAGAGCTGGGGGACATGGAGACAGCTGTGCAACCTTGGCTGAGATATTTAACCTCTCTGGGTCTCAGTTTCCTCATGTGTAAAGAGGTGCTACCTCATAGTTGTTGCTCCACCGCAATAACACATCAAAAGCCCAGAAGAGTGCTGGCCGCCTCCAGGGTTCCCCAGCTTTCCCCAATGCACCCTGTTGACACCTTTAACTTAGGATCTGAAGTTCCTGGTTTTAGTGACAGAACAACATCGATACCTGAATAGCCCTTTGGAGCTGACCAGGTATTTTCAAGCCCATCCACTCTCACTCCTCCCTGCTTTACTCCTCATCACAGCACCTACCACCCACTGAAATGCTTCCTAGTTTGCACACTGTCTGCCCTCCTCCAGTAGAACAGAAGCCCCGCCAGTGCAGGAAGACTGCCCACCTAGTCCACGCACTGCCCAGAGCTGACAGCCCACCCCGGAACACAGCAGGTGCTCCATGAAAATGTTCTGAATGAATGAATGTGTAATGGCTCACTTAATCATCACAAAGACTTTGTGGAGTGAATGGTGTCATATTATTATTATCATCACATCCTCAGCCCAAAGATTTAAAAACTGAGGTTAAGATGGCTCGAGTGACCTGGAGACCTTTGCTTGGCCAAGAGAGGGTAGGGCAAGGATGCATACTCGGGCTCAGGGCTGCCAATCCCACCGTCTTCTCACCACCCACTCCTGCCACGCTGGGGAGAAGAGTAGCTCTTTCCTCAACCGGCCAGCTGGGGCTCCAAACCTCAGGGAACTTGAAACTCCCACTCAAGATTCTCACTAAGAACTGCCAGGTACCTAGACGCTGGTCCTGAGCTTGCCAGGGGCCTGGGGAGGGAGGGCGAGTGGTTGCACAGCTCCACCATCGTTTCCAGGGAGGAAGGAGACTGTGGGAATGGGGACCAGGCGAAGAGGGGAACAGGCAGGGTCTCCATACCTTGTTGATGCTGAACTGCCCCTCGAAGCGGCACCCCACCCCATTGTTCAGCGGGATCTTCATCGAGTTGTCAATGTGCCCCACTTCATGCCTGCCCATCTCATCCTGGATGTCGAGCCCGACCACTGCAGGGGGCAAGGAGAGAAGAGTCACAAACACCCAGAGAAACAGGGATGCCCTCATGCATCCACTGGATGGCCAGGCAGGGCCCCCAGCCATCCAGGAGCTCACAGTCTAGAGTCACAGAGAGGAGGAGAAAGGGATGGCTGGAGCCAGAGTGAGACAGCACACAGCGTTCCTGTCCCCTGCCACTACCACCGCCAACTAGAGGGTCGGGGGAAGCAGCAGCCAAGGGGTCCAGGCGTGGAGAACTGCAGGGTGCAGGGGTGAGGACTCTGCTAGCTTGAAGGCTGCAGCCAGGCAGTGGAGGGCAGGCTTAGAAGGTGTCTTAATCCTGGTCTGGCCTTTTACCAGCTTGCGACCTTGGCTAAGGCACTTAACCTCTCATGTCTTGGTTTCCTTCCCTGTAAATGGGGAGTGGAGGGGTAGGGATAATAATTAAAGCTTCCTTGGAGAATGACAAGGATCAGATAATTAATATGTGTTAAAAATGCTTACAGTGGGGCCTACTGCTCAGTAGGTGGCAAGCACCTAACAGACGTCAGCACTTACTCCATCTCAGACAGTCTCTGGGTCCCCTGGGCATCATTCAGGCTCAAGCAGTCATTCATTCACAGTTCACACCTTCACTTACCCAGGGCCTGTTCCTGCCCTCTAGGAGCATGGACACTTTTCTGAGTTCCTCAGTGCAGTTAAAGGGGAAAACTGGGGCCTGGAGTCCTGGTCCTGTCTCCAATGTGACTCTCCATCACCTACTATGACTCAGCTTCCCAACCTGCAAAATGGGCAGGCTCAGGCCAACTGTATTACCTGAGATGGTCTAAGTAGCAAGCGAGGGATCCCTGTAAACTATGGAGATACAGAGATTGCCTTGATAGGAAAGTTAAGAAAGCAGGTTGTGATACAGAGAAAGAGCAGCTGGAAGCAATTTTCAGTGAGCCAACTGTAAAAAGGAAAAATAGGAAGAACCCTGTATTCCTCAATGGGGGACGGAAGGACAAGAGGGCCCATCCATAAAAGGGAGTGTGATGCGCTATTAAAAATGATGCTCCTGGGTCTGTAGTATGTGGGACATGCTGATGTCATAATGTTCGGATTAAAGGAAACGCAAGCAGGTCTCCGTTTGACTCAGCAGTTTCACCCCCGGGGAGCTCATCCCCCAGACGCACAGGCATTGAGACATGATGCAAGGCTCCAGGCAACCTGGTTTGAAATCATGACGATGGGAGGCAACCCAACTGCCCACCAACAGGGGACTGGTCAATGGCATAGCCCCCTCCAGGACACTGTGCAGCGGGTGCAAGGAATGAGCTTAGCCAATATGTGGGGAGAGACAGCCTCAGCTCTGGGGCTGTTCCATCCTGTCTGGGGTTCCTGGCTCTGCCCCTACTGGCCACGGCACCTCGAGCAAGTTAGCTAACCTCTCTATGCCGCCGTTGCTTGCTCTATCCTCGGCTTCTGACAATTAAAAAAAGTTAAAACAGAACTGACTATGGGCTGGACCCTCTTCCAAGTGCCTTTTCCATGAAAGGACACCCTCTGAACATCCCTGCGGGGAAGATATTATCATCAGACCCACCTTATCCTGGGGGACACTGAGGCACAGAGAGGTTAAGTAACTTGCCTGAGATCTCACAGCTAAGAAGCAATGGCGCTTAGATGGAAACCCACAGAGTCTGGATGCAGGCTCTGGCCACTCTGCCAAAACACCTCTCATTCCAGTGCACTCACAAAACCAAGGGATCTGGGGCAGGGCCCGGCCCCGAGTCAGGGCTGAATCAATGGCAGCTGTGCTTATTATTCTACCAATATTATGAATAATATAAGAAGAGCCCCAAGATATAAATGGAAAAAACAAGAAATCTCAGAAAGGTCCCCTGTAGCTTGGTCCCAATTATGTTAAAAAAAAAAAACCCCACCACTAAACATGACCTATGTCTGCAGACAGACAGACAGACACATGGGGTGGGAGGAGGGGTCCCAGCTGCTGACAGAAGATTCCTCCAGGCGGCTGGCATGTGGGATAACTTACTTCTTTTACTTTTTTTAAATGTTATTTCTGTATTTTGAACTCATATTTTTTTTTAAAGTTTCCCTGTATTAGTTGTGTAACAGAAAAATATTATTTCTAAAAGCAGGATATGAGATTGCACAGGCAGCATGACCTCAGCCATGTTTAGAAGCACAGGGAATGGAAGGCCAACGGGATGGAGCGGCGTCAAATGTCAACTGATGTTGTCATCGGGGGTGGAATTATGGGCGATTTCTTCTCTCTCTGCTGCTCTGGATTTTCCAAAGGCACAATGATGAGCATGCATTTTTTTTTTTTCTATAATAAAAATCTGAAGTTTCTTAAAGGAAAGTCTGAGTGTGGGGCTCTGGTGGGGTGGGGAGGGCCCCGTGGGTCGGCAAACCAGCAGCTTGAGGTCACTCAGCCCCTCCTGGGCTGGAACCCAGCCTAGAACCACCTCTCCTCCCACCCCTGCCCTGCTGGTCCCAGTCCTCGGCCTAAGAATTTCCTTGTTCCAGAGACATGGCCAACTCCTGAATGAGAAGCTGCCAGACCAAGTATTTTTCTGAGAGAAAGAGAAAACATAAAAATATAACCAACCCATTTCAACAGGTTCCCTGGCTCGGGGCCCACTGTGGATTCAACACTGTGATGTAATTCTCACCAAAAGCAATAACAGGGCTGAATCTCTCCCTATCTCTGCTGCAGACCCACCCAATGGTCTGCCCTTCAGGAGGAAGGGAGTGAGTGGGAGGAGGAGAGTCTGCATGGGGTCAGCGCCAGGCTGAGGCAGAGGGGCAGCTGGAAGCCCAGCCTGCTCATGAACAAATCTAGGAACCAGCTCCTCAGAGCTTTCAACAACAAGCCAGAGACAGCACTATGCTGGGCTTCGCTGGGGGACCAGTGGTAAAGGATTCACCTGCCAATACAGGGGACACGGGTTCAGTCCCTGGTCTGGGAGGATCCCACATGTCAAGGGACAGTTAAAGCCCGTGCAGAGCCCAGGGCCCCAACTACTGAGCCTGTGCGCCTAGAGCCTGTGCTCTAAAACGGGAGAAGCCACACCAATGAGAAGCCGTGCAACGCAGCTAGAAAGCCCCACTGGCCACAAGCAGATGGAACTCGCATGCAGCAATGAAGATCCAGCACAGCATAAATAAAGAGTTTTTCTTTTAAAGAAATAGCACTATGCCTATTTTACAGTTGACAAAATGAGGCTTGGAGGGGTCACCTTAGCCAGGGCCACACCGTTTCAGCAAGCAAAGGAGCTAGAATCTGATCCCTAAACCAGAATTCCAAAGAGCTTTGTTTTATACAAGTAATTCATTCTTCTTGGTTTTGAAACAAATTTTTTAAAAAAGTGCTCACTTTGGCAGCGCATATACTAAAAAAAACAAAAACAAACAAAAGCCCCCCCGACAGGCACATAAAGGAGTGCAAAGTAAAAGGGGATGTTTCCCATGGCTAACAACTCTGCGCTCACCCTGTTCTAGCTGACTCCTCCTGGGTAGTTGGAGGTCTCTATGCCTTGGATTGCCTGGGAGGTTACGTGGCCTCCGGCCCTCCCCGCACACCACTCTGTAGCCATCAGCCAAGGACATGGATAACAACAGGCTAGCCCCCTTGCTACCAGGCAACAAACCATGATGTCATTCACACGCCGCAGCTCCCCATGGGATCAGGCTGCAATCAGACGTCAGCTGAACACACACCTCTGCCTGTCATCTCACCTCCCTCTTGCGCTTACAGGTTCCTCCTGGGAGCCCTCTCTCACTAAATCACTTATGAAACATCTAGGCTTTACTTCTTGGGAACTTGACCTCACAGACACCCTACCCCTACCTCAACCTGGCTACGCTCTAGAGGCAAATTGTTGGCAGGTTCTTAAATGCAGTTTTTTAACTCCCGAAAACCTCCAAGTGCGTGCACGTGGTGTGACATCCTCTCCACTAACAATAGGGAGGGAGAGATTCCTGCTGCTCGTTGTTTGCAGCTTGCCATCCACCTAATGTCCTAACTTATCCCACCATTTCTGCACACACAGCACTGTCTAAGGCGGTGTCTTGCCGGAGCAGAAGGGTGCTAGGGATACTCACATTCGCAGTGCAGATTGGGGAGACTGATGTTCAGGCTGACGTCAATTTTGCCCCCGCTGTCCTTGTCCGGGTCATCGACATACAGCTCGTTCACGCTGAGGGAGACAAGTATGGGAGCCTTGATGAGATGGGGGAACTCATCCTGGCTGCAGGGGACAGTCGGGGACACCTCACTTGGTGACCACGGCTCTGATAACCTGGACTCCCAGCTGGGGGAAGCCTGGGCCTGCCGGGGCACAGGGGAGCCGGGCTCCCATCTCCATATGTGGTTGTGGCTTAGTTGCGAAGTCGTGTCCAACTCTTGTGACCCCGTGGATCGGAACCCACCAGGCTCCTCTGTCCATGGGGGTTTCCAGGCAAGAATATTGGAACGGATTGCCATTTCCTTCTCCAGGGGATTTTCCTGACACAGGCACCGAACCCGGGTCTCCTGTGCTTCAGGCAGTCTCCTGCATTGCAGGTGGATTCTTTACCAAGAGAACCACCTTGGGAATTACAGCCCATCTCCATGGCATTCTCCAAATTCGGGCCTCACCACTCAGACGGAGGGCAGGGGGACTGGACAGAGTGGTGGAAAGAGCATGGCTTTCGGAGTCAGACAATTCATTTTCCACTTGTGATCCTACCACTTCCCTATGGAACTCAGGTAGGTAACTTCACCTCCGTGAACCCATCGATTAAACGGGGGTACCCCCACCCACTGTTCGTGGGGTGTTCTGAACACTTAAATGCAGAATCAGACCGCATCAGGGATCAGGGACTGACACTGACAGGCACACATGTCCTGACTACCTCCTCTTTGAGCTCCCCTGACCCTCTCAAGCTGGGGAGTCTCTGGGTACTCACCCTCTTCCCGGCTCTCACAAGGCCCTGGGCCAGGCACCACGTCCAAGACGTGACTAACACACATATCCCTTTCCTGTGGCTGCTGTTACAAACTATCACAAACCTAATGGGTTAAAACAACACCATCTATTCTCTTATACTTTCAGAGGTCAGAAGTCTGAGATGGGTCTGTGGGGCTGCACTCCTTCCGGGGAGAATCCGTTTCCAGCTTCCAGAGGCCTCGGCTCCTGGCTCCTCCCTCCACCTTCTGTGCCAGCCGCAGGGAAGCTGCTCTTCTCTCTGATCTCCTATGTCCATCTTGTGAGGACTCTTGTGATTCCACCCACCTGAGGACCCAGGATCATCTCCCGTCTCCAGACCCTTGACATAATCACATCTGCAAAGTTCTGTCTACCTTTGTAAGGTAACATACATGCTGCTTTCGGGGACAGGGACCTGGGTGTCTGGGTGGGGTCGGGGAGGCACAGTGTGGGGCAGGTGGCTCCATGGACAGCTAGGCCACCTTGCTGTCAGGGAAAACAGTACCACATTGGGGCCTGCTAGCAAGATGCTAAGTGTTCAGTGTGTGCTGACCTATTTGATCACCAACTGTTCTTTTATTAAAAAATATTTACTTATTGATTTGGCTGTGCCAAGTCTTAGGTGCAGCACTCGGATATTTGATCTCTGTTGCAGCAGGGGGGGATCTTTAGCTGTGGCATGAGAATCTTAGTTGCGGCATGTGGGATCTAGTTCCCTGACCAGGTATTGAACCTGGGCGCCCTGCACTGGAAGCGTGAAGTCTTAGCCACTGAACCCTTAAGGAAAATCCTTCAACAGATACTTTTTGAGCATGTACTACCTGTCAAGCACTAGAGAGAGTGAGGAATCAGATAGACAAGGTCCCTGCATTCATTTACAACATTTGCTCCTTGGAAGAAAAGCTATGACAACCTAGACAGCATATTAAAAAGTCAATTTGCCAACAAAAGCCCATATAGTCAAAGCTATGATTTTTCCAGTAATCGTGTACAGTCGGGAGAGTTGGACCATAAAAAAGGCTGAGAGCTGAAGAACTGATGCTTTCGAACTGTGGTGCTGGAGAATACTCTTGGGAGTTCCTTGGACAGCAAGGAGATCAAACCAGTCAATCCTAAAGGAAATCAATCCTGAATATTCATTGGAAGGACTGATGCTGAAGCTCCAATACTTTGGCCACCTGATGTGAAGAACTGACTCATTAAAAAAGACCCTGATGCTGGGAAAGATTGAGAACAGGAGGAGAAGGGGACGACAGAGGATGAGATGGCTGGATGGCAT
Source organism: Giraffa tippelskirchi (assembly GCF_054371585.1). Lineage (NCBI taxonomy): Eukaryota > Metazoa > Chordata > Mammalia > Artiodactyla > Giraffidae > Giraffa > Giraffa tippelskirchi. Next base: position 113,385,356 of record NC_137282.1, read on the forward strand.
AGTTGGATGGCATCACCAACTCAATGGACATGAGTTTGAACAAATTCTGGGAGACAGTGAAGGACAGACTGGCATGCTGCAGTCTGTGGGGTCGCAAAGAGTCAGACACGACTTAGTAACTGAAGAACCAACAACTGCCTTCCCTGAGCTGAGACACCGTTTGCCTCTTAAATAAACATGTCACCCCAACTATGATGACTGCTTTGATGGAAAGCTTCGGGGTGCTGTGGGAGGGACTCACGGGGTGATGGCCCCTGGGGAGAGTGAGCTGGGAAGGTGTCTGAGGAGATGAGAGATGAGATCTGAAGGATGAGGAGGCTGTCCTGGCAAAGAGGGAGAGAGAGTCATTGGGACAGCCTGTGCAGGAACCTGGAAGCAGGGAAGGCAGGGGTCGTTTGGGGAAATGGATGAAGGTTGCCATGGCTGTAAAGCAAAGGGAAATGGGTGTGATGCAGTCAGAGGAGGGGCAGAGGCCAGGTTAGGCGGGCACGAGGCTACATGAGGCCTTCAGACTGGATCCCAAGCACAGCAGTGTGGTCTGGCTGGCACTTTGATAGGATCCCTCGGGCAGATCTGAGGATGGCCCAGGGGGTCCCTCTGCACCAGAGAGACCCGGGAGGCTGCTGTTGTGGTTGGAGGTGGCAGCCTGGACCCAGCATCCAGGAAGATGGAGAGGAGGGAGAGACGCAGGGTACAGGGCGTGGAGCAGCCAGGACTCGCCAATGGACAGGGCGTGGGGGTGGGTGGAGGGGGGTGTGTTAGCAGATGGCCATGTTTCTTTCTGAAACCACGTGCTAGGCTGGGAGCCCCTGAGAGAAGGAGCCCAGGACTACCGGGGAAGGAAAAATACCAAGTTCCACAGGGCCGTGCCGAGCTCAAGGTGACTCGGAGATATCCTCGAGGAGGTGCTGAGTGGACACCAGGCGGCTGCGGCTGAAGCCCACCTCTGATTCCAGGTCACTCCCCACGGAGAGACAGCACCGATTCTAGGGACCAGCCTAAAGGACAGAGCTTGAGGCAGCCAGGCTGTCGTTATTTTAAACATAAGTCAGGCCTTGCGGGTCCTGTCCACAGGCTGTAACATAAAGGACTGTCGGCTCCAAACAACTGGACTCTGAAGAGAGCCTTGTGAATGATGACTTTGGGAAAGAAGAGTCAGGCTGGGGCAAAGGCACTTCATTTTTACTAAGAGCCTGTATTTGTGTCCCTAGCTCCTAGTGCAATGGCGCTGATGCTCAATTAACAAGAAAAGGTAGGCTCGGAAAGATACCTGGGGCCTGTTTCCTTGGGGGTCACAAGGATGTGCTCAGAGATGAGAGAGCAACAGGCCTGGCTTAGCCTTCAGACAGCTGGGCCTCCAGCCCATTAAGCCAGGAAAGGCCCAAACAGGTCTACACACGTTCATGTTATCCCATCTGCTCCATCACACCGCCTCCCCTCCCTCTCGTCCTCAGCATCCAGGGTCAAGGGAGGAACTGAAGGAGGCCTGGCCCTCTGAAGCCACCGGGTGTGAGAGAGGGGGCAGGGCCCGGGCGTGGCCCACAGAAGCGATCAGGAGGAATAAGTGAGCCAGAGGCAGGGGGGCGATGATCAGGACCACAGGCGGCTACGCTGGAGGAAGACTAACTTGTGCATAGCCAAATGTTCCTTCTCAAGCCTTCAGTGCCCCATTTCTACCATTCGCAGCCCCACAGGGTTGCTGAGTAATAAGGTCGCTGGGTCATCAACAGAACGTCACGGAGGGACAGCCCCCCGCTTCCCTTCCCAGCTGTGTAAGACTCTGCCTTGAAGCTACACCCAGCTCCCACCTGGGAGGCGGGGCCCCTGCACGTCGCTGAGGGACTGTGGGATGATGTCACCACTGGCAATCCTCCGGAGGTGACCTCAGCACAGAGCACGGTGCAGCCCAGGTGTGGCCGCCAAGGTGAGCTCACCCCCGAGGCTCCGGGAGGCCTCTCCCAGGGGTTGAAGTGCCGCCCCTGGACAAAGGGGCCGAAGGACTGGGGAGCCAGTGGGAGACTCACTGGCCCGGGAGCTTGGGGCCAGCCTGGTTACATACGGCTGGGACTGGCTGCTCTCAGGCGCCTTCCTGAAGGGCCCAGGGCTGCAGGATAAACACGGTTCAATCACCTGTCCGCCCGCCCGATGAGGTCAATATAGCCGCCTTCCACATCCAGGGAGAATGTTCCAAGGACCCTGGCCTCCTGCCACTCCCTGCCAGTGCCATAGGCCTGCCCCCAGCACCACTCACGGGCGCCTGCCAAGCCAAGCTAACTGCTACAGGCCGGACTGGTTCTGACAGGCAAACCGAGGCTAGAAATAAGCCCACTGTATGTTACACACGTACCTTCAGAAAAAGGAGAGAGGAAAAAGGAAAGGGAAGGAAGAAAAGGAGCCAAACAGGGCCGGCGGTCCCAGCGACTTGGAGGCGTGTGCGAGGGTCCGTGTGAAGCTGCTCTGGGCCAGGGCTGTGTGTCACTCCTCTGCGTCTGGGGGGCTAGCACAGAGCACAGGTCCTGCTGGGGACAAAGGCTGCGTGGCGGACCTCCAGGCTCCTGGGGTTCAGATCCAAGCTCCGCCACCCATGGGCTGGCTGACCTTCCACAAGGGGCTTTCCCTTCTTCACCCACTGCTTTCCCATGACGGAGAACGGAGACACAACCTTAGAAAATCATACACGCCCCGTGAAAGTCCACTACGCTTACTGTTATTATCATAATGTTGACTGAGTTCAAAGTCCCAGGGACCACGCCAGTATCCACTTCACAGCCTTGTCGTGAGGAATAAACGTGTGTGCAAGACGTGTGGCAGCCCCTGGTACATTCTGCGGTGCTCGGCCGCTCAGTCGGGTCCGACTCTAAGACCCCACGGACTGTAACCCGCCAGGCTCCCCCGTCCATGAAATTTTCCAGACAAGAATACCAGAGTGGGTTGCCATGCCCTAGCCCCAGGGATCTTCCCGACCCAGGGATCTAACCCACATCTCCTACACTGGCAGGTGGATTCTTTACCACTGAGCCACCTGGGAAGCCTGGTATATTCTAAGGCCCGCACAAAAGCTGGCCTTGCTAATCCAAGGAGATGTCCCAGTTCTGGGTACCCAGCTGGTGCCAGGCACTATGCTGGGGCCTTTCACACATGCTAGCTCATTTAATACTCACGGTACACCAGCGATTAATAGGGGTTACTATTCTCTTTTCACAAGGATGAAACTGGGCTCAGAGGAAGACAGATAAAAGACTGGCCAAGATCACACAGCTGGGAAACCACAGAGGCAGAATCTGGAGCTGGAGCCCCTGGTGCCCAGAGCCATGCTCTTTCCACCGCATTCCACCGGATGGACAGGATCAATGAAAGATCAAGAGGCAGGTGGCTCCCAAGGAGGCCTGTGATGCAGGGGCCACCATCTTTCTGATGAACTCCAGACGCCCAGCTCACCTCATCCCACCCCTGGCCCAAGTACCTACAGGGCATGGAGGTGTAAGGGGTCCACTCCCTTTGTGCCCCTCCCTTTGTCATCTCTACCCTTCACCCCTTGGTGGGCTGCAACATCAGCTCCCTGCCCCCAGCCCCCACCCCAGACAAGGGCTCCTGGAACCGGAAGCAGAAAGCATGCTCACAACCTCTGTTGGGGTGAGGCACATTCCAGGTGGGGGACGCCAGACAGCATGGGGGTCAGTGAGCAGCGGCCACGTAGGCAGAGAGGAAGAGAGGGATTGGGGAGGTATGGGCAGGGGAGGGTAGGTGGAATGTAACAGAGGGCCTTGAAATTCTAGGCTGAGGCGTGAGTCCGATGACATCTACGGAAAACAATTTTATTTGCTTTTAGAAGAGTACTTGAATACTTCAGATTCCTGCCCAACGTTGCTGACCTCCATCCGTAATCATTTGATTTAATGGAAATTTACACAGCAGTGAGGCTCGCACTAAGGGCCTGGGGTGGGAGGGGTAGGAGGGATGAGGTTATGCAGCCAAGCTCTCTGGGACGCTGAGTTTGAAATCCTGACAGTTCCAGGGGCAAGTGAGTCCATCTATGACCTACTGGGCGGATGTCCAGAAAGCATCTTTTTCCAGCCACCTAGTCCTGCCCCCCCCCCTTTCCCCACAGCCATCGCCCCGGGACCCTCAGCCCCTCTGTCCTGGGTCATCATCCAGCCCCCCTCACCAGGCCTTGGCCTCCAGGGTCACCTCCTCCCACACCCATCTTTGGAAGAGGTGATCTTTCCGAGGCACGAACCTGATCCCATCACTCTGCTCAGAAGCCTTCAGGCCTCCTGCGGCTCCTCCACGTGGTGACCATGGCTCCCTACCCAGCTTGGGCTCATAATCCAGACCTCAGAGTGGGTAACCTGGGCTCCTAGGGAGCCATCCAGCCCCTCCTCCTGGCTAAGCCACTGGCCACCCCACTCTGGGCCTGTGTGTGAGGATAATGCCCAATTAATTCAGGGGAATGCCCAAGTTCCAACTCGGTGGGCAATGGCCTCCTGCCTGTGCAGCCACCTCCCCCCTAGAATGGTGCATCCAAGTCTCTCAGGGAACTATTCCTACCAAAAAACAGGCGTTCCCATGTCCCTGGGGCTCCAAAATGCTCTGGACAGGAAAGGGCAGGATACGGGGGCCTGGTACCAAGTCTAGGCTTCTCATTCAGACTGCTCAGTAACCAACCTCACGGTGGCTTTAGCCTCCTGGTGCCTCAGTTTCCCCAGCTATAAAGTGAGACTGATGCCAACAGCAGTACTTGGCATCAGGGGTTCTGCGACCGTTAAGAGAGATGAGCATTGTAAAATGCTGACGTAGGTGGCCAGCACATGGTCACCTACCGTAAATCAAAACTGGAAAGTATAATGAGTTGTATTAAGCTATACATGATCAATGGAAAGTTCCAGTGACCACATTTTTTAAATTATAAATCCTCATCAAGTTAATAATGGGGAGTAGCCAGAGCCTGGGGAGTCAAAGGCTGGAATGTGCTGCGGCTGTGTCCTCTGAGGATGGGGTGCCATTCCGCTGCGAACACGGAGCCCCAGGGCACCCCGCAGGGCCACTTTCCCATGGATAATTAAGGGCCAGGCCAAAGTCCAACCACCCAGACAAACAGGTCTCCCTCTCCACCGGGCTGGGCCAGAATAGCCTCTTATGTCACTGATAACCACAGGCCAGTGCTGGAGCGATGTTGACCCAACCAGCGGTGACCTCATTCCCTTGGGTTACAGTTTCATGGTGGGGAGTGGGGACGCTGATCCACTGTGGTCACAAAACTGCCAGGGAGGGCCAGCCATCCCGAAAAGGAAAAGAACTGTGACCCACAGTCCTTCCTGGACCAGCAGGGCTTTCTGGGGGCCGGGGGCGGTCAGAGAAGCTTCTGAGAGAGGAAGGACCCCAAGGCACAACTCTTACTCCTCTGGAATGTTCTCGCCCCTGAGGATGCCCTTTGGGCAGCTCCTGCACCTTGGTCACGAGGCCGAAGAGAGAAAGGAGGCACTAGGATCACTGCATCATCACGGATGGAGCCTCTGGCCCCACAGGCCTCTCCTCTCACCCCCCTACCCTTCCTCTCTCCCCAGGGGGAAGTGCTCATCAGCCCAGAGCCGGACACAAGGCAAGCACCGAGTGAATGGCCCCTCGTGTTTGGATTCCACCCCTCACCCCTCATGCTCCTTCCTCTCCAGGGATGTGGTGGGGTCAGAATGCCCCCAGGAGCCAAGAAGAGGACGCCTGGAAAGGGGGACGGGCCAGAGCAGTGGGGACACGCCATGCTCCGGGGGAAGGTGTGGGCCCTGCCCAGTAAGCGGGCAAGCTGGCCGGCTTGCACATGGCCACAGGCTCCTCCTGCCACAGTCAGGGCTCTGACGGCACCTGCTGGGTGCCCCCTCAGCAGCCTACCTTACTATGGGCGAAGCAGACAATCAGCTGAAGGAAACCCCCTCAGGGTTTCGGCAGAAGGCGAGGGAGGCCCCTTCTTAGCTCAAGGGAAGGGACAAAGAGAAGAACACTCACAGGAGCACTCGTTACACACTGCTTTTTTCTGTTATACAGGGAAGAAATATGAAATGAATCAAGGTCTGAAGGGATATGGATCTACTGATGTTAAAGTACATAAGGCACTATATTAAGCTGCTTGTAGGTAAATAATCTTGCTCAAATCTCACAAAACACCACATACCTTCCTTATCTCCCATCCTGCTTTTTCTTCAGAGTCCTTATCACTGACTGACACATTCCAGTTTTTTTTGCTTGTTGACAGTCTGTGTCCACTGCCTGCATCTTTGGCTGCTCTTGAGCATGCAGCCACACAGGAGTGAGTCAGGCAGACCTGACCCCAGACCAAGGATGATCCTCATTAATCTGCGGCAGTGCACAGCGGCCACCTGCTCCACGTTCTACTCTCCCTTTCCGCTCACTTTGCTCTATCCACACCAGCTCTCTATACATACATGGGGAAACCCCTGCCTCAGGGCCTTTGCACTTGCCAGCATTCCTGCCTGGAATACATAAAGCCTTGCACCTGGCACACGCTCAGGGATCCCTCCTTGTGGCTGCCACATGGGACGCCTTCTCATCTCATCTAGAACATGAGTGGTCTGCACAGCAGCCCCCCTCCCAGGGAATGGGGTGTGCCTGGGAGAGACCAGCAGGTGCCTGGCACACAGCAGGTCCTTTGTAACACCAGCAGGTCTCAATTTCTGGCTGCTCTCCTTGCTTCTACCTCCAAATCATGATGGGATGACCTGTGAAATATCCAGTGGCCCAAATATACACACTTGACCAGGACAGAGTCCATTCTGGGGGGAACAAAGGCCATGTCTGACCCTGGCCTGGTCAAGGAGTCGTGTCTTAGGAAGCAGACAAGCCTCCTCAAACCTGGAAGGGTGCCTTGATTCTGGTGTCCCCTCCCTTGTTTGGCCAGCAACACTGGGACCCAGAGAGGGGTGGCACCTTGTCCAGGGTCACAGAGCAGGTGGTAACTGAGCACTGGCCTGACCCCAGATCTCCCAAGGCCTTGTCCAGTGTTCTTTCCACCGCTCCATGTGGCCCCCGGGGCTCTGGTGCCATCAGGGCTACCAACAGGATCAGAGGAACAAGGAAGACAAAGTCTCCCACACCAGAGGAGGGCAGAAAGCTATATTCAGGAGCGAGTTGTGGCGGTGGGGTGGGGGGAGAGGCAGGACCGTGGGCAGGTCCCCTTGCCTCTCTGAGCCTCAGTTTCCTCATCTGTAAAGAGGGGACAACTATGTCCCAGGGCTGTCTGAAGATGAAAGGCGGGGATGGTTACACAGCAACAAGGACCATCCTGGGCTGCACAGCTATGCTTCCCGTTTCCTATTGTCTTGTGGCAGACGGGGAGGCACAGGAAACCAAGAAATTCCATGAGTGAAAAAGAGAATTCCAGTGTTGGACAGGGGAGTAGGTGGCCACAGCCCAGCCCTGTGATGACTTTCTGGGTTGTAAACATGGAAATGAAGAGGTTTGGAAGCCAGAGGTAAAGGCAGGAAGCTTCTGGGTCTAATTCATCTCGGAGGGGCATCTGATGAGGCCGTGACTGAATAATTCCAGTGACATTTGATGTTACACAGGCCCCAGAGGATTTACTGGGTTATCTAGACAACAGATGATTCTAAGAATCAGGGATGCATTCACAATGCGTCAATCACTGCCAGGAAGCCCACGCTGACTCCTCACCCAGTGTGGGCTCAGGACAGGGAAGGGGACTTGGTTAAGGGGGCTGCCCTCTGATGTCAGAACCTCGCCTCCACTTGGGTAGAAAGCTGCCCTCTTTTTTTCCTTTGAATTCTTCCAGCTCTAACATCAAATGACCCTGTGATGACTCAGAGGGAAAAAAGCCCACTGGCCAAACACAGAGACGGCAAACATGAGCAAATGATTTCTGCTCCTCTGCGGACCCAGGAGGCGCCATCCGGACCCCAGAAGGGAACCCAAGTTTCCTCTTCGGCTTCAACAAAGCGACGTTAGTTTTCGCTCTGGCTTTAAAACCCTTTAGGAAACAAAGAGGAACTGATGCCACAGGCTTTGCAACTGGGAGGCGGAAGGTTCGGAGGTTTCTCTCCTCTGTAAAGCCCCTCCCTCTTCTTGTCTGGGGTCCCCGGAACCTCTGGAATGCACCCCCCAACCCCGGGAGGATATAACTTACATTTCTGTCGTTATGAATCCGGTGAGCTCCGAGAGGAAGAGGAAGAGGATGAAGAGGCAGCAGCAGACAGAGACTGAAAGAAACAACACAGACACCCAGTTAAGGGGTGGTGGGCACTGACCGAAGGAGGCCGGCCCCCCGCCCTGCCCTCAGACAGAAGCTGCTTACAGGGAGGGGGGACAGAGGCCCACAGAGCCCCCCAAAGCCCCTTCCAACTCTCGGCCTCCATGTGAAGCAGCCCCACTCCCACAAAGGTAGACCACCTTCGGCTGATCGGACCCTCCTGTGTGGACAGAGGCCCCGATTTGGGCAGAACCTCCAAGGCAGCGGCCCTCCACCTTTCCAGCCGGCGACTGATTTCATGGAAGACAATTTTTCCCCTGAGGGGGTGGGGGGGAGTGGAGAGATGGTTCAGGCAGTAATGCAAGAGATGGGGAGTGGCGGATGAAGTTTCCTTCCTCACCCACCGCTTACTTCCTGCTGCGCAGCCTGGTTTCTTATGGGCCAAGGACCAGTACCAGTCCTTGGAGGGGCCAGCCCAGTTCTTTCCACAAGAACATTTTAACACAGAAATCAGTCACAAAATGACAGCTGCAAATCAATGGCCCACAGATGTGTCCTGTTTGGCTCAATGGATATATATTTTAACGCTTGGAGGGACTTCCCTGGTGGTTCAGTGGTAAAGAATCCACCTTCCAATGCAGGGGACACAGGTTCGATCGCTGGTCCAGGATCTAAGACCCCACATGATGTGGGGAAACTAAGCCCACACATGGTAACAAGAGACAGCCTGTGTGCCCCCACAAAGACCCAGCACAGCCAAAATACAAACAAAACAGGAGAGAAACCTTGGAATCGACATCAGACAATGTGGAGATCTCACATTAAAGACCAGGTTTCTGGCTGTTCCAGAACAATCAAGCCCTGTTTCCACGAGGGGGTGGTCTGAGCTCACCAGTTTGCCTCAGGCCTCAGCATTCCCTCCTGCCACCCAGATTCCAAGGCTGAGGCAGGGTGTCCATTGCCGTCTCTCCCCACCTGCTGTAGACTCATCAACGTGCCCAAGTCCCCATCAGAGGTGAGAGACTGAGGACACCCACAGCCGTGCTTCACGAGAAGGCTCTCCGTGGGAGGGACTGATGGTCCTACTAGTCTGAAATGCAGAGACTGGAACGGAGCGCCAGGGTCGTCCCACGTCACTCATATCTATCTTGCCTGCCTGGCCCCTGACAAGGCTGGGATTTGTGACCCTGGAGTCATTTCTTGGGGCAGGACCCAACAAGCAACCCCAGGGCTGGCCCTCAATTCATCTCCAGCCCCATCTCCGACAGCTCCCCCAGTATCTACCCAGCCACACTGAGCCATGTGCTGGTCCCTAAATGTGAGGACCCTTTGTCTGGAAGGCACTTCCCCATCTTCACTCCTCCTCCTTGGTCACCATCTCTGCCCGGTGAACTCCTATTCATCCTCCCAGGATGAGGCCCAACTCAAATGTCCCTTCTGGTGGGAAGCTCCTCCAGCCCTTAGAGGTGGAACTGGTCACTCTTTCCTCTGTGCTACCAGCCTCCATTTGAACACCTTCTACATGTTATTGATTATCTGCAGCCCTGCCTCTCACTAGTTTGATAACCTGGAAGGCAAAAACTCCACAACTCTAGTGTCTGGCCTGGGACTGGGTACACAGAAGGTGATAACAGGTTTTGCGGAAGGCAGGGAGCCAGCCCCCAAAATACAGAACCCGGGCTCAGCGCGCCTCATCTGGGTATATCATAGAGGCGTATCAGAGGCAAGGGCTCCCACAGTGTGCCCTCTCACATGCTGTGTGTCTCTGGGTAAGTTACTTAACCTCTCTCTGCTTGTTTCTTCATCTGCAAAATGGTACCAGTAGTAGTACCTGCCTGACGGGACTGCTTGAGAATTTCTACAACACAGACAGTGGGCTTGAAATGGTGCCTGGGAAGTAATAATGGTGCAAGCATTAGCTCATTCTAGGATTTCCATCAGGGAGACCCTGGTGGGTTTGCTGCTTTCAGGAAGGTGATTTGGCAAATGGGTTGACCCTCAGTTTCCCAGAAGAAAAAAGCTCTCAGTCAGTCCCACCTACTGATTCAGCTACATTCTCGACAGCCAGCACCTGGTGGACTAAGCCATCCTGATGGATGCTGAAGCCAGGTGTTTATCATCAGTAGCATCATTATTACTGCATCATCTGTTCATGGTAAAACGAACAGGCAAAGATGTGTTCTGAGGGAAGAAGGCAGAGAACAAGTGTTTGAGGGGCACCTACACATGCCCTGTTTTGGGAACGTTAACAGATACATATCACTTCACGCTGCCATGTGACAGAGGGCACAAGCCCTCGTAGAGGGTGTAAAAATGAAAGCTCAGAGAGGGCAAGAGTCTGACCCGGGAACACACTGTGTGGCAGGTGGGGGAGGGGTGGGGGGCTGAAACCTGTCTGTAGCCTGTGCCCTAGGAAAAGGAACCCCGAGATCTCAGGGAAGAGAAGGATGGCACAGAGACATCCCCAGAGTCCCCACCAAGCCTCCAAACCCACACCCAGACATGGGGCACGCTAGAGTGACTCCCCCATTCTTCCAAACTGTGAAAACAGCTGTATGAGTCGAGTTTAAGGGTTTTACTTTAAGTAATAAGAAAAATCATCAATCTGCATAAAAAGGCATACCGTGTGAGTCTCTTTCTCACTCCCGACCCACAGCCCCCTGCCCAGAGGTACTGCCCTTACAGTCTTGTGTCCTGCCATGAGCATGTCAGTTTTTCCTCTAAGCACACACTGTCCACATGCTTTGCTCATGCAGCAATCTACGTCCAGGCAGGAGTCACATCAGTTTATAAAGAGTGGCCATGTGGCTTGTTTTCATGGCTTAGAAATTAATGTCAAATGTCTTCTCCAGATGCTGAACAAATTCATTGCAGAAGACCGGCTGGCAATCTAAATTTCCCAGACTCACAGCCTTCCCCTTCTTACCTGCAAATAAGCCACTGCAGCTATGATGCCTCCTGATTTAAAAAAAAAAAAAAAAACCCAGCCAGCTGGGCAAAGCACCCTTCACCTGCAATCTCGCACCTTCTCTGACTGATGTTTCAGTCATTTTCACCCTTCCCTTCCCACCTTCAAGCCCCAGAAGACAACTGGTTGCTATAATGATGAACAGGCACAGACTTAGGAGGTGATTTTGTAGGTCAATGTCAACTTAGACGAATCCAAATTTTCTAGCTGCCCTCCTTACCCCAAGCCTGCAAATGGCCCAGGCTTGGACCCAGCATGAGGGTGAGTGCAGAGTTTGTTCAGCTGAATCCCAGCGTCCAGCAGCCCAGGCTATGGGTCCACTGTCCCTACACTGTTTCCAGACTGGGAGGACAGAGACAACAGCTTAGCACCACTGGGGCCTGGGGGCCCAGCACAGCACCTGCTCAGAGAAGGCAGGAAATAAATATTTGAGTGAGTGAGTGAATGAATGAAAAACATGAACACAGGTAGAAAGCATTTCCACCAGAAAAGCCTTCTGATACTGAAGGGGTTTTAATCCATGTTTGGGCAAGATGCTCAGGCACTCTGACGACACACTTCTTCTGAAACTGACTCAGGCACTGGATAGTAGGAATGTGACCCCAGGAGGATGCTCGCTCCTGGGAGACCCGGTGGAACCAGCCAAGGGGGCACTGGACCCAGGACCCCAGACGCTGGCAAGTCGAGGGATTCGTTCAAGGCCACACGGCCACCTCAGTGGAGGAGGCAAAACTCCAACCTCGACCTCTGAGTCCCCAGCACCCTTCTGCTTCCTTCGGTTATTAACAGCACCAAGAGTGACGTCAGGAAACGGTGTGCTTCTGTGCCTGCCCCCCTGCTCAGCCCTGCGATCTTCAAGGACAATGACTGGAGTCCATTCATCAGCGTGGTCCCAGGACTTGGCACAGGGCCCGGCCCCAGACCTGTTTGACAAATATTTGTTCACTAAATGGTCAGTAAGGGCTGGCTTCCCATGCTCACGCCTTTCCTCTTGTGCAAGGGAACTTGCCCTTTTGCACACTGTGCTCGAGCCTGCAAAGCAGACCACGTCCCTGGAGGGTCACTTGGCAGTACCTTCTACATTTTACAACTCACAAGTCCTGTGACCAGGAATTCCTCTTCTAGGAAGGTTACCTTACAGAAATAACCATACAAGGATACAAAAACATATGGACAAGGCTGTCTGTAATAGCAATAAGCTGGGATCAGAACGCCCACCCTCAGGAGGCTAGTTACGTAGACTGGGGCAGCTGGATGATGGAACACAACACAGCTGGAAAGAAGTACGTGGTGGCCATCTACATGCTGGTCTGAAAGGTGTGCAGGATATCAGCTGGAAAAGGGCAGGAAGGGATGGTGTGCCCAGCATACTCCGCCTGGAGAGAGCAGGTACAATGACGATGCAGGTATTTCAAAGCCTGAATACGTTTTTTTTTTTTTTAATTCTAGGACACAGATCTGATTGTTAAGCATATTTGACAATGGAGAGGACTGCAGAGCCTGCAAAGAAATGGTCTGAGCTCTTGGTTGGTTGTAGGAAGAAGACAAGAAACCTCACTGGAATTTTGTGATCAAGGTTCATAAATTAATTGAATGGATAGTTGAACAAGCCCCTTTCTTCATGTCCCCCAAATACCTTTTCCTTGAGGATCAATGCACAACGTGCCACAGCTCCTGCAGTCACCGATCCAAATGGGCTGCGGGCTCCAGGAGGACAGTAATGAGAAGAGGCGTGGGGTCCGAGCACAGAGGGTTTGGCATGTGTCCTACGCTTGACAGGTGTGATCACATTTAATCCCCAGATCAGAAAACTGAGGCTCAGAGAGGTGAACCGACTGTCCCAAGGTCACCCAGCTGCTAAGCTAGAGAAAGAACCCAGCTCTGCCAGACCTGAAGCCTGTGGCCAGGCTGCTCTGTCCTCTTCTCCAGGCACGTGGAGGTCCAGGCTCCAGAAGGCACCTGGAGCATGGATGACCTAAGCTGGAGGGAGGGAGGGCTAGGCAGGGCCAACTGGGCTGCAGGGAGTCCCCAGGGTCACCCCCGACCTGACAACAGCCTGCCCTGGGAGGCAGCAGTGGACTCTTGTCCGACGGCCCTGCTCCAGGGCCCTGTTCAGGGGGCTGGCCATGGGGAGGGTCCCTCTCCCACACCAAGTGCTGGAGAGGCTAGGGTACAGGGAGGCCCACCTCTTGCAAGCTGTGAAACTTCAGACAAGTCGCTTCACTTCTGTGAGTCCATTTTCTCATTGGGAAAATGTGGGCAGAGCATTCCTGCTTGCAAGGTGCTTTTGGTTTGTTTTTATTTAAAATAAACTTTATTGCGGAATAATAATAGAACACAAAAATAGCACAGACAGTTCCCATACACTCTGCACTCAGCTTCCCCTTTGTTAACACTTTATATAACGCTGGTATATTGGTCAAATTGAAGAAATTAACACTGTACAACTGCTGACTAAGCTACAGATTTATTAGATCACTAATTTCCCCATTGGTGCCCATTTTCTGTTCCAGGACCAGGCCTGGGATCCCATTTTGCCATTCGTCAGCGTGTCCTTAGTCTCAAATCTGTGATGGTTCCTCAAGTCCTTTCTTGGTTTTCAAGACCTTGCCACTTTTGAAGAGTACTGGCCGGGTGTCCTGCAGAGGGTCCCCCAGGCTGGGGTTGGGGCAGAGGTCTGCTGCTTTCCCATGACTGCACCGGGTTGTGGTTTGGGGGGAAGATCCCACGGAGGTGAGGTGCTCTTCCCATCACATCCCATGGTGGGGGCCGGGTGGATGACATCCACGTGACCTCTCTCTCATTGGCTGATGCTAACCTTCGTCACTCAGTCACGGGGCCACCTCTGGATGTCTCCACCACAGTCACTATTTCCTTTCCATTCTGTCCTCTTTAATAGCGAGTCACTAGCCTACACTCCAGGAGAGGAGAGTTGACTTGTACCTCCCGGAAGGGGATATATTCATATATATCATTTAGAATTCCTCTATAAGGAAGATCCATCCTTTCTCTCCCATTTATTTAGATCACTACAGACTCACGGACCTTTTTCTTAATTCTTTGGTAATAAGCCAGTAGTGTTATTATCTTTATTTCATTTATTTATGGCTATGCTGGGTCTTCATAATTGCACGCAGGCTTTCTCTTATTGCAGGGGGAGGTGGCTACTCTCTAGGTGCAGAGCAAGGGCTTCTCAATGCGGTGCCTTCTCTTTAGCTTTGGCTTGCAGGCTCCATAGTTGAGGCGCATGGGCTTGGTTGCTCCATAGCACGTGGAATTGTCCCAGACCAGGCATCAAGCCCATGTCCCCTGCATTGGCAGGCAGATTCTTAACCACTGGATCAGCAGGGAAGTCCATACCATTATTTACTGTGTTACTCACACTGCCCCAGGTTGGGCTTTGCCCTCTTTCAGGTTGGCTCCTGGGGCCTGGTGACATGCCCCCACCCTTTTTTTTTTTCCTCTGTGCACTTTTTTTTGCTTTTCTACACAAGAAGTCCAGGTTTATCTTGTACACTTCTTGCCCTAGCCCTGCAATCAGCCATTTCTCCCAGGAGCCTGGATCCTTTTAGTGAAGACTGGCAGTCAGAAACCGAAATCTGTGAGAGATTATTACTTTTTTTAAAGGGACAGAAACATCCTTACCTCAAAAACTCACATAGTCCAAAAGGTGTGGAGAGAAAAGCCAGCCTTCCTCCAACGACCAGGCCCCATTTCCCCTCCCAGGGGCAGCTACCCTTGATGATTTCTGGTGTCTCCTTCCAGAAACAGGTGACGCTATGCTTTGTGGGGTTACAGTAAGGACACAGCTGGGCCGAAGGGCTGACTAGATATAGGGCCTGGCAAGATGCCCATCCTTTCTTCCCTCTTCCTGTCTCCCTGTCTTCCCTCCCTGGCCCAGCATTTCTGCAGAGGGTGGGTGGGCACAGGTACGGTGGGTGGCAAGAGGGCGAGAAGGGGGCTACTCACTGATGGCCCCGGTGTACGTCGGCTGTGTGAGGTCCTTGGGCACCTTCCTGTAGATGTCAAACCTGCGGAGAGCAAAGGGGACAGGGGTGAACGGCCGCAGAGCACAGGTGTCAGGCAGTGGGGGGAACAGAGCTGGCTGGGGGCCCCCACAGCTCAGCAGCGGCCGTTCTTCCCAGAACCAGCTCCTCCAAGAGGCCTGAAGGACCCCCCCGGCCCCCTCAGACGGTTACGGCTCTTGGCTGGTCTTGCCCCCATCAGAGTGTGTCCTCCAGCAGGGCCGGGACTCCTTAGGTGTTGTACCAGCTGCACCCCCAGCCTCTCGCCTGGGCCTGGGGCACAGCACGCCCTCAGCAAGCGTCAGGGGAATGAACTGAACCCGGGTGCTGACGCCGGAGGGAACAGGGGAATGCAGTCTCTCCTAAGTTCTCTGACGGCACTGCCTTCTCGCCTGGCGTCACCTCTCCGCCCCCTCTTCCCCTTCCTGCCTCCACCTCCTCCTGTTTCCACTCCCCCCTTCCCAGGCTCCTGTGGCCTCCTTCTGGTAGATTCTCCTGAACTCCAAGGCAGGAGGTTAACAGAAAATCCTGCCTGGGGCCGACATCAGCTCGTGACAGCTCTGGCTCCCGCAACTGTGGGTTTCTGCCCAGAGGCAGAGCACGTGCCTTTCTTTCATAGGGATCCCACCAGAGCAGACGGGAGTTGGTGGGGGTGAAACTCTGGGGACTCTAGAGTCAGGCAGACACGGCCAGTTGTTTTTAAGAGTTCAGGCCCTAGAATCCAAGGTGCCCTGGTTGCAAATCTTGGCTGGTCTTCTTCCTTGCTGTGTGACATCAAGCAAATGATGTCAGCTCTCTGAGCCTCAGTTTCCTTTTCTGTAAAAATGGGGCTGCAACCACAAGACCCCACTCAGCCACTGAGAGGTATAAGGGGAAGAAACGCCTGCAGAGGCGCTGACATGCAGCACTCCCAGGGAACGTGCTTCAGACACTCAGTTTCCCCCGCTTATGCGGGGAGAGGCTGGCTGCTCCACCCCCCAGGGCTGATGGGCTGCCGGATGGTTCCGGATGGTTCCTCTCGGGTGATTGGGAAACACGGTTAGTGCCCTGCCAATCCCAGTGCAATGACTTAGAAACCTTGCCTAAGATCGCATACTTGACTCCTGGGCACTCACTCTATAATTACACGTGAAAGGTGCTTGGTTTCCCAAGACCTAGAGGGAAAAAAAATTCCTGTGGGCTGCAGAGCTAAAAGGTATCACTTTCTCTCCTACCTGCTCAGCTACCAGTCACAGGTGCTTAGGCCCCAAAGGGCACTAAAAATTGGAGCTGGTGTGGTCAGGAGGGAGGGGGCCTCGAGTGACTCAACTATCACCTCCCTGATTCTGAAAATGCTGCCCCTTTTACTTGTGGGAGGCAGGTTAGAGTGGAGAGAGCATGTACTGGGGAGTGAGCTTGCCTGGGCTCAAAGGTGACCCTACAACTGTGTGACCTTGGGTGCCTCACTGAACCTCTCTGTGCTTTAGTTCACTTGTCTGGAAAACGGGGACAACAATAGTAACCATCTCACAGCATAGGGATTAGGACCAAATGACTTGGTGCATAGTATGAAGCATTCAGAGCCATGCCTGGAGTCTAACAGTGCTCGATGAGTATTTGCCATCACTATGACGAATGCTTCTTTGACACACACTTACAAACACCTACTGTGCACTAGCCCTCCTTCACGTACTAGGGACATGGAGATAAAACTGGCCCTTGGCTCTGTGCACCTACAGTTAAGCAGCAGAGACAAAGAAGGACACAAAGAAGAACACAGTGGTGCTTCATCACAGGGTGGAGGAGCCCACAAAGGGCGCCCAGGGTAACCTGGATGCTTCCTGCAAGAAGGGATGTCTGAACACAGCAGGAGGATGGCAGAAAGGGCGGGTGCTGGTCCACGCAGTGATTGTAGCAAGAGCAGAGGCCGAGAGGAGGACAGACTCTAGTGTGCTGGAGGGCTCAGCTCACCTGCATGTAGTGTGGGGGCGGGAATGGAGGAAATGGATGCTGGAGAGGCAGGAGGGCCCTAGAAGCCAGCTTCCTGGTCCAGTTAATGCCAGGGCACAGTCAGAAACGGGGCCTCATGGTTTAAATGATATATGAGACACCATTTCAAAACTGGGAGTTTTGGAGAAGGAAATGGCAACCTACTCCAGTATCCTTGCCTGGAAAAGTCCATGGACAGGGGAGCCTGGCGGGCTGCAGTTCATGGGGTTACATGACTGAGCATGAGGGTGGAGGGAGATGGGTTGGTAGCAATAAACTGGTAAAACTGAAAAAAAAAACGAAACTGGGAGTTTTATGGGAAGTCAGAGGCCACTCAGGGTGAGGAGGTGGGGGTGGTCTAGAGCAGTGTCAGAACCAGAGAGGGGTGAGAGAGAGAGAGATGGGACATTGTTACATATGGGGGAGCTGATCGAGTTTATACATACAGTGAGGACAATGGGGGCCAGGTGCCTCGCTGTTGGGGAACGGACATAACACATGGAGAAAAAGGTAGAATAAACCCTGTGGTGTCAGAATGGAAATGAAGGTATTGCTGTGAATTCATGGTTTTCAGCATACACAAACAGAGAAATATCCATGTGTATATACACATCACATATATATTTTTTCCTAGCTCATTCTGTAGACAGGGTACAGGAAAAGCAGCAAGTGACAGCCAGAGAGCAATGAGCACATCAAGCCCTCAAACCTTGGTTTCTAAATATCATTCTTTACCAAAAGGAATCAGCTCCTTGGAGAAACGGCTGATTTGGGTAGGGAAAATGCAAGATGAATGTGGGAGTATCTTCTTATGTCAGAAAGCAAGAAAGGATGATGAGATGCAATAAAAGGGCAAGAAGCCAGCTTAGGCAAAAACCACTACAATATTACAAAGTAATTAGCCTCCAATTAAGATAAATAAATAAACTAAAAAGAAAAATAAGCCAGCTTAAAGGGGCTCCCACTGGCCAAAGAAGGGGCAATGTTAGCAATAAAATCAGTAATCACAGTCAAATGTTATGACCCATTAGCTAAAATAGGAAGCCACAAATCTACACAGATGTAAAGAAATAAGTAAATCAAAAGTCTGATGAGGAACAAGATACTTACATACCTTCTAAGTACCTCCCCCACAAAATCTTTATTCATCATCCAGGGGAAAAGAGTAACTTGACAGAGGAGAAACTCAGCAGACATCATCTTAATCAAGTGACCAAAATGAGTGTCACCAGTGAGCAGACACGTCATGTGCCTCCTGATATGACGTACTGGGGAGGGCACCCCATTCCACCCCTGGGGGACTTGCATTTTGAGCAAGTCCAAATGCACAACTGCAGATGAACTACAAGAAGACATCAAACAAATCCAAACGCAGGGTTATGACGCAAAATGACTGGTCGGCAGCATCTGTCTGAAGTATCAAGGACATGAAGGCAAGTGAAGACTAAGGAGCTGTCAGAGGCTGGAGATCAAAGAGACATGACCACTAAATCCCACGGAATGTCCTGGATCAGAAAAAGGACGTCAGCGGGACAACTGATGGGACCTGAATAGGAACTGTAGATTAGTTAACAGGATGGTAGAGTGTGCTTTCCCCGGTTTCGAAAATGGTTTGGTTATATAAGATGTTAACATTTAAGGAAGCTTGGGTAAAGGGCATATGGGAAGTCTTGGTGTTATTTTTGCAATTTTTCTTTGCAAGTCTGCAATTATTTCAAAATGAAAAGTTAAAAAAAATTAATGAAAAAGACATTTAAAGCTTAAGGGGGTGATTCCATGTAAAACTCCCACTCAGTTTGCTCTGTGTATGGTTGGTCATGCTGGCCTAAACAAATGCTGGCCAAGTGCGCCAGGTGTCAGGTAGAGTCCATCTTTGTCGGGGGAGGGAGGGGAGACAAAGGCTGAGTGAACAAAGGTCTAGGAGGGGAGGCTAGACTTGTATCAAACTAAAGGGGACAGTGGCAATCAAAGAAGGCAGGTGCTTTAGAGAGAGCGAATGACACAAGACCAAGACCACTGGCTTCCCATGCTGACCGGGTTCCCATATATACTTGTATTTCATTCTCACAATAACTCTAAGATATTGATAATCCCATTTTTCCAGGAAGAAGACTGAGGCTCAGCCAAAAGCAACTTGCTTAAAGGCAGCAAGTTAATGATTAGCAGAGCTGGAAAACAAACCCAAGTCTGGGTTCACAGGCCACTGTCCTTCCACTGCCTGTGCTTGTGGGACTCAGTTTAGAGCTCATTTATTGGTAAACTTAAACTCTCAAGTTTTCACTTATTTGCTTTTCTAAAGATGCTGTCCCAGAGCAGGTGGCAATCTCCTGGAAGACAGGGAACAGTTCAAAATATATTCATTTACTCAACTAAGTACCTAGGGCCTCCCGGGTAGCTCAGCTGGTAAAGAATCTGCCTGCAATGCAGGAGACCCCGATCTGATTCCTCGGTCGGGAAGATCCACTGGAGAAGGGATAGGCTATCCACTCCAGTATTCTTGGGCTTCCCTGGTATTTAGCTGGTAAAGAATCCACCTGCGATGCGGGAGACCTGGGTTCAATCCCTGGGTTGGGAAGATCCCCTGGAAAAGGGAACAGCTACCTACTCCAGTATTCTGGCTTGGAGAATTCCATGGACTGTATAGTCCATTGGGTTGCAAAGAGTCAGACACAAACTGAGTGAATTTCACTAGATCTAGAACAGCAGTGCTCTAGCTGGTAGGAAAATGAAAGTGGTCAACGTGGATGTGGCCCCTGCCCTCGTGAAACTGTCGGTCTAGCAATGCTGTTGGCTCTCTGAGAAGGGTCACCTAAATAGAATATTCTTTGATGAAGATTTCGTTCCCACGCCACAAATCCCAGGCTGGGGAGTGGTGGCAGCGTAAAGAGAGCTGAAAAAGACCCTGGGTTCAGAGCTGACCACAAGCCAAGTGAGTCAGCAGTGAATGCCACTAAGAAAACGGGCCACTGGGCAGGCTGGTGAGAACCCAGGCATGTGATAGATCAGGAAGTGAGCCTTCCTCTCTGGCTCACATTAGTCAGTCTCTCTCTGCGGCAATGTGGTGATGTGATTAGCTGTGGCCACCCACTGTTAAGAGAATGTAGAGTAAAGGGTAAAGAAAAAGGGGCAGAGGGGAAGGGACGCTTAGTGCCCACCTAGTGTGGCTGTGCTCATGCTGGGCCCTGGACCGGCATGTTCTCATCTAACGCCCTCAGCCCACATGTGAGCTGGGGATTGTTATCCCATTTTACAGATGAGAGGCAGAGGCTGCTGACTTGGCCAAGCTCTCACGTCTATAAAGTGTCACAGCAGGTATCTGAATCCAGGCCTAATTTACATTGTTGCTGCTTTCCCCAATGATGTGGGGATAACTAGGACCATTTGGGTAGAAAATATTTCTTAGGAAGAAAGATGAAAGAACTAGAATTGCTTAACCTTAAATAGAGAAGGCCCAAGGATGGATTCTTGATGCTTATCAAAAACACAAAAAAATGCTCTTTCCCCGCCCTCCCCCAAGACTGTGAGTTTCTCTAGGAAAAAACCAGGGCCTCCTTGCTGCTCAGCTCTGCCCAATGCAGGCCCTTGGAGAAGTGACCTGAACGAATGAGTCAATGGATGAGTCTACACGAAGATAAGGTCCACTGGCTGGCCCTCCAAACAAGATTAAGATGAAATGGATGGTGGGGATACATCCTCAGGGGTTCCTTGGACTGTATTTGGAAATTTTCATTTACAAGACAGGCAAAATAGGCTTAAATGAAAGCAAGAAAATAATCAACTGGACTTAAGAAAGACTAAGCTTAGGTGCCAGGAGAATGGGAGCAGTGCCTGGAGCCAGGTAGACTAGAGATATGTCACCTGCTGGGACAGGACCCAAACACAGGGACCCTATGTCTTCACCACGCTCTGCTGTGGGTCTAGAGGGTATGCTGAGATCACTGTGTCCAACCCATTCATTTTACAGAAGAGAAAGCGGAAGCTCCAAGAAGGAGTTACTTGCCCAGTTTAAATATAATTAAACTCAGAGTATTTAAAACAAAAACAAGCTAATAAAAAGCTTGTGGAATCCTTGTTATCTCATGCTCTTGAAATGTCATATGCTAGTGATTTTCAACCAGGTGCAATTTTGGCCCCCCAGGGGACACTTAGCAATGTCTGGAGATATTTTTGGTTGTCATCCTGGGGAGTGGGTGGTACCCAGTAGGTAGAAGCCAGGATTGCTAATGCATCCTACAGCCCTACAATGCACAGGATGGCCCCATACAAGAAAGGATGTGCATGCGTGAGTGCTAAGTCACTTCAGTCATGTCCGACTCTTTGCGACCCCATGGACTGGAGCCCACCAGGCTCCTCTGTCCATGAGATTCTCCAGGCAAGAATAGTGGAGTGGGTTGCCATGCCCTCCTCCAGGGGATCTTCCCGACCCAGGGATCGAACCTGTGTCTCTTACGTCTCCTGCAATGGCAGGTGGGTTCTTTACCACTAGAGCCACCTGGGAAGCCCATAACAAAGGATACAGTCCCCCAACGTCCATGGTGCTGAAGCTGAGACACCTTGTTGTAGGCAGAGCAACAGGCAGTGGGAAGCTCATTTCTCACTGAGCCTGGGTTCTCTCCACAGAGATGCCTCCAGTTGCCTCTGCTCCGGCTGGGTGAGGTCATGGCCCTGGCCCTGATCACCTCCATGGAGACCAAGAATCTGGACTAAGTAGTCTTTCCCTGTCCTTTTTCACTCTGTGTCTGAGAAGGCACACTTGGAGAGAACCGGACAAAGGAAACCACAGGGAAAAAATAAAGTCCACCTGGATTTGTGACTTCTTATAAAGATGCAGTAAGAGTAAGTGGAGAAGACTCTTGAGAATCCTGTGGACTCCAAGAAGATCCAACCAGTCCGTCCTAAAGGAAATTAACCCTGATTCATTGGAAGGACTGTTGCTGAAGCTGAAGCTCCAATCCGTTGGCCACCTGATGCGAAGAGCCAACTCACTGGAAAGGACCCTGATGCTGGGAAAGATTGCGGGCAGGAGGAGAAGGGGACAGCAGAGGATGAGATGGTAGATAGCATCACCGACTCAATGGACATGAATTTAAGCAAACTCCAGGAGAGAGTGGGGGACGGAGGAGCCTGGTGTGCCACAGTCCATGGGGTTACAAAGAGTTGGACACGACTTAGCAACTGAACAACAACAACGAAGTACAAGTGTCACTGTTTGAATCAAAAAGAAAAGAAAAAAGTTGTTGGATCCATGCCTCCAACTTCATTACACTTTAGGATCAAACAAGTTCCTTAGAATAAAATACACATCAACATCAGAACTAGAAGCTGATGAGGATATGGGACTTACTTAACAGAAAACTCACTGTGCAGACCACCTCCAGCCTACAGCGTGAGGGACGGCTGTGTAACCTCACCCAAAATAAACAGGCATAAGTCTTCTCCTGCTCCCAAGCAAGGAAACAGCCGCTGGAAATCTCTGACTAATGGATTTCTTCTGTAATTTCTTTTCATAGCAGAGTGCCTCAGCTCTTGCTATTTTAACTTTTGCTGCTTGGGACCTGACTTCTCCCCTGTTCCTGAAGATGAATCTCAGAGCGCCCTGTGGTTCGCCATGTGTGGGCGGTCACCAGGCAGGCGCTCATGATGTCACTGTTTCCATGGCCTAATGAAATTAGACGCCACTTAAAGAGCAAGTCATTGGAAGTGGTGGGTCACTCGTCCCAAAAATAGGCAGCAAGGCTTTTAGTGGGTTCTTTGGCTGCTCACCCTTGCCCACCAGCTCGTCAGAGCCCTCAGTGAGCCTCAGGGAGCAGGGTGAAAACTGCTTATTGGTTCACTTACTCACCTCCTCCAACTTACTGAGAACCACTGTGCATGTCACACGTGTGTGTTGAAGGGCATACAGAGGTACGTGGACATACCAGAGCTGAGCATGGTTGGGAGAGACGTGTGTGAGCGTTAGTTCTAATGACATCTAGAAACATTCTCACCACTCTGCCACTCTGCAGATCCTGTCCTTGACATTCAAACTATACACCACTCAGCTCACACACCACACCTCCCTCTGGCAAAAGGAAGGGGAAAAATCTGTCCAGCCCCATTGGAGGAGCTTAGAGGGGGAATAACAATAGCAAGAGCCGTCACACCCAGGCTGCTGCTGTCCCCATTGTGACGGATCACTGTGCACCTGGCCTTGGCCTTGGCTTGTGCCTTCATTAGCTCACGCCCTTTGTACAGCCCTGTTCAGTGGACACCAGCATTCTCCCCGTTATCCTGGCCCAAGATTCCGGGCCAGGATTCAAACTGCTGCAGCCTGGCCCCAGGACCTCTGCTCTGTCCGCTGCAACCCATGTCTGCCTGCAACAGGGTGACAGGCCAGGAACAGGAGGGGTAGAGGCCTGTTTCTGCAGGATGCCTAGGTGATGATGCTCTGTGTATGCAGTACTAAAACACACTCAGATCCATAGCCCACCCACTGTGGCTCTCTCCCTCACTCTCAGTGCCCATGTGGAGATCATCTATCTGCAGGGTGACCTCCTAGCGCCAGCCGCCTCCACCTGTGATGTCTCCTGTCTCAGAATATCCTCTCTGACCACCAAGCCCTAGCCAAAGAGAAAGAGGAATAAATCTGACTGCTGAGCTTCCAGAAGGCACCTCTCAAGGCGCCACACCCCCACCACCGTCTTCCTTGGGCTCTGTGGGCATATGCATTCCTGGCACAGCTCCAAGATGGCTGTAGGGTCTTCTGCTCCGGCTGAGCTGGGACAGTCAGATTCATCCCTGAATCTCTCGTGGGTCGTGCAGGGCTCAGTCCATTAATGGCATTCAGTAAATTCCAGGTGAAAATATAAAATGACGGAGGCACAGGGTTGTTCACTGTTACACCATCTGTCATAGCAAACAACTGGAGACCGTCCAAATGTCCGTCCAGTGGGACCAGTTCATAAACTACAAACCATCCACAAAGGGGAGGCTGGTGATAAAAATAAATCAACATCCTCGCTTATTATCTTTAAAAAGAAACAATAGAAGGTGTAACCAAAAGCTAACAAAAAATGGTTACTTCTATTATTCTTAGGAGATGCATAAAATATATTAAATATTTGGGATAAATAAGGCAAAAGAAGTGCAAGACCCACACACCGAACACTATGAAACGAAGTAAATAGAGAAATATACTGTGTTAATGGGTCAGAAGACTCAATATTGTTAAGATGGCATTTCTTCCCAAATTGATATGGAATCAACTCAATTCCAAGAAAAAAATTCCAGCAGGTATTTTTGTAGAATTTGGCCAATTGATTCTAAGATTCATACAGAAATGCACAGGACTTACAAGAACCAAAACAGCTATGAAAAAGAACAAAGCTGACTCTGACTTCAAGACTCACTATAAACCTTACAGAAGAAAACACGGGAGAAAACCTTAGCGCTCTTAGGTTAGGCGAGGACTTTAGATAAGACACCAAAAGCATGATCTGTAAAAGAAAAAAAATATAAATAAGGCCTCACCAAGATGAAAAACCTCCACTCCTCAAAAGGCATTGTTAAAAGAATGAAAAGATAAGCTATGGACTAGGAAAAATATGTGTGAATCACCTATCTGTGAAAGGATTTATACTCAATATAAAGAACTCAAAATGCAGGAATAAGAAAACAAACAACCCATTAAAAATATGGGCAAAAATTTGAACATTTAAACAGGCATTTCACCAGAGTCACTGATGGTGAATAACCAAATGAAATGATGCTAATATCAGAGTCACTGGGGAAATGCAAATTAAAACCACAGAGATACTCCCCTATACCTATTAGAATGGCTGAAACTGTAAAGACCGGTCGCACCAAGTGTTGGTGAGGATATGGAGCAACTGGAACTCTCAGACACTGCTGGTGAAATGTACAGTACAACCATTAGGGACTAGAGTTTGGCAGTTTCTGAAAATGTTATATATATATTTACCATATGATCCAGCCATGCCATTCCTAAATGCCTAGGTAAATTCCAGGCATTTACCCAAGAGAAACGAAAATATATTCCCAAAGACATGTATACGAATATTTATAGAAGCTTAATTTGTAATAGTCACAAACTGGAAACAACCCAAATATCTATCAACAGGCAAATGGATAGATGGCACATCCACACAATGGAATATCATTCAGCAGTAAAAAGCAGTAACATTGACACAAGCAACAATATGGATGATTCTCAAAATAACTATGCTGAATGAAAGCTATTGTGGTACGATTCCATCTATATAAAATTCTAGAAAGTATAAACTAACCTAAGACAGATTACTGGTCGCCCAGGGAGGGAAGAAGGGAGAGACTTAAGGAAACTCTGGGGGGTAATGAATATGTTCACTGTCTTATGATGATGGTTTCATGGGTGTATACACATATCAATTTTCTCAAACTGTACACTTTATGTAAGTGAAGTTTACTGTATGCCAATTATACTTCAAAAACTGTTATTAATAGAAAAAATTTTTTCATGATAGCCATGACCAAAACACATCAAATACAGTAAGCAATCTATGAGTTCATAACAATACTTCAAAAAACAAACAAACAAAAAGCCTCTTTAGATACCTTTGAAGATGTAAGTCATTATTCTGAAAATTGGTAAATAATGGGAAAGCATTTATTCTGGGGTTTTTTTTTTTTTGGTATACACAATGTATTTCTAGGAAACTAAATAGCTGATAAGGATTTATAGAATAATTTCAAAGAATAATGTGAAAGAACTAATAGAATTGGAAAAACCATCACTGTGCATCCTCTGATGAGATATTGGATTTAGGCATTTATCAGCAAAGATGGGAAATTTCATAACAGACAGATCAGCTACCATCACCTGAACCCAATGACCAAACTTAGTATTTCAAAAAAAAACACCCCATTATTCTGCACCTCTCTCTCAGTGTGATGCAGTAGGAAATATACAGCACACTCTCAACGGCTCACCTAGAATAACCTCACATTTCACCTTCCATCTGATCCTTATCCCATAGCAGCCTGACATCTGCCCCTTCACCCACTCTCTCTTCCTGCCGTGGCTAAGATCACCCAAGAGTCACTACGGGCCAGATGCCATTGGCTGTCCTCAGTACCGCCTCTGCACCAATTCTGCTGACTGTCCTTGCCCCCTCAGATCACTCCCCTCTCTTGGCAGCCTGAAGTACCATGGCATCCTCACTCTTCAGCGTCTTCTCTGTCTGTTCCTCTTCCTTCTCCTGCCCGATATCCAGGTATACCCCAAGCATCTGTGTTCAGGTCCCTTCTCTTTTAATTCCCACCCTCAACTTATCTATGACTTAATTTACTGTGCCAAGTTCAAGAGAGACAGGAGAAAGTCAACAAGACAGAAGTAATCACCATCCTTGTGGTGCTCACATGGTAAGGCCCAAGGAGCTTCCCCATTCCCAGAGGCATCACACCTGCCTCTTACACTCAACGTGGAACAAAACAGAACAGAACTCAACAGCTCCTCACTCAAAACCTGCTCTTACGATCTGAAAACAACAGAGGTAGGAGGAACTTCCCTTAGGGATCATGGAATCCAAACATGCACATCTGCAGATAATTACAATGAAACACGGGAAGGGCGTGTTTCAAGATGTCTAACATCGTGTGTTAGACATAAGGATCCCTGATTCTTTCCAAAGAATCAGAAAAGAACACAGCCTGTGCATTCCTGGGTTCCCAAATGTCTCAGAAGTGGTAAGATGTGCTGTTCTGGGCCACCATGATGAGCCATAAAGTCAAGTTAGCTGATGAGGAAGACGACCATCCAGGCAATTCTCAGAGAGTATTTTAGAGGGTCTATCAGCAAAAAGACAGAGGCCTCACTGTGCTAGGCAACACGCTTACCTGTTTCCTGGACCCAGGCTCTTCGGGGGACACGCACAGCGAGGAGGGAGCACTGGTCTCGTAATTTATGTTTAGCTGCATCTGCTCTAAATCCTAACACAGTGGTGTTCCTTGAACAGTCAGGCAAGGGAGCTTTCATCTCAGACCCTTTGCCCTTGCGTTCTTGTATCTGGGATGTTTTTCCCTCAGATCTCTTCCTGTCTCGCTCCTTCACTTCTTTTAGGTCTACATTCAAATGTCACCTCCTCAAAAGACCTGTCCTGGCTACCAAATAAAACACACCCCTCTCCACACTCCTTCCTCTGCTGCCTTTTTCTTCACCGCACTTGTCATTGCCACCTTGTGTTATGTGTACCTGTTCACTACTCCACTCCATCGCTAACAGCGGCCTGCCTGCCACCATACGCCCAGAGCCCAGAGAAGCACCCAGCACACAGTAGGTCTATAAGAAATGCTTTGCGATGGATGAAGAAGGCAGTGTTTCTCAGTCTGGTCCATGGAATTGCCTCAGAATCTGCTAGGAGGCTGGTTCAATGTGCAGATTCCAGGGCTCTGCTGCAGAATGGACTAAACCAGCACAGGGGTGGAGAGGGCAAGAATTCTCATGGCCAAAAAAACTGTAGTTCAGGAGACATTTGGTGTGCAAAGACTGCTAAGGTATA
Organism: Giraffa tippelskirchi; assembly: GCF_054371585.1. NCBI lineage: Eukaryota > Metazoa > Chordata > Mammalia > Artiodactyla > Giraffidae > Giraffa > Giraffa tippelskirchi. The sequence goes on from NC_137282.1 coordinate 113,413,064, forward strand.
AGTCGCATGTGTATTTCCAACTTCAAATGTATTTCCTAAGACTTTCTGCTTGTACCCACCTGAATTACCACAGGTCAACAGAGAGACAGGCAAAGGGACTGGCATTTCCTGGTCCTACCCTATGGGCCAAGCACTACTTGAGACCCTTGACCTACTTTATCCCACTGAATCCCTGCCCCCTCACCCACAAGGTACCATCAACCAACGTAGAAACTGACGCCCAGAGAGGCTGAGCCACCAGCTGAAGCTCACACGGCCAACAGGAGGCAGGGTCGGGACTGGAGCCTGGGTCAGCCTCACACTGGCCCTCTCCGGCCTCCCTGGCCTCCCCAGAGCTCCGCACTAGCCTCCGGGGGCCTTGGCTGTCTGTCTGCCCTCCCTGGCCCGTGCACAGCCTGGTGCCAACAGGAGGCTGGGGGCACTTGGTGAGCAAGGGAAGGAGGAAGGGTCCCGAGGAGCTACAGACTGGAGTGAGGTGCCGCTGAGGCCCCAGCAGAGCACAGCCAGACAGGGGTCCCCCAACCCCCTGCCCTCCCCGGCCCAGCAGCAGCCCAAGGAGCCCACGCTCCCCCAGCAACAGGAAAGGCCTGGTGTCGGAGCCCGAGGATGTCAGGCAGCCAGGGCTTGGCTGAGAGTCAGCTTCCCACTCATCCAGGCCACGGAGCGAGGGCCAGAGCTGGGGGAAACAGCTAAGGCCCCCAACGTGTTTCCAAATCACTGGAAACAGGACGCAGCCGGCAGCTCCCCACCAGGACGCGACAACATCCCGAACGCAGACGCTATAAATGGAAATGTATTCTTAGAGGGGTAGGACCTAAGTGGAGTTTTTTAGAAGTGACCCATCATCGGATAAAAATACAGACGGCATTTAAATGCTGAGAGGCAGGAGCTATTCGGGGATTAGATTCTCATGGCCGTGGCTCCCCGCCAGGGCATGGCCTTCTACAGAGATTTAAAAGGAAGAAACCATTGGTGTTGGGATTTTTAAGTTTAGAAGGAGTGAACTGGGGGGAAAGACAACTGTGCCAAGATACCTGTGGAAGGGGCCCCCTTCAAGGGACCCCAATTCCCTTTGACCTCCACCTGCTCAGGGGATTCAATGTCACTCTGAGCCATGAGACCTCCTTTTGGACGACAGTTCAGCTACTGGAGAAGTGAAGGCTGAGTTCTGGCTAGTCCTGGGGTAGAAGCCTAGGATAGGATTAAGGTTTGAAGAGATTCGCAGGCAAGGAAGTATCACAGAGAAAAAGCTGGTGTCATGGGAGGGGAAAGACAGTATTTACTGAGCACCTCCCATGAGCCAGTCTCTTAGCTCACATCTTCCCATCACAGCCTCAAAACCATTCAACGTCTCAAAATGAGGTTCACAGAAAAAGGAACTGAGGCTCAGAAAAGACTGTCGAGAGGCTGAGTTTTGGGCTGGGTCCCTGACTGCAAGAAGACAAGCGGAAATGAGGCCAGGGCAGCGGGTGGAGAGAATTCCCAGGCAGAATGACAGCTCTGGCCAAGGGTTATGGCTCTGGATGTCCAAGGTCACACACTCAGCAACTGGTAAGGCTAGGGTCTGTGTCTCCATCTGTCTAAACACAAAGTTACGGCACCAAGCTTGGGAGTGGCTGTGTGCTTTAGGGAAAGAGGTCTGGCTCACAAGTGAAAAGGTGGGATGTTCTGACAGTCTCAGGCAAAAAAGCCCAAGAAAAGGGATCAAAGTGTTTCCCTGTTGACCTGGGGAAGAGCTTGGTTAGGGTCCCTTGGGCACATCCTGGTACTTTTCAGTTATGCCATAATAAACAGGTTACAAGCAGGAAAAAAAGGACAGTCAGGGTCTTCAAAAGACCTGTTGTGGTCTCACCAGCCCCTGCCTCTCTATTATCGGCCTCTCGCCCCATGACCTCAACACTCGATTCCAGGAAGGCTCCTGCTGTCCCAGCTGTGTGCCTTCTATAGACAGCGCTCTCGTCGGCAGCAGCCCTCTCTCTCCTCTGCCAGCTCAGTCCTGCTCTCTGCCATTGCCGAGTGCCCACCATGGACAGAGCACTGTTCTAGGTGTTAGGAGTACATCAGCGGTCAAGACACAGAACTCTCTGCCTTCACTTACTTCACACCCCAGGGGAGACAAACAATAATGAACTCAAAAAGTCAGTGCCATGCAGAAAAATAAGCCATGCTAAGGAGACAGAATGTAGTGCGGGTGCTGCTTTATGTGGGTGTGAGAGAAGGTTCATCTGACAGGGTGACATGTACACAGATATCTCATTCAAGTGGGACAGCAGCCATCTGGATGCCCAGGGGTGGGAGCTCCAGGCTGAAGGGATGGTAAGTGCAAAGGCCCTGAGGCAGGGAACATACCTGGCAAGCTTCCCAAATGGCAAGGAAGCAGATACAGCTGGACTGGAAGATGAAGTCAGAGGCCCCAGGTGGTTCTTTAAAACTGAGCTCACACACCCTTTCCTCTGTGAAGCCATCTCCAAACAGCATCAGGCTGGCTGAGGCACCCTACTCCAGCTGCCACAGCCCCTGAGCCGCTCTCTCTCATCATTTGGCACACAGTATACCGTCATACATGTGTTGTACATTATGTATGTGCAATCATGAGTGAACAACACAGCTTACTCTCATTACTATTGTTGGTGTCTTCCATCCACAGGTGAATGGATAAAGGATATATATACACACATAAATATATATATATATATATATATATATATACACATAAATATATATACATACACACACACACACGAAGTGAAGTAAGGTAAAGTAAAAGTAGCTCAGTCATGTCTGACTCTTTGCGATCCCATGGACTGTAGCCTGCCAGGCTCCTTTGTCCATGGAATTCTCAGGCCAGAATACTGGAGTGGGTAGCAGTTCCCTTCTCCAGGGGATCTTCTCAACCCAGGGATCGAACCCAGGTCTCCCGAATTACAGGCGGATTCTTTATTGTATATATTCATACAATGGACTACTACTCAGCCATGACAAAGTATGAAATTTTGCCATTTGCAACAACATGGATGGACTTGAGGGTACTACACTAACTGAAATAAGTCAGCTAGAGAAAGAAATAGTGCATATTGTCATTTAACGTGCGGAATCTAAAAAGTACAACAAACTAGGGAATATAAAACAATAAGAAACCAAACCTGTGTTATTTTATTATCACTCGTTTTTCTTCTGTCCTTTATATTATAGCATTATATTCATTAAAAAAATACATTGGTGTCTTCTTTTCAAAGATATGAACTCTCCAAGGGCAGGAACTGGTCTTATACATTGTGGGGTCCTCAGTACTGGCACTTACGTAGGGAGCATAATTTTTAAGCAACGAGAGACCCACTGAGTCATGTAAGACTGGTGGCCTTTCTGCACCAAGAGCTCACCTGAGATGTGCGGGTGACTCTCCTCGGAGAACCTTTTGGCTTCCTAACCAGCCCCCAGCAATGAGACATCAGGAGGAGACCTATGGGAGGCAGGGGGATGCATAACTGGCAGCGGGAGGGAAGGGGGCCTCCTCCCCACTCCCCATTTCCCCCATCTGCCTCCACCTGCGCTCAGCACATGGCTTAGCTGAGCCCTCGCTTTCAGGAGAGCCCACATGGGAAAATAAAAATTTACAACCACTTCACCAGGGGGTGATTATTCACGGACAGAGAACACTTCTCCTTTTGAAAATGATTCCAGGAAACAGCCAGCATCCTGAATGCATCAGCGAGCCCAGACACTGATCCCTGAGTTGCTCACATCACCCAAGGAGAGGGAACGAGGTATCATGTGTCTCAGAAGGAAGCACGTGCTCCCCAGTGGAAAACGCCCACCAAGGCTAGGCAGGTACTGGGATGAGAGAAGTGGGCCGGTGGAGCCTGTGGCAATCAGAGGATCCACAGCCCACCTGAAGAGGGTAGAAAGCCTCCTAGCTCGGCCTGTGGCCAGAAGAAGGGCAGCCAGATCAGAGGAAACCAGAAAGAAATCTGGGGTCTTACATGAAATTACCAATTTGAACATGATGGTGGGGATCAGTGGTAAAGAATCCACCTGCCAATGCAGGAGACACAGGTTCTCTTCCTGGTCCAGGAAGACTCCATATGCTGTGGTGCAACTAAGCCCATGTGCCCAATACTGAAGCTCACGCACTCTAGAGCCCATGTCCACCAGAGAAGCCGCCGCAATGGGAAGCCTCTGCACCGCAACTAGAGAGGAGACCCTGCTCTCTGCAACTAGAAAACACCCGTGCAGCAGTGAAGCCCTAGCCAACTCCAAAATAAAATAAACACAATAAAAATGATGGCAATTGGGATTTTCAGGGTTTTTTAAATTTGCTTTTTGTTTTTTAAATAAAATAATGTGCACATCAAAGAAAACACTCCTATGGCTCAGATTCAGCCCGGGGACTGTTTGTGAACTTGGCCTTCAATCTTGAAGTATTTTTGTTACAGAATAGACAGTAGGACTGAAAAGATACGAGAGGGCAACAAGAGTTGAACGCTGTAGAGCTAGAAGGAACACTGAGATCACGAGTGTGTGGTCAAACCAGGTCTTCTCAGGATCAATTCTAGTGGCTGCCAGATGCTAAAGCTGGGACTGGACTTGGTGTGTATGTGCTGGGATGGATTAGCAATGTCTGCCAAGGAACTGGGGCACTAGTGACAAGCTTCCTGGGTATTCACAAAGCTGATTCAGTTCAGACCCATTTTAAAGGTAGAAACACTGAGGTTTGGGAAGCAACACTGAATTGCCTAATGTCACAAGCGAGAACTACCTGTGAATCCTATCTGGGGCTCTTCCCGTGACACCAAGGTGCCCCTACATCTACCAAAGACTTACCCTAGACAGGAGTCATCTCTAAGTCAATAGTGCAAGCTAATAAGAAAATCTGATTTTAACAGTGACTCATTTGATCCATAGCTCTGTTGAGACAGAACCTTTTCTAACCAGCGAGGGGGTCTGAGCCCTGACGAAGCCATATGAAGATGCTCCCCAGAGCACACACTGTCCCAGCTGAGGGCCTTGAGCCGGCAGAGAGGCCTGGCACCAGAGCGAGCCTGGGCCCCCCTGGGAGCCGAGGCCTGCCTTGAGCTCGGCCCTCCTCCCTCCCACTCGGCATGAGTCACAGCGCTCGACTCCAGGGTGCTGGCTACAAAACCTTCAGTTTTACTTGGCTCCTGAGCAGAATGTACTTTTCCAAAGGACATTGATTCAACTGAACCTGAGTTTTGCAATGCCCTGGCAGGGGCAAGGCCAGCCTCCCTGAGCACACACTGTCCCAAGGAATAAAGACCAAAGAATGTGGTTATCACCTCCCTCACGTCCTCCTTCCTCCTCCCGAAGCAGGAGGATCAGCCCATCCCCTGGCAGAGTCCCTTGGCATGCCTGCCATCTCACAGGTAACCCAGGGATGCCCCCACACTCTGTAGAGCTATGACCCACCCCCACTCACATCACTGCTGAGGGCAGCTGGAAGAACACAGCCCGGAGGTCAGGCTGGCAGTGGCTCAAACATCAAGTGCATTGTGTACCTGGTTACTTTTTAAAAACTAGACCACTGTTTAGAGAAGTTTTAGGTTCACAGCAAAATGAAGCAGAAGGTACAGAGATTTTTCCATATACCCCCTGCTTCCACACCTATACAGCCTCTCCCATCATCAACATCTCCCACCAGAGTGGGGCATTTGTTACAATGGATGTACCTGCGCTGACACGGCATTATCACCCAGAGTCCATAGTCTGCATTAGGGTTCACTCTTGGCATTGTACACTCTATGGATTTTGACAAATGGAAAATGATATACATGTACCATCATAGCATCATGCAGAGAAGTTTTACTTACTATAAAAATCCTCTTACTCTGCTTGAATAACAGAATCCCTCCCTCTCCCCACCACCCCAGGCAATCACTGTTGCCTTTTTCTTTCTCTATACTTTTGCCTTTTCCAGAATGCCATACAGTTGGATTACATAAGTATATAACCTTTTCAGATTGGCTTCTTTCACTCAGCAATATGCATTTAAGTTTCCCCCATTTATGTCCTTTCATGGCTTGGTAGATCATTTCTTTCTAGTGCTGAATAATAATCCAGTGTCTGGGTGAACCACAGCGTTCCTGGTTTTTCAACCCCTGAGGTGTGGGTCTGCAAAGCCAGGGGCTCTACTGCCTCATTCATTAGCTGTGTGCCTTTGGACAAAATTTCCCCTGAACTTTCAGTGTTTTTCATCTGCAAAATGGGAATAAAATTACTGAAGACCTCATGGGAGTAAGGATTGTATGCAGAAGCACATGTAAGGCACTGAAGACAGCTCACGGCAGGGAGCAAGCACAGGACAGATGACAGACGTCAGCTGCAATTTTCATCACTGATGATTACCACCACAATGGTGTGGCTGTCACTGCCATTGTGGGCTTATTCTTGCCTTCTCTCTGCAGAGCAGTATGGAGGGGTGGGGGGGGGCGCAGGTTGCTCCAAGGGGAGTGGAGACAACCCTGGCTTCGGTCTCACACCAGCTGGCATTCTAACGCTGACTCAGTTTAAGCAAGTAGTCGGACCTCGCTGAACCCCTGTGGATTACACCCCGACTCTAGTGCGATTTTGAGAAACAAATGGGGTCACTAACTGGAATGCAGAAAGAGCCCATAGCACCCAACAGGCAATCACAAAAGGTTAGTTCAATGCTATGAGGGAGAGATCCCGGGCACTTCCTGTTAACAGCCTGGCTGAGCTCCTGATACAGATAAGGTAAATGGCGGGTGTATTAGAGGATGGAGATGCAAGCCTGCTGGTTAGTACTGGGACCAGGAGGAGTGACTTCAAAGCAGGGTACCTGTGGGGAGAGGCAACTGCCGTCCTGCCCAGCCAGGACCCAGCAGACGTCAGCCAGGAATGAGGGTGGTAACTCCTATGCAGCCTAGCTGGCTGGCTGTCTTCTTGGTATCAAATGACGGCAGAGGGCTGAAATTCAGAGGCAGTGGCCAAAGCCAGTCAGCATTCCTGCAGTTTCTGAGGGGCAGAACTGGGGACACAGGTGACAGTTACAGGACAGCATCCATCAAACAGCTCACATGTGCATGCAAGTTCCATGCAACTGCAGGGCCTGAGCCAGGACTCCTCGCCCACGAAATCACCCTGATCTTTTGTCTACCCAGGACCTACCTGCCTGGGAGACCCACCTCCCCCACCTGCACCCAGAATGGTCTGTGACACAGCACACCTGACTGTCCGGTGTCAGTGACCTTGGCAGGGAGGGGCTGTCACCAGCTCACGTTTCAAATGAGGAAGGTGAAGGTGGTGCTGCTGGGGAGCCATGGAGCTGCCCTCAGACTCCTGGCTTTCGGATTCCCCAAAGCCCGGAGGCAAGCCTGGCGTGTGCAGAATCCACCTCATGGTTCCCCAGCTCGGCTCCTGCACTGCTGCCCATTCATTCATTCACTCAGCATCTATCCTGCAGCTGTCAGCAGCATCTACTCTGTGCTGGAGGCTGAGCTAGGACCTCAAGACCCAGTGTGAACCAAAGAAAGGCAGCCCCTGCCTGCCTGAAGTCAGAGTCAAGCAGAGGGCTGTAACAAATGTGCAGTCACAGAGGAGAGGAGTACCAGGCAAAGAGGGCCTCCCCACTGGACAAGAGCGGAGGCTGCAGGAGGCACAGTCACAGAGGGGCTGGCCTCTCTCTGTGCGTCCACGTTCAGCACTTGCTTGCAGTGGCCTTGGGAGTTTGCTCCACCCCCTTGCGCCTCGGTTTCCCAGTTTGTCAAAGAGTGCCCCCCTCCTTGGGTGACTCTGAGGTGGTCCACGTGTTAATACGTGGAAAGTGCTTATTTAGCACAGTGCATAGCCCCATGAGTGAGTGCTCACCATTTCACCTATTACTACCAGGTGTCAGGGTGCGAGGCAGAGAAGACCACAAGCATTCTCTTCTTTCCAAAGGAGAATCTCATTCTCTCCTCACCAAATCCCTGGGAGGGCTGTCTCAGCAGAGGTGGGACCGCTGGACCCAGGAAATCAGGTCAGAAAGAACAGCACAGTGGGACTTCCCTGCCGTCCAGTGGTTAAAACTCCACCTTCCAATGAAGGCGACGTGGGTGCAATCCTGGTGGGGGAACTAGGTCCCACGTGCCATGGGGTATGGCCAAACATTTTTTTGAAAAAGAAAGAGGGGCACAGTGAGGTCCCTATGGGTCCAGAATGAGACAGAAGGCATGGTCTCTGGAGACCCCGGGTTACAGCTGCTTCACGAGGCAGGGAGTGCCCACCTCCCTCTTCTCCTGCCCCCAGGCTCCCGTCCCCACTCTGCTCTCTGCTTACCTCTCCCTGCCTGGCCTTTCCTTCTGGACTCTGCCCAGGCTCTCTTGACCTCAATAGCACAGAGCTGAGGTTCTGAATTCCAGAAAGACTTGGAACATTTTAAAAATATTTTTTATCTGGCCTCAGCAATGCAAAAAAAAAAAAAAAAAGCATGTGCGCACATGCGCGCACACACGCAAATAAAAGACCCATTAAGAATTTTCATACACAAACAGTAAAGATTTACCAACCCGTGCAGGAAGGATCAATACCACATTTGGGAGAGTAGCTATCCTGGGATGGGGGTGGGGTGGGGGAGATGGAAATGTGAAGGCAGGGGCTTAAGGTACGTTTCTTAAAGTGGGAGATAGATACAGTCTCTATGCTATTTGATATGCCTAATCTAGTGTATGAAAAATCCTAAAAAAGTGTAAAGGGACCAAACAGAAATCAGATGCTACAACACAAAAGTGAATAACTGACGCACACAACATGCATGAATCCCACAGACTGAATGAAAGAAGGCCGACACACACATACCACAGGATTCTATTTATGTGACCTTGAAGGTGAGGGAAGCCAGGGGAAGGGCCCCCTTTTGGTTGGAGTCTTGACCAGGATGGGACATGACAGAGCCCTCCCTGGAGCGGGGAATGTTCTGTGTCTGGATCTGGGGGTGGCAGCTTGGGCATATGTACGTAAAAAGCCACTGTGCTGCACACTTTATGGTGAGCTATACTTCAATTTAAAAACTAATTAAAAAGTTAAGAAGAAAGAACATCAAATCATTGGCCACTGAACCCCTGCACGGGCTTAGCGTAAAAAAGATAGATTCTTTTTGAGTTTCTTTCCATACCAACTTGATGCTTGATTCCATCATTTACACATCCACCCACACCTCCTCTGGGAACCATCTTGAACAAGGTACAAAAGATACACAGGGGAAGTGTTCCCAAGCCCAAAGGACGTGGGCAACCAGGTGGAAATCCTGATTCTGCCCTTACTTGCTGTGTGAGCTGGGCTCAGTGATGCCCCTCTCTGAGACTCAGTGATCTGATGAGCAAACGTGGTCAGGATTAAACAAGACAGTGTTCAGTATGTGCTAGGCACATACCAGGTACTCAAAAAAAAATGGGACCTGTTACTATGGACCACGCTTTTGCCCTCCAGCGCAATGTTTTACCAACTGCAAGTTGTGACTGATTAGGGAATTAAGGGGCTTCCCTGGTGGCTCAGCTGATGAAGAATCCGCCTGCAATGCAGCAGACCTGGGTTCGATCCCTGGGTTGGGAAGATTCCAGGGAGAAAGGAAAGGCTACCGACTCCAGTATTCTGGCCTGCAGTCCATGGGGTCGCAAAGAGTCGGACACAACTAAGCAACTTTCACTTTCACTTTTGTGGGCTTCTCTGATAGCTCAGTTGGTAAAAAAATCCACCTGCAATGCAGGAGACCCCGGTTTGATTGCTGGGTCAGAAAGATCCGCTGGAGAAGGGATAGGCTACCCACTCCAGTATTTTGGGGCTTCCCTTATGGCTCAGCTGGTAAAGAATCTGCCTGCAATGTGGGAGACCTGGGTTCAATCCCTGGGTTGGGAAGATCCCCTGGAGAAGGGAACAGCTACCCACTGCAGTATTCTGGCCTGCAGACCATGGGGTTGCAAAGTCAGACACAACTGAGCAACTCTCACAGGGCGTTGAGAAATCAACTTAGTGGGTTGTGACCAGCATTTAAAAAAATGTTACATGGGACTTCCCTGGTGGTCCAGTGGCTAAGACTCCATGCTCCCAATGCAGGGGGCCGGGGTTTGATTCCTGGTCAGGGAACTAGACCCCACATACCAAAACTAATAAGGATCTGGTGCAGCCAAATAAACAAATACGATTTTTTAAATGCTGCAATATTTAAAAATTGGAGGGCTGGAGCCTTGAGCCTGGAGGGCTACAGTCCATAGGATCACAGAGTTGGACACCACTGAAGTGACTGAGCATGCACACAAAATAAAGTAAAAGGTATCTTTTCACACTGCCTGTATAAAGGAATCATTGCCTTGTTGAGTTTTCACATGTTGTCCACCGGGTTGCGATATAAAATGCCTTTGTTTTTCTTGGTCGTGCCTCACAGCATGTGGGATCTCAGTTCCCCAACCAGGGGTTGAACCCTCATCCCCTCGTCAGTCTTAACCACTGGACTGCCAGGGAAGTCCTTATAAACTGTATTTCTTACATAGGGTAGATGTCAAACGTGATTAAGAGCCCTGTTCTACTGAACTCCACACAGCTCTGTGACACAGCAGGTACCATCTCAATGCGACAAAGCTCGGTTCTTGGAATCAAATAGGAACACTAATGTAATATGAGAATAATTCTAGTATCTCCAAGAAAGTCAGATGTTTGCCTTCTTTTTTTTAAAGGCAACATGCTCCGACGCTGAGGGCAGATGAGGGACAGCTGGTCAGAGGAGGTGGCTTCAGATGTGGGCACTCACGCTCAGACCTGAATCCCTTGGGCTGGAAGAAAGAGGTTTCATGGCTGCACACTCTGCTTCTCCATCAATTCTCCTGAACGAGACTACAAGAGTCTCATTTTGGTTCCGTGGATCTTTTTAACACCTCATAATCTCACTTTTTACTAAATCCAAGAGCAGGCTTCAGGCTCAGAACTTTCTGCCAGCAACAGTGATAAGCTCGAATTTACTTTGAAATTCACAGCTTTGAATTTTATGGATACTTTGCATTCACAGCAGATGACACTGTTCTTACCTTTTGTTTTTAACTCATATGTTTAAATCTTTAAACAAAGTCCATATAAATAAAACAGAAAGTTTATAATAGTATGGGTAGAGGTAGATATGACAAAAGGTGTCAAAATGGCCCGGGAATGGTATAAATTTGACAAAACTGTTAAAAACTTCCCAAATCTGTGGCTCCTAGTTGAAACTACTGTGGCTTTCTACAGCCTGTCATCAATGGGTGTCACTAAAGGACACACCCTCTGCTGAGTAAGGGATGACAGAGCTCTGGAGAGAAGAATCAGAGACCCTTAAGGAAGAGCAAAGTCAAGGCCAGCCAGCTAACCAGCTGTGGAGAACTCTTCATGGACCCAGGATTTTTTCAATAGAATGGTTTCTATCTCTGCACCTTAGAGCTCAGGTCACCGTCACCAGGCCTTTCTGCAAATACACACTCATTTTGTGCAGCCATAATGAAGTCTCTGGGCTTCCCGGGTGGCACAGAGGTAAAGAACCTGCTTGCCAGTGCAGGAGACACAAGGGACGCAGGTTTGATTCCTGGGTCGGGAAGATTCCCTGGAGTAGGAAATGGCAACCCACCCCAGCATTCTTGCCTGAAAAATTCCCTGGACAGAGGAGCCTGCGACAGTCCATGGGGCTGCAAAGAGACAAACACGACTGAGCAACCGACCTCGTGACAAAGTCTCCATTAGATTTTTCCTGCCATACTTCTTACTCTCCCCCTTTAACTAGAGTCACCCTTCTAAACTTTTTGAGATCATCTGAGTCGTAACAGAAGTGCACAGACAGTAGAGGAAGTCCCCACACAGTCTTCACCAGTGTCCCCTCATGTTACATCTTACAGAACCAGAGAAAACCACAGAGGAATTCCTGAAACTAGGAGACGAATCTTGGTACAATACCACTAAGGAAAAGACGAACTTATTTGGGATTTTACCAGTTTTTCCACTCATGTACTTTTTTTTTCTGGTCTAGGATCCAATCCAGGATCCTCCTTAGTCTCCAGTCTCTCCTTGTCCATCATGACTGTGACGCTTTTGAAGAGGGTTTGCCACTTACTCTGTAGAATACCTGTCAAACCAGGACTCTGTGACGTCTTCCAGTGATTCAAGTCAGGCTGCGCATCCCTGGGACAAGTCCCACAGTGCTAACCCCTCCAGAGAGCCCTACACGGGGGACGTGAGGCCGTATGTCTTATCACCCGTGCTCTTAGCCTTGATCACTTGGCTAAGATGAGGTCTGCAGGATTCTCCTGGCAGTCACTACTTCCCACTTTGTAATTACTAAATATTTCGGGGGAGATACTCTGAGACTATAAAAATATTTTGTCTCTAAACTTTGACCCACTAATTTTAGCATCCATTAGCAGATTTTAACTGAAACAATTATTACTGTGGGGTTTTAATGGTGACTTTTAAATTCTGTCATTTCCAGATTTATTAACTGAAATTACTTGTGCCCTCCCTCTTTTCTTTTGGTCTTAAAAATATACATGTATTATATATATCTTGCCAGGAATTTACAAACTTTCCAGGAGGCAAAGCTGGCCTTGAGAGAAATCATCTCTTTCTACATTTCCACTGGAAAACAGTCCACTACAACCCAGGCCTTCTTCCTTTCCATGTTTTCTCTTCTTCTTTCCTTCCTTCACCTCCTTCTGCCTCACCCATCACCTCGATTTTCAGAGCTGGTGAGCCCCCGGTTGGCCTGGTATTGTCAAAAAAACCTAGCTATGCAGCATCCGTGGAGTCTAAACTAGGATGGACATTCATTCACACCTGGGTCTTGGCACATATTTCATTTACCAATCCTGAGTGCCTACTATAAGTGCGAAGTCTGCATGAAGCACCTTAACCTAAACACGCTCTAATCTTTACACCAGCTGTATCAGATCTGCAACTCCTTCCCATTTTACAGATGAGGAAACTGAGGCTCATTCATCCAGCTAACAAATACTCAGTGTCCACAAGTGCCAGGTACCACTGACGGTGTTGGAAAAAGGAGAGTGAACAAGACAGGCAAGGCCCAGGAACTGAGGAACTGGTGTTCTCGTGGAGCGGATGGACAAAACAGAGACATGACTGTCTTGAGGTGTGCTAAGTGTATAAGGAGCACACAGGGTGATGTGAGAGAGTATGATGGGGACACTTCAAGGCTGAGTGGTCAGGGCAGGACCTCTGAGCAGAGACCTGGAGGAGAGGACAAGTTGGCCATGCCGAGAGCCTGGGAAGGGCCTCCAAGCGGCGGGGTAAGGGGGAGCGGGGCGAGGGGGGAGAAGGGGTGAGGGGGAGGGGGGCGAGGGGAGAAGGGGTGAGGGGGGAGCGGGATGAGGGGGGAGGGGGAAGAAGGGGTGAGGGGGAGGGGGGAGAAGGGGTGAGGGGGAGGGGGGAGAAGGGGTGAGGGGGAGCGGGGCGAGGGGGGAGAAGGGGAGAGGGGGAGGGGGTGAGGGGAGAAGGGGTGAGGGGGAGCGGGGCGAGGGGGGAGAAGGGGTGAGGGGGGAGGGGTGAGGGGAGAAGGGGTGAGGGGGGAGAAGGGGGGAGGGGGAAAGGGGTGAGAGGGGTGAGGGGGAGCAGGGACGGGGTGAGGGGGAGCGGGGTGAGGAGGGGTGGGGTGAGGGGCAGCGGGGTCGAGCTGGTCACCCAGCATCAGTGCCCATACGGCTGGAGCATGGGGAGCAGAGATGGTACAGGATGAGCTCAGTGATGACGGGGGAGGGCGACCTTGCAGGCCCCTGCAGGCCGGGGGAAGGCCTCTACTGTCCTCAGCAGTGGCTGTGTAGCAGCGCACTGAATGCCCAGGAGGGCGGACCCCATCTCACCCTGAGTGACCCCAGCGGTCAGCGACAGCGCCAGGTTCCGGCCGAGGCTGGCCTGGCCTGGCCTCCGTCTGCCCCGGCCAGGCCCTTCCTCCTGCACACGGCACCAGCCCAGGCCCTCAGGCAGGGCTCCAAACACTGTGGAACTCCGGGTCTGGCTCTGGAATATGTTTTTGTGCTCAGTGAGACACACGGGTGCGGCCAACACCCTGGCTCCTTGCTCACCCAAGATCTCTCTGGGCCTCTTGGTCTGGAAGGATCTGACCCCAGGAGCCACACTAGGCTCCAGCTCCCACCCAAGCTGGTCTCAATTCTGCCACACGAGCCTCAGGGTAGTCTGCTTCTTTCGCAGTTCTGCAATTTGCACACTCTTGTTCCCATTTCTTTCTGTAACAAGTTCACAGTCATGCAGCTTGGTGCAGTTAGGGCCCAGACTGGGGAGCCAGGAAACCTGGGTTCAATCCCGCCTCTGCCACTAGCCAGGTGCCCCTGGGAAAGTTAGCTAGCTCCCGATCTATTTTAAGAATCAGGTGGGTTTCACTTTATTTTTTATTATTATTGTTCTATGACCTTGCTATGCAGCACGCAGGATGTTAGTGTCCTGACCAAGGATAGAACCCATACCCCCGGAACTGAGAACATGGACTCTTAACCACTAGACCACCAGGGAAGTCCTGACTCCTGAAACGTACAGTGTGCATAATAACAGACCCTATACCACCTCACAGCAATGGTCGTGATTAAATCAGTTAAGAGATGCAAGAAGGCCATGCACGTGCCCTGAGACCGCTCCCTCCGGGTTAGCTCTGCCGTCATCAGCATGAAGGGCCAGGTAGGCTGGCATGCCTCCCCCTTCGGAGCACCAGCCCCACTGCCTCACATGGCAGGGGGACCCTGTTCTCGTCCTGAGGACAGGCACAAGTCTGCTTCACCTGTCTCTCCCCTCCCGGGCATGCAGGGGCCTGGTCCTGAATAAACACTGTTTGTTGAAAGAATGAATAAGTAATGAACAAACATGTAGGAGAATGGAGTGGGTAAAAGTGTGTCAAAGGTAAGATTGAAAACTTGTAATTACTCAGGACAAACACTGTGAACAGCACCTCTGGCAGAGCTGGGGGACGCAGACAAGGCCTGAGGCACAGCACTGCAGAAAGGCCAGAAACACCGTGGGAGCAGAGGCAGGCATAACCCAGCCAACAAACAGTAAAGAGCCCCAAAGGGCTGGCTTTGGCGTAAGAGGAATCAGGCTCCCAAATCCAGGAGCCACCACCTACTGGCCATGCTGTGGTCTTGGCGAGGCCACCGTGTCCAGCTGGGCAGGCTGTCCTGCCCAAGGACCCCTGACCGAGGCAGAGGGTGAGGGCTGGAGTCTCGCCCGCAATCAGTCGGAGGAGGTTTCAGGGCTGTATCAGGCTCCAGGGTCGCCACCCACGGGGCTTTTAACATGACTCCCCCCAGAGGTGGCAGAGAGGCGGCCAGGAGCCCCCAGAAACCTGCACGAGTGCCCCACACCTCCGCCCCCACCTGCAGAGTGGAGCTGAGGAGAGCCGCGGGGCCTCCCCGGGCAGGCGGATGGCGCTGTCACCTCTGCGACACTTACTTATTTCCACGCTTTCTGCACCCAGTGCCTAGAACAATGCCTGGCACACAGTAGGCAATTAGTGCATTTGCTGAACACACGAGTGAATGAACGGGCTAAGGTATCACCCCACTGTTTCCCTACAGGCGGCCTGTATGTGAGTCGGGCCCTGATGGCTGCAGGGGGCTCAGCCACCGGTGACAGAACCACGAACCCTAGTAAACTCGCACACCCCTCAGTCGGGAAGAAAGGCAGAGAGGGCGAGGCTAATTTGGGGCTGGAATGCAGCCTTTTTCAGTCAGCTGGGAAAGGCGATAAGGAGGTGGCCATGGGAACCAAGGGGACCAGGAGTGGGGGAGGGACGGCCCATTCACACAGGGCACGGAGGTTAAGGTTCTGGCCCCGGCGGAATGTGGCTGGGTGTGGGGCTGGGCCGGGGAGCAAAGTTCCTGAATGACTGGCTGGCCGGGTCAGGGCCCCAGTTCCCTCTTGGGAACCTGCTCGGCCAAGAGCAGTGTTTCATCAAAACAGGAAAAATCATAGAGGAAAAATGCGCATGTAAAGGGACTGGTATTCACAGGAACAGCCCTGCCTCAACCCAAGGCCTGACAGATAAACTGGAGGTGCGGGGGGAGACCCAGAGCGGTGTATGTATGGGAGCAGAGCCGTCCCTAATAAGGTCACCCGCTGTCCCCGGGCCTGGGGGATCCTGGGAAGCCATGAACGGGGCCTGGGCTAGGTGGCAGGAGCAGGCGATGTGAGTTTCAGAAGTCATAACCTCAGAGAGTTTCTCCTGGCACCAGGACCTCCTGACCGGGTGCTGCCCATCCCAAGTGCTTCGGAAACAGGGACGTGCTCTTCCAGGAGTTACCTACAGGCAGGAAGTACTGACCTTGCCCCAAACCTGGCACGTAGGAGCCTCGGGATCCTGGGCAGATCTCTCACCAGCGCCCAACCCTCTTTGCTTTCTTTGGACAACAGGGCACTCCCACCCGGGTCCGCAGGGCACTCAGAAGGTCAGCTGAGAGTAAGAACTTGGACCTGCTGGGCACACAGTAGGTTTTTCCTGGGTTCCTCTGAGCCGCCTTGACCACCAGCATCATGACTGTGGCAGGCGGTGATTCGGCAAAGGCTCCTGGGCCCCACCCCAAGCTTCCGGGACACACGGTCCTGCCCTCTGTGACTTTCTTCTGTATCAACACAAGGACTCTGGTCTCGCCGAATGCAAGTCATGAGTGGCTCCTCTAACGTGTGATTAACGGCGCCAGGGGGTGCAGCAGTGCGTCACCACCCTCACCTGGGCACTGAAGGAGGCTCTTAAGTGAGCTATTCATGAAGACCTGCTTAAAAAGCTTCAAGGAGCAAAGACTTCTCCAGGATAAAGGTCATCTTCCTAACTGTGCCCTGCGAGGCCCTAACAGCCTGGCCTGGCTGAGCTCTCCAGTCCGGGGTCTGCCGGGCTCTGTCCTGTGGCCACTTTCACCCGGACAACGTTCCCTCCCTGCCTTGGGGCCTGCGCCCATGCGGACCCCTCCACCTGGGCCTCCCCCCTAGTGATCCCGAAGCATCTTTCAGAAAGCCACTCAAACATCACTGCTGTGAGGTTCCCCTTGACCTCTAGAAGAGCCCCTGTGTTCTTCCTTTCTCATATCAGCTGATATGTACAAATTTAATAGGATGCTTGATCTAATCGCTGAAAATGGAGACTCCACGACAGGAGGAGCTATATCCCTCTCATCTACCACTGCCCCCCACCCCACTGCCTAGCTCAACAACCAGCATCAGTACGTGTACATAATGAGTGAGTGAATGGATGAATGAATGAATGACTGAACAAACAGCCCACGGTATGAAAAATGAAACGGGAAGTAAAGTAAAGAGCAGATGGAGAGCCCCAGATTTTATTTCCCCCACGCTAGGAGCTATAAAGGAAGAAGAAAGAAAGAAACATGAGGTGGGAACTGAGTCATACATGAGGGCTGCCTGGGGTCCTGGGGCTTGAGGGGACCCCAGGAGGAGGGGGTTGGCGACCAGGTGGCCATGATGGAGTGTTTGCTGACAATTCGTCCACTATTTCATCCTGCCTCACACAGTGCCTGGCGCTGGGTGACAGTGAGGGTTACCAGCCTATTGTTACAGATGAGGAAACAGACGCACAGGGATGAAGGACCTGCCTGGGATCCCACAGCTGGGAGGGGGTGGAGTCAGGGCTGTGACTATTCCTTGCCGCACACAAGGAACAGTCTAGACCCTAGTCCAGTCTAGACTCAAGGGGGGAAGTCTCATGCCAAGCATCCCAGCAAGAAAGTGAAACAGATTTCTTAGTATCTCCCTGAAACTGCTGGAGCAGAGATGTTTATGCTTTTAGCAGGTAACGATGGTAAGAGGGAATAAACTGGACTCTCCGGGCCATCAACTGAAGAACCTACCCCAGCCACGTTCAATGCCAAGAGTCTCATCTGCATCAGTCCATTTAATCCCCAGAATAGCCCTTGGAAGCAAGCACTATCCTTAGGACCATTTTACAGATGAGGAAACTGAAGTTACAAGGAAGTTCCTGTTATTCCTAATTTAAGATGCTTAACACATTGCAGATATTCTCTTTAGTGTATTATTCTAGTGAAATTCAATGTATATCAACATGTTCCTCAAGCCCACAAGTGGCCTTGGGACCCCAATGCTGTGTTCCAAATGCTTTTTGATTCTCCATCAGTGAATTTCCTGCTCTGGGGTTTTCAGGGGCCTCAACCCTTGGCTCCAGTTCCCACAGTGGCCCACATGTCTGCAATGTGAGGCACTTTTATATGCAGGGCTTCGGTCTCAGGTAAGCCTCCACAATCTGTTTTCAGTCTCCTTGAGGGTGTGAAGAAGGAGAATTCTTCCATCAGGAAGAACAGTCCCGCACTGTTTTAGGAAACATACCAACACAAGCCAATGGCTCTCAGCTTCCTTCTGTCCATGCCCCAGGTAGCTTTTACATTCACTTGATCCCTTTCTCCTTCCTAAGAGCCATCCCTGCTCAAGAACCTGCCATGGCTCCCCAGTGCCTGATGCAGCAGATGCAAACCCCCATGCCAGGTTCCTCTGGGTGGTCTACATACCAGCCCACCTCCCCTCCCCGCTGTATCCCTTGCCCTTTCCCACACTGCTACCCCTGCCTGCCTGTCTCATCAGGCCGTGGAGCCCCTTGGCTGGAGTGTTGCCCCCTCCACTGATCCTGACCTGACTCTTCTCCCGAGGGTCCCTCCTCCAGGAAGCCCCCACCCACCCATTCCCTGCCTGTGCATATCCTGCCTTTCCTGGTCTTTCCTAGTCACGTGCTGTTGCCTCTGTGGCACTGATTCCTCTCCAGCCTGTATGAACTGACCTCACCTTTCTAAGGGGATTCTCTGCTCCTTGTGAGTGAAGCTCAAGTTCACCCACCTGGACCTGGCATTCCAGCCTTGCCACACCTTCTGCAGCCTGGCTGCTACCCCAGCCTCACTCTCAGCCCAGTTTCTCACGGAGAAGACATTGTCACCCCCCGGGGAACCTGGGGACAGGGGCCGGGGGGTCACGGATCAGGCACCTGTCTGTTCCCTGGACTCAAGCGCTATCAAGTTCCCTCCTGCCCGCAGGCCATGAACTAAGTCATCAATCCACTGTCCTTTCTGTAAATTGAAAAGGATATGACTTGCAATTTAATAAGTGACATTTGATTAGCTGCAGGTCAACATTTCCAAAACATCAAGTCCTTGTGGAAAATGTGAATCAAGGAGGCCTCTTGGCAGGAAGGTTGGACACCACAAGAGCCAGCGGCTGCTGGCCTGGCCCCCGCCGGCTGCACCCAGGCCCACGTCCGCAGCAGAGACTTGCAGGCTGCCCACAGCACAAACAGATCCCAGCTCCCCACTCAAACCTACCCGCCTGTGCTGAGGGTCAAGGGCACACTCCTCATCGCGCCCGCGATGCATTCTCTGGTCAGTTCGCCGAGGGCTGAGAGATCACTCCTGCCCCTGCCTCTGGACGGGCCTGGACCCCTCGCCCGGGCATCTATCCAGCTGTTCTCCACAAGGCCTCGAGGTGGCATGAGGGGGAGGCCACCCAGAGCCCCACACCAAGTTAGATGAGAATGTCACCAAAGACCCCTAGACATTTTTGCTCAGATAACTCTGGATGGTTTAATTGTCCATCTTCCTTGTTGGAATGGCAGCTCCATGAGAGTGGGTACCATGTCTGTGGCGTTCACCTCCACACCCTAGAGCCAGCCACAGCACATGGCACACAGTAGATGCTCAACAGGTAACTGTTACATGAACAAACGACCAAATATCCAGGCAGGGTGCTGGCTGGACTGAGACCATCTCAGCAGACATGCTTTGGGGGAACTTATGGGCCACCAGTGGAGAAGTGAGGGGGAACACAGGAGGATCTGTTCCAGGATCCAGAGCAGGTGCGGCAGACAGGTGGCTGTGCTTCCTGTCCCATGCTCAGGGCCCTCCTGGAAACCATCTCTGCCCAGGGGTGCTTCCTAGGATTCTGAGAAACACCACCCCGGGTTGCGGGTCGGGGTGTGACCATCCCAGCCCACCAGGAGCCACTGGTCACGCCCACCCCGCCCCATGGGAGGTCCGAATTCAACCTGCCCCTCAGTAGTTTCATCTCTAAAGAGCAGCGGACATTCCTGGGTTTCAGCACCAAATACATAAATAAATAACTAAAGTGGGGTACAGCCACCCTGACCCCAGCATCCTGAGATTCCTACTTAAGGGAGAAGAGAAGACACTGCCGTAAGTGACGCACAGGTATCTTTTCTCTTTTTTCAATTGCTTTTTGTAAGAAATCGCATTTGGAATAATAGCAACAAATCAATACTCCCTGAATCCTAAGAATGTTAGAGGACTAACTGTTGAACAGGCTTAGACAGACCACTTACGGAATTTTCACAACCATCCTGTCCGGTAAGTACCCCTTACTCTCCTCACCTCACACAGTGGAGGAGACTGAGGCAGCCTGCAGAAATCAATGATTTGGCTGACTGAGCAAACAGCAGGGCCAGAGCTCAAGCCGAGTGTTTGCTTGGGGTTCCCCTCCTCTCCTGCTTGTTACAACGTCCCAGAGAGGCTTCCTAAAAATACAGAGGCTGGGGCCCTGCTTCCCCACACCACAATGTCTCAGTGGAAATCTGCATTTGAACCAGCAAACTGCCCCCAGCTGACTGTGCAGACTGTGACTCCCTGGGCCTCAACCTTCCCATCTGTGAAAGGGATGACTCCTTCCCCATAGAGCCATGGTGGGTGATCAGGGTATGTGAGCTGAAAACAGCCAAGAGGTATTGAGCACAAGGTCCCACTGAGGAAGGTGCTCTGGGCCGCCTGACCAGCCCTTTCACTTCTGGAGCCCTTGGGGCTAGAAAGGGACTCTAAAGACCAGCACGGACTGCCGTGGGGGCTGCAGCTGGACTCCTCTAGCTGCTTCCAGCTGGGGCAGGAGCAGACCCAGGGGCCACTCACATGTCATGGGGCCTGCTGGGCCCGGGGCACATTCCTACTCATCGTGTCTTCTGTGCAATATCTTCAGGCAACAACAGCACTCGGCCAACCGGTTCAGCCTGTGGGAGGGTGGACACCATGTCCGCACATCTCCATGCTAGGAAGTGACACCAGCCGACAAACCGCTGGCTCTCCCCAGGGATCTTCACCCCAGTCAAGGCCACGTGCCCCCTTCTCCAGGCTGTTACGACCAGCATGCTTAGGCAGATCCCAAAGTTGTAACACCACTACCTACAGGGACAGAGTGCCAAGTGGTGGCCTGTATCAAGGTTCAAGCACAGAAATATCTGTGCCAACTAAATAATCGTTGCAGCCACGTGTGCTGGGCACTTAACACAGTAGGTGCTGCCGTACTGAGCGATTTACCAAGTTACCTCACTGCAGTTCCACTGCCCCCCGGGACAAAGGTACCATCACCAACCCTGCTGATGACGTGGGTAAGGTGCTGGCAAACCAGCTCTGCAAGGAGCGGGGCTGCGGTTCACTGCCAGAGAGACTGCAATTCGATACATCTTTTTCAGCGTGCCCATCACTGTCCTCGGCCCTGGGGACCTAGCTGTGACCAAGGCAAGAGCAAGCCATTGACAGCCTGGTGGGAGACTCGGAGATGAAGCTCCCAACCCTGGTGTCCACTGGCTCCTTCCAAAGGGAGACCTTCCTGACCGGGTTCCCCGCGTCCACTGTGGGCAGGAGGCCTACAGAAAGATCCTGTGAGGAGGTGGTCTGGGTTAGAGACGCTGGCCAACAGGAACCAAGTCCTGTCGGCTTACCCATGACACATGGCATGTGAGCAGACTGCAACAGCGTCTTGGAAGATTAAAGACGCTTGGAAGATTAAAAGTCATTTCTGAGTCTACTCCTTCCCTGTAGAGTGGTCCTAACAGAACCTTTAAGCATTGGGCTCAAAGTAGAGGCACGAGAAATACAATACTGCCACCTCCCAAATGATGAAATATACCCGATTCTGATTCTTTGGCAGTTTCCTTTTGGCCAGTGAAACCTGGAGCCCCATTATTCTAGAGGCACTGGAAACCCAGATGTTTATGTGAAATCTCCTTATTTGAAATGCTGGCATCTAACTTAAAAGATTGTTTTAGATGGGAGAACCAAATAATCGCATCTGTGATTGGGCAGAATTCGACCCTCAATGCTGCCAGTTTACAATCTCTGCTTTTGATCAAGTATGACAGAGGTTTCATAAATGGGGAAAGAAGAGGGTCCTGTCAGTGCATTAGACCCCACAATGAGCCAGTAGCTGTGGGAGGCACTCTCAACTCGGATTGGTAATCCTGTGAGGTCAGGGTGCACATGCCCAGAAAGTAGACTCAGAGAGGTGAAGTGAGCTGCCCAAGGACACACAGCGAGTGAGCAGAAGCATCAGGATCGGGACCCAGGTGTACCAGTCTTCAAAGCCCAGCTGAACCAAGTCTGTCTAGCACCTCCCAACAGTGGTTCAAGAACAAGCTGAGTCCTGGTCAGCTGACTCTTCACGCTCCAGGGGGTGTGGGGCAGGCAGAGGTCCAAGCCGGGTGACGTCTATGCGGCCCCACGGTGAGGGGCCTGACCCAGGAAGGGCCGGGTGGGGTGGGGCAGGGAGGAGGTGAGTGAACCCTCTCATTCCTCCTTTGACTCAGGGTTAACTCAGCTCTGACAAACCACCTGGCTTTGAGAATGCCCTAGTTTCGAAGCTCAGCCAACCGAAGCCAAGTTGGGGAAAGTCGGCAGGTCTGAGAGGGGAACCAGCCTGGCCACCTGGCTTGAAGGGCTTGAGGGCGGGGCCCTCGGCTCTAAAAGGAAGGGGTTGGCTCCACCCATCTCCCAGCCCTCCCGGGCTCCATTGTTTGGAGTCTAATCAGCCTGGAACCTGAACACCCATCAGTCTTCTCATCTGTAAAATGGGGAGGTAAAAGCCCCCACTTTTGGGTTTGTTGTGAGAACTGAATACAGTGATAGACTCACAGCACAGTACGTAGCACTGTGCTGGATGCCCAGGAGGTGCTCAGTAAATGTTTACTTCTACCACCATCCCTTCCAATTGTCCAGCACCTGTGGCTTCTCTCTTCCCTCCTTCCAGAAACATCTGCCTGCAGAGGACAGGTCAGGACTAGTTCTCTGCACCGGGGACAAAAGTGGGTCAAAACCCACGTGTCATTATGCAGGATCTTGGGACCTAACACTCACCAGGATGCAAACACCTCCTACGAAAAGTAGAAAAGGTACAGGATCCAAGTGCAGAAAAGCTGCATTCCCGTAGCCCTTCTGAACCTCTGTTTCCACATCTGCAGAGAAAAACGATCATCCCCAGACCACACACATCTTCCAAAGGCTTTCTAAACTCTGAAGCCCCAAGTGACGCTTCTGTGATGATCGTTATTAAGTTAGTTAAGACTTGTGGAACTCAGTCTCAGAATTACACTTGAATAATAACAGGGACCCTTCCTCAGGTTTCCCAGCTTACCTTGAGAATCACTGAGGCCACTTTGAAAGATGCAGACCTCCAGATCTATAAGGACTGGACTTGGGAGCGGGGGAGGGACAACACCCTGGTGATTAGGAAAACCTGCCACATCTAGAGAGAACAGAATTACTGGACTGAAACTGAAAAATGGGCATTTTGAATGCCCACAGTCAGGTGATCTAACAGAAAGTTTCGTTTTCTGGGGTTGGAAAGTCTTGACATTAGGGACTGGCTGTTACTTTGCTAACTGTGACTCTGGGCCAGGCCCTCAACCTCTCTGAGCCTCTGTTTTCTCAAAATGGGAAACAATTAGGCTGAGGCCCCTGGCTGGGGTGAGTGTAGAATGTCAGGTGTCTGCCCCCTCCCAGCTTCCCCACCTCAGATTCCAGGGGCTCACGGGTCATTTCAAGCCAAGTGGAGCTAGTGGGGATGAGGGGACCCTGGGAGCCTCCCGTTAGGATGGGCAGCTAGCCACCCACTCCCACTATGGGCGGCCCTGAGTAATGAGGGGTTTCCCAATTCCTCAGGACACCTTCATTTCCTGTTACCATTACCCATTACGGTAATGTTAACAGTAGAACATTTCCCATTACCACTGCTAGAGAAATAAATCCTTTCTGATGCGCTCAGACTCTTAGATATGGCAATGAAGCACCCAATTCCAGGGGACCTGGACCCCTCTGCCAGGTCTTGGGGAGTCTCATCTGTTTTGGGTTCTGAGCGGTGGGAGATGTGAAGTTTGTGGAGCATGGGCCCCACCTCCCACAGATTAAGGATCTGATTCCAGCTTAACTAGACCTCCTTTCTTTCTTTCATTTAACAACCATCTTCTGAGCACCCACTGTGTGCAGACCCCAGGCTCAGTACCAGGATCCAGGGATGACAGAGAGGTCTGGGCTCTGTCAAAGACAGTGGCTGGGTCTGTTTAAAGACAGACCGATGTCAGGTGACACCAAGACAGACAGATGTCCGGTGACAAATGGCACACACGGATCACTGCAATTGTGCTAAGTGAGCTGATGGACATGTCCAGGTGTGATCAAAGATATAGGCAGGGAAGGGACAGGGGTCGATACCAATTGGAGAGAGATCTTTTTGGAGGAAAGGCACTGGGCAACCAAGCTATCCAGTGAGCTCCTCCTCCACAAACTTGTTATCGCCCTGCCTCCTCTTCCTTCCTTTTCAGTCCCCACCACAGCACTCAGTACTCACCATAATTTGTGCAATTATTTGTTCTCTGTCATTCTGCTTACTTTTCCCACTACCCTGGAAATGCCATGATGGTAAAGACAACGTCAGTCTCATTGTCCCTGGAATCCTCCTCAATTAACCTTTGAGTGAGTGCATGAATGGATGAATGAATGAACCCTGCTTCCTGGGCCTCGATCTCCTCAGAGGGAGAGAGTAACAATACTTCTGGTCATGTTGCTGGGAGATCCAGGGCACAATGTCTGTTTTCAATGGGTGGGCTTGGCGCTGGCATAACAAGGGAGTGGGGGGAACATAGGAAAAGGGGAGTCAGGAGCAGGAGAGGAAGCCGAACAAACCACTTGGGGAGTATCCCCAAGTCAAGGGCATAAAACAACTTCAGTAAGACATGGCAGGACACACAGGGAGCCCTCCCCTCAAGAGCAGGCAGGCAGGCAGTCCCCAAGGACAGCACCCACTGTAGCAGTGCACACACAAATCTCGTGTCACTTCCTACGCCAGTGAGTGTGTGACAAGTTTCCAAGCATGCCTAGGGTCATCTCCTGATTTCCCGACTCCTTGAAGCACGTGTGGGAGACAGGCATTCCTGCGCACGCACAGTCACGTGTCCCAGGCCGGCAATGGGTAAGCAGGGCAGGGAGGCGGGAGAGCATCATGAAGACACATAAGCCCTGCCCAGCATGGTCACACCTATGGCAAGAAGCCTTCCCTGACCAAAGTCAGCAACCAGGGACAGAAGAGGGGCCGTGAGTCCTGCAGGAGCCAGGGGTCATGCTCTGCCCTGGGCCTCAGTTTCCCTATTGGTTAAGTGACACCATTAGTTAACAGTTTGAGTCACGGTGAAAACTATAAAGGGATGAGTGTTATGAAGTGAAAGGGTGACTTCATCCACCTCTCTCTG
This sequence comes from Giraffa tippelskirchi, assembly GCF_054371585.1. NCBI lineage: Eukaryota > Metazoa > Chordata > Mammalia > Artiodactyla > Giraffidae > Giraffa > Giraffa tippelskirchi. The sequence continues at coordinate 113,438,577 of NC_137282.1, forward strand.
CACCAAGTTTTGGATAAACTGCCCACTTGTGGGCTTTCTGCCCCCTAAGCCGGCATTTCCCAAACAGCGGCACCTAAGCTACCAGAGTGACCCGTGGTGATTTCAGGCCATGCAGGGACCTGGTGCTTAAATGGCATCAGACTTCACAGTGAGAAGGCCATTCCCTGTTCAGCGCCCTTGAGGGTACAGAGAACATCAAAGAGAACCTCTTGAAGCAGAGCTATCTGGCTGTCACCTGCTTGTTTCTCTAGCTCTTGCTAACATCCCCTTTTTAAACAGACCCAGCCACTGTAGCAGGCACCAGCTGGATAGAAAGGAATAAACTTGCAATTATTTATCTGTATCTATTTGTGGTAGGTGATACTGTTTGTCCATTTTCAAAGATGTTATAAAGTTATCTTTTATAAATAAACATGTTACATCAAAAAACCCAGTGCTGACATGCTAAGTCGCTTCAGTAATATCCAATTCTCTGCGACCCTAAGGACCACAGCCCATCAGTTCCTCTGTCCATGGGATTCTCCAGGCAAGAACACTGGAGTGGGCTGCCCTGCCCTCCTCCAGGGGATCTTCCCCACCCAGGGACTGAACCCGCACCTTTTATGTATCCTGAATTGTCAGGTGGGTTCTTTACATTAGCGCCACCTGGGAAGCTGAGTAGTTTCAATAAAAGTTACTGAATATATAACATATGCTGTTTAGGAACACACCCCCAGAGTAGGGAAATGGTCCCAGGACGGTGAGAGATTGAAAATACTGACCAAGTTCCTACCTCTGCTAGTGACATATGTATCAAGTACTGTCCTTTTTTTTCTTCTTTTGGGGCCCACAGCCCAATCAGATCTCCTGACCCCTTCTGGAGCTGAGTGAGGCCAGGTCCCCAGGTCAAGGCAGAAGTGATAGTGCCACATCCAGACCTTCCATGAGGCCCACCACAGCCTTCCTTTCTCTCCCCACACTGCCAGGCTTCAGAGAGGATCCAATACACTTTTGAGAAAGAACCACAAGATGGTAGACACCTGAGGCTCTGGGTACTATGTGGGGCAGAGGCCCCACCGCCTCGGGACTTTGCAAGAGAAATGAACATCTGGTGCATTAAATCACTGAGATTTTTAGTCTGTTCATGAGAATTAGCTGACTGAGGTTAACACAAAGGGGGCATCTCTAGTCCAGTTTCTTGCCGACCTGGAATCTTCTATACCAGCCTGATATCACTGAGCACCTAACAGATGCCAGGCACAGTCCCGAGGGTTTCACGGAGATGAGCTCAGTTAGTCCTCATGTCAGCACGGGGAGCCAGGCGCTACTGAGTAGCGGGCTTATTATGTCTCAGTGAGGCAGTGGAGACCCAGGGGGCTTCTTGCCCAAAGTCACACATTTGGGAAGCCGTGAAGCTGAGACCTGAATCCAGGGCTGTCAGAGAGTCACAAGGTCATTACTTTGCCACAATGCCATGCAGCCCCTGCTAAGCACATCCCCCAGGGACTGCCATGCCTCGACTATGTGTCAGTCCCTGGGCAGGGTCCTGTAGGAGGTGGCATGAGTGGCAATGCCATGGCCTGGAGCCCCGCAAGCAGGCGGGAATGGAGCAAGGGAGGCGGCTGGCCCTGAGAGGCATGGCCACAGGAGGGGGTGGTCCAGGAGGGCTTGGTCAGGGAGGGCTCTCGGAGGAGGCGGTGCTCAAGGCTGCCCAGGAGGGTGGGTGAGATTTCAGCTCGCAGAGATGAGTGGGGAGATGTGCCTCATCTAGGCCAACCTCCCGGAGCCACAGGAGTTAGCTGGGGCCAGGCCCACCACTCTGTCTACGGAGGGGCCTGAAAGACTGAGGGATGAGTGACGAGTCTTTCAAGCACCTCTCTGAGCTAGATGAAACATGCCTAGTCCTTTCAAAGTTCCTCTTGTGGCTCCTCCAGGACTCACTACCGGCTCTTCTTTCAAAGGGCACGGGGTGTAATGGAAAGAAGTGAAGCGGCAGGGGGGTGGTTCAGACCACCCCATGGTGAGACACCTCCGACCCACTCGGAAGTGACACAAGTGTCTGCTTCAGCACGTCCTGCACAGCGGAGCGGAAAGAGGCGCTGCTGACGGTGAGCCCGTGAAACTCCACAAGGGGTTCCAGAAACTGGTGGTCTGCTTCCCTGTGGGAGGGCCACTTGACAGTGAAGGGGAGGGGAAAGACTGCTGATCAATAAGGACTGTTACGGGGCAGCCCGGCAAACGCCGTCAGATCGAGCTGAAGGTCAATGCCAGTGTGACGTCATGCGGGTGTCACGTAACCCTGACAGGATGTGCTCCACCCTCTACCCAGCCTAATCCTGAGAAAACATCCGACAAACCCAGAGTGGGGGACATTCCGCAGGACACCTGGACAGTCTTCTTCAAGACTGTCAAGGTCATGAAGAATGAGAAAGACTGAGGAACTGTCCCCAGGCAGAGCTGGGGGGAGACGTGACCACTGAATGCAATGTTGGCTCTTGCGTGAGATCCTGGAGCAATAACTGGACACTGGCAGAGCAGAGCTGTTTTAAAATTTTATACTGTGTTGAAACTTTGCTTCTTCCAGGTTGGAGTGCACTGGTTACCCCACCTGGCTGTGAAAATTATGGCCTGTGGGCTGGCAGGGTACCGATCTTTTAAAACGTTTCTTTCCTACCCAGTCTCCCCTCTCTGCTGAGGTTCCAGTAAGGTCTGTTGAGTGTGTACCTTCCCCTTTGGTGTGGTCTCTTTGGGAGCCAGCTGGGAGAAAGGAAAACCAATAGTGTAACTGTTTGGATACTGAAAATTGATTATCTTTTTGAAATAAAAAGCCTGTCCCCCCTTCAAAAAAAAGGACATTAGTGGAAAAGAGGTAAAATCCAAATAAAGTCTGGAGTTTAGTTAATAATAACACGCCAATGTCAGTTTCCTAGTTGGGACAAATGTGTGAACCATGGGGAATGCTGGCGCGGGTCTGTACCACCTCCACAACTCTCCTGTAACTCTAATCTATTCTAAAATGTAAAAGTGTCTTTAATTAAAAAAAGACAGAGAAGCGCCATTCCGTTCTCCAGGGGAACTTCCCGACCCAGGGATCGAACCCAGGTCTCCTGCATTGCAGGCAGATTCTTTACTTTCTGAGCCACCAGAGAAGCCCAACAAAACACATGTCCCATGAGGCTGGGGGGCAGGAGTTGTCTGGCTGGCTCAGCTCTATATCCCCAGCTCTGAGCACAGTGCCTGGCACACAGCAGGCCCTCAAGAAACATGTTCAACAGACAAATGTCTCCACCACCCCAGCCCAGTCCTGGCCTGTTGACTGGGGCTCCACAGGCCCGCTAGAGCAAGGGCGGGCTGGGCAGCCCCACCTGTCCCCACAGGAAGGGCTGCACCACTCCCCCCAGCAGGGTTTCAGCTAATCCCCTGCCCCCAGATGCAGACATTTGAATACTGGAAACGGTCTCTGAGGCCCAGCCTCCTCTCAGGCAACCCGGAGCCCCCTCCGCCAACACAGCTTCCACAGCAACAAACTAAACACAGCTGAGTAGACAGCAGCTGAAATCGGGAGCTTCCGTGGAGCAGCCCCCACCCCCACCCCCCGCCAAAACCAAGGTGATAACACTCCCCTCTGGGGCATGCAAGTTGGGTAGGAAAACCAGCTCTGGCATCACAGAGTGCTCCACTTGCTCGCAGCCATGTGATTTTGGCCAAGTCCTGTCCCCTCTGTGCCCAGCATGCTCATCAGGCAAATGGGAATGGCCCTGGGTTCCAAGCTGACCTGAGGGTGACCTGAACCAACCTGGCACCAGATAAGCAGGGACCATCGTGGGCACTGTGGGCATCGCACAGTGCTGGGAAGCGCCTGAGAGAGACCCCGAGGGCTGAAGGCATTCAGGGATTGAGAGAAGGGGGTGCCACTCCCACTGAGCTTTGGGCAGCCCGGGACTGCTGAGAGGAAAGTCAGGTCTGGTGGCAGAGCTGGCCGTGCACCCCCAGCACCATCCATGGGAGGAAAGCCCCAGGCCAGGAGGAATCGCGCCCTTAGACGTCTCTGCCCAAATCTGAGGGCCCCTCACTCCTCTGCTTCCGGCTCCAAGTCCAGACCCACCAGACCCCCTCCTGAGTCCAGGGGCTCCACCCCAAGTCCTGTCCACCAGGCAAGCGTGTGCTGGCTCCCTGGTATGTGTGACACACAGCCCACCCGCTGCCAGCCACAGGCCGTCGTCAGACCTCAGAAGGCTTTGGTTTGGCCCAGCATAATTGAACTGAACTGAATGTTCAACAAAAATAAAATTGAAAGCACTTACTAATCGTTTTCACACAATTTATGAGATTTTCATCATTTCCTGAAATAGGAAGTGATCTGGAGGGCAACAAGCCACAGGGAGCTGCCCCTTCCCAATGGAGCGTCACTCTCTGACGGGCTCCAGCCCCTGCACCCAGCTGCCTCCCCCCGACCCTGTGTCTCTGACGGGCTCCAGCCCCTGTACCCGGCTGCCTCCCCCCAACCCCGTGTCTCTGATGGGCTCCAGCCCCTGCACCCAGCTGCCCCCACCCCCAACCCCGTGTCTCTGACGGGCTCCAGCTCTCTGCATCCAACTGCCCCCCACACCTCATGGTACCTTCTGGGATCCTGGGGGCATCTGCATGTGTGACCCTGTGACCGCTTTGTCTCCCACTAGAGATTAATGTCTCGGTATCTGGGGTCACCATGTGAGTGCCACTTAGAGAAGGAGCCCAGCTGAACACCCCAGGTCTTCCCACCAGAGCACATCTCTGCCCTGCAAACTGCAGGAGTCCCGGTTCTACCATGTCCACCCATCAGATGCCCCTCTGCGTGGGTCCACCAGGGCTCAGGGTGGAGCACAGGGACAGGGCTGCCAGGCAAGGCCAGGAAGAGAGAGACACACCTTGTTTTCTAAGCATACTTGTCCTGCAATCCACACGAGTTCATCTCATCCTCATAGAAGCCTTGCTGGGAAAGCGTGAGCACCCCAACACGCAGATGAGGAAAAGGGAGGCTCACAGAGTCAAGTGTCTTGTTCAGGGCCCGGAGCCTAGTGAACATGGGGAAGGGCTTCGTATCCAGGGGGATCTGCCAAATGGGCTGTGAGGGTCTGTTCCCAAGGGAGGCACTCCGAAGGCAGCCCTCGAGGGATTCGTAGGGAAGAAAGACATTCCTAAAGGGGGCCCACAACCTAGCCCTTGCCCCTGAAGACACCTGCTCCACATCATAAAGGTACCCTTGGACCCAGCAAAACATCCAAACAAGTCAAGGATCACCAGGTTCCTTCCAAAGTAGTGAAGGGACATTTTAGTAAAATTCTACTATGTCACAGTGGCTCCTGGAGTGAAAGCAAGAGAGAAAAGGATAGTGCAAAGCTGGTGGGGAGTCCCCAAAATCAACAATGTCTGGGTACCAGCGAGGCAGGATAGCACATGGGACTATAGATCCATGGGACTCATAGACCCCAAGTTCAAGTCCTAGTCCTGTACTTCCTCAGCTGTGTACCTGGGCCAGTCACTTCCCAGCTCTGAATCTTGGCTTCCTGTTTCAAAATTAAATTAATAAAGGAAACAATCAGCAGAGTGAAAGGGCACCTTTTTCACTGGGAGAAAATATTTGTGAACTATGTATCTGAAAAGTGGTTAACATCCAAAATACATAAGAAATTCCTTCAACTCCATAGCAAATTACACACACGCAAAACACACAACAACAACCCCACAACCAAATAACCTGATTAAAACTGGGCAGAGGACCTGAATAGACACTTCTCCATATAAGACACACAAATGGCCAACAGGTATATGGAAAGATCCTCAACATCACTAATAATTAGGGAAACGCAAATCAAAACCACAGTGAGATACCACCTCACACTTTGTCAGGATGGCCATCACCTAAATAAATAAAAGATAACAAGTGTTGGGGACAATGTGGAGAAACTGGAACTCTTGTATATTGTTGGTGGAAATGTCAGAGAAGCCACTATGGAGAACAGTAAGGAGGGTCCTCAAAAAATTAAAAATAGAAATACCAAACCAGTAATCAGGGTATTTATCCAAAATAATTGAAATCAGGATCTTAAAGAGATATATACACCCCCATGTTCACTGCAGCATTATTCACAACAGCCAAAATGTGGAAATAATGGCCGGATGAATGGATAAGGAGAATGTGGTGTATACCACAATGGGATGTTACTCAGCCTTCAAAAAGGGAAAACTCTGCCATGTGTGACAACATGGATGAACCTGGTGAACTAAAACAAGCCAGTCACAGAAAGTGTGTTAGTTGCTGAGCCGTGTCCAATTCTTTGCAACCCCATGGACTGTAGCCCGCCAGGCTGTTCTATCCATGGGACTCTCCAGGAAAGAATACTGGACCGGTTGCCATGCCCTCCTCCAAGAGATCTTCCCAACCCAGGGATCGAACCCAGGTCTCGCACATTGCAGGCAGATTCTTTACCATCTGAGCCACCAGGGAAGCGGTTAGTCACAGTCACAGAAGACCCAACTACTATGTCCGCTTATAGGAGGCATCTAAAATAGTTAAACATACAGCAGCAAAGAGTAGAACAGTGGTTGCCAGGGGCTGGAGGAGGAGAAGGAAATGGGAAGTTGCTATTCAACAGGTATAAAGTTTCAGTTATGCAAGACAAATAATAAGTTCCAGAGATCTGCTCTACCACACTGCACACATCATTAACAATACTGGATGATGCACTTAAAAAGCTGTTAAGAGGGTGGATCTCATTTTAGAGTGTTCTGACCACAATTTAAAAAAATTTAATTAATAAAGTGATAGCAGTAGAGTTTCTTGGGGGGATGAAACTGTTCTATATCCAGATTGTGGGGCAGTCACATGACATGAAGTCCATAGAAGAGTACACCCAAAAAGGCCACTTTTACTGCATGTTAATTAAAAAGATAAAGCACATAAAAATAAATGACTATAATCGTATCTATCTCATGGGACCAGTGTGATTTTCCAGTTCAATAACATGCCCAGCACAGAGCACAACACACCAGTAGCTGAGGAACTGTCAGGCATCACTAGTAAGATAAGGATTGCCTCCTTTCCTCCTGAGAAATTCAAGCCTCAGACCAAAATGCAAGAGAAAAGTATTGCCGGCACCTGATGTTCAGGGACCTGTGACTGAAGTTTGGTAACAGCCAGGCCGCTCATCTCAAACAGGGTTTCCACCTTTTGAATAAATAGAACATTCAGTCCATTTCAAACGGATCTTGCTTCCTGTCCAGCTGTGCTGCCCGGAAGGTTCCAAGAGGCAGCGTTCAAGGAAAGGATTATGCTTCCAGGTGTCTGAGCTGAGCTGGTCCCCTGGGGCCCCTTTGAAGTACCATCTGTGTGACCCAGCATCTCTGTGGGTCAATTTCCCTGGATGTAAAATAGGAATAATGCCCAGTCAGAGAGTGGAGAGATTTGTAAAGCACCTTACATATTCCCCTAGCTCTTGATGGCACAGGGAACCCTGAGTTCCCCCTGCCTCTCTTAAAAACGAACACATGGTAGCGTTGGCAGGCTTTTTTCCCTGTCCGGTACTTTTCCCGCACGCTGTTGTCTAATCGCTAAGTCGTGTCTGACTCTTTGCGACCCCATGGACCGTAACCCGCCAGGCTCCTCTGTCCATGGGATTTCCCAGGCAAGAATACTGGAGTGGGTTGCCATTTCCTTCTCCAGGGGATCCTCCCAACCCAGGGATAGAACCTGGGCCTCCTGCGTTGGCAGGTGGATTCTTCTTTACCACTGAGCTACCAGGGAAGCCCTACTTTTCCTGCACAGACCAATGTAATTAAGTTAACAGACCTGAATGTTAAAGCTGACAACAGACAATTAGGCTAATTACCACTTCCTTAAAGGATCAATTAGAGCTGTGTTTCCCAAACAATATTCTGAGAAATGATAGTGGCCGCCCTATGAACCACATGGTGGCTTACATAGTACATTTGGCAAAAGCTGGACTGAACCAAGTGACTCGGGTTCCTTTCAGGCAGGACTTCTCAGAGTCTTTAGTAAGCTACGCACATGCTATGGATCTCCCAGGAGGGAACCCATTTGGAGGAGCACAGACCAGGAGATGCTGAGTAAGTCAACCTTACTGTACATCCAAAGCACCTGGGAACACTGGTAAACTACAGATTCAGATGCAGATTCAGGGTGGGCCCTGTGATTCTGCCTTTCCAGCTAGCTCCCAGGTGATGCTGAAGTTAATGTGGGACCACAGTTTGAAGAGTAAGGATATCACTAGAAAGGTAACCCCCCCACCCACCCGCCACTGACCCGCCTTATTGACAGCTTTACTAGTGAAGAACCAACCCAGAGGAGGGAATGGGCTTGCAGGGTTGACCAGCAGGACCATACTCCGCTCCCCAACTTCCCCTGCAGGGACCCATCCAGCATCTGGCCTTCCCTGTGCTCTCAGCCTGCTAAATATGGTTCTCCTGATGTACAGGAATCTTCTCAGTCTTAGCTGTGCACTGGGATCACACGGGGGCCTTTATAAAATACTGATGCCTCAGCCTCCCACCCTCAGGTCCTGGGGTACTGAGGCGTACTGGGTCTGGAGAGCCACCTGAGTTTGGGGATTTTTAAAACTCCTCCAGTGATTCTTAACATTCCACCAGAGCTGAAGGTTACTGATACAAGGGGAGTGGGTAAGTCTCACCCCAAACACCCTTCTCACACCCTGCCTGCCTCTCCACTGCTGCCCAGGAGCAGTTCCAACATAAAAAAAAAAAATGAACAGATTACCAGATGGGAAACAGAACTTAATGCATCCACAGCTGGCTAAAGATACTACAGTATTGAGGTCAGGAATCCAAACTGCCTCAGGAAGAGAGATTTTCTACCTCCTTCCATGTCTGGATGAGCACGTAAACGCAGGCCCTACACTCTAGAGTCCCAGGGGCTGGAGCAGGAAAACCTGGACCCTCCAGAGTGAGAGGCTCTAAGTCAAGGATCCTCAATCCCTGGGCCACAGACCAATACCGGTCTGTGGCCCGTTAGGAACTGGGCCCACACGGCAAGAGGTGAGCAGCGGGCTAGCTTCATCTGTATTTACAGTGGCTCCCCATCCCTTGCCTTAGGTCCTGAGCTCCAACTCCCGTCAGATCAGCGGCAGTATTAGTTTCCCATAGGAGCGTGAACCCTAAACGTAATGCGCTTGAATCATCTTGAAACCATTCTTCCCCACCTCCCTGCCCGTCTGTGGAAAAACTGTCTTCCATGAAACCAGTCTCCAGTGCCGAAAAGGGTGGGGACCACTGCTCTAAATTACTGTCAGACCATAGTGCGGGGTTGGGGGGGGGGTGGTCTTTAAAGACAATTTTAGAATCAGGTGTCAGACCACATGAGGCTAGTTAAAAAAAACAAAGGTTGGTGACTTTAAGCTTCTTGATGAGCACTTCTGGGAAAGGATTAGAGATGAGAAAACCAATGAATCCAATTAGAGGGGGATTCAGTTCTCTGTGAACTTGGTGAATGGAAGGGGAAAGCTTTAGAGATGAGCCTACAGGATACAAGCGGGGCTCTGGGGCAGAGAGCAGCATTCCAACCCCCAGTACTTTCTGCTGATCAATCATGTCCCTTACCTCTGTCTGCTGCACCTCAACTGGCTCGTCTGTAAAATGGGATAACAGTGTCTGCCTTGCAGGGTTACTGAGGGATTAAATGAGCACAGGTAGAATTCTTACAAGAGTCAGGCACTAGTAAGTGCTCAATAAACACAAAATACTGGCTTGATTTTTACCTAAATTTTTCCTCTGGTCTGATCTTTATTTCCCTTTTGCCCTCATTTTTAAGTCTATTTATATTTTTTTAAACTTGTTGTAAAGTATGTGTTTCCATCAGCTTACCCAAGTTCTTTCTCGGATGAGGCAGGGCAGAAATACAGGCACTCAGGTAAGCTACTCTCTGCCGAGTGCTGACTGCATGCTCCGAGCCCGCCGTGGGGGCTGGGGAGGGTGACACTGATGTAGGGAGTTAGGGGGGCTGCAGGGACCCCCTCGGGCAAGGCCACCTGGGGAGCTAAGGAAATCATCCTTGATCAGAGCTACAGGCCCCACTTGAAGGCTGAAACCAGGATGTGAAAAAAATCATGTCAACTTCAGAAAGCTCCCCCTGGGGCTCTGAGGAGATCTAGGGTCTCTTGGAGATGACCGACCACTCGGAAAGAGAGAGAGAGAGAGAGAGAGGCGACGGAGGCTGAACCAAGGTGCCAGCAGCAGAGCCAGCATCATGGGCTTGGGAACCGTGCGGTCACGCAGGGCCCCACGCTCAGAGGGCTGCGTTCAGACTTGGCTTAACGTTCTGCTGTCACTGTCCTGACAAGCTTAATGCTTTTCCAACAAGGGGTTCTGCATTTTCATTTTGCACTGGGCCCCACAAACTATGTAACTGGCCATACCCTGCAGGGACAGCTCATGTGCCCCTGCATCCACCCTACCGGGGAAAGCAACGAAGGTTGTCATCTCCTGAAAATGAAGAAACTGAGGCTCAGAGAAGGTTAAGTCAACTCTCCCAGGGCCTGACGGTCAGTGACAGGGCAGCATCATACCCCAGGTCTTCGGGTTTCAACTCAGGGGCTGCCGTTGTGGGGGAGCTGGCCACCTCTGCGTGCCTGAAAGCCCTGCTCACGCTCCTCTGGGCCTGGGCTACGGGAACTGCACCCCTGCCCCCCACCACGGGCCAAGCCAGAGGCAGCAGGTGTTCTGGCCCCTGCCAGCCGGAACTGGGTCCCGGCAGGGCCAACACCCACGGAACTGGGTCACGAGGCCAGTTCCACCACTTCAAGGCCCAGCGATTAACGAAACAAAGCAATGGGAGCAAGGCGAACACAGGGCATCTTTGAAGGTCCCTCCTCTGCGCTCTGCCTACTCCCCCACCCCCAGTACATGTTCAAGGAAGGGAGGGGGAAAGCAACCACCCAGAGCTGAAAAGGTTCCCAGTAAAGGAAGAAATGGCATTATCAAATTATACCTGGCTTCCCTGACAGACTCTGAGAGACATGTCCTCAGGGCGAGGGTGGCCCTGGCAATTTTTTCTAGGCACTGGGTTACAATAATGAAAGAAACAGATAAAAATCCTTGCCTGAGGGAGCTCATGTTTTCATGGGAGGAAGGATGAAAATAAGCACAAAATAATGAAGTGAATTATATAGTGTTAGCCAACACAGGTGCTTCGATGAAATAACACCAATAGCGAAAAGAGTGGCCAAAATTTACTGGGTGCTTACTCTGTGTCTAAATGCTTTACACACCTGGCTCAGTTAATCTTCTCAACAATCGGTACTGTTTTCATCCCCATTTCACAGACAGGAAAGTACACAGGAGGTAAGGAGGTCCCACAGGCACTAACAAAGTAAGGAGTGCTAATAAGAAAGGGCAAGAGATTCCTTTCTCCCCCTTCTTGACTTTATTCTGTATTAAGGAAAGCAAAATGGGCAGGAGGGCTGGTTTTCTCCCTGGCCTTGAACTGGGACAGGGGGGATTCAACCAGAATATGTCCCTCTCCATCTCCTGTGGTTTCTTTTTTTTTTTTTGTATTAAGGGTTATTTAATTATAATATGTACATTTCACTAAAAATAAGTTGAGCACACATTGTACCACTATACACCTAGAACAAAACTGATATATGTTCTTAAACTTTCATACAGTTGTGACCACAATTCAGTTGCTGGATTTTACACTCTCAATAGGTTTACACAAACTACAGAACAAGAGATGAATCAAGTGGAAAGTGTCAAGACAACTTTTCAAATGTCACCTATGCACACACGTATTAGAGACTACAAAAAGACCCATGTAAAATTGCAGGGAGTCTCCGGGGTTGCTGGGGCAGCCCATATTGCTGGTGGAGGGAATCCTCTGTAGTTACCATTTAGCGATTCTTTCGCGACCACACGGACTGTAGACGACCAGGCTCCCCTGACCATGTGATTTCCAAGGCAAGAATACTGCGAGTGGGTTGCCATGTCCTTCTCTCTTCCCCATGGTTTTTAAGAGATCTGACAGGGCTGGGGACCCTCCAAGTCTTCCCTTTTCACCCACGGCTAACAGACCAAGCTCCAAGGCTTTGGAGCCAACAGTCCCCTGTTTGAATCCCAGCTCCATCAGCTCACCACTGCCTGGCCCTGGGCAAACAAGTCACATGTCACCCAGCTCTGCAGTGGGGCATCGGTTGGAGAGCTGAGCACAGAGGAGACACTCAGTAAATGGTTATCAATGAACACTGAAGTGCATGGGACGGCGGACCCTTCCTTTGAACCTGAGCCCTGGAAGGAAAACATCTTAGAAATGTAGGTTACTAGGCTCATACATACTCCAAGGTGCGAATGGAAAGTGTTGAATACATTCTCACTGTTCTGGAGTAGCACAAGTTTTCAAGGAAATTGATTAAAACACCTCATTAAGCTGGGGCTCCCATGGCACCTGGACACGCTCAATCTCCAACTCAAGGGACACCAAGTCAGGAATTCTGTGCAACCTAGGACCCTGGCCCACCCTTCAATCTAGGGTAAGATCCTCAGCCCTCAACTTCCTTCCCTTAAAATGTGAGGTTAGGTGCAGAGTGAGTGAACTGTATGCCCCAAAGCAGTGACTTCTTCAATAAGGTCAAAATCCCCAGAACCTACTGAACCATACAGAAGACAGAGGTGAGCACAGGAATTATCAGCCTGGGTAAGGGGAGACTTTATGGAACCAGGAATCGAAGTGCCATCTACAGCTCTCTCATGGCCTGAATGTTACCTGTTGGTATGAGGTCTGCCCCTGAATTCCATCAGAGGAGCCTTTCCTTGTGTGAAAACTACCCTGGTGTCTGCCCCAGGGCTGCGTGGAAGGGGCAGGCTGTGAGACGGCCACGGTGCCCACAGCAGGCCAAGCTCCACGTCCGCCAGTACAAGAGTTTCCAGGCCACTGTGCTCTTCAGGCTGACACCCCAATACGCCCACACGCCTGGGGGTCACCGCCAGGCTTTTCTGCCAGGAAGGCTGTCCCTTTACCCTGGCTTCGTTCACACCAGCAGGGAGGGACCAGAATCCCTAGTGTGTGGATGAGGAAATGGCCTCATGGAGAGGCCATGGGATGTCCACTAACATCCCACTTCTGAACTCCACACCCCACCAGGCTCTAAATTAAGCGCTTCTCAGGCTCTCAGCCCTCCCAGGTGGGACTTTATTTTTAGCCCCAATCTGCAGGTGGTGACAGAGATACTGAGAGGGCTCAGATACTTGCCCAAGTCATCCAGCTGAACAGCTCAGGGGAGGTCTCTACCCAGAGCCGTCGCCCCAACTTCTAGAGTATACCAACCTGCTCACTGGAGGGGACAGAGGCAGGATTCTAATTCAGCTCGCATTAAATTCTAACCCACTAAAACCCTGCTATTTTTTTCCCTGGTATATACATACAGAATGTTGCCCCAGGTCAGGGCAGCCCCTGGGGCTCCAGACCTCAAGGGAAAGTCTGGTGGAGACCCTTGTCAGTCAGGCTTCCAGAAGGCCTAGCCCAGCACAACGTGGACCAGGTGGCGGCCGGACCCCACAAAGGGCTCACTGTGATGACTGCAGAAAGCCAAGGCCAGACTGGGTTGGGCCCTCTCTGCAAAGTCCTGCCCACAAGTCCCTGGTCTCCTCCCCCTCCCCCATGGAGCCCCCAGACCCAGAGCACCGGAGGAGGACAGGCCTCCAGCTGGAGCCAGTCGGGGAGAGGCTGAGCCTAGGGAAACCTGAAACCCTCCAGCAGCTGCCTGGGGGAAGGGGGCTGCAGACCCCTCTGGACCCCTGGGGGCTCACCCAAGGTGCCCTGGTCGCACCTGTCACTGGGGTGGGGTTCAGGAGAGGCACTGTAGAGGGGAGGAAGGAGATGGCTTTTTAGCTCTTTCGCTCCCACCTAGGGGAGGGAGGAAATCTGTTGCCCAGGATGAGGGGAAGGGGATGCGGCTTTGCGAGGTGTCAGGGCAGACTGGGGAGGGGGACCCCAGGAAGGAAGGGGCGGAGGGGCCCGAGAGGTGGATGGCCTCGCTTCCCGCTGCACGAGAAGGCCCTCCGAGCCTCCGGCTGGCTTTGTGTGCGGCAGGGGGCCTGCCTGGAGTCCCAGAGGGCCGGCGGAGGCATGCACAGGGTTGGGGGCTGCTTTCGCGTTTCAGGGGGAGGGGTCCGCCGCGCGCAGAGCACGCCCCACGCCGGTGTTGCCACACTCACCTCCTTAAGTCAAAGGGCATCGTGCCGCCGCCGCCTGGGATGGGAGCGCTGCAGGCCAGGTGGGCCGCGGCGCCGCGTGGGTCCCAGCCCGCTGCCAACACCGCCTCCGGCCGCCCCGCCCCCGCCGGCCGCCCCCCGCCTCCGACACTCGCCGCTGCCTCCAGCCGCCGGGAAGTGACGCTCCGCTCAGCGCATTGGGCACCGCCCCCGCCCCCGGCCGCCCCTTCCGCCGCACCGTTAAAGGGGCCCGGGGGCTGGGGTGCGGCGCTGGGTACCGGGACGGAGGGGCGGGCCTTAGGGGGGCGCGCGGTGGGGCTCGAGGCTTGGAGAGGAAGGGAGCACCCAAAGATAGAGTTATTCGTGCCTTCCCAGCCCCCGCCCCCGACTGTGTTTTCCGTCAATTTCTCTGTGGCCTTGAGCAAATCCCACTGCCCCCGTTATTTTGCATTTGCAAACCGGTTTTCCTGAGTTGAGGCCTCCCTGATAGCTCAGTTGGTAAAGAATCCGCCTGCAATGCAGGAGACCCCGGTTCGATTCCTGGGTCGGGAAGATCCGCTGGAGAATGGACAGGCTACCCACTCCACTATTCTTGGGCTTCCCTGGTGGCTCAGCTGGAAACGAATCCGCCTGCAATGTGGGAGACCTGGGTTGGGAAGATCCCCTGGAGAAGGGAAAGGCTACCCACTCCAGTATTCTGGCCTGGAGAATTCCATGGACTGTACAGTCCATGAGGTTGCAAAGAGTTGGACACGACTGAGCGACTTTCACTTTCTTGAGTTGTGCAGATTAAAGGGCACGGTACAGATCTGGGCTATGCACAGCATCTAACTCTGAGTAAAGGGCCTAATACCATGAAAGAAAGGTGGAGGTCAGGCAGGCCTAGATTTGTGAAGCGGACCCAACCACATCCCTGCTGAGCCTCTCTGTGAAACATGCTGGGCTTCTCTGAGCCCACAGCCCTTTCCACATCTGCAGGAAGAAGCTGATGACACTTATCAGAGGAGGTTTTTCCTGGGGATCAAATGAGAAAGTTGGGAGATGGTGTAGTGTGATGTCTGGCACCTGGTAAAGGCTTGTCACCTAAAGCTGCTGCGGTTGGCTTGCTAGCTCTACTTCTCTGCTTGCAGCTTCAGTACATGGTTCATTTCAGTGGTATTCACTGAGCTTGGCTCTCAGCCCAGTCTATTGTGGACGGCAGACCAAGACCTGTTGTGTGACTTGGCCCAGGGTAGACCTCTCTGAGCCTCAGTTTCCTTCTGTGAAATTCACAGGTAATCCTCATCTCCTTTCCGGATTGCTGAATGAGAGGAGATGGTAGTCGTAATACAAGACCCAGGTGGAGGAAACTCATTTTGAACTTCCCCTTCTATAAGTGGCCCCACCTCGGAGGCTTTGCTAACACAGAAGCTTGAAAAATCCCAAGGGAGGAAGAGGGGGGTGGGGCTCATGTTCAAAAACCAGGGCCAGCAGGCCATTTCTCGTCTATAAATAGAGGGAAATGGTAGTACCTATTCCTCTGGGAGGATTCAGAATGCATGGTGCCAGTTCCTGTCTGGTGTAGGGTGTGGGCTGTGAACCATACTCTTCCTCTGGACCCTATACAGTGTTGCCTCTCCTTCCCTCTGACCTCCAGCGTTCCCTTTTCATTCATTCATTCATTCAGCCAGCAAGGGGCCTGGCACTCTTGGGAGAGAGAAGGAAATCTCAGCTGAAACTTGAATCCTAGGGGCAGAAGAGAGGTTGAAGGGGCCCTGAGTAGCCACTGAGCCCAAAAGACTGTTTGCCTGGCCCTATATAGGAGGGGAGTCATACAGTGGTAAGCATTTGACAATGAGTCCTCCCTCTCCAAGTCTGGTCCACAGTCTGGTGGTGGTCCACCAGCCAACTGCATAGGCACCATGGGGCAAATTCTCAGCCCCAGCCCAAACCTATTGATTTAAGTGTGCATTTGACATGGTCTCCAAAAGATTCATTGGCACATTTAATTCCTAGAGACACTGTGATAAAGGACCTCATTTTGGGGGAATAGGGGACTTCTGCATTTGCTGTTTCTTTTGCCCTGAGCACGTTCATCCCTCTGTGTTCCACCCGGCTGTAATGAACAGAGAATATGCATGCCACCCAGTAGATTCTCCCTTTCTTCATAACTCTTAGCTATGGTAACAGAGCCCATACTCAAGCCAAACTGCATGGGGTCACATTCTAGTCTGTCTCTGTTCAGTTCAGTTCAGTTCAGTTCAGTCGTTCAGTCGTGTCCGACTCTCTGCGACCCCATGAATTGCAGCACGCCAGGCTTCTCTGTCCATCACCAACTCCCGGAGTCTACCCAAACCCATGTTCATCGAGTCGGTGATGCCATCCAACCATCTCCTCCTCTGTCGTCCCCTTCTCCTCCCGCCCCCAATCCTACCCAGCATTAGGGTCTTTTCCAATGAGTCAACCCTTCGCATGAGGTGGCCAAAGTATTGGAGTTTCAGCTTCAACATCAAACCCTCCAATGAACACCCAGGATTGACCTCTTTTAGGATGGATTGATTGGATCTCCTTGCAGTCCAAGGGACTCTCAAGAGTCTTCTCCAACACCACAGTTCAAAAGCATCAATTCTGCAGCGCTCAGCTTTCTTCACCGTCCAACTCTCACATCCATACATGACCACTGGAAAAACCATAGCCTTGACTAGACGGACTTTTGTTGGCAAAGTAATGTCTCTGCTTTTAAACATGCTATCTAGGTTGGCCATAACCTTCCTTCCAAGGAGTAAGCGTCTTTTAATTTCATGGCTGCAGTCACCATCAGCAGTGATTCTGGAGCCCAAAAAAGTAAAGTCTGACACTGTTTCCACTGTTTCCCCATCTATTTCCCATGGAGTGATGGGACCAGATGCCATGATCTTAGTTTTCTGAACGTTGAGCTTTAAGCCAACTTTTTCACTCTCCTCCTTCACCTTCATCAAGAGGCTCTTTAGTTCTTCTTCACTTTCTGCCATAAGGGTGGTGTCATCCGCATATCTGAGGTTATTGATATTTCTCCCGGCAATCTTGATTCCAGCTTGTGTTTCTTCCAGCCCAGCGTTTCTCATGATGTACTCTGCATATAAGTTAAATAAGCAGGGTGACAATATACAGCCTTGACGTACTCCTTTTCCTATTTGGAACCAGTCTGTTGTTCCATGTCCAGTTCTAACTGTTGCTTCCTGACCTGCATACAGGTTTCTCAAGAGACAGGTCAGATGGTCTGGTATTCCCATCTCTTTCAGAATTTTCCACAGTTTATTGTGATCCACACAGTCAAAGGCTTTGGCATAGTCAATAAAGCAGAAATAGATGTTATTCTGGAACTCTCTTGCTTTTTTGATGATCCAGCGGATATTGGCAATTTGATCTCTGGTTCCTCTGCCTTTTCTAAAACCAGCTTGAACATCTGGAAGTTCACGGTTCACGTATTGCTGAAGCCTGGCTTGGAGAATTTTGAGCATTACTTTGCTAGCATGTGAGATGAGTGCAATTGTGTAGTAATTTGAGCAATCTTTGGCATTGCCTTTCTTTGGGATTGGAATGAACACTGACCTCTTCCAGTCCTGTGGCCACTGCTGAGTTTTCCAAATTTGCTGGCATATCGAGTGCAGCACTTTCACAGCATCACCTTTGAGGATTTGAAATAGCTCAACTGGAATTCCATCACCTCCACTAGCTTTGTTCGTAGTGATGCTTTCTAGACTAGTCTGTCTACTTACTAATTTATTTTACTTCTGTACCTCAGTTTCCTCATCTGTAAAATTAGGACAATACTAGTACCTTCCGCATAGACCTGTTGTAAGGACAAAATGTGTTGATGAACGTCAAGGATTTAGGATAGTGCCTGGCACAGAGTAAATGTAGGAGAGGCTTGACTGTGGTTGCTATTTTTGCATGAAGATGGAGCTCCCAATTTTTGGCTGGGCATACAGGTGCTCAGAATGAAAGTTACATTTCCTAGCTTCCCTTGCAGCTAGGCGTGGCCATGTGACTAAGTTCTGGCCACTGAGATGTAAAGAGATATAGCTGCTTCAGGGATTACTGGTGGGTATTACCCATCGTGTCCCTTTCTCTGTCTGGCTACCCAGAATGTGGATGCCACCATCCTGGTCGTGCAGAGCAGAGCAACAAGACAGAGGGAGCCTGGGCCCCTGCCACTGAATGACACAGTACCTGTCCTCAAACATCTCCCCAGACTTCTAAGCCAGAGAGAAACACACGTTTGATTTAAGTTACTGTTATTTTGTATTTTCAGACACTTACACCTGAACCTAATACTAATACACCTGCCCAGCCTAGTTAACTTCTTGACTTGGTTCAACTACCACATGCAGAATAGGCCTGGACCCCCATTATATGGTCACATGGCACCCATAGGTTTTTAGGGGGAGAAATTGTCACAGTTTGTGATGAGACTATTATTAATTGGTTTGTGTCTTCCTCCCCATGTTGACTGGAAGTTCTCCGTGGAGAATGGATGTCTGTTTGCTCATCACTATATCCTAGCACCCACCCAGAGCCTGCACGTGGTGGGCAGGTTGGGGGCCCTAACTATGTATTGAAGGCTGAGTGGCAGTTTCCCAGAGAGACAGGCCTTCTGTACGAATTCCCAGAGAATGGGGGGAGGGGACACATCAACAAAGATCTCTGTGGGGACTCTGGAGGTAAGCCAGTCCCAGATGGCCTGTCTGCCCAAAAGACAGTGTAAGATGGAACTAAGGAAATCAGATGTTGTGTTACAGTAAATGAGAAAACCCTGCATCTCTTGACCAAGGGAGTAACTTACTAAAAACTGAGTTTTAGGATTGCTAATCTTTCAGGACCCTATTGTAGCCAGCCTCGAGTGGCTGATATTCCCATGCCCTTGTGTAATTGCCTCCCACAATGCGAAGTGCCAAGCTGGATGACCAACAGGACATTGCAGAAATCACCTCATATGACTCTGCAGGCTAGGTTGTAGGGGCATTGAGGCTTCTCTTTAGGCTCTCCTGAATTACTTGTTCTGGAGAAAACCAGCTTCTACCTCGTAAAGACACTCAAGCACGGTTAGAGATGGGTCAGATGGCAAAGAACTGAGGCCTCCTGCCAACAGCCATGTGAGCGAGTCATCCTAGAAGTGGATCCTTAGCCTCTAAGTCTCCAAAGCTGCAACTCCAGCCCACAGCTTAACTACAGCCTCAGAAGCCCTCATCCAGAACCACTTAACTAAGTCGCTCCTGAATTCCTCCTGACTCTTAGAAACTATGTGAGATAATAAATGCTTATTGCAAGCCACTAAGTTGTGGGTATTCAGTTACACAGTGTAGATAGTCAATAGAGACTCCATCCCCCAGTCGTTGTCCTACCAGCACCTTCTCCCTGCCTTCTTCCACCTCACCTCCAACAGGATTAGTGAAATGGTAAAGTCCTGCAATCAGGTGACTCTCTAGCTGAGAGACATGGACACACAGTTTAACTAGCTGGTTATCTGTATGCAGTGAAGGATAATAATACCTTTCCTGTGGCAGGTAACCTCTAAAACCACCATCCCAATTAATCCAACTCCTTGCATTCAAACGCTTTCATAATCTCCGTCCTTAGAGTATAGGCTGGACTTACAATTCACTTTGAATGAACAGAATATGGCAGACACAATGGCATGTCACTCCTAACACTAAGATACAGAAAGATGGTGGCTTCTGCCCTGAACACTGTTTCTCAGATCGGTCACTCTGGGCAAGCCAGCAGCCATGCGGAGAGGTCCTCGTGGGAGAGCTCACTAGGGAATCTTCAGGCGCCCGACAGCAACCATGTGATTCAACTTGGAGTGGATCCCTCAGCCTCAGTTGAGCCTTGAGATGACCGCAGCCCTGACCCACAACTTGACTGCAACCCCCCTGGAGACCTTGACCCAGAGGCATTCGGCTGAGCTGCATCTGGATCCCACAAAATGACAAGTGTGTTCTTCTAAGCAACTAAGTTTGGGGCAATTTGTTAGGTAGCAACAGTTAACAAATACATGGCCCTAAAAGCTTGCTGTAAAGATGAAGTAACATGTACAGGGCCAGGCATATAGCTGGTGCTAATTAAATGCTTGCTGAATGAATCAGTTGATAAACACATGAACATTCTATAATGTAGAAAATTCCCTGGCTCCAAATGCTCACTGGTCTCCACCCCCTCTTGCCAAACACATCACGGAAAGTAGTTTGAGGCAGGGAAATGGCCAGGTCAGATTTGTTTTTCTGTAATAGGAGTCTGGTTTGTGTTCTAGGGGTGTGGCTGGTTCAACTGTGGCCTGGATGAAGAGATTAAGAAATAATAGTCTTTTGTCAACTTGAAGGTGTGTTGAGGGTAACTTGGGCCTCATAACAGACTTCTGAACAAATTCTCCTTTCTTGCTCTGTGAAGTTTCCTGGCCAACTAGAAGACTGTCATTCATTCACTCATCCATGTTAAGTTATTCAGTGGACACCTCTTTATGACAGATCCTCTAGTTGTAGAAATAAATATGACACGTCCCTGTGTTTAGGAAGCAGGGAGGAGGTAAGCAGAAGTGTGCTGCTATAACAAAGAATCGATCTCAGGGGCCCCAATTCCTTGTGCAGGTACAGTTTCGTGGTAAGTGCTGTGCTAGGGGCAGCACCGGGTGGCTGAGATCATCTCAAATCAACATATCCTGCCTAGGGCCAGAGAGAGAGAGAGAAACAAAGAGGAAAAAAAAAAAGAAGAAGGAAGAAAGAAAAGTCCAGAGGTAGATTTGGTTTCAGGCACTTCAATAATTGCATCAGGAATCTCTCTCCCCATCCCTATGTTCACCTTTTTTTAATTTTACTTTTTATTTTATTTTTTTGCTGTACATGTAGGATCTGCCGTGGATGTGCGGAGTCTTAACCACTGGACCACCAGGGATGTTCCATAAATTCTGACTTCATCTCTAGAGAGGCTTTCCTTTTGTGCTGGCAAAGCACCTGCCTGTAGCCCCAGGCTGTTTTTCCAGCTCTGCAACTCCAGCAGATGAAGGCAAGCTGTTTCCTGCTGCCTCAGGCAAAGGCTCCTGGGCTGACCCTCAGGGTTTCGCTTGGGTGGCAGGTCAGAATAGTGGGCTCCAGGAGAATGGATAGGCCAAGCCTAGGCTGAATGCCAACCCTAGAGCCTGGGGTGGAATCAGCCTTATTCAACACACACAGATTCAGATGGAAGAAGTGTGGTTTCCTAAAGAGAAGTCAGGGGTGGGAATTCCCTGGTGGCCCAATGGTTAGGACTCAGTACTTTCACTGCTGAGATTTAATCCTTTGTTGGGGAAGTAAGATCCCATGGCAAGGCCTTGAAAAAGAAAGAAAGAAAGAAAGAAAGTCAGGGCAGCATTGCCAAAGAAGGGGAGGATGTTGGAGGAAAAATCACCAGGTATCTTCTACAGGGAGTTAGGAAAAGCTTCGAGGAAGAAGAAGAATCTGAGCTGAGACCTTGAAGAATAAGTAGATTTTAGGGAGAAAAGCAGGTTGAATGCGTTAAGTTATCTATTGCTGTGTGACAAATTATCCCAAACTTAAACAGCAATTTATTGCCTTGCAGTTTCTGATGGTCAGGAGTCCAAGAGCAGCTACCTAGGTGGTTCTGGCTCAGGATCGGTGATGAAGCTGCAGTCAAGCTGTTGGCCAAGGCTGCAATCTCAAGACGACTGGAGCTGGTGGATCCAGGCTCAACCACGGGGCTCTTGGAGGAGAGTTTAGCCCTCCCCACATGGACCTGTCCTTAACACTGGTCATGACATGGCTTCTCCCTGCCAGGTGAGAGAGTCAGCCTTCTATGAAGTCTCTCCAAGGCGCGTGCTGTCATTTCCACCTTCTTTTATTCATAAGTCCAGCCTCCACTCGAAGGGAGGGAATCTCACAAGGGTGTGAATACCAGGAGGTGGGGGTCATCATGGGGGCCACCTTGGGGGCTGGATACACCTTGGGGAAGGACACAAAAGCGTGTCGGTGGGAGAGCAGGCAGCAAGGCTGTGGCTGTAGGTAACATCGATTTGGAGAGGTAAGTAGGTGGGTGCTGGGTTGTGAAGGGCTTTGAGTGATATGTTCAAAGCGTGAACTTTCTTCTACAGACAGTCAGGGGCCCTGAAGTATATAAAGCGGGGTTGCCTCACAATATTTTGATTTGAGGCTTTGAGGGAGCCCAATATATGTACTCTCTTTTCTGGCTGTGCTTGGAACAAATGGGACTACTATCTGCATCGGGGCTTCCTAATGGTGAATCTTTGAATTTGGCATACAGACCCAGGCAGGCACAGGAAGGGCAGGAAAAGTTCAGGTCTCCCTGGGGTGAATAAGGCAGAGCAGACTGTGGCTCCCTGTGGGCAGCCTCCTTCCCAAAGAGCTGGACAGCGTAGTCACAGACCCCAGGTGACAACTTGCCAATCAGAATTCACCCATCTCCCCAGATGGTAGGTGAGGGGACCCCACAAGTATTGAGGAAACCCCTTCTCGTGAAAATCAAAGGAGAAAGCAAGCACGCCCCCCATCAACCATCTGCAAGTTTTAGACAGGGCACATCTGGCTGCCTCTGGTATGGCATTTCATCCATACTTTTCAAGACCTGAGAAGCTCACCAGGCTGAGGTCCCCCTCAACACAGTGCTGCCTTCTGCCAGCAGCAGTCAGCTCCACTAGCTTGGTGACTCAGCATCACCTGGTCGTCTTCCTCATCTCTTTCTGACCTGGAGTTCACCTGGACCCTTCCTCCGCAGTCTGTGGTGTGGCTTCGGGCTGGGGGGGGCCCGCACCTCGGGTGTCTCCGGGCAGCTTCATCCCCCACAGCTCCTCCCTCCGTTCCTGCCCCTTGGCTGAACCTGGGGACCTTGGGGAGGCCTTTGTGTGGCCCGGGCATGAGCGTGTCGTGGTGTGTGGGTATCACTGGGTGTTGGCAGCACGGACGCCCCGGGGGCAGATGGGTCTGTTCTCCTGGCTGAGGGCGGAGCTGTGTTTCCTCAGGGTGGGCTGGTGGTGGGCTGGGTGTGAAGCCAAACTTGAGTCTGAGGAGGAAACAGAAAAGGAAAACCCGGAAGGTTTGGGGTGCGAACCCCGTGTAACTAAAGTAAGTCCCTTCCGCTCTCTGAGCTTCAGCCTCCCCATCTGTAAGCCGCGGGTCTCCAGGATTAGAAGTCGTTCACTCATCCCTCAAGCTGATGATTTGCTAGTGCACAGGACAGAGATTCTCCCCACACAGAAGTGGATAGCCCCCCAAATAGTGGTGAATATGGGTAAGCCCAATAATAATGTGCCTCTGGCAAGGTTCATATATTCCAAGGTGCCTGCAAACGGAGAAAGATCTGATGAAAACTGGGCTCACTGGAACCCCAAGAGCTGCATGATGAGAGGTGAGGTCAAGGGTGGAAGGGAAAGCTTTGAAGTCAGAGGTCAGAATCCCAAGCCTAGTTCAGTTGATATCTGTCTGAGTCACCTTGGGGCTGTCTAATTTCCCACCATAGTCGCCGTTTCCTGCTCTGCAAAATGGAGAGAATGCCCACCTCACAGGATAGTTGAGGGGGTGAGTGTTTATCCAGTGGTCATATGTGAAATCCCCTGCCTTGGATCTGGTTTTAGCTGGATCCCAAGTCCTATCCCCCTCTCTGGTCTCATGGCCGTATTGGTGAAGAGAAGAGATCTGAAGGACAGCCAAGCCCTCTCCTTGCTCTGTGAATTCGTTCTCTCCTCTCATTTTTCCTCCTCCTTTCCAGAGCAAGTACGTTTTTAGCAGACCCGAGACATGGTTTCCTATGTGAGTTAAATTCAAGAAATCCTAAAAAAATAAAATAAATAAGTATAAATGAAAGAAATCCTCACTGAGCTTAGTCAGTGGGGTTTTTTTTTTTTGGCTGGGCCCCATGGTATCTGGGATCTTAGTTCCCCAACCAGGGATTTAACCCAGACCCCTTGCATTGGAAGCATGGAGTCTTCATCAATGGATCACCAGGGAAGTCCCACTGTTTAGGTATTTTGGATGAAGAAGACATTAACTCTAGCTTCCACTCCAGAAGAGTCACCCCACTCTTAGAGTCATCAAAAGACCACTGCTTTTGCTGCCCTGACTCCATTCAAGTCTGTATTGATCAAAGACTCTAATCTGGCCTCTGTCAGTGCTTTCAAAATAGGATTAGCTTTTGTGAGATGTTTTTGTTTTCACAAATTAATTATTTAAAGAAACAGTGATAATTTAATTTAAAAAGTGACTATTTAAAAAGATATTCAAACAAGAAAGGGGGTTCACAGTAGAAAATGAAGTCTCTCTTGTCCTTCCAGCCCCCAGCAAAGGCACCCACTTCTGAAGGTTTTCTTCACTGGACTGGGCCTCTTGGCAGCCAGGGGTGACCCCAGCCTTTCTTTGGGAAGGCAATGGAAGCTGGCATTTCTCTGCTTTGCCAGCCAGGAGCTCTGAGGCCAGGAGAGAGGAGGCAGAGTAGAGCTTCCCAAAAGAGCCGAAGGTCTACCAGAAGGCCAGAGGGAGGGCAGTGTCCTGGGCAGGGTGGGGGCATTGAGGATGGAATTGAGTCCCTCAGGTGATGTCTAGGGGAGACTGCGGGGTCTCAGGTTCACCAAGGGGGGACCTTTAACCTACTTGAAAGAGACCCAGTACCTTGTCAGAGAGGTCTTCTACAAATATTTGCTGAGTGACTATGACAGGCCTTCTGGCCTTCACCTAGGGTTGGAATTGGGAAATGGGGCTGGAAAGGCCCCAGATCTTGCCGTGAGAGCAAGCAGGAGGGAACACTGCCCAAACATCTTCTCACTTCAAGGACTTTTGTTAGGTTATTTTAAAATTAATTTTTAAATACACAAGTAGTATAGGAATACATTTTCTGTGTTAAAAAAAAAAAAGAAAACTTTACAGATAAGGCTAAATCTTCCTTTGATCTCTAACTCCAGTCTCGGTTTTCTTCTACCTCTCTAGAAGGAATCGCTATTTTCAATTTGATGTGAATCTTGCTAACTTTTTTCTCTGCATTTTGGCTTGTATTTGTCTCATACACATTCTTCTGCCACTTCTCTTTTGGATTAATAATATATCTGGGAGGTTTCTTTTCAGGCGGATACAGATCTGTGCTCAGGGCTTCCATGGGTGGTGTTTCACGTCAGCCCCACTCCAGCAGAGCAAGCAGTGGCTCAGAGAGCCAGGTGACTCACCCCAGCAGGTGAGAAGGGGAACAGGATTCAGATGTGTTAGATGTGTCTAAGTTTGGATTGTACCTGCCCTTTACCCAGTCTGCTTGTGGTTTGTGCCCTAAGTTTCCTGTTTTATGATATCATCAAATGGGCTATTGTAATGGCAGATTAATCATAATGCAAGAGACAAATCGACTACCTCCATTGTCTGTTAAAATACCTACATGGTCCCCCAGTTCGCAAAGGACTGGGTCTAAGTCCCTTGACTGGGCAAGAATAGATCTTTGAGATAGAGGGCTTCTCCTCACTTCTCCAGCTCCCTGTGGCCAGGCCCTGCCTTGTCATCAGTTCTCCATCCAGCCTGTGTTTTCTGACAACTCCAAGCAATTCACTCCATTCTGACACTGTCTACCTGGAGATAGCATTAAATCCCACAAGCTGAGTGCCCACTGCCCCCCTTTGTTGCCATTCTCACATCCAGGTTGTCGCCTGTGCTTCTGAGTGGCTGGCAAGGGGAGGTTCCCATGAGCCCCTCTTTGGTTTCAATTAACTTGCTACAGTGGCTCTCAGTTTACCAGTTTATTATAAACGATATTATAAAGGATACAGATGAAAGTCAGATGGAGTACTTGGGACGAGGTATGTGAAAGGGGCTCCCATGCCTTCTCCAAGGAACCACTCTGCCAGCACCTCCACATGTTCACCAACCTGGAAACTGTCTGAACCTCATCCTTTTGAGTTCCTATGGAGGCTTCATTACATAAGCACTGTGGATTAAATCATTGGCCATTGGTAATTAAGCTCAATCTCCAGCCCCTCTCACTTTCCTGGAGTTCAGAGAGACCGCTAAGTTACACCCCTCCAGTTATGGAGTTGGTTCCCCTGGCAAACAGCTTTCATCCTTAGAGGCTTTCCAAGTCACCTCATTAACATAAACCCAGGTGTGGTTGAAAGGAGTTTGCTATGAATATCTAAAGGCAACTTTAGGGGCTTCCCTGGTTGTCCAGCTTTCCTGATAGCTCAGTTGGTAAAGAATCCACCTGCAATGTAGAAGCCCCAGGTTCGATTCCTAGATTGGGAAGATCCCCTGGAGAAGGGATAGGCTACCCACTCCAGTATTCTGGCCTGGAGAATTCCATGCATTGTATAGTCCGTGGGGTCCCAAAGAGTCGGACATGACTGAGCGATTTTCACTTTCACTTTCTTTTCACTTCACTGGCTGTCCACTGGTTAAGACTTCACATTCCAATGCAAGGTTCAATCCCAGATCAGGAGCCGCTGCTGCTGCTGCTGCTGCTAAGTCACTTCAGTCGTGTCCAACTCTGTGCGACCCCATAGACGGCAGTCCACCAGGCTCCACCGTCCGAGAGATTCTCCAGGCAAGAACACTGGAGTGGGTTGCCGTTTCCTTCTCCAATGCATGAAAATGAAAAGTGAAAGTGAAGTCGCTCAGTCGTGTCCAACTCTTCGCAACCCCTTGGACTGCAGCCCTCCTCCGTCCATGGGATTTTCCAGGCAAGAGTACTGGAGTGGGTTGCCATTGCCTTCTCCTTGCCTCACAACCAAAAAACCAAAGCATAAAACAGAAGCAGTATTGTAACAAATTCAACAAAGTCTTTAAAAAAATTCTTTTAATTAATTAAAATTAATTTAAAAAAAAATAAACTTTAATCACTGAGGAAATTCCTAGGATTTTAGAAGCCCTGAACCAGAAACTGGACAAAGACCAAATATATATTTCTTGTTATAAATCACAATATCACATTCCAGAAAAAACAAGCTACTCTGGCTCTCTTCAGGCCCAGTTGTTCCTCTCCTCCTTGCCCTTGCCCATGCAGCCCACTCTGTGTGGAGCAGACCAACTCCCCATCTTAACCCCTCTGTGCCTGGTTCGCTGTAACTCGTCCTTTGCACCTTGATGCAGGCACCATCCCCTTGTGGGTGCCTTTCCTTTTGCCCATAGACTAAGTTAGATGTTCCCCCTTTGTGCCCTCAATGTCTTGTACTTATTGTTATCAAAGCATTTCCCCTCCTATTCTAATTGCCATTATATTGGCCTTCCTCTTCTTAAGGGTGATGACATAAAATTCATATTTTATGGCAAGGTAAGAAAAACTTAAACATAAAATTTTTCCTTGCCTGTTTGGCCCCTTCCCTCCCCGTTAGTAAGTATTGTGCAGCTGTGTTAACTAGACATCCTTTTTGGAGATAACAGTCCTTTTCAGTCTCATCATGGGACCAAGATGATCCATGACGCACTACTCTTTGCATGCGTAGATTTGGATTGTGTAAACTGTCGATAATGAGTCGTTGATATATAACTTTTGTTTCAAAAATTTATGTTACCATGTTTTGACCTCTAATGGGCAGAGCAGTCCTTAGAGCTTTCTGAAAGACTGTCTCCCAGGTTATAATTGGCTCCAATAAAATATTCAGTTTCTTTCTTAGATTGAGTATTAATTTTTTGATTAACAGGGGTTAGGTCCTTGAAGTGAGGGTCACTGTCTCATTCACCTGCATCTCCAGGTCCCAAACAGTGTTTGTGGAGTACACGAATGCCTCGAGAGAGTGAACAATTGAGTTGTTCACTTGTGTTGAGATTTCACTGATGTGAGAGAGAGGAGATACACAAGATAATACTGCTGGGAAGAGAAACCCATGATCTCTTGAAATAAATTTACACAAATGCAATCCTACTATCTAATTGTGTGGTGACTGTGTGGGAACGTATTTTCTGAAGCCATCTCCTAGCTCAAATCTTTCTCTTAACTCTGTGATGTTACCTTATTCTTCTCTTTCATCTGGTCTTTAAGGCTCTTGAAAGGGGGTGCACACCCTGATTTCAGGGGATCTGAAATCAATCCCACCAAGGGCTGGTTGAGCCCCGTGGCTTCATCTCCTTAGTGATGTCCCTCGTTTCAAAAGGGCATCAAAACCCTCTGCCCACTCTTGAAACTGGCAGGGGTTTCCTGAGAAGAGGGACTCGGGCGTTCACTTTGGGAGGAGCTGTTCCCCTCCTCAAGTTAACAATTAAAATTCATTATCTCTTTGTCTCAAAATCCCAAAGGCATCTGTTACTACTAAAATTAGGGAAAGCCCAGAGCTTTCACCCATTATCTCTCATTTCCCTTTTCTCTGAAAAAATCTGAGGGAAAAGCTCTCTTCATTTTTTTTTCCTTAATATGGTTTAGTGCTCCTTTCAGTATGAAAGGGTGACAGAATATTTTAAAAATAGAGAACAAGAGAAAGTAAAAGAGTGCCACTACCGAGATACCATCACATTTGGAGTCCTTTCAGTCTTTCTTTCTATGTAATTTGCTGCTGTTGTTCAGTCAGATTTTTAAAATGTATGTGATATAGATACACCCAAAGTACATATAATGCAGATGTATAATTTAAAGAATTACAGAGTGAATGCTTATGTATCCATCACCCATTTTAAGACACAGAACTCCACCAATGGCTTAGAAGCAAGCCCCCACGTGTGCCTCTCTCCCAACCTGCTCAGAGGTAGACACCATTGTGGAGTTTGTGTCATTCCTTTGCTCTTCTTTACAGTTTTACTGTATTTGTATTGTGTATATAGACAATGTCATGCTTTTTACCTTGATATAATTGAAGTGTATTGTTTTGCAACTTGCTTCTTTAATTTATGATCTTTGCGAGATTCATCACACTGATGTGTGCCAGTGTAGATTATTCGTTTCCATTCTTTCATAGTGGTACATTGTATATGTATATCACACTCCAATTTATTTATCTAGTCTCCTGCGGATGGACATGTGAATAGCTTCCAGGATTTTTTTTTCTTTAAAATATTTTATTCAATGGAATGATTAAAGATACAGTTTGTTGTGATAAAATATATATTAACATAAAATTTACCATTTTTAAGTGTATAGTTCAATGGCATTAAGTGATTCACATGGTTATGCAACCATCACTACCATCCATCTGAAGCACTTTTTTCATCTTCCCAAGCTGAAATCTGTAACCATTAAACAGTAACTCTCCATTCTCTCCTCTCCACAACGTTTGACAGCCACCATTTTACTTTCCCTCTCTATTAGGTTTGACTGCTCTAAATGTCTCATGTAAGTAGAATCATAAAGTCTTTGTCTTTTTGTGTCTGGCTTATTTCACTTAGAATAATTTCCTAAAGATTCATTCATACTGTAGCATGTGTTGGAATTTCCTTCTTTTTAAGGCTGAATAATATTCCATTGTGTGTATATACCACATTTTGTTTATCCATTCATTTGTTGATGGACACTTGGATTGTTTTGACCTTTGGATCCTGTGAATAATGCTTTTATGAACACAGGTGTACAAATATCTGTTAGAGGCCCTGCTTTCGATTCTTTTGGGTGTATATCCAGATGTGGAATTGCTGGATTGTATGTTAATTCTATTTTTCATTTTTGAGGAAATGCCATACTGTTTTCCACAGTGGCTGCACCGTTATACATTCCTACCAGCAGCTCACAAGGATTTCAATTTCTCCACATGCTTGTCAACACTTGTTCTTTCTTTCTTTCTTCTTCTTCTTTTAGTAATAGCCTTTCTAATGTGCATATAAAGTGATTCCAGAATTTTTGACAAACAAAACAGCCATGACCATGCTAGTACATATACCCTGGTACACATGTGCGAGTTTTTCTAGTTATACAGTTGATGACTGAATTGTTGGATAGTAAGATATATGTATGTGTATTATTTTCCAATGTGGCAGAATCAATATATTCATCATAGAGAATAGATGATTGTTCTCATTTCACATCACTATTGTGAAACTTACCATTTTCGTCAGTTTGGTGGGTGTGAAATGATATTTCAATGTGGTTTTATTTTGCATTTTCATGAGTAATAACAACATTAAATATCTTGCCATGAGTTTCTTGGTCATATTTATTTCCTCTTATGTAAAATATCTAACTCTTTTGTCCATTTTCCTATTAAACTGTTTGCCTTAGTTTTATGAATTGGAAGACTTTATCTATCCTGGATATTAAACATTTATCGAGCATACATTACAAATGTCTCTTCCAAATTTTTGGCTTGTTATCTCATCTCTTTTGATGTCTTCTGATGAAAAGGAAATTATTTAATTTAGCCAAATGTTTTTTTTTCAAATCCTTTTCTTTATGATTGTACTTTCTGTCTTTTGCTTAAGATAGAATCTGTACCTGAGATCATAAAGATATTCTATATTTTCTTCTAAGACTTTTCCCCCAGCTATATTGAGACATAACTGACAAATAACATTGTGTAAGTTTAAGGTGTACAACATGATGATTTACTATATGTATCACATATTGTGAAATGATCACCACAGTAAGGTTAGTTAACATATTCGTCATCTCACATAGTTACTATCTGTGTGTGTGTGTGTGATGAGAATATTTAAGATCTACTCTCAGCACATTTCAAGGATAAAATACAATATTGTAAATATAGTCACCATGTTGTATATTAGATCCTCAGAATTTATTCATCTGTAACTGGAAGTTCATATCCTCTGACCAACATCACCCCATTTTCCCCACCCCCCCCAAGCTCTGCCAACAGATATCACATACACATGATATCACACAGCATTTGTCCTCCTCTGTCTGACTTATTTCCCTTAGCATAATGCCCTCAAAGTTCATCCATGTCACAAATGGCAGGGTTTACTTATTTTTCATGGCTGAATAATTCTTTTAAGAATTTTAAGGTTTTTCCTTCACATTTAAGGCCTTGACCCACCTGGAATTGATTTTTTTATGTGCTAAGGGGTATTGTTTTCCCCTTCTGGATAGCCGAATTCCCCAGTTTATTTGTGGAATCACTGTTTACTTCCTCTCTGGCCTTCAGGGCATCTGCCATCCAAATTTTCTAAAAAATAAATAAACAAAATTAAAAAGTAATAATAAAATAAAATAAATCAGGCTTTCTAATATGTGTGGATCCTTTTTGGGGGCCCCTCATTCTGTCCCATTAATCTATTTGTCAATCCCTGTACCAACTTCACGCAGTTGAAATTGTGGTTGCTTTACTAATTTGATATCTGGTAGGCTAAGTCCCTGCCTAGAAATCTGGTTTGGGATTGTCTTAGCCTTTCTGGGCCCTTTGCTCTTCTGTATATACTGAAGATACGACATGCCAAGTTATACGAAAAACTGAGTTGGGTTTTCACCTGAAATAGTGTTAGGACATTTTGAGGAAAACTGCCTTCCTATCCATGAATATAGCATGTGTCTCCACTTAGGTTTTCTTTAAGGTCATTTAATGAAATTTTATAACTTTCTTTAAAAGGCTTTCACAGCTTATCCTAGGTACCTTATATTTTTTATTGCCTTTGTGAATAGTATCTTGTGTTCATGGACTTCTAAAAAGTACTTGTAGTCACACTGCATATAATGTGGTTTCCCCACTTATATCATATTGCACAATTTTTTCTAAGGGTATCTGACTATTTGTAGGGAAGAGTGACTACCCCACTATTACTGAACATCCCAGACTTCTGCTTTTCTTTTTGCTCTGGTCTCATTAGATGTTTCATTGTCCTCTATGCACTTGGGGGTTTGGGGTCTGACGACGTTGAATCACGGTCCTTCCCTCTCTCACCTTAGACAACGTCCTGAACCTCTCTGTACCTGTGTCCCTCATCTCTAAGAGTGAGATCATGGATTATACTTGCTCCATGGGCTAATTGTGATGATTAAATGAGAAAGAGAGAGAGAGAGAAAGAAAGAAAGAATGAGAAGTCGCTCAGTTGTGTCTGACTCTTTGCGACCCCATGGACTGCAGCTCGCCAGGCTCCTCTGTCCATTGGATTTCCCAGGCAAGAATACTGGAGTGGGTTGCCATTTCCTTCTCCAGGAGATCTTCCTGACCCAGGTTGAACTCAGGTCTCCTACATTATAGGCAAACGCTTTACCATCTGAGCCACCAAATGAGAGTATGAAGTAAAATGACTATCTTGGAACCTGGCATACAGTAAGAGTTCAGTGAAAATTAGATATGATTATTTCTCAATAAAAAATTTGTTTTCCTTCATTTTTTGCCAGATTTTGACTGTTCTAGCTAAAAATCAGTGTTTGAAAAATTGGGAAAGAAAGAAGTCAGGGGTCCCCTGACTTTCACCTTGTCCCTCTCAGCCTCTTCCTCCTCCTGCTCCTCCCGTCCCCCTGTCCAGGGTTAAATTCAGGTGACCAGTGCTGCACGGGGTCTCTCAGACCCTCCAGTTGACAGGAGTGGAGAAAGAGGACACCTCCTCCCAAGACGATGCCAATTCCAAGCCAGGTCTTGAATCTGTTCCTCCTCCACATTCTCTAGCCGCTGCCTGAGTTCAGGTCTCACGGCTGCTCCCCTACCTCTTGCCTCTCCCCGTCTTGTCACCCTGAGTAAGACGTCCCTCGCCACAAATCCAGCACCGACCAGGACCACCACTTGCTTAGAGTCATCATCGCTCCCCCAGTGCCCTCAGGATGAAGCCCAAGTCCATTAGTTACTTTTCAAGGCCCTACATGATCTGACCTCCACCTAACTGCTAACACTGACCAAACTCCTATTTCTCCATACCTGACACATGTCAGTGATCTGTGCTACAAAACCGCTGGGTAGGAATTCTTCTTCCATTTTATACGTGAGAGCGCTGAGGCTCAGAGAGGTAAAAATGACTAACTCATCAGAGACCCCACAATTAGGCAGCACAGACACAGAAATTTGAACCCAAGTCTCTGGCTCCCAGCCAGCTTTCTCCCCCCTGAGTGAGTGACAAAGCCTCAGCTTATCCAGTATAACCTGCAAATAGATCTGGGAGGGGAAACACGCTTGATTTTTGCTCACTCACAGGGTTTCTGCAGAAGTGAGTAAAAGGGTCTGAAGTGGGTCACGGAGAAGGAAAAGGTCAAAAGAGCAGCCTGAAGAAAAAGAGAAAGTGTGCCCTCTTGGCACTGTTTTTCTCAGGCTGAGCCCTGGAGTTGGGGGGTGGGGGAGGGAAGTTGGCTAAGCCTGGGGCAGGGAGGGGTGATGTGGCTCATGGGAGAGGCAGGGCGGGAACAGCGAGTGATGTAAGGACTGAGAATGACGTAGGGGGTGATGGAGGAAGTGATTATGACCAGGAAATAAGCTTGCTGAAACCACCCTAGGAGGATCGTCAAAATATTCCTGGCATCAACTGGCATTTAAAAAATAGTTACATTTTTAAGATGTGCCACTCATTTGCCTGGCCACTCAATCCTTTCAGTGACTCTGAAAAGTGGTTATCCCTATTACCTTTTTACACAGTAGGAAACTGAAGCTCAGACAGCTGAGAGAAACTGCTCAAGGACTCTCAGCAAGGAAGTGAAAAAACCCAGAATACCCTACAGATCTGCCTGGGGCCCCAGCCCTCCACTGTGCCATCCTATAGTCAAATAGGTTCCCCGAAATGTGGCCGAGTAATCTGGGGGCCACAGAGAGATCATACATGTTCTGCTAGATGTAAAGGTTCCAACAATACCTAAGAATGTTAGAGGAAGTTGATCGTAATCCTGCCATTGGATGGATGCAGTATTAATACTTCCTGCGTGTCTGGGCAGCCGGATCTGTGCAATTCCAGCCTGAACGTTCCCAAGTCCACTTCCAGAGCCTGCAGAGGCCTGTGTCTGGTCCTACCTGACAAGGGTAGACCTAGTGCAGAGGAGTGACCAAGGATCTGCTTTCGAGTGTGGGCAGTGAGGGGAGCAAAAGTGAGCTAGGCTGTCCTCCCATGGCTGCCCAGGGGCTGGATCTGGGATGGGAAGGGAAGGGGCAGGGGGCAAGCAATGGTCAGAGGCCTCTTTCTGCTCTCTCTGTTTTTTTTTTTAATTTTAATTGGAGGCTAATTACTTTACAATATTGTGGTGGTTTTGCCATCTGAGCCCTGTAATGATAAGGGCAGGCCTGGATGGCAGTATAATTATATATTTTAAAGCATAAAATTAGTGTAGAGAAGGGCTTCCCTGGTGGCTCAGACAGTGAAGAATTTGCCTGCAAAGCAGGAGACCCGGGTTCGATCCCTGAGTCAGGAAGATCTCCTGGAGGAGGAAATGGCAACCCGCTCCAGTATTCTTCCCTGGGAAATCCCATGGACAGAGGAGCCTGGCGGGCTACAGCCCATGGGGTCACAAAGAGTCGACATGACTGAGTGACTAACACTTTCATTTTCAGAAAAGAACTTAATTGTTCAAAAGAGTGGAAAATGGCAAGCCAAGCCTCTCCAGGAGTGACACTCTAAACAGTTTCTTGAGGGTACGAGCGGGACCCTGGGACACCGAAGGGCGGCAGTGTCCTAGCTGGACCATCAGCCCACTGTTTGTCCAGTGCTCAGGGTTCTGAGCTTTGGTCTTGCCAAGCAGGAAGTGCCAGGAAGAGCAAGAAGAAGGGAAAGGAAGCTAAGGTGCTTGGAGAAGAGGGCTAAGAGTGGAAAGTTGGGGGTGAGGTGGAGAGAGGGGCTTTGGGAAAGGAGCAGGATACTTACATGGAGTTTCCAGAAGCCTCCACAAGCCCTGCGCCCTGTAACCTCTTCTCTATCTCTATGGGAAACCGGTAGTAAAATCTATTATTGAGACTTCCATTTCTGGCAATACAGTGGACCAGATGGTGCATACTCTTTATTCGTATATTTCATGATAAAGAAAGTCAAAAACAGGGACTTCCCTGGCGGTCCAGTGGCTAAGACTCCGCACTCCCAGTACAAGGGATGTGGGTTCAATCCCTGGCCAGGGAACTAATATCCCACATGCTGTGCAGTGTGGCCAAAAAAAGAAAGTAAAGAAAATAAAAACCAAAATGCACATCCTTGGTAATAGTTCAGGACTGGGTTTGTGGAGGGAGATGGTCAAACAATGCTGAGTCTATCCCAGTTCAAGAGCAGGGCAGCTGCAGGATTGGTTCCCACTGGGCAACAAGTCTATGCAATTTCCTCCCTTCCTTCCTCTTTCTGGCCATTTCCTCCTCTCCTTTCATCGTATTTATCTCTATCTGTCAATTTATCATCTATTTATCATTTACTCACTTTTCCCGCACAAAGTGGATTATATTGTGCCGCAAACTACTTTTTAAAAATTCAGTACCATCTCGTGGACAGCTATGCCAGCCCATGATCGTTTTACACAAAGGCTGTCAGTTTTAGGCGCAACATTCTCTAAGGTTAGAGAGATCTCATGTCTTCCAGAGCTTGTCTGGAAGAGATCTCATGTCTTCCACCAGCCTCTGCTGCTGGCGGGGCCATTCACCCATTCTGTTTTCTCAGATGCCTTTGTTGGCTTCTCACAGTAGCCAACCTTCCAGCGCCCCCGTCTCTCTGGGCTCACAGGTGAAGGCCCTTTCACGTTCTCTCCCTCCCTCCTGCCTCACTCAGCTTCCCTGACCGTTTCCTGCTCTTCAGATCAGCCTCCACCTCTTGGCCTGAGCACTTGTGCTTCACCGAGCTTGGGACACCTCGCCCCCAACATCAGCAGCTCCTCCTTCATCCTCCCGGGCTGTCTGCCCCACTGTCACGTTCACACTGAAGTCCTCACTCTCTACCCCAGGCACCCTCCGTTCTCCTCTCCTGCTTTATTTCCACCCCCCGCTGACATGTCGTGCCTTTTGCTTATTTGTTTACTGGCTGTCTCTCCCTCTTCCTCCCACTAGAATGCCAGCTCCATGAGTGCATTTTTAATCTCTATTATTTTAATCACTATTACGTGCTGCTTTTTAGTCCCTATTATTCCCAGGTGGTGTTTGTGGTCAAGAACCTATCTCCCAATGCCGGAGATGTAAGAGATGCAGGTTCACCCTCTGGGTGGGGAAGATCCCCTGGAGGAGGGCATGGCAGCCCACTCCAGTATTCTTGCCTGGAGAGTCCCATGGGCAGAAGAGCCTGGCGGGCTGCTGTCCACAGGTCGCAAAGTAGCAGACATGACTGAACCCACTTGGCACATACACGTTCCCAGAACAAGGCCAGTCATGGCGTGTGTGCGAGCTAAGTTGCAGTTGTGTCTAACTCTGTGTGACCCTCCTCCATGGGGATCTTCCTGACCCAGGATCGAACCCACATCTCTTACATCTAACCTGCATTGGCAGGCAGGTTCTTTACCACTAGCACCACCTGGGAAGCCTGGTTAATCAGAGATGTTCACTAAATATTGGTTGAATTGAATCCAGTATGGAAGTTGATTTCTGTGGGTATGCTGCATCCTTGCTTGTTGAAGATGGAGAAGCACTTCCTTTAACCCAACTCTGAAGACCCTTCATGAATTTGCCTTCCAACCACTCGTGTCTTCACTGACCCTTTGCTACCTGGACTTATCCTCCAGATGCCATGGTGCACCCTAGTTAGCATGCAGCCCCCCAAAGGTCACGTCCTGTCCTGCATCTCTACCCAGAGAACCCTACCCTGGATAACTACTACTGGCCTCCAGGCACAGCTGTAAATGCTCACTCCTGCAGGGGCTCTTTTCTCCCCTGGGCAGGTGATATGACCCCTGGGCTCCCCTCTCTCGGGCTCCTATCTGTCACCCTTCTCCCAGAGGCCTGCTTCTTCCTCTGCCTCCCTAGGGGCTCCCAACCCAAGTGCCTGGCACAAAGAAGGGGTCACACATGGGTACCAGGAGAGAGGGTGAAAGGCAGAGTGAAGTGGCAGTTACAGGGGATGGGAGGGTGGGCAGGGGGGACTCACCTCCGGCACCATTGGGTCAAAGGCTGCTCTAGCCCTGATCCAATCACGAAAGAAAGTCTCCACTCATGAAAGAATTGAGAAAGAGATGAGCAATCAAATGCCTGAGTATGGAGTAATGATGATTAAGGAATGCTGGGAAAAGGCATTATTACATGGCTCCAAAAGCATTCAAAAGCCCTTCAGGAGAGTTCAGGAGAGTGGTCTGGGCAGGTGGGGCCTGACTCTTATCAGAAGATGCCAGACCCCTCATTCCTATCCCGTTAGGTCACTGAGCTGAGAGCAAGGCTCCGAGTCATTGTTTGCACTTCACCTTAGCTCACCCTCTTTTGAAAGGCGATGATGGGCAGATCTGCAGAAGGTCCCTGTGGGTAGGTTTTAGTATTAGTATTAATAGTATTAGTATTAGTATTGGCCACCCCTAGCTGGCAAGTGGGATCTTATTTTCCCTGACCATAGATCAAGCCAGTGTCGCCTGCATCGGAAGAGCCGAGTCTGAACCACTGGACTGCCAGAGAAGTCCTGCGGGTGGGTTTCTAAAGCGGGAGAATGTCATCTATAAAATGGGATAACAATCATGAGACAAGATTTGTCTCGTGAAGCAATTAAAGAGATGAAATGAGATCCTGCCAGCGCGATTTGGGGTACTGGGCTTGGCATATATGAATACTAAACCCTCAACAAACACGGGAGGGCATGGTTAGTGTGTATTTTTCC
Organism: Giraffa tippelskirchi; assembly: GCF_054371585.1. Lineage (NCBI taxonomy): Eukaryota > Metazoa > Chordata > Mammalia > Artiodactyla > Giraffidae > Giraffa > Giraffa tippelskirchi. The sequence continues at coordinate 113,476,313 of NC_137282.1, forward strand.
TCCAGAACTGCAACCCCCTGAAGCGGGGATATGGTGTCTGCCTCTGCAATGTTCCCAGAGCCTGAAACAGCACCTTGCACGCAGTGGGCACTCGGTACACAGATGTCAGAGGAGGATTACCTAACCGTCTTCCGGCAACAGGACCGGCTCTGGGGCCCAGCGCTTGGTCCCATCGCTCTCGGTGCTGCAATCTGCCCATTTCCCCAGCTGCTCTGCGCAGCTCTGACAACGCAGTGATTGCCCGGGGCGCATGACTCGCAGGGCACTTTTCTAACGGCTCCCAGGGGCCGAGGAATCCCCAGGGCCTGGCTCATCAGGACAAACTGATGACTGAGACCCAGCGTGGTCTGCCTTCCTGGTCAGCAGGCTGATGTGGAGGTTCTGTTTGGGAAGGGAACAGAACAGGCAGCCCTGGGAGGAGGGATGAGCACAGGCCCCCTGAAGCAGGAAATGTCTCTCACCACGGCCCCTCTCAGAAGCTCACTTCCCTCCCTCCTCTGACCCTGAGCCTGCCTTCACCTTGGAAGGCGATTGTGCTCTCTGTTGGAGTCTAAGCTAACCTCTGAAGGTCAAGTTCGTGGACCATCTGTCAATACTAATGGCCAACTTTGATGGAGCACTTACTCTGTGCCAGGTCCTACACTAAATGAAAAGATTTTATTTCATTTCCTCTAAAGAGACACCCAACTGTTCTCCAAACATTCTGTCCTTTGATGCGTCTGGGCCTCGGCACAGGCTGTTCCTTAGTTTGAGAGGCGCCTCCTCGTTTTATCTGCCTGGTGAATGCTCACTATGCAGCACCCAGCACTCTCTGTCTCTTCCTGCGGGAAGCTTTCTTCGCTTGCCTGAGACGATGAAATCACAGCCTCCCATGGGTCCTCACAGTGGTTGTTTGGGTGTGTGTATGTCTCTCTCCACCTGAGGTGTGGCTGCCCCAATGCCACAGGCTGCCACTTCCGCCTCCTTATCCTCCATGTCCACCTCCACATCCAGCTGTGGCACTGGAAACGTTGGTCCCTCCCTTTTCAATCCCTTGGCTCATCATCTCTACCCTTTTTATGCCCCTCATCACTTTGTCTTTATTTCAAGCACAATGCTTATTACGTGATAGGTATTTATAAATGTAAGTTGAATGACATAAATGAAACAATGATCTTATTTCAGGGTACCAGATAGGAAGTGTTGAATTATTTTGCTGTAGACTGCTTGGTTACCTCCAGCGAGAAATCATCAGAATAGACAGGGAAAGAGGAAGTCAGAAGAAGGAAGAGAATGGGAGAAAGCGCTGGAACTAACATTTTCTGAGCACCTAAAGGTGCCAGGGATGTGTTTCATTAACTCTCCACTATAATCCAGTGAAGTGAGTATTACACTCTCCTTTGTATAGACAAAAAAATGAGGGCACAGAGAGGTGAAGTGATCTGCCTAAGATCACACAGCTAGCAAGTGGCAGAGCTGGGATTTGAGCCCATCTGCCTAGTTCCACCAGCTGGATGGAGAAGGTTTGGTGGCCCTAAAGTGTGAGAGGGTGGGGGAAAGTGAGGATGGGCTGCAGGACTCTGGGGGAGAAGGAATGGGATACGTCTGTCCTGTGGACCAGACCCAGGCCCCTGAGTGTGCATTGTCCCTGCCTTAGTTTCCCAGAACAGATGTTTGCTGGCCTGTGGACCCACCCAGACTCCTCCAATACATTTAACTGCTTTCCCTTGAGATAGTTCCTTTATAAAAAAATAACTTGAAGTACAGTTGATTTACAATGTTGTGTTAATGTCTGCTGCAGCAAAGTCACTCAGGTATACACACATATACATTCTTTTTCATATTCTTTTCCATTCTGGTTTATCCCAGGACATTAATGAGAGTTCTCTGTGATATACGGTATGACTTTGTTGTCCATCCTTTCTATGTGTGATAGTTTACATCTGCCAATCCCCAACTCCCAGTCCATCCCTCTGCCTCCCCTAACCCTTCAGTTCAGTTCAGTTCAGTTCAGTCGCTCCGTCATGTCTGACTCTTTGCAACCCCATGGACTGCAGCACACCAGGCCTCCCTGTCCATCACCAACTTCTGGAGTTTACTCAAACTCATGTCCATTGAGTCAGTGATGCCATCCAACCATCTCATCCTCTGTCGTCCCCTTCTCCTCCTGCCTTCAACCTTTCCCAGCAACAGGGTCTTTTCAAATGAGTCAGTTCTTCGCATCAGGTGGCCAAAGTATTGGAGTTTCAGCTTCAGCATCAGTCCTTCCAATGAACACCCAGGACTGATCTCCTTTAGGATGGACTGGTTGGATCTCCTTGCAGTCCCTTGGCAACCACAAGTCTGTTTTCAGTGTCTGTGAGTTGAGACAGCTCCTCCTTACAAGTAGCTTCTTTTTTTTCTTCTAACATCAGTCCTGTCCTAAACACTTCCCTCTCAGTCTCTGGCCCACAGTTTGGGTACCCCTGACCCCACAAGATTGTGCAACACTCACTGAGGGCTCCAAGAGCCCGCAACTTCTCAATAATACTGAACTGGGCGAAATTTCCCAGTAAACTCCTCCCCTGCCTGACTAACGCTCTCTTAACTTGGCAATGCAGTGTCCTATTTTTAAGGAACCCAGTCATTTGCTTTAGATTCTTTAGTTATTTTATTTTAATGACCTTCTGAATCATTCATTTTTCTCCTTTTGAACTGATTCATTCTTGGCCACTTCCTTGTATAGAAATCCAGCCCCTCCTTTAAGACTCAGCACCAACCACCCCCTTCTCCTGAAAACCCTCTTCATCCATACCATCCCTCTCCAGGAAGAGACATTCCCCTGCCTCTCTTTCTGAACCATTCATCTGGCATTTATTATATTGTCATCATCCTTGTCCTAAATATAAAAATGATATGCCAGCTATTTGAATTGTTTCTTATCATTCTCATGATGACTCTAGAAAGAAAGTAATTATCATTTCCATCTAAATGTAGTGAAATTGAACCTCAGGGAGCTTACTAAGCCTCCTGCTCCAGGTCACATGAAATTAGTAAAGAAGCCAAGATGCTAAGCCCAGCACAACTGTAGAGGGAGTGTCTTGAAATGTAACTATTTGTGTGTGGGTGCCTGCCTCTTACTGCATGTCTGTCACTACAATCTCCCCTCTCCCTGGACAGTAAGCTCTGTGAAGCCCTTGTTCCCTATTGCATTATACGCAATAAATAGCTGATGTTCCATAGATGTTGACCAACTGCTAGGAGACTTCCTGTCCCTTCTATAGAGTTAGCTTCTCCAAGCTTTACACAATCTTTGCATGCTTACAACATCAAGAGCCTGGTAGCAAAAACAATCAATACATATTGACTGAAGGAAGTAAGAGAAAGGCATGGGCTTGGAAGATTCCAGTGGACTTATTTTCCAGTTGAAAATTTTCAATCAGAAATTTAAAAAATTCTCTCTGTAGCTCAGGACCCATGCTACCAGACAAGACCTCCTCCTCATCACTTTTTTGGGTTGAACTAACATTTAACAGACTAAGGGTTCCATTTAAGCTCACTCCACCCATATTTAATGGATGTCTACTCTCAGCCAGACCCTGTGCTCACTCATAGACTAATGCTGAAGTTGGCTCTGTGAGCAACTGACCATGTGGAGGTCTTCTGGATGCCCACTCCCCCTCCACTCATCTGCGATGCAAACTCCCTACTGCCTTGAGAGCAGCCAAGGGTGGGGCCTTGGGAACAGAGGGGCAGACGGGCAGTGGCTCTGTCTGGTCAAAGAGGAACCAGGCAGGAAAGATCTCAGCAAGACACCAGCCTCCAAGAAGTGAATGCAAGCAGCAGTGTGGAGACCTGGAGGAGACTGGCCCCATGCTTCAAGTAATATGAAGACAGGTTTTGGACCAGGAAGCAATAACGAAGACCTGGATGAGGTGGAAAGGTCTATGAAGGACATTAAAAATAAAAGCCATGGGACTTCCCTGGTGGTCCCGTGGCTAAGACTCCATGCTCCCAATGCAGGGGGTCCAGGCTTGATCCCTGGTCAGGGAACTAGATCCCACATGAGGCAATGAAGATCAAAGATCCCGTGTCCAGCAACCAAGACCTGGTGCAACCAAAAAAAAAAAGGCTATTGAGGATAGCACGTGGAGGCAAAGAGAGTCAAGGCTCTCCTTACCATCCAACTGAATGCTTTTTTCTTCAAACTGTGCTCTGCTTTCTTTTGTTCATCTCTTGCTGATTATCTTGTCTTTCAGCTGTAACCTCCCAGGGATGCTTGGACTCACGTCGATCTTCTTTACCAGCATTTCATTGGTCATTTGGTTTGGAGGTTTGGGGACCAAACTGTGAGCCTCGTCTTTTGACAGGAGCATTCTTTCTGGGAAGCAATGGAGCCCAGTGGTTACCACAGGCTTCTTGTGCCAGGCTGCTGGGCTGGAGAGTCTGCTGACAGCCTGCCAATATTCAACAGAGCACGCAGTGCACACCTCAGGCTTTCTCACCTGTTCCCAACCCAAAGATAAGTTAGAACAGAGCATCTCCACTTGACAGACAAGGAAACTGAGGCCCAGAGACAGGAAGTCAGTTGCTCGAGGCCACGCGGCACGAATGCTGCGTTGGCCTGCTAAGGGACCACACATGTGGGTGAGCCAATGACTGTCTTTGAGCCTCTGAGATTTGGCTGGAAGGGCAAGCAGCTCTCGCTCACTTCTTTTCAGGGTCAAGAATGAGACTCAGGGACTTCCCTGGAAGTCCAATGGTTAAAACTCTGTGCTTCCAACAAAGGGGGCACAGGTTCCACCCCTGGTCAGGGAACTAGGATCCCATATGCCACCTGGCATGGCCAAAAGAAAAGAATGAGACTCAGACATGTTGATGGCAAAGCAAAAACAATAGTGGTAATAATACTATCAGCAAGCATTCAGAATTCACTATGTGCCCAGCACCATGCCACTCGCTTTATGTGTTTCATCTTCTATATTTTTCTCAGCATAATGATTAAGAGCCAAGACTCTGCAGCCTGACACCCTGGGTGTGAATCTCAACTTTGCCACTTACTGGCTGTATGAGCTTAAGCAAGTTACTTTACCTCTCTGGGCCTTAGTTGCCTCATCTATAAAATGGGGTTGGTGATAACACCTTATAATAGATACCTCACACATAGTAAATGGTAGATAAATATTACTGTTCCATTTTAAGAAACCAAATACCAATTTCCTCTCCCTCGGCTTATGAATGGCAAGTATATAAAAAAGAAAACTGATAGAAGGGAAGGGTTCATTTTTCAGAATTGCAAGCAAAAGGATTTTTTCAATAAAGATATTAGAGTCATTTGCTGAGATCACCACTTACAAATGGGGAAGCGAGCTCAGAAGGTTGGTAAGTCAGTTGCCTGAAATCACACACCAGCACCAGAAGGAGGATTTGAACTCAGGCCGGTCTGATGTCATGGCTCCTGTCCTTGAGTGCAACGCCATATGGCCAGCCCTGGTGGTCATGGAAAGATCTGGTCCCTGGAAACATGAGTCACCAGCCATCCCCGGGGACGGCCGGGGAGTGAGAGGCGCTCAGCACTGGGCCAGAATGTTCCGCCAGATGCTGAGGAGACACTGCCAGCAGTCTCCTTCATGCTGAGGAAAGGGAGGAGGGGAGCGTGGAGGAACGCAAGTCACAAGCCAGCGGAGCGCAGCCTGGAGTGGGGCCGTGCCCTGGCCCGCACATCTGGCCTCTGGAATGCTGAGGCCCCGGAGGACAGGTCTGGGGTTTTGTTGCTCTTTGGGGCAGGCTCCTCCTCCGAAATAACCCAGGCTGTGGGTGGAGAAAAGTCTCGGGCTTTCTAGACTCTCCTGGCCCAACTGGCCTGACCTATAAAGTGGGCATTCTTTGCCCACTGATGGAGACTGGGTTTCTGTAGACACAGGATCAAAAGAAGCAAGGCACCAGAGTCAGACAGCTCTGGAACCAATTCCTGGCTGGGCGACCCTGGCCCGTGCCTTGGTTTCTGCATCCTCGCAGGGGCGTCATGTTCGGCAGGGTCTGCGGGAGCAAGTCTGCAGAAAGCCCAGAGGGTGCTGGCCACTGCATCAATGCTCCTGACCCGCCCGAGTCAGTGAACAAGTGAGCCAACTTGCGTGGTGTCCAAACAGCCACCTCAGAGCAGGGGGTCACCACCTTGCTGGCTGGTCTCCATAGAGGCCTTGTGGCCGACCTTCCTTTTCTGATTCTGGTTTCCACTTTGCCCCCAAAGGGCACCAAGTCCTGTCTGGCTTCTTTCACAGGCCAGGTTGAAGGTGAAGAGTAAGGAAGAGCACAGCCTTTGCCTTTGTGCACTTGATGCCCCCCCCACACCCCGACTCATTTGTGATGCTTGGGACTCATTTGCGATTCTACCTGGGAAAGTTTGGGACTGGCCAGTGTGGCTTGGTGGGATCTGTGATTCATTCCGGTCCCAAAGGGAACAAAAGCCCAGGTCCTAACAAGGTTCCCTCTGCTCTGGTCAGCCTGGTCCTCTGATTGGGGGATGAGTCACACACACACTCCTCAGGACTGCGGCTATTTTCACTTAGCCTGGGCCTTCAGAAATCAAACAGCCAATTCCTCTTCTCTTGACTTCTGGAGGGGATAAGGTGAGTATAAAAAGGGAGGACAGACAAGAGGAACTAAGCTGCGGTTGGTTCCAGGGCAGCTACTGAGAAGGATTACGTCTCGGGGAAGGAGCATTTGTAGGTGCAGCCTTGCCCTTCCTCACAACCTCTTTCTCTGCCTGGCTGGAGGCAGGCCTGCACCCTCCACCTCCAGACTCTCTCTCTCAAAGTGAAAAACAACCCACCCTCTACAATCTGCTGCAATTTTCAAGTATCCTGGATGACACAATTTGCTGAGGACCCTGGTCACTAGTTCCCTGCTTAGATAAATCACATGATCTCCGTATCCCATGAAATGAAGATTGTCACATTGAGCTGACAAAGTTGCCATGGACCAAAAAGAAGATAATGAATGTGAAACATGGTGCCTGTGCCCTGGTGGAATAAATGCCTCCCCTTCCCTGCCCCCCCCCCCCATTTCAATGAGGAACCAGGAAGTGGATGTGATGTTAGCTTCTCCTGTGACTCCAGTCTTTGTTCCACCCTAGGGCTCTGCTTATCTGGAGGTCAGACCTCTTGCCCAAGGCTGGGCCCTCGGTTATCTGAAGCTTAGCTGCAGGTCCAGAGTAACAAGACAGGAATTCTGAGCTGGGAGTGAGAGTCACAAAGTCCAAGTGTGTTTCTTTAAAGCCTCAGCTGAGTCGATCAGGATAAAAGAAGACAGAAGCAGAATACCTCAGAGGCCATCATCTCAAACAGTGTGACATGGGCTGACTCACTTCCCCTTTCTGGGCCACAGATTTTTGGTTTTTTTTTTAATCAGTGAAACAGATAATAATTCTCACCTCTTAGGGCTGTAGGGACTTGGGCATGACCTACTGATTAGGAGCCTGGCTCTTGGGTTCAGATCCCAGATGAATGAGGCCATCTCACTGCATGGAACCTACTTGCTCATCTTTTGGTGGCGATGGTCAGGTTGCTGTGAGGATTAAATGAGAAAATCAGTAGACTGGTCATGGCTGGTGGATGTCAGCATTCAATAACCGATAGTTGCTGTTATCTCCATCACTGCGTTTAGTTTCTGGCATATGCCAGATTGTTCAATCAGAGGTAGCTATTGTGGCGATGATGATGCTATTAACAGAGAAGACAAAAAATAACGTATTAGTGGTAGCATATTAGCCATCAAAGCAACACCTGAGGGAGACTACAATCTTATTTTAGATCATCTCTTATTTTACCACAGAGGTTGAGAGGCCCATGCAGGAGAAACACCCAGCCTGAGGTTACCGCAAGCTCACTTTCCCCAATCAGAGCTCTTGGAAGACCCCACTTCACCCCGTAGGCTGGGGCCATTTGAAGTGAAGACACTCATGGGCCTTGGTCTCTCCCTAGGATTTGCTGTGTCATGGCCCAGGGCAGGAATGGAGGGCTTTGTGGTGGTTGGAGTCATCCAGAAAGAACCAGAGGGCATCAACGGTAGCACAGGGAAACGCTGATGCCTTTTCAGAAAGTTCTGTCCCCGTGACTGAAGGTGACAGCCCTGCTTCTGGAAGCAATCCAGGAGCCGGGTGCATGCGCAAGTGTGTGGCTCAGAGACAGCTACTCTAGGCAATAATGATGGCCATGACTTGGTGATGCTGACTGTTGGCTGGGCCCTGGGCCAAGTGCATGCATCTCATGGATCTCCTGTGGGACGAGTACTCTCTTACCCCAGCAAGCTGAGGCACAGAGAGGTGAAGAAACTGGCTCAAGGGCCCCCTGCTAGTCTATGGTGGAGGGGGTTGAAACCTAGGCCATGTGGTCAGGAGCCTGTGCCCTGCACACAGCCCAGATGTGCCATGACACACACCTGTGTCACCCTTCACATAGTTTCACATAGTTTTCACCTCTGTGATCTCACAGTCAACTCATGTGCAGCCCTTCAGCTTCATAAAAGGGACCTTGCTATGTGCCTCTAATCCTCACAGTGGCCCTTTCACGGTATTACTGTGATTATCACTGCATTTTGCGATGAAGAGACTGAGGTTCTGAGGGGTAGAGGCAGTATGGGAAGTCACAGAGCGGGGAGTGACAGGGCTGGCAAATGGGAGATGTTTCATTCCACAGCCCCGGTTACTTGCTCTCCAAACATCGGCACTGTCCTTCCAGAACCTTCTTGTATCCAGAGTGCCTACTCTGTGACAGGTGCCCTACTAGGTGCTGAGATAGGCATACAGTGAACGGGCCAGGTCTGTCCCTGTCTGGATCACAGTCCCTGAGAAGTCTGTGAGGTAGTGTGATTACTCATTGGAGGCAAAGTGAAAGCTCTGTCCCCTCAGCTCAACTCCTCCCAGCTCTATCACAAAGCTTTTAAAAAATTTTTTTAAATTTAATTTTTATTTTATATTGGAGTATAGTCAATGTACAATGTTGTGTTAGCTTCAGGTGTGCATCAAAGTGACTCAGTTGTACATGTACATGTATCTATTCTTTTCCAAGTTCTTTCCTGCATAGATTATTACAGAATATTGAGGAGAGTTCCCTGTGCTATATAGGAGGTCCTCGTTGGTTATCTATCTTATATACAGTAGGGTGTATATGTTAATCACAAACTCCTAATTTATCTCTCCCCACAACCTTTCCCTTTTAACCACATGTTTCTTTTCAAAGTCTGTGAGTCTTGTTATTTTGCAAGTTCGTTTGTGACATGTTTTTAGATTCCACATGTAAGTGATATCATGATATTTGTCTTTCTCTGTCTGACTTCACTTAGTATGACAATCTCTAGGTCCATCCATGTTGCTACCAATGGCACTATTCTACTTGTGACCCCTACCTTCTCTCCGTGTGTCTCTGTGCCATGGCTATAAAATGGGGAAAATATTAATTTCTACTCCACCTGGCTGTTGGGGAGAATTCATTAGGTAATGCACATCCACACCCAGCAGTTACGACAGTAAGTGGCCCAAGGAAGGTGCTCGGTTCCCTGTCAAAGCCTGTCCTTGTTCAGTCTGCCTGCACGCACTGCAGAGCTGCTGTCACCGGCAACTCCACCAACAGCTGAAGAAACCAAGGCTCTGCGGGGCCAAGCCTGTAAGGCCGCCCACTAATAGGTGATGCTGAGACAGACCCCTGGAGGGTCCTGGATGTGAGTTCTCTTCCCCTGAACCCAGGGCACCAGCCTCTTGTGACCCTTCCCCTCTGGGTTCTGGAAAGGAGGCCCGGGGGTTGAGGGCTTAGGCAGGTTGCTGGCACTACAGCAGAAACTTCAGGAAGCACAGTAGTGAGAGGACTTCTAAGAGAGAGGGAGGCGGGAAGGGACGCCCTTGTCCTGGCCTGAGAGCCAGAGGTCCGCCTGGCTCCTGGCCCGGAGGCTGGCTCTCCAGGGGCCCTTCCTCCGGTCCAGTCTGGCTCAGCCCACACACACATGGTCTGCAAGGCTGAGGCCAGCTGCGATCCGCCCGCATGCAGCGCCTTCTCCTGGCCTTCCTGGTGGATGCCTGAGGCTGACGACTGGGGAGAGGTGGCCAGGGCTGGAACGAAGCCCTCTGCCCCTGCTGCATCCAGGTGCTCTGAGAGCACTGTAGTGACTGCCCTTCAGGATAGTGGTCTTGAGTTCAACATGGCTTTACCCCGTTTGTGGGGGCACAGGTCATGTGCCCAAATGACTCTGAGCCCCAGTTTTCTTGACTGTAAATGGGGAAAATAATAACACTGTCACCCGGAAGGCAGGTGATGCTTTCCTTTCTCTAAGCAGCTGGCCTGGAGCAGGTGACTCGGTGACGTCATTTCCTGTTCTTGTAGGCGGGGCAACAGGTGATGGGGCCCTGGCATTCCTAGGGCTGGGCCTGGGGTTTCTCAGTGCTCTAGGTCTCCTGGGGGGTCACATTACCAGGGCCCCTGCTCTCTGTCTAGCAGTGGAGAGACCACCAGGCAGAGTTCCTGGGACAGTGTGAGTGGGGGATGGACCTCAGCCTGGCTTTGTGGGCCTCAAGGTGCTGTGGGGTCCTGAAATGAGGGACCTGTGTGGCTTAGGACCAGCACCAGGTACTCTGAGCCTGGCCTCAGCGCCCTCAGCAGCAGCTGGGGGGCTCCTGCTGGAGCCCTTAGAGAACAGTGTAGCCCCGGGCTGTGTGGAGGTCTCAGTAGATAATGCGGCCCTTCGTGGGCTCTCTGCAGCCCTGTCTGGAGTTTCCTCTGAAATGCCCAGAGGCAGGCCCAGGTGACTGTGTCAGAGGGAGGACTTGGCCCCAGGATGGTGACCCAGTGGAGCCCCAAGGCCGGTCTCCGAGGGCCAGCTGGCTTGAGAGCTCAGAAGCCAGGCCCCTTCCTGGCTCTCAGGGTCTGCTCCAGGAACTCCCTGCTCCTGGGCAGCCCGGACCCTTTGCAGGGTCCAACCTGCTGGCCTGGAAGGGACCCGGGGACTTTGGAAGGGATTTTGGAGGGCTGAGCCAGACAGCTTGGCCCCTGCTGGCTTCGGCTCACTGACTCAACCCTCACCTTGACCTTTCCTTGCCCCCGGCTATTTATGGGTGTTTCCTGTCCCCTGAATAGGTAAAAAAAGGAAGTGAGAGAAGCTCAAGGCGTGGCTGCTTTATTTCTCTTTATTAATAATTTTAAAAACGACACGTGCTTGGAGTGAGAAATGCCACTGCCTGAGAAGCACACACTCTGAAAATCGAAAGTGCCCCACCTCCCCATCCAGAAGGACGTTGTGTGGGTTTGGCTGGAGCCCCACCAGCTCTGTCCTGAGTGATTGATTGTAGCGACCCATGCCCCACCCCACACACATACACACTGTCTTTGAAAAAACAAAAGCAGGGAAGCCACTCTATATACATCTACATACAATCTATATACATATGGGGCTTCCCTGGTGGCTCAGATGGTAGAGAATCTGCCTGCAGTGCAGGAGACCTGGGTTCGATCTCTGGATTGGGAAGATCCCCTGCAGAATGGAATGGCCGCTCACCCCAGTATTCTTGCCTGGAGAATTCCATGGACAGAAGAGCCTGGCTGGCTACAGTCCATGGAATTGGAGAGTCGAAGACGACTTCCACATTGAATGAATATACACTGAGTATATTGAATGAATATATCACATTGAATGAATATACAGTGTGACAAAACTACTCTCTGCTTTTTCACTCAGCAACAGATGCTGGACCTTAAAGATAATCCTTTAGGTCTGTAGTTTTCAGCCCTGGCCGGACATTAGAGCCCTGGGGCAGATACGGAAAGTCTCAGCGCTGAGGCCCCACTCTAAGTGAGTTACATTAGAAGCGCTGGGATAGGACCCAGGTGCCAGGGTTTTGAACCCAGGGGCTCCAGTGTGTGGCCAGGACTGAGAACCCTGCTCTGGGCTCCCCACCAGCACCCAGGAGCAGGAACCAACCTGCCTCGCAGTACATGGAGTGGGAGCTAATGTGACCAGGACTCTCTGATTTTATTTTATTTATTTAAGGCCAAGCCAGTCAGTTTATCGGAGAAGGCAATGGTGACATTGAATTTTAGGGGCAAAAGAGAAACGAACCCGGATTTATTAAACAGAAGAAGTCATGATTTGCACACGTTCTCTCAATGAATCTTCACAAAGATATTTGTCTCCTTAATTTACAGGGCGGAGAAGGCAATGGCACCCCACTCCAGTACTCTTGCCTGGAAAATCCTATGGACGGAGGAGCCTGGTGGGCTGCAGTCCATGGGGTCGCGAAGAGTCGGACATGGCTGAGTGGCTTCACTTTCACTTTTCACTTTCATGCATTGGAGAAGGAAATGGCAACCCACTCCAGTGTTCTTGCCTGGAGAATCCCAGGAATGGCGGAGCCTGGTGGACTGCCACCTATGGGGTCGCACAGAGTCGGACACGACTGAAGAGACTTAGCAACTTAGCAGCAGCAGTCAGTTTATGGGATCTTAGTTCCTTGACTGGAGATCAAACCTGTGTCCCCGGCACTGGAAGTGAGGATTCTTAACCCGGACTGTCAGAGAAGTTCTAGGATTCTCTGCTGTTTAAAGCTGACAGTGCTGAGTTCTGTCTGGGAAAATGAAAAAAAAAAATTTTTTTTTTTAATAAAGTCAGAGAAATATCCCCAGTGTCATAGTCTCTCTTTCTCTTTGGGATGGTTACTTTGCCAGGACTAGGACCAGGTGGGTTGAAGGTTCTCCTGCCTCTTTGTCAAAGAAACCTGTCAGTTAGGAACTGGAAGATGTCATCTGCAAGGACCCAGTGACTGTGTGTCCTGTGAAGAGCCACCCAACTTATCCTTGACCAAGTAAGCCCCATGGGTCACCTACTGTATTCATTTCCACAGAAGGAATTTTATAAACACTACCCCCATTCTGGAATTTGATGCTTTGACAATTGGAACTTACTAATGGTATATGTTAGTAATTGATGCTTTGAACTGTTGGAGAAGACTTTTGAGAGTCCCTTGGACTGCAAGGAGATCCAACCAGTCCTCCTAAAGGAAATCAGTCCTGAATATTCATTGAAAGGACTGATGCTGAAGCTGAAACTCCAATACTTTGGCCACTTGATGCGAAGAACTGACTCATTTGAAAAGACCCTGATGCTGGGAAAGATTGAAGGCAGGAGGAGAAGGGGACGACAGAGGATAAGATGGTTGGATGGCATCATCGACTCAATGGACATGAGTTTGAGTAAGCTCTGGGAGTTGGTGATGGACAGGGAAAGCTGGTGTGCTGCAGTCCATGGGGTTGCAAAGGGTCAGACATGACAGAGTGACTGAACTGAACTGAATGGTATATGTATCTGGGTCTGTGTGTGTTTACGTGTGCATCTGTGTGTATATATCTGTGTATATTTGTGTCTCTATGTATGTGTGTCTCCATGTACGTGTGTGTATGTCCATGTGTCTGTGCGTGTGTTTGTGCTTCTGTGTGTGTCTGTATATATTTGTGTGTGTGTGTGTATGTGGTCCGGGGAAGTATGTCTCATTCACCCTGTGTCCCGGCTGGCATGGTCTGTGGTGTGTCAGTAAATATCTGCCAAATAAAGGCCTCGGAATAGGTGGTGCTGTTTGCGAGACGCTGACTCCAGGCCCTGGACTCCGGCCTCACTGGCTTGGCCTTACCCTCAGCGACCCCTGTAGGAGGTGCTGCTGCTGTTCGCCCATCTCCAGGTGAGGAGCCGAGGTGGGGTGGGTCGCACGGTCACGGCCACTCTGTACTCCGCCTGTCTTCACTGCACGGCACGGCGCCCTGCGGGAGCTGACCGCCAGCCCCGGGGCTTCCCCTGAGGGATGGGCGTTTGCTGAGCCTGGCTCCCTGCAGGTCACGAGACAGACAGCTGTGACCTCAATGAGCTGTGCTTCATCTCCCCCGGGCCAGCGGTATTAGGGGTGAGACGGTGATCGTGACACCAACTGGTGAGTTTGGTGTTTACTCTGTGTCACTGTGCGATGACTTTGCACTGGGAGCTCATGTCATCCTCATGCTCCCAGGTGAAGTGAGTCCTTTTATTACCCTGTTGACACATGTCCTCCTGGTCACTGCTCTGCCGGCAGCCTCCAAGGTCCTGTCTGCGAAGCCCTGCAGGGTCTGGCCACTCTGCTTCCTTCTCCCTCAGCTCCCTCCCCAGGATTACTAGGATTCTGAGAATAAACACTAGATATTTGTTCTCAAGAAGCTTATACCAAAGTGGAGAGCCCGATGTGTAAAGCAGTGCTCACACTCCGCTGGGGCTGTGCTATGGAACTGTGACCCATGGCACGCTGTGATTACAGGGTAATAGCTATCCCAGCCTCCCACAACCCAGGAAGGACTCCTGGCCAGGTGTAAAGTCAATCTCAACCTGAACCTTGAACAGAGGCTTTTTAAAAAACAGCTTTATTGAGGTATACTTTAAATATCATAATATTTAAGTGTACAATTCAGTGCTTTGGGGGGTAGTTTCACCCAGTGGCGCAACCATCACCACAAATCAGTTTTAGAACATTTGCATAGTCCCCAGTCAGATGCCTTTTCCATGCCCATTTATAGGTAGTCCCTGTTCCCACCCAGCCCTACAAAACTTCTAATCTGCTCACTGTCTCTGTCGATTTGCCTTTTCTGGACATCTTATATAAAGCAGAATCATACACTATTTAGTCCCTTATGTCTGGCTTTGTTCATTTATCATAACATCTCTGAGGTCTATCCATATGGCAGCATCTGTCATTTGTCTGTTCCTTTTTCTTGCTGGACAGTTCTAGTGTATAGATTGACCACATTTTGCCTATTCATTAATTTGCCACATTTGCCAGCTCATTAATCAGTTGATGGACATTTAGGTTGTTTCCAGTTTGGGGCTATGATGAATAACACTTCTATGAACAGTGACTCACACCTCTTTGTGTGGACGTATGTTTTTGTTTCTCTAAGGTGGAGACCTAGGAGTGGAATTGCTGGGTCACATGGTGGGTTTATGTTTCCTTTTCTGAGGAACCATCAAACTATTTTCCAAAGATGTTGCCCCATTTTATGTTCCTACCTGCATGGTATGAATGTTCCGTTTCTCTACATCTTAGCTAACATTTGTTATTATATATCACTTTGATCACAGTCATTCTAGTGGGTATGATATAGATCTCATTTGACATTTGTGCTTCCTTAATGACTAATGAGCATCTGTTCAAGTGCTTATCAGTTATTGGTATATCTTCTTTGGAGAAATATCTGTTCATATTGCTTGCTTATTTTTTGATTGGGTTGTTTGTCTTATCGTTGAGCTGCAGAAGTTCTTTGTAAATACCAGATCACAAGTCCTCTAAGAGATTCGGTTTTGCAAATATTTTGTCCTAGTCTACTGTTTACCTTTTCATTTTCTTAACGGTGGCTCTTAAGCACAAAAATTTTGAACCTTGATGAATTTCAGCTTATTGATTTTTTTGATTTTATAAATCAAGCTAAGAAAGCTTTGCCTGACACAAAGTTTATAAGACTTTTCCCCTGTGTGTTCTTTTTAAAGTTGTATATTTTTATTTCTTACATGTAAGTTAATGATCCATTTTGAGTTAATTTTTGTATGTGGTGTGAGGTAAGGGTAAATTCTTCCTTTTGCAAGTGGACAGATAACCAATTGTTCCAGCACTATTTGTTAAACAGATTATCCTTTCCTCCAGTGAACTGCCTTGGTATTATTGTCAAAAATCAATCAACCATAAACGTAAGGGTTTATTTCTGAACTCTCAATTCTGTTCCATTGACCCATATGCCAGTACCACAATATCTTGACAATAACTTTATAGTGAGTCTTGAAATCAGGAAGTGAAGATCCTACAGATTTGTTCTTCTTTTTCAGGAATGTTTTGGCTATTCTAGGTATTTTTCATTACCACATACATTTTAGGATCAGTTTGCAAATTTCTGGGAAAAAAATGCCTGCTGGAATTTTGATAGTGATTATGTTGAATCTAAGGGCTTCCCCAGTGGCTCAGCAGTAAAGAATCTGCCTGCAATGCAGGAGACCCAGGTTCAATCCCTGGCTGGGGAAGATCCCCTGGAGGAGGAAACGGCAACCCACTCCAGTATTCTTGCCTGGAGAATCCCATGGACAGAGGAGTCTTGCAGGCTGCAGTCCACAGGGTCGCAAAGATCGAACACGACTGAAGTGACTGAGCAAGCGATGTTGAATCTATATATCAACTTGGAAGACCAACATTATCTTCCAATCTAAGAACATGGAATGTCTCTCCATTTACTTACAGTTTAATTTCCCTCAGTGAAATTTTGTGATAGTGTATAAGTCTCGTATTTCTTTCGTTAAATTAATTCCAAAGTATTTTATTCTAGTTGATCCCATTAGGAATTTTGGGGGGGGGCGGTGTGTTACACGTAGCCAGCAGGATCCTAGCTCCTTGACTAGGGATCAAACCTGTTCCCCTGCACTGAAAGTGCAGAGTCCTACCCACTGAAGTGCCAGGGATTTCCCTGGAATTAGACTCTGAATTTCATTTTTGGCTTGCTCATTGTTTGCTATGTGGAAATAAAACTGACTTCTATACATTGGTCTTGTATCTTGTGACCTCGTACTTGTTTACTAGTTCTCATAGTATCAACATTTTCTTTCAAATTCCGTAGGATTTTCTCCATATGGGATTCTGTCGTCTGAGAATGAAGCCAGTGTTCTTCTTCCTTTCCAGTCTGGATGCCTCGTGCCTGTTTCTTGTTCTTATGAGGCCCATTTCCGTTTGGGGTGTCTGCCTGAATTGCTCTTCCCCTAGATGCTCCATGGCTCACTCCCTCACCCCCTTAGGTCTTTACTCAAACGTCAATTTCTTGCCAAGGCCTTCTTGGAACACCCTACTTAAATTGAACCCCTCCCCCAACCCACTCCTACTTCTAACCCTTTTCTTACTTTTTGTATCAATATTTCTCTACAGCACTGACCATCTCAGACTTTATCCCTCTCCCCTCTCAAGATGGTCCTGAGAGTTCCCAGAATGGAATAATGTGCCTGGAAGAAGGGCCTGAGTTGGTACTCAGCCACTGCTGGATGAAGGAAGGCATAGAAAGCATGCCCTCTGGGTCTCTCAGATCCCTGCCCCACCCTTCTTGGCTGGGAGGGGAAGGGTCTCTACACAGACTTGAAGATATTCAGGAGGCAGTGGGTGGGGGTACCCAGGGAGGTTCATATATATCCATGCCTGCCTGAACACCCCAGCCACACCCAGACAAGGCCCCACCTAGACAAGGGATCTACCTGAAGCTTGATTTCACTGGAACAGAAAATGCGGGCACTCAGGAGATGGGGAGAACAGAGATGGCAGCCCAGTGACTCCTTCAGCCACTGACCCTTTGGAGACCATCCTCTGCCCCTGGCAACCAGGAAAACACATTCCCTCTCTACATGGGATTAAGGTACAGGATCTCTTTACACCCTCTCCCTTGTCTGGCGCTTGTCCCAGAACTAGGACAGGGGTTAGGTGGGGGTGATCCCAGAGCCCAGTCTAGGCATATGTGGGTGGGGGCTGTGGTGGAAAAAGCTCCCAGCTGGACGTCAAGCAATCCTATTCTGCTCTGTGTCTTTGCAGCAGAGTGGACTTGAGGCCAGAGAGTCAAGCCTTGGGTAGGTTTCCATCTCCATCAGATAGACCTGAGGAAGCTGCCTTATTCTGCGGCCGGGGGGGGGTGGGGGGCGGGGGGGGGAGTGCTCCCCTACTCTGGGCCTCCATTTCTTCATCTGCACAACCAGTGTAAGAACACCTCCTCTGGGCTGGGGACTCCCCAAGAAGATATTAACCATTAAAATATGGATTACATATTCATATAGAATATATATACTTTTTTAGTGAAATACACATAACATAGAAGTTATCATCTTAACCATCGGTTAAATGCAAAGGTCAGTGGCATTAAGTACATACCCACTGTTGAGCACCTCAAGAAGACACTCTCCTTTGAAAAGCACTGTCCATTCCCCAGGCTCCCCTCTGGTGTCCCACAGCTGTGCTGGGTGTCATCCTCTGCCCTTGTCATGTGTATCTGAGTGGCAAGATGATTTACGTGCTCTTCTCTCTCCAGGCTGAGACTATGTATCGTTCATCTCCTTGTCCCCAGTGTGCTGCACAGCTTGGCACAGAGTGGACACTCCACAACAAAGAGTGAGTTAGCCTTGTGGGAGGTGGAGCCATCATGGACCAAGCCATTGGTGCAGTTTCTCAGGGTGGCTCCGCCGGAGCATGACGGAGAGGGTCTCAAACCACGCATATCCCTCCAGGCAGCATATCCGGATCACTTAACCCTCCGGAAAGCTTTAAAGGAGGGTGCTAGTCATCTCCACTTTAGAGATGAGGAAGCTGGGGTCAAGGGAGGGTGTGTGACTTGCCCCAGCATCATCCTCTGAGGTTACTGGCAGAGCTGGGATTCGAACCCAGGTGCTGGGGTGGGGTTGCTCTAGTTTTCTTAAAATGATGAAACTTGCTAATTAATGAAAGCACTCTACATCATTAAATGCACTTTGAAAGTGATTCAATTTCACTTCAATTGTAAGTTATCTTTTATTAATATACCTTGATTTAAAGAATACCCTAAATTTGCATTGACAGGTTGCTACATGAATCATTAAACTGAATGCACAACTGCTTTATTACAATTCTTTTCTCTCCTCAGTGAGTCTGAAATGATTGAGTCTAAATTAGAGAACAGAACAGTAGACCTTATAAATGGCTAGTATTTCTAAGATACATCAGCAAGATCTCTGCTAACCCTTTGAATGAACCCTTTTACTTGAGTAAAGAACTTAGTCCAATTTAGTAACATTTGGATTTAAGGCTGTTTTTTCAAAGCCTATTAGCAGTTCTCAGGGACTGGCTCAGATTAAAATCAGTCAGCAGAGCTTCCAGAGTTCAAGTCTCTGTGGATTTGGCAGATTGCTGATGCCTCAGTTTCCTTGTCTGTGAACGGGGACAGTAAAGATTAATGAGTTGGCTGATGAAATAGTGCCCAGTGCCCACAGTATCAATTATTACTGTCTCAGCCGAGCTAGCTTCTTTCGCTGATAGCTTCCACTTCACTGAGTTCACCTCAAGGCCATGTGACTGGAATTCACGTTTTATTATGAAAAATTTCAGGCATACAGAAAGGGTGAAAGAAGAATATCAGTCACGGACACCCTTATACCCTACATAGACTCAACAATTGTTCATGTTGTGCAATTTAATTCATTTACTAGTATGTGTATTTTCTTCTGAACATTTCAAGCAAGTTGCTAACATCATAACCTTTTACTGCCAAACACTTCAGCATGCATCTTTTAAGAACTAGACATGTTCCTAAGCAATCACCAAAGTGAACATTTCTACAATATCATCTAACGCCTAATTCATATTCAAATTTCGCTTCTCAGCAGAGGGTACCTTCAAATTTTTGGATTTTTGCCAACCTGAAGGATGAGAGTCTCTCAGCATAGTTAGAATTTTCTTGTCTCTTATTGTGATTATGAATAAGCATCTTCTTACACATTCTGGGTCCTTTTGCAGCTCTTTTCCTGTAACTATCTCCTTGTGGTTTTTGTCCATTATAAAATCATATTTTTGTGTTTTTTTAATCTCTGTTTTTAAATACTCCTTAAATACCAGTGAAATTAGCCTTTGTCTACCATTTGTCTTTTTTTTTTTTTAATGTTGCTTATGAAGTTTTATTTTTTCCATAAAAAGCTTTTTTAAAATTTAGCTTTAATTTTTATGTAGTTGAATTTACCAAGTTTTTCTTTTATTGTTTCCGGACTTTGAGTCCTAAACTGAAAGGCTTTTCTCACTCCTATCTTATACAGGTATTCCCTCATGTTTTCTTCTACAAGTTTTAAGGGTTCACTTAAAAAAATCCGAATCTCTGGTCCACTGGATATTTATTCAAATGTATGGTGTGAGATATGGCTCTTTTTATCTTTTTTCCAAATGGCTGTCCAGTTGTCTCAAGATCACTTATTTAAAAGTCTATCATGTCTCAATGATTTGAGATGCCATGTTCATCATACATCGAATTTCAATATGTACTTGGGCACATTTCTGGACTTCCTATTCTGTTTCATTGCTCTGCCTGGCTATTCATGTTCCTAACTACACCATTTTAATTGCTGGGGCTTTATGATATGTTTTAATATCCGGTAGGACTTATCCCCCCCCACACTGCTTTTCTTTTTAAGTTTTTCTGTCTATTCTTGATTATTATTTCATATCAACTTCAGTATCAACTCCAGGAAAAACAAAAAACCAACCCATCTTCAGTATTTTCATGAAGATCATGTTAAATGGATATATTAATATTTACCTGGGCCATACTGAACATGTTATTCTTGGGGAGCTATCGTTGAGGCTCTGTTTTGAGTTGAATTATGTTTTGCCCAAAAGATATGCTTAAGTCCTAACCCCCACTTCAGAATGTGACCTTATTTGGAAACAAGGCCTTCACAAAGGTAATCAAGTTAAAATGAGATCATTAGGGTGGAACCTAATCCAGCATGACTGATGAAGATGGAGGCAGAGATTGGAGTGATGACTCTACAAGCCAAGGAATATATCCAAGAGTGCCCGCCAGCCACCAGAAGCTAAGAGAGAGGCCTGGGACAGATGCTCCCTTACAGTTCTCAGAGGGAACTAACCTCGCTAACACCTTGGTCTTGGACTTCTGCCTTCCAGAACTGTTAGACAATCAGTTTCTGTTGTTTTAAGCTACTCAGCTTGTGGTACTTTGTTTCAACAGCCCTAGTAATCGACTTTAGGCCCCCCAGAGGATCTCTTAGGCTAGAAGTGAGTTGCCAGCCATGATTTCAAGGCATCAAGAAGCATTTGTGTGCTTTTCTGACCCCAAGTGAGGCCAGCCAGACCTGTTTCTTGCCTGCCCGAAGTTGGGTGAGTGAACCAATGAAAGCATTGGAAAGCTGGAGGTGTGACTTCACTCTCAATGGGTGGCCAAACCCATTGAGGTCCAGGCCAGTGAATGAATCATTTGTGCAATGTGGCTCAGTGAGTCAGGGAGGGCCAAGCAGAAAGCTGGTGTTTGAGGTCTATTTCCTTTCCCCCTTCCTTAGGAATCTGGAAGCAGCCCCCTAAAAGTCATCATCCCATGAAATGACCGCGAAATGATACAACATTCTACCCTCATGATACACCCACTGTGTGCCATGGGGAGATAAGGACAAAGGACTTAGAAAGAGGGAGTGCCAGGCCCTAAGCAGCGCCTCTTACTCTCTGCGTGCCTTCAGACAAGTTAGTTAACCTCTGAGCCTCAGTACCCCCCTCCTCTTCTTGTGGGGGTGGTTAATGGTACCTGCCTCACAAGGCTAGTGTCATTATCTAAGAAGAAATGTATATAAACCACTTGGCAAAAGGCTAGGCTCATAGCAAGCGCTCAGGGCTTAGTCGCTCAGTTGTGTCCCATTCATTGCGACTCCATGGACCGTAGCCCTCCAGGCTCCTCTATCCATGGAGTTCTCCAGGCAAGAATACTGGAGTGGGTTGCCATGCCCTTCTTCAGGGGATCTTCCTGAGCCAGGGATCAAACCCAGGTCTCCCACGTAGTAGGTGGATTCTTTACCGTCTGAGCCACCAGGGAAGCCCAAGTGCTCAGTAGAGATTAGCAATTATTAGTAAAAATTGCCCCCAAATAACTTAGCCATGAAGGCAAAATTGGTAGGCACAATTTCTGAGTCTTTAACTAGGATTCTGAACACACCACTGGTAACTTTTCCTTCTCCTTCCTTCAGGGGAGAGTTTGGAATAGACAAACTATGACCTCATTTGCTCCCTTCAACACTAATTAATGTTTTCTAATCATAAAAAGGAAATTATGTCTCAATTCATACTCTAAAAAAAATTAACAACAGAGATCTCTCACCTCTCACTGTGGCGTCAGTTCCCCTGGTGGCTGGGGCGGGGCTTGGGACCGTGTTGGCAGGCGGCGCGCCCTCGGTTCAGGGCTGGGCCCGTCTGAGTCACAGAGCCCTGCTACTTCCTGGTCCCTCTCCTGGGCTCCTGGGTTCATCGGCATGTGTGCTGGGGACCCAGAAAGACAAGAAATCTTGTCCCTGCTCCCAAGCTAGCGGTGGAAATAGAAATGGTTGGCCATGGGGCCTGTTCACACAGGCTGCGGGGCTTCATCTGGTCCCACATCAAAACTGAGAGCTGGGCTCTTGGGATTCTTACTGCCCCCATTCTGTACGGCAGAAAACTGAGACTCACCTCTCAGGGTCTGAGTGGTGCATCACTGAGACCCATCTCGCAGAAGTATTTCATCCAGACATTTCTATTCTGCAACGGTCTTTGTTTCCAGGGAGACAGCCTCTCCTCTGGGCATTTCCCTCACTTTCCTCTCCTAGCTTGGGGAGGGCCCCTTTTCTGGTCTTTCTGATTTCTATTCTCTTAGCACCTGGGCTGCACTTGTCTAATTGACAAATCTGTCCCCCTGACAGAACGTTTATTGATGAAATGACTGTATTGCTGTAATTCCTACCCATCTGAAACCTTTTAACTTCACTGTATTCTACTGAACTAAGAGGTCAGCAATTCTGAGACCCCCTCCCCTCTTTAATGTATACACAATTAAGAAAGAGAAATGCTGGGGATTTCCCTGATGCTCCAGTGGTTAAGAATTCGCCTTCCAATGCAGGAGTTCAACCCCTGGTGGGGGAACTAAGATGCCATATGCTGAGGAGCAACTAAGCCCATGTACTGCAACTACTCAGTCCACATGCCATGACCAAGGAGAAGTCCGTGTGCCGCAACTAGAGAAGCCCGCTCTCTGAAGAAGATCCCAGTGCCACAGCAAGACTAGGCGCAGCCGAATAAATAGGAAAAAACTAAAAAGAGGGAAATGCTGGCTATTAACGACGTCAATCAACTATGCTTTGCCTCTGACCGTAAGTCTATATTCCACTTTGAGGAACATGAAAATATGAAAAGTGTGTTTTAGGCTCCATGAAATATATTGTAAAAGCAATTGCTGCTTTAGAACGCATCCTAGGGAAAGAAGATTTTATAGATATCCATATATTAATAATAACAAAATTCACTAAATATCCTGTGCCAAGCATTGCTCTAAAGTGCTTTTCATCCATGATCTCATATCAGGAGTTGGCAAACTTTTCCTGTAAAGGGACAGAAGTAAATATTTTAGGCTTTGTGAGCCAGACAGTGTCACAGTTACTCACCTCCCACTGTAACGTGAAAGCAGCCACAAAGGATAGTACCAATGTGTATAGCTGAATTTTAATAAAACGTTATTTGTGGGCAATGAAATACGAATTTCATACAACTTTCGCGTGTCACAAAAACATTCCTCTTCTTTTGATTTTCCTCCCAACCATTTAAGATATAAAAACCATTCTTAGCTTGTGAAATATACAAAAAGGGAGTGGGCTAGATTTGGCTCATGGGCTGTAGTTTGCTGACCTGTTTCATATGATCTTTGCATCAGCCCTACAAGATAGATGATATTATTGTCTTCATTTTATACATCAGGCAACTGAGTCTCAAAGAGGTAAAGTAACTTGTCTGAAGACAACTTGGTAAGTGGTCAAGCTGGGATTCTAACCAAGGCAGTCGAACCCTGTAACTTGCTTCCAGCAAGTTACCTGAAATATGGTAAGTAGGGCTTATCCTAGATATGGTTGCTTTTTAATACTTTTAGCTTTCCCCTCAATTACAAAAGTTCCACATTTGTGTTAGAAAATTCAAATCATACAGAGTTATAAGGAAGAAAATGAAACTAACCCCACCCTCCAGAGATAAACACTTAAGGTTTTGTACACAGAGTTCACACAGTGTGGACTAGAGTTAGAATGTTCTGGACACTGTGTGACTTTGGATAGGTTGCCTAATGTCTCTGGGTCCTTGTCTCCCAAATGAGGGGGCTGACTGAGATGATGCACTACTATGGGCCTTCCCGGTCCTGACCGTAGTGATCTGTTTTTAAGGATTGTGCAATAGAAGCTGGTTCTGTCCTAACTGCCTGGGTGTGGAGGGTGAAGTCACCCCTTGCCAGCCCGGCTGCTGAGTGTCTGTGGCTACGTGTGCGCTCAGGAGTTCAGTCGTATCCGACTCTTTGCGACCCCATGGATTGTAGCCCACTAGGCTCCTCTATCCAGGGGATTCTCCAGTCAATAATACTGCAATGGGTATTCCTTTCTTCATACCCTTCTCCAGGGGATCTTCCCTGCCCAGGGATCAAACTCCAGTCTCCTGCATTGCAGGTAGATTCTTAACCATCTGCGCTACCAGCTGTGCCTGTGGCTGCCCCAAATCCCAAACACTGAGCGACTTTAGAGAGGCAACAGGGACACCAGGGCTGGAGTCCGGGGTTCTAGGAGGCTTAGGCTCCCTCCAGGGCTGGTGCCAGAGGCCACTCTGCCCAGTGAGCAGAGCTTCAGGCAAGCTGAGAGTCAGAGGCTTCAGCCAGAGCTGGGGGGATGCATTTGCAACAGGCTGGGAGGCCTTACAGACTGGGTTTCCTACTGCAGGATGCCTGGGTCCCCCTCCATGTCGCCATCAGACAGGACCAGGGTTTAGATCTGCATCTGATGATTACCAGCTGTGTCATCTTGGGCACATTCTCCTCTCTGAGCTGTTTCCTTGCCTGTAAGATGAGGATAATAATCACCTTATGGGATCATTGACTGCTTCATGAGATGATGATATCTGTAACGCAGATGGCACGGGGCGAGGCTTCATGAATGGCCATTTCTTCCCTTTCTTAATCTTTTCAACAGCACCTCATAGGAAATTCTTCTACCATGCTACAAATTGTGGACCTACTATGTGCCAGGCACTGTAACTAGATAGTAGAGTGGGGAGATCAAAGATCAAAAGAACACACTTTCCGGCCCTTAAGCAACTCAGGGTAAGATAAAGATCTAAGAGATGTTTACATAATTAGAAAGTTCTGGACAAAGTCCTCCAGGACCTAGGGCAGAAGTGATGGTGGTGATGGTTTAGTCACTATGTCTTGCAACCCCATGGACTGTGTAGCCTGCCAGGCTCCTCTGTTCATGGGATTCTCAGGCAAGAAAACTGGATTGGGTTGCCATTTCCATCTCCAGGAAATCTTCCTGACTTAGGGCCCAGGAATCAAAGTCCGGTCTCCTGCATTGCAGGCAGATTCTTTACCAACTGAGCTACGAGGGAAGCCCTAGGACAGAAATTGGAGAAACCAAAGAAGGCTTCTTGGGGATGGCACTCTTGGATTTGGAGCCCTAAGGAGAGCATCCTGGCATGGGGAGGGGGGCAGTGTGAGCAAAGGTGTGGGGGTGGGAAAGGATGAGAAACACACCCAGGGGTTTGCCTAGAAAGCAAGGCGAGACTCAGTGACAGCAGTGGGGGCAGGGCCAGATGAAGGGGTGGGGCCCAGTGGTGGGATTTCCCGGGATAGAGGGAGTTACAAAGGGTACTAAGCAAAGGCAAGAGCTGCCTGCCACACAGCACAAGGGAGACTGTACAAGGGCTATGGATCCCAGAAGAGAACATGAATGGTGGGAGCCAGCACCCTCTCTTGAGAGCACCCCCTCCAGATGGGACCCACACCAGGCCCTCAATGGATAGTACTCCTAAGAGCCAATTCTGACTCCAGTGATGGATCTGTTTCTTTGACTTTAACCTTTGTTTTTCATTGCTTTTGTTATTATAATCATATATATAATGACCTGCCTCGGGGAACCCTGCCCCTCTCCTAGAAGAGATTAACACATTCCCTCTCAGAGGTTGGCCATTCCAGGAGATGTTTGCAGGATAATAGTCTTTACTTCCTCAACTCCTCCCCGCTCTGTCCTATAAAATAACGGGCATCCTGACCCCCTGTGCTGGGTCCTGCTGCGCTTAGTTGCTCAGCTGACTCTGTGTGACCCCATGGACTGCCGCCCACCAGGCTCCTCTGTCCATGGGGATTCTCCAGGCAAAAATACTGAAGTGGGTTGCCATCCCCTCTTCCAGGGGATCTTCCCAGCCCAGGGATTGAACCCATGTCTTCTGCTTTGCAAGTGAATTCTCTACTGTCTGAGCCACTAGGGAAGCCCAAGAAATACTGGAGTGGGTAGCCTATCCCTTCTCCAGGGGATCTTCCCAACCCAGGAATCAACCTGGGGTCTCCTGCATTGCAGGCGGATTCTTAACCAGCTGAGCTAGAAGACGGTTATTTTGAGACATTAGTCTGCCATCTTGGACTGGGTGGCGCTCCCAGTTTACAAATGGGGAAACGGAGACTCAGAAACGTTAAGCCACCTGCCTGCCAATGTCACAGAGCAGACAGTGAGCTGGGGCTACTTTCTGACCAGCATCTGTGGGAACACCACTTTTTCTCCTCCAGTGACCCCAGAACAGGTCCAAAGTCAACTCTGAGGGCAGGATTTGGACAGGGATTGTAGGGTAATATCAATCCTGGCTACAGAGCGTCTCCCCACAGCCGCTAGGAGTATATGTCCTTACTTCCATCACAGGAAGGAGGGAGTCAGGGCACGAGAGGAAAAGTCACTTTTCACCGTTAAGTCACACATTAACGGTGCCTTCAGGTTTATTCCTGAGCACATCTAAAATCAGGAAGAGCCCAGGTGGGAAAGACCAGATTCTCTCCCCTGAGTCAAAATCCCTTGATGCTCTTTCATGTTCCTCTGCCTACCAGGACCACAATTCCAGTCCCTTCTGCCTCTGCAGTCACCACAGAGCAGATTATGTTGGGCCTCTCTTTGGCTCCATCTCCAACCAGAAGTAGCACCTCTACATCCTGGACTGAGGGCCTAGGTGGCTACATCTTTACCACCAGACTCCCTAACCTGAGCCATTGGGTGTTGATTGGTCTCAATGAGGGACCTCTGTACCAATCACACCTATCAGCATCCTGTGGTAACCTTCTCCCCAGGCTCTGTTGCCAAATGCTGAAACACAAAATGGCATGATTATATAAGAAGTGCTCTTCTGGGAAGGGGAAAACCAAAAGATCTAGTGAATCATAACAAGAAGGAATGGGTAGGGTCTGGGTTCCTTGTACCTATCATCTCTAACTTGGGCCTCAAATCATTCACAAAGTAGGCAGTTGTAAGACAATTGTTCAGATGTCAGTTTAGAGGCTCATTAGGGGAAGAGATTCAACTAGGCTCACCCAGGAGCAAAATGACAGCATGGGGTTCAAGCTCTGCTCTTCCTAGACAGGCTAGAGAGGAAAGCCTTGCAGAGCCCAGCAGACACCTGACTGTAGGGCCACACTGCTACTTACCGCTCTAATATTTGTACCAAAAAAGTTTGCTTTTTAGAAAATGTGTAGGTATTAAAAACTGCTCTTGGTAAAAACACACACACACACAAAACTTGGGACAGATCAAGTTGGTATGCTGTGAAAAGTCAGCAGCTGTAACATTTCATGATTCAATGCATAAAATATGTTGAGTTCCTCAGCTGAATAAGTAGTATAAACAAATACTTTCCTTTTTTTTTTTAAAGATACAGGGCGGGTGTTGCCATTATCTAAGGACCTCTTTGCTGTCCTCAGCCAGTGTTCACCTGAAGGCCGAAAATGCTCTTTTAAAACAAGCACTTAGCCTTTTAGTTTTTTAGAATTTAGGCAGAAAGTCTAAGCATGTGAGAACACAGAACCTAAGCGAGGCAAATGCAGAAGTTGCCTCTGCTGATACAATCAGCAGATCAGCGACACAGGGTGGCGGTGAAATCCCCGCTCTCCTAGAGGAGCGGGGAAGTAACCACAGAATGTTCCTGACTCAGCACCCCAGCCTGATGGCGCAATATTTATGTTTGTGTACCAGGCAAGTCAGTGCCGCCGGGTGTGGGGAGGTCGGAGGGCTCCACTAGGGCCCAGGATGAGGGTGACTGCATGGGGTCTCCCCACACCTTTGTCCAGGTCCTGTAAATCCTCCTAAAGCGCTGTAGGATTGTATTTCAAGACCAGCTCACGTTAATGGCAAGAACCAGGGCCCCGGGGCTGGACCGGCCTCCTGTTATCAGTTGCAGTTCCCAGCCCAGCACTTAGTAGGCGCTCAGTCAATACGTATTTAGGGACTGAAGGAAAATCCCCAGGAGAAGGGAATGGTAACCCACTCCAGTATTCTTGCCTGGGAAATCCCATGGACAGAGGAGCCTGGTGGGCTACATTACAGTCCTTGAGGTAGCAGAGTCTGAAAAAACCACCACAAAAAGCTGAAGCCGCTCAGTCTTAAGCAAACGTGACCAGAAACGTGCCCGGAGGCCCCTGGGGGGCGCTGTCGACCCGCACTGGGGGGTCGCCTCCCCCAACGCCCACCGCCCTCAATCCACAACCGCGCCCTGCGACCCCCACCCTCATTTCAGACCCCTGAGCCGCCTTCCTAGGCTCACAACCACGTAAGGACCACATGACTAGGAAAGACATTTTCCTGTTTGGGGTTTGGTTGGACGGCATTTTGTTACATGTACATTTTAAAGTAACAGGAAAGCCTGGGGAACAGGAATGTATTTCCTTCAACACCCCCACCCCAACCTACCCCGGTTATTGGACCGACCAACTCAATTTTTCTCCGACCCTCACTTCAGTCTCCCCTCGGTCCCTTCACCCCAGGCAATGCGATCCTGGGCAAGTATAATAAATCGCTTCTCGGGAACTCGTGTTTCCTCGCCTGCCAGGTACGAGGAAATGAGAGAAAGGGGCCCATGTGTACGCAGTAACAAAGGAAGCCGCTTTTCGCTCCGGTCGGCGGAGGAGCGGGCGCCGGGAAGCAGCGCGGTGCAAGGGAGGAAGGGAGGGGAGGCGGGGGCAGGTGGCACGCGGCCCGGTCTCCCAGCCACTGGCACACGGGAGTCAGCCCTCGGCTGGCAGAGCGCCCACCCTCTCCCCTCCCCGCTGGGCCCAGAGAGCGGCGCGGACCAGGCCCCCAGGGACGCGCCAGGCGCAGGCCGGACGGCCGGGCGGGGGCGGGGGCCGGAGCCCGAACCCGAGCTCTGCCAGCGGACCCCACTCGGAGGCCGCTGACGTCTTCGCCTTTGGCTGCTCCGGCGCCAAACCGGGCAGGGCGGGTGACGTCACCACATCAGTCACGTGACTGTCATTCAAACAAACAATCCCCTCCCCCCTCCCCGCGCGCGCGCGCCCCGCCCCGCCCCGCCCCGCCCCGCCCCGCCCCGCCCCGCCCCGCCTGGTTGTGCGGAGCCGCATATAAACGCTCTGCGCCGGGAAGGGCTCGCTGCGAAAGACTTCGGGGCTCTGGGTGAAGCGCGGGTGCGAGGGCCGTCGGGAGAGCAACGAGGCGGTCGAGAGTCCCACACAACGACCCCTCGCTAGGTCCAAAGGCAGTTTGGGTTTGGCGCAAAGAAAACCGGGGTCGGGCTTTTCCTCGAAAGCCGTCTTCCTGCTCTTCGCTTCCCGGGACAAAGAACACAGGACGACTTGCACGCTGGGGGCGCTGGGGCCGGCCATGGTCATGGAAGTGGTCTCCCTGGACGCCGGAGGCCTCCGGACGCTGCTGCGGGAGCGCGCGGCGCAGTGCCTGCTGTTGGACTGTCGCTCTTTCTTCGCTTTCAACGCCGGCCACATCGCCGGCTCGGTCAACGTGCGCTTCAGCACCATCGTGCGTCGGCGGGCCAAGGGCGCCATGGGTCTGGAGCACATCGTGCCCAACGCCGAGCTGCGCGGCCGCCTGCTGGCCGGCGCCTACCACGCCGTGGTGCTGCTAGACGAGCGCAGCGCCGCGCTGGACTGCGCCAAGCGCGACGGCACCCTGGCCCTGGCCGCCGGAGCGCTCTGCCGCGAGGCGCGCGGCGCGCAAATCTTTTTGCTCAAAGGTACGCCTTCGGGGACGCTCAGGGGCGGGCCGCACGCCCTCCGCCGCCTAGTCTGGGGACCCCTGGTTCTCAGCTCCCGGAGAGTTGCTCCACCTGGAGCGCTTGGACGCCTGAGTCGCATTGTGGGCACTTGTTGGCTTTGTTTGGCTCTAGGAACAAAGACTCGCCTGGGCCTCTCCGGGCTAAACTTCCAGCCCTGGTGGATGGGGAAGTTGTATGAAGGTACCCTGTCTCGGCGGTACTAATGGGAAAAAATGTGTCTCTTTGTGTTCCCAGGAGGATATGAAGCTTTCTCTGCTTCCTACCCGGAGCTGTGCAGCAAACAGTCGACCCCCATGGGGCTCAGCCTTCCCCTGAGTACTAGTGTCCCTGACAGCGCCGAATCAGGGTGCAGTTCCTGCAGCACCCCACTCTACGATCAGGTTAGTAGGGGGCTGGGCCGGAGGGGAGAAGGAACAGCTGGCAAAGGTGGCAGAGCCGCGCTAGTGAAATATAGAAAGTGACATGCAGCTTTATTTATAACAGGGGACACGGAGATTTTATTTATCCCATGGTTAAATGGTATGATGGAGCCGAGCCTCTAATTGTTGGCGCTACAGAAATTAGCTTGTTGGCCCTGCCTAGGCAAATGGGTTTAGTCCCCTATTTATTTACACTCTTAACAACAGTGCTGTGAGGTTCACCCAGTATTGAAACTAACTTGTCCAGCAGGGAGATTTTGTGGATATGG
This sequence comes from Giraffa tippelskirchi, assembly GCF_054371585.1. Classification (NCBI taxonomy): domain Eukaryota; kingdom Metazoa; phylum Chordata; class Mammalia; order Artiodactyla; family Giraffidae; genus Giraffa; species Giraffa tippelskirchi. The sequence continues at coordinate 113,506,822 of NC_137282.1, forward strand.
GCACCACCATTGATGTTAACCAAAGCTCGACAAGTGTTGGATGTTTCTGGATTTCAGGGTGGCCCAGTGGAGATCCTGCCCTTTCTGTACCTGGGCAGTGCCTATCATGCTTCCCGCAAAGACATGCTGGATGCCTTGGGCATCACTGCCTTGATCAACGTCTCTGCGAACTGTCCCAACCATTTCGAGGGACACTACCAGTACAAGAGCATCCCCGTGGAGGACAACCACAAGGCGGACATCAGCTCCTGGTTCAATGAGGCAATTGACTTCATAGGTAAATGGAACAGATGCCTGGGACTTTGCCACACTCCTTCTGTTTTAGTGACTGAGACTAAACTCTATGGCAAGAACTTGAGCAACATAGTTTTAAGCTTTCCTCTAGATATTAATATCAGTCTGGCATGGGCTTCATCCCTGCAAAATACAGGTTTGATGTCCCACTTTATAAGTTAGCAAACTGAATCTCAGAAGATTCAATTGATCTGTCCAATATCAATCTGCTTAGTGGTGATACCCTGCCTGGGTTTAAATCCCTGGCTGTTTAAATCTACTGTGCCCACATTGCCTTCATGAACAGTATGTCTGTGATGACATGAGGTGATACCGACCATCCTGGACAGAACACATGTGACATTTCTTAGACACCTGGGGTTGGTTGGGGTCATTCTCCTGGGCTCTCAAATAACCAGCTGCCCTTTGTTTTCCAGACTCCATCAAGAATGCTGGTGGAAGGGTATTTGTCCACTGCCAGGCGGGCATTTCCCGATCGGCCACCATCTGCCTCGCTTACCTCATGAGGACTAACCGCGTCAAGCTGGATGAGGCCTTTGAGTTTGTGAAGCAGAGGAGAAGCATCATCTCCCCCAACTTCAGCTTCATGGGCCAGCTGCTGCAGTTTGAGTCTCAGGTCCTGGCCCCGCACTGCGCGGCAGAGGCGGGGAGCCCCGCCATGGCCGTGCTTGACTGTGGCACCTCCACCACCACCGTCTTCAACTTCCCGGTCTCCATTCCCGTCCACCCCACCAACAGTGCATTGAGCTACCTTCAGAGCCCCATCACGACCTCTCCCAGCTGCTGAAAAGCCATGGGAGGTGATCTTCACAACCCACCGGGATTCCAGGCTCCTTCTGGAAAGTGGAAATGCAATAACTCCAGGGAAGGGGGCTCGTGAGGGCTGGTCCTTATTTATTTAATTTCACCCAAGTTCCACTGGGTTCCTGGGCAGTTGTAATGATGACTTCGTGCCAAGATGTTTGCTGAACTCAGCACATTTCGGGACCAACATACAGTGGGTACATCAAGTCCCTCGGACAGAAAGGGGCAGAAGAGAAAGGAGTCAAGTGTGAGAGCCGATTTCTTTTTGCTTGTCCCTGTTTTCTGAAGACACTTTTCATGCTTGACATACCTACCAGTATTACCATTCCCGACAACACATATACATATGAGAATATACCTTGTTTTATTTATTTTTGTGTAGGCGGTCCACCTTCACAAATGTCAGTGTCTACTCCTAGAAGAACCAAATACCTCAATTTTTGTGTTTGAGTACTGTAATATCCTGTAAATATATCCTAAGCAGGTTTGTTTTCAGCACTGATGGAAAGCACCAGTGTTGGTTTTGTTTTGTTTTTTAAGTTGCCAACAGTTGTATGTTTGCTGATTATTTATGACCTGAAATAATATATATCTTCTTCTAAGAAGACATTTTGTTACGTAAGGATAACTTTTTTATACAACAGAATAAATTATGGCATTTCTATTGAAGTCTCGATGCTTTATTTCTTGGTCAGCCCCTCTGATTCCTTCCCCATCACTGAAATAGGGGAAAACAAGGTCCTCCAGAATGTGTTTTGGCATCTGATCCCATACTCCCTGGTGGCCCCTCAGTCTTACAAGATGGCTGGGTTGCCAGGGTGGTAGACAAATGTGATCAATTATTTTAAAAAAGTACTAGAACTAAGCTCTTGGTATTGAAATTCAAGTGTCTGCCTATGTTTTTCCCAACTTGTCACACAGGGTACCCAAGTGTACCCAGAGCCAAAGTTAGGAATAAGTGGCCATTTACTTGGTTGCTTTTTTCATTTAATACCTTCCCCCAGGATAATCTTAAAAAGCCTCCCTCCCTCCTCTGATCTCTACTAAAGAGATAAAGATAGTTTCCCAGTACATTTGCCACAAGTGTGTTTCTATGATGTGCAAGGTGGGCTGTGCTTACCCCCAGAATAACTCAGCAAGATCTGCAAATGATAGAGACCCAGTATAGCTAAGTAACACAAGTGGGGGAATTGGGCCCTATATCTGTTTTGTTTCCTAGTTTTATGGCCTTTTTATTTTATCACTTGCTTCTCATGTGCTCTTTTTCTTTTGAAAAGACCTTTTATTAATTGTGAAAAGAATACCAAGCACAATAAGCCAATATAATGCAGACAAGTCACCTGAAACCCCCACCCCAGCCTGACCATTACTGTTTTGGAGCCCATTCCCTGGGCATCTCCACACCTGTACCGAGCATTTTTGGTGGCTGCCTCCTTCAGGTCACTTGCTGCCCTGATTTCATAATTTTGTTGAAGAAGATAGACAATTAAATCTGGCTTGCTCTAAGGCAATATTCTGGATTTTCACTGTCTTGCCAAACAGCCCGAAACAGAGAAGGTGTAATTGACTACCAACCCGTAGTCCAGTCTTTAATGTTGAATTAAACAACAGGGAAGCTTCTGGATTGCTGGCCTCTTAGCCTCTGCATTCCTTTGTTTCTGGACAAAGTGCTGTAGGAAGCCAAAAAGCAAACAGCTTATTTTAGTTTTCCAGTGGTGCCCAGAGTAGTGGTCTTGGTCCAGCCCCATTGTTCAAGGCCTTGATGCAGAATCAGTGTCCTTGACCTTTCCCCACTGGTTCACCATGTACCACTTGACTCCCAGGGTCTGAAAGATTCCTGTGTTCCCTGTTCTGAGAACTTACCCTGGGCCGGCAAGTTCATTTCCTCGGCTGGGCTTCCGATTACAAGTGTGTTCACGCCTTTCAAAACAAACCGTATCCAGTTCTGTTTTGTTTTATTTTGTTTTTATCAAACCCTAGAAATTTACTGTTGCAAATATCTCCCTTTGTGGAAACATATCAGCGTCTTCAAATCCATGGCAGATGCCACGGCTGGCAACGCTGTGAGCTTGGGCCATCACTTTCTGCTTGGTAGGCACCGGCTGAACCAGAATTAATCTCCAGTGTGATCCACACAGTGGAAAAATACAGTGGCTGCCTAAGGGAGCCGCCAGTGAAAACAATTCACTCACTTATCCCAGTGCAAGCTACTTAACCTCCCTCCAGCCGGGACAACAGCATAGTAACCCCTCCTCCTTGTGTGTTCAATTCCTGGTCTCCAGGCCCTCCAGAAAATGTCACTTTGGGCCTGAGACTGCTTTTCTTAGGAAGGATGAAGTGAAGTGGCTCAGTTCATGTCCGACTCTTTGCGACCCCATGGACTGTAGCCTGCCAGGCTCCTCTGTCCATGGGATTTTCCAGGCAAGAATACTGGAGTGTGTTGCCATTTCCTTCTCCAGGAGATCTTCCCAACCCAGGGATTGAACCCGGGTCTCCCACATTGCAGGCAGACGCTTTACCGTCTGAGCCACTAGGGAAGTCAAGATAAAAATTACCTAAGATGAGAAGAAAGATGCTTAAGCTATTAAAATGTTTCACAGCTGGAAGATTGACATAGGGACAACTCAATCATTTAATACTGATAATGTAATAACAGCTGTCAGTTTTAGAACTGGTGCCCTGTGCCACCCACTGTACTAACTGCTTTCCATAGGATGAAATTTAACCTTTAAAGCAAAATCCATTTTACAGAGGCGGAAACAGAGGCTCAGAGAGGTGAAGTGACAGCCCTCTGATTGTAGCTCAAGGTCATATAGCAAGTAAACGGTCTTGCAGAGATGGGAACGTGGGTGTGTAAAAAGGCTAGGGAAGGAAGCCCCAGTTCAGTCCAAAAGACAGCTCATGGGAGTGAGGAAAAGGTGAGCTTTGTAGCCAACCAGATGTCACCATGGTTTTACCCCGAGATATTGAGGTGGAAAAACCATTTATCCCTTTGGGCCTTAGTTTCCTCATCTGTAAAATGAAAATAATAAAACCTATTGGACTTCACCTGGGAGGGGAAGATAGGTTCTATAATGTAGAAGTGCCTGGCAGGTTGTGGGCCCTGGAAAAACGTCAGATTCCTTTCCCCTCTCCTGATGACCACTAGCGGTTCTTGGGGCTCAGTTTTCCCACCCAGAAAATGACCAGTTTGCACTGGATCTAATGGGTAAGCTTCCTCCCAGCCCTCTAATTCTAGGACGTAGAATATGCATCAATGCATACTTTATGCTTTCCTGTGGTTTCCAGGCACCCATTATTCCATTAGGAGACTGCCAACCCCAGATGCTTCCACCGCATCCTCTCCTTTCTTTGGAATTTTGCAAATCGCAGCTAATTTGCTTTAGACTTGCAGCCTCCGGCCTCCCCCCCCCGCCCCGCCCCCCCCGGCTCCTGGCAGATGACATCATGGTGTGTACACCTTTAAGATTATATAAATCTGTGATCACACAGTAGCCTCCATCCCCATGGAAACGCGGAGGAGTTTCCCTTTTGTGAGGAAAGCTGTCATGTCACTTCCTGCTGCTGACAAATCAGTTTAGGAGATTAAAGTGAAGGGCGGGGGGTGCGGGAGGTGGCCTCTGAGAACTGCTGGCTCGGTGGTTTCTGGTTGCCATACACAGAGGCAAACAAAGCCGAGGCCGTGTGGGGTGGCCCCGCCCAGCGCCAGCCCAGCTCAGGTTTCCCACACCTCGCCGGGTGGATCCAGGTCACCCGGGGCTGTTTTTCTCCACAGGTTGCCTTCTGAGGAGCAGGTGGGAGGGCTGCCCACTTCTGGGGACTTTCCTGGGGCTCTGCAGGGTGAACTTGCTGGAGAAGAGCCTGGGGTCCAGCCAAGCCTCTGCTCCCCTTAATGGGCTCGGGAGGTGTCTTCATCTTCCAAACAATGGATGTGCACTGCCAAGGGAAATACGGTAGAATCACCTTCTTTTTGACTGTGGCTTTTTAGGTTAAGCAGTAGTCCATTTGTTCCTTTGTTCGTTCATTCATTTTTTTTTATTCATTCATTCAACAAATATTTATTGACTCTCTACAGGCCCAGGGATGCTTCGGGGTGCTAGATAAGGTTCCCGCTCTCAGGTGGCTAACGATGGTGGTGCTGGGGTGTATAAATAATTAAGAGATAAGGATGAAGGCTCTGCAGGTGAGATATTAAGAGGGGGTCCTTTAGATTTTGCTGATCAGGGAGGCCCCTCTAATGGGGTGACTGGTGAACCTAGGACCTGAGTGATACAACCTATTTGAGAGGTAAGCTGGGAAGAGGATTCCAAGCCAGGAGGGCAGTAAAGACCTGAGGTTTGAGAGGGATTTTTGAGGACGGTAGATAAAGCACTTGACTTGGAGTCATCTAGACCTGAGTTCAAGACCTGCTTCTGCCACTTGTTAGTTTTGTGACTTACTTACTGTGGGTAAGTTACCAAGCTCTTTAAGCCTCAGTTTCCCCATCTGTAATATGGGCCAATAACCTCTGACCTCCAAAGGCTTTTTAAGGATTAAATGAAAGGTGGTCACACCTGGGCTCATCAGAGAGGCTTAGGAAAGGCTCATTGTCCTCGGGTGACACAACCAGTTCCCATTCTGGACCCATTCTGTCACTTGCCCAGCAGCACCGTTCCCCATGGACATGGTAGCCCACTTCAGTATTCTTGCCTGGAGAATCCCATGGACAGAGGAGGCTGGAGGGCTACAGTCTATGGGGTTGTAAAGAATCGGACACGACTTAGTGACTAAACAGCAACAACCCTTCCCCAGAGTGTCCTGGTGAACGAAAACGGAGAGAAGTGAGCTGTCTTGCCCCATGTCTGGGCCCCAGGACTTACTCTAAGGGTTAGGGAGCAGCAGGTACTTATACATGTCTTTTGAATAATGGAGTGAGTGACCATCTGCTAGAAAGTGCTCAGTAGATATTTGATAATATCCCCCAAATTCTGAGACTTTGTTTCATATGCCTGAACAACTAATAGCTGTATGACCTTGGATTACTTCTCTACTCAAAGTCTCAGTTTTCATATCTCTAAAAAGGGAGTCATGAAAGTATTTGCTTTACATGGTAGTTGTTAATATTAAATGAAATAACATATATAAAATATTTTTCACAGTACTCAACACACAATAAACAATAAGTGCTAACCATTTTAACCATAATTATTATCAACACTACCACCCCTACCTCCATCATCATACAGGAAAAATTTTTAAAAGGAAATAAATTTTAATCTTTAGCCTGGACCTCTCCCCTAACTGCAGACTTGTATATCCAACAACCTACTCGGCATACTTCTTTGTCAAGGAGACTTCCAAATTTGGCAATTCCAAAAACAAACCTTTGATTTACCCCCAGACCAGTGCCATCCATGCTCTTCCCATCTTGGTTACTGGCAACTTCATTCTTCCATTAGCTCAGGTCAAAAACTTTGGAGACATCCTTGACTCCTCTCATTTTCTCATAGCATGTGTTTGATTCATCAGCAAATTAAGAAACAGGTCCATTTTTAAACCAAAACAATTCTCAAAATAGACCCACTTCTCATCACTTCCAAAACCAGCTCTCATGTCCAGGCGCCCTCGAGGTTGCCCGCGTTACCGCTGTAGTCCCACGGCTGTCCTCCCCGCTCCTGCACGGCTCCTCTGCCTGCCACCCGAGGCACACGTCTTCGAGGACAAACTCAGTTTTTGCTTCCCTACACGTTTTAAAAAATGTACTGTCATTATTGACAAATGTTTTCACAGGGCAAAGAGCTCTAATTTCAGTCTTAATTTCTTTAACCATTTTGAAGGCATATTCCATCATCTTCTGAATTTTGTTGTCTTTTGGGAAGTTGGCTTACTAACTTAGTGTTGTCCCTCTGAGGGTAACTGGTCTTTTTTTCTCTGGTTGCTTCGGATTTCTCTCTCTCTCTCTCTGTTTAGTGGCAACCCACTCCAGTGTTCTTGCCTGGAGAATCCCAGGGACAAGGGAGCCTGGTGGGCTGCCACCTATGGGGTCGCACAGAGTCGGACACGACTGAAGCGACTTAGCAGCAACTCTCTCTGTTTACAAGCAGTTTTTGTTACAATGTCGCAGTAGTTTTCTTACTATTTACCTTGCTTATGATTTGTAGTTTTTTCCAAATCTGTGGCTTGATGTCTTTCATTAGTCTTGGACGATTCTGTTATTCTCCACTTTGATACTGGCACATGTAAACCATAGCTGTTTTAATGTCTGGACACCACCCTTATGGCAGAAAGTGAAGAAGAACTAAAGAGCCTCTTGATGAAAGTGAAAGAGGAGAGTGAAAAAGTTGGCTTAAAGCTCAGCGTTCAGGAAACTAAGATCATGGCATCTGGTCCCGTCACTTCATGGAAAACAGATGGGGAAGCAGTGGAAACAGTGTCAGACTTTATTTTTTTGGGCTCCAAAATCACTGCAGATGGTGATTGCAGCCATGAAATTAAAAGACACTTACTCCTTGGAAGGAAGGTTATGACCAATCTAGATAGCATATTTAAAAGCAGAGACGTTACTTTGCCAGCAAAGGTCCATCTAGTCAAGGCTATGGTTTTTCCAGTGGTCATGTATGGATGTGAGAGTTGGACGGTGAAGAAAGCTGAGCGCCGAAGAATTGATGCTTTTGAACTGTGGTGTTGGAGAAGACTCTTGAGAGTCCCTTGGACTGCAAGGAGATCCAACCAGTCCATCCTAAAGGAGATCAGTCCTGGGTGTTCATTGGAAGGACTGATGTTGAAGCTGAAACTCCAATACTTTGGCCACCTGATGCGAAGAGCTGGCCATTAGAAAAGACCCTAATGCTGGGTAGAATTGGGGGCAGGAGGAAAAGAGGACGACAGAGGATGAGATGGCTGGATGGCATCACCGACTCGATGGACGTGGGTTTGGGTAGACTCCGGGAGTTGGTGATGGACAGGGAGGCCTGGCGTGCTGCGATTCATGGGGTCGCAAAGAGTTGGACACGACTGAGTGACTGAACTAAACTGAACTGACTAATAACTGTATGGATTCTCTTGTGTTGTCTATTGTTTCTTTTGTATTTGTAAAATCGTGTTTTATTACCTCGTATGCCTGGTTATTTTTGATTGTCGGGCTCTGTGTATGAAAAATTTTAGAGATTATTTAAGGCAGTGTTACTTTCTTTTCAAGAGGGTTTACTTTGTTGTAGGTGGCTTGGAAGTCTAGGAATCTGAGAAATCCTTAACCCAACGAGAGCAGAGATGGCTTGAGAAGACCTGAAGCTGGGCTTTAGACCCTGTGAGGACTTCTTCAGCCTTCTTCTAAAGGTGTATTCTTTAGTAGTTTCAGGGCTTCCCTGGTGGCTCAAATGGTAAAGAAACTGCCTGCAATGCAGGAGACCCAGGTTCAATCCCTGGGTCAGGAAGATCCCCTGGAGGAGGGCATGACAACCCACTCCAATGTTCTTGCCTGGAGAATTCCATGGACCATGGAGCCTGGTGGGCTACAGTCCATGGGGTCGCAAAGAGTCAGACACAACTGAGTGAGCAACACTTTCTTAGTAGTTTCAACTAAAAGTTTGGGGAAGTTCCAAGCCCCCTGAGTCCATATTATTTTGGGGGGTAATATACAAGAAAGCCTAGGAGTCTACCAGATTCCTTCCTGGTATGCCCTCAACTTTAATATTTGTCCCATTATACTCATGAGTCTTTTAAAATCTCTGCTCAAGTTGTTAGTCTTTCAGCCTTCCATTTCAGAATTGGCAGATAACCATTTGGGGAAAAGAGGCACCCAAGTCCTATTCTCATCCCTCAGGGTTTGCCTCTTGATCCCACAGTTCCTCACTGCCCTTTTAGTGCTTGAATGTCTTCAATCTGAAATGCTTGAAAATATTTTATCCAAATTTTCTAGTCCTCAGCAGTAGCGTGGTTCTGAATGATGTGGTCTGTCATGACTGGAAAGGAGTTAGACTTTTAAAACCCCTCCGCAGCACCCATCTCCTTCATAACAAAAGGCCAAGTCTTTACAAAGGCTACAAGACTTGACGTGACTTGTCTGGCTGGTACATCTCTGACCACATCTTCTACTCCTCTTCGCTTTCAATTATCTCTCCAAGACAAGGTGGCCTCATTGATCTTCCCAGCACACACAAAGTTCACTCTTGCTTCAGGGACCTGATCTCTTCCTTCCACCAAACAGATCTCCCTTGAGATCCCTGCAAGGCTGGCTCCCTCATTTCCTTCAGCTCTTAGTTCAAAAGTCATCTCTTTAATGGGTCATTTCCTGACCTCCACTCCATTTAAACTAGCAACCACCCTGCCCCACGGCCACCCCATGTACATTTTTCCGTTTTGTTTCTCCATGTAGCACTTATTATCACCTAACACTGACTTCTTTGTGTATGGTCTATCTCCCTGCTAGAATGGAAGGCCTTGAGGGCAAGGATCTTGTCTGTCTTGTCCACTGTGGGGTCTTCTGCCCTTACAACAGAGCCTGGCATGTAGTGGGCACTCAATCAATACATGTGATGAATCAATGGGAGAACTTGGACGACTCCAGACAATTCCTCTCCTTTTTGGGTGGGTCTTGGGCTCAAGCTAGGGGGAAGTGGTTCTTTTCTGCTCAACCGACTTCTTTCCCTTCCACATGAGGCAATTTCCCTTGGCGAATTTCCAGTAACACAACAGTGGTGTGCAACTGAAGTAAAGCATACAAAAGTACTTGGTAATCAGGAAATAACATGAGAGTCCTGGCTCACCCTGGGGCTTCGTTCTCGAGATCAGGGCTGAGACTCTGGCAGGACAGCAGTGGGGAGAGCTGCTCAGGGACCCCATTCTGAGCCCCGCCCTCCCACAATTTCCCCCACATTTCCTCCCTCCCATCCAAAGGAGAATTCCCCGCGGTGGGTGCCTCTAATGCGGAGATGGGGCAGTGGGTGATTCATGGGGAAGTCTGTAGCACTGCTTGGGGCTTATGACTCACAGCTTCTCATCTAATAAGAGGATTAGATCTCCATACTGAATCTTCTGGAAATGTCCCTTGTCAAGGTCTCAAGTGACTGTTGGGGATTCTCTCCCACAGAGCTCTCAACAGCACCTTTCCAGCACGCCTCAGTCTGTTTGGCTGTCTGTTGCTCAATAAGTACATATGGAAGGAAGAAAGGCAGGGAGGCTGGCAGTGAGCGGAGGGGAGGAGGGGAGGTGGGGGAGAGGACCTCTGACTCTCTCACCGGATTGGGAACCACTGAGGGCAGAATGGTGCCTTTCTCATTTCTGTGTCCCAACATAAGGCTGGGCTTATAGTTGGGGAAAGGAGTGGTTGGGGAAATGAAGGAATATCGGGGCTCTTGAAGGACCTCGTTCTAGGATATTGCCAGCCTGAGTGCCAGTCAGATAGGGTTTGGTATTTATTGTGGTGACACTGGAGAGTCTAAGGCAGATGGTCCTGGTTGAGATAGGTGCCTTAGCCCACAATCCAGGCACAAAAGCTAGAGTTCTGACTGGTGCCAGGCCCCCCACTGGATACTGGACGTGCAGGAATGGAGAGGACACGGTCCCTGACCTTGGGTTCTCCCAGCAAGTGGCAGAGACTGATGGGCTGACCCAGGAGTTTAGTGTAATGGTCTGGGAGCTGGTGGTGAGGTGTGGAAAGGACAAGAAGGTGGGGAGATGAGGGGAGGAGAGGGTGGAGGGCAGAAGAAGAAAAGGCTTTCTGCAGGGGATGACCCTTGAGCCCTAGAAGTCTGGGGACATGGCACAGAAAGGATGCCTGTCCTCAGGGGTATAAGGAGTGATCTGAAGCCAATTTATCGTTGTTTAATAGATTTTATACAAGGAAGAAAGGCCCTCGGACTTGTCGTAGGCCGAAACCGCTTGTTCTAGAAGTGAATTCCCAGGAGCAGTCACGAGAGTCCCCGCACCTGTCCTGTTCTTACACAAAATGGACCAGAGCCCTGTGCCCCACGTAGTGGGCGCCTCAAATTGTGGGCACTGTGGGGCCCGGAGTGAGGCCAAGGGCATGGCCCTCAAGAAAAAAAGACTGAAAGGCACTGGCTGGGGCCCCGGCCCCAGCTTCCTCTCCGTATTCTCATTGAATGAATTCTTTAGGCTCTTTTCATCATGGACCTAAAAACTGCGGAGAGTACAGTATTTCATGAAGATGAGACAATATGATTATGACTGCCTTGCCCCCATGGCCCAGAGTCAGCCATTTGGGTTCCCATTCACATTGGCTTTGAATGTGACAGGATACAGCATTCAACCCCAGTTATTGTACTAAAAGCTGCTTCTCTGATGTGAAGGGCCCTGCAGCCTTGAAGAGTCAAGACCTGGGTTCCACTCAGGCCATTGCTCATCCTGGGGACAACTTTATCTCTGATATCTCTAGCCAGAGCTAGTGTCCAATATAGCCATGATAGCTCAGGGTCAGAGAAGAAAGATAAGGGAACTCTCATTTATTGAGCACATCCTATGACTGTTGCTTTCCATATGTGATTTATTTAGTGCTCCCATCTAGCCTCTTCATCAGGGTTTATGATTACTGCCATGTCACAAGGGGTAATAACTGGGGCCTGAAAAAGTAGAGGATTTGCCTAGAGTCACAAGTTGGGCTGAATTCAGTGTCTGGTCCAAGGCCCAAGTTTGTCAGGGTCTTTCCACTGCACCAAGCAAGACAAGGGTGAGTCCTGCCCTCACTCTGGGGCCTGCCGTCACTCTGTAAGACTGGGGCAGGTGGGAAGTACTGACGAGGCTTCCCACACTCCCAGGGCTCCTGGAAAGTGAGTTGATGTATCTTTGTATCCTCAGTTTTCAATAAATTCACAGACCATGATTAAACTGACGAGGGCAGAGATGGCTAATGGCCACTAGTATCTGTTCTTCCTTTTTTCTTTAGTAATAGATTTTTAGCCAGGTATACGTCTTACATTTGCCAGTCTCTCCTGTAGCCAGGTGCGGCTGTTTGAATAAGTCAGGCCTAATGTGTGTGCAACTTCCAGAGAGTATCCTTAATGATTGTCCTTAAAGACTGCTTTTCTTCCCCTTTTCCTTCTTCTTGTCTGGAATACTGATGTGATGACTGGAGCTGAGGCAGCCAGTTAAAACCATGAAGCATACTGGGAACGATTCATGCAGAGCATGAATATCTTGCAGAGCAGCAACATACGAGTCTGGGCCCCTGAGGACTGTCAGGAGATCATTCTCCATGGCATTTTTATACCTTCTGTGACACCTTTTATACAGAGTCACATCTTTTTGAGAATTTTTAAATGGCAAATAGCCTGAGGGAACTAAGATAGTGTCTTCTTTTGGAACAGAGCACAGATTTGTTTCTTAAACAGGCTAATAGAGATGTTATTCTCCAGAACACATGCTGGCTAGATTTGCTAGCAGCCTCTTAGAAGATAATGATTTTCCTAAAGTCAGTGTGTCTCAGCGCTGATACACAGCATCCATCTGGGCTTACTGCACTGGTCCCATGGAACTTGGGGGGCAAGAGGACCCAACGCAAACAAGAACCTCATGCTGCCCACTGTGCTGTGAGAAATAAACTCCCTTGTCTCTGACCCAGGAGTCCTGTGTCTTCCGTAAGCATCTGTAAAACTGTGGTTGACTCACTAGTTAGTTTGCAAGTAAGAAAGAATCTCATTGAGCAGAGCAAAATCATTAGCTCTAGTGGGATTTTTTTTTTTCCCTTCCTTTTTTCTAATTTCATTGAGATAAATTTTACCTCCATAAACCTATTTTAATCTTATGGTGTAATGATTTTTGGCAAATCTATATAATTTTATATATATTTGAATTTTAATAAGTGTATACAGAATACCCAGTAACACATCCAAGATCTAGAGCATATCCATCATCAAAAATTCCCTCATGCCTCTGCCCAATCAATCCCTACCCCAGCCATCTAAGGCTATATCTTTTGTCACCATAGATTAAAATTGTAATCTTAGGGTTTCCTCTAACTGGAATCACATAGTGTTCTTTCTGTTGTGTCTGCATTTTTTCAATCAGCATGCTTTTTTTTTCTTTTAGCATAGTCCATTTTGTTGTCTGTATCAGTAGTTAAAAATTTTTTTTAGTAGGTTTTATTTTTTAGAGCAGTTTTAAATTCACAGAAGATTGAGTGGGAAGTACAGAGAGTTCCCATGTACCTTCTTCCGCATACAGGCCCAAGCCTTCCTGCCTGTCAACATACAGCTGAGTAGGAGGTTGTTACAATGATGGTACATCATTACCCAATGTCCACAGTTCACATTAGGGATCACTCTTGGCCTTGTACATTCTACAGGTTTGGATAAATATATAATGACATGTATCTATCATCACAGTATCTTACAGAGTAGTTTCACTCCCTTAAAAATCCTGTGATCAGGACTTCCCTGGCAGTCCAGTGGTTAAGGCTCCATGCTTCCACTGCAGGGGGCACTAGTTTGATCCCTGGTCAGGGAACTAAGACCCCCTCATGCCACATGCAACAGCAAAAGAAAAAAATCCTGTGCACTACCTATTCAGTCCTTCCCCCACCCGGAACCCTTGGAAACCACCGATCCTTTTACTGTCTCTGTGGTTTAATGGCTTCCAGAATGTCACTCCCCCTTCATGGATTACAACCTTGCTGTGGTGAAGGGGCTTGCATAACTCAATGAGCCATGCCCTGCAGGGCCACCCAAGACGGACGGATCATAGTGAAGGGTTCTGACGAAACATGGTCCACTGAAGAAGAAAATGGAAACCCACTCCAGTATTCTTGCCTGGAGACTCCCATGGACTGAATGAAGGCAAAAGAAGGGGATGGCAGAGGATGAGATGCTTAGATAGCATCGCCGACTCAATGGACATGAATTTGAGCAAACTTCGGAAGATAGTGTGGTGCTAGTGGTAAAGAACCCACCTGCCCGTGCAGGAGACATCAGAGACACGGGTTTGATCCCTGGGTTGGGACGATTTTCTGGAGGAGAAAATGGCAACCCACTCCAGTATTCTAGCCTGGAGAATCCCTTGAACAGAGGAGCCTGGCAGGCTATGGTCCATAGGGCTGCAAAGAGTCAGACACGACTGAAGCAACTTAGCACACAGCACCGGGAGACAGTGGAGAACAGAGGAGCCTGGTGTGTTACAGTCCATGGAGTCTCAAAGAGTCAGACACAACTTATTGACCGAACAACAATAACAACAACAATGTCATTTATGATTGTACAGTATGTAGCTCTTTCAAACTGACTTCTTTCACTTACTAACACACATTTAAATTTTCTGCATGTCTTTTCATGGTTTAATGGCTGAATCATATTCCATTGTCTGATGTATGACCATTTATTTATCCCTTCGTCTACTGAAGGACATCTTGGTTACTTCCAAGTTTTGGCAGTTATGAATACATAATTACAGATATAATTCATAAATAAATATTATAAATAATTATGAATAAAGCTGCTCTGGGGTTCATGGATATAAGCATTCAGCTTCTTCAGATAAGTAACAAGGAGAATGACTGCTGGATTGTGTTGTAAGAGCATGTTTAGTTTTGTAAGAAACTGACAAACTGTCTTCCAAAGTGGCTGCACCCATTGCCGTCCCACCAGCAATGAATGAGAGTTCCTGTTGCTTCACATCCTTGCCAGCATTTGGTATTGTTAGTGTTTTGGATTTTGGCCATTTTAATGGGTGTGTAGTAGTATTTTTGTTTTTGTTTTTAATTAAGTATGGTTCACGTACAGTATTACATAAGTTACAGGTGTACAATACAGTGAATCACAATTTTTAAAGGTTATACTCCATTTATGGATATTTAAAAATATTGACTATATTCCCTGTGTTGTACAATATATCCTCCTATCTTATTTTGATATCTTGTTTTAACTCGTGATTCCCTAGTGACATATGTCGGGTGTCTTTGCATATGCTTATTTGCCAGACTTATATCTTCTTTGGTAAGCTGTCTGTTCATATCTTTTGCCCATTAAAAAAAAAATCAGGTTGTGGGAGTTCCCTGCTGCTTCAGTGGTTAGGATTCTGCAGCTCCACTAGAAGGGGCCCAGGTTCTAACCCTGGTTAGGGAACTAAGATCCCACATGCCAGGCAGCACGATCAGAAAAAAAAAAAGAAAAAGAAAAAATCAGGTTGTTTTCTTACTGCCGAGTTTTAAGATTTTTGTACGTGTATTTTGGGTAACAGTCCTTTATCTCCCAGCATGTAGCTTGTCTTCTCTTCCTCTGGAATCCGGTGGGGTTTTTTGCATGTGAGAAAACTCAACTCTGTTCCTGCTGTAGAAGCCACTATTATACTGGACTTTTCTTGCACCTGAACCTAATTTTGACTAACGCCTGAAGTCATACTTCTGCTTAGAACCTTGCAGTGACTTCCGATCATACCTAGAATAAAAGCCCAGCTCTTTCCCTGGCTTCCGTGGACTCAATTAGCCTGGTGCCTGGCAGAGCCGTTACAAGAGAGGTCCCTGAAGCCAGAGTTCAAATTCTGTCATCTTGGGGAAGTTATTTAACTTTTTGGTGCCTCAGTTTCTTCATCTGTATAATGGATTAATAATAGGAATACTTCCTCAAGTTGTGGGACTAAACGAGTTCCTATGTAACATGGTGTCTGGCACATGACAAGTGCCCCATATATACTGCTACTGGCACAGCACCTCTTCCCCACACCACCTCAATTTTCTTTCTGAATATCTATTTTCTTTCATTTACTTCAATAAACAGATTGTGTTTTCCCACTGCAGAACATTTGTACCCTTCCCTCTACCTGGAACTCGAACCCCCACACCCAACACACACTCACACACACACACACACACACACCTGCAGTCACACACCCACACATACTCAAACACATACACATAGCCGCACTCAGATACATATGCTCTCACACACATACTCACACTCACATGCATTCACACACACTCATACATTCACACACACCACCGCATACTCTCCTTTGTGAGGCTGGCTTCTCCTTTTCTCAGAGAGGTCCTGCCTGAATACCTTTACTCCAGAGACCCCTCCCTCCACTTCCACACCCCTGCACCTTGCTACCTGACTACGGACCACTCCCGGCAAGGGCCGCTCCCACTCTGCCAACGCGTATTAGACAGCGAGATGCACCAGGCAGGCCCAGGCCTAGCTTCTGGTCTAGAGTCACAGTGTACATTTTTGCTCCCCCGTCTGCACTGTAAGCCCTCGTCATTCGCTGGGCAGGGCCCTTATCAATCTCTTTCACAGTTGTATTCCCAGCCCTAGACCAGGTCTGGAATATAGTAGGTGCTCAAGAAATACTTGGGGAAGTGAATGAACGCATGAATGGGAAGGACCACAGGTTTCTGAAACCACCTGTCAGTGGGAGCTGAGGTGGAGTGAGGGGCAAGGACCTGGCCCAGGCCGGAGCAGGAATGGGGTGGGGAGGCCTGAGTGGAATTCAACTTCCTTCCTCGGCATTCACTTGGGGCTTGTCAAACCCAGGCAGGCAGCTCTCTTTCCTCTGCTTTTCCACAGGACAAGGATGTGGCCTCCACTCCATGGAGGGCTGCTTCCGGAACACATTCCTTCTTCTGCTTCTGCTTTCTTCCCAGAAAGAAGGCAGACAGGCCAGGGTGGGGTTGGGGCAACAGCAGAGACGGCACCCAGAATAAAACCCCAACTCTTTCTGTGTCTCTGTGGACTCAGTCTGGTCTGCTGAGGTGCTGTGGAGGCCTGGTGTGCTGCAGTCCATGGGGCCGTGAGGAGTCAGACACGACCGGGCAACTGAACAGCAACAAGCAACAGGGAGCACTGAGACATCACTTTGCCGACAAAGGTCCGTCTGGTCAAAGTCATGGCTTTTCCAGTGGTCATGTAAGGCTGTGAGAGTTGGACCGTAAAGAAGGCTAAGTGCTGAAGAACTGATGCTTTTGAACTGTGGTGCTGGAGAAGACTCTTAAGAGTCTCTTGGACTGCAAGGAGATCAAATCAGTCAATCCTAAAGGAAATGAATCCTGACTATTCATTGGAAGGACTGATGCTGAAGCTGAAACTCCAATACTTTGGCCATCTGATGTGAAGAGCTGACTCACTGGGAAGGACCCTGATGCCAGGAAAGACTGAAGGCAGGAGGAGAAGGGGATGGCAGAGGACGAGATGGTCGGAGGGTATCACAGACTCAATGGACACGAGTTTGAGCAAACCAGGGAGATAACGAAGGACAAGGAAGCCTGGTGTGCTGCAGTCCATGAGGTCACAAAGAGTCGGACATGACACAGTGACTGAACAACAGCAACACAGACAGCACAGGCGGTGTGTCTGCGCCAGCATGCGGCGATGCCCGAGGAGCACCGGCCTCCAGGCCTGGCCCCTCTCCAGGCAGAGGGCCTTTCTGCCCACCTCCCACCTCAGACCAGGACTGTGAGCCTCAGGCTGGGAGACTTGGTGGGGACCTGGAGCCCCCACAAGTTCCCCCAGCCATCCTCTCTTGGACTTCACTGATGTGAAGGGAGGGAAGTAGGGGGCAGACAGGAAATCTTGGGAATCATAGGTATTGAATAGCTTGAAAATGCATATTCATCCTTTTATTTACTTTTCTTTCTTTAACCCTGGGTACCAATAGCAAAAAGTGAATATCTTCTTAGCATTTGCAAGGTGTAGGGGTTGCAGAGAAATCGAGGCAAAGGTATTAAAGATTTGGAAACACTGCTTTAATTAAGAAGCTGGAGACAACTGAGTACTTGAAAATAGAGACTAGAAAATAGAAAATAGATACTTGGTGTGTGCGTGCGTGTCACTGCTTTGCATGTCCCGAACTACACATGGGGTAGGCAGTCAGGGAGGAGGCCTGTGTCCTTGCTGTGTCCTTGCTTGTGTGAGCACCACGGAGGCCCTTGTGTGAGTGTCCAGGTGTGAACTCGGGCAATGTGCCGTCTTGTCTGGATGGAGGGGAAGGACATGCCCTGGCATAGACGAAGGATCACCTCTGGGTGGCAGGCCAGAGTGGTCCTGAGCTGACAGCTGGCCTGAGGGAGCTGAGGCGCAGCCAGGCTTTCCTGTGTCCACTGCCCTTGGTCGGCAGGACTAGCAGAGCCATGGTCATTTAAGGTGCTGGCTGGGTCAGACAGCTGGCGGGGTGGCAGGCCACCCGGGGCCAAGATGGTGCAAGCCTTCCAGGGGGCCATGGGAGCTATTTTTAGTGGTCTGGGCTGATTCCCAAATCCTGCTGACTATTTCTGGCACCAGAAGATTGCCCTGAAGGATGTGGAAAATTTTTATGTTGAGAATGTCTGGTTTCCCTCTGGCTGTGCAAGGGCAGAGGATGGAGACCAGGACAAAGGGCTTGAGGCCTGAGAGCTTCTGGGAAATTCACCAGCGCTGAGAGCATGAAATGGCTGTCCTCCTACCTTTTGGAGACCAGCATGGACTTTTAAAAACACCAGCATCGTGACAGGTGACCATCCCTGCTGGTTTGGCTAGGGTATCCTGGTTTTAGCTCTGGCAACTGGGACGGTCAGTCACCTGAGTTCCATTTCAGCCCCATTTAGCTCCAGAAATGAATCAATAAGAATAGGAAAGAACCACCTGCCTCATCTTCCAGAATGTTCACCATCACCCTACACAGTAGGTACTGCTGTTGTCTCCATTTTATATGGAGAAGGAAATGGCACCCCACTCCAGTGTTCTTGCCTGGAAAATCCCATGGACAGAAGAGCCTGGAGGGCTACACTTCATAGGGTGGTAAAGAGCCGGACACACCTGGGGGACTGAGCCCACCATCTTACACGAGGAAACTGAGGCACTGAGGGGTGAAGCAAACCTGCCCACTGCAGAACAGCCAGTGAGTTAATGGCGCCAGGATCTGAATTCTGCTGTTCTGGGGCTACAGTCCCCCAGCTATGCCAGGAAAAAGGATGACTTTGGACTTAAGAAAAACCAGGTTCAGTCACTTCCCAGCCAAACGCTCAACTTGGGATAAATAGTATCTATTTGGTAAGGTTGTCATGAGGATCGAGGAATGTCATTGCAGGAAGCCTGACCTTAGTCAGTGCTCAGGAAGTGACGGCTCTTTTCCCCACTGCTTGTCCCTTTTGAGGTGGCAAGACCTGGTCACATAAATCCGCTGCCTCGGTGGTCCCATGGACACCCCTTGCTGGCTGCACCGTGGGGCACCTGGGTACCAAAGCCTCCGGCCTGGCCGTCCTCTCTCCTGCTCCCTTCCAGGCAGTGAAGCGGGGAAAACATGCGGTGTAAGTAGAAAAAAAACGGCCGCCAGCCATGAGCCCTGGTTCTGCCCCTTTGCCCTGGGCATCCTAGTTGCCTCTGGCCTCCACTTTGCTCAGCTGTTGAATGGGCGACTGAGCCCACCCCCACGAGGGCGGGAAGTTTCAGGAAGATCGCGGGCATCTGGTCCCCGACCCCCAGGCTCCCCAGAAGCCCCCTCCCGGGGCAGGTGGGGAGAAGGACCGCGGCCGCAGGGCGCTGGGACCGGCTCTGGGACGCCGCTGGAGGTGCGGACGTGCGTGCGGCCGGGCTGGGCACCAAAGGAATGCAGGGGCCTGAGACGCGCTGTTCCTTCCGCAGGCCTCACGTCAGCAGTCAGCAACCGGCAGGAAGGGCCCCCGCAGGCCACCCCCTCCGGGCTGGGGAAGTGGTTGAACAATAGAGCCTCCCGGAGGGATAGTGCTGGGAGTGTGTGTGTGTGCACACACTGGGCTGTGTGTGTACACTGGGCTGTGTGTGTACCTGTGTGTATCCTGAAGAGGGAATGCTGGGAGAAAGACCAGGGACCCGTACTGGGTTTCTCTGGAGGTCAGGCCCCTGCTGTATTATCTCACGGAATTCCCACAGCAGGCATGCAGAGGGTCATCCACCGCAAACCGGGTTTGTGCATAGCTAAAGGAAGGCCGTGCACAAATGCCTTGCACATGAACATGGGCTTATCTGGTGGCTCAGACAGTAAAGAATTTGCCTGCAATGTGGGAGACCTGGGTTCAATCCCTGGGTTGGGAAGATCCCCTGGAGAAGGAAATGGCAACCCACTTCAGTATTCTTGCCTGGATAATTCCAAGGACACTACAGTCCATCAGATCGCAAAGAGTCGGACAGGACTGAGTGATTAACATTTTCACTTTCAAGGGAAGGCTTGCTGGCTTCTGCCATCTTCCAGCAGTGGGGTTTGGGATGGAGGCTGGGTGAGGGGTGGGAGGAGGCTGAAAAACGCTGCTGCATGCCTGGTTCTGCAGTTCATAGAAAGTCTGCCTGCCCACAGCCTTAACGAGAGAAGTGAGCGCACATACCAGAACAGGTCTGTGAGTAGACCGGCATCCCCTTTTTACAGGGAGGACATCAGAGGTTCGGAGAGATGTGCCTGCCAGCACACATTCATTGTACCAAAAGGATTTAAGCTGCTAAAGAAAGAGAAAGCATCACGAGTAAGTCTACCCTTCTGTTTAGAGAAATAGAAACTTGCTTTAAGCTTTAAACTTGCTATGCCTGCTTTAAAATGTAGCAAAAATGATCGAATTATACACTCACCATTGTGTCACCCTTAACGGATGAATTGGCAGCTACGGCTGCTCACAGCACAAGAAGACAGTGTGACCTCTTGATGCAAGAACACGCAGAACCCAGGACGAAGTCTTGCCCTGAACTCAAACCTGAATTTGATCAAACCCCTAGATCTGAACAATTTACAGGAACTACAGGGGACAGAGGAACATGTTAAGTGGCACCTTGGAGATGCAGTCAGCCAACTTCAGATGTGGGCAGCTCTATAGATACCCAGGTGGTCTCTTCTGTAGATAAATTGCAAGGAGAGAGTTGGAGGGAGGGAGAGGAATAAAAAGTAAGAAAGTAGGAGTAAATGGAGAAGAAATCAGTAGAGTACAGGAAATTCGGAACCATAGCAACCAATAGCCAGATGCACGTATCATTTGGGATTCTGATCTGAACAAATTATGAAACAAACAACCAAAAACCCCAAACAGATGAAAGCCATTTGGGAAATAAGAAGTCCTAATAGATCACCTGACTGGAGGCTAGTGATCTGTTTTGAACTGATGACCCCAGATGGGATCGTTGAGATCAGGCAGCTTTGAGACCCCTGACTCAGGGTGAAATGGGAACTGCCCTGGGTCACTGCTTCCCTGCTGGGCACCCCTGGCAGATAGGCCCTCACTGGAGTTTGCAGAAGGAGGGAGAGAGCAAGGAGTAGGGAGAGATCATTTCCTCTCTCCTGTCCTCTGCACTCAGGGTCATCTTTTTAAAGGGCATGCATCTTGGAGGTAGCCAGGATCTGACCTTTCTGTTCTGTCTGCCCAGAACCCAGGGATTAAAATTAGATCCTTTGAGCCAGAGGCTACTGTGATCCTGCTCCCTGGGAACTGGTGTAAGCAACAAGCTCCAATTGCTAGGACCTAGAACTCGTGCCCAAATTAGGGGTGGCCCTCAATGGTGACATCCCACACCTCTGACGACAGCCCTGCTGACATCCAGCAGTGGCCCTCAGGCCTGGATCACAGTGGTGGGCACTGGGACATGAGAACAGCAATCCGGTCTCTTCCCCCGATCGTCCTTCCATTTTAAAGATGAGGAAATGGGGTCACTATGAGCCTTGCACAAGGTCGAAGAACGTTATTATTATTATTAATTCATACACATCAGCCTCAAAATCTTATTTGAAATGGTTTGCTTTTTTTCTTGGTTTGCTTTCATTTTAAAAGTTCATGTCCAGGGAAAAATATTATAAGTATCCACTAATCTGATTAGTACTAAGTGACTTCTTTACACACCTACCCGTAGTCTCCTAATTCCTCATTTCAGGATTGCATTATCAGTCTCTCAGAGACCATCTGGTTGGCCTTTCTCAGTGGGGTTTCCTCAGTGGCTCACAGGATCATTGTGTGTAAGGAATTAGCTTCTTTCCTCTGCATCCTGAGTGGTACTAGTGATGAACAATCCTAGGGTGAACTGAGGATGTTTCCTTATGTCATTTTCCATGTTCTGTGTCAGATCCTGACCCCCAGCTGAGTCATTAAACATACTGTTCCATATCTTTCTTTCTCCCTTGCTTTATCACAGAAATGGCATATTGTTAGTATGCAGAGAGCTGCCTCTTTGCTATGGCTAGGTGGTACCCATGGTATAGATGCATGTAACTCACTAATCTATCTCTTCTGATGGGCATGTAGTTCATTTCCAGCCTTTGCCCCTATACATGAAACTTTGGTGCACACATATAAGGGAATCTGTGAGAGAAATTCCCAGAGGAACAAGGCCTTATTAATTTGAATCAAACTGGTCCTAGTGACCAGACTTCTGGAACAAAAAGGTTTTATATTCAGTCTGGGAGGAACTTGGCCTGGACATGCAAACAGTCTGGAAGTTTGAGGAGCAAGGCAAGAATTCCAGATGTCCAAGGAAGGGAAGGAATGGCAGTCCTGAGAAGTGGGCATTTCTGTTTCACTGCAGAAACTCAGAGAGGTTGAGTCATTTGCCAGGGGCACACAGTGAATAAGTGGCGAAACTGGGATTTGAACTCAAGTGAGTCTGAATCCAAAACCTGTGCCCTTTCTGTTCCACTATCTGATGGGCTGCCCCTGTTTCCAGAATGCCCCAAGAGTCAGGCTGGCATGTTGCCCACCTTGGAGGGTATCACTCACATCACTGTCTGTTTGCTTGACATCCCCAGCCTTGTGCAGTGCACAGTCTGTGAGACTGCACATGGCAGCCCTCTGGGATGTCCATGCTCTCTCTACTTTCAACAACATCACCAAACACAATTGCTGTCTTCAAGAACATGGGATAGCAAGCCAGCTGACTCATAAATTCTGTCATGTGTGCATTTAGTTATTGGTAGGTACTAATGACATCAAAGTTGAGAGAGAGAGGCTGTGTTCTACCTTCCAGGAGCTCTCAGTCATTGTGATTTAGGAGCACCTCGTGATGAAAGAGGAGGATTGGACTGATTCTGTTAGGCTGAGGATCAGGGAAGCTTCCTTGGAGGAGAAGGAGGCAGTTGGCTGGGCCCTGAAGTATGAGTAGGAGTTTGCCAGGTGGGAAAGGGGTGATGGAGGCATCAAGGGTAGAGGAAGGGGATTTCAGCAGAGGGAACAGTCAGCAGAAGGCACAGGTTTGAGATAAGCAGGGCGGTCAGGAACTGCAAGTTCTTGGGTACAGGGAGTGTCAGAGGAAGTGGGGAGCAGATGGGGAGCCCTTGAAGGGGATTAAAACCCACAGACAAATACACATGTTTGTGCAGTGGGCAAAGAAGGGACCCTGGAGTCTCTGACTTGGCTTTAACTCCTGATTCTCACTGTATGACCTGGGGCAAAGCCCTCCCCGACTCTGGGCCCTTGATCTGCTTGTTGAGGGAATGGAAGGGTTGTGGTAAGGTTCATCAGGGGGGCCCTTGGTTAGGGCTGTGTGCTGAGCCCTGAGCACACAGGTCACTAAGCCATTCCTTTGCAATGAGTATGCATTTCATTTACCATGACCTTCCTTCCTGGGGTCAGTCCCAGCCAATCAACCTGGGAACTCCTCAGGTGTGGATTGGGGCATGGTGGGGCAAGAGAAGGATAGGCTGGCTCAGCTGGTCTGGGTACTGGCTGGGCTGGGCATACAGACAGCTGGGAAACTCCTTCTGACCATCCTTGGGATGGTTCAGCTAGATACTGTTTGTTTAGCCTATACTGTGTGAAACAGTATTCTAAGTACTTCTTACATATGTAGTTCTCATAACAACCTCATGAGGTTGGGTTTTTATTATCCCAACTTCACTGAAGAGGAAATTGAGGCTCAGAGAGGTTAAGTAACCAGCTCAAGGCCACACAGCCAACAAGTAGAATAGATAGGGCCTGTTGAATGCTTGAGTCTCCAGTCCTAACTTACATAGCACTGTTTCTCAAACCAGCATGAGATGATTTGAGCTAGTACTTGGATTAGCTTTTTAATTCAAGAAACAAATATTTATTTTAGAGTGTATTAGAAAAGAAATAACTAGTGTATCAAATTCATATGTTTCTGATGAACTATTAGTCTTGTAATTTCACTGATCATCTTTAGTCTTCAGACTATATTCACTTGTTCATTTAAAACCATTTAATGACTGTATATTTATGTTAATTATGTTAATGGGTATTAGAAAGAAAAATGGAAGTCATGCATTAAACTCGTGATTTTTGGCAGTGATATAATTTCCTTTTAGAAAACAAGTTAAGTAAAAATAACAATTAATTTAAAGGAAAATTTCAAGTAAAAATGGGAAAGGTATAGGAAAAAAAACTACTGCAGTGATACTAGAATAACAGGGGGATGGGGCCCTGGTGGCCTCCTGGAGACAGTGCAAGAAGTAGAGGGCAGAGGGGGCCTGACCCCTGAGGGACTGACGCCAGCCTGCCCCCAGATTTCCCCTTACCCACCACCCGTCTGGTCCTTTTCTCCCTTCTGTAGCCAGAGCCGCCTTTGAAAAATGTAAGACACATTCTGTTTCTCTCTTGTGAATCCCTCCAATGGCTTCCCGTTGCGTTTAAAGACAACAAACTCTTCGCCAAGGTGCAGAAGTCACTATATAATCCAGCCTGCACCAACCTATTTTCTCCCCTTCCTCACTGGCTGAGAGCTGTGATCATGGTGGACTCATTGCTATTACTGCCTCAGGGCCTTTGCACATGCTGTTTCCTCTGCTTGTTGCTGTTGTTTTTCAGTCTCTCAGTCGTGTCCAACTCTTTGCAACCCCATGGACTGCAGGCCTCCCTGTCCTTCACTTTCTCCTGGAGTTTGCTCAAATTCATGTCCACTGAGTCGGTGATACTATCTAACCATCTCATCCTCTGCTGCCCTCTGTCTTGCCCAGCATCAAGGGCTTTTCCAATGAGTTGACTCTTTGTAATAGGTGGCCAAAGTATTGGAGCTTCAGGATCAGTCCTTCCAATGAATATTCTGGGTTGATTTCCTTTAGGATTGACTGGTTTTATCTCCGAGCAATCCAAGGGACTCTTAAGAATCTTCTCCAGCACCACAATTTGAAGGCATCAGTTCTTCAGTGCTCAGCCTTCTTTATGGTCCAACTCTCACATCCGTACATGACTACTGGAAAAACCATAGCTTTGACTATGTGGATCTTTGTTATAAAAGTGATATCAAAGAAAGTGAGATCTCTGCTTTTAAATACACTGTCTAGGTCTGTCATGGCTTTTAATTTCATGGCTGCTTTCCTCTGCTTAGACCGGTCTTTTTCTAGATCTTCACATACACACACTTCTTTCTCATGCTTCTTCTCCCCAGAGAAGCTGCTTGCTACCACTCCCTCCACAACCAGACGTAGTGACTTCCAAGTACCACAGTCACCTCATGCTGGCTCATTTATCTGAACAGCACTTCTAACACCATCTAGATTTCTTTTCTTTTAAAAAAACACTGCATTTTGTGTTGTTCCATTAGAGCAAGAATTCTGTCCTGTCATTGATGTGTCCCCAGGTTAGCGTCTGGCACATAGTAGGTGCTCAGTAAATAGTTGTTGGGTACATACATGTGTGGGTGGTAGCCGAGGGGGCTGGAGAATGGGTTTAATTAAGCTTATGCTGCCTCATCCAGAGGCAAGCTTCTCCAGAAACAGCTGAGAGGTTTGAGGTCCTCCAGATGAGCAGTCCAGGCAGCCGAAACCAAAAATACAGATGGGATTAGTCACCCTCTGAGCCTGGTAACGCTGGCCCCAAACTCACTCCCCTTCCAAACACTTCACAACACTGCGGGCCCCTGCGTCGTCAGGGCCCCAGGTGGCAGCTCTGGCATTTGAGAGCTGGTGGCAGCTGAGCAGTGTGGGCACGGGGAGGGGCGAGGCTGGAGAGGGGTGCGGAGCAGACCAGGTCAAGGGCCACGGACAGGGTTGCTTGGCCTGGGGACAGAGTGGTGGTGGGAGGGGGAGAGCTTCTGAGCATAAACCTTGAGAAAAGGCGCCTTGAAAAATGAACTCAAAGCTGTTGAAAAAGAAAAATTCCACTCGTAAACCGAAGCAGACCACATGGCTGTGAAATCCATCCCCATGACACTTTGCCTGCTTGAAAGAGGAAATTCTCTGCTTTCTTTTTTTGCTGTTATAACAGTTTTATTGAAATATGATTCACATGTACAATTCACCCATTTGAAATATACAATTCAGTGGATTTGGGTATATTCAGAATTTTTCCAGCATCACCACAATCTCTTTCAGAACATTTTCATCACTCCCAAAAAGAACCCCTTTTTCATGGCCAGCGCTAGGCAACCACGAATCTGCTTCACTAGGCAACCACGATTCTACTTCTGTTTCTATAGATTTATCTCTCTTTACACTTAATATAAATGGAATTATATGGGATCTTCTGTAACTGGCTTCTTTCACGTAGCATAAGGTTTCCCAGGTTCATCCATGTTATAGGATGTATTAGTACTTCATTGCTTTTTATGGCCAAATAATGTTCCATGGTACAGATAAGCCACATTTACTTTATTCGCTCTTTGGTTTATGGACATCTGGATTGTTTCCATTTGGGGAGAATAATGAATGATGCTGCTGTGCACATTCAACAAGTTTTACGTAGACATATGTTTTCATTTCCCTTGGGTATCTATCTAGGAGTGGAATCTATTTTCTTCTAAAAGGAAAAAATATCCCCCAAGTCAGCATATGTATAGGGAGAGTGGATTTAAAATATCACTTGTAGCTGTGACAGAGCAAGTGACCTTCATGAGTGTGGAGGATACAACTGTGCCAGGCACATACTAGAAGCTAGTGAACACTTTCGAATGCATGTTCAAAGACTTTCTCACTCTGATAGCCTCAGGGAAATGGCTCAGGGGTGGAAATGCAGCAAAAATGGATCTCTGTCTGTTCATTCACTCATTTGTTCTTTCAGTAAATGCAGTGGCACAGAGCAGTTCATTCAGCGTCATCTGAGTTTAATCAATTGTTGAAGGTTTCTTGACAACGCTGGAGCAGTCCTTACCCTGTGTGTGAGGGACTCAGTCGAGATGGGAAAGCAGACAAGTCACCCGCACCATGGCACAGGAAGGCAAACAGGACACTTCTCGGCCCCTCTCATGTTTGATGTTTCCTTTTTGAGCCAGCAATGCTTCCCCTGAGTTCTTGGGTTGGGGTTCCTCTCGTCCCCAGGGCAGAAGCAGCAGTGGGGAAGAAAGCTCCATCTTGAGGGGGAGCTGGGTCCACCCTTAAGGACCCATCCTTGGTTCCCTTATACCTTTTTGCCTGAAATCAAGGACCTACCTTAACTCGTTTACAGAGTCAACAGCATCTTGTCTGCTGCCTTTTTCTGGCTGTTGACCTGTTTCTGCTGGACTCCTGAGAGGAGCCTAAGCTGTGTGGGCGCCTTGGCTTCAGAGATGTGCAAAGACAGTCCCTGTCTACCTGGAGCTGCAAGACTGATGGTCAAGACACAGGGTCCACAAGCAGCCCAGCGGATAAGGGGACTCAGATGGGGACGTGGGCGTTGGAGCTGCCTCGGGGATCCTGTCTGGAAACATACAGCCTTCTATGTTTTATTGACTTGTCAGACACATTCTTACATCAGTTTCTGGTACGCTTAGAGTTTCCATGTGTATCTTTTTTTAAAGGAGATGTTGATTTGTTCATTTGTGAGCATTTATTGAGTACCTATTATGTACCAAGCCCTCAGAGGGACACAAAGATAAGTAAAACTTTACCTTGAGTCTTGAATGCCTCATAGTCCAGCAAGAGATAAAGACAAGTAAATCATAGGGAGCCCTGAGTATGTGCTGTACTGGGAGACACACAGAGATACAGTATTTTTATTCTATCTCACATACAATTTTCTCATTTAGAATATATTATTGCTACCACATATATCATATATTATTTTAGTCACATATCTTAAATATATTCTGTTCTCATCTGGCTTACATGTAATTATTTATATTATTTTTGCTTTAAATGTTATATTTTTGTATCTCCTCTCAAAATATATTTTATAGCTTTCTACTGTATCTTTGGGTTTCATCTTTTTTAAAAGATCCTTTCTCCTTGTGATTTTAATGATGATGTATTTTCAATGGAAATATTTTAGAAAATATAGAAGAAATAAATACAAATAAAAATAGCTCAAAAAGGAGCGGATCTTGTATATGTATAGCTGATTCAGTTTGCTGTATAGCAGAAACTAACACAAATTTGTAAAGCCACTATACTCTAATAAAAATTAATTAAAAGAATAGCTCCTAATCTCTCACCATCCAAAGACAGAAATTGTCTCCCTCTACTGTCTTTCCTTCTAGTCTTTCTTCTAGGCGATATACAACGTTACATATATTCTTATTAAGACTCATGGTATTTAATTTTAATGATACTGGTAGATGGTGCAGATGTCTCAGAGGATGAAGCATCTTCACTTCCATTCCCAAAGAGGGTCTTGCTTTTCTTCCTCTCTGGATCACCGGTCACCATATCCTGGCTACTAAACTGAGGTGCCCCAGGCATAACCAGCCAACATTGGCAGTGAGGGTTTCTGGAAGGCCTGGGACTAAAGTTCTGAGGCTGTGCTCACCGCTGGGGCGTCAGCCTGGCTCCAGAGCCCAAGCCCTTGTTCACCCTGGGGTGGGGGTGGAGGTGAGGGGAAGCGGTGGGGGGAGTGTGTCAGCTCTCCCCAGCCCTGAACAGCGACGGTTCTAAATAAGGCCCTGGAATCTGCTGTGTCGAGAGACAGCTGGGAATCCGTGTGGCTGTGTCCTCTGCACCAGCCCCAGCGGGACGCGTGTCGGGCAGGGGGCACTGGAAAGCCAAGAGCCACCACCCAACGTTTTGCCGCTGCCCAGCCTCTCTGAGAAAGGAACTTCTCAGAGAACGGTGCGTGACATCCATGGAATATTAAAGCCAGCCTGGGAAGTGGAAGTTCTGGTTCTCTTTGTCGAGTGTCAGTAGCCAGTTTTCACAGAGCTGGAAAAGAAAAAGAACACCCACTGGAGGTTTGGGGCTGTGGACGGTCTCATAGAACCCTCGTAATGGTGCTAGGAGGTGGGTATCTCTGCCCCCTTTACAGCAAGGTTGAGACTGAGGCTGGGAGAGGTAGGGTGACCTGTCTGAGGTCACACGGGTTGCGGTGACCCTGAAACAGGCACTGTCAGCGCCTATGCTCCCCTGCCCCTAACTCAGACCACCGGGGGCCACGTCTGGGCTCTCTTCTCTCCAGGCGCTGAGCCTTCCGCAGGGTGAATTTCCTGGCCTGGGCCCCCACCTCGCTCTCCCCCTCCCTCCATCCGTGTGCAGGCAGGAAATACAGGCTCCACGTCTCTGCTTCTCAGCAACCCCCAGCCTCGGCCTTCATATATAAATATTTATCTAGTGAATTAAATACAGAGAGAGGAGCCTGCAGACAAACCCGGACTGGAGAATAATCCTCCACTCAGGTTCTCCTGGAGGTCTCTACGTGCATAGCTGCACAGTGACATGTGTGTGTGGTGGTGGTGGGGGGGGTGGAGCGGGGTGGGGAAGTGGTGATAGAGGAGTAGATAGTGGAGGGTAGTGGTTTCACACCCAGACTCTGGAGCCAGGCTGCCTGAGTCTGAATCCCAGCTGTGTGATCTTGGACTAGTGACCACCCTCTCTGTGTCTATTTCCTCCTCTAAGAAACAGTGCTGTGGTCAACGGTCTGCACCTCCTAATTCCTGCAACGGCCCCGGCACTGGAGTCAACACAGTGCCTAACACATAGTAAAAGCTTTTATCTTTGTTTTTATAATATTTATTTATGTATTTGCTCCGAGTTTTATTTGCACCATGTGAACTCTTAGTTACAGCATGTGAGATCTAGTTCCCTGACCAGGGATGGAACCCAGGCCCCCTGCATTGGGACCGTGGAGTCTCAGCCACTGGACTACCAGGGAAGTTCCAGCAAAAGCTTTCAGAGTGAAACAAAATATTGGAGAAACTGAGTCAAGATTCTGAAGTGAAGTGACTTAACAAGAGAGAGGCCACTGCACCAGGAAGCTCCCCAGAGGAGAGAACATCTGGAATGTTCTGGAATTCTGCCCGAAACCCACCAGTGGCTCCTCTGCTGTCCTCAGAACCAACGCAGAGCAGGTTTGTTTATTGTTTCCATGGCTCCCAAGGCTCCACACTGTCTGGAACCCAAACTAACCTCCTGATTTTGCCCCCACAGACATACTCTGCTTGCATCTTTCCCATCCCCTTCCCCTCCCCCCAGAAGTGGCTCTGCCCACAGCCCCAGAGCTGTTTTTGACTTGCTCTCCCCTCTCTCATACCCTGTCCCTCTAGCAGGTATTCTGAAACTGTTGCAGGAGAGAGGACCCCTTCCAGGGCCTGAGAGCGTGTATTGTCCGAGGAGACACACGTGCTGACAAAGCAAGAGACTTTGCTGGGAAGGGGCCCCTCTGGGTGGGGAGAAGGGTGAGAGGACCCGGGAGGACTGCTCTGCCAGTGGCTCACAGTCTCGGCTTCTAAGTGATGGGCTTATTTTCTGAGTTGTCTCTGGCTGATCACTCTGACTCGGGGTCCTTCCTGGTGGCATGTGCATCACTAAACCAAGGTGGATCCCAGCGGGATGGACTCTGGGAGGTTGGTAGGACACACGAACTGGTGTCTCCTTCTGACCTTTGCTGATTTCTTCCGGTTGGTGGTAGCTTGTTAGTTCTGCGTTCCTTACCAAGACCTCCTGTTGTTAAGATAGCTCATGCAAGTGGCTGCTATCTTGCCTGGTCAGGGCGGTTACGGTCAGTGTTGCCCCTGAGAAAACCAACCACCTCTCCCGAGGGCCACCAGCTCTAGCCCCTCAGGCCTGACCCGTCTCCCGCCTGGATGCAGCAGGAGCCTCCTTCTGCCTGACGTCTGCTTCCACCCTTGACCCATGGGCAGCCAGAGAGCCTTTTAAAGCCCAGCCCCGATGCTGCTGCGTCTCTGCATTCGGCTCCCAGGAGCTTCTCGGCATGTGGAAGAAAACCCCAGATCCTCCTGCAGCTCACCACCCCCCGCACCCCAAGGCCCAGCTCTCCACCTCTGCTCTGCGTCCCTCACCGCTTGACCCACACAGCCTCCTCGCTGTCTCCCTCGCAGCCTGTGTGCTGTCCTTCCCTCCCCCGAGGTGTGTCTTTTTCACAGTCTCCTATGTTCCCCTCCAGGTCTCCGCCCAAATACCACTTCCTTGGGGCCTCTCCCGACCCCCAGCTTCAGTACCCCCAACTCTCTCCCATACGTACACCCTAATCTCCTCTTCACCTCTTTCCTGCTTGCATTTTTCTTCAAAGTGCTCATCATCTCTACCTGAAGTTATATTACAGGGTGATTTTATTTATAAAATGTATAAATCAATTTTACAACTGTCTCTCCAACACATAAAGCCCTGGGAGAGCATGAATGTTTCCTGAAGGAAAGAGGGCAGAGAGAAGGGATGCAGGCAGGCAAGAGGAAGGAAGGAATTGAGGGCTTCTCTGATCTGATCCCGTCCAGCTGGGAGGACACAGGAAGGAGGGGAGAGGTGAACCCCAGGTACAAGGATATTTGGGGGATGGCAGGTCTGGCTCGCAAGGCACTGTGGAATATGAGGCTGGGGGAAGACTTTAGGGCAGAATTTATGGAGTTTGAAATACCCGAAAAGGGAACCAAAACGCAGAATTCAGTACTGACCCTAAAATGTTTTCCTTTTCACTGGAATGCAAGTTAGCATTTGGAAAGGACAGTGAGGGTCGAATCGTATAAATCATATTCCAGCCTTGGTTTGAGCTGCTCTCCTGACTGTCCCTCTGCTCAGCAGCTGGGGAGGGTGTGGACGCGGGGTCTGGGGCCAAGGAGGAGCTCGGGGCAGCGTCACACCCTCTGGAATGCTGTGGTGGCTATGAACTCGCTCCAGATTTGCACAGTTCCCGTCAGAACATGAAACCAGAGGAAAAAACCCCACAAGGTCCAGACTGATCAGCACAGATCTTAGCAACAGCACAACAAGCTGGAGTCAGCCCACTTCTACAGCCGAGGTGCTTTCCGCCAGGCCCAGGGCTTGGGGACTTGCTGCCTCTGTGGGCCGGGGGCCCAAAAGCTAACTCCATGGCCATGGGAGGTTGGGGGGAGGGGTGGAACTGGGCTAGAGCCGGAACCACGAGGGCTCCAGGAAAGGCTTCAAATCCTGGCATTCCCCATGTGCTCTGGGGTCTGAGAATGGAATGCTGATGGGTGACCCCTTGGGCACCCTGGTTCACCCTGCTATTTGCGGGGCTCACCCTGTGCACACCCTTGCCAGAAGTTGGCAAGGGGAGAGGGGACTTCAGAGTTTCAGAAACACCCAGAACATCCCAGCATTTCTCAATGAGTTACTCCCTCCTGTCTTCACCATCACAGCTGGATGATGAGGAGCCTGGCCAGCTCCTGACCCAGTTTCTCAGACCTCCTCCTGCCTTCCAGGCTAGTGTGATTGGATCAGAAAACATCTCAAGCATATGACAAAGTTCAGAAAATCATATTGCAGTCAAGCACCCCCATTCCTATTTAACCCTTAACCGTCTGCCTTATTTGCTTCATTTTCTCTCCTAAAAAATAAGGTACATAAGGGCTGTGTGAGCATGGCCATGGTAGGCGGTGGTGAGGTGCCCCCAGGCTTGTCTAGGGAGATAAGCAGACCAGCAGATCATCCATCCTGCTGATGAGAGGGTGCCTACCCAATACGTGATGATAGGACTGGTGCAGAGTACTCAGGAAACAGTGGTTTTCCTGATAATATGGCATCTCACCCACCTATGGCCTCTGAGGTGGGCAGCCTGCAAATAGGGCTCAGGGTCACTCAGCCAGGAATGGGACCGGGGCTGTGAGCCTTGTTGGAAGCTGAGAGAGGACAGCCACTAGTGCCCCAGTGGCGTCCCTTCCTGAGGGTGCAGGGTGGAGCCCCTCCAAGAGGTGCTGACGGCAAGAACCTGCCAGAGAACAGGGACATGAGGGAACTGCCTGGCTTTTCTTGAAGTAGCCATCTGGGGACTTCAAGGCAGGGTCAGGGGTTTCTCCAGGGAAAGGGGTCTCATCAGGAGATGCCCTCCGCAGCAGCTACAACCCAGCCTGGTTGAACCTGCTCCGGCCTTGCTGCCGTGGCAAGGAGCTGGGGCAGACTCATTGCAGCTGGGGGTCCACAGGTGGAGTGGGTGACAGGGTCCGGAGCCCAGGGACACAGCAACGCCCACATCTGTTGGTTTGACTCATGGACTTGGTGACTGATGCTCACGGAGGACAGAGCACACTGTCCTGCCCTCCAAGAGCCCCGTCTCAGAGCTGAGGAGTAGGGGAGGTCACTCGGAAGCCCTAAGCCCCCAGGATGGAGTTTGTGCCCCAGCAGGGAATGGCTGTGTGGACTGTGCAGGCCATCTCTGCCCACTGAGTCTCAGGGCTTCGTCATCTGTGAGCTGGGAGGATCAAGCGACTGGCGTGGCAGCCCTTCTTCCAGCAAATACTCAGGCACTCCACGCTGCTGTGCCGTTCTAAAGCAGCAGCTCTCAGCATGAGATCCCCATACCGCCAGCAGCACCTGGGAACTGGTTGGAAATGAAATTCCCAGGCCCCACCCCAGACCCAGGGAATCAGGAACTCAGGGGCGGGACACAGTTGTCTAGGAAGCCATCTGGTGCCCATGCATGCTTGGGCACCGCTCTTTCAGGGCATTGACCTGACTGTGTCAGTCTCAAGCTCTAGATCTTTCCATGGCTCCCCATGGCCTTCTGGATGAGGTTCCAGGGCTCTAACCAGTGTTTGAAGCTCTTCCCTGGTGGCCCTGACCGATGTGAGGTGCCAGACCTGTTTCCCCGGCCAGATGAGAGGCTGTGGAGGGGCAGTGCCCGTGACTCAGGCCTCCATCCGGTGTGCCCTGCCCCAGCCGGGCTGGCCGACCTGGCAGAGGGCAGAAGAGATCGATGGCATGCGTGGGCTGAGTGCGCGGCTCTGCGTGGTGGTCTGGCATTCGGAGGTTGGCTGTCACATGTGAACCTGGCCAGCTGCCACCCAGTTTGGAGCCTCAGTGCCATCTTCTATCAAATGAGCATAATAATAAAGTGGCTGCTTAGGTTACTGTCAGGACTAAATACGGGCAGAGCGTTCAGTCTAGTGCCCGAAAAAATAGCAAGAGCCTTAGGGTATCAGGGGTTCACAATCCCTTATCCCAAATTGCTGGGGTTAGAGGTTTCAGAAATCCGAGCTTTCCATACTTTAAAAAGGGACATATACCTGGTATTTACACAACACATCCAGTGGGAAGGGTCTTCTGGAAACAAACACACTGCTGTTTCTACACCAAAATGTGTGGTTATGCAAAGGAAGTGCAAACAGCGAAGACTATCTATAATCAGCCTCCTACCAGTTCAGATCACTCCAAAGCCATTGGGCTTTCCCAGAAGACAACGGAGAGCCATGGAAGGATTTAGGGCTGACAAGTGACACAGGCTGATGCCCTGAAACAGCAATGCCCACACAGGAGCGAGCCTCGGAATCCCTGAGGGGGCTTGGTAAATGCAGATGCCTGGCTCCCCACACACGGTCACTCTGGCTTCGTGGCAACCAGTGAGGAAGGCATGGTTCCTCTCCCATTTTTACAGAACACTGAGGCCAGGGAGATGAAATCACTTGCCCAGGGCCTCGCGTGCTGGGCTCAGTGAGACGGCTGTGACTGGGAGAAAACGCTGGCTTTGGGATTCAGACTAGCTCTGCCATTTCTTGGTTGTTTTACCTTGGTTCACTGAGCCCAAGTTTCCCCATCTGCAAATCAGGATTGGCAGTCCTTCTTTGCGGGGTGGAGAGAGGACGCGCTGAGATAAAGGGGTGCTGGACTCCTGGTGAGCACTCAGGAGGAGCAGCTCTGCTCTCTGCTGGGGTGAGCCCCAGAATTCCCCAGGTCCCACCCCTGGCCCACGCCCCAGCGCACCTGGGCCTGGGCTCCACAAGAGGGAGAGCCCTTCCAGCCCGTGTTACCCAAATATTGCAAAGACATGGTGGGGTGTCTCCGGTGACGGCACCCAGAGTGGGATGGAGGTGAGGAAACTGCCTGTGTGCCCGGCACCCCCAGTTGCTGCCCCTGTGTCTAGGGCACTGCAGGAAGCAGGCTGGCTCACACAGGCTGGCACGGCCAGTGCCATCCCAGTGAAACTACAAGGGCAGCGAGGCCCGGGTGATGAACCTTCTGGGAAATTCAGCAATTTGGGAAGTCCAAAACTGGGTGCTCCAATGCTAAAAAGTGTTAGTCACTCGGTTGTGTCTGACTCTTTACAACCCTATACACTATCGGCTCCTCTGCCCAAGGAATTCTCCAGGCAAGAATACTGGAGTGGGTTGCCATTCCCGTCTCCAGGGCCAGTCCTAGAAGTAATCACATTTCCAACCCAGGCACTGACTATTGATCTCTTTGTTTCGAAAACTCTTTCATCATAAAGTTCAACGTTTGCTGAACACCACAGAGGATTAGGGAGCACAAAGTCTCCAAAGCCAG
Organism: Giraffa tippelskirchi; assembly: GCF_054371585.1. NCBI lineage: Eukaryota > Metazoa > Chordata > Mammalia > Artiodactyla > Giraffidae > Giraffa > Giraffa tippelskirchi. The sequence continues at coordinate 113,542,345 of NC_137282.1, forward strand.
AGCCCAGGATTCAAATTCCAGCCCAGGCCAGGAGCTCAGGAAGATTACTTGCCTCACTATACCTTCCTTTCCTCATTTTTAAAGGAGTTGGCGCTTCCATCCTTCCAGGGGCTCCGATTAAAACTTCAGAGACAGACTTGACTGTTCTCTTCCCCTCATCCCCACATCTGACCATCGGGGAGTCCGCGGCTCTTCCTTCAGATTTATTTGGAATCCAATTACGTCTTCCTCCCCACCCCCACTCTGCGCAGAGGCAACACTGTCTGTCACCCCCTGCTCTTTCTGCTTCCACAGAGGCTCCAGACAGCTTATTTTTAGTGCCCTTCGCGTGCCTCCCCATCTCAGTCAGTGGCAAAACTCAAGGCCTCGGGTGGCCCACAGGCCCCTGCCATATGGCCTCCCCTCACCTCCAAGGCTTGTCCCCTGTCACCCTCCCTTTGCTCAGTCTGCTGATACCAAGGGAAGACCTGCCCCGATGCATTCCCCCAGCTGTTCTCTCCAGCTAGAATGTTCTTTCCCAGACACGAGCCTGCCTCGCTTTCTGTCCTTGCTCCAGTCTCTGCTTAAATGTCATCTTATCTGACTCCAACATTTAAACGACAGCCCCCATCCACCCAAGCCTTCTCTTTCCCCCTGCCTGCTTTATTTTCCCATGTAGCGCTAATCACTGTTCAACAATCCTGAATTTTACTTTAATATACGCGTGTGTGTGCTCAGTCGCTTCAGCTGTGTCTGACTCTGTGTGACCCTATGGACTGCAGCCTGCTGGGCTCCTCTGTCCATGGGGATTCTCCAGGCAAGAATACTGGAGTGGGTTCTTGTGTACTCCTTCAGCATTTAATTAAATATTTATATATTTAATCATATATTATATATACAATTGTATATTATGTTATATATAAAAATATTTATTTATTTGGCTGCACCAAGTCTTAGTTGCAGCATGAGACCTTTGATCCTCATTGTGGCACACAGGATCTTTAATTGCAGCATGTGAACTCTCTTGGCATGTGGGATCTAGTTCCTTGACCAAGGATTGAATCTGGGCCCCCTGCATTGGGAGCATGGAGTTTTAGCCACTGGACCATCAGGGAGGTCCCATAATTCTATATTTTATTTTATTTGTCCAGGATGTAACCTTCAGAGGGCAGGGAATTTTGTGAGGTCTATTCTTTGCTGTGTCCCCAGCACCTAGAACAGCATGGTCCACAATAAATACGTAACTATTTCACCTGATGAGAAGAGCTGACTCATTGGAAAAGACCCTGATGCTGGGAAAGATTGGAGGCAGGAGGAGAAGGGGACGACAGAGGAGGAGATGGTTGGATGGTATCACCAACTCAATGGACATGAGTTTGAGCAAGCTCTGGGAGATGGTGATGGACAGGGAAGCCTGGTGTAGTGCAGTCCATGGGGTCGCAAAGAGTCGGACGCGACTGAGCGACTGAACAACAAATTCACCGAATGAATGAATGAGGACTAGTGCCTACTGCGAGCATGTTGTGAGGATTAAATGAGTTAGTGCAAAGCACTCAGGACATGCAGAGCTCTTGGGAAGCTCAGCACAGGTTTGTTACTGCCATTGGGATGGGGTGTACAGAGATGTATGGAGCACAGCGGTGGGAAAGGCCGGTTCTGCCCCTGCCAGGAGGATGTCCTGGATGAGGCTCAGCTCAGGCAGACTCCTGGGGCTGAGGAAGGGCCGGTCCCCTGGGATGCTGAGCAGCCGGGTGAGCAGGGCTGGGGTGGAGGACCAGGAAGCACGTGGAATGCCAGGTAAGGGGCTGAGCTCACTCTGAGGGCAGTGGGGACCTCAGGATGGTTCTGCGTGGGTGTGAGGGTGGGGGTGGGGATTGAGGAAAAGGGTTGGTGACTCAGAGAACCAGGGCCTGTGCCTTTTGAGGTCTTAGCAGGGAAGGGTATGACCTTGAACTGGAAGCTTTGTTGCAGCAGCAGGGGACTGAGGACCTGTCCTAAAGCGACAGTTTCCCTTCCAGCCCTGCCATGGCTGAGAGGAGCCCATCTAGTGAGCAGGAGGGCCCCCCAGGAACCCCCCATCCCATGTCGTGCCCAGGGTTGGGGAAGGGAGTTGCCCATCTCTGGCAGTTTCCCAGCAGAATTCCTGGGACAGTAGGGAGAAAGAAAGGGGCAGCTGGACTGTGTGGCCCCCTGATGGGTAAGAGGGGCTCAGGCGGATCCTCGGTGAGGGGCACTGACGTGGGCTCTGCAGGCTGGAGGCTTCCGGGGAGGGTCTCTTCATTACCCCTCCAGCACATGCTCAGCGAGCGCCCACCTGGGCCAGGACCGAGCCGGGCGCTGGCTGTGCAGTGGGACACAGGACGGGCGGGGTCCCTGCCCTCCTGGGGCCGACAGTCCAAGGTGGGAAGCAGGAAACCCACCAAGGAGCAGACAAACATTACAAACATGAGAAGTTCTGTGAACCAAATATGCCTTCCGTGGCAGAGACGGTTGCATCGTGGAGGGTTGGGGGAAGGCCTCTCACAGAGGATGACATTTGAGCCAATATTGGAAGGCTTAGCTGGGGTCTTCATGCAAACAGTCAGGGGAAGAGTGTGGCTGGCAGAGGGAACAGCGGGAGCCTGGCTCAGAGCCTGCTCCCAGTCTCATGCTATTCAGCATGATGCTGGGTTTTCCAGGGCTGGTCACAATCAGCATTTGGGAAGCCCACTTTAAAAAAAAATATTTGTTTTACTTTAAAATTTATTTATTTATTTGGCTATGCCGGGTGTTTGTTGAGGCACATGGAATCTTTAGCTGTGGCGAGTGGAGTCTAGTTCCCTGACCAGAGGGCAAACCTGAGCACCCTGAGTTGGGATCACAGTCTTAACTGCTGGGCCACCAGGGAAGTCTGGGGAACCCACCTTTAGGAGCAAAACTATTCTGGGAATTCCCTGGTGCTCCAGTGCTTAGGAATTGCTGCTTTCACTGCTGAGCACCTGGGTTTGAGAAGGTAAGGGAATTTCAGAAAAACATGTATCTCTGTATCATCGATTATGCTGAAGTCTTTGACTGTGTGGATCATGACAAACCGTGGAAAGCTCTTAGAGAGATGAGAACACCAGACCGTCTTACCTGTCTGCTGAGAAACCTGTATGTGGGTCAAGAAGCAAGAGTTAGAACCCTGTATGGAACAACTGACCAGTTCAAGATCAAGAAAGGAGTCCAACAGGGCTGTCTGCTGTCACCTAGTTTGTTTAACATAAACGCTGAGCACATCATGAGAAATGTCGGGCTGGATGAGTTACCAGCTGGAATCAACATAGGCGAGAGAACATCAACAACCTCAGATATGTGGATGCTACCATTCTAATGGCAAAAAGTGAAGAGGAACTAAAGAGCCTCTTGATGAGGGTAAAGGAGCAGAGTTAAAGAGCTGGCTTAAGACTAAGTATTAGAAAAACTCAGATCATGGCATCCGGCCCCATTAATCCATGGCAAATAGAAGAGGAAAAGGTGGAAGTAGTGACAGATTTCCTCTTCTTGAGCTCTAAAATCACTGAGGATGGTGACTGCAGTCATGAAATCAGAAAACAATTGCTTCTTGGCAGGAAAGCGATGACAAACCTAGACAGTGTGTTGAAAAGGAGACATTACTCTGCTGACAAAGGTCTGTACTGTCAAGGTTGTGGTCTTCCCAGTGGTCACATACGGTTGTGAGAGCTGGACCATAAAGAAGGTAGAATGCCAAAGAGTTGATGCCTTCAAACTGTGGTGCTGGAGAAGACTCCTGAAAGTCCCTTGGACGGCAAGGAGATCAAACCAGTCAATCTTCAGGGAGATCAACCCTGAACATTCACTGGAAGAACTGATGCTGAAGCTGAAGCTCCAGTATTTTGGTCATCTGATGCGAACAGATGACTCATTGGAAAATTCCCTGATGCTGGGAAAGATTGAGGGCAGAACGAGAGGAGGGCGTCAAGAGGATGAGATGGCTGGATGGCATCATGGATGCAAAGAGCATGAAATTGGGCAGACTCCGGGAGATGGTGAGGGACAGGGAGGCCTGGCGTGCTACAGTCCATGGGGCTGCAAAGAGCTGGACATGACTGGGTGACTGAACAACAACAGCAGGGAACGGAAAAGTGAAAGTGAAAGTCGCTCAGTGGCATCCGACTCTATGCAACCCCATGGACTATGGCCTGCCACGCTCCTCTGTCCATGGGATTTTCCAGGCAAGAATACTGGAGTAGGTTGCCATTTCCTCCTCCAGGGGGTCTTCCCGACCCAGGGATCGGACCTGAGTCTCCCAAATTGTAGGTAGATTCTTTACAGTCTGAGCCACCAGGGTCAGGGAACTAAGATTTCACAAACCATGAATCGTAGCCAAGAAAAAAAAAAAGCAAAACTTCCCTAAGAGAAGTCAATATCAGGCTTACTATGATCTCCCTTGCTCTTCAAAAATAATTTTTTTTGAGATCATCTTTCCTACTCTAGCATAAGAAAAAAGAGTTTGGTAAAGTAAAGATTTGAAAGGAAGAGAAGTGGATTCAGGACTTTTCCTTTTGGAGGTGGGAACAACCTTAACACAGAACAGAAGGGTGATGAATTAAAGTATTTCATTCTTTCAAGTATTTATTGAGTACTTACTATGTGCCAGGCCTTGTTCTAGAGAGAGTATAGCTGTGAACAGGATGAAGTTCACACCTTCACGAAGTTTACTGTCTGGCAAGAGAGACAGTGAACAAGCAAGCAAGTAAAAGCACCATTTCAGAAATGAAACGATACCTGCTATGAAGGAAATAAGGTCAGGATAGACAGTTTAGGGGCTTCCCTGGTGGCTCAGATGGTAAACAATCTGCATGCAATGCAGGAGACCTGGGTTCAATCCCTGGGTGGGGAAAATCCCCTTGAGAAGGGAATGGCAGCCCACTCCAGTATTCTTGCCTGTAGAATTCCATAGACAGAGGAGTCTGGCGGGCTACAGTCCATGGACTCACATAAGAGTTGGACACAACTGAGTGACTAACACATTCACTTTCACTTTTGATCATGGTTTAGGACTGGGGTTGGTGTTCAGGAAGGGCCTCCCTCAGAGGGTGCAATTGGAGCTGAATCAAGTGAGGAAGGAAGACTGAGAGGATATGAGGTAAAACATTCCAGACAGAGAACAGCAAGTGCAAAGGTCCTGGGGCTGAGGGACTCTTTTAATTGGTTTGAGGAGCAGCAAGGAGGCCAGTGTAGCTGCAGTGATGTGAGGGAGCAGAGTAGGGGGGAGCGGAGGGGAGAGAGCTGAGAGCTGGTTCAGGCAGGGCTGTCAGAGTCCTCAGAATTTGATAACCCCATCTTCAGGGCTCCAGGACTGCCACAGATGGTCCAGAAAGGCTGGATTCAAGTCAGCTGTCTGTTCTCAGACACGGACCACATGAGATACCAGTTCTGTACAGCGGCTGTGATCCCACACCCCACCATCCCTTTCTCCTCTTTCTTGTCCAAGCCTCTCCTTCCGGAATGTCTCATTAGTCCAGTTTGAGGAGGCAATGGGGGCTGCAGGAGTGAAGAGCTGTAGCCAGGGAGCTTGCTATGTTTAGGGGGTTGCAGCTGGAGGCCCGAGGTCCTCCCATCACAGGCATGCTCTTCTGGCCCGGATCAATATAGTGGCTGCATCAGCTTCCTTTCCCAGCTGCCTGCTCCAGATCCCTCCTCGCCTGGCTCCATCAAAAGTCCCGACACTCCACGCTGGGCCCGCTGGGAACTCCAGGCCACGTGCTGGTCCCTGCCCAGCCTTGGCTCAGACACCTTCCTGCTTCTCTGTGAGCACCCCTTTGTGCTTCGGGTCTGGGCTTCAAGGCTCTGCTTCACCTCAGCTGGCTCTTAGCTCTGGCCTCGTTAGCTGGAGGCAGGCACGCCCCATCTGATGGCCAATCAGTGGATTCCCAAAGCAGAAGATGGTGTTGTGAACTTGCCCAGGTTGACACATAATCGCTGTGGCTAGGTCCTCTGTGGGGCAATGAGGATGAAAAAGGTACCTGCCACCAAGGGGCTCACAGGCAACAGGGACCAGGGACCTCTAACAACTTGGCCAGAGAATAAACGCCCCTCCCTCTACACCACTCCCCCCAACCCCCCGTGGCTCACCTGGTAAAGAACCTGCCTGCCAATGCAAGAGACACAGAAATGTGGGTTCGATCGCTGGGTCAAGAAGATCCCCTGGAGGAGGGAATGGCCACCCACTCCAGTATTCTTGCCTAGAGAATCCCGTGGACAGAGGAGCCTGGCAGGCTACAGTCCATGGGTCACAAAGAGTCAGACACAACTAAGGGATGAAGCACACACACACACACTACACTGCCCCCAGCCCCCGTAGCCACCTTCTTTTACCAAAGAGTGTTGTATCCGGCTCTACAAGAATTTAGCTGTTCTCCACTTTCACCACAGCCTGAAAGGAGTCCTGGGCAGAGATCAGGAACTCTGTGCTCTGGAGAAACTGGCAGAACAGGCCTTTACATAGTTAGATATTTTCAGGAGAAAGTTCAATGAACCCAATTTCTTGCATCTCTCCGTACTTAGGAAAGCACTAAAATCATTAGCTGAGCTATCTATTCCTTGAGACCAGCAGCAACCCTGCTGAGAGATTTGCATGATTACAGTACCCCTGCTCCAAAATCGCACACGTGCTCACCTGCCCCTGCCTTCCCTGCCTCGGAGCCGTTCCTCAGAACCATCTGAAAGTCAGCCTCCTGGACTATGGTCCTCAGTGGGTCCCCAGATAAAACTGGAACTCACAGCTCTCACGTTGTTCATTTTTATTTCAGCCAACACTTTGATGTATGGTCTGTTGCTTTAAACATTTTTATTTGGGAAATTTTCAGATCCGCAAATTTGTAAGAATGGCTCAATGAACACCTCTCGGTCCTTCACCTGGAGCAGTGGTTCTCAGTCAGGGGTGGTTTTGCCTTTCAGGGGACAGGTCTAGAGGCAGTGTCTGGAGATATTTTTGGTTGTTACTGGCACCTACTGGGTAGATGCCAAGGATGCTCCTTAACTCTGCTAGGATGCTACTACATACGTAGTATGTCATGACTGTCCCTCTCAACAAGTTTTTTATCACAAGCAAAAAAAATTTTAACTGTGTGAGGTGATGGAGGGTAAAATGGTTGTCAGCTTCCCTACTGCCCATACACGTGGTAAAGAATCTGCATGCAATGTGGGAGACCCAGTTTTGTTCCCTGGGTCTGGAAGATTCCTTGGAGAAGGGAGTGGCCATCCACTCCACTATTCTTGCCTGGAAAATCCCATGGACTGAGGAGCCTGGCAGGCTACAGTCCATGGGGTCGCAAGGAGTCAGAGACAACTGAGCAAATGTTTCTGTTTCATACACACACACACACCCCCCAGAGAGACTGAGGGGGGTCCCTCTAGGACAAAGTACTAAATCTCATGGCATTTTGGTGGTTGACCTGTAATCAATCTAGAGATTACATCGCTAATGTCCAGCCCAACTCTTACAACCAAGTGATGTAATTGCTATGTGCAACTCTTTAAAAAAAAAGAAAGAATTTTCCGGTTGATTAGGTCGATAAGGACAAGGTAGGGGCTTCCCTGGTGGTCCGGCTGTTAAGTATCCACCTGCCAATGATCCCACATGCCACAGCACTGAACCCACACGCCACAGCTACTGATGCCCGCATACCCTAGAGCCCACGCTCCACGAGAGAAACCACCACGGTGAGAAGCCAGCGCACAGCAACCAAGACCCAGCACAGCCAAAAATAAACATATCTTGAAAAAAATGGTTAAGATGAGAGAATCCCCGTCTACAAAATAAGGACAAGGTTGAGAAATCCTGCTCTAAATTGAGCAATTCATGTGCTTTCATCTCTTTTGCTCTCTCTATGTATCTATATACCTTCTTCCCCCTACCCCTCCTTCTTTTGCTTAACCCTTTCAAAGTATGTTGTGGCCATCATGTTTTGCCCCTACATGCTTCCTTACCCCTTGTATAATCACAACTTTCATTTGATACACATGATTATCTTATATACAGTTTATATTCAGATGTTGCCAATCGTCCCAGTAATAAATACCCTTGATAGCATTTCTTTTTTCCATCTGCAGTCCAGCCCAGGATGAGGTCTGTATTCAGTTGTCCTGTCTCTTTTCTCTCCTTCAATCTGAAACATTTAGTCCCTCCATCCTCTATGTCTTTCATGACCTTGACATTTCTGCAAAATCCAGGGCCATTGTTGTGTAGAACGTCCTTGTCCTTCGGTGTGGGTTGTCAACTTGTTTGCTCAGGATCAGACCCAGTCCCGCATCTTGGCAGGGCTTCCCCAGCACCGCCGCCCAGTCCTGCGCACATCACATCAGGAGGTACGTGAGGTCCAGTGGTCCCAAATGAGCTCTTGGCTAAGCTGGGCTCTGCCAGATTTCTCTGCAACAAAGGTCCACTTTTCTCTTGTAGTATTAGCAAGTAACATGGAGGGTGAGCTTTGAGACCGTGTATATACCCTGCCTACCCCGAAAAAACCTCCCCCCACTGATGACTCTTACTTAAATCAATTTATGGATCCAAATGGTTTTCTAATTCCGTCATTCCTTGATGATTCTGCTCTGATGACTCTCCAGCATCCACTGATGACAAAGGAATTAGTTTTTTACTACAAATGTTTGTCAAATGATGTTATAAACCCATCATTTCCTCTTCATTCATTAGTTGGCATTCTTCTCCAAGGACGAGCTTCCCTCAAACCCCCTCCCTCTGCCCCCATTTCCTTCCTTCCTCTTTCCTTTCCCCTTTCCTTCCTTTCTTTTTTCTTTATTTTATATTTATCATGGGGAGTTTGTGGGTTCTTTTTTTTATTCAGCATGGTACAATCCATTGCCATCATTATTCAATGCTCGACTGTCCCCTCCAAGTCAACACTTAAATTGTTCCATAGTTGGCAACAGTGATCTCCTGGAGCTGGCTCCTGTGTCCTTTTGATGTATCATTCTTTGTTCACCTCCGTATTTTCTGCCAAAACCTGCTCTTCCAGGCTCATCTTGTATTTTTCTTGTTCCCAAACTTGGGATTGTCCATTTTCCCAGATGGCCCTGGTTCCTTGTATTGGGAATGATATTAAAAACCAAGATCTGGTGGAGTCATTGTTATTAGAGTGTCATTGATCCTGATCCTTTGAGCAGACAGAGCTGGAAATCAACATTCGTTTGTGTTTAAATACATTTACAGGGGATCAAACCCAGTCAATTCTAAAGGAAATCAACCCTGAATATTCATTGGAAAGACTGGTGCTGAAGCTGAAGCTCCAATGCTTTGGCCACCTGATGCAAAGAGCCGACTCATTGAAAAAGACCCTGATGCTGGGAAAGACTGAGGGCAGGAGTAGAAGCGGGAGACAGAGGATGAGATGGTTGGATGACATCACCAACTCGATGGACATGAGTTTGAGTAAAGTCTGGGAGACAGTTAAGGACAGGGAAGCCTGGCGTGCTGCAGTGCATGGGGTTGCAAAGAGCTGGACACGACTGAGACAGAACAACAATAACAACATTTATAGCATGAGCTCATACTTTCCCCTCAAATTCCAGTTCAACACCACAGGAATTTTCTCCTTCCCATCTTTGTATGTCCCTAGCTGAAAACCGTGACTTCCAAAAACATCAATGTATTTGCTCATTGGCTCAGTGCTACAGTAACCACAATGCAGTTTCAGACCTGGTGAGCCACAGCCAACCTATTGTATAAAGCTCGGTCTTTCTTTCCACTTCTGTTGCTTTTAGCTCAAGGGCAGCATAGTGTTTTGGCTGTGTTAAGAGGTGTCTTGGATTTGTTTTTTTCCCCTTCTTTGTGGTCTCATGATACCGCAATGATAGATCAGTTTGCTGTACAGTTAGATTAATTTGATTTTATTTGTTTAATTTTAGAATTTCACCCATTCTTCAGCTTCCTCTCTGGCTTTGCCTCTTACAGTTTCAGACAGTCTTCTGAGGTAAAAATGCCAGGGAAGTGCTGGTGATGCTCCTGGGAGCTCCTTCTGCTCCAGGTTCCCAAAGTAAGGGCTGCACCCGACCTGCTCGAGCAGAGACAATTTTCCAGACTTGGCACGAAATAACATTAGACCACACCACAAGAAATCCGTTCTTTTTCCGATTCCTCTTCCATCAGTGGATTATTTCAGAAAGCTTCAGGTTGGTGCTACTTGGCTTTAAAGCCTCTTTAGCTATTGCTGGTCTCTGTAACAAAGAAAGCCTTCAGGCACAGAACCTGAAGAAGGCGATACTGTCTAGATAGAAGACAAGACGTTGTTTTATCTGTTTGTTTCTTAGAGCCAGGCTGCCTGGCTTCCAATGGTAACCTTGCTGCTTCCCAACTGTGACATTGGGTGGGGTTGTGTGCCTCAGTTTCCCCATCTCTATACTTGAGACATAATGGTCCTTCATCCTAAGATTGCTCTGGGGCTGAACGAGTTAACGTGGGTTCACAGTGTTAGTGCTGTGCCTAGCAGAGCACCTGGCACATGGTAAGCACCAGTTCTATTCATTTTTATGAAAACTTTTTGTTGATGGGAAGTGATTCTAGCTTCCGTTCAGGATAGTGATGCAGCATTTCCTTTTAAGATTCGTTTGGTTCAGTGAGCCAATTAAAAACAAAGATTAAGGCTAAAAACAATGGTCTGCATATTTAGCAAAAATCATCAAAGCCCTGTGGTATGAGGTGTGGCCCCTTCCCTGCAGGTTTCCTCGCTGCCCAAAATTTTCAACAAAATAATTTAGAGGAAAGAATGCTTAATGCTTTTTCCTCTTACCCTTCCTCGCCCTCCTTTCCCAGTCTCCATCTTACCCTCCTCCCATCTCTCTCCTCCTCCCTCCTACCTTTCCTTGCTCCTTCCTCTCTCCTTCCCTCCCTCCTTCCGCAAATGATAAACATTCCAGCTAGGTGCTGTGCCAGAGGTGCTGGAGCCGTCGCTCCAGAGGTAAGTCGTGATGCCCATCCTCTTGGAATTCAGAGTCCAGTTGGAGAGGCAGACTAGTAACCAGCTACTTGCTGCTGTATGATAATCGCAGTGACAGTAGAGCTCAGCATAGCATGTGATTGGAGCAGAGAGCAGGGGGCTTGCCTCACCCAGCCTAGGTGTGGGTGGGCAGGTCAGAGATGGTGGCTGAAGGCAGGGCTACACCTTAAAGACCATGTAGGAACCACTGGAGTAAAGAAGACAGGGCAGGTGACCCTGATGGAGCTTTGCCTGTGTAAAGGTGTTCAGCCTTTGAGGGCACGCACCGTGTGTTTGTTCAGAAAAATATAAGCACTCAGGGTAACGGAGTGCAGGAAGCTGAAGCAGGAAGCTGGAGGGGTCTACGGGGTCAGCGAACGAAGGAGCTTAGAAGGTCAAGTCCAGAGCTGGGGTTTCATCCTGTACTACTGGGGAGCTGAAGGAGTTCAGAGACTAGCAGGACATGGTCACACTGCATTTGGGGAGATTATCTGGGCGCTGGGCCAGCTTGTGGGGGCAGATCTGGAGACTGCATGTGGGAACGCTCTTAAGCCTGGCCCCACAACTGAGCTACCTGTGTGTCCGGCTCCCAGGAAAGAGATGCCAGGTGCATTCTCAGCAAGGACCAGACTTCCTTCATTTGGCATCCTAACCCAGTTCTGCCATCCTCTGACTGGCGGTCTTGAACAAGTCACTTCCCCTCCAGGAGCCTCAGTTTCCTCGTCTGTGTAATGGGAAGAATCTCTCCTTCTCAGGGACCACAGTGAAGCTCAGTCATGGCACCACAAGCGAGAGTCCTTTGTGCCTGTACAAGACTGTGTCCGTGCGTGGGGTGGGTGTTTGTACTCAATTTTCAAACTCCCATAGCACCTGACTGAGTCAAAGCCTTGACGTGCTTCACTGCTGCAAGCTCCAGTAGTCCACCCACTCCTGTCCTTTCCAGGAGGCGCTCCGGGTCACGTCTTGGGGTTCACTCGTCATTACTCTGTGCACACAAGAGGTTGCCAGCACCTGGTGATGGCCTGCCCCCAGCACTGACACCTGCTCCTGAGCCCAGATGGTCCCACCTGGAGGACCGCCTACTTGGCTCCCTGCTGCCAGCTATGCTCCAACCTCCTTCCTGGGAGTCAGGGGTACGACGCAGGCTCAAATAGTTTTTCATCCATCTATCCATCCATTTGTCCATCCATCCATTTGTCCACCCATCCATCCATTCATCCATTTATCCACCTTCATTCAACCTCCATCCATCCATTCACCCATTTGTTCATCTCCATTCAGCCTCCATCCATCCATCCATCCATCCATCCACCTTCAGGGAGCCTGTTCTCTGTGCCAGGTGCATGGTAAGCTTTGAGGAAGAAGGGATGAATGAGATGCACTCATGTCTGCTTTCATGCATAGTGCATTTGTTCAGGAAAATATGTGTGTCAGGGTGGTGGAGTCCAGAGCACAGGGTTTAGGGGGTTGAACAATGAGGCTGGAGAGGTCTGCAGGGTTTAGGGTATAGTCAGACAAGGGAGATGACCGTACACAAGTGAACAAGAGCATTTTAGACTGTCACAGTATTAGGAAGGAAGGAAACAGGGCCCAGCCATCCAGGAAGAGATGAAGGGATGTGTTGGAGTCCTGGCAGCGGGGGAGAGAGGGGACCTCGTGGTTATACAGACTGGACAAGCTGATGGGCAGGATCAAAGGCTCTTGAGGAGCGGCAGGCAGGGTACCTGTAGGGTCTGAGGAAGGATGGCCCTCCAGGTGGCTCTGAGACTTCAGGGACACAGGAAACCACCTGCCTCAATGAGGAAGACCTAGGTTCAAGTCTTGGGTCTGCTACTCCCTGACCATCGCCTCGGGTATATTACCTCTCCTCTTGGACGCTCAGTTTCACGATCTCTAGGATGGGAATCACAATGGTACTGTCCTCTGTAGTAAGGATGACAATGGACTCAACATCAAACAGCCCAGCAGGGTGCCTGGTACCCAGAGGTGCTAAATACGTGTTAAATTTGCCCTCCTCTCTCTCTTCCTTCTCACCAGTGGCCCTTGAGGTTTCCAGGACCCCTGAAGACCCTGCCTTGGCTGTGGCTCCTCCTACAGTTTCCCCATCTGTAAAGGGGCCCCTGGAGACTCCTCAGTCAGTGTTAGAGGCGGTTGTGGCTGCTGCAGCCTTGCAGACCCTCTTGCAAGTCTGGCCAAGCCTGGCATTTGGGGCCCCTTGTCTGTTGCTGACCTCACAGTTACCTCTTGCCTCTTCCCCAATATGTGATGAACTTGAGTGCTTCAGAGCCTTCCCACAAGCTGTTTGCTCTGTCGGGCTCACCCTTCCCTCCCGCCAGCTGCCCACCGCCCTCCTTACCTCCCTGCTTGAGCACTCCCATCACTCAGTTTTATTCTTTTCCTGATACTTACCAGGATCTGGAAGGGTCCTTCTTGTCTCTTCAGTTTATCTGTTTATTTTGTGTCTCACTGTTAGTTTGGAGGTTGTAGGGTATAGTTCAGGCCGAGGCAGAAAAGGAAAGACGACCTCAACGGAAGTAGTTTACCTTTATTCAGGCAAGGAGGGATGACAGTCGGCCTAATGACAAGGCTGAGCGCCGAGAGGGATCAGGGAGGCTCCATATTTATAGGGGGTTTGTGGAAGGTTTCTGGACAGGGGGTGATAAGTCTTCTGGGCAGGTGTAGGGGGTGGAAGGTTTTCGGACAGGGGGTGATAAGTCTCAGATGCAACCGGCCTGGAGCATCAGGGCGGGACCTAAAATTCTGTTTTGTTTTCTCTGAAGTTAGATGATTCAGCAAGGGCCTTTGAGACTGTTGTTTTCTTTTCTAGGCCCCAAAGACTCCTTCAGAGTTTCCAGAAAGCACAGGCTTGGTCTTGCTCCCAGCTGGGTTCTCAGCTCATAGTACAGAGTACGTAGTAGGTACATGGTGTGTATTTGTTGAGAGAAGGAAGAGAGGACGGGAAGGAGGAAGGAACAGAAGAGATGAAGGGGAGGAGGAGAGGGCAGTGGAGGCTTGTGGAGGAGGGGCCGGGGCTGGGGAGCCCCAAACCTCCTCTGCTTCTCCTCACCATCCTTCAGATTCCAGTGATGGTTTTTACCTGAACTTTCTTTTCTTCCTTGTTTTTCTTTTTTTAAAGTATTTTCTTGTGGTGTGAACACTTAAGATGACACTTAAGTCAGACCAAGAAAGACAAATAACATATGATACCACTTATATGTGGAATCTAAAAAAGGATACTAATGAACTTATTTACAAAACAGACATAGACTTACAGATTTAGCAAGGGAAGGGGGAAGGGGATAAATTGGGAGTATGGGACTAACACATACAAACTATACATAAAATAGATAATCAACAAGGACATACTGAACAGCACAGGGAGCTCTATTCAATAATCTGTAATAACTTAGATGGGAAACAGAGGATGAGATGGTTGGATGGCATCACCAACTCAATGGACATGAGTTTGAGCAAGCTCCAGGAGATAGTGAAGGGCAGGGAAGCCTGGTGAGCTGCAGTCCATGGGGTCCCAAAGAGTCAAACATCAATGAACAACTGAACAACAACAATATAGGAAAAGAGTCTGAAAAAGAATAGATATGTGTATAAGTAATTCATTTTTCTGTACACCTGAAAAGAATACAATGTTGTAAATCAACTATACTCCAATACAGAAAAAAATTTGAAAATAAAAAACACTTGAGATCTACTGTCTTAACAGATTTTGAAGTGCACAATGCAGTAAGTAGTGTCAGCTACACACACAGGCTGTGCAAAGATCCCCAGAACTCACTCATCTTGCATAACTCATCTTGAAACTTGGTATAAATATCTTGATTAGCAACTCTTCTTGCCCCGGCCCTGGGGCCCTGGCACCCCCCATTCTACCCTCTGTTTCTATGAATCTGACTACTCTAAGGACCGCACGTAAGTGGACTCATGCAGTATTTGTCCTTCTGTGGTTGGCTTATTTCACTTGGCACAGTGTCCTCCAGGTTCATCCATGTTGTTGCAAATGGAAAGATTTCCTTCTTTCCCAGGGCTGAGTGATACCTCATTGTATGTATGTACTATGTTTTCTTTATCCATTCTTCTGTCTATGGATATTTAGGTTGTTTCCACACCTTGGCTACTGTGAATAGTGCTACAGTGATCATCAGACTAAACATTTCTGCAAAGCAAAAGACACAGTGAACTGAGTGAGAAGGCAACCTACAGAATGGGAGAGATTTACAAACCATTTATCTGATAAAGGATATATATCGGAAAGACATAGGAAACTTCTAGAACTCAAACTAGTAATCCACTTTAAAAATGGGCTATGGAATTGAATGCACATTTCTCCAAAGAAGACTTACAAATGGCCAACTGGTATATGAAAAGATGCTCAATATCACTAAATCATCAAAACCTCACACCTGTCAGGATGGCTGTTATTAACAAAACAAAACAAATGAAAAAAGAAAATACGTGCTGGTGAGAATGAGCAGAAATGGGAACCCTGGTGCATTGTTTGCAGGAATGCAAAACGGTGTAGCTACTGTTGAAAACCGGACTGAGAAATGCTGGACTGGAGAATGAAGCACAAGCTGGAATCAAGATTGCCAGGAGAAATATCAATAACCTCAGACATGCAGATGACACCACCCTTACGGCAGAAAGTGAAGAACTAAAGAGCTTCTTGATGAAAGTGAAAGAGGAGAGTGAAAAAGTTGGCTTAAAACTCAACATTTGGAAAACTAAGATCATGGCATCTGGTCCCATCACTTCATGGCAAATAGATGGGGAAACAGTGGAAACAGTGACAAACTTTATTTTTTGGGGCTCCAAAATCACTGCAGATCGTGACTGTAGCCATGAAATTAAAAGACGCTTGCTCCTTGAAAGAAAAACTATGACCAACCTAGACAGCATATTGAAAAGCAGAGACATTACTCTGCCAACAAAGGTCCATCTGATCAAAGTTATGATTTTTCCAGTAGTCATGTACGGATGTGAGAGTTGGACTATAAAGAAAGCTGAGCGCCAAAAAATTGATGCTTTTGAACTGTGGTGTTGGAGAAGACTCTTGAGAGTCCCTTGGACTGCAAAGAGAACCAACCAGTCCATCCTAAAGGAAATCAGTCCTAAATATTCATTGAGAGGACTGAAGCTGAAACTCCAATACTTTGGCCACCTGATGTGAAGAGCTGACTCACTTGAAAAGACCCTGATGCTGGGAAAGATTGGAGGCGGAAGGAGAAGGGGACAACAGAGGATGAGATGGTTGGATGGCATCACCAACTCAATGGACATGAGTTTGAGTAAACTCCAGGAGTTGGTGATGGACAGGGAGGCCTGGCATGCTGCAGTCCATGGGGTTGCAAAGAGTCGGACACGACTGAACTGAACTGTTGAAAACAGTATGGAGGGGCCTCAAGAAATTAAAAACAGGGACTTGCCTGGCTGTCCAGACTCCTTGCTTCCGATGCAAGGGCCATGGGTTCAATTTCTGGTCCAGGAACCAAGATACCAGATGCCACAGGCATGGCAAAAAAAAAAAAAAGAGAGAGAGAGAGGAAATTAAAAATAGAATTACCATATATCCTACCGTCCCACTTTTGGGTATATGTGCAGAATTGAAACCAAGCTTTCTTTTGAAGTGGTCACTACTCTCCTTCCTGACCTGGCCAGAAGTCCCTGCCCTTCCCCTCTATTCCCACTGCCCCTGGGCCTGGGCACTTTGCTGGGGTCCTCAGGAGTCAACTGCTGATGGGATTAAGTCCTGGACGCTCAGGGAGCTGTCGCTTACCGGGGATTTCAATTAACAAGGAGTCTCTGCCGCCACCTACTGGGCATCTGGGGAAAGGGCTTCACAGTCAGTGAGCTCTTTCTGTTGTCTGGACTTTTTAATGAAAAAATACCAAGAGCAGTATCAGCAGCTGTGATTTTATCAAATGACTACTCTATGTCAGACATTGTACCAGGTACTTTCAAAACATCATGTCTTAATATCCAACAATCTTGAAATGAGTCTGGTATTATGTTGATGTATTTATACAGAGAAAGAAAGAGACTCTTTCAGGAAAAATGGTCAGCTAGTGACGGCCAAGTCTGGGTTCTCCCCCAGGTTCTCTGGCCCTAGAGTGGGGCTGAGCAGTGTCCTGGAGAAAGGCAGAGAGGCCATGGGAGGGTGGGCAGGCAAGGCAGAAGAATAGAGTGGAGGGTGGTGGAAGATTCTGGAAACTCTCCTGGTGCCCTTCCCAGGGAAGTTCACTTGTGGTTTCTCCCTCTTGGGACACCCATGCTGTCCCCAGACATCCTCCCGGTGCTCCTGGGCATGCACTCTCTCACTCCCACCACACGGGGGTGGAGAGCCTGAGCCCCTGTGCTCCAGGGGGTGTGGGGCGAGGTGAGCCTGCTGCTCAGGGAGACACGGGTGATCACCCTGGAGAAGGGTGGGCAGACCTGCACACAGGTTTGGATGGTCTGGGCCACCCCCTCCCATTATGGGGGCCTGCAGGTCAGGCTGAGTGATGGGGAGACCCTCTGTGGGGCAGATTGCCCAGCATGCTCTGAGATGATGGCTGTGCCATGGTCAAGGGGGCAGGCTGCTGATGTCGGGGACACACGGTACTCTTTTCCTGGCTCTGCCACTTCTAACTCTGTGAGCTTGGGCAGCTTCCTTCACCTCTCTGAGCCTCACTTTCCTGTTGTTTTGTTTAGTTACTAAGTCATGTCTGACTCTTTGCAACCCCGTGGACTGTATGTAGCCCACCAGGCTCCTCTGTCCATGGGATTTCCCGGGGAAGAATACTGCAGTGGGTTGACATTTCCTTCTCCAGGGGATCTTCCTGACCTGGGATTGAACCCACATCTCCTGCAATGCAGGCAGGAGACCCCAGTTCAGTTCCTAGTTTGGGAAGTTCCCCTGGAGAAGGGATAGGCTACCCACTCCAGTATTCTTGGGCTCCCCTGATAGCTCAGATGGTCTCCCACAGTGCTGGAGACCTGGGTTTGATCCCTGGTTTGGGAAGATCCCCTGGAGGAAGGCATGGCAACCCACTCCAGTATTGTTGTCTGGAGAATCCCCATGGACAGAGGAGCCCAGTCATCTACAGTCCATGGAGTCGTAAAGAGTAGGACACGACTGAGCGACTAAGCACAACTCAGCTCTTGCGTTGGCAGGCAGGTTCTTTACCACTGAGCCACCAGGGAAGCCTCAGTTTACCCTTCTGTAAAATGGAACCAATCCCAGTCTCTATCTCTTAGGACTAAATTTGGAATTGATAGAAAACACATAAATCTCTGAGGGTGTGTACTCTGCTTGATAGATGGTATTATGAAGGACCCCCACAGATGGACATATATCAGCCATGCCTCACTGGCTCTGCACGGCCGAGAAGAGGTGTACAATGCCTCTGCAGACCTGGGGAAACTGAGTCACTGGGCCAGGAAGTGCCTGGGTCAGGCTTCAGCCCGAGTCACAGGCCTGATGCTGGGAAAACTCCTTGCAGCCACCTCCAGAAATGGTTTGGGCTACCGTCTGCTGACTTCAGGGCCTCCTTCCCTACCCCCCGTCATCAGCCAGGTCAGGCTGTTGTTGTTTAGTCGCCAAGTCATGTCCAACTCTTTGTGACCCCGTGGACTGCAACATGCCAGGCTTCCCTGACCTTCACCATCTCCTGGAGTTTGCTCAGACTCATGTCCAGTGAGTCCATGATGCCATCTAACCATCTCATCCTCTGTCTCCCCCTTCTTCTCCTGCCCTCAATCTTTCCCAGCATCAAGGTCCTTTCCAATGGGTTGGTTCTTCCCATCAGGTGGCCAAAGTACTGGAGCTTCAGCTTCAGCATCAGTCCTTCCAGGTCAGGCTGGGTCCCCTAATATGTGTCCGAGGAGTGAAGGAGGCTCTGGAATGGACACTTATAGACCCTTACAGCTAGGGAAGCTGAGCCTGGGAAGGGGGAGGTGATCTCCTTGGGCCACACAGCCATGTTGGGGAAGGACCCTGACTTGCCTATAGGGGTGTCCAGCAGAAAAAAACCTGCTCCTGTGGCTGGACTCCCTCTGGGCTGGCTCACATCTCCAGGGCAGCCATGGGATCAAAGGCGAAGCTGCAGGAAGCCCTTCCCATCCCGACTTCCCTAGAACTAGGACACGCTTTGACGTCAGCACATCCACATTCCTGCCCTCCAGCCCCAGGGTGGGGGCACTGATTTCCTCCCACCAGCCTTGGCATCACAAACAGGAAGCTGGGTCATGTGGGTGGATCAGGTCAGGGCACAGGGAGGAGAGGGGCGGGAGTCCAATCTAGGCATCAGCTCCCGGCCTGGCACCCAAGGAGGGCCAGGAGTCCTGTTACACTGTGTCTTCACGGCCACATTGCTCCTCAGGCCCTCACAAGGGGCCTTCAGTGACCTCGTCCCTTTTGGTCTTCACAAACTACTGCATTCATTGATTACGACTCTTTTGTTGTTGCTCAGATGCTAAGTCATGTTCGATTCATGGCAACCCCATGACCTGCAACATGCCAGGCTTCCTGTCCTTCACCATCTCCCGGAGTTTGCTCAAATTCATGTCCATTGAGTTGGTGATGCCATACAACTATCCCATCCTCTGTCTTCCCCTTCTCCTCCCACCTTCAGTTTTTCCCAGCATCAGGATCTTTTCCAGTGAGTAAGGTCTTTGCACCAGGTGGCCAAAGTATTTGAGCTTCAGTTTCAGCATCAATCTTTCCAGTGAATATTCAGGGTTGATTTCCTTTAGGATTAACTGGTTTGATCTTGCAGTCCAAGGGCCCAGTGAAGCCACTGATGTAAGTGAGGGAGGGCTGTGGAGAACACCTTTCAGTTTTACCTCCATCAATAAAGTGGCCTTTCTGAACGAAAAAATAAAGTCTTCTCTAGCACCACAATTTAAAAGCATAAATTTTCCAGCACTGAGCCTTCTTTATGGTCCAATTCTCACGTCCATACATGACTACTGGAAAAACCATAGCTTTGACTAGATGGACCTTTGTTGGTAAAGTGATGTCTCTGGTTTTTAATATGCTGTCTAAGTTTGTCATAGTTTCTCTTCCAAGGAGCCAGTGTCTTTAATTTCGTGGCTGCAGTGATTTTGGAGCCCAAGAAAATAAAATCTATCACTGTTTCCACTTTTCCCCCATCTATTTGCCATGAAGTGATGGTATCAGATGCCATGATCTTAGTTTTTTGGATGTTGAGTTTTAAACAGCTTTTTCACTCTCCTCTTTCACCTTCATCAAGAGGTTCTTTAGTTTTTCTTCACTTTCTGCCATTAGAGTGGTATCATCTGCATATCTGAGGTTGTTGATATTTCTCCCAACAATCTTGATTCCAGCTTTTGCTTCATCCAACCCGGCATCTCACATGATGTACTCTGCATATAATGACTGTTTTTACTGATGAAGAGTAATGGCTACCCTGGGCTCAGTGCTTACTCTGGCCTTGTGCTTTATATCTCTCACTCAATTCTCATAATCCTCTTATTTTCATTTAACAGATGAAGAAACTAAAGCATTGGCAGGGTAAGTCAAGTAAGTCTGCAGCAGTGGGGAGTGGGCAAGGCAGGGATGTGGACCCTGGGTGTCTGGTCTGGAACTGGTACCAGGAGCCCCAGTGGATGCAGCCTCCTCCCCATCTCAGCCTCTGCCAGCACAACATTGGAAAGTGCAAATCTGATTGTGTGTCTCCTGGGCTAATCCCTTTCATGGCTCCCCTTTACCCGAGGGACAAAAATCCATGCTCTGAGGATGACATGCTACACCCCTTTCTTCCTGCTGCCCCACCTCCCCAGTCAGCTTTCCTGCTTTGAATGTGCCGAGCCACTCTCGGTACACTGAAACTACACTCATGTTTTCACCACGACTGCATGTTGTACAGGAAGAATCCGCAGATGGAAGAGGGGATAGAGTGTGGACCATATCGTGGCACCAATGAGGGGCAGAGGTCTGGCGGGTCTGAAACCTTCCACCCCAGAGTTCCCCAATGCCACAGGACAGAGAAATGACCAGGGGCCTCTTCCCACGGCAGCTTCCTGGGCCCAAGCTGGGAATGTAGGGGGGAAGCATGGCGGTCATTGCTAGCGATTTCCCTGGGGCATCTAGGCACCTCCTTCCCAGCCCTCCACAGCCCCCAGGGCTGTCAGAGTGGACCCAGTTGTCACAGAAGCTGCAAGACCTGCTGGGGGTTTTTCCAACTGTTGGGTCCTGCCCCCCCAGGGCTCCTGTCAGCCAGGCGCCGCCTCGGCTTCCTGCTCCTCTCTTGTGGGGTCCCAAAGCTGCCCCTCTGTGCTTCCTTCCTCAGGGTCCTTCCCTCCCTTCCGAGTAGGTTTGTTTTCCGCACCTGAGGACAGGCTGCTGCAGCCTGGAGTTCTCACACTTGACTTTGCTGCAGAATCCCCAGAGGGCATTCAGACCCTGATTGCTAGGCCCAGCCCCAACCTCTGGTTGGGAGGTTCCGGGTGGGACCTCAAAACATGCATTTTTGCTGGTTTGGCCTTTTGTGTGTGTGTGAAGCCATCTCATTTCTCCATAATTCCTTCAACTCAAAGTACAAATTCTCCAGATTCCTAAAAGGGGCACTTTAGGCTTACTGTGTACCTTTAGTGACACCTGATCACTGATTTTATGGAGGATTTATTCCTGGGTCTTTTTTCTAGACTTTTCAGCATAGCTGCTTCTTTCTTCAAGCTTAGGTGCTTCACACACAGTCAACCCTTTTTAGAGTAATGTGTGGGGACCCACGCTGCCCTGCCAAGGGAAGAATATTATCCCTATGGCACAAAGGGAAGTCATCGTGGGTCATTCGAGGTTAACCTTAATACAGGACTCTTTAGGCTAGTTTAAAAATCTCATTTGGGAAAGCGGACAGAGGATCTGAATAGAAATTTTTTCCGATAAAGACATCCAGAGGGTCAATAGGCACACGAAAAGATGTTCAACATTACCAATTAGTAGGGAAATGGTAATAAAAAGTACAATGAAGTACCACCTCATGACTATTAGAATGGCTGTCATCAAAAAGGCAAGACATAGAAAGTGCTGGAGAGAATGTGAAGAAAAGGAAACCCTCCTATAAGTTGGTGGGAATGTAAACTGGTGCAGCCGCTATGGAAAACAGTGTAGAGATTCCTCATAAAGCTAAAAATAAAACTACCATATGATCCAGCAAGTCCACTTCTGGGTATCCATCTGAAGAACAGGAAAACAATACTTCAAAGAGATAGACGCATCCTCATGTTCACAGCAGCATTATTTCCAATAACTCAATATGGAAATAACCTAAATGCCCATTGATAGATGAATAGTTCAAGAAGTGTGTGTGTATACAACATATTATTTAGTCATAAAGAGAGGAAATACTGGCTATTTGGGGTAATGTGGACGGACCTTGTGGGTATTACGCTAAGTGATATGTCAGATGGAGAAACACAAACACAAATACAAATCAAAAGAAACAAAATAAGCAAGCCAAGCCAAACAAAGAGCCCCTTGGATGGCAAGGAGACCAAACCAGTCCATCCTAAAGGAAATCAGTCTTAAAGGAAATCACTATTCATTGGAAGGACTGATGCTGCAGCTGAAACTCCAATACTTTGGCCACCTGATGCAAAGAACTGACTCATCTGAAAAGACCCTGAAGTTGGCAAAGGTGGAAGGCAGGAGGAGAAGGGGACGACAGAGGATGAGATGGCTGGATGGCATCACTGACTCGATGGACATGAGTCTGAGCAAGCTCCGGGAGATGGTGATGGACAGGGAAGCCTGGTGGGCTGCAGTCCGTGGAGTCACAAAGAGTCGGACACGACTGAGCGACTGAACTGAGCTGAAACCAAACAAAAACGAACACTTAGAACAGAGCAGTACTTACCGGAGGGGAGGGGGCGGGGGCCAAGGGCAAGAGTGAATCTGGAAAATACGGTTTGGGTGACAAGTGTAAATGGCAACCCAGTCCAGTGTTCTTGCCTGGAGAATCCCAGGGACAGAGGAGGCTGGTGGGCTGCCGTCTGTGGGGTCACACAGAGTCGGACATGATTGACGCAACTTAGCAGCAGTAGCAGCAGCAAGCTGTAGTGTATACAGAAGCTGAAATAGGATGTTGTACACGTGAACCTTATATAATCATGTCAATTACAAATTGGCACTTACCAAGAGCATCACCAACGACTGAACAACAAAGGTATCTGTTATCTACCTCTATGGAGATTGAACCCCATGCAGGTATAGCTGTTGACCTTCAACAAACCCTGAGGGAGTTCAGGGCAGAGTGAGGCCCTCTACTCCAGGGAATCTGGTGGGACAGGTCTTTAGATAGTTGGATGTTTTTAGGCACAGATTTTATGATCTCCATCCAAAGATCATGGCATCCGGTCCCATCACTTCATGGCAAATAGAGAAACAGTGGAAACAGTGGCAGACTTTATTTTTCTGGGCTCCAAAATCACTGCAGATGGTGACTGCAGCCATGAAATAAAAAGACGCTTACTCCTTGGAAGGAAAGTTATGACCAACCTAGATAGCATATTAAAAAGCAGAGACATTACTTTACCTACAAAGGTCTGTATCGTCAAGGCTATGGTTTTTTCAGTAGTCATGTATGGATGTGAGAGTTAGACTATAAAGAAAGCAGAGCTCCGAAGAATTGATGCTTTTGAACTGTGGTGTTGGAGAAGACTCTTGAGAGTCCCTTGGACTGCAAGGAGAACCAACCAGTCCATCCTAAAGGAGATCAGTCCTGGGTGTTCATTGGAAGGACTGATGTTGAAGCTGAAACTCCAATACTTTGGCCACCTCATGTGAAGAGTTGACTCACTGGAAAAGACCCTAATGCTAGGAAGGATTGGGGGCAGGAGGAGAAGGGGATGACAGAGGATGAGATGGTTGGATGGCATCACCCATTCAATGACATGAGTTTGAGTAAACTCTGGGAATTGGTGATGGACAGGGAGGCCTTGTGTGCTGCAGTCCATGAGGTCGCAAAGAGTTGGACACGACTGAGCAACTGAACTGATCCTTGCATCTCTTCATATCTAGAGAAGCACTAAATCCCTTCACAGTGACATCAGATCCTAACAAAAAACCTTTTGTAAAATGAGTGCTTCATGGTATTGAGCTTCCCCTTCACCAAAACCTTATGTATTGACCTTCCCCCACTGCCGCTTTGGAGCAGTCTCTCAGAGCTGAGGTGCTGCCTCCCGGGCTGCAGTCCTCATTTTGCCCCAAATAAAACTTAACTTGCAACTCTCAGGTTATGCATCTTTTTTAGTTGGCAAATGTTATAAATCAATGTTATCTCAAAAAATAAAAATTCACTTGGTATCATGCTGTATCTCAGAAGACCTACATGATCACTATTTGTTGACTTAAAAGATATTCACAATCTAAAAGTTGAGAGTTATGTTTTATCCAGTGTGAATTTTGAGGGCTTGCCCGGAGACAGCATCTCAAGTCACCCTGAGAGAACTGCTCTGGAGGAGGCAAGGGGAGGAGCCAGGTTATATAGAAGTTTTGCAACAAAGGGCAGGTAGTCTGAACATCAAAAGATTATTGTTAAAACCAGATATCCCAAGTTAAGGAGTTTAGAGCTTTTCCATGTATGAGAAAATGCAAGAGTCTGGGCTCACAGTAATGATTCTTTTCATATGCATCTCAGCTCCCCTGGGCCAGTATCCTGTGTTCATGTCCTGAGCGCCCTTGGGGAGTGAGTGGCTTGCAGTCCTGATGGCTGTCAGATATTCTACTCCCTCCTGAGTGTCCTTAGGGCTCAGGAGCTCATTTTGAGGCAAGTGCTCAGTCTTTGTGACCCCATGGACTGGAGCCTGCCATTCCTCTGTCAGTGGAATTTTCCAGGCAAGATCAGGAGCTCCCATTAGAGGGCTGATGACTGTGACATCCTTGTTTACTGATTTGGCAGGAAATACTCCATTTTTCACTAGCAATCACTGAGCATATCACTAAGACGGTTTGGGAAGATGGATGGTTCTGGGGGTGCTGTATGCCTGTGGTCGGAGGGCATGGATTTCTGACATGTGCCCGGGCCATGCTGCTGGTCAGGGACCACACTTTGAGAAGAGCTCATGTACAAGAGGCCGGCTGGAGGGGCGGTCGGCTGGCAGGGAGGGGGTGAGCAGGGGATCAGCATGCCTCACCAGGGACAGCTGCGCCTGTTCCCTTTTCCATCACGTACAGGGAACGGCAATAGGTACATCTTCGAGTCTGAATGACACATGAGAGGAAGGGACCAGAATTGTTCCCCAGGTGGGGCAGTGATAAAGAATCCGCCTGCCACTTCAGGAGTCGCTGGAGATGAGAATTCAATCACTGGGTCAGGAAGATCCCCTTGGAGTAGGAAACGGCTACCCACTCCAGTATTCTTGCTTGGAAAACTTCTTGCCCAGAGGAGCCTGCTGGGCTGCAGTCCATGGGGCTGGGAAGAAAGAGTTGGACACGACTGAGTGCGCACACATTTATTTTTCTTGTCCACTCAGGAGTCTTTTTTCAGGCTGGCCCCTTTCACAGAAGTTTCGGGGCAAATACATCTGTCTCCCCCCCTTGAGGCTCTTAGGCGCTGGTTTCCACAAGGACAGCGAGGACTTTGCCATCACCCCGAGGTCTGTGAGAGGGAAGTGCCAGCTCCGCGGGGCAGGCGCGGCTGATTCTCCAACTCCACTCGACAGATCGGGACACCGGGGCTGAACGCCCGCTGCTCGCACCGCGGGGACGCGGCAGAGAAGGGCGTCAAGCCGGGTCTTAGTTTCCAGCTGCCCTGAGTGCTTCTGAGCGAGGCCACCGTTCTCCCCGCGAAAGGACGAGGTCCAGGGCCGCGGGGACCGGGGTCCGCTGGGCGGTTTCTCGGGGAACGGCGTCCTCTAGTGGTCCGTGTGCAAAAGCGAGACCGCCGGGCAGCCCCTCTCGGCCCCGCGTCCTTCCCTTTATTCTTCCCTGCATACCACAGACACTTTCCGAGCGCCTACTGAGCGCTCGCCGGGACGCACTAGGACTAACAAAGACACGGTGGCTGCTTTGGCCACAGTTACAGCGCATCTGGGAGAACAGAAGTTACATACCCACGCGGATGCATTCAGTTGGCCGAAGAGGTCGTCTGGGTCTTGCAGGGAATGGTATTGGAAACATCGAACCAACTTTTGGCCAACTCAGTTTGGGCTTCCCTTGTGGCTCAGCTGGTAAAGAATCTGCCTGCAATGCAGGAGACCTGGGTTTGATCCCTGGGTTGGGAAGATCCCCCGAAGAAGGGAAAGGCTACCCACTCCAGTATTCTGGCCTGGAGAATTCCATGGACTGTATAGTCCATGGGGTCACAAAGAGTCGGACAGGACTGAGCGACTTTCACTTTCACTTTCACAGAAATACAGCTTGTATTAAAATTTCATGGAGGAACAATTCCAGGTGTGTGAGCCTGGGCCTGAGGCGCTGGCCTGTGGCTGGGTCAGCCAAGGCCTCTCTGGGATGAGAGGCTTGTTGTTCAGTCACTAACTTGTGTCCGACTCTCTGTGACCCTGTGAACTGTAGCACACCAGGCTTCCCTGCCCTTCACTATCTCCCAGAGCTTGCTCAAACTCACATCCATTGAACTGGTGATGTCATCCAACCATCTCATCCTCTGTTGTCCTCTTCTCCTCCTGTCCTCAAATCTTTTCCAGCATCAGGGTCTTTCCCAGTGAGTCGGTTCTTTGCATCAGGTGGCCAAAGTATTGAGAGGCTTGACTAGGAGTTAAATGGGAGAAGGGGGTGGAGGGGGAGTGAGCATCAGTGGGGAGATTTGGGCAGAAGACACAACACATGTGAAGGCTCTGAGCTGGGGATGCCTGGGGAGCCTGTGGGCTGGAGGAGTCCAGCCAGGCCGGGCAGCTGGAAGGGGGCACCCCCACGGAAGAAGAGCTGAGGCGGTGGGCGGTGAAACTCACAGAGCTTTCTGAGACCCAGCCAGCAGGTCTCTTGGGTGCTAGGTACATTAGGATGGTGTCAGGATTAAGGGTGTGTGGGCTGTGGCTCCAAGTTGCCCGAGTCTGAATCCTTTCCCTGCTTTTGCCAGCTGGGTGACGTTTGGCAGGTTGCTGACGCTCTCTGTGCCGCCGTGTCCTCCCTTGAATGACTGGGATGAGCACACAGCCCTCGTAGGGCTCCTGGGAGGGGCAAGAGAGTCTGTGCAGGGAACACGCCTGGAACAGTGGGGGGCCCCAAGTGCTGGCGGATACTGTCACTGTTGTCATTGTCACGGGAAGATTCTGGGGTGGCATGACAGGATCAGAATCTCAGTGGCAGGAGGACTCCAGCCTCTGATGAAGATGGCTTGTAGGGGGTGGAAGCAGGGAGGCGAGGGACGGAGGGGCTGTTGCAGCCCTCCCGAGGGGGGATGATGGCCAAGTGAGCTGGGATGCTCTGGGGGAGGACTAGACAAGACACCCTGCCAGTGTCCTTAGGAAGTGAGGTCAACCCCGCTTGGTTGATGGATTGGATATGGGTGTGGAGGGTGTCGACTTGAAAAACCTGAAAGTTGAGAGTTGTTTTATCCAGTGGGAATTTTTAGGACTGGGAGCCCGGAGACATCTCTCAAGCGACCCCTGAGGAACTGTTCCGAGAAGGTGGGGGAAGGAGTCAGGTTACATAGGAGCTTTGCAAAGAAGGGCAGGTAGTCTGAACGTCAGATTATTTGTTAATTAAAGAAAACCAGATATCCCAAGTTAAGGAATTTAGCGCTTTTCTGTGTATGGGAAGATACAAGAGTCTGGGCTCTTTGAAATCATTCCTTTCATATGTATTTCAGCTCTCTGGGGCCAGTATCCTGTGTTTTCGGCATCCTGAGTTCCTCCGGACTCCCTGTAGGGAGTGGCTGCAGCCTGATGGCTACTGATCACAGGGCTTCTTCTCCTTCCTGAGTGCCCTGGAGGACTGGAATCGCTGATGACTCTGACATCCTTGTTTATTGATTTGGCAGGAAATAGTCCAATTCTCAAGGGTGAAAGAGAAAGCATCCAACGTGATTCCCATGATCCAGGACTTCACAACTGGCTAGAACAGGACATGAGACCCAGGGCGTTGCTGTTTGATTGATGGATGGGGAGGGTGCTGGACCATCCAGGGTCAGAGTGCAGTTCCTGAGCGTGGACTGGAGCAGCTGGCCAGGAGATGGTGTCTGCAGGGTCCAGAACTCAGAGAGTGGCCCGGGTGAGAAAAGGTTTCAGGATCACCCTCAGAAGGGCCCTTATTAAAGCTGGGGGTGAGGATGTGGAGGCGGGGTATCCGCCCCCACCCCCACAATGGCTGGTCATACAGGAACAGGTGGAAAGGACTCTGGGGCTAGAGTCTTGGATCTGTCAGCACCTGGCCCGGAAAGGTGCATCTGTCTCCTGGACTCAAGCGCCCCTCCCTCCGTAGTACTGTTTGGCCTCAGTCCACGGTGTGCTTTCACCTGTTTCTTTTTAATGCTGCTGCCCTGATGCCTTCTGCCATCGCGTGCTCATCCCGGTAACGTTTGCTTCCTTGCCTGGCCCTCCAGTTCCAGGCCCTTCCTCTGTGTGCCCTGCTCAGCTGACATAGCAAAGATGTGGCTGCAGGCCCCACACCCCTGGCAATTCTACATGCTTTTCATCCTTCCAGCCTCCCAGCCCCTTCCCCCAAGGAGGCCTCTTCCCTGAGGTCTCTCAGATGGGAGTGGTTTGTTTTTTTTTAATTCATTTTTGGCTGCACTGGTGTTTGCTGCTAAGCGCGGGCTTTCTCTAGTTGCAGCGTGCGGGGGCCACACTCTCGTTATAGTGCTCAAGCTGCTCACTGTGGTGGCTTCTCTTATTGTGGAGCTTGGGTTCTAAGCACGTGAGCTCAGTAGTTTCAGGCTTCGCTGCTCCGTGGCAGGGGGAATCTTCCTGGACCAGGGGTTGAAGACCTGTCCCCTGCACTGACAGGCAGCGTCTTAACCACTGGACCAACAGGGAAGTCCAGTGGGAGTGGTTTGGTTTTGTGAAATGGATGAATCCCGGAGTGGATGTCAATGGAGTGGATGTCTTCCTTGATTCCTCGAACTTCTTCCAGACCCTCTACTTCCTGGCAAAACACCCGACTCATTTGAGGTCTAGGTGTTCAGCCACCCCCACCCCCCCGCCCCTTTGCTCTCCTACGTCCTTGGCAGCAGCTTCCTTGACCAAACTTCCATCCCACCCCTTCTCTGAAACTTCGTGGAGAGCGTCAAACCCTAGGGTCGTCCTGTTCACCTGCAGCTTCGCCATCTGCTGGCCATCGGGCAGGTCCAGTGCCCTGGCCGTCCCTCCTCCTTCCTGTGTCCCTGGATTTGACATTTCTTTCAGTTCTGACAACTTTTACCTTATGTATCATGGGGTCATGTCATTAACAACACGAAGACCTGGAACTATTACAGCTTCCTTATAGACTAAACCTTTAATCATTATGAAATCACTCTCTCTCTAGTAATGTTTGTTTTAAAGTCTACTTTTGGGAGATATTAGTACATCTACACTTTTGACTCTTGTTTGCATGATGCTTCTCTTTCCATATTTTTATTTTCTACATTTCTTAACCTTACATTTATTTTTAGTTTTTTTTTTTTTTTTTTTGATGTGGACCATTTTAAAGTCTTTACTGAATTTCTTCTGGCATTGCTTCTCTTTTTTTTTACATTTTGATTTTTTGGCTGCGAAGTACATAGGATCTTGGTTCCTCATCCAGGGATCAAATCTGCACCCCCTGCATTGGAAGGTGAAGTCTTAAACACTGGACTGCCCAGGAAGTCTCATCTTAGCCTTACATTTAAATTGTTTAAAAAAATTTTTTTTTCCTATCTGATATTCTTTGTATTGATTGTAATACTTGATCTATTTTTATTAAAGTAATTATACATTTTGAGTTTATGTCTACCACATTAGTATGTGGTTTTCATTTCTTCTATCTATTTTATGTTTCTTCTTTTTGTTTGTTTTTGCCTTTGTACCAGTTTTCTAGGGCTGCCATGACTAAGTGCCACAGACTGAATGGTTTAAAACAACAGAAATCTATCCTCTCAGAGTTCAGGAAGCCTTCTGAAAAAGCAAGGGGTCATCAGCAGCATTGTTTCCTGTGGGAGGTGCTAAAGGATGCCCCCCTTTTCCCATGCCTCTCTCCCAGCTTCCGGTAATGGCCAGCAAGCCTTGGCCCTCCTTGACTTGTAAATGTCTTTCCAATCCGCCTTCGTACTTATCTGGTGTCTTTCTGGGTCTCTGTGTCTTTACATTGCTGTTGTTGTGCAGCCGCTAAGTTGTGTCTGACTCTTTGTGACCCCATGGACTGCAGCACGCCCGGCTTCTCTGTCCTTCACTATCTCCTGGAGTTTGCTCAAATTCTTGTCCATTGAACTGGTGATGCTATCTAAGCATCTCACCTCTGCTGCTCCCTTCCCCTTTTGCTTTCAATCATTCCCAGCATCAGGATCTTTTCTAATTTCTTGGTTCTTTGCATCAGGTGGCCAAAACACTGGAGCTTCAGCTTCAATAGCAGTCCTTCCAATGAATTTTAAGGGTTGATTTCCTTTAGGATTGACTGGTTTGCTACATGGTCATCTTCTTATAAAGACACCAGTCTTATTGGATTGAGGGCCCATTCTACTCCAGTCTGTCTTACCTACTAATTACATCAGCAAAGACTATTTTCAAACAAAGTCAAATTCTGAGGCACTGAGAGTTAGACTCAATATATTATTTTTGGAGGGCATAATAATTTTCTTTTGAATTAAATATTTTGGGGGAGGGGGGTTGATGCAGTGTGTAGCACGTTGGATCTCAGTTCACCGACCAAGGATAGAACCTGTACCCCCTGCATTGGAAGAGCATAATCTTAAGCACTGGATCACCAGGGAAGTCCCCTGAATTAAACACTTTTTATTATTCCATTGTGTGTCTGATAATCTCTTAGTTACATATTTTATTACTATGTTTTTGGTGATTATCACAATGATTGCAATATGTACCATACTTAATCAAGTCTAATGTTAATTAGTGTTTTTGCCATCTTGGACAATGCAAAGACTTTGGAGTTTTGTAACTGCATTTTCTGTCATACTTTGTGTGCTATTGTTGTCAGATATATCTTAACTCTACATATATTAAAAATTCCATGAAACGTTATTCTTGTTTTACATAATCAATCTTTATTTACATAAAGCCTATAATTACCTTTTCCATGTGTTTTTTTCTTCCTCTGATACTTCTATCCGAACTTATTTTCTTTCTGCCTGAAGAAATTCCTTTAATAATTCCTTCACTTGAGGTGGGGAGACTTGCCTGGCTGCCCAGTGGTTAAAACTTTGTGTTTCCACTGCAGGAGGCATGGGTTCAATCCTTGATCAGGGAACTAAGATCCCGCATGCTGCAAAGCATGGTCAAAAAAAGGAGGGGGGGAATCCTTTACTGGGGGTCTACTGGTGATAGTAATTTAGTCTCCTCTCCAAATTTTTGTCTTCCTTTTGGAAGGCAATATCCACAGCATGTCAAATCCCAAGTTGCAGGTTTTTAAAAACATTTTGCCTCCCTTAAGACATTTCATTGTCTTCTATTTCTATCTTGACTCTTGAGAAGTTAGCTGTTAACTGAATATTCCTTTGAAATGAACATATCTTTCTTCCCTCTCGTTACTTATAAGAGTCCCTCTTTGATTTTCAGTCATTTCTCTGTGACTTGCTTAGGTGAGTTTGTATTTGTATTTGTTTTGCTTGGAGGTTCTTGGCATTTCTTGAAACTTTGGCTTGAGGTCATTCATAATGCCTGTAAAATTTCAGCTACTATTTCTCTGAAAATTGCTTCCACTAACCCCAGGTATTCAGTATGAATGTGACTGAATTTGGAGGGAGAGTCTTTAAAGAAGACATTTAGGTAAAGCAAAATCAATAAATGAAGTTTCCAAGACAACTACTGTGCATAGGCAAGAATGAGGATGGCGTATAGTAGTTGCTCAGTAAATGGTTATTGGACAAGCGATTAAAGGTAGCAAAGAAGAATGGGGGGTGGGGGGAAATGTGAAAAATCACTTTGAAGGGTAAAGCTACGGATTTCCCTGGTGGTCCAGTGGTTAAGAATCTGCCTTCCAATGCAGGGGACACAGCTTCAATCCCTGGTCAGGGAACTAAGATTTCCCACATGCCATGAGGAAGCAAAACCTGTGCGTGACAGCTACAGAGCCCACGTGCCGCACCTTGAGAACCGGCGCGCCACCCACGAGAACCCGTGAGCCACAACTAAGACCCAGTGCATCCAAAAACAGAGAAAGAAAGAGCAGAAAGGCAAAGTCAGATTTGTACTTCAAGAGTTAAAGCAAAATAAATTCTAGATGACTCAATTATGTAAATGTTAAAGCAGTATAAATGTTCTAGAAGATAATGTAGGTGATATTGACACAATTTTTGAGTTGGAAAGCTAAAGCTTCACACCAAAGGCAAAAAACATAAAGGAAAAGATTGATAGCTTTGACTACATCAATTAGATTTTTTTTCTTTTATTAAAAACTGTCAAAAAGTTTTTTAATTCAAAGTCAAATCATCAATGAGAAGCATTTTCAACATATACAACCAGCAAAGGACTGTTGCTTTTACCAGCATTCTTACCTAACCAATAACACTTTGCCAAAAAAATCCCCAAAGTTTAAGGAAAAGCAATTCACGATAACATCAGTTCAGTTCAGTCGCTCAGTCATGTCCGACTCTTTGTGACCCCATGAATTGCAGCATGCTAGGCCTCTCTGTCCATCATCAACTCCCGGAGTCTACCCAAACCTATGTCCATTGAGTCAGTGACGCCATCCAACCACGTCACCCTCTGTCGTCCTCTTCTCCTCCTGCCCCCAATCCTATAGCCCATACTCAAATAATAAAATGTATATGCTTGCCAATAAGGAAATAACAGCATATTGCAACAGTAGTGAAATGCCATATATTTAAATATCTAATTGATCAAAGACGAAAAATAAATAAGTTAGTGTTAGTGAGGTTACAAGGAAATGGTTATTCCTATAGTGCTGTGGAAGTTGTAAACTGTTTCAGTCTTTTCAGAAAGCATTTTGGCAGCACCGATCCAATGACTTAGATCTTTGCATATTTTTTGACCGAGTAATTCCTCTTCAAGGAATTTATCCTGTGGAAGCAGTTGTGAGATGAGCGAAAAGCTTCAAGGACCTACACGACAGTGCTGTTAATAACTGAAAAATTTGCACAAAATCAAAATGCTCATTTACAGGGAATGATGAATAAATCATCCATTCAATGGAATCAAGTGAAATACTTAGACTTGATGATAAAGACATACAGTAGCAATTTTGACAATTCGACTACAGGGCATGGGAGCCCGAGGAGCAGTTGCCGTAGAAACCACCACTCACTTAGGGTCGTAGGAGCTGAGCAGGGAGAGACATCCCCTCCGCCCCAGACCCTCAGGAGGACCCCCATGCTTCAGTCATCTCCCAGACCTTCCCCCAGCCCCGTCCTGCCCTGCTCGGCCCCTCAGCTGACCCGACCCTGTCCATCTGCCCTCTTCTCCCTCCCACCACCCTCCCTCCTCCCCACCCCCCCGACAGTAAACAAACCAACCCTCTCTCCCGTTTACTCACACACACCTACACACGTCCACACTCACAGGCATTCCCATACACGCACCTTCACCCCACACTCACCACCCACAAACATTCTCACACACACACTTTCGCTACACCCCCCACTCACACTGGATACATCCACACTCACCCTCTCACACCCACACGTGTTCACTTTCACACTCATTCAGACTCCACACCCCTATCCCCACACAAACACACACCCATGCTCACATATACACACTCATCCATGAACATTCATTCACACACATTCACCCGCTGACGCTCACACAAGCATCCGTCCTCACACGCACACTAATACACGACACCATCCACCCTTGACACATTCATATGCATACTTACCACCCACGATCACTCACTCACACAGGCACACACGTAAACTCACCCACTCACCATGGCCCCCCCAATCTCCTGTTCTCTCTGAGGTCCGCCAGCCTGCCTCTGCGCCCAGCTGGCTGGCAGCTGCTCTGAGCCGTCCCTTCCCTCCTGCCTGCCGGCACGCAGCACCCTCTAGGCGCCTCAGGTGGAAGACGTTTCCACCGCACGCTGGTGGTGCCCAGGAGCCCGGGGGTAGATTCGTACACTCCTGACTCCTCCTCCTCCATGGAGACTCTGCCATCTGACCGTCAGCCTCTCCTGCCTCAGGGTTGCCTTCGCCAGTCCCCGGACACCCCCTAATTCCCAATGACTGAGGTCACTTCAAGGGACTCTGATGCTCATGGGAGTGGGTGACTCTTCCAGACCCCAGGCTCTGCAGCCTCACCCCCTCCAACTCCGGTGACCTTCCTATCCTTCCACCTCAGCCACCTACCCCACTGCAGCCCTGGACTCTGATTTCAGAAACTGCACCTCCATTGATCCCTCAAGTCCAAATGCCCAGCTCCCGGACAACACCTCCAGTCCCACCAGCTTACGCACCCAAGAACCTCTGTCTGTTCTCACTCTCACCCTCCCAATTGCCCCTCCCTCCTTCCCCAGCTTAGATTTCAGGGCCCTTCATTCACTCCCTTATAAACACCCCCCTCTTCTCCAGCTTGCTTGCCTGGCAAAACCCTCATCCTGATGAGCCCAACACTGTGGCTTCTGCAGACCCATCCCTGAGCAGCTGAGCAGTCCCCCTGCCCAGCTCACTGAGCTCACTTTCCGTTCAGTTTATGATCCAAGCAGTCAGGGGGTCCCTCCCTGCTACACCACCGTGGTTCTCTAGAAGGTTCCCTGTCTCCATCCCATAAACACAGTTTTCCTGAGTCTCTTTCCTCAAAGCCCTGACATCTCCCACACTCTCAGCTGGTGACCTCAGCTCACTTCACAGAGTAACAGATGTCTCTGGGGGCAGACCTCACAATGCCACCATCATACCTTCCACCTTCCTGCAACTGACCCACAGCAGCAAAAGCTCTCCCCACCAGGCCCACCACACCTTTTGGGTTATAGATCCCCTCCAGCTTTTTCAGGAGACTTATTTGGCTTTTTCTTTCCTCAGCATCACAAATGCCTTCTTTTTTAACTTGTCCCCACCAGCATGCAACCATGCCAGGGCAGGGATCCACAAATCCCAGCTCAAGAGCCAAGCTTGGTCTGCTAACTGCGTTTGTAAATAAAGTTTTATTGGCATAGCCAGACCTGTCTGTTCAGGTACATCAGTGGCTGCTCCTGCGCTGAAACAGCCAAGTTTAAAAGTTGTGACAGAGACCTGATGGCCTGTAATGCTGAAAAATTCTACTATCTGGCCCTTCATAGATCCAATTTGCCTACCTCTGTGCTGCGGCACTGGCTCCTGGCTGTGTTTTGGTGTCACAATCACACTCGAGGGGGCTTTTGGAGATGAAAGGGTGTGGTTTTTGTTGTCATCTTGAGGGGCTCTACTGGGCTGTACCAGGAGGACCCAAGGACGTTAACATCTGGCGATGCACAGACCAGCCCTGGGTCACAAAAAAACTCTCAAATGCCGACCTCTCCTATGATTAAAACAAATCAGTCCATCCCACAGTCACCAGTTCAGTCACCAGTTCAGACACCGTATGCTCCCAGCCACTCCATTTCTCTCCCCACCTTTACATCCAAACTTGCAGAAAGATTGGCCGCACAGTTTCATCTTCTCTTCCCCGGTCACTTTCCAGGACACTTTCATCAGACTTCTGTGTCCACCATTCCATAGAAACTGTTCCCCCAAGTTCCGTAGCCCCCCCACCCCCATTGCTAATCTACTGGCCCTTCCCTGTTCTCACCATCAGAACCTCCTAGCAGCATCGTGGCAGTTCACGTCTCTCCTTGAGAAGCTCTGCTCAGCTCAGGACACCACACCAGCCTGCTTCCCCACCGGCTGCTGCTCCTCCACCTGCTCTCAGATCTTGGGGATCCTCAAGTGTGGTACTGAGCTCTCCCTCTTTCTCTCCAGCTGAGCCTGTACAATCTCATGACTTTAAGCACCTTTTGTTTATATTTCAAATCTAGACTGTTCCCCCAGCTCTGGCTGGATTCATACATCCATCTGCCTGGGCCATACCTCCTCTTGAATGTGTCACAGATAGCTCATAATGTATACATCTCAAACAAAAAGCGTAGGCTCCCTGTTAAAACTTGCCCTCTCAGCCCTCATTTACCAGCACCAGCATCAACACAACTGTTCCAATTGGAAACTTAGGAGTCATTCTTGATTCCTTCCTTTCCTTTTCCCAATCTATCAACATATTCTGTTATCTCTGCCCCTAAAACACACCCTCCCTCTGTCCATTTGTGTCTGTTGTCCCCAGACCCCCTGAGTGCAGACCATCTGCCTCCCTGCCCTGGACCACTGAAGTAGCCCTGCATGTCTGTCTGCTTGGCTCTTCCGCAGATCAGGTCATTGTCAAGAGCCCTCTTCCAAGACTGATTGAACACCTACCATGTGCCAGGTGCCAGGGGAACAGAGTGAATGTGATAGACTATCTCTGCTTTCCCTCACTTCCAATAGGGGTGAGGGAGAGAGAGTAAGCTGACGAAATGTGATAAATGCTATGGAAATAGACAAAAATCCCCAGAGCATGGTCATGAGGGGTATTCAGAGTAAATGATGTTCAGGCTGAAACTGAGTTGGCAAAGCCTTGTGGGGCCCCTCTAAGGGGCTTTGGGCTTTATAGGAGACTCTTTGAAGGATTTTAAGCAGAGGAATTATATAATCTGGCTTATGTTTTAAGAAAATCCCTCCAGTTGCTGTGTGGACAGTGAATCTGGTGGGGTGAGGTTAGAGGAGGCGGAAGGCACTTGTTGGCCAGGCTGTGTGCTCGGCTCTCAGCCGCGGCATGGAGATCAGCCAGCTGGATCCACACAGACGGGGTGGGGTAGGGTGGGGTAGGGTGGGGTAGGGTGGAGTCGGGTGGGTGGCCCCCTGGGCAAGGCCGAGGCTGTTTCCAATATAAACAGAAAGAAGCCTGGGCAGGGAAATAAAGTTAGAGCTGCCCACTTTGAGGACCAAGGGAAGTGCATCAGAGGCAGCATTCTGCTGATGAAAAGCATGAGAAAGGAAAGGGCCTTCCACAGCTGGGGTATGTGGGGGCTCAAGAAAACTAGGAAAGACTGAAGGCAGGAGGAGAAGGGGGTGGCAGGGGATGAGATGGTTGCATGGCATCACTGACTCAATGGACGTGAATCTGAGCAAGCTCCAGGAGATGGTGAAGGGCAGGGAAGCCTGGTGCGCTGCAGTCCACGGGGTCGCCAAGAGTCAGACATGACTGAGCAACTGACCAACAAGAAAACTTTATTGAATGAAAAGCTAACACAGATCTAAAACATGAAGGGCTGTGCAGAGCAGGAAAGAGAAATCTTTCTTCTCTTCTGCTGATTTGGGAGGAGAGTGAAAGAAGGGGCGAGAGCTGTCTGGGGTGGTTCCTCAAGATGTATTGCCTGCAGAGCTGTGGCCCACCTGGCCCAGCCTGAGATAACCACTGTGAGATCAAGACCAGAGTCCAGTAAACAGAAAAAGCAGTGTCAACATACTGCAGTTCCTCCACTTGCATCTCTCAGTTACCATCGAAAGGACTAACTTCCTACCTCCCTCTCCCACCTGTAAGTGCTCCCGCCCTGTCTTCCAAATTCCACACAGTCCTCCCTGCATGCCTCTGG